>NC_137899.1:38969100-40249094 GCF_963455335.1 Martes martes
ACATGAATATAAATGCATTTTACTTACAAATCTGCTCACTTAAAAACCACCAAAATACTTACTTGTCATTGAAGTACAGAGCCCGAGTAATCGCATGGATAGTGGTTGGCACCAGCGGGAACCCTAAAAATGTGAAAAAGCAGAAATCACACCTGATTTCTTGATCTTAAGGTACAACAATGACTGCATGGAAAATGGTACTTTATTTTCAAAAAAGGTGGCAAGTTTTAATATCTCTGTCAAGATACTTCCCTGATGTTTTTACACAAACTATTTTTGGTCAATCCCGATAAATATGCTCTTGGTTAGAACATCACGTGCTTTCAGAGTTCTGTGAAGAGCATCCAGGTAATTAACATTCTTTAACAAATTATCCAGGATGGTAGGTACCTTGTTACTTTCACTGTGACCATTATACCATGGTTATGTCTGTGGTGATGACTGTTAGTTGAGACCAGAAAGCTCTTCACTGCATGTGAATTGGACTTGCTTAATAGACAGGAGTTAGGTCACCATGGAGGGCAATGACCTGGGATAGCTTATGGAGACAATAGCCCGATTGCTCTGAAATCCTTGTTGATGTTCATAGTATTTCTTGTAGGCTTTTCTTTTTCCTGTCTGTTTATATCACATGTATCGATTCCATTTTCTTTCCATTAGAATACTTCAGGGCACGACTGCCTTCCCTACCCTCTTTAAGTTCTGCCTGCGGAACCTCTATGAAGGCAACTTGGAGTCTACTTCCCTCACTAAACTCTAAGTTCTAGTAAAAAGCAACTTTGAATTTATAAACAGAATGATAGGGGTCGTTATTGGCAATGCATTCTGTCAGGGTACCTCTTTTTAAAATCAATTTTCATTCTCTAAGTGTCATCTAGAATACAGTTGTGGTTCTTGCAAAATAGGTTTTTTTTTTCCCCCTCAGATGTATCCCAGCCCAACAGAATATTGCTTGATTTGGTTGAGACATTTGTAGAAAGAGCTTTTAGAATTATCATCAGATTGAGAAATGTATCTCAGAAGTGAGTTAGACCTCTACATTTTTATTTTCTGTGAATTCTATGCAAAAAGACATTGCCTCAGAATATTGAGTTTTCACCTGAGAACAACTTCAGCTTCTTAACCTGTGAAGCATATAATTCAATAGGGCCATTGATTAAATGCTTGGCCTGAGAGAATTTTGAGTTAGACTCTTTACACAAAACATAATTGTGTTTTATTCACAGCAGTTCTAACATATCATTTCCCCACTTGGGTTTTAGAAACAGATATTCATTTTTTTGATATATTCTGAAACATACGTTTTAGAATTAGCAGAAGAAGCATATGGAGTTTTCACTCCCACCTCATCATTTTGTAGAGAGGAGGATGTGTTCCTTAATGTACAGAGTGCGCACCCCAACTCTGCTCATTCCTAGCGCTCTTTGCCTTGTTTGAGGCAGTTTGTTTCCCCTTCTCCTTCCTCTTATCCCCCAGGCCCCAAGAGCCCTAAAGGCCCTTCCTGCCACTGAAGTTGTTGGAGAGTGTAAAAATAATCCCTTCTCCCTAGGATTCCTTTTTTTTGGGGGGGGGGGGGAACTAGATAAATTCTGTGTGTTCATTCTGAGAGTCCGCAGAGGGAATTTCCTTCTTTAATTTATAACAAGAGGAGAAAGAGCAAGGCAAAGAATCAATCAGGAGAGGGTTGTAAATCAATTTTTTCTGAGAACTAAACCTCACTATTTGAAGTTGCTTCGATTTGAGAGAAATCAACTAGTAAGTGGCCCTGTGCAGATTTGTAAGGGAGTAATTACCAAAAAAAAAAAAAAAAAAAAAAAAAAAGGCATTCTTTCACTTTCTATTGGGGAGAATTATACCACTGGATACTTTCCTCCCAGAGGGTGATGTTCCCTATGTCTTTTATAATTTTTAGGATCTGTTCCAGATCCTGGAGTGGGTAATACTATTCATAGCTGACATGAATGGATGGGACATACGTCACCTGTAAACAAAGTCACATCTTCGGGCACAGCTTTCTTGGACCAAATCTTCAGTTGTCCCATTCTCAGACTCTTTTCAAAGCACAGGTTTTACCTTATTTCATGGCACTATAAAATTTAGGGACTATCATACTTTTTAGGTGTGAAAATAATTTCAAAAGGACAACAAAAATATTATCCAGTAGAAATTTCTTCTTCTCTGCTCCATTAGAAATTCTTTAAAGATTCTGTGACACTCTTTTTCTTGAGGCATTATTTCAGTTGTGCCTTTAGCTGTTTTCCTCCCACCCAAAGACAATGCTTGCCCAAAATTCTAGGACAGAACTATTGCTTCAAAACACATCATCATGGTTGTCTCTCAATTTTGTTCTCAGACACGGTAAAGGGTTTGGTGCAATTTTGGAGCATGTGCACGCACGTCCATGTGTGCAGGGGTAGAGTAAGACAGATTTAGGTCTGGCCTGCTAAAAAATAATTACATTTTAGAACTATATTGGTTGACTATTTGTCTTTTCAAACATCTGTCTAGGAGGAAGTGCAAATCCTTATTCTTTTAAATTTATGATTCCATGCTTACCTTACTGAGGGCAATGTTCCTTAGGATCCCACTTCAATCATTCTGATAAAGTTTTAAGTATTTTCTGATTAAGGAAGGTTAAGGTATCCCATCAATATTTTTACTTATTTTTATTACCTTCTTTTTGATACAGCTGAACAGCTTGTTCCTTTTTCCCTTTGAATTGTTTATGCATGTTAAGCAGATGTCTTCATCGAGCTGTCTATGATGATGTCAAAAGTTTTATAACTAATTCACAATGCATCAGAATGGAAAGAGTAGTTATAAATTGTTCCTTCCAGGGTGCCCTCATCTCTGTTGAACGTCACAGGCAAGAATAAATTTACAGCCTTTTTCCTCCATGGAAAAATTTCTGAGTATGGTAGATATGTTTTTGAATAGTCAAAACCAGTATAAGAAATATGCCATAGATTTTATTTTAAAGGAAATAAGTAAAATACATCAGACAGAAATGGTGTGTGTGCACGTGTGCGTGTGTGTGTGTGTGTGTGTGTGTGTGGCAGGCCAGAGGTGGGATGTTATTTTCAGGTCTTCAGTTGGAAGGCATCTGACCAGCACCAATCATTACTATTGTAATGATCAGAATTACTATTGGGGGCATTGAGCTGTATTCAGTTGATTCCTGGTATGATTAGCTTTGGAGGACAAGAAATCTCTGACAAGGTACATATGAGGCTGAGAAGGTCAGGGAAAGGTAAGATCAGCCTCTTTGTGGAAGGCTGAAACTAAAAGAAAAAAAATAATGAAAGGCCATTTTGATCTTTGTGTTCTACCTGTTTTGGGGTCAAGGAAGAGCAAGAGAACCTAACACTGGACGTGAGACTGGCAGGACAGTCACAAGCCTGCTTTCTAATCTCGCCGTATGGTTAAGGTAACAGAATGAGAGGGTCGTGGGGGAACAGTGGTGAAGTGGTTTGGGGTATATTCTAGATGGATTGTCCAGGTCACAAAGACCCCTCTCCCATTTTTTTGGATGGGTCACACATTTCCAGACATGTTTGCACTATGTGATCATCTCGCTCTCAAAGTCCGTGGCCGTAATTCATTGAGTCTGGGCTGGCCCCCTGAGTTCGTTTGGACCAATCAGATTCTCTTGTCCTGCTATTCAGAATTGGGACTTAAAGACAAGCATCTAGTCTTTTTATGGTCTGGAACAGAAAAATGTGAGCTCAGGAAAATCTGGGGTAGCTTGTATTGACCATTAGGATTGGAGACCCTGTGAACTATGGTCTATAGAGACAGAGAAGGGTTAAAACAGATGCTTAGGGGAAAACAAAACAAAACAGGAAAAAAGATAGAGGGAGAGTGCACCTCTTCTAGTCCCAGTGTGCAACCCTTATAGTAGCTTTGGTGGCATTTCAGCCCTTGACTTCCAGGAGATACTCTAAATTCTTTTTTTGCTTAAGTTAGAAAATCTTGTTCTCTGTTACTTGCAACCAAAGAGACATAGCATGATCAGTTCATTGATGACACACCCCAAATATCTGCCCCACTAACCCACCATTATACATTTGTCCTATTGGTTTGGGGTCATATGTTTTGTTAAAGTCCATATACACCTGTTAGGAAGGGTGTTACTGAAACAAGTATCACATAGGACCAGGGCTGGTGTAGACTGTGAAAGACTTCAGGTCACTTACATGACTTCCCAGATATATTTCCATACCTTGGTGACAATGCCTGTCGAGTAGGGGTTTAAGTACAAAGGTTGATGTTTTCAGAAAACCTTTGGATTATCTTCTCTTCTCATTAACTCTTTCCTTTCCTATTGATATTTTTAGGGCCTCTGCCAAATGCCACATGAAAGAGCAGGCTTAATTGAGGATAATCCACAGCTTCTGCTTCAAGAGCCACAGTCACCCTATCAGTGAAGAATAAGGGCAAACCTTTGGCTCTACAGTCAGGATCTTTCTCTGGTATGGGAGGTTCACAGGATGTGTCTTTTTTTTTTTTTTTTTTTTTTTTGACAGCATGCTTTTTGGTCCCAGACCTTTTTCCCTCTCCCTGCCTCACTGCCTACCTAGTTTCCTTCCACCAGAGTGAGCTAGACTTTATCATCCCCTGTGGAAAGGGGAGAAATTTTAGAGTGGCCTCATTGACCTCAACACCCTACCTTAGTCAATCTGTGCAGAAGCAGCGATGGTTTAAGCAACCAGCTACAGGCTTTTCAAAGCCATTGCCGTGCACTGTGGAGTCCCATGAGGTTATTTATGTCTATTGTTTGGTGATAGTCTACCTCCTGACCTTTCACTGGAGGAGTCCTGCTGATGGATTGATAAGAAGGAATGTTTTTGAGGGAGGGAAGTGATGCCCGAACGGAGGAGATACAGAATCGAAAATGTCAAACTCTCTTTTGCACTACAAACAGGTGATAAATAAAACTGAAGGGAGAGTCTGATCAGATCTTCTCTCAGTCAGGGCACATTTGTCCATCTGTAGTGGGGTCTGCTTCCTGGTGAAACACATAACCACACTCCTCCTTCTCTGCACTGACTCCCACACTGATCACAATCCATATGAACCTGTTAAAGGGCTTCTACCAAGCTCTCTTGGAGACTGAACTCCTGCCCCAACCTGTGTCCCATCATTCCTCCCAAGACCTAGACTCCTGATCATTTTTTTAAAACCAAGACTAGAAGAAGACTGTAAATTTACAGACAGAGGTGAAGGTGACTCAAAACTCAGCTGGAAAAATACATACCCCAGCCCAAGAGATAATACCAGCGCAGGTGCTGCTCCTCAGTGAACACAGCCACCACGATGAGGGTGTGCAGATAGATTCCTTCACAGAGCATCCAGAAGTAATTGCACGCCATCATGTACTGGTGAAAGAAATGCAAAATCTTGCAGCTCAGCTGTCAGAAAGAAAGGGAGGAAGTCAGTGGAAGATATTGGCAAGGGTGTAACAGTGAACGGAGGGTAAATGTTAATACGAACCAAAGGATCTGCATTCAGCCTGTGAGGGAGTTTCCCCAGGCATCTGTAGACATATGCCACCCTCTGTGCCCACAAATCACAATGACAGTGCATAGACCACTAGTATTGCATTCGTATTACAGGTAAACAGCCACTTAGGGCAATGGAAGCCATGTCCTCAAAGTGTTCTTTTCCTGTTACATTCTGGTGACTTATATAGACTCAACAAGTTGATTTCCCTGCAATGTTTCTGAGCCTATAGTTTTTGAGCATCCAAGGATTTTTCACATGACCTTTAGGGCCCCTCTTCTGTGGCCAATGAGGCAAGTAACCCAGAAATTGTTCATGATGCTCCTAAAGTCCATTGATCTGTTGATGATGTCTTGTTAGCAATACAGAGGAGAGAACCAAGTGATAAATTTCTCACATAGGAGCCAGGAGCTATGCTGAACCCATCTGATGTGAGTGATTTTGTTTTCATATGGGGGGCTTAGCTTCTAAATTGGGACCCACATGTTTGGTGCGCAGAGATTAGGAATAGCATCCTTGTTTAGTACTCAGTGCAGAGGTAGGAACCACATCTCTGGGGAATCAGATCAGGTACATATTGTCTGTATAGAAATAATCATTGCTTAAACTGCATAACAGAATACCCTAAATTATTTCATAGTCACCTTTAGAATAGGGCTTCTCATTTTGGTACCACAAATATTTTGGACCGGATGATTTATTGTCATTCTTTTTTTTTTTTAATATTTTATTTATTTATTTGACAGAGATCACAAGTAGGCAGAGAGGCAGGCAGAGAGAGAGGAGGAAGCAGGCCCCCCGCTGAGCAGAGAGCCTGATGCGGGGCTCGATCCCAGGACCCTGGGATCATGACCTGAGCCGAAGGCAGAGGCTTTAACCCACTGAGCCACCCAGGTGCCCCGATTTATTGTCATTCTTATGAGGTGCTGTCCTGTGCATTGTTGGGCACTTAGCCTTATTCTTGACCTCTGTCCATTAGACACCAGTGGCAGCCCTGACCCATTCATAATATCAAAAATGTCTCCAGACATTTCCAAATATACTCTGGGGAGCAAAATGTTCCTGGTTGAGGATCACTACCCTACGATATTTAACTGTGCTTAACTCTCTATAGCAACCACAACAACAACATTTACTATTCAAGACGTTAGGTATTAGAGATGATTTTTTGCATTATTATTTTGCCAACTGCTCTGCTTTACATCATGTTGCTCCCTATTGCATTTTGAATCTGAGTGATTTCAGGCTTTCTTTTTTACAAAGTAAGAAAGCCATAACATGACTTTCAGTGCTGCACTAACCTTTTCAGGACTGCACATTTCTATTTAATGCATAGTAGTAATAATTTATTTACTGAGAATCCAATGTGCTCAATCCTTCTGGGACTCATAGAACATAGGAAAATGCCAGCTGGGTCCACAAGAAGGCAAATACTGCATTTTTCAGAGACAGAAGCAACTTCTGATTCTGACCAAAGTGGAAGAGCAGTGCACAGAATTCAAAACATCAGGTGACCCAAAATAATTTATATCTGGCTTAGGAAGGCACTGACTTTTTTTGTCCTCTATCTGAATACCTTCCTGATTGGAATTATTTGATTTAATTTTATATGAGTTTGCATTTGCTAAGCAAATACTCATTAGGTGCACATGAACTCAAACATATAGCTGAAATAAGAAATGCAGTCGATACTCTGCATTCATTTTGAAGACTACTCTTATTTGAAAGCTCTATGCCTCCTAGGTCAAGAATCCCAGTGTAGAGTACTTAGGTGGCTGCCACTCATAGAGGAAGAGAGAGGAAAAAGATAAAGACAATAGCCCTGTGCAAAGAGGTGGCTCTTTGTCACCCAGAGCAGTTTGGCTTCATGTTTTATATACAGTCACTTCTCATTATTCACAATAGTTATGTTCTTCAAAGTTACTGCAAAAACTAAATTAGCAAATACTCAGCTGTTGCTCCAAAGGGAAATACAGGGTCAGGTTCCTCTAAGCCTCTGGTCTAAATATTTTCATCCACCAATCAATATATAACTTTTATTTGTTTCTGTTTAAAGAGAACTTATTTATTTTATATTGGTCATTTACTAATATTGAACTCATGGCTAACAACACTATAACTTCTGCCTGAGGGAAACTCATCTAACATACCTATTTTTTTTCTGTTAGATACATCAGCATTTAGGCATTGCACTTGGGGGTCATTTTAAGTAATTAAGTCACTAAGAAAAAGCACAAAAATGTGAAAACCGTGGAATTAAATAGACTGTGAAAAGGACATTTACACTATGTGAGATGAAATAAGAAGACAGAGTGTTGCCTTGTACAGAATGTGTACACCAAGTGACGCAGTGTTTTTGCTACTCTGTGCATGTCTGTGAATGACCATGAAAGCCCTGAGAATATGGATTTTGGACTTACAAATAAATTTTTAGCAAGTAAGCAAATTTGCAAATATGGAATCTTTGAATAATGAGGATCATTTGTATTTGGGTTCAGGGTAAGATATTTTTTGAGGCTAAATGGCTCAAAAGTTCACAAAAAGTCTGAAAATCAACAGTCTATTAGTTTTTTCCCCCAATATATCATGGACATAATTCGATATATCTAGATGATCAAGATGATTATTAAAATTTTTGTAAAATTCATCACCACTTAGATCAGTGGTTTATAACCAGGGTTGTTCATCAGTATCACCTGGGGAACGCTTACGAAATATACATAACCAGACCTTAACTCCCTTGTGTATTTTCAAAATATTTTAGGAGTTTCTAATTTAGGTTCCTAGTGAAGAATCACATGCCTGAGATATTCAAGGTCATTCAGGTGCATTCAACATTTATGGAAAACCTATTATGAGACAGGAACTCTAGTATCTCTGTGAATATCAAAATGAATAAGGTATAGTCATATAATCTCTGACTTGATTACAACTCTTCCCTCAAGGATGGAGTAAACCAAGCATTCAACAAAGAGACAGGTTCTCTTGCCTAAGGTTAGTCCTCCCCATCATTCTGAGATGGTTTTCTGCTTAGCAGCATGAGGTAATAAGAGATTAATTCTGAGATCAAATTAGCTAAATAGCTCTTTGACTATTCTTCCAGGAAGCAGTCATAGTACTATAATTTTGTATAGATTAATGATTTCCTAAATTGCAAGAAATAATCTATATTCAAATACAACTAGATCACTCCCAAGTAAAACAACAAATGTTCCAAGTCAAAAATATATGGAATTTGTGAATTATGCTCTATTTTATTTTCTTTATTATTATGGGCAACAAAGAGATAATTCTGTGAATGATATGTATCCTAAGAAGTAAAAGCAGTACTATCCACTTTGGCTTCAGATGAATTGTATTACCATTTAGTGTCTTCATTATCTGTTTGTATTTCAATAAAATATAAATTTTTTTGAGCAATAATGTCACTATCAAGAGAAGAGATCCTACAGTTTTCTCTCTCTCTCTCTCTCTTTTTTTTTTTTTTTAGTAGTGATCCTACAGTTTTCTTAATTTGGTATACTCATTAGACAAATCTATGTTTTCATCACATGGCATGAAGAGCCTTTATAGTAATTTGATTAAAAATGGAATTGGAATTATAGCAAAAAGATTTTCTTTAGTCTAATCAATTAAGTCAACCTCAAAATTTTATGGAATGTTGATGTTCAGTTGCGGATTTTATTCCAATTATATCTCCCAACCACACTTAAGAATAATTCTTCTCATCTGCATAGCATAGACAATAATGTATGTCAGTGTTTTTAAGAACAATTCAGTGGGGACATCTGGGTGGCTCAGTTGGTTAAGCATCTGACTCTGGGTTTCAGTTCAGGTCATGACCTCAGGATCGTGGGATCAAGCCCTGCGTCAGGGTCCATGCTCAGCTCAGAGTCTCCTTGGGATTCTCTCTCTCCCTTCCTCTGCCCTTACTCATGACCATTCTCTCTCTCTCAAATAAATAAATCAATCTTTAAACAAAAACATTCAATGGGGGAAAGAATGCCTCCATAAGAAAACTGCCTTGGAATATTTTGTTTTTTTAGAAAAGACCAACCTAAGAACAGGTGGTCAATATTTTGAGGTGTTCTTTGGTTGTGCTGGGGACAAGGGAAGGATTTGGGGATGAGAAGTAGAAAGGAAATCAGCACTGATCTGTGGAAGCAATGCAGGTAACAGTAGGTCACAGCCTATATCCTACTTTTAAGCCATTGAAGAATCTACCATGAACCATTCTTGGTATGTTTGCCCTGTGGGTATGTTACCAGGTCTGAAAGAGAGCTAGGGAATACCATCTTGCCTCTCAGAACTCACTCCACCATCTTCAAAATGTCTGATATGCCACATAATTTCATTTCTTTAGTTTAAGACTATTTCCTTATTAAAATGTCATACCTCTGGAAAGGAATACACATTTAATCCTATCATTTATAGAAACCTTAGAGCAGAGGGACTGAAGACATTCAAGGGAATGGGAATGGAGAACCATAGGAAATGCAGATGTGGAATGTGGCATAACAGATACTTCTTACTCTTGTACTGGATTACAGGTGTTAGGTTGGAAGATTGAAGTTGTCAAACACCAACCATACTCCCAAGAAACTTAGAGTCTTGAGGGCCCAGAGAAGTGCTGCCGAAGGTAAGCTTTCTACACTGGAAATCTTTGGCAAGGGCCAAGCCAGTGCGTATTTCCTTCACATAATATATTTCATATGTGACCAAAAACTCTTCTCTTCTACAAAATACTTGCAATTTCTGCCTTTCGTTGGTAAAATGAAGTATCAGGTGAACAGGTTCAACTTCTATATTAATTCTGTCAAGTCAAAATCTGCCAGGTTTGTCATGTTTTAAAGTAGAAAGTTTTAATTTTGCTCTAGGTTCAGAGTGATTTTCAATGATTAAGCATGATTATTTATGTTTCCCTGAAGCTTCAAAAAAGGTTTTCATCAGTTCATTTTAGCACAGAAGGAAGGGTGCAAAGTTATATTTACTTGAGCCAGGGAAGAAGAATCGATAAGTCAATCTCTAGATATTTTGCTCGAAGGAAAAGACATTTTTAGAAACACTGTTTAATAAAGAATTGTGGTCTACATTGGTTAAATTTGCCAGGTTAATTTTTTATTACGTTTTACTTAATGGACATTTAGATTACATATTAAGTGAGCATGTAATTGCTGTTAAATATGTGTCTACTTGATCATCTTTTTGTCTCTGTTGTCCTATCTAGACCCTCAGAATTTAAACCCAATAATATTTATTTATTTATTTATCTTTTTACTTATCTATTATTCATGAGAGACACACAGAGAGAGGCAGGGGCAGAGGGAGAAGCAGGCTCCTTGCTGAGCAGGGAGCCTGACACGGGATTCAATTCCAGGACGCCGGGATCATGATCCGAGCTGAAGACAGACGCTTAACCATCTGAGCGGTGCAGGCTCAATAATAGCACAATTATTAATAATAAGGTGAGCAGTAGATGCCAATTAAATCTAAATGAATATGGTTTTGGGTAGTGTTTATAATGTTCACTAAAAATATTTTGATACCTACTTTGATTTTTTCTCAGGTATCAAAATAAGAGCTGCTTAATCAAGATTTGGCAAATAAATTCCAGAGTCCTTTTTTCCTAACAGACCTATGGTTCTTGCAAATGTTTGAAGGGGTCAGGCTATTGACACCAATGAAAAACCTACAGTGCAGTGCAGGATCCCTGGTAGGGGTGCCCTCCTGAGTCTCTGCCGTGTTCTTCTAAGTTTTGACATCTTTAGAAGGTAGCATTCCCACCGTCAACAATCCCCTGTCCTTTATACCCTATGGCCCTGCTAAAGTAGTTCCTTTTCTTTGCACAGAGGTCTTCAAGCTGGGCATACAAATTCTTCTTTCTGAAAACACTTCCAATTTTCATGATTTGCAGTTTATCTTAATACATTCCCAGGCTTGAGATAATGGTTAAATAACATATTTAAAATTATAGTCACCTATAAACCTGGTAGTTTAATTTTGATAATACACCTCCTTTTTACTCTGTCACAATGGTTCACATTTTTCAATTATTTACACCGCATGCAAATCATCCAGAACTTTTCAAGGCCTTTGAGCTTATTCCATGTAAAACCCATAATCATTTTTTTCTCATAAAGGAGAGATGCAAGACTTATTTATCAGCTGAATTCAATTGCATGTGACAGGAAGACGGATGCTCTCTATTGAAGTACTATTTATGTATGCAGTTGAAACATTTTTCTACAATGGCCATCGTTATATGAGACCTATTTAAAAGTATGTCTTTCGCTGCTTCCCTTATCATTTCAATTAAAAGAAAACAAGGTTTTGTCTGAGTCAAATATACTCAGTATCTCTTCTCCCCACCCCATCATTCCAAATAGCACTTCTTTAGAAAACAGAAAATCAAGAGAAAACATGCTCTCAAATGATTGAAAAAGGTCCTACGTTATGGGGCCTCTCATCAGTCTGCCCCCTATCTGTGAGAAGGAATTTCGATTTCAGGATCATTTTGAAGTACTATTATTGGAGAAGGGTTTCCATAATTAGCTTTTGGTTTTACGTGAAAAAGTTTACAAGTGTTCCCGTTCTCTGTGATATGATGGGAAGTGTGTGTTTATTTCTCATTCATTATAAACACTACTGAACCCAGTTATAAGACCAAAACAAAATGGGAGATACTAGATCGGATGAGATGAGGGATGCTGAGAAGAGTTTTATTTCCCTTACTTAATTATTTGAGGTTGTGAACTGTCTTGAGACATGTCATGAGGGAATGGGTATCTGAATATTTTGGTAGATAATCAAAGGAAGAGAAATTATTTTACATTTTTAGAGTTAAGGACTTACTTTTTCAATCTTTTCTATTGCTTTTCTTTTCTAAAACAGTATCAGTTTTACAAAGTCTCCAAAACAGTATCCATTTTACAAAGTTTCCAAAAAGACTTAGCAAAATATTAGTGATGTTATTTATCACTGCCATTTTCTCCTTTTTGTAAGTGGTTCCTTATTATTCTGGAAGCTATCTGAAAGCAAGGAACTCAGCACTCCAAGGAGAGAAAGTTGCCCAGAGAAACAACCCATC
This sequence comes from Martes martes, assembly GCF_963455335.1. NCBI lineage: Eukaryota > Metazoa > Chordata > Mammalia > Carnivora > Mustelidae > Martes > Martes martes. Next base: position 38,981,690 of record NC_137899.1, read on the forward strand.
CTCAAACTTTTGTGTGCATAAGCATTTCTGTAGAGGAAAGTATATTGTACTTGATAGATGATTTAAGGGATTTTCGAGGATAATTTTGATTATTTGAGAATGTTATTTTTATAGGCAAATGGTAATACCCAACACAGCTAGTATACAACTCCACAATACTGCTTCTCTCTTTAGGCCTTCATTTTAAGGATGATAATCTATAAATTTATAAGCAAAGCTTTATAAATTGTTTTTTAAAGATTTTTATTTTGGGAGGAGAGAGAGAGAGTGAGAGCACAAGAGAGGGGAGGGTTAGAGGGAGAAGCAGACTCCCCACTGATCAGGGAGCCCAAAGTGGGGCTCAATCCCAGGACCCTGGGATCATGACCTGAGCCAAAGGCAGAAGCTTAACCAACTAAGCCACCCAGGTGCCCCAAAACTTTATATTCTTTAAATCAATTTCTTTATTAGGTGACTGATCATTTCATGCTGTTAGGAATGTTATGTTTCCCCAACATATCAGCCATTGGACTGCATTCCAAATGTGCAGAGTTTAGAGGGAGAAATGAGAATGTTTCTCTGGAATGTGATATATTTATATCAAAGGTAGCTTACATCTGGCCTGGTGCCTCATGACCTCAAATTTCAGGTTTCAGTGAAGATTTTTACTTTCTTGTTTTCTTCGTAGGTTTTTCCTACCTATTGTATGTCTGCTTCTCAGACTAGCATTTAACTTGCTCTAGTCACAGGACTGTAAATTTTCTTTTCTTGGGTGTTTTTATTTCTAAATGTTAATTTCTAAATCTCCAAGGTCTCTTTATCTTCCTATGAGGGAGATTTTTGATTACTTTTTTCAGGGCAATTTCTCTTTAGAGCTTTTTGGGGAGCTGTAGTAGTGCTACCCCACAGAAGTTTTCTGTGTCATTCACAGTTATCTGAGGATGTTATGTGAATCAGGAAAAACTGGAAAGGGTTTCTTCCAGTTTCTCTAGGAAAACATGACATACTGGGCCCAGGTGCAATGGAAGAAGTATTTTATACTTTCAGAGTCAATGTGGGGTTTCCTCTAGAAAAAGCAGTCAGGACTGTAGGGGCAATGCTGTCTCCTGTGAACAACTGCTTGGATTAGGACTTTATCTATGTTCTAGTCACTTCCACACAGACCACCAGGATTGGTTACAGGTGAAAACTGGGATGAAACCATCCAGAAAAACTAGGAGATGGGGAGGAGTGGTGAGCGAAAATGTAGAGAAGAAAATCCTTGTGGGAGAGAGGTAGGTTAATCACAACTAAAAGCCAAAACAAAAAGGATTCTGATCTTCTGGTTGATTTTGTTGGAGTCTGTTAAGTTTCTGGAAATCACATTTTTGTTCTTCTGTGAATGTTCCAGAAGATCTGGCCAACATATATATGTATGTCAACAAGGCACCAGCTGGTGCTGTGTCTCTGGCTTGTTTTGTCTCTTGTATCTACGTGATGTGTAGATCATTCTGTCTTGTATGGGCATAAACTTTTGGGACATGGAGGCTTCATCTCCATGATCTTCCTTGAATTATTTGGAACTGGAGTAAATAACACTGTGAATTTTGGGCAAACATTTTGTTTGTCTACCAGGGAGGATGGATTAAATGAGACTGACATTCAGTAAGGTTGGTAATTTCCCCAGCTCTCTTCTCTTGAAGTGAGAGGGTTATTTTGATACATGGAGAACTAAAAAGGAATATTGCTTAACTTTTCCTCTCCATCCCTTCATATATCTTACAAGGTTGAAAATGCCCTTTAATCTACTCCTTAAGAAAAAATATTTATTTATTTTAGAAAGGGGAGTGGCAGAGGGAGGGAGAGAGAGAGAGAGAATCTGAAGCAGACTCTGTGTTGAGGGTGAAGCCCTATGTGGGACTTGATCCCACACCCTGAGATCATGACTGGAGCCAAAACCAAGAGTTGAATGCTCAACCAACTTGTGCAACCAAAGTGCCCCAATCTACTCCTTGATATTAAATTCTAAAAGGCGTGGCTATGGTTTACTTACAGGAATCTGAGTTCCTGAAAGCATTTTAAAATGCATCCCTCCAAATATGTCCAGGTCAAATGTAAATAATGAAAGCATCCATAGTCATTATCTTCCTATGGGGGTGATTTTCTCAAATTTTAGGATGCATCAAAATCACTGGCAGAGGCTGTTAAAACACAGGTTCTTGCGCTCCAGCAGAAGAGATCATGATTTAGAAGGTCTAACATGGGACCTGAGATTCTACATTTCTAGGGAGCATGTGGGGATCCTGATGCTGTTGGTCCATGGGCCACTCTGAATGGGTTTAGGTTATAGAAGGAAATTCTTCAGTACCTGATTCCTGTTTTGGTTACTCACTGGCCTTCTAGTGCTTATAATGCTCATTATCCGTGTTCCAGTAGAAGCACAATGCAGTGGGGCAAGTCCCGACTTAGATGCACATGTACCAAAACCTCATGAGGAGGAATTACAGTACTTTTTGTCAAGATGCCAGGGCAGTTGATAAACGAAGGAGCAAAAGGCACTCATATCAACTTGAAAACTGTCAACTTGGACAGTCTTTAAAGCTAGCTGAATGAAGGAGAAAATCCCTCAGTCAGAAAGTCAGCATGAAATAACTTTACAAGGAAGTACTGCCATCTTTCCCCAGAGGAATTTAAGGATGTAACATTTGCAATTAAATGTGAGTCTGTCAGGCAATCCTGGGCTGATTTCTGATAAAGCGTCAGAGAAAATGAGCTTGAGTCTACGGAACGGTTGGGATTCGGTGTGTTTAGGGGGAAAGAAGGCACAGGAGATAAAAGTCCCAACTAAGATAAGAATGTTGGAAGATGACCTACAGATTGGCAAAGGAAGCACTCTGGAAGTGTTCGGAAAACAAAGCCACAGTCAACAGAACAGCAAGATACACACATGATGGGGAAAAAAAACAACCTGTAAGGAATGCAAGAGGGGAATACAAAGTAACAGCTTGCCACGCTCAAGGGTCTTTCTCTATATGGTATGATGAGGATACTGTGTCATTCTTCACTAGAGGTTCTCAAGCCGTGACTGAGTGAATTTTATTTTCTGACCATTGCCCTTTTGGTGATTTCCGATCTACTAACCTCTGAGTATTCTCTGTATTCTGTTTTTACACTTAGTCCCTTTTAGATTTAAGCAGTTTTATTTTATTTACTTATTTATTTATTTATTTATTTTTACAAACGCTCTTAAAAATTTCCAAATTTATTCTGTGTAATGCAGAAATGAAACTAGGTGCCATGGGAGAAAATGACAGTGCTTTAGGCCTAACAACCATGATAACAACTATAATATAAATAACAATAGCTAACATTTGAGAGTTGTTACATGCCAGAATGCTTTGAAGATTTTTAGGTGTATCAGTTCATTTAACCCTCACAAATGACTCTATGAGGAAGGTGCTATTATCATCTGCACTTCACACGTTAGAAAAGTGAGGTTAAGGACATTGCTTAATGGTGCAGAATAATCTGTAAGTTAAGTTTAAGAGCTAAGGATTTGAGATCCTGTAAGACCAGTAAGATCAATGCTACAGTACTGGGAGCAATCCAGCTACGTACAAACTGACTGGCTCCTTAGCTTTCCAGCAATTAACCAACAGAACGCACCACGGACGGAGAGTACAAAATTCTTTCTATCTCAACTATAAGCTTTTTGAGAGTGAAAACAAATCTATAAGAAATTCATGATAGCTTAGCTGCAAATGTTGACATGAAGCCTCACTACCTAAACCATCTCACAAGGTACCATTTGTAATCACTGATTTCCTGTGAAGAGGAACCACCCAGATTGGCCAGATGAGAGAAAATACAGGTTGGGTTGATGTTTTATAGCCATTTTTAGCAATAAATTCTTCAAATCCATATGGGAAAGTAGTCTGTTATAAATAACAAATTTTAAAAGAAATAAAGAAATCCTCCATACTTCTCTGCACCATATGAACTTGGTTAAAATACCATTTATTGGTTTCGATGTATAAGTAAAGTGAAATAGCATAAATGACCAGAGTAGGGTATTTCCTTACCATCATTCTCTCTGCATTGTCCCTCAAATCCATCATACTTTTTCATTCCCAGTCTAATTTCTTCCATAGGCTACTAACGTGGATAATTTCAATATATTTTTACCTGCAATGATCTCTCTTGTCTCAAAAACTGCTGTCCCTGTCACCTCTCTCACACTGAGATGCCCTCCCTTGCACCAGCCTCCTCTGGACTGGGTATGAGGAGTCCTGTTTCCAACCTGGGTTTCATCTGTCTCTGGTGTCTCAGTTCTGGGCATCCATTCCAAACTGAGCTTCCTACAACTAGAATGAAGTTCTGACATAGAATGGTGGCTCAACTGTCCCAAACAAATTAGAATTAGAAGAAATTCACTTTGTTTTTCACAACTTGGGACTCATTTGACTTTACTTATGTAAGAGGCTACAGAAAATGGGACTGGATTATTTTGGCTTTTGAAGTGCAAAGTGCCCAGTTTCCCAGCAAAAACTAATTTCCCTGTATTGTCCCTTTTAGACCTGGAGAAAAAGTGCAGAAATACATTTCTTTCTAGAAAATGACAAATATGCTGCCAGCTTCCTTTAGATTCAGTAAGAACAATGCTTTTAATTCTGCCTCCTGACTCTCTACATGAAGATCATCAAATAAGCAGATAGAACAAGAAAATGAAATTTTAGATATTATGGAAATGAAATGCTCAAATGACACAAATGACAATGGGCAATTTTCACATCACTCAATAAACTGAGGCTCTATTCAGTCCTTATTTATGCCATGAGTTATTTTGAGTTTAACTTTTTAAAAAAGAATGTCAAGGAATGAAATTCTCACCCTTGGTTTTACAGCAGAGAATCTACCTAACTTAAAAAAATTTCAAGGAATGAAACTAGCTACTTAGATGGGAAAGGGGGCACAAACCCATGGGGATTCCCTACTGAGGAGTGAGAACATTGTTTTCTTTTGCCCCCAACAAAATAAACTCTTATAGAAGTAGTGCAACAGCATTTGGGATGATGCAGCCTCCTTTTACAAGAAATAACATTCTTTTTAATATATTCCCTTGGGCACTGGGAAGGAAAATCTTTTTGCCTCTTAACTGCTGATTCAGTGACCTGAGAATTGGGTCAAAATGAAAAAAAAATTCACAACTCTGCTTTCAGTTTGCTTAAGAGAAAAAGTATCTTTAAATATATATATATATATATATATATATATATATATATATATATGTCACATACCTGAATCACAGGTAAATAGAATGCTGATAAATATGACTTAATTTGTGGCTGCAGTTATATATTTTTTGTTAGTTATCATTTCAATTGATATGTGTAATTGACAATGTCCAATAACTTCCCTTTTTCAAAAATTTCTTGTGGGTTTGGGTTTTTTTTGTTGTTGTTTTTGTTGTTGTTGTTGTTTTTTGTTTTTGGTTTTTTTTTGGTGGGAGCCTTTTCTTGGGTTTTCCTTTGTTATCTCCACTCTTCTTGGCTATGGAGAACCTTAATCTAAGTTTCCTGGAATGTCACTTTTCAAGAAAAATATATTTTAAATAATTTATTTAAAGTACATTTTAAATATACAATTTTGCATGTGACTTAGTAATATATTGATGACCTCTTTCGCAGTGTTGAGACGTTATTTTGTCTGTCTCTTTAGAGATGGAGAACTTTACCCTTAGGAAAGATGGGCCTTTCTCACTTTAACTTTTCCTACTTCTTCTTTATCCCCTATAAATTTAATTATATTACAACAGGGAAATTTCTCCTTTCTTGATGCCTGAATTTATAGGTTCAACTGCAGTTCACTTTCAGAGTCTCCTGGATGGGAAGCAATACTTAATAAATTGGGCCTCTATGAACCCATTTATCACAGAATATCTATTTTCAAGGGGAGCTATAACACAGATTTTAAGACCTTTGTCTCTCTTGGAAATAAACAGTTCAAGGTTGAGTATCATATAAGACATATCCTACTCGAGGGTTCTTTCTTGCCCTTTGTTGAACTTTGTTTGCTTAGACAGAGCAGCCCTGTGTTGTTTGCATATGAGAAAAGATTTAGCAAGATCCCACTGGAAAACAATGACTGTTGCAAATAGAAAACATACTAAACACAAATGACATCATTTTGGGGGGCCAAGTGCATTATGCTTCACAACTTACAAACATGAATTAATTTTTGTCATTGTAGCCATTTCTTTTTAGCCAACACTATTTGTATGTATTTGGTAAACAGGGCAAATTTCCAAATTTTGTCTTATGGAATAAAAAGACTTTTGGAAATGTGAAAGGGGGCACAGGGTGTTCACACATTATGACCATTCCCTGTTTCCCAATGTCAGTGGCTTATTATTGGTGGCTTATTTTCATTTTATCTGCCCTCAGAGGAGACGAGGCTTCTCTTTCAGGCACACAGACCTTTTGTTCCTTTGTTTTCCATTAAAAAAACAAAACAAAACATTACAAACACTTGGAAATAGGTAAACAAAGGGCTGAACCCCTCATGTATGGTTGTGAGACATAGGAAACTGTTTCCACATGAGGCATGGTCCATTTCTAGGGATTATCGTAAATAGCGATGTTCCCCAAACGCTATGAAATTCGGTTTAGCTTAAAGACTAAAATTTGAGTTTGGGGCACTCAATAAACACTTGATTGATTGGATTAAATTCTACCTTTCAAGATTTGACCATTTTTTTTTCCTAGGAAGTTTGTTCTTGGATAGCTAAAGTAACAATTCTGTTAGGTTAACAAAATATTGATTGGCAGAACCAGGTATTAGTCATGCCATAAAGATAAGCTTCTTTCCTGTTTTTCAAACTTAGGTCACTTTGAGAGTCCCTAATGTGTGCGACAGAGCCAACCTCACTCCTCTATAAGAAAGCTTACTCTTAATTTCTCTGTCTCCTCTATGCTCACACTTCTCTTCTCCCAGGAGATCAGCTGCCTTGTAGTTGAACTGGGTCCCTAGACATCTGCTTACAGGCTTTATTATAGGTTTCCAAGTAATAGAGAAGCTGCAAGGCACAGTCAGGTTGACCTGGTGGTGGCTAGCAGGCAGTGTGTGCATGGTGACTGGCCAAGTATATAGGCATGTCTGCCCCTGAAGTATCCTATGAAAGTGAAAACATCCAGTGATAACTCATGAGACTGTTAAGAGCAATGAGTAAACTAATAGATGAGTTAGGGAAGCCAAGTGCAGAGACCAAGGGCGTTAGTTAAGGGCAAGAGTTAGCAATTACTTGTGAGCAATCACTTGCAATATTATGCCCTTGGGAATTTTTAAAAGCTTTATGCTTCTTTTGGGACTCCAAGACAAGTTCTTGGAAGTAAGCAGGGCAGTTTTTATTTTTCTTGTTGATGGATAAGGTTAAATGGCTTCTGTAATTCAATAGTGAATCCCGAAGAATCCTGAATTTAGCCTATTTAGGGAAGATAGTAGGTTTAGTATGGTCTTACAAAAGATGAAAAGCCCCTTCACCCTACGAGCCTCTAGAGAGTGGGCTATGGAATGATACGTGGGTAGGAGACCCCCACAAAAGTGATGGGAGAGAGCCTTCTCAAGAATTTACAATACTTCATAATGTGACCACTGAGCACTGCATTGATTCTTTAGTGACTCAGTGCCATTTCCTGGCCTCCTCCACACAAGATAGTAACTTTTTCAGGATTTCCACACTTAATGGAGTATGGGAAACCAAAAATTTGAATCTTTTTTGCTGAGAAATGCTTAGTTAATTGCTTCTACGTCTTAATAGGAGTTAGCTTCCCTAATTAAATATATGTATTCAATTATGGACAATTACCACTTTGGAATGGCTCAGCCCATTTCTTTCTTTCTTTCTTTCTTTCTTTCTTTCTTTCTTTCTTTCTTTCTTTCTTTCGTCTTCCTTTCTTTCTTTCTTTCTTTCTTTCTTTTTTAACTTTTTAAAAAATTTAAATACAATTAACATATAATGTATTATTGACTTCAGGGGTAGAGGTCAGTGATTCAACAGTCTTATATAATACCCAGTGCTCATCACATCACATGCCCTCCTTAATATCCATCACCCAATTACCCCATCCCCCCACCCCCTCCCTTCCAGCAACCTTCAGTTTGTTTCCTATGATTAAGAGTCTCTTATGGTTTGTCTCCTTCTCTGATTTTGTCTTGTTTTATTTTTTCCTCTCTTCCTCTATGATCCTGTTTTGTTTCTTAAATTCCACATATGAGTGAGATCATATGGTAATTGTCTTTATCTGATTGACTTATTTCACTTAGCTTAATACTCTCTAGTTCCAACCACTTTGTTACAAATGGCAAGATTTCTTTTTTTTTTTTTTTTTTTTTTTGATTGAGGCCATTTCTTTAAGAACACATCTTCCTAAGGAAAATAAATCAAGAGCACAATGTGGTATATAGAAGAAAAGATGGGCTTCTGAGTGAGACATGTCCGGGTTTGAGTCCCATCTCTAAATAACCACAGGACAGAGGACCCGTCCCTTCACTGAGCCTCAGTGTACTCAGTTAATAATGGGAATAATATCCATCCTTTGCTGGGGTCTAGGGAAGACTAGATGAAGTGAAATTATTTTTATTGAAATCAGTTGACATTAAAAAAGAAAACTCATGAAGATAAACCCATTGGATCACATTCTGCAGGTAAGCTAAGACCGACTCAGAATACAGATGTCATGGTTTTAAAAGATGGACCATAATATCCTTCTGAACACATTCACACTGCAAAAATGATTAGCAGTGTGGATTTATTAGAAGCCAAATTAAGCTGCTTTCCCATGCCATGCCACTGTCACGCAGGATGCATGCTCTGGGCAGATTTCACGCATTTTTGTCTTTGGGTTGGCGGAGCTGTCAAATGCCAGTTTTGAAAGATGAGGCTATCTACAGATGCTTGCATAACACAGTTAAGCAGAGAAACAAAAATGAAAATATCCCTTGGTCAATCACTGGGTGCTAGATAGCTTCTGTTTGTGCTTTCAGATGCACTCTCCACCCTGCTCCCACCACCCTGGGCCCAGAGAAACCCATCTGTACATCTCCACCAGGGCTTCCTTGTCCTCTGGTTTATGACTGAGCTCAGTCAATGGGGATCAACAGCAGAGATTGGGAGAAGAGAGTGACTAAGCTCAGGGTATTTAAAACTTTTTCAAGTCACACAGACATAAAATATGACAGTATTTATATGGCTTACCAGGTAGATGCATAGCTACTTATTGCTCAGTTGGCTGGCACAAGCCCAGCCCAGTGCCAGGACACGAAGGGGATTCCTATATAGGCTTACCTGTAACCCATTAGTGACACACTGAGGCATTGCCTTAGTAGACCTCTTATTACCTATATCCATAAGATGTGCTCAGTAAACTTTCCATAGATGTGAATACATTTTTTATTAGTAGTGAAAAGTCTTGATTTGTTGTATAATTCTTATTTGGTTATGACTGAATTATTCCCAACTCTTTACTACTGCATATAGCAATTAGTTCCAATAACTGGATAGAAATGATACACCATGCTTTTTGCAAAACTCAACTGTAAAAGTAAGTATGATCACACATGTAAATAGCTCTCTAAGTCAGACAAATAGCACCGTATTCGCTATTTACAGAGACTAAGTCCTTAAGAATAAATCATGAACAAATCATGCAACACTTACAGGATCCCTTCTCACAAGCTCTCCATTGGGTACGACTTCAACCAGGTGGATGATGATAATCATGGAATTCAGAATATAAGTCAGAAACATGTTCTTGTGCAGAGTCACCCTTTGGCAGCCAAGGCTCCTGGAAGAAAATGTAACAGAAAGCATTAACTAGTGCCAAAATGTTGAAGTACTTGGAAAAAAAATTTTTGGTAATATTGTAATATTTCCTTTAGCAATAGGTGAGAGATCTATAGAAATAAGTGAGGCTGGTCCCACCTTAAAGACTCATCACCACTTTTCTGCCTGATTTTTAAAAACAGTTTCCAGTCACGGAAGCTCCTAGTTTTCAGCCCTCAGCATGACTTCATACAATAACTGAAAGAGTGAGTGATAAAATCACTTTTAATTATAAAAAATGTCATGAAATTAATTAAGAGAAGGACTCTTACAAGAGAAACCATTAGGGTTTGGAGGGTGCTTCTGATGAAAAGTCGAATATTCATTGATGTAACCAGGCAGAAATCGTGTGCAAATGGGATAACAGAACATGAAGTCAGAACCAAGGCTGTCCTTGACAAAGTACTGAATTCGTGTCCTTGACCGATCCCAGACTTTATTAAGTCTCCATCATTCTTCTCTTTTGCCATTTCTTCTGTCATTTTCTTATTTCTCATATTCCAACTAGAATCAACTCTGTGGTTCTCCCTTTCCACATCCTCCTGATGGTGGAGCTCAGACACAGTCAGAAAACTCTAAATAGGCTCAAATTTGATCTCATTAGGAGGCATATTGTGGTTTCCATCTGAGGAAACCCATCCAAGTTCTGCCGATTGTTGGCATAGCCATTTCCCACCTTTTGGGTATTAAACAATTTGTTGGATTTTTCATTCCTCTCTCCTCCACTTCATAAGCTTGTACATATGTATTTGTGTGAATGAGCACATAAATAAACATTAGTTTGAATATCCTATTTCATTTTTTGATGCAAATGGAGAGAACCCTGTAGGATGGCTATAACAAAATTGGAATGATTATCCTTGATGAGCAAAAATCTTGCATTTACCATAATTGATCCAGTCAAAAAATGTTTAGCATAATATGAAAATTTAAAACATTCAGTTAATGATACCATTGATTGATCACAGTAACTATTTCTAAAAAAATTTTCATGGAAGGAAGTTAGGATTCTAGGAATTTTGAGAAGGGAATTCTGGGGAAAGATGTAATACGAGAATGGTCTGGGTTTATTTACAATGCTTTCCTAAATTTCAAATCGAAAGAAAATGTAATTATCTGTAGTAAAAAGTATATTTAAGTAATGAGGTCATCTGTTAGGGCATATTTTGATTATTGTAGCTACATCTTCCAACTTTCAGGAAGCATAGCCATTAGTAAATAGTAAATACAGAATATTTTAAAATTTGGAACTTGTTGAGCAGGGATAGAATGCAGAACTTAATATCCAGGAAGGGTTTAGAGAACTCACACACACACACACACACACACACACACACATCCATGTACTACTTTATTTGGCAGCAGAAAGCTCTGTTAAATAAACCAAATCTAATTGGTTTTATAATAGTATTATAAAAGTAGGTTGCAAACTTAAGGCTTTAAAAAGAAAAAATTATTTATGCGAAACATCATACCCATTTATCCTGCATAAACTCTTCATTATTGAGACTGCTACATTAAACCTGTGACCTGCCATTTTCCATAGAGTCATAATAGCATTTTATAATTCTTCTCACTGGGGGGCAAGTATCTGTCGTCTCATTACTGGATTCGGCCTGGCTTAAATCAACAACAGTTGACATGATCCAGAACTAAAGAGTATGGATGAATGCATCAAACAGCATCGCTATTCTCATGCCTGTTTTCTTCTGACCAAGTAGAGTTCAATAATCTGCCAATGTACGACATCAGTTTAAAGGACTGGTTAATACTCCGTCTTCTGTGTAAATCAAAAATATACTTCCTCCACTTCTAGCTTATTACTCCCTCACCCTTTTGTCCCTGCTTTATTATTTTTTGTTCTTAACACCACCTCCTGACATATCATCTGTTTATTTGCCTCTTATTTTCTCTGCTTCTCTCACCAGAGTGGGGGTGCTAAAGGAATTCATTCTGTCCACCTAGAAGAGGGTCTGATACTCTACAGGGTTTGATACTCATGTTTTTAAATTAAAAATCTTTACATAAGAGCAGTTTTCTTCTTCACGCTGTGACCAGTAAACAGCTTTCTAGTACATCAAAGAATTCCATTAAATGCTAGATTGTCTCATATCTTATACTTTGTATCATACTGAACACTTGCCAAGTTCTTGCTAGGTATTAACTAACTAATATTGGACATTATGCTGTTGTTCAACAGTAGCAAAAACCTATACCTAGTGCAGTATTATGTACATAATGAGAAAATGATCTGGTTTAAAGCTGGATAAACTGTTAGGTTCCAAAGGAAGAATATGACTAGTATAGAATATGAATTTCTGTGTCTTGAAGTTTCAATATAATTTCTGCTTATTGAGTTTAAAAAATTTTATTACACTTACTTGATGACATTTACACTCAGCTTTTTGAAGCAAGTTAGAGGTACTTTAAGCTTATTAAAATTCATTCAGTAATCCAACACATATTACTCTGTACCCATTTGATAATCCAACACACACTACTGTATGATTCAGACCTTCTGGTAGATACCAGGGATATACAGGCGAACAAAACAGACAGCTTCCATCTACGGGGACCTTATATGCTACATAATTATTTATTTACTCTTATTAGGATAACTGTTCTGAAGGAGAGGCACAGGATGGTAAAGAGGTTAACTGAACTTAACGTAAGGAATTAGGTGTTCAATTGTTTTCAATGTGAATATTTTGTTGCTTGAATGAACATGATCTGTCAGATCTGAAATGTCTTAAGTAGAAAACAGCACAAACCTGATGTTAGCTATTCTTCATGCCTCTTTTTTTTAAAAAAAGATTTTATTTATTTATTTGACAGAGAGATCACAAGTAGGCAGAGAGGCAGGCAGAGAGAGAGAGGTTGGGGGAAGCAGGCTCCCTGCTGAGCAGAGAGCCCGACTCGGGGCTCGATCCCAGAACCCTGAGATCATGACCTGAGCCAGAGGCAGAGGCTTAACCCACTGAGCCACCCAGGGGCCCCTATACTTCATGCCTCTTGATGAAAATAGGTATTTATTTAGATAGACCAAACATTCCTCACTTTTTGAATGGCAGGGAACCCCAAGTACTATAGATTCTCTAACAGCAGGATGATAAGACAACATCTACTTCTGTCTTGGCCCAACCAAAGTGTCATTCAGATGTAAGGAAGTGATAATGATTTACTTAGGTATGACTCTCAAGATGCCATATTTTAAGGCTCAAACTAAATGTTATTTTCATGGTTTTAGTTTACTCGGTGTAAATCTTCCACAGTGAAAAATGTTTCAAGTAATTGGGACATTAGATATGCATGTGTGTGATTTGGGGGAGCTTATAGTTGTATGAGAAGGCATTTAATATTTGCCTTGAGTTTTGCAGATTGTGTAAACCACTTTGATATCACAGGATAAGGAATAGCAGTGTTCAGTTCTTTGTAAGACTGTAATGATAGTCATATGCAAAGTAAATAAGGAAAGAAGCAAGTCATAAACCAAATAAAAGCTGTTTTGAGTTTACTGGTACATGTGAAAATATGCATTGCAATACCTGCTGTGATTGGTACAAGCAGTTGTAGCTTTCGGTGTAACTCAAAAGTTTTCCTTTACCTGGTTATCCTATCTTGTTCACAATGGACAAGACAAGTGAGGGGAAGGGAGGGAATGTGGAATGGATTGCATTAAAACTCCTAGAAAAGGGGTGCCTGGGTGGCTCAGTGGGTTAAGCCGCTGCCTTCGGCTCAGGTCATGATCTCAGGGTCCTGGGATCAAGCCCTGAGTCGGGCTCTCTGCTCAGCGGGGAACCTGCTTCCCTCTCTCTCTGTCTGCCTACTTGTGATCTCTGTCAAATAAATAAAATCTTAAAAAAAAAAACTCCTAGAAAAATTTGAAACCCAGTGTCCTATACATCTTTCCTCTCCGACAAGAGACTTTATACTTTTTGATTTAACACAAAATCTTTATCCTTAAGGAACTCCTTTTCAATCATTATTCTTGCCTCTTTTCCTATTATTTCCTATTATTCTATGAGGGAACAGTTTGCCAAGACATGAGCAACAGTTATCTTTTGTGTCCTGTCATGTCAAGGGTGGGTTGGGAGAAAGGAGGCTGGCTGTCTTTGGTGCCATTGATTGAGTGGTGTTTCTGGAGCACTAGGAAGGCAACCAGAGATGTATAATAGTGGCTACTCTACAAGTACAAGATAAAGTATTAACTCTCCATCCACTTTGTAGATGTGACAGAGAGTAACAGTGCATACTGAGTGAGTAGCGAGGAATCAGTATTGCTTCTAGAGGTCCCTGTGGAAACCCTCTTTTTGTATTGATACGGCCAAGGTAATGTAAAATAGACAATGCAGTGCAATAAAGACATCCCTGACTTCCAACATAGATCTCTATCCACTTTCAGGCAAGAGTAATTAATATTCAAAATTCACAATCAGTAAGGCATGAGTATCAAGCAGTCAAAATGGATGTTAATGAATGTTCGATTGTGGTGATTTTTTGAGAGAAAACAGTGAGATGTTTTAGTGATTTAGGATGATTCCACAGAAATGTCAATTGATAAATTCCAAGTGGAACTGATGGGATAAGTGAATTTTATTGCAAACTTGCTTAAAACGGTCAGGGAACAAACACAGATAAATGGCCACTTATGTGACTTTCTCGACACGGTCTTCCCTAAGGGGATCTTCATCTTAACTCTCTTGTTGACATTTACTACGGCATCTAGTAGTGAGGAGTCTTGCTGAATAAATTTGATGTTTCTATTTAATCCCTCTCCATATTGTTGCTCCTAACTATTTTTCCTGCAAAGAAAATGAGTATATATATGAGTAATCTCCCAGATTTTTAGCAGCAAAGTAATGGCACTTCCACAGCCTCCTGTATATTTAGTAACTGTAAATTCCTCTGCAGGCTTTCTTAGCCTGCTGGTTTGAGGGGGACACCTGCAGGGTTATTCCTTTTTATAGACCCTATAAGGCACATTTTATGAGTTGAGAGTGAGATTTCAATGGGATGATTATGAATGGGGCATTAGGTCTCAAAAGTGGAGCTGGGTGTAACTTCTCATTTTGGTTTCATGAAAGTTTTATGAAATTGATTAGATTTTACAGAATAACTCAAGCCTGGGAATGGAGAATTAAGCAAGGGAGTGATGATTATATTTTTGCTCAGGTTTCACACAGATGATGCCACTTAAGCGCATAAATCATAAAAGCTTCCATTGTAATATGCAGTAAAGACCTTAAGGCTGATGTTGAGCATTTGAAAACAATTCTGGGGAAATGTTGCTAATTAAAAGATAAAATCCAGTGATAAATCAGAATTACCTTTTATTTTTTGCTTTTAATATTTATGAAATGCAAATATACAGAAAAAAATCTGAACATTCAGAAATATACTTTAATATTTTTTTTCATACTTTAATTTGAAGAAAACATATGCCCTTGATATTTTTAGTTTGGGTAGGTTTAAGATAAAATTAAGAACAAGTATTAAAATCAGATGTGACTGCTTTTCGATCTTAATATTGGTATCTCAGCATGTGTGTTTTTCATATTCTATCTGTCTCTGGTTGTGTGCACTCTGGAGACCAAGCTATTTCAGTTTCTGTCTTCCCATTACCGTATTCAGATTATAAATCAATAAGACTTGATTTTCCTCCTAAGATTTAAGTTGCTGTTTGGTAGGCTTCTGGAATTGAGAGACAGTAGGACAAAATTAGGTGCTTTCTAGACAATCTGCCCCCAGATTCTCTCAGGGGTTTGATCAGACTAATTCTGTTCTGGGTCTAACTGGACCGGTTGAGAAATACTTTACTTACGTGCTGTACTTTTAAACACACATCTTCAGTGAAGATAGCAATACATATTAATATAGAAATGAGTGCTGAAGGAACATTCTTATTTTCTTTGCTGATTTGGCTCTCATGTCTCATCACTTATTTAAGTGACTGTAGAAATAAGGAACTAAGAAATATCCCATTGACACTTTATTATCTTTAAACTCCTTTATACATGTATTAGTTGCACCATTACTGATTTGGGGGCTGTTTCTTTCAATTTTTTTCCTTTCAATTTTTTTATGGTTATATTAAAAATTTTAAAGGATAGAATTTTAGTGACAGACTTTTTAATCAAAGTTATATGGGAGCCATGATGATATATTTATTCACCATGGTCAAGTGCAGTTGAAAAATGAATAGAAATTCCAAGATTAATCATGCTATGTGTTTACTCTGATATATTTTGATCATTATAAGTGAAAATACTCTTCTAGTCTAATTCTAATAATTAATCCCTTCTGTCTTGCTGCTTTGTTTATATCTTTCTCCAGTTAAACCACATATGGAAGGAGCTCATTCTCTGTTTATTTAAATTATTATTTATTTACTATTACTTAATTATCATTATTCAGTTAACAAAAAATTGCTACTCAATTACACTGCTTGGTCAGAGTAAGAACTTTGACTATGTAAGATATAGACCTAATGTGACAATGGTATAAGATGAAGGCAAAGATTAAAAAGGGTCAAGGGAAAAATAATAATAGTAGTTGTGTTCAGGGTGTGCTTATAGGTGTTCCCCCCCACCAGCTTAATTTTCTTTAGTAGTAGCATGATAATATTTTAACAAAAATCAAATTAAGGTTCTGTTATACTATGTATGAATCACTGTATATTTACTTACATTATATATCTAGTTATATTAGCACCTCTTTAAAGTGTGGAGGATTATTTGTAGTCTGAGCCTATGAAGGAGCTTTTCTTGACCCTTTGTATAATACCACACAGCTAAAGAACATATTAGTTGAAGGAGACAGCCCAGTAGTTTAGAAATTATTCAGAGTTCTCATGAAAGAGTAATATAGTGCCTCCTGCCTTTGATTTACGGAAATCACACTAAATATAGGACATGTCTAGGACTGAATTGAACACACATTACCATCTCACACGCATGATGAAGTCATTCCTGAAAAAACAGATTCAGTGCTTCCAATTCTCCTTTATTACAAAATCAATACTTATATCAACTTAATCATTTTGCCATAGATTCCACAATCAAGTGCCTAGACATGGCCTTGAAATAGAAACCTCCTTGGGATTTTACTCCTCAGAGTGTTAGAAGATAACTGGTTGATGATGCTCGGCTTGCAAGGGCAAAATATTGACACTTAACTCTTCTTCCAGAATCTGCTTGGTCCCTGCTGAGTGAGTCAGGACCAGAAGGGAGCCTTACCTTCCTTCTATGGCTAAACACTATTCTGCGCTCACTAGCTACACTTCTCTTCTGGCCAAATCCACCTGTGACAAGCTCACAATGAGACATGGTGCATTTGAGCTTCTGGCCATGGCCTCCCTATTTTAGGAAGAGGGTGAAAGAAGGAAGAGGAGCCTGTCCTGAGTACTTTCTGCAACCTTAGCCCTGGTGAGTGGAGCCTTTCACATGTTAACCCAATGTACTGACGGGCTCACAGGACTATTTTGTTTTGGGAAGAAGCCATATTACCTTTGGAAATTATATGAATCCATTTTATTTTCATCAGAGATAGGGTTAAAAAGCATGTTTTAAGTAATTCCACTTTCCTTACTGCTCCATGATTCCCAGTGTTGCATTTCTCTTCTGGGTTGCAGAAGACCACCCTTACCCTAACTCTTACAGTTTACCATTTATTTCAGTACCTGAAAGAAGAAAATAAAAAGCAGATGCTATAAGGGTACTTACTTGAAAAACACGAAAATCCCCAGCGAAATCACCAAGGTGAAAATTGACAAAGAATGGCCCACGATAGCCAAGTAGTACAGAACGTATGCATTCTGGAACAACAACAACAAAACAGTTATAAAAATGAACAGGCAAATAAATGATAACAGAGGAGGGGAAAATAGTTTCTATCTTTAATACCAGTGTAAATCAACAACTGTTCTCATCCTTTAAAAAAATCCACTAAAATTAGAACAAATGTTTCAGAGAATTAAATTATATTGAATCATAATATTTGGGGTTAACAGGTTAAAATATTACAAGATTATCAGTTATATTAGAATATGCATGATGTGGTGGGAAGAACATCAGACTGGATTCATCAGCACTGTTCTTTACTCAGAGTACTAATCATTAAGTCTTTGTGTGACTCTCATAAGTCAGTCACTTCACCCCTCTGGATCTCGGTAGGCCTCATCTCTAAAATAGTTTGGTCAAAGCTAAGTAATTTTTAAAACAATTATGTGTATAAGAAACATCGTTGGGGCGCCTGGGTGGCTCAGTGGGTTAAAGCCGCTGCCTTCGGCTCAGGTCATGATCCCAGCGTCCTGGGATCGAGCCCCGCGTCAGGCTCTCTACTCGGCGGGGAGCCTGCTTCCTCCCTTCTCTCTCTGCCTGCCTCTCTGCCTGCTTATGATCTGTCTGTCAAATAAATAAATAAAATCTTAAAAAAAAAAAAAAAGAAACATCGTTAACTACTGGGATACAGAAATACTGAACATAAAAGGACAGGAAAAGATGATCTATGCAAACACTAACCACAAGAAAACTGGTATTATATCACAGAGGTCCAGATGTTAAGTCAGGAAGACAGAACAATTTTTTTTTTTAATTTTTTATTTATTTTCAGCGTAACAGTATTCATTGTTTTTTCACCACACCCAGTGCTCCATGCAATCTGTGCCCTCCCTAATACCCACCACCTGGTTCCCCCACCCTCCCACCCCGCCCCTTCAAAACCCTCAGGTTGTTTTTCAGAGTCCATAGTCTCTCATGGTTCACCTCCCCTTCCAATTTCCCTCAACTCCCTTCTCCTCTCCATCTACCCTTGTTCTCTATATTATTTGTTATGCTCCACCAATAAGTGAAACCATATGATACTTGACTTTCTCTGTTTGACTTATTTCACTCAGCATAATCTCTTCCAGTCCTGTCCATGTTGCTACAAAAGTTGGGTATTCGTCCTTTCTGATGGAGGCATAATACTCCATAGTGTATATGGACCACATCTTCCTTATCCATTCGTCCGTTGAAGGGCATCTTGGTTCTTTCCACAGTTTGGCGACCGTGGCCATTGCTGCTATAAACATTGGGGTACAGATGGCCCTTCTTTTCACTACATCTGTATCTTTGGGGTAAATACCCAGCAGTGCAATTGCAGGGTCATAGGGAAGATCTATTTTTAATTTCCTGAGGAATCTCCACACTGTTCTCCAAAGTGGCTGCACCAGTTTGCATTCCCACCAACAGTGTAAGAGGGTTCCCCTTTCTCCACATCCTCTCCAACACACGTTGTTTCCTGTCTTGCTAATTTTGGCCATTCTAACTGGTGTAAGGTGGTATCTCAATGTGGTTTTGATTTGAATCTCCCTGATGGCTAGTGATGATGAACATTTTTTCATGTGTCTGGTAGCCATTTGTATGTCTTCCTTGGAGAAGTGTCTGTTCATATCTTCTGCCCATTTTTTAATATGATTATCTGTTTTGTGTGTGTTGAGTTTGAGGAGTTCTTTATAGATCCTGGATATCAACCTTTTATCTGTACTGTCATTTGCAAATATCTTCTCCCATTCCGTGGGTTGCCTCTTTGTTTTGATGACTGTTTCTTTTGCTGTGCAGAAGCTTTTTATCTTGATGAAGTCCCAGAAGTTCATCTTTGCCTTTGTTTCCTTCGCCTTTGGAGACATATCTTGAAAGAAGTTGCTGTGGCTGATATCAAAGAGGTTACTCCCTATGTTCTCCTCGAGGATTCTGATGGATTCCTGTCTCACGTTGAGGTCTTTTATCCATTTCGAGTTTATCTTTGTGTACGGTGTAAGAGAATGGTCAAGTTTCATTCTTCTACATATAGCTGTCCAGTTTTCCCAGCACCATTTATTGAAGAGACTGTCTTTTTTCCACTGGATATTTTTTCCTGTTTTGTCAAAGATTATTTGACCATAGAGTTGAGGGTCCATATCTGGGCTCTCTACTCTGTTCCACTGGTCCATGTGTCTGTTTTTATGCCAGTACCATGCTGTCTTGGTGATCACAGCTTTGTAGTAAAGCTTGAAATCAGGTAACGTGATGCCACCAGTTTTATTTTTGTTTTTCAACATTTCCTTAGCAATTCGGGGTCTCTTCTGATTCCATACAAATTTTAGTATTATTTGCTCCAGCTCTTTGAAAAATACTGGTGGAATTTTGATTGGAATGGCATTAAAAGTATAGATTGCTCTGGGCAGTATAGACATTTTAACGATGTTTATTCTTCCCATCCAAGAGCATGGAATGGTCTTCCATCTTTTTGTGTCTTCTTCAATTTCTTTTAGGAGTGTTCTGTAGTTCCTCGAGTACAGATCTTTAACCTCCTTGGTTAGGTTTATTCCGAGGTATCTTATGGTTTTTGGTGCTATAGTAAATGGAATCGATTCTCTAATTTGCCTTTCTGTATTTTCATTGTTAGTGTATAAGAAAGCCACTGATTTCTGGACATTGACTTTGTATCCTGCTACATTACTGAATTGCTGTATGAGTTCTAGTAGTTTGGAGGTGGAGTCTTTCGGGTTTTCCATATAAAGAATCATGTCATCTGCGAAGAGAGAGAGTTTGACTTCTTCCTTGCCAATCTGGATACCTTTTATTTCTCTTTGTTGTCTGATTGCTGTTGCTAGGACTTCTAATACTATGTTGAACAAGAGTGGTGAGAGTGGGCATCCTTGTCGTGTTCCTGATCTCAATGGGAAGGCTGCAAGCTTTTTCCCATTGAGGATGATATTTGCTGTGGGTTTTTCATAGATAGATTTGATGAAGTTCAGGAATGTTCCCTCTATCCCTATACTTTGAAGCGTTTTAATCAGGAACGGATGCTGGATTTTGTCAAAAGCTTTTTCTGCATCAATGGAGAGGATCATGTGGTTCTTCTCTCTTCTCTTATTGATTTGTTCTATCACATTGATTGATTTGCGAATGTTGAACCATCCTTGTAACCCAGGGATGAATCCTACCTGGTCATGGTGGATAATCTTTTTAATGTGCTGTTGGATCCTGTTTGCTAGGATCTTGTTGAGAATCTTAGCATCCATATTCATCAGTGATATCGGTCTGAAATTCTCCTTTTTGGTAGGGTCTTTGCCTGGTTTGGGGATCAGGGTAATGCTGGCTTCATAAAAAGAGTCTGGAAGTTTTCCTTCTGCTTCAATTTTTTGAAACAGCTTCAGGAGAATAGGTATTATTTCTTCTTTGAAAGTTTGATAGAATTCCCCAGGGAATCCGTCAGGTCCTGGGCTCTTGTTTTTTGGGAGGTTTTTGATCACTGCTTCAATCTCGTTACTAGATATCGGTCTATTCAGGTTGTCAATTTCTTCCCGGTTCAATTTTGGGAGTTTATAGTTTTCCAGGAATGCATCCATTTCATCTAGGTTGCTTAGCTTATTGGCATATAACTGTTGATAATAGCTTCTGATGATTGTTTCTACTTCCTTGGTGTTAGTTGTGATCTCTCCCTTTTCATTCTTAATTTTATTAATTTGGGCTTTCTCTCTTTTCTTTTGGATTAGTGTGGCCAGTGGTTTATCGATCTTATTGATTCTTTCAAAAAACCAGCTTCTAGTTTCGTTGATACGTTCTACTGTATCTCTGGTTTCTACCTCGTTGATCTCTGCTCTAATCTTGATTATTTCCCTTCTTACGTGTGGCGTTGGTTTGATTTGTTGTTGATTCTCCAGTTCTTTAAGGTGTAGAGACAGCTGGTGTATTCTGGATTTTTCAATTTTTTTGAGGGAGGCTTGGATGGCTATGAATTTCCCCCTTAGGACCGCCTTTGCTGTATCCCATAGGTTTTGGAGTGAAGTGTCTTCGTTCTCATTGGTTTCCATAAATTGTTTAAGTTCTTCTTTGATCTCCTGGTTGATCCAAGCATTCTTAAGCAAGGTGGTCTTTAGCTTCCAGGTATTTGAGTTCCTTCTGAACTTTTCCTTGTGATTGAGCTCCAGTTTCAAAGCATTGTGATCTGAGAATATGCAGGGAATCATCTCAGTCTTTTGGTATCGGTTGAGCCCTGATTTGTGACCCAGTATGTGGTCTATTCTGGAGAAGGTTCCATGTGCACTTGAGAAGAATGAGTATTCTGTTGTTTTAGGGTGGAATGTTCTGTATATATCTATGAGGTCCATCTGGTCCAATGTATCATTCAATGCTCTTATTTCTTTATTGATTTTCTGCTTCGATGATCTGTCTATTTCTGAGAGAGGCGTGTTAAGATCTCCTACTATTAATGTATTCATATCAATATGACTCTTTATCTTGATTAATAGTTTTCTTATGTAATTGGCTGCTCCCATATTGGGGGCATAGATATTTACAATTGTTAGATCATCTTGGTGGATAGTCCCTTTAAGAATGATGTAGTGTCCTTCTGTATCCCTGACTACCGTCTTTAGTTTAAAATCTAATTTATCTGATATGAGAATCGCTACCCCGGCCTTCTTTTGAGGCCCATTGGCGTGAAAGATGCTTCTCCATCCCTTCACTTTCAGTCTGGGTGTATCTTTAGGTTCAAAATGGGTCTCTTGTAGACAACATATGGATGGGTCCTGTTGTTTTATCCAATCTGCAACCCTATGTCGTTTTATGGGTGCATTTAGGCCATTCACATTGAGAGTGATTATTGAGAGATACGTTTTTATTGACATTGTGTTATCTTTGAAGTCTTTCTTTCTAAGACAGAACAATTTTTAATTTCTATTCACCTAATATTATAAACTCAAACCACATAAAGCATAAAGCAAAAAGTGACACCATGCTCAGTAGAACATATGATACAAATGCAGTGTAGCTAAGTTGGATCATTTCTATGCAGTTTTTTTAATTCCTGGGAGAAATGTGGCATTTTAGGCATAAATCATTATGCTTCAACATTTGATTTTTATGAATTTCCTTGTGAAGAGCCTGATATGGAAGCACTGATTCTGCTAAAAAGCTCTCAAAGCATGCAGAGTCTTTTGTTTGTTGATATGCATTGTTGCTGGACAGAAACAAATACTGCCTTTCTAGGCTTTACAATTTCAAAATGAACTAATCAACTTCTCCTGAATGGTGGCTGTTGTACCACTTGATGGGGCATTTACATATTATTTGCCACTTTCATTGATAACTACCCTCCTAATGGCACCATTTTTATCCCCGTAGAAATGATGACAAAGTTGGAATAGTTGGTTTATAGCC
The DNA here is from genome assembly GCF_963455335.1 of Martes martes. NCBI lineage: Eukaryota > Metazoa > Chordata > Mammalia > Carnivora > Mustelidae > Martes > Martes martes. The sequence continues at coordinate 39,004,712 of NC_137899.1, forward strand.
AGAGCTGATAAAGACATCAAAATAGCATACACTCCCCTTCTTAGAAAGTATTTAGGAATCTCTGCAAGAAAACAAATACTCAGTTCCTGTCTTTTCTCCCACCAGTTTATTTTCTGGCTACTTTTCTAACTTCCCCAACTAGATAAAACTAGGAGTGGCACTTTCTAAGAGTTCTTTCTTTTAAATAGTTCACGATATAGAATCCCCTTGCCATTTAAAATACTGTTTTAAATTTGGATATATAGCCGTGCCCCTAACCTCTGTCACTATTTTATTTTTATCTCTGTATATCTTATTTTTAAGAAAACTTCATATGACTTAATTCATTTTCTTTCAGTTGCCTCCAGAATACTTTAAAAAATATTTATTCTTCTGAAATAAAGTTGTCTAAATGTATAAGATTAAACCAACAGCTCATAATTTAGTTGCCATTCCTGGTGTCATTCTTAAGACTGAGAAGTGCTGCTTCTTCTTCTTCTTTTTTTTTTTTAATGAATTCTAAGTTGGTTTTTTCATTTTTTTTTTCCTGTATATAACTGGAAGATTTGTACAAAGAATTTCAATCATTATGTTAGGTGCTTAGAGGGGAACATTTACTCTTAAAATACTTTGTTTCTATCTCAGACATGGCTAGAGTGAGGTCAAATATGGCAGCACTAAGAATTATTGATTTGAATCTGCACTCTTTGTAACAATTCAGTTAACAGGTTTACAATTTTTTTCTGTAAAATCATAATCCGCATTCGTTCAGGAATTCCTTACTTGGTGACATGTAATTTCTATCAGTTTTTATTAAGTAAATAACTCTCCATTAGGATGCAGACATGCATCTGATTCTCAGGGGGTGACCAAGTAATTTGTGAAGAGGTGACGGGCTTTGGTGCCCCCGGCCCGTGCTTGTGACCAGATGTTCCTCTGGTCTCTAGTCGACGGCTCTCTAAGCTACATATTCATCTTGTTTGCTTTTTGTTCTTGCTTGTTTTGTTTTAGATAAAAAAAAATTTTCTATACTCCTAAATCTGCTCTATAGCAAACAGAAGCACTGATGGGCTTTTAGCTTCCAACTTAAAATTACTTAGCATACAGGCCTAGCTCTGAAGGAAACAATAGGTTTCCGCTGTAGCACCAGGGGGCTGCTCAGGACGTAGCCTGTGTAGTTAAATACTGCCCGACGGTTTCCCCCAGCACCTTGGGGAGAGGAGGCTGACTGTGGGCTTGGTGAGTTTTTTTTTTTTTTTTTTTTTTTTTTTTTTCAGATTTCTCATGCATTTGGAGAGTACGTATCTGGGTTTTTCCCATTGGCTTAAATGTTTCTGAGCTGAGATGATATTACAAATATTTAACAGGGGGTAAGACATAAATACTAACAAATCAGAATAGACAAAACTGCCACACCTGTATCAACAGGTAGCTGAGAAGTTTCATTCTAAGGGTTCCTTCAAAGCCTGATAGTAAAACTATAATGGGCATCCTTGGGCAGGGAATTGGAGGCAACTGTCACTTTGTGACTTGGGGAAAAAATTGTGATTTTTGCACTCTTCTGGTAGAAGATCTAAGGTCTTAGATCTTAGAGAGTCCCTAGAAATGCTGCCTACCATCTGGCATCGTGAGGAATCCCATCATCTCTTCCATGGACAATATTTCCCTCATTATAAATGGCTTGATTCTCTTGGAACTCTTTGACACTAAGTTCCAACCAAGAAGTAAAATGTCATTTTCTCTAATGCTACTTTAGAGAGTCCCTAGAACTCACAGGCCATGATCTAATTTTCTTCTAGAGAACCGGTTGGCTTCTTGGTAGCAGGTATTTTAAAGTGATGCATACATTTCTATGTAAAAATAATGACATTCTCACCCAATACCCAAACTGGAAATGAAACCCACCTTCAGTTTCTCAGGAGTGAAAGCGTTACACATAGTATAGTTGGACCAGGTTCGATTGTTCTCAGGATGCTTATACCACTCCCCATTCTCATCACAGTATTTTGTAACCTTTTCTGTTAATGAAACATAACAGTTATTACATTGCGATCTCAAAATACCAAGAAGGAAAAATAAGGCTTACAAGCCATTCCACAGCATTAATCACTTTATAGAACCTGAATGTGAATATAGGTCAAAGGAGACTACCATGAATCATGCATTTTACAAGATGTTTTAGTATGTGTTGTCTCGTTTTATCTTCAGCAAAGCCAAGTAAAGCAGAGGCTGCTATCTCCACTTTACAAACAGGAAACAGAGTGAGAGAGGTTATAGAGTCTGAAGTCACCAGATAGTGGGTCAGCTGGGATCTAATCTCAGGTCCATCGCATTCAGAAGTGCTACCTATACTGTACCTCATATTTTTTAACAAACCCTACATTTCTGATTTTAGATAGGAACTATGTGAGACTGGCAAGACCATACTTTTCTTCATTTATATGCTTAATGTAAATTTGTTAGAAAGTTACATAGAAGAATTTTAAATTGTGTATTTGCTGAGATAGTCATCAGACAAAAACTATTTAAAGAATCACCATTGGACCCCAACAATATTTCAGAAAGGGTTAGGACTAATCAGCATAGAAAAACTGATATTGACAACTGGTCCATGATTTTGCTAATGGTATTTGTCAATGATGACCATTCCAAGCCTATTTGCAATTTTTAAAAAGTGGCTTGTAATGAAGCATTTTATCTTTATCGTATTGTCGGAAAGTAGCTTACTATTTTATCAAAAGGAAATCAATTCTGACAAAGCTATTTAGCTACAAAAGGCAAATTCTATGGAGGAGGGTGGGATGTTCCTCCTGAAAAAGTCTGTTCTAATCACGGACAAGACTGTAGGAGATATTATTTTGTTCTGATGTCACCAAAGTCTGGCTCTAGGCATTTCCTGGTTCTACCCATTGCAGCTATAAGAACTTGTCCTCCTCCACCTGGAAAATCTTTAAATGTTTGAAGAAAGAATATGTCTACTCTAACTTCCTTTTCCAAACCGATCATCCCCATTTACTCACAATACACAGCTTGGTGTCCCTTCACTGCCTAGAGCCGCTCGGCATGTGCTCGATATTGGTATTTCCCTCTGAAATACTCTGTTTGGACTGCCCCATGAAGAGGACAGCATGCTTATTTCACTCCAGATCTACATCAAGAAGCTTTTTACAGATTCTCAGGCCCAATCCCCAGAGATTCCAATTTGCTTATCTGAAGAGGTAACCAGGCATCAGCATTTAAAAAATGCTCACCAAGAATCATGGTCCTAAACTATACATTGACCTTCTTGGCTCTTTGCCATTAACGTTGATTGAGTGTTTGACATTAAGGGCAGCGCCTTAAGCATATCCTTGTTAAATGTGCTTTTTACATTCTAGCATATTCCTACAAGGCTACCAGCCTCTTTTGAATTTCAGTGCTGTTATTCACTCTATCACGACCTGTCTTTTACCAAACACTTCTTCTTAAAATGAAATCTCTTTCATTTCATTGAACTGTTTTGTTTATCATTAAAATAAGCCTTGGGTCAATGGTAAAATCCTAACGAATTTGAGTGTGTTGGATATACATATTTTTAAGATTTTTTTTTTCTTTTGAAGTGGATTTTCCCCCCACTTGAGAGGTTCTTTCTAAAAACCAGGCTGATAAGATGGATCTATGCCTGGAAATCCCTGTTTTGCTGACCAAAAACTTGCCTTTTAGTCAATAATTATAGCCACTTTGGCAAGAGCCCATTGCCGCTCTGGAATGGCCTTGTAGCCTCTATTACAGAAAAGCTCTTTATGCCAATCAAGTTATCTCTAATGTAGTTGTCAAGTCCAGATGAATGAAGCATCATTTATTGGGAAGAGTCAGTAAAAGCCAGAAAGATGATCATCAAACAGCCCTGAGTTGGAGTTTACAGGAAAGTAGTGCTGAGAAGGGCAGGGCACTCAGCCCTTCCTCTTTGCACAATGAAAATTTTCAGAAGTGGCTGGCTTGAATTGGTCTTTAAAGTAGTCCCCTGTAATCTCATTTTCATTATCTCTGTCTTACTGGGGTAGAATTTCAGATCTCACCCTGGTTGGAAGCGCCAAAGCATTTCTTAAACACTGACACAGGGATAGATTAATTTCTCTGCTCTAATCTGGATTCCGGAAACTTTCTTGCCTAGATTTTACCATTTGACGATTGTTTTCTATCTTAACTGAAATTCTCACTTTTGTAACCTCTTGTCATTCCTACTCAGTGAGCAAAGGTACACAGATGGATGGACTGGTTGGCCATGAAAGGTGGTAGAAACTCTGACCAAGCAACTTGTGGAAAAATCTGAAAGTCAGGGTTGTTTTTTCCTAGTCTCTTACATGTGAAACAAACACTGATTCCTCTCTTCAAAATGCTATTTCTAGTTCAGACCAGATAATTCAGTGAAGATCCTTCTTGTCAGGACCTTCCCTTCCACTGACTGAATGTTCCTCTTCCATGGAACCACTTCCAAAAGGATACTGAAGGGAGGAGGAAAATGGGTACCATGAAGTGTGGAGGGCTCTTCTCTATCACATCTTGTGAGAAGAGGTCTGGAGCTTGAGGTGGAATGACCTGCTCCCCTGGAGCCCCGCCAGCCAGTTCATCATGGGGGGCAGCTTAAACACACTCTGCAGCCCCAGGCTCGCTCTACTCTCCCCAGCAAACCTCGCCTGTTAACTGGGGCTTAGCGCTGTGCCTGTAGCTTCCATTCATCATGGGGGTCTCTTTTATAACAAAGATATATACTCCCTTTTCAGTCTCTTAATCTTGGTTAATGCTTCAATGGGACAGATTTTCTATCTAGTTTCTTGAAACAGAGTTTTTCTGGCCCCAACACCGCTAGTCCCTGAAGCTGGCTGGCTTTTTACCTCTCTGGGACCCGCCTTCCTCCATTGTCTGTATCAGTCTCATCTGATGCCGCTGGTACAGCTACTCAATGTACTGGCTGAACTTTCCAGGCATCCACCTCTTTCTTTATTTCTTTTTCTTTATTTTCTTTTCTTAACACACTTTCATCTTGACCGCATGTTTCATCACAAGCAGAACTTTAAAAGATCCTCATGTCCAGCTTATACTCCAAACTAATTAATTCAGAATGTCTGGGGTGGTACCAGGCATCAGGATTTTGATAAGTTTTCAAGGTTCTTAGCTAAGTTGAGAATCACTCACCACCAGCCCCTATCCAAATCCATTCCCGGTCCTTCACGTGTCTAGTGTCTGGCCTGAGGCTGTAAGACAAACTCAAGCTCTTTCCACATTCTTTGTGTTGCTCCTGACCACTAACCAACCACTGAGCACCATGGATTCCAGACCTGGAATCTATCTGGATAGCTGACGTTTCTGAGATACATCACATCAGCCCCCCAGCTTCTTCCTTACTCCACTTGGTGGATGGTACCCCTAGACTCTCAACCTCTCTATGCATCCTGATTCAACTTCCAATTATACCAGTGTGGCTAGACGAAGGCCTGAAGGAAAAACATGTCTTCCCTAGGAAATTAACTTTTTTTTTTTTTTTTAAAGTACTCAAAGTACTTTTAATCTGCATGAGTGTGCATGGGGAATTAGAAATACTGTTTCTCAAATGCTTTTCCAAGGCTGTTGTACTGACTTATAAAGAGAGGGTTAGGTAAGAGCTCAGGAGACTTGGTTCACTTGCAATTTTGTGTCAAATACTGTGTGAGTATATACATTTAGATAATATACATGAAAATGTTTTGAAAAGTAAAAAATGATACTCAATGAGAAGTATTCCTATGTTACTTTTATAACTAAAATGAATTTGGTGTCACTTATTTATTTAACACACATTTGTTGACTGCTCACGTTGGGCAGGGCCTGGAAGGAGATGTTAGTATGATCCATTCATTTTATCATTAGTTTTATTTACTGAACATATATTAATAATCTACTGTTGGAACAGAAATCTAGCCAGTGTCTAGAGTTACTATCTTCTGATTTCTTTTCCTTTACACATGACAGTTTTATATAACTTTCAGTGTTACATAAAATTTCCGTTGTGTATGCTCTGTCAGTCTCATATATAGAAAGTCTAGATCAAGTATTTGCATAAGTCACCCAACGTGCGACAGCTGAAAACTGAAAAACAACCACCTTTAAGTAAAACTTCAAGAGTTAAAAAATTAATTTAAAATTTTATTAAAATTTAAAATTAAATATTTGAAATATGTAAAAATCTAACTTTCATTTAGAATTGGAGACCCATGTGCACATTGGACCAGTAACATGACCTAAAAAATAAGGAGAGCTTGAAATACTTGTACAACTGGGTGATACTTCACGTGAAGAAAGGCTTCAGAAAGTGCTGAAACATGTAGAGTATGATTAGATAGGTATCCTTTACATCTGATTTTCTTTTCAGAACCATGAAAATTCTAAAGGCTTCATAGCAAAATATGAAATAAAAAGAAATATTTTACCTGTTGGATCAAAGTCTGGAAAGTAATCTGGGCAGTACTGATGGGACAATACTCCAGCCGGTGTATCATCCCAACACAGCCATCCATCCCAGGTACGGTTGCAATATGGACCTGATGATTCAGAAAGAAATTAATATTGACATTGGAAAAAGTTGCAGAATCATCAATAGGACTTAACAGTGTTCAATAGGATCTAGCCATTTAATAGTTATTCTGGAGCTCTCCATGTGCATATGGAAATATTAGAAAGAACAGCAGCAGCAACAAAATAAAGATATTACCCTTACCAACTCTTAATCGAGTTTACATTTTTATAGGTTTTCTCCATTTTCTCTTCAAAAGATATGCATGTCATCTATATGGAATCTTTCCTCCAAAATCTTTCCTCGAAAATATCTTCAGAGGGGCGCCCAGGTGGCTCAGTGGGCTAAAGCCTCTGCCTTCGGCTCAGGTCATGATCTCAGGCTCCCTGCTCAGCAGAGAGTTGGCTTCTCTTCCTCTCTCTGCCTGCCTCTCTGCCTACTTGTGATCTCTCTCTGTCAAATAAATAAATAAAAATCTTTAAAAAAAATAAAATATCTTCAGAAATGCTGCAAAGAAATCTTGCAAAAGTATATGCAATATCACCCCTGGATAAGAGGCTTAATTTGAAAAAATTCTATGGTTTTAGAACATACAGATCTTCTTAAACATTAACCTTAAAAATGGTTGCCTCGGATGGCTCTATTCTTAATTTTTTTAAAGATCTGTTTATTTTCTTGAGAGAGAGAGTGAGAGAGTACACACAAGAGCAGGGGAGGAGCAGAGGGAGACAAGAAAAAATCCTCAGACTCCCTGCTGAGTACAGAGCTTAATCCCACAACCCTGAGATCATGACCTGAGCAGTTATCAGGAGTCAGATGCTTAACAGACTGAGCCGCCCAGGCATCCCTTGGATAATTCTATTCTTAATCCAAGGGTTTAAAATTCAATTGTTCAAAATTCCCATTGGAGTTGCATTTGTAGACAGTTAACAGATTATGTATAAAACTAGTCTTATTATTTTAGAATCACACTTTATTAGTGACTAAAGTAATGCTCAGTTTGAGCAGTTTATGTATTTATCAGCTTTGGCCCCAAGTAGTTTCTCACTCTTTTCAAAATTTATTCTACCCTAAAACGTGAAGATTCGCCTCTATAAAGCTATTCAAAAGATTAAGACTCAGGCTTTGAAGTCAGTTCTTAGAAAGAAAGAGAGAGAGAAAAAGGAAGGAAGGAAGGGAGGGAGAGAGGGGATGGAAGGAAGGAGGACGGACAAGAAAGAAAGAGAGGGAGAGAGATGGGGACGAAGGGAAGGAAGGTGGAGGGAGGGATGTAGGAGAAAGGAAAGAATAGAAAAGAAAAGAGCAAAAAGACTAAAAAGAAAAGAAAAAAGAAATCTCAATATGATGATCATAGTATGAAAGTTCAATCTCCCAAAATGATTAGGACTGAAGTGAAGGAGCCTGCTCTCACTTGGTCTCTGAAAATAAATTTCGTGGTTCTATTGTTTCATTATTTCAGAGGAATGGTTTGTCTTTGGGCAGAGCCCCATCTAATAACTTTTCAGGTTCTTAAAAAACACTAACTAAAACGACTGCAGACGGAAGAATAACATGTATCTCTTTTAATTGTCTTGAATTTTGTTTAAAGGAAAATGCTAAAAATAGGAACTAAAAATTAAAACTGTAACTCTTTGAAGGCAAACCACATGTAGAAATAGAATATACTTAAAAAATATTTCCCCTACCAAGCGGTGTTATCTTAGAATATACAAGGGTACACATGGTCTTGTTGGGACTTTTCAAACGCTTTAGGGGACAGGGGAGAGAACTGGATGTAGTAATGTCTGGCAATCCCATAGCCTTCTATAGCTAATAGAATGAGCTTGGTTCTGAAAATATCTGAACAGTCCCACAGAGCATTCTAGAGAAGGTGATAGATAAACAATGCCTGCCTAGGAGACAGATTTTACTAGTTCCTCTGAGAACTGGGGGTAGAAAAGAGGAAGGAATGGCCAGAGTTGCCAACCCATTGACAGTTAAGGGAAGATACTGCCTCATTAACCCAAGCGAGACAGGGTTTTGACAGGATTGACCTGAGGCTAATTCTCTGCCCAATATTTTCCACTTCCCTTCCTGTCATTTTCCAGTTCCTCTCCATCACTTAGCCCTGTATTGTTCCTCCTTGCCAGGTGTGAATACTGAGTTACTGTAGTAATTTTGTCATAGGTGCTGCTGTTAGCCCAAAACCAGTTGGGTGAGCCTGGGCAAAGAAAGTAGACATGTCTCCAACATGAAATACACAAACATACCATAATTTGAAAACCACTGTTAAAAATGCTGGCATATTAAGATTAGTCAACACATATTTATCCATGGAAGAAAAGGAGCCTTTAATGATGCTTGAAAACATATTTGCGTACATCCATCTTCTTACCTTCTCCTTGGTATGGGGGTAACTGCTGCATGCGGTCATAGCATTTGTACTGCGCATCCGACATTTTCTTCCGTCCTAGGACGTACAGAAATGGCTCGGACTTCATATTGGGAGGATAGGTGTTATTCGAATTGGCAGGAAGAATTGGGGTTGGGTGCTGTATTAAAAAACAACATTGGTTACTTATACAGAGCGGGAATGGGTGTATACAAAAATAAATGAAACAATCAAAAAGTTTGAAAACATTTTCCTTCATGAGTAACAATTACGAATAGTCTCCACATGGGATATTTTTCTTCATAACTAAAAAGTATATTTATATTTCATCTACAAATTCCACCTATAAATTTCGTATTTGTATTTGTTCCATTCACTGCTAAAAATGGATAGCACCCACCCAAACTCATGCACCTCTTTATCATATAAGATTGTTTTAATTTTATTATCACTGTAAAGTTTAGAAGTAAACAAAACAAATAACCTGATTTCCAAAAAATACTAACATTAAATCAATTTTGCCTTCTTTGGAACGTCTAATAATCATGAGTCATACTATTAAAAATAGATATGTTACTGCAATAAATAAGCTTTTATATTAGATTATTTTAGCTTTTTAAAAATTTGTGCTTAGAGTATGTACACTGCCAAAAATTCACCCCAGTTATTCCATAGAACAAACAAAATCTGTTCTGAGATATTCTGTGTTTGATGATTGGCCTCAATATCTTTAATTTGGTTTCATCAGCAGATGACTTACACAGGTTATTTATTCTCACTGCTGAAAACCAATGTAAATCTTAAATATTTCTCCTAGTGCTTCTGCTTTTTTGGTTCAGGTGGACAAGGGTCACGATCACCACCTAACACATCATCCCAAGTTGTGTTTATATAGAGTTCAATCTCTTTTGTGGCCATGATGTTTTTGGTGGTGCCTGAATCTGTGATTTTCTATATCCGTGTTCTGCATAGAGACTTTTTTCAGAGAAGACTACAAGCTTCAGCCCGCACTGACTTTTCTTCTTCTAAAGTTAAGAATACTCCTTGCTCTCTTTCTATCACACCTGTTAAACACACTGTTTATTTGGCCTTATTGTGTCTAAATTATTCTAAGATTAAAGTTTCCCCAAATGTACCGATGGCAGAAATAGCGTTGGGTACTTTTTTTTATTCCTCGCAGTCTCTAAAACAAACTCGTTTTTATTAAGTTGAGCTGTATAGGTCAGGTGACTCATAGGAGAACCACACTGTTTTCCAGTGTGTGTCACTGTGAAGATGGGCATCCTGTCCTATAAGATAGCATGGCACTAAATGCTAAACTATACAGTGCATGATACAACAACAATTCAGAACAGACAGAGGGCAGAGAGCAAGAACAGTCAGGGATGACTACAGATAACAAGGGAGAATTTGAATTGGACTTTGAGTGCCTTCCCAGGCTGAGGAGAGGGAAAGCTTTCTGGATGGAGGGAAAGGAACGCGTCTAAGTCCCAGAGGTAGGAAATGACACGCATGAGACACTGCAAGGAAACCATCCTTCCTGGAGGGGAGCATCTTTGGGGGTTAGTAATAAATGGAGTCAAGGAAAATCAGGTAATACAGAGCCCTAAGAAAATAAATACAAAGTGCATGGTGCAATGAAAGGTTCAATGCATTTTAGCTAATGTTACTACAACATGACAACAAAATAAAGATCTCATGCCAGTTTTTGATCAGTGAAGGTTGTGAAAGGAGAGTGTTAGTAAAATTCATGTGGTGGGCATCAGATGTCCACAGGTCAGAGCTGGGGAGGGAGCCAGGAAGCCCAAGGCATGGACTGGATCACAGCAGGAGGGAGCAGGGAAGCACAGCCCTCAGCATTTTCTCAAATAATAAAAAGATATATTTGAATATAAGGAAATACAAGGAAAGGAGAACAGTCATAGTCCAATAGCTCTGATATTTCAACCTATATAATGGAAAAAATGGGAGTGCCCCGAGAAGGGAGAAGTTGGGCAAAGAAAAACTTAGAGGGGGAAGAAGGTAAGTTCTCTTTTGTACTTGTTTGGAAGGTGCCAGCAAGGCATCGAAGCAGAAATTGCTTGCCAACAGAAGAGGTTCTGAATACTTGATACTTCTAACTCTAGATGGACACTTACTGTGCGTATGGCTGATACTACTCTTTAACTATTAGGATTATTTCTAATTTTAATGCCTCTTGAGTGTATGACAATGAAAAGAGAAATTAATGTACTGACAGAAATTATTTAAAATGTACAGATCCTTTACCAATGTAGTTGAACATCATTCTGCTGTCATATGACCCTTTCTTACTTGTTTTAAGACCAACCAATTGGCAAATAGTCATTGTTTGCTAGGAAGTCAAGCATTATGCTAGAAACTGAGGATACAGTGCTGGATAAAACAAGGATAGATCCTGCCCTCGTGGAGCTTACAGACTAGCAAGAAAGACCAACATCATAAAATATTTTCAGACACCAGAAATTGTGACAGTAAAGAATCATCAATCACTGAATGCTCAGAAATTCCTTCAGGAATTGGAATGTGTTTGGGGGGTAACAAAGACATATTTTGAAGAGATTTCATGTTAAGACTTCATTTTGGATTGTATGAACCTACATTTGAATGAACACACATGTCTGTGCGTGTTTTAATAATCTCACTAGAGATCACCATAACCATGGTCTTTAATAGATCATTGTGTTCCTCACAATAAGAGGTATTAATTACAGGTTAACCTTGGGCATCTATTTTACATTTTTTGTGCCTCTATTCTTAGACTCTTTCCTTGACATGAGAATTATCATTTCATATATTGCTTATTTATGGGCCATCTTTCTCACCATATTCAAATCATATTAGAAGATGGAATGTGATGTCATATATAAATATTTATATTTTAGATATTAGGGACTATTTTGTTTAAGTTTGGCATTCTTTCCAGAAGTAACATTCTGAATTCTATCTTTAAATGGACTGGGCAACCAGTTAAGAAATGTTCCTGGAAACCATGGAGGGGGGGCATTATGTGCAAAGATATCAAGAGGAAAACCCTGTACTTGTAGTTTCAATTACAGCATTATTTGTTCTAATGCAGTTTTAACACCAGTAACAGTATAGATATGACCATCTGAAAGAGCAGGTGTCATTCATGTGGACAATAGCAGCATCAATCTTACCATTCTTGCAATATTGAAACAAACTCCAGTGAACTTGGTTTGGAGCCTGGTTCCATAGAGATTGTTTCAACACTGAAGGAATGAGAAATTAGAACTCCTGTTGTAGATAAGCCATAGTGGTCTGAGTCTGCTCCTTGTCTGGTTCGTGTGTGAGCTTGATGATGGAATTTTTCCAGTGGTAACTGAATGTTTCAGTGATTTTTTTCTGAAAATAACATACACATTGAGGAATTCTGTCTATGTAGGTGGACATAGACAGATAATTCTTTTTATATATATATAATTCCAAAAATGGAATTACTACTGCTTGACAATAATACATATACAAATTTCATAAAGTTCATTGGACATATACACTTTTTTCTGACAATTTTATACCAATAAAAATGGCTAGTGAGGTGGTAGAGTTTTCAGCAATGTAAAGGCAAAATAGAAGCATAGTGAGTAGATAAGACCACTAAGCAATACGAAAGACTTAAAAAAATTTTACCTATCATAAGTATTACATTTATGTTATATATTTGGGGTGTAAATAAATATTTTATGCTCACATGAGGATAGAGATGAGATATTAAGGGCACATTGCTTTTGTGGATAAAGATTGGTGCTCAAAGCTTTGCATACATCTTACATGATTTTTCCAAAGCAAAACAAAAAACAACCTCTTAATTGTTGTCCCGTGTAGCAGTTTAGCCGCCGTATATGTGATGTCACTCCTGAAGGTGCAAGCAAATGGCGCCACAAATACGACTGCCAAGCTGCCACCAATACCTGTAGTCCTCAGCCGAAACACCGCTGGTTCTTTCGGGTAATAAATACTCTGCTTCCCGCATGCCGGGTACTGTTCTAGGTGCTGGAGATTCAGCAGCGAAGACGACTAGCCAGGTCCCTGCCCTCATGGGGCTTACATTCTAGGTTTCGTGCACACTCGTCGTGGAGTTTAGTGGAAAGCAATCTGGTCTGAATGGTCCTGGAGTCAAGGAATTCCTACTTTGATGTAAGACAACCAGCCTACTTTTGGGTTACAGGTGGTTTCTAGAAGCACAGAGACCAAAATAATTACAGGACTGTTCTGTGTAAAACTTTAAGAAACGGTCCATCTCTTCAGTGGTTTAAACCTAATGAACATGGGAACCCATGCAATGGTGCTAGCATAGAGAAAGATTCCTAATGATTGTCAGAGACAGAACTACTCTAAAAGGAACATGACTCTAGAATCCACAAACTGATAGAACCAACAGGATTCCGATGTCACCATCCTTAATACTGACAATGTAGATGTTAGGATTTTATTTGTAGGTTTCAGTTACTTACACTTTTCAAAATAACAATGGATAAAACAGAACTCTGTAAAGTATTAGCCCTGGTTTTTCCAGGTAGCATCAGATGGTTGGTGTTCTATGTACTTTCTATGTAAGCATTATATAAACAACAAAACTGCTGCATAATGATAAATTCTAAGCAAATAAGGGAATGCAGCTTAGTTAACAACAGAATGCTTCTCCAAAGAATCTAGTTTTTCTATATACTCATCATCGTTGTTATAATTATCATCATCACTACATTTTTGAGGCTCGCTATGTGTCAAGCACTGTCCTGAGTCTATTTATTGCATTACTGTAGGTAAGGGAGAGGAAGTGAGGGGATGGTTTTGCTTAATGTAAACTTAGGCTCATGGAATGTGGTAACAAACTGATACTTTAAAGAGCATTTAGAAATCAGGTTGGTAGAATTCAAAAGACACACTTGTAGTGGTTTTTCAAACCAATGTACTTAAGAAATAATATTCTATAGTGGTTAAAATCAATATCACTTTATTAAAAAATTTAATTTTCTTGGAGGAGTATCCATGTGGAACACAATGAATGTTTTAGGAGGAAACCAACATATCAAAAATTTTTTATGGAAGAATTCTCCAAATCAAATATATGAACCAAATATAGGATAAAGAAGCAAATTTCTCTTTGTCACAGCAGAGAGCACAAAATCACTCAGGTACCCTGTGCAGCATGTTTGCTAGCAAAGAGATGCTCACAAACCAGAAAACTTTTCTGTCCATGGCTCAAATATGTGAAATTCTTTTAATGTCTGAATTTTAAGATACATTGGGTAAAAGTTTTGAATAACATATCAGAAATGATCTCTCATCTTTGCAGTAGCATTCAAACTGTCTTATTCTTATCGAGGAGGTTACTTTAGTAACTTAGTAACTACTTTTCTTCTGTCACTGTCAAATATAATTATATGGTTTATGAAATAAAATTATTTAGAAATATTTACATGTAATTGATCACAAGGGTTTAATTTAAGCTCTAAAAATAATAATATCAATTATGAATTGGCATATGCCACTATTTCTGCAACTATAGAATCTCATATAAGGCATGGGCATTTAGAGACAAAATTAAATATGCTAGTAGTTCCTACAATATTCTTGTTTAAGTGTTTTTATTATATTTACAATGACATGAAGTTACTTGCATTTCCAAATATTGGATTACTTTTAGCAAATTATACTCTATTTTATCTAAAGATTAAAATAATACAACAATATTACATAATAAAATAGACTATACTCAATATCCAAGTAGATACAAAAGGGCCACATTAACAATCATACCCATAAACCATTTATTTAATGTACAACATTACAAAATAAAAATTCCCTTAAAAATGAAATGAACATTTTTGGAATATTAGTACTTTTCCCTGAAAAATGTTAAGAGAGATAGTTTATGCAAACTTGTAAGCCTATGACTACTCATAAATTAAAAATGTAAGTCCTGGAACCCTGGGAAAGTTTTGTTTAGGTGACTATAATAATATCAGGTACTGACTGATTTTTATTGCCCCTATGATTCATTGGTCACTGTTGTTCTGATGTGTAGAAAGGATAAGGATCAAGACAACTCCTAATTTATTTATGTAAAATTTACTCATCTCTCTTTCGTGTGTGTTGTGGAAGCTGATATGATGGTGGGTTAGTGAAGTCAACACAAATAAACAGACCGGCCCCAGTAAGATAATTGCAGTTCTGACTACTTGCTAACCATTTAGGAATAAAACAATAAAAAAGCTCATAAATTGGACATGATTTAAAAGGTTAGAGAAAGAGTTATGAAATGACATTGGTCTTTTAAGACTTCAGATTCTTAGTTTTTTTGAGGGATGCATTTAAAATTAATAACCTGACTGAAAGTGTTCAGATGTTTGAAAAAGACAGGAGCCTAGAAACTGTGTTTCAAATCCACCTGTCTAACATGAAAAATATTTTACCCAAGAACATTATTAATCTTTCATGTTAAATTCCAAGATAATGTGGATACGTCTCAAGTTAATGCTAAAGTTTTGTAAATAAAGCTCACATTTCTCAGTGAACCATAACACTAATCTAAATTGTGAAAATTCAGAGTGGGGATCTGTTAACAAAATATCAAGAAAAGGATAGTTTTGAGGAACTTATGGCTGGTGGAACTTAGTTTTGGCAAGATGTCTACCCTTCCAAATGTCCATTTGATCATACACTCTATTTCAGCATTCTTGATTAATGTAGCTTAAAAATGATGTTTTACTTACGTTGAGAAAGATGAAGAGTACCAAGCACCGGCGTGTGAATGTGAACTTCATTTTTGGTTTTTGAAGATGATCGTCCAAATCCTAGAAAAATATACATGTAACAAAGACATTTACATTAGTAAATGCAGCTTTAATCTTGACTAGAGTTAATTTCTTTTTCTTGTCTTTCTATTTCACTTGGAGAGGATCATGTCCCAAGACACTCTACATAAAATTCATGTATGCAAGCAATATGCTGGGGATGCAAATGTAGTCGCATGTTCCACGCCCCTTCCTTCCAGCCAGGAAGGACTGGTGTCTGGTCGTTGTCAAAAGTCCTATTAAGAAATTCCAGAGCCACCTTTACATATCAGGACCAAAATAAAGGATTCGGAGAAATCAAGATCAGCCAATGTGGACTTCAGTTAATCCGTGGCATCAGTAAAACTGCTGAAAATTTCAATGGAAACATCCACAAAGAAATCATTTCACTGGACAGGAACGCATATGACCTAACGATTTGTAAAGGATCGTTAGTCATGCCCTCTAGGTAATTTAAGGCCAACTTTGACTTGAGTAGTCTTATTTAGAGCCTTGAGCATTTTTCTTTCCTCCAAAATTTTCTACAAGCTTCAAGTTGCTACTAAGAATGAATTTCTTCAATAGCAAGGATTGACTATGTCACCTAACAGCTCACCATTCCTTCTCACAAGCATATAAGAGAAACATGTGGCTGTGTCACGAATAACATTTTTTTGTGACTGTGCAGATAATTTTACACAAGGAAAGGTAATAAAAAAGCAAAAAATTAAATATGTATATATATATATATTTTTTTTCATCAGTGAGATTTGTGTGAAACTGTATTTCACCTAAGGGTGAGTGGTTATGACTGCATCATATGTCTTATACTTTCTCCTAGGTGTAAGTTAGTATCTATATTGTTTGCCTGATTTACTAGCTCCCAAATGAGTAAGTTGTATTCCATTTATATATCAGTACTATGGGAAGAGAAAATGAAGAAGAAATTAAAGTTTTCTCCTAGCTTGCTAGCCCGGGTACAAGGATGGATAGTGAAAGAATTCAAGAAGGGAAGTAGGGGAAAGAGAAGGAGATTTTAATTTGTCTTCCCCCTCAATGGAAAATATTGCTACCTGAGTATTGGATGAGTCTTATTCTGGGGTGAAAGGTAGGACTTTTGAAATGTATTATGGGGAAAAAAAAAGAAATGTATTATGGATACTCATGAAATTAACACAGCTTCCCTTAACTAGATCCTACTTTTTTAGAAGGAAATTACAGACATACATTGAATTTCTAAAGATCTGCTGCTTATGGTGGTCCTATGATTTAGCCTCTGAGAGAAGCAGGATGTGTGGAACATTATGGGTGCCAGAATTAAAAGCCAGATCTCTTCTTCAGATGAAAGTCCTACTCATTAATTCCAAATGTGAGGGCTAAGCACAGTGAGAAGTCAGCTTCTCTATGAAGGTGAATATGGGGTGATTAGGCAGTTAATTGGCTTGTTCTATCTATGTCATATATTTGATGTCATTTGATATTTTATAAAGTATAAGTTGCTAGGTTTTGGCTCAACAATATCATTACCATGATGAGGAGCATTAGAGGTTGTGGGAGAATTGTCCCCTTGAAGGTGAGTGAGGCTTCACAGTCATTTTGCTATAGGAAAGGGAAGCCCCATGGTTTCATAGCCCCACACACTTCTTTTATGATTGTACCATGAACCACTAAGGGGAATGAAAATAGTATGAACATGTATCTCAGTGAACATTTAGAAATGACAGAGTGGTTTAGTCAAAAAACAAAGTCCTTTCCTTTTTCCTATTAAGTGGAGAGGCCTATAACTTTAAATACTCTTGCCTTATTTTGAACTCTAACAAATTTCTCATGTGCAACTTTATAGCAGATCTGGGCTATACTGAACCTGCCTCTAGTCAGAAAGGTTCAGTCGTAATTCTCCCAGGTTAAACAGTACTTTGCAGATATGCCTCTCTTTGAGAGAAGTATTTCATGGTGATCTGAGAAGAGGAGAAGGAGAACACGGAAGTAGAAATAGTGAATAAAGACAGGGCTTTATGAATTTAAAGGAGAAAAACATGGCAAAGAAAAGTAGAATCAGAATGGAGAATGAAGGGGCGCCTGGGTGGCTCAGTGGGTTAAAGCCTCTGCCTTCGGCTCGGGTCATGATCCTGGGGTCCTTGATCGAGCCCCGCGTTGGGCTTTCTGCTCTGCTGGGAGCCTGCTTCCTCCTCTCTCTGCCTGCCTCTCTGCCTACTTGTGATCTCTGTCTGTCAAATAAATAAATAAAATCTTAAAAAAAAAAAAAGAATGGAGAATGAAGTAATTCACCTTCACAAAGATTCTTTCAAGAAAAGAGGGAAAAAAAGGATGAAGTTAAAAAGAATGACAGACATGGAGAACCCAAACGAACTAACAGAGACCTATAGCTTAGTCGAATGGATGATTAAAGAACAGATAGATTGCAGTGTGGACTCTCAGGAAAGACTAACCTGGAAAGACTAACCTGAAATTTCCAATAGGTGAGGTTCAGAATTCAGTGACCCTGAGGAGAACTGTTTTAACCTAAGACTTAGAGAGTTAAACCTGCACCCAAACAGGAAAGGACAAAGTCGGGCAAACATGGCTAATGGAGATAAAAATGAAACTTGGAAATGTTCAATTTGGAATGGGTACTGGTGAGACAGGTAGCCTGTGATCAGACAGTCATCTGGAATCCTGGAAAATGACTCAGAGAAACCAGAACAAAGCTTAACTTTGACATTAGATGATTTATTTGTTTACTTCCTGATGTTTTCCCTATTCCTTCCCTACAGGAAGGACTTTATTCAGTTTTGTCACCCAAGAACCTAGAAAGAAATCTGGAACACAGTAAGTGCTCGGTGAATGTTGGTTGCTTAGTTTAAGGGGTGATGTAGGGTCAGAATTTGGTAAGACAGCAAGCATTATTCTTTTCCCAAAGAGCCTAATTGTAGAGCCAAGAGATTCTAATTTCTACTTTTACTTTTATGATTTCTTTTATTTTGGACAAGGAGCTTCACCTCTATGCCACTTCCCTGTCTATATAAAGACTCCTTGGCCAATCCTCCTTGACTAGAAGAACACACTTCCATATGTGAAGCATATTGATTCTCCTGGATCTGTCCAGCAGTCTAATTACTTAGTGCAGTGGTTTCCAAGATGTCTTTTAGCCACTCTTTAAAACACACACACACACACACACACACACACACACACACACACACACACAAAAGCTTTTATGGGAGTCCCGTATAGAAACCAGATGAAGGTAGAGTCTAAAAACTTGATTGTGGAGTTTGATACAGAACATGGAAATGAAATAACCTTGGACAGTGGTTCAGTTACTGGGTAGGACAACAGAATCTGCCCTGGTTTGAATCCACAAATGAGCACTCATCACTAATCTCCTCCCTAGCAAATTGTATTCCTTTGTTTTGCAGGGATGAGTTGGTCAGTGGAAACCACTTCTATTAATACACTCAGTCTAAACCACTAATTCAATGATGATGATTGAATAGAATAATCTTCATTTAAGGAGAACAAATTTCCTTGACATGTAAAGTTACATTGTTTTTATTTATTTATTTTTTTGTGGAAAGAATATGAAATGTCAAAGTCTGAAAATAATGTGTCTATTCTCATAGATAAGCATTTCCAAAAGTGTATTCCATAGAATAGCAGTAATCCCATGAGAGGCAGCATAAAATAAAGTTTCCATGGCCAAAAATGTTTAGGAAATTAAGCATTTCCTATATTCTTCTTAGAGTTCTACCATAGACATTAGCACATTAAATTAGCTAATTTTCCTGTAGTTTGACTTCATTAAGTCTTCATTCTCCAAACCTGTTTGATGATGAAAAAAAATTTTTTTTTTGCAATCACAGTTATTAACCCATCTACAGAATATACTTTGGAAAATGCTCTTTTGGCTCAATGGCAACTTCTAACCCACCATAGTCTATTAAGTTTGCAAGTCATGAGAAAGAGCTGCCCTTTTACTTAAAAATTTCTTTTTTCTTCTCCATGGAGCAAAAGTGGAATTTCTGAGGTCTTAAATATTCCCCAGCCTTGGTACAAAGCCCAAAGCTATAAAAGGCATCTCAGAGGCAATTGCTCCTTTGGAGCATTATTCGTTAAGAACCTCTCCCCTAATACCCTGGCTATGAGAACAGGAGTGGGATGAGGGTATGGGCAAAGAGCAGGAAAGAGAAGAAACAGGCACTGCTTATCTCAGAATAGCTATAGCCTTTTGTCACCCAAGGCCTAGAATCCATTTCAAATCTGAAATTTGACATTTGTTTTGAAGACAGATCTATCTAGTAAGCTTCTATAGATATAGTCCACGTGGACAGGTAAATATATTTTGTGAAGCCACAAGGTCTGCTGGTTTGTTGCCTTAACAAAGCCTTCTGTTTGGATAACTCCTTGATTACATGATCTATTAGGAAATCGTTTTTCATTACTACAGGAACTCACTTGCCAAGATACAATGTCATCATAAACCCAATTTCTGTTGGCCTCTTGTGCAAAGCAAAACGACTTTTTGCTCCTCGTCATGGGTTTAAAATGCTCATCTGACTCCAAGCTCCAAGTTTAGTTAGTAAGAATTGGTATCTCTGCCTTAGAGAGCTGTTTTTGGTAAACAGGTTGGCACGTCATGTAAAGGAGTCTAGATGAGAAGGGAAACAGAATAAAAATGATGTCATATTGGAAAAAAATGACTTTTCCTTTGACTCTTGTCAAGGACCTGACATAGTAAGTGTTCAATAAACATTTATCGAATGAAAAAGATAGATTGCCTCTAAGCAGTTGGCTAGGCAACATTAATCAGTGAGAAATCTTGGAGAAGTGGTTCAGAATCATGTGCTGTTCAAAAGTGTGACATTACTCAAATGGATACTATTAATGAATAATTAGATAGTACTTCATTAATTAAGACTAATTTGAGGAAAAGGCATTGTGACCTCATCAATCTTTTCTAGTACTGGATCTACAATAGCAGCCATGATAGAGAAAGGAGAGATAGGAGCAGTTTGGCTCAAATCAGTTTAATTAAAAACACATCACGCACTTATTATGTGTGTTTTAATACCATCTCAAGATAAAGTTTAACTTCAATATGTGAGAGGTTGGGAGAAAAATAGTCCAGTTTAAAGGATCAGCATGAGCAAAGATGAGGATGTGGGAATCACTGACTATACTGAAGAAACTCTAACTGGGCTGATTTTGAAGTTCATGTTCTTAGTCATTACATATATACTGCCATCTGACATGAAAGGAATACTCAGCTTTGGACAAATGGAATTTGAGCTGTCAACAGGGTCATCTGTATGGAGAACCCAAAATGCACCTGATTTTTTTTTTAAAGATTTTATTTATTTGTTAGAGAGAGAAAGAGAGAGAGTACTAACAAGGGGGGAGTGGCAGACAGAGGGAGAGGGAGAAGCAGGCTCTCCGCTGAGCAGGGAGCCT
This sequence comes from Martes martes, assembly GCF_963455335.1. Taxonomy (NCBI): domain Eukaryota; kingdom Metazoa; phylum Chordata; class Mammalia; order Carnivora; family Mustelidae; genus Martes; species Martes martes. Next base: position 39,025,857 of record NC_137899.1, read on the forward strand.
GACGTGGGGTTTGATCCCAGGACCCTGGGATCATGATCTGAGCTGAAGACAGCCATTTAACTGACTGAGCCACACAGCCACCCCAAAATGCTTCTGATTGTAAATAACAGCTTTACAGCTTCTGTATAAACTCATAACTTCATACGCTCATGGTTTCTGTTGAGATCAGCTGTGGTGAATATGGTAAGAGGAGTCATTGCAGTGTAATAGAAAAAAAAATCTTGGGCTAAGGAATAAGGAATCTACATTCTAATCCTAAAATAACCTCAAACTCATCATGTGACTCTTTTTAAAAATTTTTAAATTTTTTAATAAACATATAATGTATTATTAGCCCCAGGGGTACAGGTCTGTGAATCACCAGGTTTATACACTTCATAGCACTCACCATAGCACATACCCTCCCCAATGTCCATAACCCCACCACCTTCTCCCTACTCATCATGTGACTCTTAAGCATGTTACTGCACCTTTCTGGACCTCAGTTTAATTATCTATAAATTAGACAATTGGACTATAATTAAGAGTTCTTCATACTCCAACATTGGCTCTAAGTGGAACTGCAATAAAATATAAAAAAGACATTTTGGAGAAAGGGAAAGCATAGCAATTAGATAAATATTGGGTCTTTCTGACCCTTCAATAGAAAATAAACAAAGACATTTTCCACATTATGCTCTCTAAAATATGATCATTGTGACCACTCATTTAATAATGAAAAAGGGAGGAGTGGTTCACCAGGACAAGGTTTGAGAAATGTGGAACACTATGTGGTCTTTTCTGGAAAAAAATTTTATATTTATGTTAGGATACTAAAGGTTCTGAGAAGTCCTACAACAATGGATCCTTTAACTAAATTCACTTAAGTTAGCTCTTGTTATCAATTACTTTACCATTAATAATGTGTAATTAACACTCAAGGAATGGACAGGCAAATTTAGCTAATAGTTGACTTCCACTGATTTTAGTGAACGAAAGCTATGCTACTCTCTATTAGCAGAAAGACTGTAGTTACAGGCAACTGTTGTAGATTTATTAGCATTTCTTTATTATACTGGAATATAAATGACAGGACTTTGCCACAACTTATCTGGATTTCTGTAACTCTGATGAATAGATGATTTAGTTGAATATGCTGGCGTTATTACAGCATAGGGAGTACAGCCAATAAAATATATATATATATGTATGTGTATATATATATATTTTATTGGCTGTACTCCCTATGCTGTAATATACCTATATATATATATATATATATATGTATATATATGCATACATATATATACACACACACACACACACACATATATATATATATGTTGGTGCTTTGTTTTGAAAGTCTGCTTTCACAAATACTGGTATGTGAAAAGTGTCCTTCTTTCTTACCCAGGAGAATTCCTGCCAGGTGATGTACTGCTTGATTCAAATTATAAACTCTTTTAAGTCAAATAGTCCAACACCATCAAACCATCCTATAAATACCAACAGGAATTCAAAATTGTGGGTTTTTGATTTGGTCCTTATTTACACATTATTGTGTCCTAATACACCTTTGACAAACTTCTTCTTTCAGAAAAAGATATGCCTGATTTCACTGGGTGATGGAACTGGAAGAGACTCCAGAATTCAAATTTTCCAAAACTCTCACTATAGAGGTGAGTTAATGAAAGCCTACTGAAGTAATTTCCCTCAAATTGGTTAGGAGGTTAGTGGAAGAGCTCTAGTTAAACCCCTATTATATTCCCAAACAGGTGTACACCGTAAACCCGTACGATGCCTCACCTCGAAGGTTTTTTCTAGCTTCAGCCTTCTGCTAGTAAAGGCTGTAAGGTCCAGTCTAGTTGGGACAGAAGTAATCCACAACCACAGCTCATCCTTGTGCCCAGTGTGTTTCCTCTTATTCACCTTCATGAGTTCCATTTGGTTCTGATTTCAAAGATACCTTGGGGAAGAAGATGCTTAGGCCTGAATAAAGTGGATTAAATAAAGGAATACCCTGTGGTATTATTCAAAATGGCCAACAGTGACCGCTACTTCCACATCCACCAATCAGAACAACTGCTGGCTATTCACCACAGCTCTGTTGTGCCGGTGCTCACCAGCTGTAGGCCAGTCGTGGAGTTCTCCACTTCCCTCCTCTATCCCATAGCCCTGGTGTTCACTGTGCATGTATCTCCGTATGTTTGTGTTTGCAGAAATGAAGGTGGAGTGGAATGAGGCGGAAAGCTCTTATTGTATTTATAAATTCACTCATCAAATATTTACTGAGTCAGATGCACTTTTTGCTCTTAGAGAATGCCTGAGTGGGAATGCCTGAGTGGGAGCTACTCTTATGTACCCCCTTTATTTATATATTCTTCCTAATCCCTTCACCATTTCTGGGATTGTACATGAAGATATTTCACTGAGAACCTTACAAGGGACAAGTCTGTTCCTGTTTTTCCAATTCTAGTAGCATATATTTACTAATAGAGAAAGGCACTATCAAATATAATTTAATCATTACAAAACTTTCCTTTTCTTCCTATTAAATTATTTAAGGGTCCATTTCCCTGAAATTTGAGTGCCTTGGAAATTATCCTTTTTGCAGGGCTATGTAAGCAGTTCAAAGTTTCTGTAAAATTAGCTGGATTCCTTCGAAAAACAGAGATTCAGTGGGATTAATGACATCAGGGATGGCCAGCCAAGCTGGAACCCTCAATGTCAGCCATGATGACGCCAATGGTTTTCATCACAGCAGTTGTTTCCCACCATGACCTTAACAGCTAATATTCAAGATGGCAGTCTAAGGAATTTGTCTAAAATGATGGTATCAAAGTAAATTTCAGCATGAGAATTTAATATTTCAGGTGAAGCCAACATTTTGCAACCTGCTTTATTAAACAAAGCTTTGTACTTTCTTTTTAAGATTTTATTTATTGATTTGTAAGAGAAAGAGAGAGAGAGAGAATAAATAGTGGGGAGGACAGGAAGGGGGAGAGAGTGAGAGAGAAAGAGAGAGGCAGACTCCCTGCTGAGCAGGGGGCCTGATGCGGAGCTCAATCCCAGGACCGTGGAATCATGACCTGAGCCAAAGGCAGACACTTTACCAACTGAGCCACTCAGGAACCTTGGTACTTTCTTTATTAAAATAAAACCTGCATGTGACTCACTTTGTCAATTCACTTTTTAAAAATTATATATGTAAAGAAGCTTTGGTCCGTAAAATAAGACTTGGCCAATCCGACATTTGATTAGGAATACCAAAGAAGTAGTCTTAATGCATGTGATTTGGTTTGGGGATATAGATGGGATAATAACTGAGAAGCAGGCAGCCAAGTTCAGTGAATTCAGAATGTGTCTGGGAGGCATCTAGATAATCTCCATCCATACGTAATCCTTATTCATATTTTCCCAATCTCTGGCTGAATTTCTATGACAGCTCTTTGTATTTCCCCTGCCTCCCTCTGGTGGTTTGCATTCAGTGATAAGATAGCACTTACTTCTCCAGAAACACTGGAGAAGTAAGTGCTAGAATTCATGTCGTGCCAATGAAGTGAACTGGAGTAACTGAGTTGACCAAGAGTTTACTCTAACAGGACTTGTGACTCTTTCCAAAGGAAACTTGACTGGCAACTGCTTCTCTAATGTCAGCAGACTAACATAAGTTCACTGCTTTGCTGTTGCTATTGGGCAGAATAACTAATGGGCAGGTCTTCCTGGGGCCTGAACTAACTATTGGCAGGAAGGGGACAGGTAACAGAGCTCTTCCCTTAGCCTCTCTGTTCTCTGCTGTAGGAGTGAAATACAACACGCCTTTGAACTTATGGCTTTAGGTTCAGGAAAGTTGTTTTTGTTTTTTTAAGATTTTACTTATTTGTTTGAGAGAGAGAGATTGAGAGTGAGAGAGAGCACGAGAGGGGAGAAGGTCAGGGGGAGAAGCAGACTCCCCGTGGAGCTGGGAGCCCAAAGCAGGACTTGATCCCAGAATTCCAGGATCATGACCTGAGCCAAAGGTAGTCGCCTAACCAACTGAGCCACCCAGGCGCCCTCAGGAAAGTTTTGATATTCTTTGGAAAGATATAGATGGAACCTACTGTTTATCAAGAAAACCTATTATTATCATGGCTGATTGATACACAGGACTATATAGTAGTCTTTAGCCAAAGTAAAATATGTATTAAAATGGACATTTTTTTTTTTTTTTAACGAAAGAACTGATGGGAAAGGAAGGAAGGAAACTAAAATGAACCGAGTGCACACTAAGAGCCGGGTAATTATATGTATTACATTATCCTCACATCAAATGCAAATAAACATTATCCCCACTTTATGCATAAGGAAACAAAAGTTTGCAGATAAGTGACTTTACTAAGTTCTCACAGTCAATGAGGGGGACAGAGACAAAATTTGAAAACAGTTCTTCAAAACCACACTCTTCATATTTCACACTGATTCTAGAAATACAGGCATTTAAAATCAATATTAGGTAATGACAGTTTGAAAATAAGTTGTCAGTAATTTTTATTTTTTAGAAAGAATTGTCTGTGCTTTAAAAAGTGTGTGAAATTTTGCTTTGGAAAATGTGCAGAAGTTCGGTAGACATTTATTGCCTCTTAAATTGACAATTTGAAGATCGTTAAATATGTTAAGCATATTTCATTCCTTCTCTTGGTTTAGATATTATACATTATATTTTACAGAATTCTAATTTGTCATATGTTTTTAATAATTAATTACAAATAATGACAATATATTTCCCTTTGGAGCCTCTTCATGAATATTCCTTGTTGAAGGGTTATGGGCCAATAAGGATTCTTAGTTTTCATTAGCAATCCGTTATAACCACCAAAAACCTTCAACAAAGACCAAATCTAAAAGGCATTAAGATATTTATAACCACTCATTTTAAAATCATTAGACGGGATACCTGGGGCGGCTCAGTCAGTTAAGCCTCCAACTCTAAATTTTGGCTCAGGTCATGATCTCAGGGTTGTGAGATCGAGTGTCTCATTGGGCTCCATACTGGGTGTGGAGCCTGCTTAAGATCCTCTCTGTCCCTCTCCCTCTGCCCCTCCTTCCCAACAAAATAAAACTATTAGACAAATATTATTTTCCTAGGTCAACTGTATTAACTATATTGACTTTTACCTAAATCATACAAGTAAACTCATAATCATACTTTGGAATGATTATTGCTTAATGACAAATGTAAATTATTTATATTCTTTTTTCATACTTAACTGTATTGAAGCAATTATTCACAAGTGCTTCAATGTCAGTTTCAAAGTTGCTCTCTGTGGAATTGTGCTAATTCTAAAGTTGGTCACCAAGGTGAATACTGGGCTAGGTTACAACTAATACTCCTCGATTAACTGCTTCAATATTCTTACAATATGTAATTTAAAAATGCAGTACTATAATCTCTCCTTCTATCAGAATCAAATGCAGAGTCTATACAACCAAAGATAATTAAGATCAAAATCAAAATACTCAATTCATCAAGGATCTTCTTAGCCCTCTATCAGTGGTAAGGCTAATGTTGATCCCAGGGCTCTCCTAAACCAAAGAACTGTGGGAAATAGAGCCAGCCAAATGTTTCCATCTGGTCCATATCAACTGCTGTTTTAGAGTTAGCTTAATTAAGCATTGGCAAGAAAAATGCTGAAATAATTTAGAAAGGTGTAAAGAGAAGCCCATTAAAACAAATACATAAAAAAGAAACTTTCAAATATAAAAAACAACAATTTTAGGGGGTGCCTGGGTGGCTCAGTTGGTTAAGCCTCTGCCTTCGGCTCAGGTCACGATCCCAGGGTCCTGGGATCGAGTCCCACATCAGGCTCCCTGCTCAGCAGAGAGCCTGCTTCTCTGTCTGCCCTTCTGCCTACTTGTGCTCTCTCTCTCTCTCAAATAAATAAATAAAATCTTTTTAAAAATGTTAAAAAAAAAGCAACACCTTTAGGAGTGGTTTGCTCATTGCCATCAGTTAATACTTTGCTAAATGCCTCGAAGGTTCATAGTTCAGGGCACTGGATTAATTGCAGTTCAATTCTAACTTGTTTCCCTACAACAGAGATGTTTCTTATGGAGCTCTGTGTATATACAAATTCGAGACTTGAAACGGGCAGCAAACATCACTGTAAAGTGCCCAAGCCCACCTACTATATATATGTGTGTGTGTGTGTATGTGTGTGTGTGTGTGTGTGTGTGTGTGTGTGTATACCCACAACTGACAGAAAGTTGACATGACCCCATGGGCTGACAATATTTACTAGAACGGGAAACAAAATCAATAGCACAATTGGAAACATAGTCTAGAAACTGTTACCTTGACTTTTAAGACTAGGATATTTATCACAGTCATTCAGAAATGTCTTTAAAGTTATTTTTTAATTAAAACTCGATGTTTCTTGGAATATAAAATAGCAAAAGTCCTATTTCATTATAAGACAATATGGAAGAATTTGATTGTCATATAGATGAGTCCTATGGCAAAAATGTGGTTTGCTATTTTCACACAATACTATCAAAGACACAGAATTCAACAGCACCCCATTTAAGAGCAATGATAATATTATGATCAGCAGCACATTTTTCCTTGTATCCACATAAATTTTAGATGCTTAGAAAACAAATCAGAATATGTCTCTTTTGGCTAATTTAGTGGAAGCAGGAAAAAATGCTGCAACGTAAGGGTTCATGCATTTTAACATAATTTCTTGATGGGATTTTACCACAGGAAAGCTTAAATATTATAAGCATTATACTAATGGAGATATATAACTATCTTCTGGCAAAGTTTTGCTTTATTAACTGCATAAGTTTGTAAACTATAAACAACTTTACAATATGTGTCAAAATCCTTAAAACATGGAGATCCTTTGATGTGATTTTTTTCTAAATATATAATCATAAATTGGCTCATATTTAATTATAGAAATATCCATTATAATATTGTCTACTGTGGTGGAATTTGGAAAAAATCTAAATGCTCAAAATAATGGATTTGTTAAATAAACTTCGGTACATCGACACTATGGAAATCTGTGCAGCCATTGAAAATTGTAATAGAATATTTAATTATCTTATTACATATTTATTACATTAACACTTTTGAAAAGGACTACAAATTGAATGTACTGCATAATCTTATTTTTGTAAATATATATATATATATATGCACAGAAGAACAGCTTGAAGAATAGAATAAAATGTATTTTCTGAGTTCTTTTTTTTTTTAAGATTTTATTTATTTGAGAGAGAGAGCGCGTGAGCAGAGTGGAGAAGACAGAGGGAGAAGCAGACTCCCTGCTGAGCAGGAAGCCTGTTGCAGGACTCGATTGTAGGACCCAGGGATCTGACCTGAGCGGAAGGCAGACGCTTAACCGGCTGAGCCACCCAGGTGCCCACGTGTTCTGAGTTCTTATTAGGCAGCAGGTACTATTTTCCTTAATCCTTTCAGTAGCCTTTCTGTGCAGATAATATTATTGTTATTACAATTTTGTAGCTGTGGAAACTGAGCCTTAGGGCTAGGTAAAATATTAGATTGGCTGTGTAATAAACAACCCTCCAAGTCTCAGTGGCCTAAAAGAACAGGTATTTATTATTACTATTATTATGTTTTGTTCAAGTGACATGGAGCTTCGGGGCAGCTGAGGCTCCCTCCCTGGATCTCCTTCCTCCGACTTTTTTTCCCTTAACCAAGGCTGAAGGAGCAGCAGGGAACCTGATGGTGGTGCTGTCCTGGCAGGGGGTTGTCAGGCCAGAGGAGCCAAACTACAAAATGGCATTTCAAACTTTGCTCCGATGGGGTAAGACACAGCTTCTCAGTCACCTCGCACTGACCTGAGCAAGTCACAACATGAAGCCCAAAGTCAATGTATCAGGAACAAATAATCCTTTTCTGAGTAAAGAGAAAGTAAATAATTAGAAACACACACACACACACACACACGCACACACACACACACATCCAGGACAACTGCACAAATTTTCACAGTAGAGTCATGGCAAAGAGGATACTAAAACCTCACCAGGAGGTGGGTTTGCAGGTGATTTTCTTTTGCTTATCTGCATTTTCTAACTTCTATAATGTGTAGGAATTGCATTTGAAATATAGAGGGAGGGGGGAGAGAAGACAAAATAAACTAACTTGGATTTATTCTGGGCTTTATTTGGTGTTGCTAATAGGAAGTTCCCTGTGGTATAGCAGAGAATAAGAATGCTTTACAGAGGAGAAGGGAAAGTGACGCTCATCTCACTTTAATTGTTTGGCCCTGCTTTTAATCTGTCTTCTGGTAACTGGAAGAATACTTTAAAAAAATGTTTGACAATAATCCCCGATAAGGAATAACCCACAGATTAAAAGAGGCACTTCAACCAAGTGGGAGTGCCATTTTGGAGCGGCCCATTCTCTGTAATTAAAGCTTCATTCATGATAGCAACAGTAAGTTGCAATTAAAAAAATGAGTTAGTACTAAATTAGCAATATGTTTAAGACAGAATGTCTGCTGGTCTTTCTAATTACATCTCTTAAGAGTGCCCTGATGGTGATTAGCTGTTAAAAATATATTTCACAGCCTGATGATTCACAGACCTGTACCCATGGGGCAAATAATACATTATATGTTAATAAAAATAATGATAATAAAAAATATATTTCACAAATGTAATTACTAAACTATAAAGGGAAATGAATCTCAGTGGCCAATGAGGAATAGTCATAATATACCCATAAAAACAACTGCAAACAAAGGCGGAACACGTTCAGTGATATTATAGAAAATTGCCCAAGTTTTCCATTTTACCTCTTATCACTGTTTTGCTTCTTTGGAAATTCCCACAAGCAGGAGAAAAAACAAAAAAAAACCAACATATTCTATCTTACATTTCATATCTGCCTTTCCTAATGAGCTCTATGGTAACATTACTTAAATGTAGCTAAAAATAGGTAAATTTTGCAACATCTGTGCTTGAAGTAAAGGCAAGGCCTGACTGCAAAATAACATAAGATAGTTACAGTATCTAACCTCAGCAATAACTGGTACTCAAAGAATGCCAGCAGGAATTCTTTAACCACATACTGTTTTCTCTGTTCAGCAATATCTTTTCATTTCTCTCACTGTATGTGAAATCTGTGATCTGCCATCTTGGACAGACACTCAAATAATACTTGTAAATAAGATAGGCTTCTATATCTGTCACAGTCCTTAAGGTTGTAAGATCAAAAAGAGAGAAATGTTCAAAATGTTCAGTGACTAGGCTTGTGATATCTATCGGACAAAAAAAAAAAAAAAAAAAAAAGCTCCATTGGCAGCTCTGTGTAAATTACAGCCATGGTATATCTTGAAATGGTATTTTTTTAGTGTGACATTTCTCGGAAGAGAGAGGTGTTACATAAACGTTCAAAAACCAAAACTAAAAAAAAAACCAAAACAAAACCAACCCTTAGCCACACCATCAAAAACTATAATAAAAAATAAGCAAAGCACCTGAATGGAAATGTCTCCAATGAAGAAATGCAAATGGCCAATAAGCACATGAAAAGATGCTCAACATCACTAATCACGACGGAAATACAAATCAAAACCACAGTGAGATACCACCTCGGTGGGAACGTGGAGAGGTTACTGTTTCACGGGTACACCGTTTCAGTTCTGCAGGACAAAAAAAGTTCCGGAGATGGACGGTGGTGCTCGTTACACAGCTAGGTGAATGTACTTAATGCCATGGAACTGTGTACTTAAAAGTGGTTAAGATAGTGAATTCTGTGTTATGTGTATTTCGCCACAGTGAAAAATAAAAATAATAGAAGAAAAGACAACAGAAGAAAAAAAAAGAAGCAGCTCTGAATGGTGTTATTTTGAGTTCATCACTGACATGATGGGAAAGGATGAAGGAACCGGCTGGGATGGGAGACGGGAAGTGCCAGCTTGCACATATGGATTCAAGACCCAGCTCTGCCATCCACTGCTTGTGGGAATCTGGGCAAGATGAGGACGATGGATGTGTACAATGAGAAACCACACTATAAGTCCCCTGACTTCTAGTAACTCTACCATTGTATGAAGATGGAGAATGATGAACAGAGAATTAAGCTCCACAATACTCAGTGACTGGGGACAAAGGAAGAAGGAGACAAAAGATTTCTTAGGACCTAGAGGATACATTGTGTACTCTTCTTTCTCCCTATGGGGCAAGATCCCTTCTCCCCGATGGAGGACAGTGTGCCAAACACGGAAAACTCAGTTCCATGACACAGCTTAGAGAGGAGCAGATGCCTTGCTTCCCTAGAAAATGGTTTGGAAAGAATCATGAGGACATCCATTCCTGGATAGCTCCAGAACGTGGCCAAGAAATAGAAGCCATTCAATCAGGGCTATTAGCTATTTCAATAGCTCTTCTCTTTTCCTTGTGGACATTGCATAATTCCTAGTGAAAGTGCAGTGACAGCTGCCTTGTGCCACCATCAGAAACAGAGTGCTGTGTCATCAAAATGCTTCACTGGGGTGGTTTTGCCCAGTTAATAAGCACATCAATGGTGAGTGCTGAAATCATCATAAAAAAGCAAAAAAAAAAAAAAAAAGCATAAGACAAAACTGAATCATAAACTAAGACAAACAAACAGTAAGATTTTCAATAGAAACTAGTCAAATCTCCAATGTACTTAGGTCAACAAAAGAGAGGACCGAGTCAAAGCAAAATGTAATATATTTTCCAGTTGGCTATATTGGAAGTGTGGCTATCAGAAGGCATGTAGACTAACAAAGGAGGGTGGGCTTTTTTTTTTTTTTAATACACTCCTATTAAAGCATTAACAGCAATTGTTTTTAATGCAATTTAACAGAATTTAAGCCTTGATTCTGCTTCCACTGGCATTGAATTCTCATGTAGCAATGAACAAAATGAAAGTCATAACTGTAAATAGTTGAGTGGTCTAGTGGGTTGGGTCATGGCAGTATATTTAATTAACCCAACCTGAAATGAAGCCCTTCAGAGGCATCACAGATAGAGGGACATATTGAGCTATTTGTATGCTAACTACTGTGTGCCTAGGGCAATGCTTAAGGTCGTCACTCACATCACCTGAATTAACTCCGCAGCCACAAGAGGGGAGGTTTGTAGGTGAGAAAAGTGGCAGATCTGGGATTCAATATCAGATCGTAAGATCTTGCACTCCAGGGACCCAGTGAATTTGTGGTAAACTCTCCCTGATTTTTAATTTCCACAGAGTTGGGTTAAAAGTTGGGAAATTGGGTTCCTCTTTCCTGCTTCCTTGTTCAAAATTAAACAAACTGGGACTCAGTACAGAAAACAACTGGCTATGTCTTTTCTACTTCTCACTAGTCACAAAATGACTGACCTAAGCTTTGCACTCTGGCAGTCAGGAGTATTTGGAGAATTAACTTCAAATAGATTGCCCTTATATTATGCCAAAGTAAGTGCCAGGAGAGAGTAAATCAATTAATGAAGTGAAAATTTCAGACAAACTAGGAGTTCGATATTAGGTAGGTATGTGGTTCTCACATCAGTTTATGGGTGACTTGAGCAAAGGAATTCAAGAATCATTTGTCCCACCCATTTATGTCTTCTACTCCATGTGTGTACACAAATGTGGACTCATATACATATTCTTTTTTGGAATTGACTGGAAAAGGATGTTATTTGTTCATGCTAAGAATGAAAGTGATTATAGACCAAAATTTCATAATCATCAGTGTGTTTTTTTTTTAAATTTTTAAAAAAGATTTTATTCATTTATTTGAGTGAGAGAGAGAGAGAGCATGAGAGGAAAGAGACAGGGGGAGAAGCAGACTCCCTGGCAAGCAGAGAGCCTGATGTGGGACTCGATCCCGGGACTCCAGGATCACAACCTGAGCTGAAGGCAGTCGCCCAACCAACTGAGCCACCCAGGCGCCCCATGAACATCAGTGTTAAAAGAAAGAAGTTCATGAGCCATCTAAAAAGCTTTGTGGCCTTCATTTATAGAAAAAGAACACTAGATATTTTCCCATACAGGTCACTAAATTTTAAATACACCAGAATTATAGGGACTCTGATAAATAGATGATAAGAAATGTTTGATATGATCCAAGATTTTCATTTTTGTAAGATATAATATATAATAATTATCATGATTGAGTAATGTGTAAAGCTTTCAACATTGCCTTTATATTATGGTATCAAGGAAAATTTTATACATGTACTTCTTTATGAATGTATTTTTAGAACTAAGTTAGTTTTAAAGGACTCTTCAGTTGAGATTTGACTTAAGGGTCATTCAATTAATGATGCTTGAGTCAAGGACTCTGTCCCAGTTACACATTTTTAATTCAAGGACTATGTTTTACATTCTAAAAATATTAGAAAATGATTTCCAAAATAAATTGATAGAAGTTTCAAAAAGGACTTGGACCATCTCCTTGTTTAGTGGTTAGAAAGGATGAATTAATAAAGACGTTCTTCTTTTGGGACCTATACAACAAAATAAATTTGACATCAGATTGAAAGAACTAGAAAGATTTTTCATCTTATTTTTTAATACTGTGTCTTTGTGTATGTATTTAAGTTATTCTATGCAATATAATGAGAGATGGTTAAATAAGATAACAACAGTGGCTCCTTGTGTCAGTAGCCAAACTGGTAATAGCACGTCAAAACCATTTGAATCTACTAAATTATGTTGATATTTGCCCAACTATAACAGCAACAGTAAGGCCCAAAAAAGAAAAAAAAAAAAAAAAAAAAGGAAAGAAAGAAAGAGACTATTTTCCAAAACAAGATGTCATTGTAGTAAGTTTTAAAAATAAAAGTAAGGGCGCCTGGGTGGCTCAGTGGGTTAAGCCTTTGCCTTTGGCTCAGGTCATGATCCCAGGGTCCAGGGATCGAGCCCCGCATCAGGATCCCTGCAGGGAGCCTGTTTCCCCCTCCGTCTCTGCTTGCCTTTCTGCCTACTTGTGATCTCTCTCTGTCAAATAAATAAATAAAATCTTTTAAAAATAAAAAGTAAAACTAAGATTTCCCATCAAGAAATCAAATTGGCTAGATGTTTTAAAATGTTTTAACTTTTCTGGTTATTTTGCATTAATCACAGTAGAAAATAATATCCTGTTGGGTTAAAATTTGTTGATGATTCCTATCTTTCAACATTCAGATGTACATATATGTATTTAATATTCTTAAATAATGAGAGATTTTTCTAATATACCTTTATATAATAAGTTTCTCATGGGTTTGGACTATGAACCTGCTTATTCATATTGGAAATAAAGCCAATAAAATTCTACTTCTCTCCCATGAATAAATAGGAGGAAAAAATTACAATGATAATAAAAAGAAGTCTTTTGATATTTTTCAGCATGTATATACTCTGCAATGATTCTGAAAGATAAAATGGTCCAGTGTATATATTGATACATATATGTTGACATATATTAACATACATATGCATTGTGCTAAGGACTATACCGGCACTGGAAATGCAACTGTGAGTAAAAAAGGCACAAGCAATTCCCTCTCAGAGTTACATTCTATATAAAGATACAGAGAAGAAAAGATGCAAGTTCTAGGTTCCAAGAGACATTTAGTTGCCTTACTCCACTCAAATGCCCAAGAAGTATGTTAATTATTTCCTGACTTCTTGAGAAGTCATGATGGGGCTAAAGTCCCTCTCATTTCCCAAATGCTGTGGAAAATGATAAAGAGAAAATTGTCATTAATTTTTTTTCAAGAGTCTTACTTAAGCATCATTTATATAGCATTAATAAGCCAGAGCATGAAACTAGAGCATAAAATCAGAACACTAAATGTGGAGGGTATATACTGGGTATATGTGGGGTTTTTTGAGGGGACATATTGCTTAAGCATGACTGGCTTTAGGCTTTTCAGAGATATATTCTTGATGGAGTTGTACTCTCTTGCCTCATTTATATAAAATGATGATGGACATTGTTTTCAACTTGTACCAGGCTCCCATAGTCTCTGACTTGTGGCAGAAAGTATTCTCCCCAAGATGGTGTCTCCGAGAGGACAGGTATATCACCCCACATTATCTTCTTACAACGTGTTGTGGACACTTTTCTAAGAGGTGGGGACTATGGTCCCTCCTCTTGAATCTGGGTACTTCAGTAACTGACCTGGCCCTTGGGAGTGTGGCAGAAGTAACTCTTCATGCCTTTCCAAGCTCATCTATTTTTCCTTGGCTCTCTCTTTTCCTTGAGACACTTGCTCCTGCACTCAGCCACCATGCTGTAAGGAAGCCCAGACCACAACACAGGGAAGGGCCAAGTATGGGTGTTGTGATCATTAGTATGAGCACTAGCTGCCACACATGTAATGAATTAGCCTTCGGATGATTCTAGCCTGCCACCGATAAGTCCTTCCGCTGAAGCTCCAGACATCAAGGAACAAAGTCAAGTTGTTCCCACTATGCCCTATCTAAATTCCTGGTCCACAGAACTGGTGAGATATCATAAATGATTTTTATTGTTTGAAGCTACTAAATGTTAGGGTAATTTTTTTATGCAACAATAGGTAGCCATATTAAGATATGGCTCAAGGGCTTCAGGTAAAAGATTAAGTTGCTCTGCCACTAATTAGATGTTTTAGTCTTGCATAAGCCGCAGTACCTTCTGGGTCTCAGTTTCTCCAACTTCTAGCTGAGAAAATTGGAACAGGTCCCTTTTAGCCTTAGGATCCAAGATTCTGTGATGGGGGCATTCTAAATAAGGGCGTATCAAGAGATGTACCCAATGGGTATTTGTTGAATGAATGAACAACTCAAAAGTAAAATAATAGCCATCAACCAAATGCTTTACAGTGAATGGAGTGGAATCAATATATTGATTGTCCTAAACACAGTGATACACATTTACAACATCCTCAAACACAATAAAATGCTATACGGAAGATAGATGTTTTTGCTTGTGGTTTCCAGGATGAAAGGAAGATAGACCAGTTGTCATTACCCACCACCTCCATTTTACAGACACAAAACCAGGATAGACAATATTAAAAGTCACACAGGTAAAATGCAGTAGCAAGTTGCAAGCTGCAGACCCAAGCGGTATTCAGTATTGCGTCGTGGTTAGAAACTCCAGGGTTTCTCAAGCCTGGATGCAGATTAGAATCACCTGGGGAACTTTCAAAACACACTGGTGTCCTGGCTTCTCATTCAGGGTCTGACTCTCGGGGTGTGGCCCAGGTATTGGTAAGGAAACATCCCAGAGAGAAGCCTGGCTAGAGCTCAAATTAACTCTTAGCTCTTCACTTTACTCTTGCTTTTCACTTCTCCTGAGTCTCTACCTGGAGAGAGACAGAGAAGAGAGGAAAAGGGAACTTCTCTGTCAGGAGGAAGTGTTTGGTATCTTCTTTATTTTTAGAAACAAAATGATCTTTAAAAAAATTTTTTTTAAAGATTTTGTTTATTTGTTTGAGAGAGGGGGAGAGAGAGAGCACAGGCCAGGGAAGGAGCATAGGGAGAGGGAGAAGCAGCACCCCGCTGAGCAGAGAGCCAGATGTGAGGTTCCATCCCAGGACCCCAGGATCCGTGGGGCTCGACCCCAGCACCCCGGGATCATGACCTCAGTTGAAGGCAGATGCTTAACCAAGTGAGCCACCCAGGGGCCCCAGAAACAAAATGATCCTTAACTGAAATGAAGGAACTAGTTAGTTTAAGGGAACAAAATTATATGGAAATCCTAGAATTCGTCTTTCTTGATCACAGAAAACCCAACTTCTATGTTAAAAATCCTATGTGGCAGAAACGGAGTGGGACACAAAGGAAAAGACCACCCTGCAAAACTGGGACTCAGCTGACCCAGAATGAAGATCTACACCAAGTAAGTGGGCATCAATTTGTCATTCTCAGAACCATTAGCCCAGGAAATAAGACCTTCAGTAAACCAGACCGAATGTTTTTGCTTAAAAGATGACCTGGTTTTAGTGAGACAGCATAAAGTTTTGGTTCTAGGAGTTGGACTCAGCCTC
Source organism: Martes martes (assembly GCF_963455335.1). Taxonomy (NCBI): domain Eukaryota; kingdom Metazoa; phylum Chordata; class Mammalia; order Carnivora; family Mustelidae; genus Martes; species Martes martes. Next base: position 39,041,826 of record NC_137899.1, read on the forward strand.
TGGGAGCTCTGAGGCTGAGCTAAGGGCAGAGCAAGGCACAGTGGTACCGGGTTGGTTCAGATGAAGGCATGGCAAAAAGGAATCCCATAGGTTCGGGGAAAAGAATTTTGCCTACAGATTCGTGGACAAAATTCTTTTTCCCAAGTCTCTTAAACTGTCCCCAACGATATTCATTATTAGGCAGGAAATAATCTTATCTTGCACATTTCTGAAAATCTAATTTGGGGAGCCATTCTCTCAAGAGTTGCTGGCAACTCTGGGACTCAAGTTATTAGAAATGTGATATTGTTATCAGAATAAGAGAAGATCCTAATAGGGTATTTAAGAACTAACAGGCTTCCTAACCTCATATCATATAAATAAACTAATGCCCTAGGTCCTTTTGGACCTTTTAGTACATATGACAAAAACAAAACAAAATGAAAAAACTTTCAAGACAACTCAGCAAAAAATTCCAATTTAGAATCAATCTAAAACTTTGGAGGTCAGCTGCTTTCAAAGCAGAAACTGGCTTTATTTTCTTTCTAAAGACTTTGGTCAAAGCAACGTTTGGAAAACTCACATTTGGAGATTAACTTTTTGCCAAATACAGAAGTTTCTAGTTTATTTCCTCAGTGGAAATCATCCCATCAGGTGAATCTTATTTATTCCAGAAATAGTGTTGCATTTATAGACTATGTCCCGAAGGACTTAGAACCAAATAAATTACATATATGGTATCAATATATCATGAAAGTTTAAATACAAAACTAAAAAAATCTCTATTGTAAAAGTAGTAATATTTAATCCTAACTAGAAAATGTGAATATGCATAGTCTAAAAACAAAAATTTAGTTTCCCTACATCATTAGTTTAACCTAAAGCTTCCCTATAAGTCATATTAATTAAGCATTATATTTGTAATACTTTTACTAATTTTTTAATATAGAAGGGATTTTCAGAGCTGATTTGGAATGATCTGTAGCTTAAAAAAAAAAAACAAAAACAGAAGTCTTTTCTAAAGGCTTTTGAGTTGTTTTTCCCTGTCATAAGCAAGGACATATAATTCTATTATTTCACTGGAACTCAGGTAGAGTCATGAGAACTCTATAGTTATTTACATGGATGATATAAAAATGTGTCTTCCCTTAAAAACTATAGTTTGAAGTCAGAGCAGGTCAGCAATTCTGCTCCATATCTTCCTGGTTCAGAGTAACATGAGCTAAGACCTTCCAGTAGGAGGCATTCAGCAGGAGTAGCAGGGCTTTCCCAAGGGAGCTTCAATCAGTGTTTTCAGAAAAGTTAGGAGTAACTCTGCAGTTTGCATATGTCGCTTCAAATCCTTCATCTCTAAGCCTGGACCAAGAGAACTAGGGAGTCACTAGAGTGTTAACTGGGGGAGCAGTAGGATTCTACTTTTTAGAGAATGGACTGGGGAAAAGCAATTCTAGTGGCAGGAACAGTCAGGGGGCCGAAGCCTGGGGCATTGGGGAAGACTTCAAGGGGGAGATGAGAAGAGAAAGTTAAGTGTAAAAATATGCAAGATGGGCAAAAAAATATTGCTTAAGGACACAAACACATGCAATAAAGAAAATCACGGAGATCATAAGTAGACATTTTAGAAGAACAAATAATAGTTACTTCCGAGGGGGAAGGGAATCAGGCCAGATGGGGAGAGGAGTCATAGGGTACTGCTCATGATCTTCTTAAACTCAAAACTATCGGAGACCTGGTATGGCCAGGCATCATGCTATTTACCTTCCCGACAACCCTGTGTGGGACACGGCCTCTTCATCTTATTGAGGAAGACACTGCATCCCAGAGAGATTAACAGATTTATTCAAAGTCTTCCATTTAGGAAGAGGCAGAGTTTAAATTCAAACCCAAGTTTTTCTGACTCTACAGCCTGTGTTTTCATTGTCCAGTAGTACCTCACGGTGGTTTTCTCATTTTAGAAAAGCATTTCTTTTGTTTTATGCTACCACAACTTGTAATAAAAGTAATTCAGAGCCTTAAGTATACATAACATGAGATTTTTGTGCAATGTACAGGGGATCAACAATCATTTGGTGAGTATAAACATGGGGGTACCTTCTTGCTTAAACAAATCCAGCTGGAGATCCTAAAATATTTAAGATAATTATATTTTTGATACCATGAATTACTACGACTTACACAGACAACCTGAAAAATCTAATTAAAAAGCAACCCTCAGCGTGGAAGAGGCTCTCCAGCAACTCTTCAACAGCTCCATGCATTTGACAGCATCTGCCCCTCACACACACACGAGTATTCTGTGATTCCATAGAAAATTATCTGGTGCTAAATAGCACTCATAAAAATTTTTTTTCCTCAATAAATGGGAACACTGACATAATTTATGATAACTACTTTCCTTCCAACATATGATTACTGTACGTAGGAACCGGCATCTAACGAATCAGGCTGAAAGCCGGGCATGTAACAAAATATTAGGGTAAACCAGAGGCTCCACAAAGGCCGGGAGTGACATAAACACTCTCCAAATGCATGTGCACCCCCAAATCCTGACACTGAGGTGCTGCAGGAGGCTGCTCTTCCCCAGGGCTCTGTGCTCCCCAAAGGCCCAAGACTTGCCTTCACCTTCATCCTGACTCTTCTCCTCTCGCTGTGCTTCTGGGATGGTCTTTTTTTTTTCTTCTTCTTTTAAAGATTTTATTTATTCATATGACAGAGATCACCAGTAGGCAGAGAGGCAGTCAGAGAGAGAGGGGGAAGCAGGCTCCCTGCTGAGCAGAGAGCCTGATGTGGGGCTCAATCCCAGGACCCTGAGATCATGACCTGAGCCGAAGACAGAGGCTTAACCCACTGAGCCACCCAGGCGTCCCTGGGATGATCTTTTTTTTTTTTTTTCTCAAAGAAATCCATCTCTCTTTTAAGAACTTTGTCAATCTTCCATTTTGTGGCTGACATTTGGTATCATTGAGGCTTATGGTTTTGGTTTTTGTTTTAATTCTGCCACTTACAGTATTGGGCTATTTATGAATAGGGATTAGGTTATCCTTCATTATGATGCTGATGTTACGGAATTGCAAGCTGAGAATGACTTTCTGAAAGTGTTTTTTTTTTTTTTTAAAGATTTTATTTATTTATTTGCTAGAGATTACAAGTAGGCAGAGAGGCAGGCAGAGAAAGTGGAGGAAGCAGGCTTCCCGCTGAGCAGAGGGCCCGATGCGGGGCTTGATCCTAGGACCCTGGGATCATGACCTGAGCTGAAGGCAGCGGCTTAACCCACTGAGCCACCCAGGTGCCCCCCTGGGATGGTCTTAAAGTAATACTGCTTTCAAAGGAAACTGGGGTATGAGTAATCCCAAAAGACAATTAGAAGTCTCAAATATTCCACAGAGGATGCGAAAACAAATTATTTATTTTCATAGAAGAAAAAAATTATGTATTTTCACAGAAGATCAAGCTGATCATTCGTGTTAATACAAGTTAAAACGGAAAAAAAATCTTGCTAACAACATCTGCTCGGTGTAAAAGTATGTATGTGTTTATTTGCTGGGTTATTCTGTTGAATACTGCAATACAGAACCACAGGTTTCTTCCAGAACAACTGACTTATTTAATTTATTTTTTAAAGATTTTGAGAGAGAGAGATAGAAAGAGAGAACAGCTGGTGTGAAAGATATTTCCTCTGTTTTTATATTTCCATTCACTTGACTTTTTCTCTTGTGTTTTATTCTTAATATTTCTACATATATTTTAAAAGGTGATATTTTCTAGAACGCTGTGTTTTCAGTAAAACCTCTTAAAGTATCGGCATGGCATCATGAGATGACCAACAAGGTCTGAATCCCTGCTGAGGCATTTAGGGACTGTGTGACCTTGGGAAAGTCAGTCAATCTCTCTGAGGCGCCATTTTCTTATTTGAAAAATGGGGATCATAATACCTGTCTTCCAGTGTTAATGTGAACTTCAAGGAGGTTGGGTCCATAAAACATTTGACATGCAATAAGCTATTCAATATATAGACACATTTTTATTGTGACTTGAGCCTGTTCCACTTCTCTTTGGGACCAAACTATAATTTGAGAATGTAGCCTCTAGAAAGCCTGATAAGTCAGGGAGAGAAGGCCCAGATACAGTCAGGGAAGTAGAAAGTCCTTAGAAAGCATATAGAATTGAGAGAATAACCTTTAAGTCTTTGTGCAGTAAGATTATTAGGAGAGAGTCATATATTTTGGGGGTTGTTTTTGCATATTCCTGGTAAATTTTTTCCTTTTATAACAAAATAAAATTTTACACATTAAGAAGAAAAGTTCTGTTCATACACCTACTATCCTCTACACCATCTTATATCATTATAATGATAAGGAACAAATTTCAATGGGATCTTAAAATTATTCTGCTGTTAAACCAGGCTTTTCAAATAATCTCAAATATGCTATTGATGCTATCAGCCAGATTTTTCCATGTGCCCTGGGAATAAACTTATATCTTAAAAAGTCATATCTTGGGGCGCCTGGGAGGTTCAATCAGTTAAGTGTCTGCCTTCAGCTCAGGTCATGATCCCAGCGTCCTGGGATCCAGCCCTGTGTCAGAATCTCTGCTCAGTGGGGAGTCTGCTTCTCCCTCCCCCTGCTCTTGTGCTCTCTCTCTCTCTCCCTCCCTCTCAAATAAATAAATAAAATCTTTAAAAAAAAATGTGATATCTTACTGACACTCCCTGAAGAAAGGATTCAGCAAATAACAGTGGTGGTAATAATAGCTAATATTATTAGCATTTCCTAAGTATTAACAATGTTCAAAGTGCTTTAAATATGTTGTCTTACTTAACTCTCACAGTAATGGATGGAGTAAGTATTACTGTTACTCCCATTTTACAGATTAAAAAATGAGGCACAGAGAGATTAAGAAGAGAAGGAGTAATTGACATATGTTCTGAGAACATCAGTGTTAAGGCATGTTGCTCTAGATACCCTGGAAGCAAAGGAGCAAAGACCTTTCAAATTAAAGAAATAAGGAGAAAGGGAGTGTGACAATGAGAACAATAGAACACAGCATTCCTAGCTTTCTTCATCCTTTCTACAGAAAACTTCCTTTGAGTATATAATCCATATGTAGAACCAGTTCTGTATCTCGGACAGATGGAGAAAGCATTTTAGGGAGTGCCCTAGGTATTCATGAAGTAGTGTTTATAAGTAAAACTAGAAGGAAACTTTAAAAAATGTAAATAACTATTAGAGTTACAAATATTAATATTAAAGTGATATTACTGATCCATACTTTTGTCGTGGTTTTACCACTTACTGTACCTATATCATCTCAGGCTAATCAATGAACGGCTCTAGTTCCCCATCTATAAAATGAAAGTGCTTTATTAGCTGCTATCTAAGGTCCCTAGAAACTTGACATTCTCTGGTTCGTGTAACAGCTCAGGAAACTTCATCCTAATCTTTATATGCTATTCTAATCTTTAATATATTTTAAGACCAAGGTCCTTATCAAATTGCACTTGACCTCTACCCACAAGGCCAACGTCTTGTCTTAGTCATTGAAACTAAGGCATGAGAGATTTCATTTGCCTTGAAAACAGGGAAAATGATACTGACATCCTGTAGATCTAATCTGCTCCACTCTGTCCTCTGCCTGGGTTATTTCTGTTGTGATTCTGGTCTAATAAAAAAAATTAGTAAGTTCCAGTTGTGGCCACAACGAAGAGAACCCATCTTAGGGGAATTATGCCTACCTTTGACATAATGAGAATAAACTACTGGTTAACTCCTAGGGCAAGGGAAGAGACAGAAAACTTCTTTGTTATTATATGTTAGGATGGAATTTTTATTTTAAAGTCCCAATGTTTCTGCAGAATAATTAGCACATTTGCTTGTGTCATTCTCAATCTTCTTATATACCAAGAATAGATCCCTCACACCAGTAGAGATCAGAAAGGTACAGGCAGGATTCATATGAAGATTAGCATCCCTAAGAGTGAGTTGCTCTGAATCTTGAATCTTATGCTACATTATATTTTGCAATTGATTACTGTATCCATGATCTTAACTGTACTTTACAACAAGACTTAATGGGGAGAACAAATGGAAATATATTCATTTTATAGATAAGGAAATGAGGCTTAGATAAATGGAACTTGCTCACATTTTACCACATACACAAAGGCTAGATATAGCCATTATTACCCAATTTATAAGTGCTAAAAACAGGACTAGAACCTAGGTCTTTCCATTAGAAGGCCCATTTTCTTTTGCACTATCACATGTATACATTTGTATATGTATATATGTGTGTGTGTATACAGATTAAGATTGTTTATCTCTTTTTGGAGGATGATAGGTGATGTTTCCCATAATGCTACCTATTTTCCAAAAGGAACTAAATAACCAAAAAGTAACAGTCAGTTATTAAAAGTCTTTCATAAAATACAAATGGCCCTGAAAAGAGTATTGTGTTGTATCATTCTTAAATTATCATGGGTTTCTGGAGACCACTTTAAGATGCAGAGCTCTAAAAGCATAGCATTGACAGTAAAAAGGAGTTATGAATCAGAGCTGAGAGTAAGTCCAAGGAAGACAGGCTTGGGAGGACACTGGGGAGTTTTTTGCCCATTAGAACCAGGAAAACATGCAATCATTGGTGTTTGAGAAAGGGATACTATAAAGTTGCCAACAGGGTATCAATTATTATAATAATTATCCATTATTCACAGCTTCGCCTCTGCCTAAACTATAAGGGGCTTCACGAGTCATTCCATCTTAACATAGGGAGCTAGAACTGAAGGTTTTTCCTATAACCCAATGTCTTATCATAGTACCATACATAGCCCAAACTCTGAAAATGCTTTTACGCTTAGGAAATTGGGAATACTGGAAAAATCTGTGCATTATTATTCTGAAAAGATCTGGGTTTGATGTGGGATCTCTTTTTTTTATTTGCTAGCCATATGGTCCTGGATTAATGGCCTGTATCTCTGAGACAGATATCAATCCTATAAAATTTAGATGATATTGATAATTATCATGCCTCTTCACGGAAGATTAAATAATTATATATGATAAACTATGAATGATTAGTGCACGTAAATTATTACTATTTCTATTTTTCAAAAACACTTTTAAAATACAGCATAGTAATTCATAACAATCCATAACAATGCTCTCTTCTTAGAATTCTGAAAGATTACAAGACAAAGAACTAAGAGCAGATGGAACTATACATAGAGAAAAGACAACTTTAAATTATTCTCATATTCAAGCTACTAAAACTTTAAGGATATAAGATATTAAATACACACACACACACACACACACACACACACACACACCACTTCTCTGTACATAGTTACTGTGAAGGCAGCCTGACTCCTAAACCCCTTAGGATTACTTTCTATCTTATAGCTATAATGAGGATATATTTTCTATCCAAGATAGGAAATCTTGTTGAGTAAAATACTGACCAAAGGAGAACTTTAAAAGGGATTGTTTCAGTATAACTATATAGAAAATCCAGAAATAGGTCCAGCTCCACATGGGAATTTATTATAGGGTACGTGTGGCATCTGATGTCAGTAGGGAAAAGATGGATTACTTAATAAATGGCACTAGAACAACTGAAAAGCCATTTGGGGAAAAACTGGGTTCTTCTTCATTCCCTACATCTAAATGTATTCTAGATAAATAAAATAAGTAAATGTAAAAACATGTAACATTAAAAATAACAAACAAAAAAATATGATTGTTTTTATAATCATGGAACAGAAAAAACTCCTCCAGGCATGTCAAACTCAGGAGGCATAAAAAACAAGACTGGTAATTCAGACAAGACAGGAATTTAAAATTTCTTCACAACACCACATACATACAGCAAAACATAAATAAGCAGAACACAAATTAGGAACTAGGGAAAATATTCACGACTTATATGACAAAAAATACTTTAAAATCTTTAATAAAAACAAAAACCAGTAAGATGAAACACTCAATAAAAACAGACAAAATAAAATAGAAATGACCAATTCAAATATGAGAAAACTCCACTCATAATTAATGAAATATTTAAGTTGTTAATAATTAATTTTATTAATAAGCTCTATTCATAATTAAATAACTGAAAATTAATGTGAGGCACTTTCCCACCTGTTAATTCAGCAAAGACTAAAATGTCTTATTATCCAGCACTTTTCCTTATTGTTGGGAGTGTAGGGGTACAATTTTCTTGAAGGGCAATAACTATAAAAATTTAACCCATCTAGTTCCAGGAATTTTTCTGTAGGGTTAACTAGTACGAGCATGTGTAGACCATCAAGAATGTCCAGTTACAGCAGTTTTTAAAGCAGGCAAAATTTGGAAACAGTCTAGAATAGTTATTTTTCATCAATGAAATGGAGCATTGACTGTTAAAAAGGAGCTCAATCTGTATGGGATAATATGGAAAGATCTTCATGATTCACTAAGTTAAAAAGAACTATATAACACTTTTTATATTTTATCTCATTTATGTTTAACATAAACATATATTTGCATTTACCAAAAAAAGCATCCAGAAAGGTACAAAAGAAATTGTCTAGGGACGCCTGCGTGGCTCAGTCATTAAGTGTCTGCCTTTGGCTTAAGTCATGATCCCAGAGTCCTGGAATCCAGCCCTACATCAGGCTCCCTGCTCAGTGGGGAGGCCTGCTTCTCCCTCTCCCACTCCCACTGTGTTCCCTCACTCACTGTGCCTCCCTCTGTCAAATAATAAATAAAATCTTAAAAAAAATTGTTTACAGTGGATTCTTCTGGGCAGTTGAGTTGTAGAATTGAGAGAAAAAACTTCCATTTTTATGTAAATCTTCTATATCATTTACTTTTTAAAAAAAGATTTTTATTTATTTATTTGACAGAGAGAGAGAGAGAGAGAGGGCGAGAGCAAAAACAAGCAGGGGGAATGACAGGCAGGGGAGAAGAAGGCTCCCCACTCAGCAAGGGGCTTGATCCCAGGACACTGGGATCATGACCTGAGTCAAAGGCAGTGGCTTAACTGACTGAGCCACCCAGGCACAAGCCCCATCATGTACTTTTTAGTGACCATGTTGATTTTATAATAAAAAACTTAAACCATGCTAAATGAATGTGAGTTACGTTCATTTACTGCTATTCATAATCTTCTAGGTGACTTAGAGTCTTATATGAAGACCTTTCCTGTAGACTTTAAAGACTTCTAGTCTTCCCTCATAACATACCAATCTTTTCCTCTGCTTTATCTGTTCTATGAATTAATCTTTATAAATTTGGTTGTCATTTTATCTAGAATTCTTTATATTGTCATAATTATCTGATTGCTTTATATTATTAGCCTAAATAAAAATTGATTATCTACCATCAATATAATAATTTTAAATTAAATTGTTTTATAGAGCAATGATTCTAGAATTAGATTTTCTGAGTTCATTTTCCAGCTCCTTCATTTGTTAGCAGTGTGACCCTAGGGAAGTTACCTAACTGCTCAGTTTTCTCATTTGTACAAGGAGGTAAATGGTGGTCTTTATATTATAGGGCAGTTGGGGGATTAGATAAATGCATATAGAAGATTTAACAATTGTTGGCACTTAGTAAACATTCAATTAATACGTTAAGATTATCATAATTTATATTATTATTAAAATATTTTGAAAGAGATTTTCAAATTCAGTTGTTACAATATAGTCTGGTCTTCAAGTACACACAACCTCCAAAGTATGTTTATAAAAATAGAACAAATTGTTATTAATGTCGAAGCTGAAGCAACTGTTTCTCATTTGTTGAAAAATATCAGAGTTGTGAATATTACCTTTAATTTCTCAAGCAGAAATTACTAAATATGCAAAAAATGAAGCTAGAAAATGAGTTGATGATCAATCCTAAATCAAAATTGCCAAAGAGGGTTCACAAAGAAAAAGGAAAATAATGTAATTCAACCTGATGGGTCAGTGAGATTACAGATATATATGAGGACTTCATTAAATTAGTTATTTTTTACTCTATTTAGTTGTAAAGTACAAACAATGTGTATAGCATCACCCAGACATTTTCCTTACATTTTGCTGGCATTATAATTAATCATTCAATGGAATATGTTGCTTGATTCAACTTGGAGAAATCAGAAAGCCATAAATACACTCTTGGAGTTAATAATTTTCAGTGAATTCTGGCTGTCTTCCCTCAGTAGTTTTTTTTTAAATTTTTAAACAAGTTCCAAGATAATATCCCAAGAATATTATTAAGACATTGTGTATATGTTTGTAGCGTACCTGAGCAGGGACCTTTTTTTTTTTTTTCAAGTAGTACAAAGCATAGCACTCATATCATGGAGGGAGTGAGATACCTCATCAACTTAAAAACCGAGTATTATCATTCTCTAGTTGGTAAATCTAGCAAAATAAAAGAACTTTAAACCTCTCAATGCTGCCATTTATTTATCAATTTGTAAAGCATTTGAAACTATACAAGATTTACTCTTTCATTGAACTGGATATAACATAACTGTTTTGCTTTAGATAATGTATGAATATCAAGTATTTCTTTGTCTCCTTCAGTTTTTGTTCCTTTGGGTCCTTCAAGGACTATCAGGACTGAAGATTGGGAGTGTTCGGGTGAGGACACACACACACACTATTGTCTGAGCTAGCAAAGATATCTGTAAATTCCTGCTGTTCTTTTAATTTCAGGACCTACACTGTTGATAAAATGTTAATGATTTTCAAACAGAAAATTTCAGAGTCTGCCCATGCAAACAAACGTGCAGTTTTCTGGAATGACCTACTATAAGTCATTCTCAAAATTCACCAGAAACATTTCAAACTGTGCTTCTAACAATTCAAAAACAGATCTCACCAAGTCCAGAGTCATTAAAAAGAGTCAAGATGGATTGCTGATTATTAAATTGACATGGATATGTACCTAAGGACCTTGAGGAACTAATACAACTAGGTATGTGCACTTTGAGGAATTATTAAAACTTTGGAGATGTTAACTGAAGATAGTGGCTTTCAGTGAAAGCATTAAAAATTGACATCAGAAGTGAAAGTATGGCCTCAATTTTCTTTGATGAGGTATTCTAAGCATTACAAGAAATGAGAAAATAGGACATGTGTCAGAAATAAACCTCAAATATCTGTTTATGCCTTTGTTTTTTCTGATACGTATATATCTGTATGAACATACATATATGCATATGTACATGTATTTATACATAACACATAAATGTGTGTGCGTGTATGAGTTAAGAGGCAGAAAGAGAAAGAGAGCAATAGAGATAGAAAGATAAATGGCGAAAAAAGAAAGATATTATGCCACCTGAAAACCTTTTGGAGGTAAAAAACAAAGGCTAGAGCATCATCAACTTATTTTTAATTAGCTTATTCCTGTTTTGTTCGTTTGTGTAAAATAGGCTAAGAAAATTGAGGTGACTTAGCCATTACATTATTAATGTTAATGTTTTAAAGCAGCATTACTAGGGCGCCTGGGTGGCTCAGTGGGTTAAAGCCTCTGCCTTTGGCTTGGGTCATGACCCCAGAATCCTGGGATCGAGTCCCGCATCGGGCTCCCTGCTTGGCAGGGAGCCTGCTTCCCCCTCTCTCTCTGCCTGCCTCTCTGCCTACTTGTGATCTCTGTCAAATAAATAAATAAAATCTTTAAAGTAGCATTACTAAAAATGTTGCTTCATAATAGTGAGCTCCTTGAAATGTAATAGAATAGAGGAATTTAAAAGTTAACCCTTCAAACGAACGCTAGAGAATACTTCATCCATGAATGTGTCCCTGGCTTCAGCACATTCTTCATTTATCTCCTTTCTTATCACTTAAAACCTAGAAAAATTATTTTGAGTTTTTTTCTCCAAATAGTTTCAAATACAAACAGTTGCCTACTTCATTCTACATGGTAAATTCCTCTCCATAAAGACTTAATTTTGACATGCTTCTACAGCCCTCACTTTTCTTTTTGGTGGTGTTCTTGGTAGCTGCACAAAGGATGCTTAGTGAAAGCTTAAAAATGAACTAGAGATAAAAGGATGGATAAATGAGTGTATTTGTCCCATAATCACTGGATTTCCTACTAGCTGTTCTAACTTGACTATGATGTCATCTACAGCAGGGCCTGCTTCCTGTTGACCACTGTGTTCCTGTCACCTACTAGGTATTTGATAATGTGTGCTGAATGAACCAATGAATCAAGTCTATCACTTCTAGGTCTTCAATTTTTTTCAGCTTTTATTTGGGTATGTCTCACATCTTCAACTATATCAGGAGCTCTTAGAGAGTGGGATTCATATTTTATCGGTCTTGTGCTTAGCAGAGTGCCTGGAACAAAGCAACACTTCCAAAATCAATGCAAAACATTCCCCTTGATTGCTTTTTTAAACCTAGAGATTGTTCCTTTATTTTTAAGTCTAAACCATAACAGTGAGATAAAATTTAGGTCAACATAAAATAGTTTTCAATAAGTAGATATTAAAAATCCAATATCAAGCTCCAATATCTAATATTTTGATAATGAGGTAGATTTTCTTTTGAAGTCATTTGTTTCTAAGTTCTCAAATCTAACAAATATGCATATTAATGCCTAGAAATTTCTATAATGGATGCCCATACTTTATAGAAATTCATTTTAGATAATATATTTGTAACTCTAAGACTCTCTGATTATAGCATTCTGTAATTACATTTCCTATTTCCATACTTAAATATTTTTCATCATAGAGGTAACAACCACTCATTAAATAAAATGGAAAAAATATGTAGAATGAAGAAAATTGGCTAGAGTCCCACCACCTCAACACAACCACCTCCAATATTTCAGTCTATTTTTTCCAATGTATTTTTGTACACATATTTATAATTTTCTCTTCTAAGTTATAACCAAATTATAATCTTATATCTCATATATTTTATTTATTACGTTTATTTCTGCTTAAGGAAAAAAAAATGCCTTCTAGTACTAAGTAAGCAAATTTAATTTCAAGTTGTTCCCAAAACTTACTGATTGTGTTCTCCTTTCCCAAGGAACTCATATATGCAATTGACCTCAAAGAATTATCAAAATATTAGAAAAACAAAATAAATGAAAATGAAACTAATGTATGTCTGTCAGAGAGTGTGTATAATTTTTATAGATAGCTGTATCTTTAATTCTTTGTCCCTAAGTAGATAATGAGACTATTAACTTTTTCAGAAAACTAATTCCAAAGGTACTCACAATAAAGTATATTTTAAAGAAAGTGAATTTTGTGTCCCTATTGGTTTTTACTATAAAACTGAAATTTTTAGGTCAAGTCATATTACCTCTGCAAGCATCAATCTCTTCATCTTTAAAAATAAAAGGCTAATATAAACATTCACCTTATAGGTTTGAAGAATTAAAGTAATTAATGCTTGCAATGTACTTAGAGAAGTGCCTGAACACATAAAAAGTGCTTCATAAACGTCAATTATAATGATCATTAGTGGGCAAGTTACATGGTCAAATAGTAACCTTAGATCTTGAAGCTGAATTTTTTTCCTTTCCTGGCTTCAATTAAATAGAAAATTATAATCTTCTTTTTTTTTTTGTACATATTGCTCTTTTAAAAATCACTTAAATATTCCTGTCTTTCCCGTTCTATACTTTCCTATCTTCCCAATTTGACCAATTCAAAAAATATTCAAAAACATGACCTTTAACACTGACTCTCTGCTGTACCTTTCTCCAATTATTTGCATTTCTTACAGAATCTGGATTTAGTACAACAGAAGTGCCAGGCTATTAGAGATGTGTAAGCTATCTCAGAAGGTACCTGGTTGGATTTCTCAGAACTATGTTCACACTAATAACATGAAATAACTGGGGCACCCAGGTGGCTCAGTCCTTAAGCGTCTGCCTTCAGCTCAGGTCATGGTCTCGGGTCCTGGGATAGAGTCCTACATAGGGCTCCCAGCTCAGCGGGAAGCCTGCTTCTTTCTCCCTCTCACACTCCCCCTGCTCATGTTCCCTCTCTTGCTGTGTCTCTCTCTGTCAAATAAATAAATAAAATCTTAAAAAGAAGAAAAGGAAAGAAACAACTATCCCATCAAAGGTAGAGAGCTTTTCAAATTAAGGTTGAGAGCAGCAGACGATATAGAGCAGATAATAGTGTATATGCTAGACACAAAGCAAAGGAAACCAGGGGCCAGGAACTCAAGTTGTGTCTGCCTTGCCACATGGCAATCTACCTCTTCCGGGATCAGTACCACACTATACTCATTGATATCAAGGCTGGAGATTTTACTCTAGGGATTTAAGTCAGTAGGTCTGTCAATTTGAAAGTTTAGGAATTTATGCCAGTTAGGAATTAGATTGACAATAGTTAATCAGTGTGGATCCTTAGGTTGTCTTCCTCCCTCCTTCACTTTCTAGCTTTCTCAGAAACAGCTTTATTACAAGTGTTCTTAAACACTTTACATACATTACAGTATGTGTATTAACTTCCTATCAGATTATTTCTTTGACCATGGAATATTTCAGTAGTGGTTTCAATATTTCTTTTGGTTAATGTTCTTTATGTGTTTAGAGACTTGTTTCATATTAAGTTAATCTAAACATGAGTGCTCTTTGGAAAAGAATTATTATGTGTAAGAAAAATCAGTGTTCAATCTCAGCAGAACAAGTTAGCAAACTTGGAATTCACATTTTTGCTTTCATTGTCACTTCTAGACATAGGAAATGAACTAGGGTAGACAAAATGTGATTGGAATCAATGGACATTTGTCAATGAACTAATTTGATGAGGAGTCGATATAAAGATTAGAAACCACTATTCCAAAAGGATTCATGGGCAGTGAAACACAGACCGAGCCTTTAGCACCTATCTGTATGAATTGGATTGTTTTTTGTTTGTGCAGGTGAGAAAACTTAGACCCTGAGTTTATGAAGCAATTTTCCCCAAGATGACACTGTTGTGCAATAGCAGGGAATAGTGGAGACAACACCTCTTTTGGCATTTATTCTTTTGTTTGTATCAATTCATCATACTGTTATTGTCCTTTAGAGATAAGTGGTCAATACAGAACAGTGTAAAGAAGGGGGAAAAATAAAGTATTACTGATACTGATTCAGAGACAAAACAAAGAAAAAATTAGCTTGCAATTTATAACAAATATTTTGAATTGCTTAGATTTGTATAGGGGTTATATTGAAGTAGGGTCATAAAGAATGTTAATAAGACTTTCAGAATATGGAGAGACTATAAAATAATGTAAGATGATAACTTAAGAAATATTATTTCAATTAGGCAGATCATACAGTTTATATTACTGCAAAAAGAAGCAAAATGACTCCATGATATTTGTCAATACAGAGAGAGTACAAGATGTTAGTTCTTATAACTATGTAAGTATTAGAAGTTTATTCAACAGCGTAGCTCCTTATGACTTAAATAAAAATTTTTTCTAAAGAGTAGAGAGAGAGTCTATGTTTAACAGTGTAAATTTATGAGCAAATGTAAAATACCAAAATTCTAGCTTTGGGTCATACATTCCCAGAATACATGACAATAGGTTAGCTATTCTTTTGATATAAGGTGAATTAATTACTCCAACATCATGAAACTATGAGTCAAAATAAAATAGTTCTGAGAAAAAAAAATATATTCTTCATGACTGCTTTTCTCCCCAAATTTGGATTTGTATTATGGAATGAATTTTTATTTATAAAGAGTGATCATATATAAAAGTAGCTCTAAAACTTTTAGCAGAACTTCGGATTCACTCAATAACATATCTTTCTCATTCTCTGTCAAATAGATGGCTTGGAAAAAGAGTGAATTTTAAGAATATATATAAATAAAAAATACTGATATGTATTTCAGATTCACATATTTATAGACAGTAAAATGACTTCATACAAAGCTACATTTATACAAATTCAAATAAATACATATTTATATCAACTTATAAATTTACACAAATTTACATATAACTTTTTTAAGTTAATTTGTATTATGTACTATTTATTAAAAAGCATGCATTTATATTTAAATTTTATATCTAAATATTGTTTATCTTTCTATTTAAAGGATATCCCAAAAATCTTCATATAGTTTTAAATTTTAATCACTTCTAAACCATAAATGCTATAAATTTACAAAAGTAACACTTGAAAATTTAATTACTTAAATTTAATTACTTATTTAGTAATTTAATTACTTATTTAGTACTGTGATTTTCTAGTAATAAATTTTTTTACCAAAATAAAATTTTTTAGATCCTCTGATTAAAGATGACAAACAACTGAAGTAGGTAGACATCTTCAGAAAATGACTGACTCTTGGAAAAAAGCATCCAAAACAAAGTATACCCACTTCAAAACAGCGTCTAGGGTTAACTCTGTTTATAAGCTTCTGAGACAAAACAAAGGCCTGCAGCCATTATAAAAGATAGACATAAACAACAGAAGCACTTTGCTAAACAGAAGCCTATTTCATGGGGGCAGAATTCTATATTTCATGCAGGTTTGCTCTAGTGGGGAAGGAAATACCATGTTAGGGTCAAAACGATTGAAGGTGATATATCTTTGCAGGAAACAGACCTGCACAGGTTTAATGACAGATATGGGGTTTTTGTTGTTCATTTCCTCAAGGTGACCATTTTCAGTTTAACTTAGTAAGCTTACTCAAAAAGCATAGTGGTCTACTGGCTTATTTGAGGCTCTAGAGTATAAGATACTGCTGTCTACTGCCCTGAAATATTGGTCCTTTTTTGTTCAAAAAGTCTGCAACTACTTAGTAAGTGCCCTGACACCTGTGTGATTAGTCCAAAAATAAGTCTATGTTCAGATAGATTCTGTAGTTTACTAACAAAGATTGGCAGTTAGCCTGAACACTTTCAGGCACATCTCTGCACTCATTTCTGCATTACCAGCACCTTGTACAGTGTTTGGTCCAAAGTACACCCTCAATAACATTTGGGAAGTTGCTGTGAAATTTTAAATTTTATGGTGTAATATAAATGACTTCTAAAATAATATTCTTCATTTAAATATATCAAAACCATTTTATTTGAAAAAATAATTTGAAAAGACTTCAATGGGAAAAAATTAGAAATATATCTTACTCATATTTAGCCCTTAAAGAACAAATTAAACCCTAACAAAAAGCCACACTGAAACGTTCTAGTCAGAGTTTCATAATACATATTTTACCCTAAAATACTCGTCCCTGAATAAAGCTTCTTTTTTTTTCCCAAATATTTTATTTATTCATTTGACACAGAGAGAGAGAGAGATCACAAGTAGGCAGAGCAGCAGGCAGAGAGAGAGAGAGAGAGAGAGAGGGAAGCAGGCTCCCCACAGAGCAGAGAGCCCAATGCAGGGCTCCATCCCAGGACCCTGAGATCATGACCTGAGCCAAAGGCAGAGGCTTAACCCACTGAGCCACCCAGGTGCCCCTGAGTAAAGCTTCTGATTTACCCTCACTTATGTTACTAACTTAGCCTGAAATTGATATATATAATATTTAACCAACTTTATTGGAGATTTTGTGCAAGAGGAATGTTTGGCTTTATTTTTGTGGGAAATGATGATCTTCAATTTCTCTGGGAGGGATGTTGTGTTCTATAGCTGTAGGCACTGGCCTGAAATATGATCATAGGCAAATTAGTTTATTTCAATGCCTGTTGCGTGCATTGCATGCATGGATAACTCTATGAAGTGAATGAAATTTGACAAGCAGCTACATGATAAAGATATCAGTATGTATTTCACGTAGTTTCAAAGTAAAGAAACAATTTGAAGAACCATAAAACTGCATATTTGATCTGATTTTTCACTTATTTTAAGTCATCCCATAAGTGACAGAAATCCTTTCATGTGTCTTCTTTATTCCTTTTTAATTCCATGTTTGAATATCTTGTATCTGGGACTTACAACTGTGATTAAAATGTAGGGTCATGGCACAGTTTCAACCACAGTTCAGCTAGAACACTAAGTATTTATTCAATGAATGAATGGATGAATGAAAAAGCTTTGGGCAAGGTCAGTAATTACCACTCTAAAAATACTTAGAGTGGTCATTGGAAAGATAGTACAGTAAAAGTAATGCATGTGAAGGCAAAATTTTCTTCTATGGTTAGATTAATGGTTCAATTTATACTCTCCTTAAAATAACAAAAGCCTCACAAACATCACTATTTCTACATGTGAAACAGAGTTCTTTTTTTTTTTTTTTTTTTCCTACTTCTATCAGTACTCATGTTTTACAGCATGAACTCTCGGGAAAACTGGTTTATCAAATTGAGCAAAGATACAGTGATAAGTGCTTTGACCATTATTCTAGAAAGTTAAGTTCTGAAAGGAGCTCTTTTCTATTAAAAGTGTTCTCACAGGGGCACCTGGGTGGCTCAGTGGGTTAAAGCCTCTGCCTTCAGCTCAGGTCATGATCCCAGGGTCCTGGAATCAAGCCCCGTGTCGGGCTCTCTGCTTGGCAGGGAGCCTGCTTCCCTTCCTCTCTCTCTGCCTGCCTCTCTGCCTACTTGTGATCTCTCTCTGTCAAATAAATAAATAAAAATATTTTTTTTTTAAAAAAAGTGTTCTCACAAAACTATGTAATTGGGGAAATACAATGTTTGAGAGGTTAGGTGATCCTCATTAGGAAGTCTGTGGCAGACAGAGGTAGTAAGTTGATAAATCAAAATATTCAGATTTTTGCTTAGTTTCAGTTTGTCCAATTCCATTTTCACAGGAACATTAGATATGTGCTCTCCTGCCAGTGAAGAATAGTCCCTAGTCCTTAAGTGCTAGACTGAACTGGGGACTCAGCAGGTGGGCCAGTTTCTTCATTCTAGAAACTGTGTAGATTGTGTAACTATAGACTTTATTCCCACCTCTTAATTAATGCCGCATCATACAAAAGAGTTGGCTCAATTTCATTTATTTGGATTAGTGCAATATATTAGACAGGAGGTCCATAATTGCCCTTACATAAGAAGTGCTTAAGATCATCCACCAGTGGTGCATTTTAAAATTCATTAAAGATCTCTGACATGTTCTTCTATTAGCAAGGTTCCAGAGAGCACAGATGGCAATTAGTCACACAGGTGTTTAGTGGTTAACTTCTTTGATTGAGTTGAGCAGCACCATCCATGAAAAGAAACTCTAAAATTTCTTTCTAAACAAAGTATTAGATGCTGTTCAGAGCATCTCCTATCAGTACTTTAGCTTTCCTAGATTCTTATATAAATTCGTTGCTTATAATAATCGACACCTTGTACACCTTAAACTTATGTAATATTATATGCCAATTATATCTCAATAATGCAGAGGAACATAAGTCTTTATTCATTTGCGAGCTTTCAAAATGGCTGATTGATGGAAAATACAATCCTGGCAGGATGGATGGTCCTTTAAGCCAGTGGTTCTCCAAGTGCAGTCCCGGGATCAGCATTATCTGCATCACTTGGGAGCTGGTTAGAAATGCAAATTCGTTGGCCCCACCCCAGGCCTCCTGAGCCAGAAACTGGTGATGAGGCCCAGCAATCAGGGCTTTTACAAACCCTGCAGATGATTCCCATGCAAGTGAAAATTTGAGAACCCCTGCTGTAAGCTGGTTGGAGGGGCCTGGAAAAAGGGCTCTCCAGAGAGAACACAAGGGAATGTAAAAATTAAAGTATTATTACAATTTATATTATATTTAAGTTATAAAACATTGTTTGGTCATGGACAGGATGTTTAATTCTTACTTTAATTTCTTCATTTTGAATTCAATAGAATTAATGGATTTGAATTAATAATTGATACACACAGCACTATAAGGATGGTAATGTGACTTCACTGTGTGAACAATCTGCTTTAGGCAATGGTGGGATGGAAGTCAGTGAGCGTGGGAACCTAGACTGAGTTGCTGTTAAAGTCTTTGCACATTGGCAGGGACCTGAGATGCTAAATTATCACCTTTGGTGTTCCATGTGTCCCTCTCGCATGTTGTATGACTTCAGGAATATTTCCTTCAATCATACATTGCCTTTACGTATCACAAAATAGAGGTGAAAATTAAAAAACATTTTGGAAGATGGAAAAATTAGCAAATTTTCAATCTAGTGAGCCAATACGAAAGAATATTTCTTTTCCTTGAGTTAATTTTTACATAGTCTTCAAAGCGATTCCAGAACTTCATGGCAATATGAATGTATGGGGCCATACAATTATATTTACATTCTTTTAATCCTTATTTCTTTTATTCTATTCATCTTCGTATTGGTTTCCAGGTCAATAGTGCCAACGGTGAAAGCCACCGCTATTAGAAGCTTAAGAACAAACAAAAAAGGACTCTTCTAGTTTTAGGATAATTGAAACAGCCCCAAAAATATGGTGGCCAAAGTATTAATCAAAATTCAGTATGTAGCTAAAATTTTAATATGATGAAATCATCATCAACAAATTATCACAGAAGTTGTCTTTAAATTGCAGCTGAAGAATATTTAATATACAAAATAAATAAATCAACAAAACTCATAATGCTGTTAATATTCACACCAAATTAAAAAGAGCACTCTTGGGCGCCTGGGTGGCTCAGTGGATTGAGCCTCTGCCTTCGGCTCAGGTCATGATCTCAGGGTCCTGGGATCGAGTCCCGCATCGGGCTCTCTGCTCAGCAGGGAGCCTGCTTCCCCTTGTCTCTCTGCCTGCCTCTCTGCCTACTTGTGATTTCTGTCTATCAAATAAATAAATAAAATCTTTAAAAAAAAAAAGAGCACTCTTTCTGAGATTTTAAAAAACTACTTATATAAACTGTAAGAAGAGTCTGAGTCTTACTGTTTTAATCACTACTGAGTACTCTCCAATACTGTCTAAAATAGCCATGCAGAAATCATGATCATAACTGTGTGATATGAATAAAAGAAAGTAGTAGTCAAGTAATCAATATTCTCACTACTTCAGAACTTCCCTCTTTCTCAGTTTTGGAAAGATACTGCATGATTAAGTCTATCCAAAGGCAAGTGCAGGCTCTATAATAAATAGCTATACCTACAAGCCCTGAAGAGATTATGTCTGCTGTTGGAAGGGTGTAGCTCCAAGGGTGTGATGTTGCTAAAGACGGGAAGAAAACGCTCGTCAGTCTTTCACAGTCCGCTCCGCTATCTATCTCTAGTCACTAGGTCACTAGTCTATCTCTAGAAGCCCTTCTGTTGCACGTGTTGCTGTCTGCTGCATCGCCTTTCACCCTAGGCAGAATAGAATAATATTCAGGAGGCTAGGTTAAAAAAGACCCCAAGCCAGCAGAAAATGTGGTTTATTGACAGGACGCTTTACAGATGGATAATGATAGTAATGAGAAAGCTGCATAATTGCTCTTTGTGGTGGGCCAAAACCTCAGTCAATGGCTGGTGCACATGGAACAAAATTATTAAGGCACTTTATTTCAGAGCTGGAATGGTTCCCAAATTAGAACAGACCCGCTAACAGTCCATCTGGCTAGGTTTTGGAACGGTAGACAGATTGTGGCCTATGGATGCAATTCTTTAGAATAAAAACAAACGGCAGAGGTGCTCCTTTGCCAAAAGACCCAACGGATTTTTGCAGGGATTTCATAAACAACTACATCATAGAGCCGTGATTGCTCATGTCCAAAGCAGAAAAATCTCAGGAAAGATGTGAGTATTCAATGTCACTGGTGTGAAAGATAATTTCCCATTTCCTGATAAATGCAGAAATGCTTGGCAAACTAGGTAGGAGATCAGTTTATCTGGCTGGTATGCTTTACAAAAGATCAACATACTGCCAAACCAGTCAGAAAAAGTGGCGCTCTGGCTTCCCTTCATAGGATTCTGGTATACACAAGAGCCACAGAGAACCAAGACTAGTTTCGATCGTGGTTAAAGTTAGAGCTGGCCTTATATTTAGGAAGAGCGTGATCACATGATCCAGTTGGTTAACTATCAACTCCTTTAGTTAGTTTTGCCAATTTCAAATAGTCCCTTTCTGCTCAAAGAAAGAATATGGAATAAAAGCATCCAAAGGATCTACAGTTCCATATCAAAGAGAAGAGCTCAGATTTGTTTGTTTTAGGCACATGCAATCCAACCCAGGGAACACAGCCCAGGGGAGACCACCCAGTATAGACAGGTTGGGGGGGGTGGTAGGGGGCTTCTGAACTTTGTGGCACAATGCAAATTGGAGGAACCAAAGCCCTCCGTCTCCCTCCTTGGTTAACTCCCGCCATCAGTGTAATAAAGGGGTGTACAATCCCTTTCGTCCTTCCACACCAAGGCCAAGCAGAGAGGAAAGCCTGCACTAATAATGAGGAAAGCCCAGTGGCACGGGATAGGTGACCTGGCTCACACCAGGCAGTCAGTAAACAGTCCACAGAACAGGATAAATTAATTCTAGCCTCAGTTCTGCTGATAACTACCTATTCAAGCTTAACTACTTTCCTTTTCTGAGGAAAAGGATGAGAACTGCGCTTACCTCCCAGGACAAGTATGAAGTGGGACAATACCTAGAAACACATCTTAGGAAGTCTGAGGGATTAAAGATGTTATGTCTTTAAAAGTCACCCAGGAACTACCATTTTAGAGGATAAAAGTAGCTCATTTTCTCATTTTTATTCCTGTTTTATTCAATAAAATAGATAATCTAAATCGAAGAATATTTCTTTCCCATGATTTTCATTTTGAATAAGCCATAACTGTATTTGACAGACACTTTCATTTTTCCTTGAATTAACCAAAATACCCAAGACATGGCTCAGCACCAATTATCCAATATGACTTTATTTTTGCAGGAAGTTCTAATCATCTTCCTAATCTGTCAATCTTTCCTCCAAAAGCCTGACATTTTTTTAAAAAAACAAATTATGAAAATAAATAAATAAATAAATAAAAAATAAAAAAATAAAGACAAATTATGCTTCATGTTTTCAATTGAAATCTTGGCCTTTGACCTCTGCTGAAATGCAAAGACCAATGGGAGGGATAAAGCACTAAGCTGCTATTGGTTTTTGTGGTGGTGTTTTTTTGTTTTGTTTTGTTTTGTTTTAATGTGGTAATGAAAGGGGAGGTTTCAATGGGGGAGGATATTGAAGAAAAGATCAAAAAGACTTGGCACTGTTGGATGTGGAGACATGGACTGGGAAGTGAGGTGGGGAGACACACTGTATAAAAAGCTACTCATTTCATCCTTTTACTGTGGATTCACCCTGATTGAAGGAGAATGGAAACATAAGCCCTTTGCTCACAGGTTTAGTAGCTAAGTAGATCTAAAATGTTCAGAGAGAAGCTATTAACATTTTATGAGTCTTTTTCCCCCTTGCCCAGTAAAGTCAGAAAGTACTTTTTCTTTTCTTTCCTTCCTTCCTTCCTTCCTTTCTTTCTTTCTTTCTTTCTTTTTTTTTTTTTTTTGCTATGTTATTTCTTTGAGAAATAAATTTGGGGGGTCATTGCTCAAGGTCAGTCTGCTCTGACCTTCCTAATGTTTATTTAACAGTTAGCATACTCTTATCATCCCGGATACCCACTCTCTATCCCACATTTCAAAGTGGAAAACAAACCAAGCACCACTAGTTAACAAAAGATCCCTTTATCTAACAGAGGGATGATTTTGAAGATGGGACTTTTAAAAGAATGATATAAAAGAGAAAGCTAACTATGAACATTTTGTCCATGTCAGAAAGCTTTGTATCAAAACAGCTAAAAATAAAACCAAGAACCATGATTTTACTATACACCTATCACATGTGTGGCAAGTATTCCATATTACCTGTAATATTTTCCACAGCCCTAAAAAGTATGATTAGTAGTTTCTGTTGAAACAGTTGAAAGTAAAGCTGAGCAAGTGTAAGAAGCATGGTCCAAACTGTACAGGGAGCAAATGGAGGCGCTGGGATTTGTAAATTAGAGGAATCTGCCTCCAAAGCCCATTTACTTCCTACTATACTACCCTGTCTCTTACAATATGATCTCTTTTCCTTGAATAAAGATGCAAATGTAGGTAGGCATTACTTCTGTTTCTACCCATGTAAGCACCCCTTCAAATAAAATTCTGAAGTTTTACAAAGTATGGTAAAAAAAAGAAACCATTCTTACGAAGAATTTGTGTTTCTTAGAGTGATAGAGGGATTATTAAACTCACATGTAACAGTGATTGCAGAACTGAGGATAATATTTTTGTGAAACAAGTTTCATTACATTGTTTCTTCCTCATTTTTCGGTAAAATTATATCAGAAGGCTTTACTGAAGAAAAACACGGATACTACAAGAAATATTCACCTTTACACAAGTCCAGAGAGCATACAGTATTTAGAAATATATAAATAATCCCATATAGAACTATTTATATACTCATACAAGAGAGATAACATTCACTGAGTTATATTAGGTATTTTATGCAAGGGTCAGTCTATATAAAAACCAAAGGAGACTGATTACTATCCTTATCTTAACAGATGAGAAAACAGATTCAGAGAATTAAAAATTTGCCCAACATCGCTAACTTAGTCAATGGTAGGGTTGTAATGCTAATCTTAATTCAGTAAATTGTCTCTCAAAATTATTTATAGATTATTTTATGGCTATTCACAATAATTATCCTGTAATTATTCATGTGACTATACAAAAAAAAAGAGTGTAAATTTCACTGTCATTGAATCTTGCTGACTTATAATTTTTTAACTCTATACTTTTGCTCTATTTTTCCAAGTATGATCAGCCTTTCTTCTAATCATAATATATGGCTTATAATATGAGACCCTGGCAATTGTATAACTAAAATATACTAGATAATTCATACTTAACAAGCTGAAATACAAATTTTATTCTTCATATTTAACAAAAATTCCACCTAGCTGGGTTTTTTACCATGCAATTAACTTCCTTGAGTACACAGGGCTGTC
Source organism: Martes martes (assembly GCF_963455335.1). Taxonomy (NCBI): domain Eukaryota; kingdom Metazoa; phylum Chordata; class Mammalia; order Carnivora; family Mustelidae; genus Martes; species Martes martes. Next base: position 39,066,655 of record NC_137899.1, read on the forward strand.
TTGTTTAACATTTTATTCTCGTACGCACTTGTAAAAGAGACATTGAGAACCTCTGTCTTACAGGAGTTAAGTATGAGGATTGCATGACATGATGTATGCTAAAGTCTTTTATAAACTGAAAACTAGTACACAGATAATGATTATTATCTTGCTGCTGCTTCCATTAATAAGCTCAAGTTTACAGCTTTTGAATGACTGAATGAATGAATTAATGTTCTCACAAAGACCAGACGCTGTCTGTCCTTGGCTCAGTAGTTTTCACTTGAGATATAGAGAACATTGCCAAAGAATTTCAAAATTGAAAGATTTCCTATTGAAACCCCAATGTAAATAACCTTGGCTGATCTACTCAGGGCTGTAAATACTCTTTAAGCACTTGCTCTTGGCCTAAGAGGCAGTGTGATCATTTTTCTGACCTAATTATGAAGTTGGATGCAGACTGAGTCACAGTGTAGGACTTATGGAATACCAAAGCAGGCTGAACTCTGTTAGCTAATGCCATGATATCTAAAGTTCTCTGCTTAGAAACAGATTTTTCAATTTTTTAAAAACCTTTGCACTTGTTATTTGCATCTTCTCAAATCTCAGTCTTCTGAGATTTTGCTGAATCTCAACTTAGTTGAGTTGTGTGATTTTACCTACTTGTTTAATATCATATATGTTTATGTGCATGCATCAAGATGGAAAATTCCCTCAGGTTAGCATTTTGCTATTCTGTCTAAGAAGGAGTAAGTTAACTGGCGAGGCTGTCCAGAAGTTTTTTCTTCCATCTAGTCATCGATTTTAAGTGGTGAGGGCATGGAAGAAGTATAAGAGCATTTTAAAAGTGCAAAATAAATCCTGATAGCTGTTTTCTATGCTAAATGCTTTTTGCCCCTAGACAGACACATGCTATTTCATGGAAGTGAGTGGCACACTTTGTGACCAGTCCTGGGCATTAATTTTGTTCCTGCTCTATTGATCAGTGTAAAGAGATCTATCTTATTGTGCCATGCACTTCTGTTTAAGAAAGGTTAATGGTTCCCGGTTAACTGGTTTTGGAAAGAAAAGCCAGAGATCTTATAGAAAACTTCTGAGCTTTTATTACATTATTAAAAAAAAAAAAACCCTGAAAGTCTCTAAAAAATCATAGAGAATAGTAGAGAGCACCATTTTTCCCCCCAAGGGCAAAGCATTTTTTTTAAAAAACATGTTTAATGACTTCTTTATTTTCTTGTATATTTTCAGAAAGTTTCTTTTGGGTCATTTTTGTTATAAGGAATTGTGATGGAATTTAAATATGGACTCTGGATTAAATAATAGTATTGTTAAATAATAGTATTGTTAAGTAAATACCTATGTGTAGCTATGTAAGAGGATGTACTTATTTTTAGAAAATGCACCCTGAGGTATTTAACGGTAAAGGAGCACAGTGTTTTCAATTTACTCATAAATGGCCCCCCAAATAATTATAAAAAATGATAAAATGAGTTGGTAAATCGGCATGAAGGATATACAGGAGTTCCTTATATTATTCTTGTGACTTTTTTGTAAGTTTGAGGTTCTTTGATAATAAACGAAAGAAATACACTGATACTAAGAAAAAGTTATGAAACCATCTTCTTCATTTCAAACGAGCATTTGTAAAACATTTATTAAGCCATAAGTAATGTAAAGTTCAGTGAAGGAATAAAAAGATTTTTCTTCTCTTAAACGCTGGTCCAGATTTCAGGCTAAAGTAAAATTCTCTCGTTGACCATTTTCTAATATGTTTAGGGCTTTAGGGAGATTCAGCTCTTTGAGGGACAAAGTGCTCATGAGGTTACTCCATGGAATCATGGTGTATTAGAAAAATTAAAACAAAAGCTGGTGGTAGAAGTCAGAGTAGAGTTCAAGTTTTAGAACAGGTTATTACTGCCATTTTACTATGCTGCAGTGGACAAGGTCCTGGGTGTTTGTGTATCATCTGGTAAGCAGGGTTTCCTTAGTCTAGTTCTACATCATACACTTTCCACTTTTCAACCTTTCTCTTTGGTATTAATACAATTAAATGAAATTATACTTCAAACATTCTAAAACATAAATGAAAACTTACAGATACAACTATCCATCTCATCCTTTTCTTAAACTTTGTAGAATCCCATAGCTTTTCAATGTCTCTCCATTTTTTTCCTACTACAAGTTTAAGGTTAGTCTATGTAATTAGCTTCTTATTTGATCTCTTTTTTTTGTAGTTTTATTTTAAGAATTAGCAAAAATAATTCTATCAGTCATGTAATCGGCTCTTTACAATTCTTTCAATGAATCACTTTCTTCAAATATATATACTCAAACCATTCGAGTGAAAAATCAACATTTTTGTTCTCTTACATAAGGTCAAACAACATGTTTGATAGATTTTTTTTTCTCAACAGATTAATGAGGTTGGCTGGTTATTATGGGACTCTCAGCCAAAGCCCAGGACAATTTATACTATTCCACTGATAAATGTACATTTACTTTATTTAGAATGGGTACGATGAAAAAGAAAACTTTATCTTTCTCTAGTAGAAAATTAGCCAGGCAATATATGCTCAACACATGCCTTTTAAAATAGCACTAACTGATCCACTAAGCTGTAGCACTGATCATTTTGCTATCATAATGGATAATAAACGAAGGACATAGAAAACATAATAAGGAGCTGACTTAAAATTTAATTTTTAATAAACCTAAACATTCAAAATACCTTAAATGTCATAAAGTCTCTTCCTTTATTAGGACCACTGCGGTTACTGCCGTAACCAAAAGCAGCCCAAAATGCATAATTCTATTTTCTGCTGAAAAAGCAGACAGACCTGAATCATCAATCTTTTAGTGTGTCTGACTTTCTGGATGGGTGATTATCTAGTTTATTCCCACCCTCTGGGGTACTCCCGGCAGTTTTAGTGTGAGAAAGTATTTACTTCCTGTCTCAGTTCCTGCCGCTGCAGTTTTATGACGCTTACTCTTCTTTCGCAGAGGTGGTGGACGTGTGGTCGGCCTGGTCATCCATTTAACATCACTGCCTGCTCACATCCACCCTCAAGTCAGTGTTCTCGCCTGGGTGCGATAGTTCTGATCCCCTTCCCACTGAAAACATCCCATTTCTCTTTCCTTAAAATGCCTTTGCCTTCTTTCCCGTATTCCAGTGATTCTTAACAATTTTGGGGGGTGGTGGTTTGCACACCTTTTTAAGAATTTTTTTTTTTTTTTAAGATTTTATTTGTTAGAGAGTGTGCATAAGCAGGGGGAGCAGTAGTCAAGGAGTCCGCTGAGGAAGGAGCCCCATGCGGGACTCAGTCCTAGGACCCTGGGATCGTGACCTGAGCTGGAGTCATATGCTTAAGGGACTGAGCCACCCAGGCATCCCAATTTCGAGAATCTGATGGAAGCCATGGAGCCTCCCTCCAAGCAGATGGCCACACAGGTTCAAGACTTTGTATGCTGTTTCAGGATCTGTTCTACCTGGTAGCCTGTATATGCACCCTTCAGGAAAGCAGTTATTGAGATAAGAATGTCCTTTAGGCGGTTGTTTAAATAGTGGTTCCTCAGACCAACCCTCTGAGATACTAACTGAGTAGAGCCACAGAGGGACTTAGCATCTGCATGGTAACAAAGTCTCGGTGACACTGATGTTTGAAGACCGCAGCGCACTCCGAGAAAGACTCCTCTGGGGTCGAGGAGCCTCAGCTGAGTAATTTCCACTCCCTGCCCTCTCCAGATTTTGTGTTTCTTACCTCCTAGAAAAATTTAAACCTAGAGATCCTACATACTTTATTTAGTTTACAACATGCCATGTTGTAGTATGTTATTGTGTTTCAAAAAAAGGCTCCCCAGATAATATTCTTTTATATGTAAAAAGTTCACTCAAATCCCCAGCATAAGGATTTATGAAAACCCAATCAATTGCAGCAAAGTCCCATTTCCTTTCTGAAGTTTTCTGTGGAATTTTTAGCTCGTAATGGTCTAAATTTATTGACTGCATCACTTGTTTGGCAAGTGTATTACATTTTAGGCATTCGAGACCTTAATTGTTATTTAGAAAAAACATATGATTATCTTATTTCTCCCATTTCTTAAACTGAGGTATAATTGATATATAACATTGTATTAGCTTCAACAGCATAATAAGTTGATATTCGTATACATGGCAAAATAGTCACCATAATGTCTAGTTATCTCTCACCATTCATAGTTACCAATTTTTTTTCTTCTGATGAGAATTTTTAAGATCTGGGGACGCATGGATGGCTCAGTAGGTTAAGCATTTTCTGCGTTCAGCTCAGGTCATGATCTCAGGGTCTTGGGATCAAGCCCCACATGGGGCTCCCTGCTGAGCAGGGAGCCTCTTTGTCCCTCTCCTCCCTGCTTGTGCTCTCTCTCACTATCTCTCTCTCTCTCTCAAATAAATAAATAAAATCTTTTAAAAAAAAACTTTTAAGATCTACTCTTTTAACAATATGGTGATTTTCATTAATACTGTATTGTATTTTCATATTTTGTATATTATATCATATATTATATTGTATTTTCATATTTCATAATATTGTATTGTGTTTTCATATTTTGATCATGTGCTTTCAAGGACAAGGATCTAGTACAGATCTGTATAACTACTTATTGCTCAGCCCAGTGTCCCAGGAAGTAAGGAACTTAATAAATCTTTGTTGGTTGATAAATGTATGATTAAGGGAAGAAATGTTCCTCTGAAATCAGTAATTCTCCTTAAAAGTCTATGACAATGTACTCTTTGGCCAGTGACATCCAGTAAGTTATTTCTTCATGGCATAGGTTCCTCGAGTCAGACATATCTGATGTAGGATTACATCAACTCTGATACTTGTTTGTTGTGTGTTCTTGGGCAAGTTAGTGAATGCCTCAGAAGGTATTCAGTAAATTATTTGATTTCTTGGTGATGTTGGCCTTTTCTTTCTTTCTTTCTTTCTTTTTTTTAAGATTTTATTTATTTGAGATAGAGTGAGAGAGCTTGAATTATGAGCTGGGGGCAGGCAGAGGGAGAGGGAGAATCAGGCTCCCCCCTAAGCAGAGAGCCCAATGTGGGGCTTGATCCCAGGACTCAGGATCATGACCTGAGCCGATGGCAGACACTTAACCAACTGAGTCACCCAGGCACCCCAATTTGGCCTTTTATAGCATGTGGTAGGCAAAATTCTAAGACGACCTCCAAGATTCTTTCCCCACTGGTGTACTGTCCCGGTATAATATATGCCCCTTGAGTGTGAGCAGGATTGTGAATATATTCTAATTCAGTCCCATGATTAGACAGTGCCATATGACTAGAGTGAAGAGTTTTTGCAAATATAATTAAGGTTTCAATTCTGCTGACTTTGACTTAATCAAATTGAAGATTTTCCTGGGTGGGCCTGAGTTATTCAGAAGAACTGGGCCTTTCTAGAAATCAGAAACTAGAAGAATAAAAGGACCTAAGACAGGGGTCACATGATAGGGAACTATTAGCACCCTTTAAGAGCTAAGAGAGATCCCTGGTCTATAGCAAGCAAGAAAGTTGGGATTTCAATCCTACAACCATCAAGAAAACAGGAATTTCTATCCTATGATAATAGGAAACTAAATTCTTGGAACAACCTTGAAACGTCCTTGGGAAAGGAACCCCTCCCCCCCAAATCTGATGAGACCAGAGCAGGGCTGATACCATGATTTCAACATTGGGGGACCATGAGCAGAGAAGAAAGCTAGTAATAGAAAGCTAAGACATTGCATAACAAGCTTATGAATGATGATTTAAGTGGGAAAAACCACAAATTACACCTTGAAGTTTTCAAATCCAAATAAAAAAACTTAAAAATAAGAGAAAGAAATAGGTAAATGGACCACTTTCTCTTCCTGTATGCTTCCTTTAAGATTTCTATTCTGATTTGGCATTGTAAGCTGATCTTCCTAATGCCAAACTGAGTATGTGTTAGTCATTTATTGTATAGAACATCATAGTGTTCCACTAGGAAACACTAGGTCACTTTTTTCTGTGACACATAAATAAATTTTGAAGCATTTTTCTATGTTTAATATGTTCTCATAATTTTCAGAATAAAACATATTTCTGAAAGCACTTCTACAGTAGAATCATGACATTTCCTTGCTGGGTGTACAAACCCAGTCTATAGTAAAGGTTCCATTCTTTTTCAGTGTAATATAGTTAATAAAATTTCTAAGTATGGGTCATTACAACTTATTAACCATGAAAAACAAACTCATAGTTCAATTCTTATTTGCCATCTCAGTGATTAGCATTTAAAGGGGGAAAAATAATCAGCGAAACAGGACAGCTAGAGTTTGTCTTCCACATTAAACTGAAATAAATTGAGGTTGGGAAGTGTTGATTAAGTTTGCACCAGCCTTTAGGAAGCTCTCTGAGAAGCCACCATCTTTTAAAAGGGGACAAGAAGCAAGCAAATGTTAGCATTGATAGCCGAATGCCTCATATTTAGTGAAGTGTCTCTGGGTCCTTTGCTTATATGAATTAAGATATGCATCCCTCCCCCAAAGTAGAGTAGTTGTGATTTTAACTAAGTCTTTAGAAAAGATAGCATGTATAGGTGTAATTTAGAGCTATGGCTACATATTTTGGCCACTATTAACTTAAAAATTCCTTTCAGGGCAGCAATTTAATAGAGAAAAGCATTTATTGTGTTGACTTTACTGAGGAAACAACATGAGAGTTCATTGAGAAGTACCTCCTCGAGGAACCTAATGTATAGTTAGGTAACTTAAGTATAAAGTTAGACCCTCATTCTATTTGCTCCTGCCATATGAGATACTGAATGTCCAGCAAAATGAGTAAGAATGCAAAGGGCACCATTAAAGACCACTGAAGCCCTAAAGAATTTCATTAGGTCCTTTAATGCTAATTATTAAGAAAAACATCCAAACTATCATAGAAAAATTGAGCTAGAACTTGTTTTCTAAAAAGAGTTGCCAATTTAGCTCAGTTTTGATTCTGATCATTTTAAGTGTCTGGGAGGGTATCATTTTCTTTGTTTTCACAGTATAACTGACAACTGTCATTTCAGGTTATTTCTCAAATATTTTTGCTAAGATTTAATGAACAGGCATACCAAAATATTGTGGGCTGTTTTTCCTTTTTTGTTTGTTTGTTTTTTTTATCATCAGGCGATACTGTTTTGCAAAAAATGCAACTGATCATTGATAAGAAAATGGTCATTAACAATCCCAGGTGTCACTAAAATCTCATGGAGGAACAAATAAGGGGAAAATAATGAAGGGGATTTCATTGATAAAGAAAAATATTACACAACAAGCACACACACACACAGAGCTATGAATAATATATTTTAAAAGTTAAAGTGTAATTAGCTATAATCCTAAAAGCAGTATTTGTATTTAAGTGTTCTATAGGAAGATTATCACTTGGCTCTGGCATGTTAGACTAAGCTTTAAAAATTTGATGGACTTTGGTTCAGGTAGTTTTTTCTTTTTTAAAAATTTTATTTATTTATTTGAGAGAGAGAGACAGAGAGAGAGCATGAGGGCAGGGATAAGGGGCAGAAGGAGAGGGAGACACAGGTTCCCCGCTCAGCAGGGGCTTGATCCCAGGACCCTGAGACCCGAGCTGCAGGCAGCGGTGTAACTAACTGAGCCACCCAGGAGCCCCAGTTCAGGTGGTTTTAAAAATATATTATTTGTCTATATTAGATGCAGAGATTATATATATATTTATTTATTTTTTAAAGATTTTATTTATTTATCAGATAGAAATCAAAAGTAGGTAGAGAGAGAGAGAAGCAGGCTCCCTGCTGAGCAGAGAGCACGCGGGGGCTCGATCCCAGGACCCTGGGATCACGACCTGAGCTGAAGACAGAGGCTTTCACCCACTGAGCCACCCAGGCACCCCTATAAATCTAATTAGAATTTTACCGAAACAAGTAAAGGCAGATGTTGCTAATCATAATGATACGGAAATCTTGTATAAAAAGGAGAAAATGAGCAATCAATCCTGAGAACATATGTATGAGATTGAAGGAAAATTTTTAAGAGCATTTCCTTTAAGATAGCTCCTTATGTAAATCATCTGGGAGCATTTACTATCCGGAGAAATAAAACGGCCAGCCTCCAAAACGGCCTTTGCAGTCCCCATTACCGTCTTGAGCTGAATTCTACTGTAGCTCCAGGATTCCATTCAGCTCATTCCACTCTATTAGAACCTCAAAGATTTTAAACATTGCCTTAGGAGTTTCTGCATATCCACAGAAAGAGTGTGCAACAACCGGTTCAGTTGTTTCCAGCACCTTTCTGAATTGAATCCCGGGGAATGGCAAACGAGCATGAGTGTCTGAATGAGGCCTGATGTTAAGTGTGAAGTGCAGAGTACTGCCCTGCCTAATGTATTAACATTTTAAAAAAGATAATTAAAAACTCTACCAGTCCAAATGTGCCAAATCTGGTGTGCAGATTACTCTTTGAGGGGATGAGGGTGATCTCATTTTCTATCAAGCCGCTCTTCTAGTTCAGGTTCTCAGTGTTTTGGGTTCTTTGGATGCACTATGGAGCTGGAACATATCCTGATTCCTTTGGATCAGAACACTGACTCCTTGTCCCTCGGAGAGCTCAGCTGAAATAATACCTTCTCAGGCACACCTTCTCTGACCACCTGAGCTCCTCCTATTATCCTTTATCCTATCACTTTCCTCTCTTGTATTTATCATAATGCATGATTATATATTCCTCATTGACCACAAGCTCCATGAAGGAATGGATCAATGTTCACCCAGTAGTCAGCACTGTGTGTGGCACATAGTAACTACTCAGTAAATATATGTGGAATGAATGAATGAATGAATGATCTAAGAATTAAGAAAAAGTATGGAGGAAATGACTTTTAAGTGGAAAACCCAAGGATGCCTAAGAGTTAGCAAGGCAAAGGGACACTGAGTATGGTGGGGTGGGAAGGGAGAAGTCCATGGCAAAGACTATGATGGGAAGAGAGCACGGAATGCTCTGGGAATTGAAAGAATCCTTCCTATGACAAGATTCCAGAAAGTAAGAAGAAGGAGGCAGTTCATATCTTTTTATGGTCTGAACTGGAAGACCCATGTCAAAGAAGGATCTATGGGACAATTGTCTGCTGCCATGGATATCTCAGGTTTTCAGTGGAATGAAGCAGATGAGCAGAGAGCAGCAGGGATGAGAGCTAGAGAGTACTGCCAGACTTCCTCAAAGCTTTCAATGTCTAGTTCCATTCCCTAGAGTGGGGGGGCAAAAGGGAGAATTAGAGAGTAGCTTCTGAAAGCTGCCCTGTGATCCTTCCAACAAAACACCAGTCACTGAGGTGACTGCAAATTGGTTTCTGTTGGTGTGAAATAAAAAGCACTGATTAATTCAAAAGGATTTGAGGGCCAGGTAGCTCAATCTTGGACTTGGTGAGTTTTCAGTACTTGTGAAAAAGTTGCATAAGTACATTAACTAGGAAGACAGGAGTCAACTGTTAGGATACGGTTCTCTTATATGAAGGTTATATGAAGGTTCTACTTAAAAACAGTCACTCTGTCTTTGGCAAGGTTGGTTGAAAGTATTTTGTACTGATGCTCAACATTTTTTATAAGTGGAAACATGATCAAATTTTGTTTGAATTGAGATTTGGCAAAAAGTTATTCTTTGCCTATATACTTCTTATTTTGATCTCGGTATAATTCAACGTGCTTGTTTGTATTTAACTGCAGGAAAACTGAATGCAAACAGTGGTAATCAATTTATCTTAAATGCCTAGTGGACTCCAATTTTCCTTATTCCTTTTAAATAATTTGTATTGTTTTATCCTCAATTGTCCTGTTTTTAAAATATGCTCAAACTTTAAGAGCACTAGAGATGTATGTATTCATTATATTTAAGTGGTATCACAGAGAATGGGAATATATAAATATCAGCATTCCTCTATAAATCAACTTAGCTCAACTTCTCTCTCCATTTATAATCAATAAGGGAGGATTCAATAAAAGAAGAGTTCAACATTGGTAGCAAAAAATCTATTTCATTAAGAAAAATGACAAGTGATTTGTTATTAAAACTCATTGTAGCCTTATAAAGAGCCTAAAATTTCCGATGTGTTTTGAGTTTATAATTTGTACCTATGATTGCCATGCAAATTCATTCCACTGGGCTGAACAATAGATACAAATTGGATTATAAACTCCAAAGTAACAAAATCAAATTATGGCTTTGTAAATGAAACATGAAACTGAGCACAGAATTCTTTTTAAGATAAAAGAGCAAAAGAATTGAAGCTAAGTGATAGAAACTGGGAGAAGATAGTTCACTGCTCCATTTGCATTAAAAATTGAGTTTAGAACAATACATTGCATGGTTTTATAATTAAAAAATCAGTTGCTGGAGTATTTTATGTTCTTTTGGTATATGTTAAACAATCTGTGGGTGAGAGGGCATCTCAAGGTTGTGATCTGTATAAGAACATATGAAAACAGTTTGGCAGAGTGCAGGTCAAGTTTCCTTCCATCCATCTGTCCATCCACAAATACCACGCTTACCGTGGGGCTGGAACTAGTCACCCTTCTTAAAGGGCTTGGCCTGTGACCATTCATTGTAAACTGGGTCCTTGGACTTCTAATTAATCGCTATAATCTGCTACATGGCATCATAAGAGTTTCTGTTGTTTTTGCTTTCTGAGAAGCTCAATGCTTTCTGAGAAGTTCATTGATAAGCATGTTGAAATTCAATTTAGTGGTTGAGTTGGGCTTATAAAAATAGTATGAAGTCATTACATAAATTTGGAGAAATGCGAAAAATGCAGTAGAGAAAAAAATACCCATAACTGATAAATAGGTGACAATCATTGTTGTCATTTTGATATATTTACCTCTCAGTCTTTCTCATATAAATATTATAATGTATATATATATATATACATACAGATAAATCTGGGATCACACCGTACTAGTTTTTTTTGGTCAAGTTTTGATTATGAGTTTTTTTGCATGCTAAAAATTTTTAAAAATAAATTGTTAGCATTATAAAACACTCTTTCAAATTGTTAAACCTCCTATATTTAGTCTTTTTTGTTATTGATTATTTTTTTCCAGTAATGGCCTATTATTACTACAACTAGTAATTAGTAATAGCCACATGTGATAGTAATTACTATAGGACTTCTAAATTTTAAATTCAATAGAAATTAAAACTAAATAAAACATAGACACAGCAGAGTGGAGAGAAACTGGAAAATATACAGCAAAACTTATGATCAATCATGCCAATTATGACAATAAACATAGTTGGAATATATTTCTCCATTAAAAGACACTAACTTGGGGTTTGGTTATAAATTTGACTATATCCTGCTTACACTGATAAGAAATGAAATAAAATGATGCAGAAATGAATACATAAAATAGATAAAATACGGTCTGATGCCAAATAAAATGGAAAAAGTTGAAAATTGAAATCAGGTGGTACAGAGTCCCCCCTCTGCACATCCGAGTTTAGGCTGGATGTTATAATTTAAAAAGAAAAAAAAATGTCTTCAGTTTTATGGGCAAGTATGGCACATATAATTTTTATACTAATTTATGTATCTCTCAGTGAATTTCACATATTTTAAGACTTTTTCCACCCTTTTGAGGATTTGTTTTCCATTTTCTTTGCATAGTTTCGTATCAGTTTGACTCGGTTTTTGAAAGAATTTTAAAACACTTTACATAGTTGTGTTGTTAATAATTTGTCATACAGATTATAATTTTGCCTTTGTCTATGTAAATTTTTGCTTATGGAGTTTTTTTGAACATACAGAAGAGCTCAAGAGTTTGTGGTCCAACATACCTACCAGTTTTGAGCTTTGTGATTTTTTTTTTCTTTTGTTCTTTTCCTTAGAATGGCCTGAGATACGCGTTCACCTTTCTCTAATTCTTTTTCTTGAGTCTTTTAACTGGAAGTTGGCACGAGACTCAACAAGCTCCCTAGCAACGGTGTGGCCTGAATGGCCGTTTCTTTATAAAGGCAGACTTGGCCAGGGGGAGCTTGTGGCAAATCTTCCCACAGCCTTCTTCCAACTGCGAAACAGCAAAGATATTTATGTCACTGGGAATCTCTACACCTGTGGTCAGGGATTTCATGCTGCTCAGGGCTCATTTCATGCAGAGCAGCAGGAAAGGCTGCTGTCCCACTTTCCCAGGGCTGAACATGAACTCATCTTCTCGTGAGCTGTCCCACACTCTCCCTGGCCTGCCAGAGAAGGGCTAGACACATGTTGCATGGTACTGCTGTCTGGCCTTTCTCTGTAGGCTGCTTCGTGCATGAGGTTGGACCTGCGTGTTAAATTGGTGGAACTGAGAGAATAAAATGCCCATGAGATAATGGATCTTGGCTGACTTTGTAAACTGGGAGGCCCTGATATTATTATCAGGAAAAAAGTCACCTATTGGGCCCTTCAGTAAAATGTGACTTTCGGGTATGCTGTTGCTTTTTATGTCCCACAGCCCCAAATCCTGTCCTCTTGCCAAGTGTAGAGTGCTAGCTAGTTGGTTAAATTTAGACTTAGAAGGGTGAGGTAATTTTGATAAAAGAATGTGAACTATGCACTGTAAATTCTGCTTCGAGATGCACAGGCTCAAATGAAGCAAGCATTGGCTAAGAAATTGCATTTAGCAGAAACTTAATGCGGTATCTCCTAGAACCGGCATGATACCGAACTGAGAAATCCAGGTCTGAAGGTCTTGTCTGCCGGATTTCGATGATGTTTTGCCAAAGAAATGATGGAAGTCCTATCTTTGGGGCAGCTGACGCGAGGCTGGCCAGGACCTTGAGAACATGTTTTTAAAAGACCCTATGCTGGCAAGAGGTATAGAGATGACTTCATGGGACTTCTGAGTCTGGAATTTTTTTGCTTCTATTACCAATTATTTTTGCTAGATTTTTGACACAGTGTTTTTAATTTTTAAAATCTAAATAAAAATAACTGTCAACTTCCTGAAGTTAAGCCTTAGTCCTATTGCTGGTGTGGGACTGACCTCATATCACCCCTCTTTCATCATCAGACAAGGGTGGGGATCAGAACGAACACAAGGAGGCTCCTCGCTACACTCCATGCTTGCATTTCTCTTGCAAAAATTGAGACTAGGTAGGGGCTAAATAAGTGAGCACACTTTCTTTCCTTTTGCTTCAAAAAAACCCTGCTGCAAAAGAACAAACTCTGAAACTACTAATAAGGAAAAGGAATGTCCTGTTCTCAGAAATTTTGACCATAATCCCTCAGGCAATTTAGGAGTATATATTAATAGCTCATTCTAGGAAGATGCTAGGCTTCATGCCAGGTGTCTTATGAGAGGGCAATCCTATACAACCTATATTACTCAGGAAAGTCCTGGCTTATTCCTGTTGTCCTGATGTAATTATTAATGAACAACCCTGTTCACTCACAAAAGTGTACCAGTTTGAACAATAATGTATACAGTCATATTACCTATGTGACTTACCTTTTCCCTTAGTAAAAACCATGAGAAAGATGCTATTATGATGCTCTCCAATTCTGCAGATGAGTTACTGATTTACTGGAAAGTTAAGTAATTTATCTGAAGCCACACAGTTTGTAAATGGCAGAGGCTGGAAGTCAAACCCAGGCAGTCTGGCCTCAGAGCTTGTCAGGGTGGGTCCCCAAGATTTGCTCTATGTGGAGTGACTTCTAATTTACAGTGTATTCCTAGAGTGGAGAAGAATCTGGATTCAGATTTGGGTTCTCTTCATCAGGACAAGCTGCTGTGCGTGCTTTCGTGCTCTTGTCTGAGAGAGTGGTGCGATGAGAGGACAAGCTCTCAGGAGCTGAAGTCTGCCTGTCCTCAGAGAACAAAGTGCAGAATAGGAATGGAAATTCTCCCATCTGAGCCTAGCAACTTCCAGGATGCAAGGAAAAAGACCATGATTTCATGGTTACAGACCCCTCAGCAATGGTAATGCGGCTTATGGGAACTCTGCTCTTGAGGCATTAGCAGGCTGACTTGGATTAAAGGGTAGAGTTTGCACAGTCTGCTGGTATTTAGGGCACCCAGCTAGTGTGGTGTGAGGACAATGTATGTTCATGTATAGAACACATTTTCTTTGGAAGTTTACATTTTACACAGCGGGACAGATACTGCTACTTTTTGTTGATACCTGACTCCTGAATACAGAAAACTCTTTGAGTATAGGAAGAAAAAATGGAGACTGCTAAGTAAATTGCATTTTTTTAAAATGTAGTTATTATTATGTTAACTAGCTTACTTTCTGGATCCTTAAAACTTCTGGTGCCTTAAAAATGAGGAGCATAGTATTTTATTGTAATAGGTTTCATTTTGTACATTTTTGCCCATGACAACCACGTTTGCATTATTCTTCTTCAACAAAGAATTTGAAGTAGGCCATGATTAATTAACTCCTCTCTTTTATGGACAGGAAAATGAAGAAGTTTAGTGATCTACTAGAAGTCACACAGATCAATCATGTGGAACTGGAATTAGAATGTGAATGCCCTTCTCCCAATCATAGCACTGGCTAATCCCACACAATTATGTTTCATTATATCTGAAAAGTCAAACCTGACTGTTCAAAGCAAGTAATTGGTCCCAATAACTTAATGTACTGGAATCAGCCATTTCTGGATCCATTGGACCCCTGTCCTATGGGCTCTCAGGTGCGCCATCTTATTAAGACCTTGCAACACTGTGTGGGGGGAAATCTGCTTCCAAAGAAGGAGTTTGTGGAATTGCCCTGATTGCTAAGTGTGAGAACAAATGGCTATTTCATGGGCGTACTCCTCTGGCTCTAGAATGCTGCTCACCCTGAGGCTTCTCTAAGTGGTCTTCAAATGGGTATACACAGAACCTGGCAACATGAACACTTTCTAAGGTGGAGCACCTATGAGTAACTTTGACTATAAATTTCTCCATTTTCAATCTCTATACATCCTCGTTCCTAAAACTGATAGGCCTTCAAATCTGTCTTACGTGTACCAAGTTCGTCTCTAACTGCTTTTCACTAACACCTTCTCCCACTTTGCAAAAGAACAAATGGGCAAACAAAATACAAAAGCCCACCTTAGCCCATCGCTAAGAACCTTCCTGGCTCCAAATATTGGTGCGGTGTTGGTAGAGTGAGTGACTATAATGATTGCCTAACAGATCTTTCTGCAAGTCAGGTGGAGTCATTCTTTGCTTTTCACAAAGTCGTAGGGGGGTCTAAATAAGTTAAGCTGAACAAAAATTAGACATAATTCTTATTTAAAGATCAATTATCATGTGATTTTTTACTTATAACAAGGGAAGAATTCAAAGAACTAAGGGATAGAACTATAATAAAACTCCTCTATCCTACCTACTTTCTAACGTAAATAAATTTTCTCACCACCTCAGTTGGAAAAAACAAAAATAGGAGTAGAATTGACGCTGAAATCTTTATACTTCTATTAATATATAATCTTTCTATATATGATGTATATGACATAATATATTATGATATCCATACAGCATATGGACATGTGAACTAATTAGAACAGAAAAACAGAAAAATAAAACCCCACAAATAAAATACTTCATCCATCTCATTCAGAGAGGCATTTGCAATACAGCTTTACTTTAGATATTCAGTCATTATTAAAATTCATGATATATTTATGTTGTCTTGCACAACTGTGAATTGGTAATACTTGTGATGGTAACTCAGTCCAGAAGAAATTATTTTCATATGTGTATATATAAATTTTTATTCCCTGGTATTCTTGCTAAGATTTAAACTTGTACATTTTTTTTTTCTCCAGAGAATCAGAATGATGTGATTATCACAATCTTCAAGTAAAAATTATTTTCAAGTAAAAAAAGTGTTACCTTGGATTTAAGTTATTTCCGTATTTTCAGAAGGTGAAATGGAAACATGAGTTAAAGCATATGATAAAAATAAATGATGTGGAATTTCCGATTGTTAAATTTCTACCTATTATTCAAGGAAGGATGTCTGGCTGATCACATGGTCTTTTTGTGCCTTAATTTTCTCAGGTAAACAATGAAGGGGTTTGGATGAAATTCATTTATTATTTTAGCTGCTTAGCTTTTTATTCAGATGGAATTTTAGGTAGAGAATAAAAAGCTGAGTTGCTTGGTGGGAACTGGCCATAGCTAAAGAGCCCTGCCATATCCTCACTGCCACAGTAACCTTTGAAGAGTAGGTGAAGAATTCCTGTGGAAAAGGACTCCATCCGGGGCGCCTGGGTGGCTCAGTGGGTTAAAGCCTCTGCCTTCAGCTCGGGTCATGATCTCAGGGTCCTGGGATCGCGCCCCACACGGGGCTCTCTGCTCAGCAGGGAGCATGCTTCCCTTCCTCTCTCTCTCTCTCTGCTTCTCTCCTTACTTGTGATCTCTGTCTGTCAAATAAATAAATTTTAAAAAAATCTATGTTTAAAAAAAAAAAAAAAGAAAAGGACTCCATCCACTTGGAGACCAGGGGTTCAACAGTGCCCTTCTGAGTCAAAACCTATAAGTAAAAAGACACGATTATTTCTAGTCTTCAACCTCATGTGGTGCTACAGTCTTAAATGAGAACGTGTTTATGTATTAATTGGTGGTATGATTGGCCCTTTTGTTTGATATGCAAGGACAAGAAGTAGGGTTTAGTAGACTCTGGGGTGGGAAGTCTACTTTAGGAGACAGTAGATATTCTAAATGTTGACACTTTGGAGTCTTCTCCTTGTGTCTAGGGAACACAGGGCTTGCTTTTGGTAAACCTTACTGGATTGCCAATAATTTATTACAAGAAATGTGCAGTTTGATGTAACGATTTAATTTGTCTAAAACATTTATAATACTATCACCCAGCCAAACAGGTTCTTTTAATATTCTAATTTTAATTAAACTATTTGCTGCTCTGTCTCTAGCGTACAATGAGACAAGACCACACACCGCATGAGAACTAGGATTCCCCTGAAGATTTATGTGAGTGTTAGAGACTGAATGATGATAAAGTACTTTTAGGCCTCTTGTTTTCTATATTTAAGGGCAATAACATTCTTTAGGTAATTCCCATATTCTCATTCTATGCCCGTTTCAATGAGGAAAGGGAGAGAGAGAGAAAGGGGAAATCTGGTAGAAAAGAAAGAATGAAATCTTCTCAACTACTGAACTTCCCAGTTTGTTTCTTGAGATTCTCAGCTTGTGGACCATTTAAAATCAACAGTTTAGGAAATGGACATTAGATAATATGAAGACAGTTACTCTGGAGGCTAAAGATATTCACTATCTGTCATAGAAGGTTACCCAAGAGAATAATTTTAGGTAAGATTTGCGGTTAGGTATTAATATGAAAAGATCAAAGTAAAAAAAATTAAGAGGTTGATCTTAGAATTCATTCAGACCATCTGACTAGATAAACCTCTGCAGATTGAAGCCTTGCTCCAGATCTTATTAAGTCAAGTTAATGGGAAACACAAAGCTAATGCAGTTCTTTATCTTTGTAACTCAATTGAGATGTAAAGACCATGAGCAGTGTTTAAATATTATTACAATGACAAGTACATTCGAGAGGGCCTATCCAGGAGCTAATCTGTCCCAAACTTCCGCATGCTGCTGATGGACCAGTGCTTTAAATAGGGCAAATAGGCAATTCAGTTTCAATCACTAAAAAACTTATCTTCCGGAGAGATCAGACTGGCAACATAATTAAATGCAATGATTTGCTTCAGAACATAATTATAGAGTTCATCATTTGTTGCACTTTAGCTAAATACAACACTGTGTCACAATGTGAGGTGGAATCTTTGTTATTTTTCCCAGTACAGAATATTTAATCAGCTTTGTTTCTCAAAATAATGACTTGGTTAGACAATGTTTACTAAATACTGTACAATGTGGTTTCTTTTTCTTTTTAAAGACAAATTAGTGGAGAAATTTATCAATTTGATCAAGGTTGGCAGATGTTAGTTTCTTTATAATTTATATTTACTGTAAACAAGAACTTCTGTTTGGGCTAAATACACATGAGAGAATGAGATGTGGGACCTGAGGCAATCAGGAAAGGGTATTTAGGTAAGTACAGTATCTGGATGGATTAAAGATGGCAAAATGACTACCTGAAATATTCAAAAACCCACTTTCAATCTATATCTGCTTTTACTTAATTCTATGGAAAAAAATAATTAGAAGTGTATAATACAAATATTTGGAGGAAGAAGGCATAACGAATGCATATAAAGTTAACAAACACGACCCAAACATGCGTACGTGATACATAAGCTCAAAAAATATTTAATCTTGAAATGTATTCCCCAAAATGATATAAGTATGATGCTTGTATGTTTAAACACCATAAACATACAGCAAGTCTTTCCTGAGATTGTTTCTCAACCAAATTTAAGAAAATTTCTTTC
Organism: Martes martes; assembly: GCF_963455335.1. NCBI lineage: Eukaryota > Metazoa > Chordata > Mammalia > Carnivora > Mustelidae > Martes > Martes martes. The sequence continues at coordinate 39,085,043 of NC_137899.1, forward strand.
AACACGAAAAGCCATTAACAGAATGTTAACACTCTGCCACCTACTGGACAACTTGTCAACTCCCAAGAAATGTGCTCAGGAACTTGGAATGTGTATTTCAATGGTGAGGCTTCTGAAAGCCTTAGGTAGGAAGTAAAGCTCTGGGATACACACAGGCAAACTTTTCCAACTCATTTGATAACAAGCTACTTCCCCATTTGTTGCTGAAGGCTGTTTGCTAACAATGAGTCATGTGTTCAGAATCAGCCTTTTAATGTTCAAACAACAACAACAACTACAACAACCACCTCCTGCAGGGAGTTTTTGGGGGCAGCTAGTTTAGCATCAATAACAACTTTATCGGCCAAAGTGAAGGGCACAGAAGGTCCCAGCACCTCTGCTTTCAGCAAAGTGTACCTGTGGCTTAAAGCTTCAGGTGTCAAATTCTACAATGTTTAACTTTATTTCACCAGATACAACCAATGTAAAATTAAATCACGGTGATATGGTATATGTAACCAACCCAAGTAGAAATTACATAATTTGGTAAGACTGACTGAAATAAATGTTGAGTACAGATAATAAAAATTAAGAAAAAGGCCAGCCAGCGGTGAAGCAGATACTACTAATAATAGAATAGGACATCATATTTAAATATTTACACTGAACTCAAAGAACACCAAAGTTAGAAAGGGTATAGAGAGCCTGTGGACCTCACTTCTACAGAGAAGTAAACTAAGAGTCCAGATGTTAAGTGATGGAAACAGTTCAGTGCAGAGAATGGCTGTGTCAAACCTTAGCTTTGTCATTTTCCAGCTGGATGGCCTTGGCCATTGTTAATTAGACTCTCAGAGGTTTAATTCCCTCATTTGTACTAGGTAAATGTATTATCTAACTTACAAAATGGCTATAAAGACTAAATGAGATAAAATACCTGGCTCAATTTCTCAAAGCCAAACAGGTGCTCAATAAACTGTTACCCAAAGTCACAAAACCTATTGGCAGAGCTGGAGCTAGAACCCAGGTGTCCTGACTGTTGATTCCATGCCTTTTGCAAGGCTGCAGTGTTTCAGAGCTTACATTTAAGGAATTTAAAAACTAAGATTCAGCTCCATTGGTATGTATGTGAATAGGCATAGAAGTGTGACTTCCACCAAACCAAGGTCAAGGCTTGACCTTTGTGAATCAATTGATTGACTATATTTCATTCAGCCCGATCTTTGCAAAGTCACTTTCATAGCCTGAAATATGGGCCAATCAGGTTTGATATTAATTCTTTATATAAAATCACATCTTTATAATTCTCTGTGTTTCCATCCTCTTAGGAGGACATAACTAGATTAATTTCAAGTTAATCTTTGATAATTAGCATATCTTCATATATGTAGCAACACGTTAATAGATTGTTATATCAAAGAGAATTTGTGAATCTCAAACAACAAGCAATGGAGGGACATCATAAGAAGAAATGCTCAAGTAGAGCTCCCCTCCCTCTATAGCAGCCCATCCCCAGTGAAAAAGGGATCACTTTTGTCCAGTCGGACATGGTGGATCATATCTGGTGGAGTATGATAACCTTGGGAAAAACCAAAGAAGTTCCTTCCTCTTTGGGTGGGATAAAGATTCTGTTTCTATGGTGCTCGCAAAAAGTGTCCACCTTTTTAAGCTACTGAATAGAAATATAAATCCTAACCACCTCCTTCTTCTGAAATGTACAGTATTGGCTTAGAAGGAGAAAGTTTTTAAATAAAATGGCCTTTCACTAAATTATGGGTTGTTTTTAAAATCCGCCTCTTTGCTTATCAAATTTCACTCACGGTGCAGACACTTCCCTGCCATTCTGTGGTGTAGATTGGTTTGCTCCATAAAGAACACAAGGAGGGTCAAAGGTGTGACTCACAGGAACGTAGGTTTGGGCTCCATATGGCAAAGGGTTTGGGGAGCTATTCAATAAGGGGAGAACCTGGAGATACTGAGATGGGACTGGGTACGAGGGACTGAATTTTTTAACAGGTGGGAGTTTAGTCCAGATAACCAGTAAGATCTCTTCCCACACTAAGATTCTATGGTGCTAGGTTTACAAAATTCACGCTGTAGAAAGGCATTTAGGAAAATGTACTTTCCATCGTTTTTTTGCACAAAAAAACTCTGGAGGCATATTAGTATAGTAGTAAGGACAGAGTGTGGAACCAGACTTCCCGACAGTACTGCCCATGAGTTTTGCTCATGATTAGCTGCATTTCCTCGGGCAAATTACTGATGTTTTTCTGTGCCTGAAATGTCCCCATCTGTAAAATGGGGTTAATAATAGCATGCTACTTTTTAGGGTTATGGTATCGATTCAATGAGTGAATACAATGTGAAGTGCTTTGAATATTGTCTGATTCAGAATAATCCTTGTCGCCCTCCCCAAATGTCAGTGCAGCCTCTCTTTTCTACAAAATGCACATCATACTTGGACTACTCTAAGGGAATATACGTGTGATCCAAAATCAAGCAGGTAACTATGAGATATAAATGTGGCAACAGTGTGGCCCAAATCCCATCACTTTCCAATCCTATAGCCATGATAGATACTAATCTTCTAGGATGGCACTCAGTGCCACTGTGCCTAGATAGTACCTCAGCATCCTTCTCAACACAGAGCTCTAGAATAGACGAGTGAGAAGAAACCCATTCTGTTCATGTATTCACGATGTTTGAATCTAAACTTTAACTGTAAAACTTGTCAGGATCCAAAGACAAACTTAAGACTGACACATCCACTCCACTTGTTGCTTTAGTGTGTTATTTTTCATGCTGGCTTTAGTAAATTGCCACAAGACTTTGGTTTTACCTGTTTCTTTCTTCATATGCAAAGATGTGCGTTTTTAATGAACCATAATGAATACTGGTGTATGAAAATGTGCTTTTGTGCTTTGTTAGAGGTGAATTATATTACAAGTCATCTGTTTGACAGTATACTCACTTCTCATGATATTCTATTTTTTTTAGGGATTGGAAAGAGGTTTTCAACACTTGCTAGAAGAGATCTGTCCCTATTCCTTATAAATGAAAAACCATCTTACAGGTGCACATTTTTCCTCAAAGAAAGGGACCTACATGCACAGAGATTAAGAGATAGAAGCTAGATAGCAGGAGTGATCTAAATTATTGAAGATGACCCTGTCATAATTTGTTTTAAAAAAGAGATTGATCTTTATCGTTGGCCTTTGCTAAGATTAAGATGAGTAAACCTAGGGGAGTGAGGGCTCTAAGAGAACTACAGTCTGTTGGGAAGAACAGAAAGTCTAGTCATTCTGTCCTCTCTGCCCCGAGAGTAATAATCCCCTTGGGGTCCCACTCCTCCCCATTAAAAAGCACAGCTAAGAAACACTTTATGGGAAGTTTAAGACCAACTAGCAGTAGGCTATTTCTGTCAGAAGCTAAGCTGTCTATTCCAAATGGAAGTCTCAGCTGCAGGGATGGGACAAACGGCAGAATTCTGAAGGCAGAGCTACTGCCAGACCAAACATAAGTACATGTTATTTTATAAAATACATAACATCATTAATATTTGAGCACTTATTCTGTACCAGACACTATGCTAAGGGTCTTACTCATTCAATCTTTATTGACGCAATAACTCTGAGAGGTAGGAACTAGCATCCCTGTTGAATGAATGAGAAAACCGAGGTGTACGAAGGTTAAATTGTTTGCCTTGGGACATGTTGCCAGTAACAGGCAAGGTTAGGACTTGATCTTAGTATCCTTGACTCCAGAGTCTCTGCACTTAACTACACTGAGGGTCCTTGTGGTTATGGGATAACTGCCAAGTCCCATCCTGCTAGGTCTCAATGGCTAGTGGGAATTTCTATGCAGGCAGGTCCTAGCCAGATGACAGAGAATGTCAGAAACAACTACTACTCAGGGGTCAATACTCTGCATGGGGCTGGAGAAACTTCTGGATAAATAGAAGGTCAGGAACTTGATAGTCAGGGAGAATTTTGATCTGATGAGGCTCCAGCAATGCCCTATGCCCTCCATGCTCCAAAGCAAAGCAGACATTGTTAACTCAGGGACCTTAGGGATGTGGGTGGGCTAGAGAAAGATGGACTTATCATCCTTAAACTGGCTGTAAAGAAGAAATGACAGGCCTGTACACCCTTGGGGTCATCTGGAATAGCCCACAGGGCTGGTAACCCCAAATAAATTTGATAGTGGTTTTAACAGCAAAAATCACTTATGGAGCATATTAAATGCAAGCATTTAGAATAACATCTCCCTTCAAGTAGTTTTGAAGGGATAGGTATGTAGTTTGATACAAGTCAATGACTATACCAAAGGGGCACAGATTAAGCACAGCACTGAGCTTATCACAGGTTTATTAAAACAGGTAGAAATATCAAGCTAACGTCTAATCTAAAATCTTATCTTTAAAAACAGGTCTTGATAAATAAGAACTTGACAGCGAAGAGACAAAACTAGAGGCTGATTGGTAGACAGACAAGGTTTATCTTTTTCATTAATGAGTGAACAATTATTTCTGCTCAGTTTTAACCTAATTAAAACATCCAATATTCACTGAGGTCCTTTTCGCTGATCGTGAAAAGAATGAAATTGATCTGTGTAACAGAGGTGAGTGGCCAAATGTCAGGAGCAGGTAGTTCATACTGCACTGCTTACCTTAACCAAATACTACATCCTGCAAACAAAAAATGAAAATTAACATGGGCATGTAATTCTTTCTGAATCCATTAAGATTATCCTCATGTCACCAAGATATCTGGGGACAGTTAAATTTGTGTTGTCGTCGTTGTTGTTTTTTGAGGGCAAGGTTTTGTTTTGTAACAGCAGAGTAGCAAGGGAGGATGAACATGGAAATAGAATTTGGATGGCTTTTATTATCAGTGGCTTGGAAAAGTTTGAAAGCTAAGCATGGCACTCAAGGGTATTGAAATCCTACGTTCAGACATCCTGTTCAAAAGGAAAGGGTCTATGCTGTTTTACTTGGAATGTCTTTGATATGTTTTTACCTTTTAATTAAAATTTATTTTTAAAATACACAAGTTAAAGTTCTCCCTCATAACCATCCTCCTTTTCCAATATACTTGCTCAGAAGTAAGAACCATTAACAATTTGAAGTTTACCATTCTAGATACTTTTCTGTGCACATAGATGTGAGTAAAATGTTTAATTTTACAGGATCTATTTATCTATCTAGATACATTCTCCCGAAACTTCCTTTTTTTCTTAGTATATGATGAACACTTTTCCCTCTTAGTGTATACAGATCCACTTCGTTATTTTTAATGGCTGTCTAGTATTGCACAGTATGGGTATGCCAAAATACATTTACTATTCCCTATTGATTAGTTTAGGGAATACCAATCTTTGAAGTATTACAAATAATATTGCAAGGAACATTATAGAGGTACTGAAGGATACGTACAGAAAGACCATTTCTCTACAGCAGATAATAAATAAAAATGCTGGGCCAAAGCATATGAGCATCTGTAATTTTGACAAGTAATAGTAAATTGCCTGCTTTTCCTTGATCGTTTGTGAGGCTGAATGCCTTATTATAATGACCTTGGCCATTTGGTTCATCTTCCATGGATTTATAACTGTTTGTCATTTTTAAAAAAATGAGTTATCTTTCTTTTTTCTTTTGGATTTATAGGAGCTCTTTGCATCTTAATGCTTAGTAACAAACTCTGGAGTCAGGGAGGTCTGAGTTTAAGTCCCAGTTTTGCTTCTTTCTTATTAGATGACATTGGCGTTTTGTCTGAAGTCTCCAATCCTCAGACTGTTTATACAGAAAACAAGGATAATAAGACTACATACATGATAGGGTTTTCTTGAGTTTTAAAAATAATACAGTGTTGGGGCACCTGGGTGGCTCAGTCGTTAAGTGTCTGCCTTCTGCTCCGGTCATGATCCCAGGGTCCTCAGATCGAGCCCCGAATGGGGCTCCCTGCTCAGCGGGAAGCCTGCTTCTTCCTCTCCCACTCCCCCTGCTTATGTTCCCTCTTTCGCTATGTCTTTCTCTGTCAAATAAATAAATAAAATCTTTTAAAAAAATAAAAAAAAATAAAAGTGTTTGTTAGTTTTTAAGATGATGCTTGGTACAGAGTATATATGCAATAAAGATTACTTGTTCTTTATGTTGCAACTACTTTCCTCATGTTGTTAGTTGACTTATAATTTTGTTTGCAGAAATTACCACTTTATAGAAATTTTGCATTTAGATATAGTCAAATCTCTCACTACCCCTCTCCTCCTTTTGGGCTTTTGGGTTTTGCATAATGCTTAAAATACCTAGCTTATAGGGGCACCTGGGTGGCTCAGTGGGTTAAGCCTCTGCCTTTGGCTCAGGTCATGATCTCAGGGTCCTGGGATCGAGCCCTGTGTCGGGCTCTCTACTCAGTGGGGAGCCTGCTTCCTCCTCTCTATCTGCCTCTCTGCCCACTTGTGATCTCTGTCTGTCAAATAAATAAAATCTTTGGAAAAAAAAAGAATACCTAGATTATGAACAAATATATTCTCTTAAATTCCTCGAAGTACATTTACAGTTTTAATTTTTGTACTTAGACCTGAAATACATCACTATTTGTTTCTGAGCATGGTGTCAAGTAGTTCTGTATTTTGAGGTTCCTATTATTTTATCACTCATTTGAAATGCAGATGTCATCATCCACCAAATTCCAAGGTATTTCTGCACTCTTTATTTTAGTCCCTTTACCTATTTATCCTCTTCTGTGTCAACACCAAGGTATTTTAGTTACTTGTTTCATGGTATGCTTTGACCTTTGATAAGGTAAGACCCTAATTCTTTTTATCTTTTGGTTATATTTATTCATCACCAATCTTCTATGTTAGAATGCATCCAGACAAGTATGGCCTTGTTTGTCTTTCCTCGTTGCATCTTCATTGACTAAAAACAACACCTAGCCCAGAGCAGGCATTCAATATATGTGATTTGAGTAAACAAACTTAAATCCACCAGCCTTTTTTACACCCATACATTTTTTGCCTTTCTTTAAAACTTTTTTATTGGTAAGTAAATACAAAAAACAATGTAAAACAAAAGTATAAACACCCGTGTAATGATTATCCTATATCTAATTTTTAGGAAAAAAAATAAAGCAGTTCTGCCTTCCATGTAATTACTGCACCAGCTATAGTAGTTTTAAAAGCAGTCATATTGGTAAGATCTTTATTTCTTTGTATATGAAGGTTTGACAATTATGTACTATTTGTACTAGTTAAAAGGATATTATGCAGTCCGCTATTTTTTTCTAGGAAGAACAAACAGCTACTCCTTGGAACTTCCACCTTCCGTGAGCTAGACGAATGCCCTTTGAAATAAATAGAGCTTCAGGTTCTTTCTGTATCTCTCAAAGACTGGTGAGATGTTCAGAGCGGAGGGCGGATTTCATATAGCTTTCTGTTCTTGGTTATCTTTTAAATAAAAGTTTAATTATTTTAATAATAAAAATTTTATGACATTAACGTTTAGCTGGAATGAAGAAAAATAAGGGAGGAAAACAATTCATTTTTCTTCTTCACCGGCTATTCCTGATATCCATTTGGAAATATTAGGAGGAAAGAGAACATCAGAGACATGGGCAGTGAGGAGGCGAAGCATCTGAAATGCTTCGCTCAAAATACAGCTTCATATTGTTGATGTTTTGCTGACACCGGCCAGGGAAATGCTCAGGCTGATGTAAGGTTGGATAGACAGGGGCATGACGGACTCATACTGAAAACCCTTGAACTACGGAAGGGGTGGGGAAGAAAGCCTGTTGAAAGGGATACCTGAGAGGTATCTGTGACCCTGACAGCTGGACTAAAATCACCTGCATCACCTGCGAACTTATTAGAAATGCACATTTTGGGGCTCCACCTTAGACTGAATCAGAGACTCTGGGGTGGGAACAGCAATCCATGTTTAAACAAGCCCTCCAAGTGACTCTGTTGCTGGCAGAAGTTTGAGAACTACTGTTTCAGTGCAAAAGAAGGGGATATGGGGAGTTAAAGAATCTGACAACTAATAAAATCCTTGTCTCTGTCATCAACTTCCATGTCATGAGGATAAAAGAGAAGTTGGGACGAATTGTTTGAGAAAATATGGTAAGACTGGCAGTCAACTGTAACTTTAGGAATTGGTAGGCAAGTTAGGTACTTTCTGTAGTGCCTCCTTCTCAGCAAGATTCACATACACTGTCAATGGGGCAGAACTGTTTAACCGGATTTTAAAAAACCAAAACTTTTCTGCTCCCTGCCCCCAGCCCCTAAGACAAACCATTCCCATGACTGCAGCTCAGCAAAACTAGGCTGTTGTGGTTTTCCATAGCTTGCCTATTGAGAAGTGCCTTCTAACACACAGCATGATGACTATAGTTAATACTACTGTATTGTGTACCTGAAATTTGCAAAGAAAGTGGATCTTCAGCATTCTCTCTCTTAAAAAAAATAAAAAATGGTAGGGGCCCCCTGGGTGGCTCAGTCAGTTAAGTGTCCTGCTTTTGATTTCAGCTCAGGTCATGATCTCAGGATCATTCGATTGAGCCCTGACTCAGGCTCCACGCTGGGAGTAGAGCCTACTTGGGATTCTCTCCCTTTCTCTCTCTGCCCCTCCCTACTTGCAGGTAGGCAGGTGGACGCCCTCTCCCTCCCTCCCTCCCTCCCTCTCTCTCTCTCTCTCAAAAAAAAGTAAAGAGGTGAGAGTAGAGACAAAAAAGAAGTGCCTTCTCCATCCACATGGGTTCTGGACTGAGGCCATTGCCCTTTTGTGGCTTAGCAAAATGATTTACTGGTAATGTCAGTCCAGTTGACTACTTCATCTAAAATACTCGCATTACCTGAAATAAACCTGCAAGGCCCCAAACTATATGCTCTGACTCTCTCCGCTTTGCCACCTTGAGGAGCGGTGGTGAGTTGCTGGCAAGATACTCAGGTACTTGGAAAAAAAGTTTTTTTGACGATTTCTACTCATTCCTTCTAATGGAGGAAAGTGAAGCTTTAAAGAAATATGCTGGACTTTAAATATAAATGTTTTCGATCCATTTTCATGAATCGGTGCAGCAGGTAAGATTCTCAGCCATTATCTCCTGTTGTCTCTCACACTCACTGGTGTCCCTGTCTCTTGTGTAGCCCTTAACTTCCCCTTTGGAGATCCAGCCTTGTTACGGTCCCCATCTGGTGGCTGGCACGCCACGTGACAAGCTCTCTGCTGCAAATTTGCACCCTACATCACAGGAGGAGATGGAACTCAGTTAATAACCGTTACGTTCTTTAAGTTCAAGATCCGCATTCTCACAACACAGTGTATATTCAGTCTACACTTGTCTCTGAATATTTTAGAAGTAGCTATTTAAGATCCAGATTTCTGATGAATTCAAAACAAGAGATGGAACTCTAGCGTGTGTTTTATTAAGAGAAAATCCCTCTGAAAGAAAAGAAAAGGAATTGGCTTTCCTTCCTCATTTCCTGGCCTCTGAGGTCTGAAATATGTCATACTTCTCCTTTCTCTTTAAAAAGACAGAAACTTCTTATTCTTTAGGACTGCGAGGAAAACAAAGCTTTTTTTGACTAAGCAATCAGCGAGATGCCCACTTTTCCTAATCTCCCATTGACAATTAAAGTCACTCTCTATCGCAGGGAGATGAAGCCACTCTTCAGGTAGTTTAAATAAAAAACAAACAAACAAACTACACACTGACTACTGGTGTCTTGTAACTTAGGAAAATATATCTGCCGGTATGCACTAGTCACACAACAAGCCCTTTTTATAGATATAAAAATTATGGGTTCACTTTAAGTTTAATCTTCCTATTAAACTGATGACCTTTGGCTACTGCCTCTTTTATGCACTGCAGGATCTTACTTTTCATATCATCTGGTGATCTTTACAATTTCCATTCCGACTTGTACTTGTTTTAATGTTAGTTTTCTTGGACCGATATACACAATAGATCATTTTAAATCTCATCTGATTTTCCTTCTGAGAAGTTTATGTGCTGTGTCCACATGGACAGCATCATCGAAAGAATGATGGAGGCACGTTTAAATCAAAGGCACGTCTCAGGTTTTTCCCATTATCGGAGTTGTGGGGTAGGATAGCAAAAAGAAGGCTTGGGATTCATATAGAATTGCAGGTGAGAAAGAACCAAAAGAAGGCTTGGGATATGGGTAGAAGTGGGTTCAAGCCCAACTCTGTCACTGGACTACTTAACTAGATGAACTATGTTGGCTCATTTTAATCTGAGCTATAGTTTTCTCCTCTATAAAATGAATATCATAATAATTACAAGAATAAACAGCAGTTATTGACTGCTATACGCCTTATTCCATGTGTGGCACTTTTCTTACTTTATTAGAAATCCATGAAATAGTCCTGTGAGATAGAAGTAATTCCTTTCCTAGAGGAAATCAAGGCTAAGAGGGGCCACATGATACTAATAAGGAATATATCCTGTTGTGTCCTCTAAAGACAAAACCCTTCCTGTTAAAATAGTACCGGGGTTGGGAAGTTTGTGTACAGGTCAAAGGAGAGGCTGAATTTGAAGCATTTTCTAAACTGTGTACATGGTAGTTCCACCAAAGCTCAGGTGCTTTGTGTATGTAGTGTGCTTTTCTAGAAAAATATATTTATATACTGATAATTTTAAGGGTAACATGCTTCTTTGTAAGATGTTTAAAAACTAAAAAGTGATACCCACGGACACAAGGGTTAGTCTTGGGCAAATTTGTAGTTTGCTTCAGGTACTACCCCTCATTCCCTAATAGCAGGCTTTTTCTTTTGTAAAAGAGCCCCCAATTTTAAATTTTATGAATATATACAATTCCTTGCCCATTGTCCCTCATGTGAGGTGGGGGAGGGGGTCGTAGTGTTGATCAATTTCTAATTTTAAAATAAAGAATTTTTTTAAGTATGATCCATTATCATCATCATTAGATGAAAAGAAGAGATATTTTTGCTCCAGAAAAGGAAGAATGTAATCTCAGAACAAAGTGTGGTCCTTTAAACTGAACACACTTAGTAGTAGGAGAAACTCTTGACATTGTCTTTGATCTTTTTATTTTGCTGCCAAACAGGGAAACTCCATCACGGATCAACATGGGTCACCAGACCAAATTTGAAGATCATTATTTTAAAAGCCATGAGAGAAGCTGAAAAACTATGGACGGGAAGCAAACAGACCTAGGTGAGAATGCATGTTTGCTTTTAGTAGTTCAGGATAGCAACTCAAACCATGGGCTCCAAGCTTAGGCTGCCCAGGCTTAAATCCTCCCTCTTCTTCAAGATATATCGACTTTCTTTAAGTTCCTAAGTCTCACCATTCTCTGCAGGTAACGTGGGTATAATAATAATGCCTGTGATTATTGTGAAAATTAAACAGGATAATTTGTCCAGGAACCAACATAATTAGCCCTCAAAAACTTTAGTTTTAAAATTAACTTATTGTTAACATGTTATTAACAATTATAATAATTATTTTATTCTTATTTCTTCTTATTATTATTAATTTATTTAGCTTCTTTGATTTTCTGTGTTCCCATCTGTAAAATGGAGATAAAATTTAACCAGCTTGCAGGGTTGTTTTGCAGCTTAAATGAGATGATGTCTTTGGCTCTTCCCAACCCTTCTTTTCTGCCTACTTGGAATTCTGTCCCAGGTTCCACCCAATCCCCCTATCTTGTTACCTGTTCCATTTGTTTGTCCCTTAAAGTCCTGTACGCATGAAGGCAATTTCATCAACATACCACCTTGGGAAAGTTTTAAACAAGCACACTAAAAAATCCTAAAACCAAAACACATGCATGATGATCACTTAAAAAACTGTGATGTCTATTTTGGAGTTCTGCTTAAAAAGTATTATTATGAATAAGAAAGAAAACAAGATGAAAGCTTTACAATAAAAAAAATCTCCAGTTTGGATACAATGAATAAGAGTAAGACCACAGGTTTGCTTTCTTTCCTACCTAAATCTGTATTTTTAGGTGTTCACTAGCCCAGGCAACTCAGAGAGTCAGCCGGGATGCTGTGCATCTCCCATACCTCTTGCCCACCTGTCACCATGGCGGTTATGTCTGGATCGCGACCCTTCTTTTGATTAATTTAGGGTGGAGTCTGAGATCTGGACAGTGATGGAGGCAAAAAAGGAGGGATAAACAGCCTATATACCTATATTTCTATAATCATGAAGAAAGTTGATGAAGAAAGTCCTATTTTCTTTCTAACACACATATCTCTATTCAAATCTAAAATTGTTTAATCCACCATGCGATGGAACTGATATACCTGTGTGATACTGGAGAAGTCCTGTCTCTTTTATTTCTTCACTTACATGATGAAGGAGTTGGATTAGGACCTCTAAGATCTGCTCTAATCATCCACAAGAATGTGTACTAAGGAGTAGGGAATGGTACAAGGTCATTTTAGAAGACTACAAGTAAGTGACTGAGAAGAGGGAACATGATAGAGAGGTATTATGCTCCTTTGAAAAGGTGGGCACATTTTTTTTTAAGATTTTACTTATTTATTTGACACACAGAGAGAGATCACAAGTAGGCAGAGAGGCAGGCAGAGAGAGTGGGGGAAGTAGGCTCCCTGATGAGCAGAGACCCCAATGCAGGACTCGATCCCAGGACCCTAGGATCATGACCGAAGCCGAAGGCAGAGGCCCAACCCACTGAGCCACCCAGGCGCCCAAGGTGGGCTCTTTTAACAAATATGAAGAAGAGCTCAAATGTATTGTTTTTGTTATGTTAGAGGTGGCAGGGTTGGGGTTGGGGGGGAAGAGCTTAGAAAAATCCATGACTGTTAAATCAAGAGAGAAGTAGAAAAGAAAGTAGGCTCTGTCTCATCTTTCGAGGTTCAACATGCTATCACCAGTCAGTCTGCTCTGAATCATAACCTTTCTAAGTTTGTCAACTTCGGATTTCTGGAAGGGAAAAATTTAGGCAGGGTATAAATGAATTCTATAATGCAATGTTTATGAACCTTTGGGCTTCTGCTAAATTGATTTGACTAATTTACTTGTTTGAGGGTTACCTAAACTGAATGGAATGGTGACCTGTCCTCTTCTATTAGGGACACTGACCAATCTTCAAAAGCATTCAAGACAAGTTTCTGTGTTAAAGACCAAGTGCTTTTATTGGTTTTTTTTTCCTATCCTAAGGGGATATTTTGCATTACTGAGGATAATATAAATATTATCCTGTAATAGTTTGAGGTTGAGAAAGGGCAAAGATTCTAAAGTGTTTTTTTCTGTAGTGCTTAAAATATAGCATCATGTCAAATTGACAGAAGAAATGTTAAGAGTAGATTTTCTTTTCCAGCTACATTGAAGTAAAACACATGAAAGTATCTCTCTGTGCTGTATACACATTTTTTCTTCTATTCTTTTTACCCATGAATTTGATTACACTTTCCTGCAACTTTGGAGGATAAAAGCTTCTCACTTTCTGGTGCATTCATTTCCTGGCCTTCTCTCTACTGCTGGAAAAATGACTTGATTCACAGGGAAATTGGATAATCTAATGTAAAGCAGTTAGGTTCTAGATCAATATTCTGTGAAATATCCCTGACACACATGTTTTCCTGTTCTTTCATTATTCTTAAAATGAGCTGTAACAGTGGGGGTAGGGGGGAAGCTTTCGAGTAAAACACATTACACAATAGAATGCATGAAAAATTTAAGAGCAGTAAATAAGAGAACTGTAATATTAGAAAATAAAATAACTTCAGATATGGTAATAAATTAAAACAGATTGGAGATGGCAAATAAAAATCACTTGCAAGTGGCTGAGCATCTTGAACATGGAAGTACACACAGATTTTCCTTTGAGTATCTGATCAGATCTCTCCTGTTGCACAAGTACTCCGAGTGCCAACACAGTCATCGCATAGGGAAATGAGACCACTTAGAACACATGGAAAAGAATTGGCATGCTCCAAAATAGATCTTGGAAAGTTTATCATCTCCAAGTGAGTGAATAGGAAACTTGACCATTTTTAGACTAATTAAAATTCGATGTATTTGTACTTGCCATTTTTAGACCACGTTTTCCCCCCACATCATTAAGACCACATATATCATGGGTTTCTGACTAGTTTTCATGTAAGTAATCAGAATGTAGTTTGGAAATTCTATTTAAAATCATATTTTGTTAAGAGGTGTGTTTTGCATTTTTGTAGCAGAAGTTACAATAATAAAAACAGATTAAGTTTTTAAATTTGACTCTGCTTTTTATGAATGAGGTGTCAGCTTGGCAAAGTACAATTTCCTCTTCTTGTAAACCACAGGGCAGCGTGGAATACTATTAGCATGGGTACATCTCATGACCGCTGTAAAGATTCATATTTAGAACAAATTAGGAAAACCACTATTTAATTCACTTGTTTTCTGAGAAAAAGAGAAATCCATGGGTCTGCTGTTGAAAGACACGCAAGAATGCAAAACTGAAAGACACATTATATCATTATAACAAGCTTTGTTAAGATTTTAACATTAATTTATAATAAGCACATTCCCCTTTTTGCATTTACTTACTCTGGAGCCAGACCTCCTTGATTTCATTTCCAAAGCTGTCATGGGTTAGCTGTGTGTTCTTCCATAGGTGACTTACCTCTCTGTGCTTTAGTTTCTTCATTGGGTAAGGAAGATAATAATGGTACCTACCTGAGAGGCCTGCTGTGAAGATGAAGTATATTAACATCTATAATATATTTATATTTTTATATACATTTATGTAATATACATAAATATGTATATATGTACATATTTATGTACATATACATAAATATGTATATATTACTGGCTCATAGTAAGTTCTATGTAAGTGTTACTATTACCATTATCACCGTTATTAAAATATTTCAATAAATATATTTTTTATCCAAGTTTCCTAGAAGGGTTTTAAAATATACTCTTTTTAAAAACTGGAAATTACCGGGGCGCCTGGGTGGCTCAGTGGGTTAAAGCCTCTGCCTTCGGCTCAGGTCATGATCCCAGGGTCCTGGGATGGAGCACCGCATCGCATCGGGCTCTCTGCTCAGCAGGGAGCCTGCTTCCTCCCTTCTCTCTCTGCCTGCCTCTCTGCCTACTTGTGATCTCTCTGTCAAATAAATAAATAAAATCTTTAAAAAAAAAAAAACCTGGAAATTACCTTGTTGGGAGTCTGACATTGATCAAAATTTCGCACTGGGCTCCATTTAGACTATGGTCTGGTCAACCCCAACACCATCATTTAATTTCTAAGACCCTACCTTGTATAAATTGGCTATAATGAAGGGGTGTCCTTATTCCAGCTAGTTTCACATACTGTAACTTGAAATACTTATTTAAAAAAAAATCTCATTTGAACCAAATAATTTGTGAAAAGTTCTTACTTAGAAATGCCTGCCTTTAAATACAAGCAAGAAGGCAGCCAGATGAAATATACAGTTGATAAAAAACTTTAGATACAATAAAGGCCATGAACAGCAGATATAGTTACAATAACTTACAAAAGTGATTTGGTTTTTAAAAACTCCATGTCCTCCAAGGGTAATATAGATTAAAATCAGCTCTTATAAGCTTGGGTATGGTTTTGCCTTGCTGGGTACTGGTCCCCTTTAATCTCGTGGATATGACACACCAGATGGTCAATCCTACTATGAAAAGTTTCATGGAGATTTGAATTTTATCAAAAAGGCTCACCTGCCCCCAAGTCACACTTGCATCACTACTTAAAATTCCTGCTATTATCTTTACTTCCTTTCAAAAGGACAGATTTTCCGAAGATTTTCAGCCAGATACCAAGAGTTGGTGTACCATAAGAAGATCTTATAGGTCACATAAATTGAGAAGTGCTGTGGATAGGACAAGATTAAATGGATGTATGCCTTCACTTTGTTGAATAGACATTTATTTAGAGTGCTGGAAATTAAGAGAGTCAACAAGACAGACCATGGAATTTATATTCTAACGCAGGTGATAGAAAAATAAAAGATAGAATAAAGAAAAGAAAAGAAATGTGGAATCAGACACAAAAATAAAACGCTTACAAACTGTATTGACTATTATGAAGGAAATAAGCAAGTTGCTGAGGTAGAGGTTAGTAGGGCAACGCATACATCAGAAAGTGAGGGGACTATGGTGGGCCTCCTTGTGGAAGTGACAGTGAAGCTACGGCCTGAAGTAAGAGACGCAGCTAACCATGTGAAGATGGGTGAGAGAACATTCCAGATGGAGGGAAGGGCCAGGGTGAGGGCATGAGGAGGAAAGGGCATGGTGTCTTCTAGTGAATGGATCAAGATCAGCATGGTGGAGTGAGTGGTCCAGGTAGATGAGGCTGCAACAGTAGGCTGTGGCTGCCGGGTCACAGAGGAACCTGAGGCCACAGTGACGAGTGTCAGCGTGGGTTCAGGTGTCCTTAGAAGCTGTTAAATGGTTGTGGACAGAGGGGATACCTGATCTGGGTTACATCTGAAGATTCCCTTTGGGTGCTGAGCAGAGAACATGGCGGGGAGAGGCACAAGGCCTCACGAGCAGACCACATAGGAAGTTGTTGCGGTGGTCTGGGCAAGAGATGACAGCAGGGGTCTGCATTACAAGTGATGGATAAGCAGTGAAGCCCACTTCTCACAGCTTTCAGTAGGCTGATGTGTAGTATAAAGTTTCAAGCTTGGGAATAAAGATCCAAACTGATTTGATCGAAGAGCACACAGCAGGAAATGCCAGGTTCAAGAATTAGCTCCTAAATCATTGATAATGCAAATATTTTTTTTTCCTAAAGGGAATAAAGTTTTATTCGACGACTATATTACCTGCAGGGAGCAGTGTTTATAGGAATAGAGTAAGAGAAAAGCAATTGATTTTGGCAAGGAAAGAGGAGCTGAGGGGGAGGTTGTAGAAAGACTCAAGCAGTGGGGGTTTTCCTTAGGAAAGCAGGCTTCTGGAATAAATGGGAATGCTATGAGTGGGAGGTGCTCGGGAAGCTAAGAGAAGAGAAGGGACACTAGAGACAGGCTCTGCCTCTTACGCAATATAGTTTAGGGCATCTTATTTATGTGTTCAGCCTTCCTTGTGGTTGGTTATGCATGAGGCCATTCACGTGAATTTTGTGTGTGTGTGTGAATGTTCACGACTTCCTGCAATTCTGCAGCCTCTCAAGGAGAGCACGGGATGTGGAGTCCAAACACTGGAGTTCTCAAGGCAGCACTGTCACCTACTGATGGAGAAATAATAAATATGTCATCTCTACCTCAGTTCCTCTTTCATGAGAGCACTGAACTCCTGATCAATAATAAGGATAAAATATTAGTTACCAAGAAAATGTATGACGTTACCTCATATATGAGGAATGCCTCTTTAACAAATTAAAATGCAGTTCGATGAGGCTATAACTTCCAGTTTTGATATTTGCTGACTCCAAGTTGCTACTCCTCAAATTTGCCCAGATTATTAATATTTTAGTAGCTAAGAAGAAATGCCAAGTTTCTCATTGACCTTCTATTTACTAAAATAATATATCTAATTTGCAAGAATATACATTTTTCTCATTGGATGCAATAAAATTATTTTCATTTTGAATGGGAGGAAAAGCAACCCAGTAAATTCTTGTTTTTCCTGAATTGGCCCTCGAGCAACAATGATCACTCACCACTTTGCTGGGATTTTGCCTTAATGCCATCTTTGCAGTCTATATGATGTTAGGAATGAAAAAGTGTTCTAATATTGTCCTGACCTTTTAACCCTGTAGTAGGCCCAGGGAATGAGGTGCTAAAGCAATTTGCATTATTGTGTTCTCTGTGTCATGAATTTCTTTGAATCTTGGGCTAAAGAGATCCCATCTCAATGTCTGTAAACATAGATCTTTTCTACAATAACCCTTCATGCTTGCAAGAATTCTGTCTATCAGACTTAAGGTTAGAGACAAATAATTATGCTGAAGTTTGGGTTAATTAATATATGAGTCACGTCCATTTGAAATTTAAATTTGGCAGCAGGGCAGTTTGTCTTTCCCTTTTCCCTCACTGCCCCAGATGACTTTATGAACACCCTGCTAGAGAGGAAATTTCCTCAAACAGCAGAGCCTTCCTTTAACAAGTATTATTATCAAAGAGGCTTTTTTTTTTCCTCTTAAGATGGTCCTGCCATAAATGCCATTACTTTTGGGCTCCAGGAAAGGATAAATAAAGCTTTCATATTTGGCTGACACCAAATTCATCTGTGTTTATAAAAAATTAATTGAACAGGTACTTTGTGGAACTAAGTTAGCGTCGGGCAAAAAAAAAGCCTAAATTCCTAGAACTGTATCACTCCTCACATTTTTATTGTGGTGCCGGATGTTCCAGCATATGTGTGTCGTCGTCTGGAACATCCCCTTGCTCCAGAGCAGGAACCTGGACTACCGCAGGGTATCCCAAAAGGCCAGGTGGTGGTGGTCAGTGTTATAACCACAGCTCCCGCAGCCCCACTCGGTTGGAAAGCTGAGCTGAAAGCCTCCAGAGAGAGTGACTTTAAAGTCCATGAAGAGGGGCTCCTAATTCTCTTATTGAAGGCTCTGATCATTCAAGACAATATATACAAATTATAATAAAAAGATCTCCAAATCACCATCAAGATGTCATTTGATTGCAGTAGTGGAGCACAATCTTTTGGCATTTGGTAAACTTAGGTTTGAATTCGAGCCCTGGTGCTTCGGAGATGCGTGAACCTGGGTGCGTCACATAAGATTTCTGAGTCTGTCTCCTTGTGGAATGGGCTGGATAACTCCCCATATGATTGTCACGATAATGACTAAGCATCGCGGTATCCAGCACGCAGTCGGGGCTCAATGACCTGTAGCTGGGTTTGTTATTATTTTAGTGGTATTCCTAAAGTCTCGGAGACATTAACTTGCTGACGATCAGTTATTCAAACAATTTAGGATTAGTTGTTTCCAGGGCTTTGGTCCATACTGGGAGTATGAGAAGGAAAGTCCCATTTTTTATCCCCCTGCCCACAGAGGTATAAATACTAGCTAACTAGCTTCAGTCTAGTGCAAGAGGCACGGAGACAAAGAGGTATATACTTTGTGCCTAAGAAATCGTATGGGGGGCAGCTGGAAAACAGTTCTGCATGCTTAAGATGAATGCAATGTTCTGAATATGTGAGCTATGGTTTAATGTAATATATGATATTTATTTTAATGTAATATGTGATATTACTTCTTGCCTGGGGGAGGGAGGGGGCTGGTCACTGACCATCCAGGTAAGGCTTGCTGACTGAAGAAAACAGAGTTGGTTCTTCGAGTCAACACTGACTCAAGCCAAAAATAATAATTCCCGGGGTGAAAAATGTGGACGGTTTACTGATTTGGAGGATGCTAGAAAGAAGGGGCTGAAATCTCTGGATTAACAGTTAGTTGATACCTTAAAAGAGGAAACATTTAAGGCTTAATGTGACAAAAATAATTTCAGGGGAAAAAAAGCACCATATCTAGGGCAACATTTAGGTAAGTTTAACTCCTGTCACTAAGAGAAAAGAAAGTCTCCTCTACGTGCTGCGGAATACGGCATAAAAGGATGACTGTACTTTTTAAACTAGTAAGGAAATAAGAAAAATTAACAGAGCTCCACAACAGAAAAGGGAGAATAAAGTACCAGAAGACAAGTAGAAAATGGTATCATTTCTGATTCAAAAAGTGATATTTTTCCCTGAAAAATTCACCCATGCAACTTCTGGGTAGACAAACATTCTAAGAAATATTTGGATGCAGAAATGCTGGGATTTCTAAATTGTAATCCCCGAAGGTAGGGGCTTATGAAACCCATGTTTACCCCCCCGATACCCTATTATAAAAAAGACATTAAGAGAGTTTATTTCAATGAATGAATGACAAAAGGGAATACTTTGTACACACACACGCACACACGTGAGCATGTTGCGTGGTACTTCTAGAAACTCTAAGGAAAGAGATATCAGGATGTGATATTGCATCTTGCCTGGGGGGTCACTGACCACCCAGGTAAGGCTAACAGAAGGAAGCAGCATTTAAGTTAAGATCTAGTGGACTGTAAAATTTCAAAGGGAGATAAAATAAAGAGTCCACGTCAAAGTGACTGAAATTATTGTGGACACTCGGTGTCTCCATTTCCTCCCTTCTCCTTTCTTCCTCAACCCACTACTGAAACTGCTCTTAATTCAATCCAACTGCGATGTCTCACTTCCTATCCCACTTGATTTACTTGTGACGTCCTGCTTAGGTGTCCACTTTTTTTCTCCGTGGCTTCCACAAAACCACTTGCTCCTGTGCTTCTTCCTTTCATCTACCTTTTTATTTCCATCTTTTTTGCAGACCCTTGTACCTTAAAAAAAAAAAAAACGAAAACAAAAACTGGTGTTCCTGGGATTCTGACCTAGATGATTTTCTTTTTTAAATTTGTGTCTGGCTTTTTTTTTTTTTTTACTTCCTTTTTCTCTCTTTTCAGTTTTTACTTCTCCGAGGGTGAAATCCTCCATTCTTTTACCATCAGCTGAAACAGAGAGACAGACTTATGTCTCCCAAACCCATATCTCTAAAACAAAATGCTGTCTCCAGCCACAAATTTCCATATCTACTTCTACTGGATGTCGTCATAAGTTGAACGCACCACATTCCAAATTAAATTCTTTACGTTCTGTCCCTAAAATATTCCCTATCCAGACGATGTGAATGACATCCATCTCTCCTATTATTTGTGAAAGAAACCCAGGCTTGATCATACTATCGCCTATTTTCCTCATTTATGCCACCTCCATTTTCTACCATATACCCATTTCCACCAAAGCGATCCCTACAATAATCTCCTGATTGTTTTCTTTCCTTTTCTATCTCCCCTTCCACCCAGTTAGGTGACCCTAACTGTTTATCCCCTCTGTTAGTGCAATAAGGCTCCGGGCTTCCAGTTCATTTGTATCCATTGCTCTTTCAATCTAATATCCCTCCTGTCTTCCTGCTGCAGTGATCTACCAGAACAGCAGATCTGATTATTTCAGTCCCCTACTTTAACTCCTTCAAGAAGCCCCACTGTCTTCATGATAAACTGCAAATCCTTTAGCAAGACAGGCTCGTAAGCTTCTCGGTGACCCATGCCCCACTACCTCACCAGCACCAGCCCAAATGCCCATGGTTTCCCAAAATCACCATGTTGTTTCAAACATCCAGGCTTTTTAGAGCCTCATATCCTGACTCTAACACACTTCCTCGCTTCCCCTCCTTATTTGGCTCATTCTGCTTTGTCATATCAATGCCGAGTCATGTCCCCTTTAGGGTCATCTCCCTCAGAAAGCTTCCCGGATGCCCCGCTGGGTGCTGTTTCTCCCGGCTTCCAGAACATCCATGACATTTCTTTATTGGAGTACTTACCAGATGGTTGTGTAACTGTCTCTTGGTCTGTCTGTGTCCTGCAGTCCCCAGGAAGCCAGGAACTGTAACCTGTCACAATAACCCCTGACTAGGACATAATAAGCATTTAGTAAATATGTACTGAGCTTAAAAATATGAACAAAGCTCTAAGGATGGAAATCTGTCGGATGTATTACGGAGAATGAGTAAGACATTTTGCGTGATGGAGGAAGGTAAGATTTGAAATGTTGAATTTTGAACTAGCAGACAAGGAGAAGGCAGGGAGGGGGACTAGGGCTGTGGGAAGAAGCAAAAATCAAAGCAATGCAGCTTCACCACCGAACCCCAGATGGAAGGGGCTCCCCCCCACTACCCACCTCAATTTTGAGGCAATAGAATATAAACTGAGGTTGACAGGCAAGGGCACAAGGGTTGAAAGTGAAGGATGGACTCCACACTGGGAGTCAATTTTTGCTGCGTCATTATGGCTTCAGAACTGGAATCAGGGAGTCGTTGCAGTTTCCCACTTGACTTGGATGGGAAAGGTAAAATGGAATTATATCATAAAATATCTTAAATGCTAGGCTAAAGAGGGGTTCTAAGTCTTATGGTTCCTTAGCAATTACCGAATAATTATGAATCGAGGGTGACAAAATGGGAGCTTAGAACGTAAGTCCGACTGTGTTGTATAACACTGACTGCGTCACAGAGGCTGAATGTGACCAAACATTAAGAGAATATTTAATTACTTAGTTAAAAATAAGAAGAAACGCTCAAAATAAAGGGATAGCAGTGAAAGTAGGAGGAAGAAAAACACAGCATTTGTGAGGAAAACTGGGAATAGCCTTGAGACTTGATAAGAGAGAAGAAAGACCTACATTTGCAAACGGAAATGGCAATGAGGTAGAATGGTTAAATATTGATTGCAAAAACAGAAACTATTTCACCCCAAGCTCGGGACTTTGTTTCTTTAAGAAACAGCTCCTTAGGTTTAGAGCACTGTCTTCTTCATTTACAAAGAGTACCAATTTATATACTATTTTTAATAAAGAGAGGCTTTACACTTGAACAGAGACAGACTTAGCCCTCAGGCATTCACAGGTGCCCTGGAGGTATCCTGCGACAGGTACCATGCGACACGGGGCAGGGGCACGGAGCAGCGGGCACGGTGGTACAAGCCTAACCAGCTCCAATGAGATACTCTTGCCGGCCAGCCCGATGTTAGAGACCTTTCACCGGACTCCTTGATCAACATTTCCTACCTTAAAATGATTTTCCAAAACAAAATAAAAAACCCCCCCAAGAACCCCAAACTACATTCCAATCAGGTAACATTCTTTTCAGAAAACCAATGCATGAAAATGGCACTCAGAAGTATTGAGAAGAGATTCTGAGGACATTTCCTACCAATTCTTTGCCCCTAAATTATTCTCTAAATTGCCTCTAAATATTAATATAAAATTTTAGAGACCCCCAAACCTTTCCATATTACCAGTTTTCTAAACTGATAAAGTAAAGCCGGAAACAGATGTTAATTAATATTGGTTCCTGTGTTTTGATAGAATTGAAAACAAATGAATACCACTGTGACAGTACAATATATTATCAATTGGTTTCATAATACTCATTATATGGAGCCCTGAAAGATCATATTAACATTGAAAACCACATAGTTGTCACACAAAATAATTGCTTTTGATTATAATTAAACTGGAAGAAAATCTCACACCAGAGTGGAACAATTATTTATGTATTGGTCATTCTCTGTTAGACACAGAATCCTTGAGTATAGGGGCATGACTTCTTTGTTTATGTTATCTTCAGGCTTAATGTGAGGCTTGGCATATAATAAACAATCAAAAATATTTTTTAATGAATGACATTTTAAAAAATACAACACATAGAACTTACTATGCACCAGGCACCTACCCACAGTGACTTACAAATATTAACTCATTTGATTCTCATTAGAGAAACCTCCTTTTACAAAGGAAATTAAGGCACGGGCAGGTTAGATTACTTGCCCCCAAATGGACAGCTTCTTAGAAAATGATGGAGATGGAGCCAGGCTGAAAATACAAGCAGAGCCATTCTAGAATCTGTGCTCTTAACCAATATTACTTTTTTTTAAATGCTGCCTTTAAATTTAAAAAAAGTATACACATATATATTTTATAATAGTATTAAACTTAGAATAAGAAGACTTGGGTTCAAATACATGCCAAATTTGTTTGGTTTGTGGCTTTGAGCAAGTTCATTAACCTGATGGGTCCTTAATTTCCTCATATGTAAAATCAAAATAATAGCTGGTACCTCACAAAGCTATTGTGAACCTTAAAATAATTTATGTGAAAATGCTAGAACATAGTTGGCACCCAGGGTATGTTAGTTGGTGTGCCAAAGAGAATGGTAGTATTTTCCTCCTTCTGTCCTTCAAAAGGGTACATATTTGCACATTACACATCATTCAGGTCTTAGAAAAAATGAAATCAAATTCTATGTTTCATAAAACATTATTTCCAACATCTCTTAAAGCTAGAGCTAATTTATGAAACCATTTTCTGGATGGTCAGGTAAGCTTCAAACTCAATAGCTTGCTTTCTGAAGAGAAAAAAAAAATGTTTTTCCTGGAAGCTATTATGGTTTAAACATCTACCATCGGGAAAAAAAAAATCCTCTTTTTCTTCTAATTGGGAAATCAAATTAGATATATTTTCTTAAAGAAAAAAGATTAGAACAACAGTAGGACATATGGCATTTATTTTCATCAAGACCCCCCAAAATTAACAGGCTCTACCAAATCCGACGGGAACCATCTCAATCAGTGGTTCCAAATCATGCTGCACATTAAATCATGTAAAGAAAAATAAAAATAAAGTTGTGGACCCCTTTCCTTAGATATTCTGATTTAATTGGTTTGGGGAAGGGTCTGGATTGACTTACAATTTTTTTGAAAGCTCTCCCATTGATTCTAATTTGCAGCCTGAGTTGAGAACACTGGTTTAGGTTATCATTGAAAATATCACGTCTCCTATTTCCAATTTATTTTTAATGTAATAAAAGCCAACAGTAGATAATATCTTTATTCATGTCAATATTTAAAGGCTCTAAGAAGTTCACCAAGAGCAGAGTAGCCACAACACTACTATACTAAGATTTAGCTCCATCATTTTAACTGACTGAAGCAAATGCTACCTTTATCCATCCATCATCATTCATTATCCAGAATTCAGAAACATAACAAAATGGGAAACAGAAGCCATATTTATATCAGCTAATTTTCTTGAACTCCAAGCATCATGAAAACAATACAACTCTAAGATTATTTATGTGTTCTTGTGAATAAGTTATAATAAGGATTTCATGTTAACTCGATGTATTGGTGTGGTCAGTAAGTAATCTTAGAGCATTTTACAATATGACTGAATATTATTCTTGTGGCTCTAGTTCCTAAAATTAACTGTAGATTAGAGGCATTGAACCAAAACAAATCCCAGCTGACGGATGTTTTCAGCTATGTTAAAATATTGAGCAGAAATGAGTGCCCACCAAGAATACTGACTTAAACTACAAAGATGTTTGCAAATCCAATCACCTTAGTTCCCTTCATGATGCCAGTGTAGAAAACCAGCAATCTCCACTTTTAAAAGCTGAGTTCTTTAAGAGAACACGTAGTAGGCTAGCAACATGCTATTATAAGTCCCACAATACTAAAAAGCATCCCTACTTTGTCTTCACCGGTAAGCCAAAGTGGCCCAAATGTATAAAATACTTGCTTTCTCTTATCATTTAAGACACACTCAAACTTGGACACTCTGCTGTTTAAAGATTAGTTTCAGTAAATACATGGTCACACTTTGATTTCTTTTCAACATTTCACTTTCCATCACCCAATAATTTTCAACAAATAGCCTTGAACAGCTGTCTTGGGTTAGGCTAACTAGAGCCACCAAATCGTTGGGGGTCTCCAGAAGATCGGCAGATGGAACCCTGCCTTCTAGTCTTGCATATACCATACAACGTTAGGTAAAGCTTTCAGATAGAACTTTTCTTAGGTAGATTTGCAAAGTAAAGCCTGAATAATGGGTTAAAAATCTAACCGGATTCTTGATTTTTGACTTTGATTGGATTTCCTTGCACCTCAAGGAAAATGACTGTTTGGGGAAGAAGAATTAATCTGTTAGAGCTGTTCTTGATGTCTTTCACCCAGGCTTGGGAAGAGCATCATGAAAAAAGAGTACCCTTTTGGAAACTACGCACACAACATATTTTTCCTAATAGGTGTGAAGAATGGCTGCTATGCATAAATGATTGTTGGAAAATAATTCTCTGTAAAACATGACTTAACAAGCAACGCCATTCACCACTGTACTCATTTCCAATATCCAGAACAACCATGACACATCACATAGATGCCGATATTATCTGTTTGTTAGCTAATAAACACCTCTTGGAAAAAATCCACAACTCTCAGCCCCGTAATTTTCATACCCAATAAGTTGCAAAATAAAAGTTTTGAGAAAAAAATGGATATTAGAAACATAGAGAAAGTCACACACACACACAAAATCAGGAGTCTTCAATAGGAAATCCTAAGTTGTAGCACCCTCCCAGGACAACCAGCTTTTCTCTAGTCAAGGGTAAAGTGAGGCAACCGAGACTAAGGGGACCCTACATCTGAACCTCAAGCACCACAATCAAACTGCAGTTTTGCAGTAAAAAAACAAGGTACCTTGTGCCCCTCCACTGTTCACCATTCCCGGGGAACATCCCAAAGCTTTAAGTTCTGTCCATTCCCAGACCCTCCTTACCTGGAATAGTCTCACAGGGCGGCTGGGTACAGCTCCGGAGAAGCGAAGGACATTCGCAGGTGGTGGCTCCAGAGACTCAGGAACTCAAGCTCCAGCGCCCATCTCCTGGGCAGGAGATGTCAGCCGCCGGGTAAGGTGCAGATGGTGCGCACCTCTCCAACCCAGGAAGGTCCGCGAGCCGCGCGGCGCAGCCCACCCAGTGCCTGGGGGGCTGGCTTCCTAGTTTGACGTGAGAGCAAACTGCGTTAGTCCAGAGCCCTCCTTCTCCTGACCCCCTCCCGATTTCCTGACACTTTACTTCTGCTTTAAGTGATGGTTTAAACCTAGACCCAGCTTGTATTATAGGCTAAAAGGTAACTGTTTTTTCCCCATGCCTATTTCCACCTCCCCAAAGTCCAGGAGGCTCACCTTCCGGGCGCCTTCCCTCGCCCAGCTCTGAGCTGTGCGCAAACTTCTCCCGACTTAAGAGTCTTAATCCTCGCCCGCGCTCCCGCCCCACCCCCGGTCGCCTCCCCCCGGGCTGCAGAGGAGGTGGCAGCGGAATTGATGAGCGTCAGCCCCCCCGCCCCCGAACCCTCCCACCCCCGCCAGCCCCCTCCAGTCCCTGGAGAGGGAGGGGCGAGCAGGAGAGCTCCGAGCGCCTCGATGCCAGCCCCTCTAGCCCCGGCCCGCAAGTGGGGCTACGCCCGCGGCAGCTGCCCTGCTCGGGTCCCGGCTGGGGCTCACCCCACGGGTCCCGGAGACTAAAACGCGGCGTAAACACGGGGAGCGGGAGAGAGATTCGAGTTAGACCTTGGGTAGGGAGGAATGGGTGGGGGGGCTACAGTCTGGGAGGGAGATTCGTAGCCAGTCCCCAGATGCAGCTTTCTGGGAGCCCTGTCCCTTCCCTGGAGGAGGCAAATTCCGGAGGGAGCTGAGTTTCCAAAAGAACCCACACCCAGCAACCGTGCCACCCAGGCTCCTACAGCCACTACTCGGGGGACAGCACCACCTGAGAGCCTGTGGAGAGAGGGTCGGTAGTGAGCGAGGTAGTGAAAGTGGGATGAGGATGGGTGGGAAAACGCTTGGCTAGGAGCTGGGGTGCTGAGAGGAGGCAAGAAAGGGAGCCGGGAGACAGGAGGAAAGAAGAGGAACCATGGGGGTCCGGCAAACCCTGGGAGAGCGTTCGGAGTTGGAGAGCTGTCCGGAGCTGGGGGCGCAGGCTGCCTTTGGGGGAACAGCGCCCTCCACACAGGGGACTGATGGTGGGCACAGTAACCTAGGGTGAGTGAGCGCAGTGAGGACGGCGCTGGAAGACGGGGGTCTGGAGTGCCACACTTGGTACTGGGGACTGCGACTCCTCTCTCTTCCCTCCTAAAGCCCTGGATGCCAGGAGGAACCCGGGACAATCCGATTCCAGGCAAGGCGCAAAAACCAGGCTGGCTGGAGCGCCCTGAGAGGCGGGCAAGTTGGTTCCAAGGACGCACAGCCCTTAACATCCTTTAGCCCACCTCTGGATAGAGCAAGGCAGCAGCGGACACTTTTTTCCTAACTCTGTCGAAGTGGTGTTGGGCTAAGAAAGCGGCACCTCGCGCGTCCCGGGACTGCAAAGTGGCGGTACACCATCCAGGTTACCAGGTGCTCCGCAAAAGAAGTGATGGTAACAACAACATAATAGGACGGGAGGAAAATAGGACGGCAATACAGCACCCTTTTCCTGGTAGTTCGAGTCTCTCCTAAGCACTCAGGAGACAGAGGTTCTCTGTGAATGGGACTGCAACCTGCACCCACCTGTTCTCCGATCCCTTCCCTGGAGAGGTTAGTCACTATAGGCAAAAGGTGTGTGTGTCTCTGTCCTAGATTGAGCCTCTACTCTGCATCCCAGGGGGGACTTCAAGGTCCCCACTTTTGTGTATGGGGGTGTCAGGGGACCCAATAGAAGACAAAGTTCGGGACAGAGCAGCTCTCTCACTAGACCTTCCAGGGGTTTTGTTTTTCCAGGCTCTCTCTTCCCTCCATAGCACCCCCCTCCTTTCTTCCCTGCCACCTCCAGTCTGGTGACCCAGAGGGCTGTGTGTGACTCACCATGTATTCAAACCCTACAGCACAGCCCCACTGCAGGGGAATATTCTACTGTCCCTTCATTCCTGTTATCTAAATGGGAATGTTAGCAATAAAAAAAATGTGACTAGGAAAGGAACCCAGGCAATGGGAGAAGTATCTTGGAAGGAAACACACACACACACACACACACACACTAAAACACAAGAAACCTGAATTCGGGATTTAGATAAGAAATTCATTCTGTGCTTTGACATCTGTCCTGGGTTCAATAAATTCCTGCATCCCAGCTGCTACTAACCAGCCTATACCTGACCATGCCCTCCCTTAAGAATTCTCTTTGAGAACATTAATTACCCTTTTTTTGTTGTAAACAAGCAGAAAATTTACTAACGTTGTTTGTGTATCTACTGTATTCAATTGCTGGGGGCCAACCATTGAGGATTTCCTCATTGTAACCCAAATCATGGAAATAACATTGACTCAGAGAGATTTTTGCGAGTGGAGGGTGCTACTGTCCTCTGCATTATGTGTCAGAGCAAGCACAGAGATTTTTCTGTTGGAGGTTAATCCTAGGGTATCCTTCATCACTGACTGACAATCAGTATTCCGAGAACAAGATGGGCTTGGTGGGGTTAAGCTACTAAAGATGTGTGGGACATAGTCCTCAACCATAACTTAGAGACGAAGTCTAAAAATCAATGAGAAAAATGGCATAAGTATGTTATAAACCCAAACTAATGTTGTATAAGCATCCAAGACCTAGACTGATCCAAGTGCTAAATTTATTAGAGATAATATCCGGAGAAAAAGGAGAGTTTTTCTGTAGGCAGGAGACTTCAGGGAAGGTGACGTGGTATTGATGGGATTAAAGATGAGACCCCTCTAGGACACCTGGGTGGCTCAGTTGGTTAAGCGACTGCCTTCAGCTCAGATCATGATTCCAGGACCCTGGGATCAAGCCCCTCATGGGGTGGGGGGGACTCCTTGCTCAGTGGGGAGTTGGCTTCTCCCTCTACCTGCTACTCCACCCGCTTATTCTCTCTCTCTCTCTCTCTGTAAAATAAATAGTCAAAAAATCTTAAAAAAAAATGAGACCCTCCTGTCTTTCAAGAAGACAAAATTAACTTTATCAGCATCAGACGTTTATTGACACCAAAAGGGTCTCCACCTGTTAGAAGCACTTGGGATTTACTGAAATTTAACTCTACTGCTGTCTTACCACTATCAAAATATTTTCTATGTAGGAACACTGTAGTAGATCCTTGGAGGGTAAATATTAACCTGGGGATGGCCTAGTAAGAGTAATAAGCATTTTTGGAAATGACATGAGACATATTCATGGGTTCTGAAATCAATGTAGTGGGCACAAGCTTTATTTTTAAAATGAAGTGGAATAGAAAATAATAGAGTTTATCTCCTGTGACAAGTGTGAGCATAGTTTCTTGAAACTTAGTTTTGTACTAAATATGTATATGTGTACAAACATGCAAAGTAGAGTATATTTCTGTGACTCACAATCGAAAGTATCTTCAGATTCTTGGTTATAATCAACCATTCTTCAAATAGAATACCTTACATGTGCAGATAAGCCTCTAAATGAATTTACTTCATCGAAGGGACATTCAGGGAATAAGCATCTTAAAATGTGATGGCACACATTTCTGGTATTTTAACTTCTCACTTAGGACTTTAAAATTCTCTGTCTTACTGAGACATGGCCCCCTCTGTCCCTCTTCTTTTTAAATTTTTTCCCCTTTCGGCAGATATTAATTTAGGGAGGATCCTGTTGTAGATCTTGTATTTCATGTTTGGATACTAAAGAACAGCCTTTGGACGCAAACTCCACTTCAGTCCTCGAACCCTCCATTCTCATTGCCGAGGAAGTGAAGTCCTCCTCATTAACCGTAGAAAGGTTGTGTGACCTCTCAATTCTGTATCTCCAAAACAAAGGTCACTCATCTGCAAAGCCAGGGTTCAGACCGTATCACTTTATTGACATTTATGGTTATTGAATCCAGTGACTTTTCTATGAAATCATAATGTTTTTGAATTGCAGTGAGTAGAAGGAAGATTGCCCTTTTTGTTAAAAACTAACTTTACCACAACTTGTTCTCGTATAATATAGTAATGTGGGGAGGTTATATTTTGAAGGGACTGAGAAAAGTCATGCATAGAAAAATGTATCCATTTCGTTACATTTAGGGGGAAAATCACTTATCAGGATAACCGAATTAGGAATTTCCCTGCTTTTGAAAAGAAATTCAGAGAAGAAATTTCTGGCCTCTCACAGGAACCCGATTTCTAGCTTTAAGTAACTCCCTAATCAGGGATTTTTCCTTGCATTGAAATACAGCCCAATGCCTCGCATGTATATGCAGGCAATTTAATGCATGCTTAATTATTATCTTATGTCACAATACAGTGGGGCCGTCATTCATGGGAGACCCCAAAATATATGTAAACTGCAGCCCCTACTCTCAAGGAACCCACAATCTGTTTGAGGGCATTTGTTTCTTCTTCTTGTAGCCTCTTTCCAAATAGACAACAGCTGGTGATTATCTTTTATATATTACCCTTCACAGATTTACAGACCTCACCCTGACAGAGAGAATAATAATTTACCTTGGTGAAAAATAAATATTTTCCTTTTGAAACCATTTGAACTTCCCCCGGATAGATCAAGCTCTCTTGAGAGTAGTCTCCTGCTTCGATTTTCCGCCTCTTTTCCAGAAAGAGGAGCTGATGCACTTGTAAGTCTCTCTCCCCTTTTCATCTTTCAAAGGTGAACACAGTTGTGTTTCTCTACAGAATATGTCTCCTGGCAGGGGGAAAAAATTCTGCTTAAACTAGGAAGTGTCTTTCTAGATTGTACTTGCATAAACTTCACTTGAGTTAACTGTTAACTTTACGAATAAATAAGTCCAGGTTGGGGGGAGCGGTTGGCAGGGACATACAGCATTCAGTAGTAGCAATGGACACTAACTGTTTCATCTTTGATGAAGCTGGGAAATATCCAGATACTTTCTAGCTTCTAGAGAGAATTCTAGAGGGGAACTTAGGAACCAGGAGAAAAACTGCAGAAGTGTATCAAGGCATATATCCATTCAGTAATTCACTTAATAACTAATGAATAATTGAGTTTTTAAAAGTTTACGTTCTAGTTGAAGGTGGAAATAGATAATAAACAAAATCAGAATAAGTTGTTGATTTCAGATACCGACAATGTTATACAGATCACAGACAGAGGACTGAGAGGCAGGCATGGGTCAGTGATGCCCTAGAATGTTCAGGGAAAGCCTTCCCTGAGCTGCAGTGTGAAGGGGAGGGAGCCAGGCATTCGGAGCTCCGTTATAAAATTCTCATACAGTGCTATTTCACCCTCCCCCCAATTAAATGAAAACAAATACCACTGGGGTCTGGAATTACTCTTTTTGTAACTGTGTGTATGTCTCTGTATGCCTTTGTCAAGTGCTTTCTGTAATATAGTCGTATTTAGTCTGTGATCAGGAGTCTGAGACATGGGAGGTTTTCAGCTTGCACTAAGTGGGATAGGTAGTGAAAATTTCAGTACTTTGGGGGCTGGTCCATATGAGGTTAAATCAGGAGAGGACCCTCACATAGCAGTAGACTTTTAGCTTGGATTGTCTCGGGATATGTTGGCAGAGTGCTAAAATACAAGACAATATACAACTTGCCTCAGAACTAAAGCAAAATTTGACCTGTCTTTAAAATCTACTATTTTTGTTTCCATTTTCTGATTAAAAATCAATAGCTTTATTGATTTTTATTTTATTGAACACATACCACCTACTATATGCTAGGCATTGGATTAATCATTTTAATGCATTATCTCATTGTAATTTTGTGAAGTAGGTACAGTTATTATCCCTATTGTACCGATGCAGAGACTGATGTTCAATGGGTTAAATGATTTGATTCTATGAAATGATTCTAACACAGGCAGCATATATACTAATTTTACATATATACTAATATATATTTGACTAACCTTGGTTTAGTAATTACTCAGCACAGATTTATATATATTTATTGATTAAAAATAGTGAGGCATAAGATTATTTTAATAGGCAATTCTATACAGATTCACATATTTTTAAATGACTGACAAAAAAATCTTTCGACAAATAATTTCTGTTTCAGCCAACCACAGACTGAACACCTAGCCATCTGAATTACAGTGGATTTTTGCCTTCTAGGCACAGTATAGTCTAATAGAGGAGTCAAACCATTTAAACAATTAATAATAATTCAAAGATCTGAAGCAGAGTATGTTCCAGTGCCCTGGGAGCTCAGAAGAGAGGGGATTAATTCTGCCTGGGAAGAGATTTGTTTTTACTAGGTATCGTCTCTCTGAAATCTAATACTCTGGCACTAACAGACTCTGTTGTGGGTGGGCAAGTGTTAGAAACACCGAGCTTTACGTGACCCGGAAATAGAATTTTCCTTTCTTAGTATAAAATAAGAGGTGACATTTTAAATTTCGTGGTAAATATACATGAATGAAATCACGTAACAGTAGAATATATTGTCCACACAACTTCTCTTTGATTATTGTGTTTAACCATTTATAACAGATTCTTTCCAGTTCAGAGTTTAAGCAAAAATGTTATTTTGATGATAATTTGCAAGGCCAGGGCACATAAAGGGTAGAAAATGAAATGAAATCGGGCTAAAACACTGAGAAAAAAGATATTTAAAGGCAAAATAAAAACAGGGAGAGGAACAATTGTCCCAGTTGCTAAAGTTGAGGCCTTAAACGCACGACAATGTTTTTATAGGATTTGCAATCTGCTGCCCCACCGGCACCAATCCTGGGTAGCAGAAGACCACGGAGACACCGCCTTCTACAGCGCGAAGAATCCGATGGACGGCTTTACGTCAGGTAGGCCTCTCTAATTTCCCCAAATCCCGATTCACTGAAGGAGAGGCCCATGGTAGGCATCTATACAAACTTCAAAAATGGATTTTAATTGCATGTGTTATTCAGCAAGGGAGGATGATAACAAGGGTGCACGCATGTTTCAAAGGTGGAAACTGAAAAGATAAAGGAGACTTTCAGCATAAAGAGAAAGAGCATGACCGGGAGCAAGGATTCACACAGAGGAAGGGGCTGGGAAATCAGGTGTTTCATCCCTGGGGTGATTCTTAAGCTACCTTAGTCACCGAGGTTGTTGTTCTTAAAAATTGACTACAGAGTACTAATTTGATTATAGATCACTAGATACAGCAGGGCGGGAGTGAAAAACACGTCTTTAGAACCTCATTAACAGCCTCTGCCACTTTAGAGCGTCAGCTTTTACCAGCTTTCCCTTCTCTACTTCAAAGGGGGGCAGCATTTTCCCATGTCCTCTTTATTTCTGTTCTATTTAAAGAATGTTTTCTCTACGTCATTGTTTCTTTCAAATAACTGTTCATATTTTACCTTGTTTTTTTTTAACCCTTTTCTGATATTGCTTTCCCATATACCCCAAATTTCTCCTCTTAGAGAAGCTTGCCTTCCCCTTTCTAAGAAAGAATACATGTTTTCATTTCCAGAACTCAGTCATCAGCCAGCTAGTTTCTTAGCTTTTTAAAAACAGGTGTATATTATTATTTAAAAATAAATGTTTTTATGTTCCTTATAAGTTCAAGTGAGCTCCTCAAAAAAATAGACAAATAAAAATCACCCACTGCTATATGCAGAATGACGGATTTGATTAAAGGGATTTAGGGTAGGGCTTCTCAAATTTTAATGTGTTACAGATCACCTGGGGCTCTTGTTAAAATGCAGATTCTGATTTATCAGATCAAGGGCCTGAGACTTTGCCTTTCTAACATGCTCCCATGCCCATGATGCTAGCTTATGGATCATCCTTTGAGTAGTAAGGAGTATTTAAGGGAAATTATTTCCCTTAAATATGCCCTTCATCTTATAAACTTATTCTTTTAAAATGTAGAAATATTCTTCATCTATAAAATATATTACCAAATGGCTTTGGAAATAGGATTAATTCTGTCTTCTTGATCTCAAAATATTTTAGCAATTATTTGTAAGACAAATAGTTGTCCTGGGAAGGGAGGGTTGTTGATGAGGACATGCCCCTCGTTAGGAGAAATTTGGTGATGTTATGAATATAAATTATTTTTTTCTGGAAGGATATTTGGTTTAAAGAAACCAGTCCTCCTAAAAGAAGAAAGCAGTATTGGTGATGAAGGTGCTTAGTATCAGTAGTGGTGATGGTGGTTGTGGGTGTATTCGTGATAGCCATTATAGTAGTAATAATGTAGGAGGAGGTGGTGGTGGTAGCCATATTGGTGATGGCGGTATTACTAGTGGTTGTGATGATGGTGGTGGTGGTCAAGATGTGGGTAGAAGTGGCACTGGTAGTGGTGTTACCAGTTTGCACTAAGTAACAAAGCAGCAAAGATTGGTTTTCAGTCCCTGTTCAAGCTATTTAACATCTCTGTATACTTGACCACTTACTATTTCTGAGCCTCCGTTTTCTCATTTGAAAAACGGTGATAAATAAAATACTTACCTATGATGATGATGTGGGGTTAATCAAAATAAACATGTGATGCCTTTAGCAAAGTGTAAGGCATATAGCCCATACTCAATAAACATGTTGATTATTTATCAGTGGAATTGCCTGACTCCACATTCATTCCCAACTTGTGACCGTCCAACCTGGTTGAATTCAGACCATTTTCTTTTTATGTAGTTTATGGGGTTTTCTTTTCCTGTCTTTTTTTTCCCCCAATTTTCCTGAAAACATCTTTATTTGCTCAAAATGAGAAGTCATAGATTTGACATTGACTTTTAGATGATAAATGAATAAAGGCAGTTCAATCATTTCCTATTTAAAAAATTCCTTTGTATAATTTCAGCCTTTAAGAAATCGGCACTTCCAGAATATAATAATGTATTTTTTATCCAGAAAATTCAACAGTCCTGTAAACTGGGAGGTCAGAGTCAGTGGTTCTTGTAAATGGATTTAGATTATTTTCCATATATCTTTATTATTTAGCCCAGGATCCTCTCTCAGTACCATCTTTCTCCTGACTACCACATGAGTGCTCATGAAACTCGTACAAGTTTAATACTGACTATAGACATACAAAATTCCTTCTTTGAAAACTTTAACTTCATAAAAAAATCCAGATTTTCTGTCCCGACATTTAAGATCTTCCCAAGTTGTATCTTCACTACCTCTATTGTCAATCATTGTCCATTTCTCACCCTATCCTGACATATTTTGGCCAAACTAGGCTATTCACCCATCAGTAGCGAGAGCTTCCATTACCCACTGTGTGTCAGATACTGTGTTTAGCATTTTACATGATCTTATTTGATCTTAATTAAGGTACATGCTGTTATTCTTAACTTACAGATAATTAAAGTTTTGAGTACTGAAGTAAATTTATTATTGTCACAAAATAAATAAATATTCCAAATATTCCACAAAATAAATAAATATTCCAAAACTCTTGTATTTGGGTCCAAGGATGTACTCTTTCTGGGATCACATACTGCCTCCCTAAAGCCCTCTTGCTCACCTACTTCTCTGCCTTTGCAACATGGTGAGTTTCCATTCTGGAAAGAACTTCTTTTTTCATTATTACATATAGAATCCTAAAAATCTTTCAAGGCTTCACTCAGATGGTACTGGCTGGAGAGTGCCTGGATTTGAATCCTGGTCATGTCACCTTAAGCGACTTACCTTTCTGAGCTTCGGCTCCTCAGCAGGAAAATGAGACTGATAATTGCATTTGTATTTTAAGGTTAATATGAGGGTTAAACACATATATGCCCTTATTCTATATATCACACATACACTGTCTTCATATGTATCTGTAGCTATGAAGAAATTAGATCAGTTCTTACATGACATACTATATCAATGTTTGTTATAAAAGCAGAAGTTACCTTAGAGATCAACTGGGAAAATCCTCCTAATTGGAAAAATGATGAATCTGAAACTCAGAAAGGGCCTGAAACCCTGTCGTGGGTCACATAGTTGCCCGGACAGCCAACTCTAGAGTTCATCATTTGCATTTCCGCTACCAGAATGTTTCTTTGTATCTCTACACTGGAATACTCTGCCCTGTGAAACCTTTCTTAATTTTTCCTTGAACTTCACTGTGCTGTGCTCTTCTCTCATGAAGAATGCTGCATGGTAACTATTTGGGTATATGTCTTAGTCCTCTAACTCAATTGTGATGTTCTTGGGTATGGCGAGACTTTTCCATTTATCTTTGTTTCCCACACAGCACCGATGCCCAGTGTGCACTTACGTAGCATTTCATGAATTGATTGAACATCTGCTATTACAATGATAGGAACTGATTATTCATCTGCTAGAAATTGAAATCCACATGCTTTCACATCAATTTTCAGTTCTCTCAGTAGCTCTGAGCGATGGGTACAATTTCACATAGGAGGAAACTGAGGTTCAAAGGCACAGAGAAGGAAAGGTCAGAAGGTTAATTGCACAGGTGTTCTAAAACCAAAGCGAAATTGAACACTGGGTCATTTGCTCTTTAGGGGGGGCTATGTCTTTGTTGTCTTCTTTTAATGCGGATAAATGAGAACTGTTGATCTATTCTTTGCTCTTAATTGCTGTGCCACGTTGATTTTCCTCATATTTTTCATTCTACGTGTTTTCTTTATTTAATCAAGTTTTTCAGGAACTTGAATTATGCATTTTTTTCCTGTTTTCAAAAGTAATAAATGTTTGTTGTAGAATATTTAGAAAATAAAAAGGAAGAAATAAATCACCTATAACTTCACCAGTCAGAGATAAGCAACATTAACATTCTGGCTCTTTTCTCCCCAGTAGTTTTTCCATGTTTGAAATATTAATTGTATCTGCTTATCTTTCTCTTATTTTAAATTACATTTAAATTGGGATTGTAATTCTCTGTGCAACTTACCTCCTTCAGTCATCATGTAGGATCTGATGACTAGAAGTGTTTTGTATAAAAATAGGAATGAAGTGAATTACTCCAAACCCAGGATGTTATTTTTAGGGTGACATATTTTAGGAAGTTCAAAGTATAGATTACATGGTTTTCGTGCATTGCGGTAACTCTTTTCAGATTTTGCCCAGTCTGGAATCCATTTTTTTTCCCAGCCACAACAATGGCAGCCTGAACAACATCAACTACCACTCCAACGAAATCTGTGTAGAAACAATGCTTAACAAGGTAGCTAAAGAAAGTTTGTTTTTTGGGGTAATAGGCTCAAACATTTAGCATAAGCGCACTAAAATTTTTACCATTTGAGTCTTCTACAGGTATTAGTACTAATCAGAATTAGGAAAACTAGAAGGGCGAAAGTGTCCGTATAGCATTTGAGGTCTATGCTTTTGAACAGTTGCGGAGAGGAGATTAATACTTCTTTTTACATTTTGCGTAACTTCCTACAGTAAATAAATATGATCAACCCCGAAGCCGGTTCCATGGTGAAGAGAAGTGAACAATGCAGAATCTGGATGTGTAGGGAGGAGCCTCTGTGAGACAAGCGCATTGATGTTGATGTTGGGTGGACCTGAAGAGGCCTGTTGCCTATCGAGTAGGCCTGGAAGTTAGATCAGTAGGAATTAGGTATGGCTGCATGAACCTCAAATAACTATGATTAATAATATTAAGGTTTATTTCTCTCATCAAAAAGTATTTGGAGGTGGGCATCTGAAGGATAACACGGCTAACAGGATCTGTTTCTATCAAGTTCTCAAGGACCTTCCCGTCTGTCGTCCTCTCTTTCTTAGGGTGAGGCTTATGCCCTCTTGAGCTAAGATAGAATTCCAGTGATTGCAACCGCATTTCAAGCGGCAGGATGCAGGGAGCATAGGAAAAGTATCAAAGGGTGTATGCCCGCTCTCTTTGAAGGGAAATTCACAGATGCTGTCATGTGACTGTTGTACTGAGAGCTCATTGGGTACAACTTCGTCATATGGCCACCAATTACAAAGCAGTATGGGAAAATCATGGGGGGAAATCACTCTTTATTCCAGACTATCAATAGTATCACTATAAAAGAAGGGGAGTATGGATATTGGAAATAATTTTTATCTCTTTTATCTTTATCTCTTTGGAGAAGTTATCACAAGAACGACAGTGAAAATTACTTACAGCTTATTCTAAATATAATTGTGTTTTAGGTAACTTTAATAAAATTAAATGGTTCAATCTAGACTGTCTAGTGAGGGGGTCAGCAAACAACGGGCTGTGGGTCAAATCTGGCCTGCCATCTGTTTTTGTAAATAAATTTATACGGGAACATAGCCATGCTCATTCATTTGTCTGTTGTCCATGGCTGCTTTTGCACTACAAAAGCAGAGTTGAGCAGTTGCAACAGAGATCTGAAATATTTACTAACTTGCCTGTTTACCTAAAAAGTTTGCCAACTCCTGCTCTAGACTCTAGCGTATAGATTCACAAATTTAAACGAATCCGTTCTTTCTTGTAATTGCCAAGTTCCTAGTTAAAAGAAGCCCTTGACATTTTTAGTACGTGCAGGTACATCCATGAATGAGATATACCACTATTTTGTGTATTTCCGCTTAGATGAGAGAAAGGGAGAAAGGATGAGGAGTGGGAGTTAGGATATCAAACAGTTTGATTTCTTAAACAAATCTGAAGTAAATTGTGACAAAATATTAACACCTGTCAAATCTAGATGATGGTTATATGAAAAAGGCTAAGTTATTTTCTATATTTATCTGGTATGTTTAAGATATTTTGTAATTACATATACATATACATATGTATATGTATATGTACATATACATATATATACATATACAAACTGTTTTAAAAAGAAAAAAAAAATCACAGCCCTCTTAAGAAAAGGAGAACTTGTGGGGCGCCTGGGTGGCTCAGTGGTTTAAGCCGCTGCCTTTCCGCTCGGGTCATGATCTCAGGGTCCTGGGATCGAGTCCCACATCGGGCTCTCTGCTTGGCAGGGAGCCTGCTTCCCTCTCTCACTCTCTCTGCCTGCCTCTCTGCCTACTTATGATCTCTCTCTCTCTGTCAAATAAATAAATAAAATCTTAAAAAAAAAAAAAAAGAAAAGGAGAACTTGTGATCGACTTTCAATGCCATTCCAATTTGGATGTCCAGAGGAAGCCACTTATAGAATGGTGCACGAGCAGATTGACTCCTACTGGAGTGTGATATTTTTGTGATTGAAGCTCCAGAATCATATCAGCAGTTCCAGAGACTCTGCACATCTGTAAAATGTGTCTGCCTCTGCTTGTGGACTCCAAAAATAGCACCTGCATCCAAAAACAGAGAGGAAGGCAAATTTCTCCTAGAAAAAGAGCACATTGTGTTGGAATTAGTATAATGGCTGAGATGGGAATGTCTGAAGAAACAAGGGCTCTGCATTTTTTTGTTGTTAGGATAAAATCCAGATCATTTACTCATAATAGGATAAATTATTTAGGAGGACCAAAACCCATGCTATAGACTTTTAATATTTATGTGTTTGTTTCTTTTTAAAGGTACTTTTAATCTATAAGCATGTGGATATATGAAGGAAGAAAATAACAATTCTCTAAATTATTTAAGATTTACCCCTTTAGAGGCAATAGATCTCATTGTTTACTTGGGAGAGACTTCCCTATATTATAGAAGTGAAGTTGCTATGTATTTAAGAAGAGAGGAATTTGAAAACTTCTACTGCTATAAAAATTGTATCCAGTCAGCCTTTAACACATATACATACACATAGGAAAGCTGCTTATCTGCCAAAATTGGATAGCTTTACCAAGTGCAAGTTTAATTAACTGGAAAAGAGAGTTAAATTTTAATAAATAATTAGGGTGATTATTAAGCACTATGGTGAACTTAAAATGTGCTGTGTAAATGCAATAGTAGTACGAGTATCTCCCAGATTTGATTCCCTGCTCATTTCAAGTTATTACCTTTTCAGACTACGACTAAAGTAATGGGTAATTTTTTCTTTCAGAGAGAGAGGAAAATGTATAAAATAAACAAAACAAAACTTTATTTGGGTAACATAACAGTATATTTCATATCAGTTTGGAAAAATCAAACACTTACTATGCACCAGATAGGGTGTTATATATTAAGGATATAAAAATGAATAAAATAAGATCTCTGCTCTCAAAGAGCTCACAGCCTAGTGGTGGAAAGGGAAGTAAAAAATTAAGTACCACACAAGATATAAGTGTTTTAATAGATGTGTGTACTAAATGCTTTAAGAGCACAAAGAAGAGAGAACAATTCACCTGACAGGGAAGCACAAAGAAGGTGCCACAGATGTATGTATACAGGCAATACAAACAGCAGAGAAGGGATGTAAAGGCATCTCTGGGAGAGGAAAGAGCACCAGGCAAGTCATAAAGGTCCCAAGTGCATATCTTTTTAGAGGAAACATGAATTGCTTCATGTCATCACAGCATAAGGTCATGGGAAATAAGTGACAGGAGGTAAAAATATAATGGTGGTAAGGGATGGATTGTCATTGAAGGGTTTTTAAGGAGGTTAAGTATGGTCAGATCTGAGTTTGAGAAAATAAATTGTCTTCACTTGAAGGGGAAAAGGACAGGAAGGGTGGAGACCAGTTACAGGATGTCCAGTGGTCCAAGAGATCCGGGCAATGGTGGCTAATTTAGATCATTAGCAATGACAATGAAAAGAAGGGGGGAGGTCCATTTGGGGATGAGAGAAACAGTGGGTAGAAATTGGTAGTAAAGATGATAACATTAACCAAGGTGGAGAGTATGTCAGTTGGGAGTAGAACAGGGGGAAAAAGTTACTTTCCATTTTTGATGTCTTTGGGTTACGGATGCCTATTTGACATTCATATGAGGATAACAGTGTTCGGGTCTAGAATTTAGGGTAGAAGTGATGCCTGGAAATAGATACCTGAGACTCATCTGTAAGCAAATGACGATGTGAGGTTATGGGGTTAGATAATTTACTCTGAAATAAAGCATAAAACAAGATAAAATGAAGATACAAGTGATAATTTCTGATTAGTGTGACACTTTCAATAGATCTTTTTCTTTTTTGCCAAGAAACTTGCTATTTGGAGTTCCCTTCTCCATTTCCTGACAGAAAGTGAGTCTGATTATCTGCATCCTCTCATTAATTATTATGTTTTCATTCTCCCACTTAGAAGATTTTAAAACTATGCCGGCTATCCCACTTAGTTTTATTATTCCACAGTCCTTTCTTTCCTTCTCTCTTTCCTTCTGGGAGTACCGTATCATGTGATCAATAACTCTTGATGTATTTTTTCAGTCTGGAATTATGCAGTCAGGTGAGGAACCCCGCATAGATGATAAAACAGAAAAATTATAGCCAAATTATAGCAAAATTTGGGGAAGAGATTTTAGCAGGCCTATTTATGACTTTTTCACAATCTGCTATTTCTTTTATTATTAATTGTGTGTATTGTGGATTATCATAAGATTTATATTTAAGAATCATATTACCTTTAGAAATGGCATATTTTCTTCAGCAAAATAATAGAAAAGTATAAAAAAGGAAAGTATAGATATTTCAGTGCATAATGGAGATTAAAATAAATTCCTGCATTTCTGTTTTATTTAAACATTTTCCTTTTATTCTAAGAATGGTAATTTTGTATGTAAATAGTCCAAACACTGTGCTGTCTTTGTTTCTTATGCTCTGTGTGTGCAATACTGGAAGTGTAGAACAAATTCAAGACAATGCTTATCTATTATTTCCTAACTTTGACTCATTCCTCCTAGATCAGCTTTCAAACTATTATTATATTCATCTTCATGGACCAAACTCAGCTATAAATTCCATTTATACATTTTAATTACTTGCATCATCTACTTATCATTATTTACTTCAGTTTTAACTTGAAATTACCTAATATTTGACAATAACTTAAGTCAATGATGGTTGGATCTAATTAGTTCTATACTTGTTAGAATCAGATTCGGTCATATAAAATGGGAAAACCCAAAGTAATAGGAGCCTAACACACAAGAAAGTCCTAGCTCACTCACAGTGGTGGTTAGAAAACCCCTGGCATGTGATGGCTCCAGGACTATCAAGGATCTAATCTTCCTATATCTTGCCACCCTGTCCTCCTTAGACTCTTCAGAGGCAACCTATAGCTTTTCAGAAATCTCACACAAATCTTCTGCTCACATCTCATTGACTTGATCTATATCTTTTCACAAGAAAATATGCAACATGTTGTTTTTTTAGCTAGAAACATTGTCACCCAAATAAAATTGAGTTCTTTTTACTTAGGGTGAGTGGAAAGAAGAGATTTGAGAAAAAATTTAGCAATGCTCTCAGAGTCAATATATCAACACACTATTATATTGATATAAAATATAAGAAAATTACTAAGTTAATTTCCAAGCCAATGATGGGAATTTATAGTATCTGGTTCTCCAAATTAGTGCTTTCAGAAAATAATTCAGTTTATAAAATAATGTAGGTTGTTGTTTCCCAATGGCAGAAAATCAGTGCAATATAATTTATAAGATTACATAATTCAGAAGAAAAGGCATTGATTGTAGTATGGCAAGAATGTAGTAAGGCTAGAAATCCCTAACTCTATGGGAAGTGCTGTCAAGAAAACAATTCCTCTTTCAAATCACACCATCCACTTATAAAACCCGCTGTCAAACTTGTCTACCTTCTAATCGAATACCCCATCCTCTTTCACACAAACCCTGCTTTCACATTTTCAATAACTAGTACTTGACCCAGGTCCGTTGACTTCCATGACAACTTCTGCCTTTATCCCCTGGATTTTCGTCATCTATTTTCTTTTTCTTTTTCTTTTTTTTAAGATTTTATTTATTTATTTGACAGATAGAGATCACAAGTAGGCAGAGAGAAAGAGAGAGAAAGAGAGAGAGAGAGAGAGAGAGAGGAGGAAGCAGGCTCCCTGTTGAGCAGAGAGCGAGATGTGGGACTTGATCCCAGGACTCTGGGATCATGACCTGAGCTGAAGGCAGAGGCTTTAACCCACTGAGCCACCCAGGTGCCCCTCATCTATTTTCTGATCTACTTTCATCAATTTTTGGTATCTTCAATTCCAAAATTCTTAGTCTCCACTCCACTTTGGTCTGTATTCATCCAAATGCATCTTTAGAATTTGCATTTTCCTGGAAACACCACATCTCTAATATCTCAAACTCTGAAAAAGTATGAGGTTTAGAATTATGCAACTCAAGGTCTACATCTTATTATTTTGCTCTTGTGATTATAGGTAAGTAGATTGATTTCTCTCAGCCTACATTTCCTCATTCTGGAAAACAATGATGAACAACTTTATCTCATTGAATTGCAGAGACAATTAACCAAGATACCACAGGATACTTTAGTTGTCCAATAACCTTCCCATCCCAATCATCTCTGTGAAAGTCATCAAAGCAAGTACAATGTCTTATGTAATGACCCTCTAGGAGATTCTCTAGTAACAGAATAGCTGTTCATAAATGACTGCTGTAGAAAGGGAAACTCCTATCTTCACATATCCCATAGAACATGTGC
Source organism: Martes martes (assembly GCF_963455335.1). NCBI lineage: Eukaryota > Metazoa > Chordata > Mammalia > Carnivora > Mustelidae > Martes > Martes martes. Next base: position 39,128,743 of record NC_137899.1, read on the forward strand.
GTGCTAGTACCCAGAGGGATATCTGTGTTAGTCCATCTTAAGAGATAATGGTTCAAATCTTAGTCCTGCAACTTGCAGCCTATTTGACCTTAGGCAAGTCATTATTTCTATGTGAATCTCAACTGGAATAATAACAACTTGGTTTCACTTTTTCTGGGAGGAGATATAGACAGAAATCATTTTATATTTTACTATAGTGATGTACTACTCTGAAAAAGAATTCTGAAAAAAAAAATCTAGTCCTCTTTGACCAAATATAATTATTATTTATTTTCGACTATTTTTTCAAACTTTCTATACTCAGTCAGTGATGATGATAATAACGATCTGCCAGACACTGTGCCAAGAACTCAACATTATTTCAATTACTACTCAATACCCCATCAGAAATCTACTATTACTATCCCTATCTTACATATGAGGAAACCAGGGCTTAGAAAGTTTAAGGTCCTGCCCCAAGCAACATCTGGGCAGTGATGGAGACAGGATTGAAATTTAGGCACTCTGACTCCAGAGTTTGCACTGTTAGCCACCACATTATAATGCCTTCCAGTTGATTCTATCTCTTAAATATCTCAAATATTTACCCTCCTCTCCACTTCTACTGCCATTACCTTAGTTCAAGGCCTTATTTTTTCCTTACCTGGGATGCTGGTAGTCTTAACTTGTCTATTTCCCCAGTTTTCTCTGTCTTCCATATCTCTGTTAGATCTGTCTTCCTGAAATACATATCTGAACATGCCATTTCACTGCTCAAAAACCTTCTATGAATCATTACATATTAAAAAAAAAATTGAGTCCAAATTCTTCAGCTTGACATACAAATCACTCTAGATTGAAATTTTCTAGCTTGAGTTCTCATAAAATTTTTCTATCTAGTGTACTGTTCATCGTTGCCTTACTTTGGAGCCTGTGTTAGAGGCATGCTAGTCTACTTAGATGCTCTTGATAACACCATCTGTTTCACCTTCGTGCTCTTGCTCAAGATTTTATTCCTGCTTGGAATTTGGTTATTTTACTGTTGCTTCTCAAAGTCCTTGTCTTAGTTTGTGTCCCCCACCCCACTCCCCCAAAGCAAAACTTGAGACAAGGACTTGGGTATAGGTGGTTCATCTGGTTGCTGATCCTGAGGAACAAGAGTAAGATAGATGGGACAGGAAGATATGTAAGCAAAAAAACCAATACAAGGACACTTCATCATGTGGGGGGATATATGTATAAATAATTCTATCATAAATTGAATGCTAATGCTTCCAAATGCTCTTAATTGCTGGAAAGCCACTAAATGTTTCTTGCATCCTTTTACATGACATTTGCCCAAGAACTCTAGGATTTACTCTGTTCTAATAGATTGACAGTTTAGTCCTTTATCCAAATGCCAGATTGAGAGATAACTGGAAGTATTAGTCTACTCTTGTTCTTGCTTCTTGCTGTACCTAGTGAACTGTACATGGCAGGTCACACCAAGACTTAGAATGCTAGTTCCATTCTGTAGAGATGCACTTGCCAGCCCTGTGGTGACCACAGTACCAAAAGGTTCTGATTTAGAATAACTGCATGCTCAACAATTTCTTTCCCAAAACAAGCTGGCTAGGTCCCAAAGGGCTTCCAGCTCTAGACTCATTTTGTTATAACCAGCCCTGGCCTGTGTCCTGTGAACCCAAAGCTTCCATGTCAACAGTCCAAACTGCCCTTTCCCACTTAGTTCACTTCTTTCGGGGATCTTTAGAATCCATTTCTGCCAATGGGCCTCAGAGAGGGCAACTCAGTCTGTTCTGACAATTTTTCTTAATTTCAGTCTTGGAGAGCAGAGGTTAGGTTCTCAAATTCTTTTTGCCCAAAGGATGTTGTATTTCTTATGCTTATTGTCCATTCTTCCCACTTGGTGAGCTTTGCATAGTGGGGAATCAGAAAAGACAGCCCAAATTGATTCAATAAAGATTATTTGACATCCTTCCCACACAAACTTACCTTGCAAATATATGCTTAATTATTACCTCTTATTTGCATTAACATAAAAGGCTTATTCTAATGGTTTCTTTCTGAACCAAGATCTTATCATTGCTGCCTCTATGATTAGACATGTCCTCTAGTGACATGATATTTACACTTTAATTGACACCCAAATACATTGGCAATATTATAGTTTTCTATAATATTTTTATAGTGAAATGAAACTGGAAGTTTCCTTAAATATAAAGATTGTAATTTATACAGAATTGTTGAGCTTTAGTTTAATCATAAATAAAATACTTAACAGTATTATCATAACCTATATGATACCAAGCTAGAAAATGCATTTTATCTATCTATTTCTTTATTTATTTAGAGAGGGAGATGGGGGGCGGTCAGAGAGAGGCAGTGGGAGAGAGAGAGCATCTTAAGCAGACTCCACGAGAGCCCGGATGTGAGCTTGAGCTCACAATGCTAAGATCATGACCTGAGCCAAAATCAAAAGTCAGACACTTAATCAACTGAGCGACCCAGACACCCTCAGAGCATGAAAGTGGACACTTGAGTAGGTTATAATACACTGGCCATCCTCTGACTGAGCGATGATGGATCTCTGACAACATATCCAGAATGCCAGAATAATACCCTGACTCCGTCTCTTGCAGATTTAGTTTTATCTGGGCATGTTCTGAGGGTTTGTTAGTGGACCTGCAAGGGGCTATTGTCATGAGGTACAAAGGAGCCTGGTTCCTGAGAAAACCAGCACACATTCTGGGGGCTGACAGCCAGTGCTGCTTCACTTTCCCTGATTGTCATAAGGCCTGGGGAAGAAATATCTTCTCGACATAAAGAGAGTGCACTCTCATTTTGTCCTGGTGAGGTGATACTCAGATTGTCTAGCTAGCTCCCTCAGGCTCAATGCCAGAGTTCTCAAACAAGAAGAAATAATACAGAGTCAAACAGCAGATGTCGCTGATATTCCTGCTCACAGCTGAGGGCTCAGAGCAATGTTATCTTGCAGATTCAATACCAGAACAGTTGATGTGGATAGGAAAACCATCTGTTCAATGATGCAGGTAAGGGAAGAGCATTTTACGGTGGCTTCACTGGACAACAACAATGGGTACAGTGTATAGATTTTCTCTTGGATGCTGGGAACTATTCATCAGGACAATGACCACAGTGACCTGAGACTGTATTTTGAATGTGGAAGAAGGTTGCACTTTTGAGTTACACAAAGAATATCTCCTGGATACCCAGCTTTGAGTCAGAGAGAAAGGATGGGAGTTCCTGTAATCCGTAATGTTAGAGTTAGAGAGAGAGAGAGATAGACAGATGAATATTACGTTACCAGGCTGGTAGCCAGGAAAAGACTTAGTAAATAAGTATTCATTTTTCTCCTTTGAAATCACTAGGTCTTAAGTATTCTCATGAGTGAAATCTGGCTGTATTTAATAGTACTTCAGTAATTTCAGGGTTCTTAACTGTTCGAAATATCTACAGTGAGGTGGTTAGGAATGGACATTCTGGGATCATCCTACCTAGATTTGCCTCCTGACTCTTTGTGTGATCATCACTAACACATTTAAATTCTTCAAGCCTTGGTTTCCTTATCTGTAAAATAGGAACGATAATAGTGCTACCCTGACAGTAATTTTTAACGAAAATTAAATTAGATAATCATGTAATGAATTTGGCATATACCAGACACTCAAAGCATGCTTTTAATATATAATATTCACTTTAGACTGACCAGAGTTTTGCTTTTTAAAAGTTCTTTTCACACCAAACAGAAGATTTTGTTAAGCTGTCATGACAGTGATAACTCTTGGGTCTTTTTTTATTCTTCTTTCTCCAAGTGGTTAAATTATTTCACAGCTTATCAGCTGTGATCCAATTCCACAGTTAATACTCAGGCAAAACTGCCTCCTCAAATAATGGGAGTTGGGTATGGAAACTACAAAATCGGTACAAAGGATGTTAAATTGCTATTTCCAATGTGCCTTACTTTGAACTTGACACCGCTTGCTATTACAGTGCCCAATTCCTGCTTGAATAATTCTGTATTTCCTCACATTTTGCAGAGCATTAACCTATTTGACAACCAGATTGTCTAGGCTGATGACACTGTTTCTGTTTCTCAACTTGATACCCAATTAATGCAAACAAACAATTACACACTTCACTTACTTGTAAATGAATTTTAGAAACCTGGTCACTTAGAACCAACTAACATCTGAACCCTGCTTCTCCCTCTATCCTTAAAAGATCCCAAAGATCTTTTATGTGAAGAAAGAAGGTAAAGTGATATTTCATTCCTGGCTAGGGATTTTGCTTTAGAACTCAATGTAAAGCTCTAATAGGTAGCTTGAGCTTCACAGAAAACCTCTTTTTCCTTATGATGGTAGGATACTTCCCCTCAAGATCTCCATTGGAATATAGCATCTTCCCATTGATGGCAACACCTGTGCTTGTGTTTGAGAAAAAGCAGAGAAGATCAGAGGGAGAGAGAGAGAGCAAAAGAGAGAGGGTAAGAATGTGAGAGTATGAGCAAGAGATTAGAGATTGTTATTTGCTTCCCTTGCTTAGAATGGACCTGTGCCAAAAAGTCCACTCTAGGTGTTCTCCTGGTGGAACAAGAGGCCAAGCCTAGTTTGCAGGAAGAAGAACATAGGGAGGAGAGAGAAAGAGATGGCTAGAGTTTGTTTGGTTGTTCTTTTGAAGGAAAAGAAGTTCTGGGCTTCTCTCTGACTTGTGGATAGAGGAGAAACAGTAGTAAGAAAAAGAGTGTGTGGCCCTATTCTGTGGCAGTAACCTCAAGATTGTCACCATCTAGGCTTCATAGGAATTACCTAAATGGGGTCACCCCTCTCTGTGCCAGATTTGTAAGCCAGTGTTCCGCCCCCCCCACAATTCATTATAGTACATGAACTTTCTCAGTGGAAGAGTACTTTTCACTGGAGTTTGATTCATCATTGAGACTTAGTAAGGAAGAGAGGGGTTGAAGAGGAGTTTCTTTCTCTATAAGCCAAAAATGGTGACTGTGTTCTGTTAATTCCTGGCACTAAAGATCAAGTCTATGATTAGCTAAGGGTGAGGCTGTCTCTAGTGGGGGAAGATGTCAACAAACATCAGTAAGCCCTACCTTCATCATGGAGTTATTTTCTTGAGCATTTTTAAGTGCTTTATTTTTTGCATCTGGAATTAATGATAGAGGTAGTTCAGCTCCTCTGTACTCTATTGTTGTATAACAAAATTACCCCTAAATTTACCAGCTTTAAAACAACAAACATTTATTATCGCACAGTTTCTGGGAGATAGTAATCTGGGAATGTCTAAGTTGGGTGGTTTTGGTTCAGAGTGTCTTACAACGTTGCACTCAGTCGTATCAGGTGGCATGACAGTCATTTGAAGCCTGGCTGGAGTTGGGAGAGCCACTTCCATAATGGCATCCTCATACAGCTATTGGCTGTAGGCCCCATCTCTCACCACAAGGACCTTTCTACAGAGCTCCTTGAGAGTTCTTATGACATGACAGCTGCTTCCTCCAGAGTGTGATCCAAGAGGAGAAACCCAAAATGTTTTATCTTGCACATCATAAACCATCACTTCTGCCATACATTATTCATCAGAAGTGGAGTCACTAAATCCAGGCCAGACTAAAGAGGAGGGAAATAAAACTCTGCCATATAAAGGAAGGGCTATCAAAGAATTTGTGGACATATTCTAAACCACCACATCATCAAATTTCTTATAATCTTTTCAGAAGTTTCTGCAGTCAGTCAAGGTAAAACATTAGGTTAACTCTAAGGTGATAAATCAGGAATTTGTCGTCTTTTCTCTTTCCTATCTTGAATAATTCTCCTTGCTGTCCAGTACACTCACCAGGCAGTGGTATACATTGTAATACAGATACTAAAGGCCAAATAATGCAGCCAAGGTTTTTTAATTATTAAAAAAATGCTGATTTCCACAGGGAATGACAATTAACTTTCTTCCTTTTTTTTTTTCCACCAAGGAGAAATTTGCTCACAAATGGATCACTCTTTTCCTCACAATGGAATGATAATTCAAGTTTTACTCTTTAACATTTCTTCTTATTCTATTTGGCCCTACCTAAAAGAGTCCTGCTCAAGTGAATGAGTGCATGTGTGTGTGTGTGTGTGTGTTTAGCACATGTCATTTTGCACAGAACTATACTGAGTTCTTTGCTATCACTGAAGAGGGATTATTCCCATCACAACTATGTTGACTATCTTGTTATTTTAATGGCCTCCAGTGAGTCATGCCTCTAAGCATTCATGCCCTTGTGTCTTCTTTTCCATATTGACTCTGGAGTTGTCCTCATGACTTACTTTGTTCCATCAAACATCAGCATAGTGTTGCAAGCAGAGGCTTGCTGAACATTTGTTCATTGGGCCGTCACATCTTGAAATCCAGCCACTGGGTAAGGAAGTCTGAATTAGCCATATGAAGAGGCCATGTGGGAAGGAATCGAAGGGCCTCTGCTGAAAGCCCAAGCCAACAGCTATACATGAGAGTGAGGCTATCCAGGACCAGCCAGAGTCTGGCCCAGCTGCCAACTGACCATGGACACATGAATGAGCCCAGCTGCCACCACATGGAATAGAAACAAGCTATCCCAGATAGCTCTGCATAAATTCCAAAACCAGAATCCTGAGCAAATAAAAGTTGTTTGGAGATTGTTGTATAGCAATAGTTAGGTAACATGACCAGTTTCTCATATAGTCTAACTTTTTTAGGTTCCAGAATGTCAACACATTATAGGACTATAGCATTGATTTAACTATAAAAATTAACTATAAAAATTCTCAGAAGCCAACAAGACCCCAAAATCTAAGAGCAGTAACTTACATTTTACACATTGATTCTCTTATACACTAATAATTTCCCCAAATTAGTACATATTAAAATCTAGGTCCAGACTGAAGTGGATAGCTAAAAGAGCATTAGCATTATTTTAAGAAATAAAGTAGACAGCAGAAATATATAGAAAATAAAGAGTCCCTCAGTTTCAGCTTTTCCAGCTGTCAATCTTCTAGATGATGAGATTTGAGGGAAATCTCATAATAAGAGGTTAAGTGTACTATTGTCTGCCTTTCCCTACAATCTTTTCAAAGCCTGAAGCAGCTTGTCAAGTCTCTGTTGCCAAAATCTGTGCTCCTACATACTTCCCTCAGGAGACTGGTTCCTCAGGGCCAAATGAGAAGCAATGTATCCTCTGGCTCATGTTGGAACCCTACTCCTTCACGTCTCCTGAATTCCTGTCTTCTCATTTCCTAAACTCATCTCAACTCTCTTGGACTATGAATGAATTTCCAACGTTGGCAGATACTAGGTGCTCAATTAGTATTTGTCGAATGAATGAAAAAGACATATTTGTTAGAACACAATGTTCTTTTTCTTTTACATCTTTTCTAACTGGAACACAACCTGACTTCCTATATGAAAATATGAAAGTTCACAGTGCTAATTTTTTTTTTAAATCAACAAATAGGGAAAACCAAAACAAAATAAGCCAGGTTAGCAAAATCCCTGACACTAATGAATGCCCATGTCCCTCATTCGGACTGAAGCTGCCTTGACCCTAGAAACAAAATCTAGCCTTCATTACCTTCTGATGATTTAGCATGAGTTCTGCTGACTTCTTGTGGGATTTGGGCTAAAAGAATAAGAGCAATATTCCCCTGTGGTCCGAGGCTTAAGAATAAGTTCTCTGTATTCTCCCTAAGCAAATCTTAGTTCTAGCCATGGCCAGATGCCTGTTCCCTCCAAGTGACTCTCAATCAGCAAGTTTTTAAATGGTCTAACACCTTAAAATCCCAGAATTTTCCAGATCGCCAAGGCTATTTATATTAGAAATATGTGCTTTCATTTTGAGATTTAAAAAAAGAAGCCATTTCTGGTATAGGACTCTATCTACACTGTAACTTGTTCTCCAAATGTCCATTCCTAATCACGTTCTTGCTGGCTTACTGAAACAAAGCCAGATGCATAATTTTGGGGCTCAGTGCTAAATGTAGTATTTAGTCCAAACACCCCTAGTTCCCCTTGAGCTCCCAAAAGGAATCCAAGCACAAAGGAGACCAAGTAGGCAATAGGCAAAAAAGATATTTTATAATAACCAGGGCTCAAAATCCGGGAGTTCTAGGCTGCTCTGGGTGAAGGAGTCCTTTTTCTTAACCCCATGAACCCAAATACCTTCAAGTCAAAGGAGGCTATGAGTCCTGATTTAGTCAATTCCTCCATCCTCCCAGAGTCTGCCACTCCAATGCACTGAAATGCCATTCTTAGGCCCAAAGAAAGACAAACCAGTAAAGAAAGAATTTTAGATTTTATTCTAATACCTTCTGATTTGGATTTGCTTCCAACAGGTCTTCTGATTTTATTTTAATACCTACTGATTTGGGTTAAAATTCTAACAGGTCTTCTTAGAGGTCACATAGAAATGTCTGAACAGAGCTCCTTGACCATGGATCATTTATGGCAAATGGTATATGTATATTAATGTTCCCTGTCCATTCAATGGGTGCCTTTTTATAATACTAATAAACAGTATGATTTATATAGTCTAAGAAAATGAGCAAAACTTCTATAATTTAAGCAAACTACTTTAACAGGTAGCATACTTAGATATTCTGCCAGGCTTATATCATAAATATTTGTTAATGATTAAAGATAAAGGTTTGCAGTTGGGAGATTTTTAATTTTAATTTTGGTCTGGCATTCAAAGATTAATAATATAGACCTATAATATTTGGAACCAAGTCACACATGACTTGAAATGTCTTTGTGAGAAACGATGTAGGGACTCTTTTAAGACTAAAGTAATTAAGTTTGTTTTCTTATCCAGTTAATATCCGGTTAACTCTAAGACTCTCAGTATTCCTATGGAGAAGACTTAACTTCAGCAGTATTAGAATTGCTAAGGATATCTTTAAAGATTGCTCATTTTACATTGAAAAGTAACAGTCACACACACACCATGGAATATATGTATTTAAAGTATAAATTCACATCAAACACATATTTTTCTTATCCAGATTAATTCCAATGTTATTACAGTAACAAGTAGCTTTCACTCAAATGTATAATAAAAATTTGGATGTTAAAGGATATAAGATAAATATAAAATTACTTGTTGAATAAGTGATTATTTACAATGTGCTTAGGGTTGATTTGACCGAATTATACTCTTTAAGATATAAAAATTTTAATCCCAAATAAATCATATTTCTAACAGAGGTTGTCTATAAAAGATTTAAAAAACAGCAAAATGATGTGGTTTCCATATCTTATTGAGAGATGAGAGTACATTCATATCCTATCCATTTATCTATACGTATCTTCTTTTTTATACTTTCCTAGTTTATCCCAAAGACAGCATAAAGTTGTGCAACAAGATGATCTTGGTGTTCACAACTGTTTTCAGTTGATTTGAATTTTAATGTGTATTAAGTGTATTTCTTTGGAATGACTCGACATACTTGTATTAAATTCAGTATAGCTTATGTTATTGAATTTTCTTGTCTCTTGGTTTTTCTTCTCTCCACATTAGGCCTACTAGGAAGAAGAGACTCTATTTAATATGGGTGCATTAAACCTTTGAGGATCTAAAGCTCTCTCTTCAATATGCATGAAAACTTCAAAAGCCTAAATAAGATAATGTCGTTCTGAAAAGTTGATCCCTTTACTCCCTTTTTACTAGAATATAATCCATAGTCAGATAATATGTAATGCCAGACAATGGACCATATCAAATAAACAATGCCACCAAATCCTTACACTGACCTTACAAATAATATTTTTCCCAGAAAAAACCATTTCAAATGAGTGGCAAATCTTCTGGTCATACTGTTTTTTTACCTTTTCTTTAGGAAGAGAAGAAAAACATTGTCTTCTGTGCATATTTTTTCTTTTGAAGGGCTTCAGAGGCCATAAAACTTTAATTTTTAATTAAAAAGAGTATGTATGCATATATATGTGTGTGTGTGTGTATACATATATATCTATATCTATATCTATATATATAATTAAAACAGAGGCAGCATGCCTGGGAACTTGTGGTATAAGAATAGAGTGGAACACTAGAAAAAAGCTAGGGCAAATTCAAATGAAATAAATACTAACTAATTTTAGGTACTAGGAAGTTGTTCCAAATATGCTTTTTTGTCTTAAAGATAGTATAGTACTAAGTATGTCCTGGGAGGTGTATAGAACTATGAGATCATCTTGCCTCCATCAACCATCTACAGTAACACCCATGCTATTTGACATTGATATTAATGTCATACTGTTGATAATAATATCACCATATCAGGCTCATACTGGCATTTCCCAGGCTTTAAGATTCCCCTTGTTCTTCCTCAAGACCTTATTCCAGGCAAAGAGGCAACTGCCTCTTTTGGTCCTTCTATATTTAATGCATAACTTCATTTCTGGAAGCAATAAAGAGGAACAGCATGGTTAATTCAAGTGTAGTACTATAGAGTTCCCACAACATTGTGATGTTCTGGACTTTTGCCATCAAGCTTTAGAGCTTGTCAAATGGTATAGAATTAGACATATCCTTGTTCCTGAAACACACCTACTCACTTGGCTTAGCAGGTTAACTTAGAGGGAAGAGCACCCCCTTTTTTTTTTTCTTAAGAGAATTCATCAATCCTATGAGAGAGCTCCTTTTCTTGATTTCTTCCCATTCAGAACAAAGTTCTAGATAATAATTTGAGATTTTCAGAGCACTGTTTCCCAAATTGAAGAACATAAGCTATACATGGGTTGCAATATCAATTTTTTAGTAAGGTCTAGACAAGCAATTAAAATTCAAACATAAAATATAGCAGCTTAAGAGTGACCCAACTAGAACAGAATAGAGAATATTAACTGTATAGTAAGTGTCTTTGTTTTGATTTTATTTATACATACATATATATATATATGTATATGAATATGTTCACAGGGCCATGGTGAAAAATGTATTTTTTACTGAGTTATAGTAAAAAAAAGTCTTGGAAAAGTGTTTTATGGCAATATGATTCTATAAATGTTATGCCTTACAAAGGTCCATTGATTCAACTCAAAAAAATTGTCATTGCAACTGGAAAAACACACAGCTAAGTGCCAAGAGTGTTGTAAATATTAGTTTCCTGTTCGTAAAGTGTTTGATACACCAGAGTTCTCTCAAAGTTACCGAGAAGGAAAGAAAATGGCATATGCCATTATCTTAGAATACACACATTCTGTCTTCTACATGCCTATTGGATATAGCACAAGTTGTCCAGGATCTCGCAAAGTGAAGTTCTCCTTCAGACAAAGCATATTCTCTTCTTATAGGCATCTGGTGAGTGACTGGAAGTGATGGAAGGTCAAATGAGAAATTGTAGTTACTTTCTCAAATAAGAATTTAAACTGCCTAGAGTTTACTGAGTGACCATTTTCATTTCTTGTTCATTTTTAGTTTGCAGTCTTCTGACCTGTTTTTAGCCAATGTAAAGCTTAAAAAAGTCTACAAATTCTTTTTATTTTGAGTACACAAAAGAAAGATTAAGGCATTTACTTTTTTGAAATAACTTCAAAATGTATCTTATTCCTCCATGGTCACCTTATTTTTTCTATTTTGAAATAGTTGGATAGTTTGGATAGTTTGGATATTTGGATAGTTTGGATAGTTTCTTGAAAGTACTAAGCATCTCAGGCACTGTTCAGGGGGCATTAATGAGTCCTTTTCATCATGGGTGGCCCCTTTGCATAGTTGGAGACTTCACCAAATTATCTATTGCTAGCGATAAACCAAAATCAGTTTTCACATGAAACTCATTTCTATGTAAATCCTGTTACCTGAGAAAGAAATGATTACTGATATGGGACCATCTACATAGTGGTATTTGCCTACCAAATAAAATCTTTTAAAGTTTTGTTTTTGTTTTTGTTTTTGTTTTTTTAAGAGAGAAAATACTCTAGTTGAGGAGGAGAGAGAGAATCTCAAGCAGGCTCCAAGCCCAGTATGGATCCTGACAAGGGGCTCGATCCCACAACCCTGAGACCATGACCTGAGCTGAAATCAAGAGTTGTACAATCAACTGACTGAGCCACCCAGGTGCCCCCAAAATAAAAATTTTTTCAAATAAATTTAAAGAGAACTAGAAATGAGGACTATCATTCCATGTTAATAATTATAAACCATTTTTTTTCTTTTACTGGTTTTTTTTTTTGGCAAGAAAATGTGAATTTTAATATGTTACTATACTTCTTAATCCTACATGTATAGAACTTTGCTGAGATGGTAAAAAAATATGTCTACATGCCTTCTTCATTATTCCTACATCCTAACAATTTCTACTGGTGGTCCCATCATCAGACTGCATAATCATGCAGATAGTACAAATACAGATGCACTGATTACAACATTGGTTGTAACAGCATTCTGATTGGTCAGAGCCCAGGCAGTGATGTTTATCACATATTTCCTACATCTATCCCCCTTTTTTAATTTTACTTTTTTTTTTAAGTAGGCTCCATGCCCAATGTGGCACTGGAACTCACAACTCTGGGATTTAGAGTCACATGTTCTACTGACCAAGCCAGCCTGTTGCACACCCCCCAACATCTCCCCTTTCTATGTTCTCACTCTCAATACAAACCTATTAAAAAAAAATTTGGTCCATGAAAAGAATATTTACAATAGAGCCAATTAAGCCAAATCATATTTCTAAACAGTTCTGGTCTTGAGAAAGTTTTCAGAAAAGAGAAAAGAGATGACCCATCAATATAATGTAACCAAAAGATGAATTTAATAACATATGAAAGCAAAATTTCTGAGGTTAATATGCAATCTTCAAACTTTCTTGATCTCCTCTTTCTATGCCATATGTGATAAACTAGGACACAGAATTATCATTCCAAAATGTGATGAACAATATTTAAAAATGAAATAATGGTGTGAGGAATAACTGAGAGAGAGTATGGACTAATATGAATTCTGATTTCTCAGACATTTCTCTAGGAAACTTCTAGTTGGACTAAAAACTGAGGTTTCTGTCTAGCCCCATTATTTGTTTCAAAGACTTAATTCTGTTTTGATTAGAGGAATATATGCTCTGAACCTGCTAGATCTTTGGCTAATATTCCTGGTTTCTCATATTAGAGAAATGTGCTGTCTTTTACTATATTTTGATGATTATTTGTATGGTAACGTGGAGGCTAGTAATATCCATCTATTCACACAAAAACTGAATGCAGAATATGTTGTTGTAATTTGACAACACTGCTAAATTACGGCTTCTTTAAAGAAATGCTCTCCATCTTTTCTTTTTTCTCTTGGTTAAAAGTCACGACTTCTATGTGAAACTTGAAGTGATTGACAAACATAGGAACTCTCTAAAAATGTACAAAAGCATTGCCCAATGTGTGGATTATGAATTCAAAAAGGTGGACTGAGACAAAATATAATTACTTTCCTTTGAATTGAGCAAGTCACTGGGGTTAGCAATGTCAATCTCATGGGAAGTGTAATGAAATCTCTAATGACCACAGAAGGTCTGGATCTTCACTTCACGTTTCATTTGGAAGATACTCTACTAGTATTGGTGGAAATGAATGGGATTATTAGAAGCTTAACACGTGTACTTCCTTGACAGAATACATTTTTAGATATCTAGCATGGTGTGGGAAATGGGGAATCACATTAGCCAGATATATTGGTTAGCAGAAAGGTAGCAAATAATGGAGATGGTTTTCATCACTCTCTGATCCTTTCCAAGTGCAATGGCTGGGAACTCTTCCTTTCCTTAATGTCATTTCCTGTTTAATTATCAAGGATGTACACTTGATAATAAAAAACAGGTATACTCCTGAGGAGTTCAGAAGAGGCTTAGCACAGTTGCAGGCATTGCTTTCTCTGTTGGCTGTGAAGGCAGCTGTGGATTAAGGGACCTACAACTTAATGGTATGAATAGATAATATGGCTAATTGTGAGGGAAACATGTAATGAGTGCCAGGATAAGAGTCAATCTCTAGGTGTTAGATAAGGCCTTCTCTTACTCACTGGTAAAGGAGACAGAGGGATAGGATGAACTCCAGTTTTAAACCTTATCCGCTTTCCCTCAGGACCAACCCTACAACTTCATTATCTCACCAGTCTTTCAGTGTGGCAAAATCTCTAGATCCTGCTTTCTTTAGGATTGGGCTTTGATCTTTAAAGAGCTGTGGTCATCACCAGTTAGGTTCACCAATATCTAGTTACCCTGTTTCAGACACATTTCTCTTCTTCTTGGAAGATGACAGAAATGCAGTTCTTAGCAACCTCATTCCCTTAAAGTTGGTTGGGGCCAGTAACTAGTTCTGGATATGAATTGTGAACATACCCAAGGTATGTCAACCAATGACTGAGGAGACGTTGTTGCATAAATACTCTGTTCTCTCACACCTTGGGTAAGAAAACTCTGAGATATGTTTTCCCAAGTTTCTCAGTGCTCTTACACTTCAGTTGCTACAATGGAAATTTACTCAGAAATGTATACTCTTTACTGGACCTTTTCCCTCTCTATCTCTGTCTCACTTTCTTTCCTCCTTTGGTATTTCCTAGGATTGTCTTCCAATTGAATTATTTGCATTAAAATCCTTTTGGAGCAGTTTTAAAATATTTTCATAACTCTTACATACCCCTTCTAAGAGGTGGAACCAAATTCCCTCTCTTAATTCACCTAGACTTAGTAACTTGTTTCTAACAAATAAGGTATGGTTAAAAGGATATTTTGTATATAGGGGTAAAAGTACTCCTTACTATTTCCCTTGAATAACTTGCTCTGGAGGAAGCTAGCTAATGTTATGTGAATGTTCACACAGTTCTATAGAGAGGTCCACAAGATAAGGAACTGGGGTTTCCTGCAAACAGCCATGTAAGCCAGCCATCACAGAAGCAGATCTCCTGGCCCAGTCATGCCTTCGGATGACTTCAGTCCCAGTCAACATTTTGACTGCAACCTTTTGAGGTCCCAACACAGAATCACACAGTTAAGCCACTTTGGGTTTCCTGATTCTCAGAAATTATGTAAAATAATAAATGCTTGTTGTTTTAAACTGCTGATATTTTATTGCACAGCAATAAATAATTAATTTACCTTGTCTCAGAGATTGTATCTAGGGTACCTCAAAGCTATGTCAACTCTCTTGTTGAGTTAAGTGTACTGAAATTACGTGCAAAATAGAGCCATGACTTAAGTCCATCTGATGTTGGATTCAATGGATCCATGGATCTATCTATCTGTGGTTATTTATCTAATATTTATGTGCTTAAAAGGATGGATGGGTTTATTTACCAAATTGATGAACTTCCCTATTGAATCCTTGACCTTTGGAATAATATCCATTAGAGTGGGAAAGACCACATACACGTGGAAATTTCATCTCACCGTGCAAGGTAATAAACCAGAAGCATCCTAGGTAGAAGGGCAGAGATTAGTGCCACTTTCAAAAACTAAAGAATGCAGATATTGCCTCTGGAAAAAAACAAAATGGACCATGGTGAATAATGGTACACTTCCAAAAATTTAACAAAGTGGTAGTCGCAATTATAGTTGCTATGCCAGATATGATGTAGTTATTAAACTAGATCAATACAGTTTCTGGCACATTGTATGAGACTGATAATCTGACGGGAGTATTTCTTCCAACTCCAATCAAGAAAGAGGATTGGAAGTATCCACATTCACTTGGGATGAATAAGAATTTATAGCTTTGCATCAGGGATATATTGTCAAACTATGTAATGTGTGGAGTCTCTAGTGAGCCGCAATAGAAGAATTGCATCACAGACCCTTAACATTGTGGAGTAAGGTCATGCTATATATAGCAGGGAAAATTTTCCATTCCAAAATCAGTTCCTGATGTAGAGCATTGATAGAGACCATCATTCCTATCCTTAACAACAAAAACATGTCATGTAAGCTACTATAAAATTATAGTCTTTCAGAAACTCTTTAGAGAGCTGAGGATGTAAAGAAATCCAAATGAGTCACAAAACAAGTCCACACAAAGCCACAAATTCTTTCCCATGGGGCCTTCGGTGAAACACAGCAATAGTGTGTGAATGGTAGGTACAGGGAAGGAAGACTAAGAGATTTATCCCCAAGGTGCATAGAGCCCTCATCAGGTTCAAGGAAGCAGGCTGCTAGAGGCTGAGGGCAGAGCAGGAGAGCTCAGAGACATGACCCTGAGGTGGATATAACCTTCACCAAGCATGAGACATGGAAAATTTGGGCCAGGGAACCTATGTAGAAAGATAGAAGGCAAAGAAAACTCCCTAGCACTGCATAATGTTAGCAGTTGGGCTGTAAAGAAACATCTCTGGCATCTTTCTGTGTTCAGGGAGTACCTCAGCTCATCATCAAAATATCTGAATCCAGTGGTGAACAGGATCCAGCTAATGCTGCAAAACGTATATTTTTGTTCCGAATTTTTTTTTTATCAGATTAAGAAACTAATTTAAAAAGAAAGTGACTTATCTAAACTAACACATCTATCTAGGAGCAGCACCAAGGCTAGAACTGGGTCTTCTCACTTCTGGTTTAATTCCTTGTCTGCTGTACCACGTATAGGACTATAATTAAATGAAAAGCACTATTCTATATATCATCAATCTCCTTGATCTTTTCTCAAAAAGTTTGAGGTTGAATCACAATTGCCTGAAATTCTTTTTAAAGTCTAGAATATTGAAAATGTAATCTTTTTTTTTTTTTTTGCTCAAAATTTTTAGAAAATTCTAAGGTGTCATTGCTTATGTATATTTAGCTATGCTCAAATACAAGTAAGTCCTGTGGATGTGTTAGTGAGAATGTGAAGACAAGGTAGACAAGGTTAATCTAAAGAAGAAATATGTGCAGTGATTAAATCCAAAGACTGTGGAGCCAGATTGCTTGCATTTGGAAAATTGCCTAATCTCTCTGCTTCATTATTTGCAAATGGGATTCATAATAGTATCTACATCATTGGATTGTTGTGAATATTAAAAAAGTTAAAACATGTGAAAAGTAATTAGAATAGTACTTAATAATATTTGCTGTTTTGTGTCTTATCTGGTTGAGAAATGAGGTTAAGATGCCAGGAAAATCGTTTTTATACTGAACAACTCTTGGGTTTATATCTTGTCTGAATAATTTTGAGGGGATATTTACTTCTGCTATATGATTTTTTAAGAATGGCATAAAGAGTTATAGTAGGACTTGTTTAAAATGTAAATAGATTTTCAACTCATAATTAGAAAGGATTAGCAGATATCATGGTTACTCTAATAGATATAACAATAACTGTCTTCCTTCATACCTCTCCCTTTCCCATATAGGCTAGAACAGGAGAGATTAGTTTCCTTTAAACACAAACCTTTTCTTTACAACATAGGGAGAAAAATATGACAATTGCTAAAAAGATGTTAGGTCTGTTTGTCCTTGTGTTTTGTCCCAAAACCATGGTTTTTGTTTGTTTGTTTGTTTGTTTTGTTTTGTTTTTAAATCTAAATAGGATGTTAAATGCAGGACCAGGAGAAACAAGACACCATTGGTTGGGGAGATGGATGTTAACCAATGGCGAAGACTTGTCCTAAGTAAGCCACAGTAATGGGAATTGATTTCTTTAAATAAAAACAATGTCAGAAAAAAAGAGGTCTTTAAAAGATGTATTCATGAACTTTCAACAGAATGATGCAAAGAGGTCTGATGAAAAATAACTTCCTTACATTCCTGCCATAGAGCCTGGAATGTTCACCATTCTGTGACAACTTCTTAAAATGAATATGGACAAGAACTGGAGAAGGGAGTAAATGAAAAAGTCAAGGATTGCTGGTGAGCGTGTGGAAAATTATTTTCTTATTTAGAGTTTTCTAATGTGCTATAATGTGGTATGTGTAATTGAAATAGTCAAGACCACAAAGTGCATTTAAAACAAAATAAGGTTTAATAAGGTTAATTCATTTACTTAAAGGAAGGATATATGCTAGACTTAATCTGATGTAAATGATCACCGAAGTTACCAATCCCTCACCCTGCATGTGAGTAAAAAAAATTAAATGTTCACAAAGATAATCAGGTAAGGCTTACTAAAAGAAATCTTTAATGTTACCTTAAGACCATAATCATTAAGTCTTACAGTAATGGAAGAGGTAGTGGTATGTTTTAAAAAGCAGAATTGTTTAAAATTAACTATTATGGATATGTATGGATACTATTATTTGGAAGTTTTAATCAAAAGACTGAAAGGGAGATTTGTAAAAATCCTCACATGATTATGGGAAATGCATGCAGAAGTTTTGAATTAGAAATTTGTTTTTATATAAAATGACAATTGTTTGGTTCTAAATATAACATGGGGAACCACTGACTCTATCTGTTAAGTTTGATAAGTAGCAACTGAAGAAATAAATATATTTATTTCGATGGGCACTAATTAGTAGTCAGCCCATGCAATATTGCAGGAGAGCACAAGAAACATAAGGAGGGTAACTTATGATATTCATAGTTATTCATGACGTATATATTAGTAACGCTGTGTTTGGTAAAGCTCAAGCATAGCTCTTTAAGAGAGATCTTTTCTAAGGCAAATATTGTATTTGAGAAGTACAGTGTTAGAAGATTAAAGCCAATACATATTCTGAAAATGCATGTGGACAAGGACTGGAGGGTGACATGAATGAAAAAGTCAAGGATTGCTACTGAGAGTGGGGAAGATTATTTTTCTTATTTATTTTCTTATTTAAATATGCTATATTGTGGCATGTGGTTGAAAGCCAGACCCTCAGGCAGCAGCTTTTAAATTATACAAGTGTACACAGTCCTATGCAACTGCAAGCAGATGTGCCTGGTGATCTAGAGGTGTTCCCTGGGCGGTAGTTGCCAAAATCCGGTCTCTAGACCGGTGTATAAGCTCCCGCCTGGGAGCCCGAGGCAAGCTTCCGGGAGGCAGAGGGAGAGAGCGTGAAGACGCAGTGCACACCAGCCCACGCTGACGCTGACGCTGACGCTCACGCTGACGCTGACGCTCACGCTGACGCTGACGCTCACGTTGTAAACTCGTGGGGATGGCTCGTACCCAAAGTCTGCTCCTCAGGTCGAAGCTCCCGGAAGTGAATACAGGCCTTTTTCACAGAAAGAGTAGGGCTGTGTTTGTCTGTGCAGTACCCTAAGGGTTCTGGCCTGCGGAGATGGGTCTTTCTGAGGGTTACAGTCCCATGGGACCCCGAAATACAAGCTTCTCGGCCACCAGAGCCAGGACAGCAAGGGACATCTCCTGGGACTTGACTGCGGCAGGCGGCAGTCATAAAGACCAGGACACCAAACGTGTGTAAAAGAGGGGGACAGTGGCACTCTGGAGTGTGGCAGAGAGCGAGCCAGTGAGCATGAGAATGTTATGCACCGGCTGGAGGGAGGCAGCGGGAGTGCTTAGAGATGGCGCCTGCAGGCAAAGAAAAAAAAAGAGAGAGACAGAGAGAGAGAAAAGAGAACAAACAGACAAAAACGAAACAAAACAACAACAAAAAAGAAAACAAATCTCGAGTTAAAAAAATAAAAAAAGTGCCTATTAGTTGGAGCAAGGCGCAGGGAGAACTCGAGGATGGCACCCTCCAGCCTCTGTTCCCAGAATGCATCCCAGCAGGCCCCCAGAAGTGTGTCAGATCAGTTTGTCCCTCAGGCCAACTCTCCTCTCCCACAGAAAGTCTGGGCACCCCTGGATCGGCGGCTCCCACGCTGGGTCCTGAAGACTGGTGAGTTAAAGGGCAGGTGGTTTAAGAGCCCAGGTCACTACAGCCCCGTAGGTCTTGTGGACTCCCGCCCGAGATGGTTTTCAAAGCTAGATATTTGGAGGCTTGTCTCTAAGATGCAGGTTTTAAAAGTTGGGGGTGTCTGATAATGGGGTTGAAACCCTTTGCTCCTTAGTGAAGAGTGTGGGGTTTGAGTTCCCGCTCCACTGTGGGTCTCTGCTAGGGAGTTGCAGGGGACGGTGGGGATGGTGTTGGGGTTTATGGTGAGGTTGTGTCTCAACCTTTCCTACCTCTCTGATGTGGACCTTCTCTTCTGCCTCCAGCTAGGAGTGGCTCAGATAGTATTTTTTGCAGAGAAAGTAGTTCTTTACATAGTAGCAGATTCAGTGTGTTCCAGGAGTAAGCACTTTCAGGATCCTCTTCCGTTGTCATCTTGAACCGTGAACTCAAAAATCTGTATATTGAATCCAGTTTCTACCTGAAACTTAAGCGTATATTGATAAAAATTATAATTTTGATCTTTGCTTCTTGTGAGTCTGTGACAGAAGGCTAGTCTTCATTTCTGAACCAGATAGGATAAAGGAAATGTGACAGTTTGTGAGAAGTTTGTTGTATCATGGGTATCATGTCCCAACTTTCTTCATGATCAAGACACATAAAAAATGATTGCATTATTAAAGGAATCTGTCACACTAACTCCATGAAATCTTTACTTAAGGATATGTCTCGTAAGTGAAATCAGTAAGAGGCTGAGAGTATGGCTACATGCATGAGATATTTTCATAATTTTCAACTTGGATTTGTGGGAATTCTTTATGATCTATTATTATCTCTTAGCCTCCTACTTAGAGTCAGGAAAGTGAAGGGCATTTTGCATGAAGTAAGACCACCTTGAGAGATCATTCCATTCAATATTTGTCACAACAAAACCCAACATCTGTCAAAATGGCTCTCATCTCTTGGCTTTAAGAAATCATAATTTAAAAAAATATGACCGTGAAATCCAGGCATTATGGTATATTTAGAGGCTGAAGGCAAAGTGCCTTGAGGTTAAATAGTATCAGTTACAGTCTTCTTTCAGCAGTCTGGCATACAAGATGGAAGTCAATCTTATAAATTAACAATTGACAAAAACACATTTGAGATTTTTTTCCTCAAAGGGTTCCTCATCAAATTTATCTCAGTAGAACCAGGTTTCCATCAAGATTCCAGGATAGTTTTTGCTTGTTTGTTTGTTTGTTCGCTTTCCTGGAAGTTAGACTTTAAGTTTGCAGCATAACTCTAACAGAAATGAGTTTATTTGTTATTAGAATAGATCCAAAAGCCTCTTGAAGAGTTTGTTTAAACCAGTAGAATCAATGTCCCATACAACTGTACATAACATGAACTTCTGAGGAATATTCAAAATGTTCGCATCATCTGGTGGGTGAAGGGGAGAGTGGGGAGCCTCACGCAGTAATGTTATCCAGATGTAACCATCGTACCAATTCCCGTGGCGATCAAAACATAATTTTCTTTTGCTCTAAAACTGAGGTTTTCAAATTGAGTCTGTTTCCTTGGTGACATACGGCAGGGTTTCAATAGTACCCAAAGCTGCTTGATAAACAGTGTATAGCTCTTGCTAAAATATTTTGGGGGTAAACATTTTAACAACAACACAAATTATACAAATTTGGTAAATAATAACTGCAATACAAAATTCTCATGCTTAAGGAGGATCACTCTGAGCTGGGCCATCAGCACCAATAAAAGGCATGTATACATATTCTCTGCCATTTGTGTTAATTGCATTAAAATGCTTTACAGATAATGCTCTAAGAAAAATAGGAATTTGATGAAGAATTTCAATAATTTCACTGCTGTGATTGGCTAATATTTAAAAATTGTTGGTAGCCTAGCTAAAAGAATCAAAGAAGAACCCAAATGAGTAAGTAGCAAAGGGCAAGTAAGTAGAATGACTAAGTAGCTATTCATTGTCTAGTCATAATAGACTACTTAGTAACTGTCTCTACAACTTTATTTCTTCTGCATATGGTACCATTATCACCTTTGGGTTCATCTCCATCTTTAGGTTTTAAGTTCTGCCCCATCTTATCAGGGAAGAGATTTCAGGAAATATAGATCTATGGGGCACTAAAAATCAAGTCAGTGTTGTTAGTCTTGATTTGACCCTGGCATTTTAATTCTAGTACCTGGGCTTCTGTTCTCCTCTTAGATTTTAAACACCTGTTTATAACAAGTCCTTATTTTATTTGAATAACTTGAGTCCTAACGTTGTCCCAGTTTCCCAGCTCCTAAAATACAGGGCCCATGTATTACTTTCCAAATGCCCTTCTCCAAGCTCTCTCTATTGTCTCATCTCCTTTCTTTTTTTTTTTTTTCCCCATTCTACTGTTACAAAGCTATCACTATCTTCTGTCAGGAATGTATTGTACTAGTTATTTGTATATTCCTGGTGCTGACACAGACACTAGCATGTATATAGCAGGTTTTCAATAAACTTGTCTCAAGTGAATGTGTCACCTTAGATTTCTGCTCCCTTACTGTAGAAGACAAGAGTAACTAAATCCATCACAAAACCGTCTTACTCTTAGCTAAGCATATGCAAGGCATCCTGAAGAATGTCTAAGTAGAATAGTCTTCTACTTCAGGTTCAGATGTCATATTCCAACATATACAGAGTGATGGGTATTCAGAAGTCGTTTCTCTCACACATTAGTTTATTCCCATGCTTCTGTCATCTGGCTTTCATTATTGATTTTATATTCTCCTAACCCCACTTCTTTCTGTCAACCCCTAGAGCTGCTCCATGATTTTTAACTTTTTGGTTTCCTCCTGAAAAGTCTATCCTCTAACCTGGATTGTTAGTCCTCCTCAGTCACTTCTAATTCAGTCATTGGGTAGGGAGTCTAAGAGAGGGTTTTCAGGTGTTGAAAGTAGGGTGGCGAGGCGCAGAAGCCTCTGTAATGACATTGCCAAAGTGGGGAATTTGAAAGACTAGTATTCCTTAAGTGTTGTAAATAGGGATTGTCATTTACTTCTTTGTTATGTTAATCAACGAAAGAGCTGTGTCTTTACAAATATATCTTCTCTTAAGGAGCTCTTCTCCTTTGTGTTTTTATGTTGAAAGAATATCTCCTAATCCACTCTGGGTTGCATTATGAAAGGTTCCTTAGGTGTTCCTCTATTCCTCCAGCCATTGTGGGTGCCAGATTATAGAAAATAGTCAAAAAGAGATGGGATGGGTGTTTGGATTTGTTTAGTATTGCTACTGATGCCTGCTGATACACGTATTTCAGTTTGCTTGACTCCTAACTAAACTTCTCAGATGGCAACTGCTTATCTGGACACAATTTTTTACCTGTCATCATATCTTTTAAATCCTGTGCTGTTCTTGACAATAAGGTTCCCACCCATTTCCATTTCTGCCATCAGTGTTAGTCCTGTTTTAGCGGTTAAATATATTTTTCTCAGTAATGTTCTTTAAGTACTGGTACAACATTTAGTAATTGGATTAAGATAAATTTTCAAGACAAGAGAATGAGAAACCTGATTTGGGAATCTAGTGCATGAAAATACAGAACCAAACCTTGTTTCCTTACAAACCAAGCTTTTTCGTGACTGTAGCAGATAGCATGTTTTCAATCCTCTCCGGTGATGAAACTTATATTTCTTGTTGGAATTTTTTTTTATTATTATTATTTTTTGTGTGTGTGTGAGTATATGAGGATAGCTTTCTCCTTCCTGACTATGGAGGGACAGGGAACTTGGCATCGTCCAGGCAAATCAAAGTAGTCTATCTCCCTGGCCACCGCTGTTCAATGACAACATATTAGAGACTCTCAGGGAAGTTCCAGCCAGAAATAGGGAGTCTATCAAAACAAAACAAAACAAAACAAAACAAAAGCTACTAGCTTGTAAGTGGGTAACACTGATAAGGGTAGCCATTGATAATCTTGTTCATTCTAATGAAATCAAAGAGAAAGCCAATAGAGACAGAAGGTTCTGAAAGATGGCTAGAGAGGCAGTGTCCTCTGTCTAACCATGCTTGAAACCTCAGGACCTACTACATTTCTGAACTTCCCAGTAGTGGGAATTCATGCATAAACTCCTTCCCTTCCCAGGCTAGCTTAAGTGGGTCTTCTGCAACTGGCAATCTAATGAGTCCTATTTGACACTGTAAACACAAATTGAACCATACATAATGTTATTTGCTATATGAGACCAGTCTTGCTTCAGATAAGGGAATAATATAGGAGAAATTGTATCTTGTATCTGAACTGGCTGAAATAAAGAAATCAACATAGCAACAAGATGAATGAAGAAATCTTCTTTCAAGAGACTGGAACTATAGCCACAAAGCCAGTATTCCTATACACGTTTTCCTAGTGACTTCAGTTATTGCATAGCCAAGGAAATGCAAATATTAACTTCATTTAATGGGGTATCCTAAGAGAGTCAAAATCTTTCTAAAACAAGATAATCAGATTTGGGTAGGCAGGGAGGTAGAGAAGTATAAGGATGAAGGAATGTGGAATCAGTCAGTTATTAGTAAGGAATTCTGGTCTATTAAATAGAAAAAATAATGATAATCATTTTTATTGGCTATTATGGCTATCAGTGCTTTCTATGTCCATGCACAGCACTTAAGTCTATTCCTTGCAGAGAGACTGCGAGTGTTAATAATTCCTATCTTACAAGAAGGAAACTAAGGCTTAGCAAGTTGGTGAAGGCTCTAGAGTTAAGGCATAGGGATAAAGTTCGAACTCAAATCTTTTAAATTGCAAAACCCAGAGGGCTTCCCTCCCTGCCACTCTACCACCCTACTCCCTTGAAATAGGGACACCAAAGGTTGCAGTGACTGACAATACATTGATTTCATCAGGTTTTAGCAGAAGACCCCAAGATGGGCAGGATAAATCACTGAAATGGCAATCCTATTTTTGGATATCTGCTTGGGCTGAAAGGATATGTCCACAGAAAGGTCATCAGCATAGTTTCATAGTTTAGGAAGTGGACTATGGAGCTAGGGCCCCTGGATTCCAGTTATGACTGTAGCAGTTGCTAGTTCTTGCATCTTGCACAAGCTATGTAACCCCTTTGTGTTGGTCTCCCCATTTTAGAAATGGGGTTATTAATATATACCTCTTAGGATTGATATGATAATAAAATACATTAATGTTTGTAAAGCTTTTAGAAGAGCACTGGCTGTATAATAAGCACTCCATAAATGTTTATTAAATAAAGAAAAAAACAAAATCTATTTTCTGTATTTTAATTTTTGAATTGGTTCCTCTAGGTCAGGATTTGGCACTGTTTTTGTTTTGGGCTGGATTATATCTTGTTGTGGGGGGCTGTCCTGTTTAGTAGCATCCCTGGCCTCTACTCCCTAGATGTCATTAGCACAGCCTTCCCCCGCCCCTTGGTAACAATAATTTTCTCCAGACACTGACATATTTCTCAGAGGGGGTAAGGGGAACAAAAATTGTCCCCTTTGAGAATCACTGCTCTTGATGTAAGAATTAGTAGTCTATAGATCTTGGATTTATGTATAATTATTAGTAGTTACAAAGTTATAAAGTGGAGCCCATTGCTAATGTCACTACTACTACAGACGTTTCAAAGTTAAAACCCAGAACAAAAAGTTCTTCAAGGAGTAAGATGTTGTCACCAGCTTGCTATATAGTCTACTCAATTTCATTGCTTTTTCCCCCCTAAATATTATTTCTTCTATTCAGTATACTCTGGTCTTTCCATTTCAGTGTGTATTTCCCCTCTGTGCCCTTCTCTGTGTGGCAACGCTGCATGTCTACCAGCAGGTGGTATCCATGAATAATGTGATCTACATCTTTTCCTTCAAGGCTCAGGCTCAATGAGATTACCTCTCCCACACGCTGTCTGGAGGCTTAACGGCCAGAGCTCTGTAGGGATATTCTCTTTCTTTCCCCTAATTTGGAGGGTGGGACCATGTATTCAAAAAGAGTTTCAGAGGGCTGCTGGCTACATTTTATGTGACAGCAGATATTATGTATAACTCTACTATTTGAGTTGGATACTTGTTAGCAGAATAATAGAGGTATTTGTTTGCTGGATAGTCAGAATTTTGCTAATTTGAATACCCAGATTATGTTATTTCACTCTTCTTGATTGACCACCAATTACTGCGTTCCACAATTGCATGTGGCAATGTGGGGATTGGCTTAAGAAGATAATGAAAGAAGCCCAAATAGTAATATCTTTATCTTTTGCATTTTAAATGCTCATAAAAGCACACCGGCTTCTCTTCGTATATTATAGTAATAGTGTTGATGCATCTCAATTCTAGTAATGACTAATAATCATATGGAAATAAACATTTTCATATGTCATGGGGTATTTAAAGGTATCTATTCATTAAAAAGTTTTCATATTTCAAGAAGATATATATTAGGTAGTAATACTATGGTTTATGTTATAAAATTTCAGTATATTACAGTCTTGTCCCTTTGCATGCAACTCTCTGAGTCTACCAAATTTTCCTTCTCTGGATTTTATGTTCTGGTTCGTAATCCAGCATAGGGGAACCTACATCCCTATTATTGTACAGTCTAACTAGATTGGACTTGCTCTTTGGAAAATGGGTACAGGAAACCTTCAGAAATAATGTCATTTTTGAGCCCCAAAAGGTGGAATTAAAAACAAAACTTTTTCCTGGAAGTAAAGTAGAGGATTGAAAAAAAAGTTCAAAAGTAGAAATCTTAATTAATTTAATTCATCTGACACATTGGAAGGATTTTGTGGCTTCCCTTCCCTGGGGTCGCTTCTGTACTTGCTATGGAATCAAATTGAGCCAATCATTTCCTCCAGCTTCACAATCTGTATCTAGCCTTGTATTCCAATCAATATCGTAGTGATTGATATTGATCTTGAGGAGTTGAAATGACTGGCTCAACCATGTCTTGGTTTGATCAATTGTTAAGTATACCTGGTGTTAAGAGTTCTGTTCCTCATGAAATTATGATCAAACATATGACCCCTAAAAGAACTTGGACAGCTTAGTAATAATAGATTATCCTCAATTAGCAAAATAAAGTGAGACTTTATCAACTAACATGTGCCAGGTAATTTTAAAAATATTTCCATTTTAAAAATTATTAGAAGTTTAGAAAATACATTTTCATAATAATATAGGATTTTCTACATTATGAAAAAATTGACCCATGTGTCTTCATCATTATTTATCCTTCATTCAGGTTTGTTAATCATAACATTTTGTCATATCTATAAAATACAGAGAGATATAAAATATCTAGAGACATCATATATATAGAGATATCATATATATACATATACACACATATGTATGTGTATATATGTAGTTTATAGAAACTATTGCTGAAAATCCCTATGTATACCATCCTGATGTCATTCCTATTTATCCTTCTCCAATCATTCTCCAGAATTTAGTGTTTATCTTCTCATGTAAGCTTTTACTACATTTGTGGTTATTCTGCCTGTTTTATAATAAACGGTCTCATAGTCAGTATTTCCTCTGACAGCTTGTTTTTTAATTCAAATTAAATTTTATGAGATTCATCCATATTGATGCAACTCTTACATAGATGAGTAGAGTGCAATTTATTTATCTAACCTTCTGTTGAAGAACACTGAGGTTGTTTATAATTTGTCTCTCTCCTACCAGTAGTGCTGCTGTGAGCATTTGTGTACATGTCTCCTTGTGTGCATGTGTGAAAGGGTCTGTAACAGAGAATTGCTAAATCATAGAAAATGCATCTTCAAATTTATCAGATAGCCCTAAATTGTTCTTAAACTTATATTTTCTCTAGCTGTGTATAAAAGTGTTCTTATTTTACAATCTCATCAACTATTTGGTATTATTAGACTTTATTTTTATTTATTTTTTGCCAGGCTGGAGGTATGAAATTGTATCTTACCATGGTTTTATCTTGCTTTTATGAGATCACCACCATGTTGCCTTATGTCTATTTGCTCTTAGTTTTTGTTTTTCTGAAAAGTTTTTTGTTCATATCCTTTACTATTTTTTTCTCTTTGATTGTTTGACTTTATTCTTATTGATTTACAGAATATCTGTCTCCCATCTTAACCCCCTCAACTTCCAATCTTGTTTTGTTATTTGTAATATGATGTAGTTTTGTAGATTATTTTTTAAATGATTATATATAAATTTTATTTCCCTCATGTTAAATTCAGTTACATTTTCTTCAATACTAAAAAAAATATATCTTTACATTAATGTATTCAAATGATACACACAAATATAAGAAAGTTAAGATCTCCTGAAATCTCAGTATCCCTATATAATTTTGCTAATATTTTAGTTAATCTTCTAATATATCCTTTGTGCATTCACCCACATTCCCAGATACATACTTTTACATGTAATTAGGTCATATAATTGTACTTCTTTGTCTTCCTTCCTTATTTTGTGCCCCATTTCCCTATTCTGCTACTTTTTGCCCATTTCCATATTCTGTCATTCCAGGTAGGGCAAGTTAATAACTTCGATTTTCAAGCCAGCAATGACATATCAAATCCTTCTCATGGATTTGACAATCTGCATGTCTCTTCTGTGATCACTTGGAAAAAACTCTCTGCTTTTAATGGCTCATATGATTTGGCCAGACCTACCTGGTAATCTTCCTGTCTTAAGGTCATCTCTGCTATAATGTAATCACTGGAGTAAAACCTATCTTATTCAAGGTCCCAAGTTTTATGCAGGGCATGTACAGCAGTGAGGTAGAAATTCTTGAGGGGTATCCTAGAATTCTGCTTACCACAATCTGCCATCTGGCCCCCAAAGACTCAAGCCCCTGCCAAATGAACAACACAGTCGTTTCCTCCTGAGGATTCCAAGAGTCTTACCCATTACAGCATTGGCTCACATCCAGAATCTCCTCTTAATCTCATTAGCTTCAAAGGCTAAACTCTCAACATTTAAGTCATCTAAATCATATGCAGATGAGGCTCTTGGGTATAATCCATTAAGTGTAACTCCTGGGGCATAATTAATCTTTGTCTGTGGACCTATAAAACTAAAGAGAAAACTTATATGACCCCAACACTCATCCCCAACAGGATGAGTACTGTTAACAGTTATAGGCATTAGAATTTAAAAAGGGCAAATGGAAGATAAAAAGGAATCATTGGTCCAATGCAGTTCTGAAATTTGGCCAGGACAAGTTTTTAGCCTGAGTTCCTTGATTAGGTTTCAGGACTTGGAGATAATCCTTCACAGCTTTCTGCTTTGCCCCCCTGAGTTCTCATTTGTGGCTAGAGGGTGTTGGCTGTGTTCTATCCACTCTTGGTTTCACCCTCTTAATCATATTCCCTTTTCTGTGAAAGGTAGCATGTGCATATATCTGAGTAATCATATCAGCCTCTTCCAGTAGAAATTGGGCATCCAGCAGCTTCCTTTCATTTGTGTTTTTTCTGTTCCTTTATAATTCTCTTAAAAACTTTTGTATTTTATATTTATTTTTTGCATTTATGTTTTTTCAGGGATATTGTTCTGTTTTTTTTTCTTATCTTTATCTGATTTTTGATATCACAATAAAGTCTCACCTCATAAAATAAATTGGCATATATTTCTTTCTCTTCAGTTTTCTGGTAGATAAAGATACTGTGTAAAGTTGGTGTTTCTTCCTTAAATATTTTGTAGAATTCACCAGTGAACTTATTTGGGCCTGAAATTTTCTTTGTGAGGTTTTCAAGTAAGGATTCCATTCTTTAATGTGTATAGACTTATTCAGGTCATAAGGTTATGTATTTTTTCCCTGATTGAGCTCTCATAATTTGTGGCTTTCAAGGGATTTGTTCATTTAATCTAAAGTTCCTAATTTACTGGTATAAAGCTGTTCACAGTGTCTCAAGATCTGTAGTGATTTCCTTTATTTTATGCCTAGTATCGTTAATTTGTGTTTCCTTTTTTGTGGTGAGCTTTAATAGAGGTCTTCAGTCTTATTGATCTTTTTATCGTTTTATCTTTTTTTTTTTTTTTTTTTTTTAAGAGTGGGGAGCAGCAGAGGGAGAGAGAAAGACTCCCAAGCAGGTTTTACACTGGGCCTGTGGGGCTCGATCTCACAATCCTGAGATCATGGCCCAAGTTGAAATCAAGAGTTGGACACTTAACCTATTGAGTCACCCAGGCTCCCTTCTTATTATCTTTTTAAAGAACCAACTTTGGTTTCATTGATTCTATTGATTGGTTTTCTGTTTTCAATTTCCTTGATTTCTACCTTTGTATTTATTATTTTCTTCCTTCTGCTTGCTTTAGGTATAATTGGCCATTCTTTTTCTAATTTCTAGTGGAAAAGATTAGGTCATTGATTTGAGACCTTCTTTTCTTATATAAGCATTTAATTATTAGAATTTTCTCTAAGTACTGCTTTAGCTACATATCAAAGATGTTGATGTGTTGTGCTTTTATCAGTGGTTCAAATATTTTCTAATTTTGTCATGACTTCTTCTTGACCCCTGAGTTGTTTAAATGTAAATTGTTTGATTTCCAGATATCTGGGGTTTTTCTAGATGTATTATTTTTTTTATTTGTAATTTAATTCTATTTTGATCAGGGAATACATTGTATAAACTTTTAATCTTTTAAAATATTTTAAAGATTTATTTCATGGTCCCTATTGTCTATCTTCATGTATATTTCATGAACACTTGAAATGAATATGTATTTTCAGTTATTGAGTATAGTGCTATGTAATTGACAATTAGGTTAATGTGGTTATTTTTTCCCCAGGTTTATTGAGATATAATTGACAAATGACATTATGTAAGTTTAAGGTATACAACCTGATAATTTGATACATATATATTACAAAATGATTACCACAATAAGGTTAGTTAGCATATCCATGATCTCACATAGCTACTATTTAGGTAAATGGGTTATTAGTGTCATTTGATCTTCTGTATCTTTACTGATATATATTCATACCTTCACCATTTTGGGTTTAAAACAATTTTTTCCTACAGACTCAAGTTGCTTTCTAGACTATTTTCCTTTAGTATATCTTGTACAGATCTGTATTTTTCCTATTCTATTTCAAATTGTTATGTCTTAATTTACTTTGAATATTTATTTTGTAGTCTTGATTCAGTAGTTACAATGTCTGATGGCTTTGGAAGGGTTTCATCCCAGTATTGTAACCATCTTTATACAGGGCCTTCAGCCCCAACTTTTTCTTTTGCTTGATGCAAAAGCCTTCTCTCTCCTGAACTTTTGGCCTCTTGGTGACAAAACCCAGCATCGGTCAATTCTGTAAAAGAATGTGAGTGTTTTTTAAAGACATGCAATGTAGGATTTGTTTTCTTGTTTGAAACACAACATACAATCCTTGACAAATATATCATATAATATTTTGAATTCTGTTATTGTCAGTGACAGGTGATTTTGATCAAAACTTGATTAAATAGTCAAAGTTAAGTGGTTATTACTTTTAATCAGAGTTAAACAGAAGCAAATGACAATCTCATTTATAGACAGAACAACAGAAAGGAAATTAGCTCCTCATCTAAGACTTTAGGAAATGAAGGCAAGTAATTATTGTAGAAATAGGGATGAAGTATCATTCCCTGTATTATCCAATATTTCTTTTCCTAAATACTTAAACACTTAGTGAACTCACAAATCCCTCAGACACAAATCTTTCTTGGAGGAAACAAGCTTTAATTTGTTTGTGGTTTATTTGGGTTTCCCATTCTTGGAAAGGATAATGTATCAATTTGTATTTTCAAGTTTCCAGACAAACTTACATGTACACAAATTGCTATCAATGTAGATATCTATCTATCTATCTATATAGATAGATAGATGTCTTTATAAAAGTTGTCTTTTTCCTGTAGAAATAACATTAAAATTTACCTTTAGCTTGGTCAATAAATCACAAATTAAATTTTACATGTATTACTGGAAAAAATGTACTACAACCAATCTTTTTTTTTAAAGATTTTATTTATTTATTTGTCAGAGAAATAGAGAGTGCACCTGCATGCACATACTAGCAAGGGGAGCAGAAGGCAGAGAGAGAATACTCCTCCCTCTGAGCAAGGAGCCTAATATTAGGACTCTATCCCAAGACCCTGAGATCATGACCTGAGCTGAAGGAAGATGCTTAATCAACTGAGCCATCCAGGCATCCTATAACCAGTTTTTTAAAGCATTAAAAGTATTTCTCTTTAATTTAATCAATTGGATAAGACAACGTGTTTAAATTAAAAAAACCTAGGTCATACTTTTGGCTCTATTGCTAGTAACTCTTAGCAGTATTTTAACGTCTTTAAGTTTCCTCATTGTAAAATAAGAAGGTCCAAGGCAGAAAATCATTAAGTGTCCCCACTAATTTTAACATTTTATGTTAGGGACTTATTTACTTTAAGATGAGGAAAAAACATCTCAGTAAGTCATACAGACTTCCTGGGTATAAAGCATCTATGATTATTCTTAATTCAATCCTAGCTTCCCACGCACTTTCTAATTCTTTCTCAGTGCCCCTGAGATCCAAACAGTTCTGACTCCTTTTCAGAACTATAGCCTACTTGGATCAGTGACTCTCCAATTATATAACTCAAATCTTTGGAAGCCTGTAAAAATCATTGGAGTTATAAAGAAAATGTAAATCCTTGAATGCATCAGATTTTTTCTATAAACTGAAAGTGGCTCATTTGTATGTGCTTTGATTTTTCAAATATAAGTAGATGTTCCTGTGATTACTAAAATTAAAATAGTTGATTTCAAATGTCTATTAATTTAAGGAAAATACCTTAATAATTAAAAAGATTTTTTACAATGTATTTTTCCTAATAGATACATGTAAAATTTAATTTGTAAATTATTGACCAAACTAAAGATAATTTTTTGTCATTCTTAGTTTTCAAAATTAATTTTACATTGTTTTTTACATTGTTTGAAAACAATGTAAAATTAAAATTACTCATATAGAGATATTTAGAAATTTTAAGTTTTGATAATGTTAGGAATAACTGATCTTACACTGTTTCCTTCAGTTTATTTTATTTTAATATGAATTGCCTCTGAAATAAATTCAGTTGTCAGTTTTTGGTAAGGCTGTCTGGAGAATCACTGTAGGAAAAAGTAGGGTAACAATTTGATATCTACTCTATACCCCATAGCACTTTATATATACTTTATTTTTTTTTCCCCACTTCTGACACTACATTTAATTGATTCTATCTATCTTCCTAACTGGATTAGAGATTACTTGAGGATAGTAATAGTTGCTTATTTACCAATAGCTTCTCCCACTTTGTCTACTATGTCATGCTGCATAGATAGTAAACGCTTAATAAAAATTCTTTGGATTGAATCTAATGATTCTGTGATTCTATCAGCAGATTAGAACGCTGCCAATAGATCAGAAAGAGTGAGCAGTTCCGTGTTACTGAGAAAGTAGAAATGACCAAAGGATAAGACTCCAGATTAGAGTATCATTCAATAAAGATCAATATTCTGGGCTACCTCAGGGACCATCCTGATACTCAGAGAAGTCAAAGAACCATGGATAGATTAATCTTATTCTCTGGGGTTTGCATGTTTAGGTGATCAGATGTAAGTGGGGTTGAGTCCACCTAGGCAAGATAAAGTATCAGGAATTTTTTACATTTGTTTAATGATTTACAGCTTTCAAAATGCTTTAACTAATATACATTTTGTTTAGGTGTTGATTTTGTATAAAACTTAGATTCTATTTATGTACTTCATGGCTTGGTTGATGTCTAAAGAATTAAGTGTGGAAAAGTTGTGGACAATTACTTGGGTCTTTAATGATATTAATGTCCTAGCAACAAGCCTAAATGTAGATCCAAGAAGAGTATATATGGAAATACTGATTGGATGATTGAGGAGTGTTTTAATGAAAATTAGGATGACTGAGTTAGTTCAGATCTCTAGAATCCATCCCCTTTTTCCAGAATATCTGCCTACTTCATGGTCTGGCTTATTTTGTAATGTCTCTACCTCTTATGTATGTTCTCTGACCAAATCCCTCTCTCATGTTATGGCTGGTTATTCTTTTAAACACAGGCTTAATCATTTCTGTCCCATGTTTGGAAACTTCCAATGGTTCTCCCAACCTGGAGAATAAAGTAAACTTCTGTTAGCATGTTATGAGGAGATGTAGTCAGAATTTCTCTGATAACATCTTAGATGGTTTTTCTGGTTGCCCAACTAAGGGACTAAGGTCTCTATTCCCAGTGGGAGAGAGTGCCAAAATCTCCAGGTAGTGGGAGTAATAGGAGTTAGTACTTGGCTTTTCTACTACTCTTCTGAGCAGCTGGCATTTAAGCTCAGACTTTTTGATGCCAAAGCAGTTCATTTTGACTCAAATTCTGCAAAGACTAGCTTAGCTTGCCCCCATAAAAAAAGAAAAGCAATGTGGGAGTGGGACAGAGGAGTGGTGTGGTTTCTCTGCTAAAACATAGCCGCATAGTGTGTCCTGCTGCACCCAGGGAGCTCTGCAAACGATGCCATAGCATGCTGAGAGATGGAGGATCTCTGAAATCATTGCACTTCTACCCAAGTTTCAGCCTGTAGTAAAGTCTTTACAGTACTCTAAGAAAATGAGATTCTTTACCATATACTTCAAAATATGACTTTGTAGCCTCCCAAGTTTCATGTTGTTTTTCGATTTTATCCCAAGCTGTTTGTTGTTCCTTCCATGTTCTGCACATCCATACTTCATTATTTCCATTGACAGTAGCTCATTTGCCAGGCAGCCCTGCTGTCCTTGGTCACCATAACAGTTAAACAGAACTGTTCCATATAGCTACTGGCTGTCTACAACACAAAAATCCCATTTCAGTTAATTGTCCTTTCAAGGAAGCAAACCATTTTTTTCCCCTCATCTGAAAAACTGTCTTTGTAAGCATATCAATTGGTTGATGGTCCAGCTAATGAAAATATGATTTACTCACATTGACATAAGCAATTGTGTCAGGTGGGAGAAATAGGAGGTCTATAGTATCACAGTTCTAAATATGCATGTTTGAATTTTTATATTTTTTCAAAACTCCAACCCTCTTTCTGTTAAATATTTATTTTTTATTCTACCATGTTTACACTCGGCTTTCACTGAGTTGTCTATACAAACTATTCCCTAAGGTGGTTCCCGAAACTGTCTACTTACACGCTCAAATTAGATTTATAATTTGGATCATTGAACTATCATGTCATTCTAAAATGAATGGTCTGATATTTGAGGCTATTGTGTTTGGGCCTGATGCATTTCTTCCTTGCTGATGACTCTTAGGCTAGATGATTATCCACCATGTGTATGTAAATTATATGATGCTTTTTTGAACAAAATTATACAAAGACAGATATTTACTTTCCAGTTTACCTTACATAGATGCTCTTACCAACAAACAAACAAACAAACAAAACCCCATGGAATGTATTCAGGGTCAAGGATGGGGTGTAGAGTGATTACTTTGGCTGAAGCATGAATGAACTGTAAGAGAGGATAAGAATAAGTATAGAGACTGTAGCAGGCAGAATTTTTAGATGGCCCTCAAGATGCTTTTTCTCTGGTGTACATATACCTTCTCCCAGTTGTTCAGTCAAATACTAATCTTGATATCCTGTGGAAGTGTTTTACAGATGAATTAAGTCCTCAACTCTGTTAACCTTAAAATACATAGATTATCTTGTGGATCTGATCTGAACCTAAAATAACCTTAAAAGTAAGGAATTTTCTTTAGCAGTTTGCAGAAAAAGAGGTCAGAGAAGGATTTTATGTGTCATAAAATGGCATAAAGATGGAAGGAAAGGAATGAAGAAGTCGGAGCAGAGAGCAATCCCTGACTGACAGGCAGCAAGGAAATAGGAACTGCAGTCCTCCAACTGCGAGGAACTTAATTCTGCCGATAACTAGAATGAACTTCAAGGTAGGTTTTCCGTCAGAGCCCACAGATAAGAACTCAGCCTACCTGATACCTTGATGTCAGTTTTTGATGCCATGGAGAGAGAGAACTTATCTATGCTTACCCTATGCTGAACTTTTGACCTATGCAATTATGAACTACCAGATTGATGTTGTTATAAGACACTAAGTTTGTAATAACTTGTTACTTGGTAATAGAAAATGACTACAGAAGATACTATAGTTATTGGAGTGAGAGGTAAGGGCAGCTTGGACTATGGGGGTGGCAGTGGAAATAAAGAAAAGCAGAATTAGAGATATTCAGGAGCTAAAATTGATAAGATTTTGTAACAGATCGGGGGATAAGGGAGATGGATTAGTTAAAGCAGATATTTGGTTTATCACTATTAATCCTTTGTCACACATTAGAACACCACCATGCTAAGTAGATTATAAGTGTTGTGGGAAGTGAAGAACATGAATTGGGTTTTAGAAGTGTAGAATTTGATGTCTTTAAGACAATTAATAGGAGATGCCATGTGTGCAGTTGGTATGAGTCATTGTTATACTGGTGATAATTAAAGTCACAGACATGGGTGACATCACTTATTTAGACTATGACATGAGAAGAGGATGGAACTTCAAGAATCTTCATAATATAATGGCCAAGTGCGGGTCAGTAAGCCCACACAGGAGACAGGTAATCAGTTGTAAAAACAAAAGCAATATTGTATCCTGGGAACCAAGAAAACAAGTGCTTCAAGGAAAAGAGCATTGTCCGTGTGACAAATGCTCCCCAGATGTCAAAGAAGAAATATTTCTTTTGGGGTTAGTCAAATGAAGTTATTGGTTACCTTTAACAGAACTACTTTCATGTAGTGATGGGGACATAAACCAGACTAGAATAAGATGAGCGGGAGTGAGAAAAAGAAATCACTAAGCATAGAAAACTCTAAAGAAGTGTCCTTGTAAAGGGAAGAAAGTCAGAAAGTGTCTGGAGATGTTGGTTTATTTTATTCTATGGGAGACACTTAACATTTAAAAGCCAACTAGAAGGATCCAGTTGAACAGAGCTGTTGAGAGAAGGAGGAATAGACAGTGGTTTCCTGAAAGGGCTGAGGAGATGAGATTCCAGAGTACACATGGAGGTTAAGTTCCTTCAGTGTGACAGGAATGAAAGAGTATTGATAGGTTCTAGTATATATAGATTTATGTATTAGGAAAAGTGAAATTAATTGGTTCTAACCTGATGACATCTCTTTCCTTCCAAACCATGAAGCACTGTTGTCTGTAGAGAATGTGGGGATAGAGAGGAGGCACTATAAATGTGAAGAGGGCTGGATAAAATTTAAAGTAGTGATTATGGAAAATGGATTCAAATGAACAGACCCATATAGATACTTTAAAAGTAAACTTGAATGTCCTAACAGAATTGAGGATTTTCTGTCATCTTTGTAATGCTTTACATTCCCTTACACTGAGGTAGAACTCACCTATAATATCTTTTTCCCTTGAAATACCATGGACCATTTTTCATACTGTGCTAAAAATAATTTCACTGTATTCTAACCACCCGTTAACATGTCTTGTTCCTGCAATAGACTGTGATCCACATAAGACCATTCCTGATGCCTTATCTTTGAACTTCAATAGTTTAGCAAGTAATGAAAATAAAATAGTGTTATTATGGCCTAGAAAAAAATAATACAAGTAATAACAGTAATTTTTAATAATAAAAGTTACCCTTTGTTGAACACTAACATGTGTCACTTCATTCAGTTTGCTTAAGTAGATTTTCATTTTCTTATTTGTAATTTAATTTTGTCCTTACAGTTTCTCTCATTTGTCTATTTAATAGATTAGGAAGATAAAGCTTAGAGAGGTTAAGTGTCTCCATGGTAATATTGCTAACAAGTGGAAAACCCTTTTGAGCTCAGATCTGCCTGATTCAGAATCCCACACTTTGACCACTACTTTCTCTTATTTTTCTGTAGTACTTATTGGATATTTATTTACTAAGTTTCTTGTATTTCAAGACATTTTTTTAAATATTTCATTTATTTATTTGTCAGAGAGAAGGAGAGAGAGAGAGAGAGCACACAAGCAGGCAGAGAGGCAGGCAGAGGCAGAGAGAGAAGCAGCCTCCCTGCCAAGCAAGGAGCCCATGCGGGACTCGATCCCAGGACCCTGGGATCATGACCTGAGCAGAAGGCAGCGGCTTAACCCACTGAGCCACCCAGGCGTCCTTCAAGACATGTTTTTACTCAATATTTAGACAACTTTCTTCCTTAACCTGTCAAAGGGAAAGAAGACATTATAGGGCGAAAACAAATTCATTTATTTATTTCGTATGGTTGGACTTTATATAGACAGCTCCATTGCAAAAGTACTGCAAGAAGAGAATTGATGTAGAATATGCTAACTGTCCTAGTTTGGTGACAAAACACCACAGACCGGGTGGCTTATAAACCACAGAAGTTTATTTCTCACCATTCTGGAGGCTGGAAATTTTGAGACCATAGTGCTGACATGGTCAGCTTCCGGTGAAGACCCTCTTCTGGATTGTATACTGCTGACTTCCACTGTGTCCTCACCTGCTGGAAGGGTTAGAGAGTGCTGTCAGCCTCTTTTACTACATTCTTAGAGGACTTAGTCTCCTCCCAAAGGCCCCAGTTCCTAATACTATTACCTTGGGCGTTATGTTTTCAACATATGAATTTGGGTAAGACACAAACAATTCAATTCATAGCACTAATCAACTGAATTAGAACTTAGTTTCACCATTACTACATCACACAAGAAGAATATAAAGCAAGTTAGTTTGGCCAGGCATGACTATCTGCTTAATTAATTAATGAAAAAGGAAAAAGAAATCAACCTTTATTCTAGGGCATAACATGATCCCATGGTTAGTCAGATAAAAATTGGATTACACTTTAGAAGCAATTTCTAAGATTTATTTGGAAAGTGGTTTAAAACATTGCTGAAATGTAAGTAGGTACCCAATCCAAATGAAGTGACAAAATGGCAGCATTATCACCATTCTTCAATACACTGTTTTTAGGGGAAAAATAGAGAGGAAAAAGGACTCAAAGATAACACAATTTAGGAATAAGTGGAAACTCCTTATATGTGAATCATTACTGGGTTGATTATGCAATCTATATTTTACGTGTCATTTTACTTATTTCTTTAAACAATTCATTGATAGCAAAGAGTGCTAGATGAAAGAGTGAAGAGAGAGCTCCAGTCATTTCATTTTGTCACTTACTAACAATCAAGGAAGAGAAAAACCCAGAAAGGTACTAACCTGTGATATTTATAACATGTGAATATAATTTTTTCTATAATACTTACATTCTTTAATACCACAAATCAACATTTCTCAAATTTAGAAAGTTTATCACAAATTCTATTTATCTATCTGTCATTATCTATGTAAAATCTTTTTTTACATACTAGAAATTTTTAAAAGTTAGTATTTTTGGTTATTTATGTTTAAGTCAGAATATATTATGGAATTTCAGATCTGAGTGTCATGAAGTTATTAATATATATGTATCTGTTTTTTAGTTAAGTATCTAATATTTACTTAAAGACAAAGTTCACGTATATACCATTTAACAATTAAAGATTTAATTTAGTTTAAATTCCATTTTTTAGAGAAAGTGCATAATTTGTCAATGAATAAATTTTAAAAGAAGGTGTCATTTTTGGTTAGAAACTGAAAATGTAGATTAAAGTATAATTGTGGTTGAAACTGAAAATATATGAAAACTATTTTTAAAACCTAGTTGTTTGATATACATGAGCTTTGTACATAAAATAATCAACTGGATTATATGCATATGTTTGTATATTTTTTATGATTGATGAGATATATCTGTAAAGATGCTATTAGAAACAACTCTAGAAAATCAACTCTAATTGGTTTAAAAGTAAGGAGTTTTTTTTACTCATGTAATTGGAAGACAAGTGGCAAAATGCAATTAAGCATTAATCTAGTGGTTCAGCTTCATTTTTTACAAATCTACTTTTGTGTGAGGTATTTGTATATGTATTTGCATACCATCAAATACAATCATTTTAGAGGTTCTGTTTGATACATTTTGACAAATGTATAGAACCAAAACCCTAATCAAGATAGAACATTTTCTTTACTCCTCAAAATTCTTTTCTGGTATTTTCTGTCAACCTCTCTCTACCAATTCCAGTGTTACAGGCTGCCACTGATCTTATCCCTGACATTACAGACTGGTTTGCCTATTGTAGAATTTAATAAGCTATCAGACATGGCTGGATTCTTTTGCTCAGCCTAATGTTTTTTATATTTGTTTATGAGGTATGTATCGGTATTGTATGAAAGTAAAGCTTTTTAATTTCTGAGTAGGATTACATCGTGAGACTATACCACAATTTGTGAACCCATTCACCTGTTGATGGACATTTGGATTATTGACAGTTTGGGGCTTTTATACAACCTATTATGAACAATTGAGTCTTTGTGTTGGCATATATTTTCAGTTTTCTTAGGTGAATACTAGAAGAGGAAATGCTGAATTTTATGTTAAGTGTATGTTGACTGAATTTTATGTTAAGTGTATGTTAACTATCTTCCAAAGTGCCTGCACCATTTTACAATCCCACCAACAATATATGAGACTTCAAGTGTTTTTTCTTAAAGCTGGCACTTGGTATTGTCAGTCTTTTCAATTCTGTTTTATTTTCTTCTTCTAGTGGTATCTCATTGTGGTTTCATTTGCATTTCTATGATGAGTAAAGATACTGAGAATCTTTTCCAGTGCTTTTTGGCCATTTATATATCTTCTTTACTGAATGCTTGTTTAGGGCTTTTTACCCTTTCCTTTAGTTTGTTTGCCTTATCATTGAG
This sequence comes from Martes martes, assembly GCF_963455335.1. Lineage (NCBI taxonomy): Eukaryota > Metazoa > Chordata > Mammalia > Carnivora > Mustelidae > Martes > Martes martes. Next base: position 39,169,262 of record NC_137899.1, read on the forward strand.
TTTTAAGAGTTATTTATATATTTTGGATATAAGTTGTGTGAGAAAGTATTAATCCAGCAGGGCTGAGTTGTTCAAATCTTACATGTTCCCATGAAGGGCCTATTTTCATTACTGGCCTTTGGCCAGCTCTCAAGTGAGTTCATGAAATGCTCTGACTGGTAAGGATATTTTGCACACTTAGGGTCTTGAGCCATACTATACTAGTTTGTCTACATAGTTTATACAAACACGATTTATGTTGCACACTTGCTTTTTGAGGGGGAATCATAGAAACAATTCTTATACTACATTATGAATATACTAAATGCCACTGAACTATACACTTTAAAATGATTAATTTTACATTGTGTGAGTTTTACCTCAATAAAAAAAAAAGCAATTGTTAAAATGGGCAAAAGATTTAAATAAACATTTCTCCAAAGAAGACATATGAATGACTATTAAGCATATGAAAAAATTCTCAATAGCTACAATAAAAAAGACAGATAATGATAACTCTTGGCAAGGGTATAAAGAACTTGAAATTCTCATAAATTGCTGATGGGAATGTAAAATCGTACAATTGCTGTGGAAATCAGTTTGGCAGGCCCTCAAAAAGTTAAAAATAGAGTTACCATATAGCACAGCAATTCTGCTCCTGGATATATACCCAAGAGAAATGAAAACCCATGTCACTTTGTACACAATGTTTATAATAGCATAATGCATAATAGTCAAAATGGAAACAACTGAAATATCCATTAATTGATGAATGAGTAAATATTATGTTGTATATTCAATGAGTATTATTCTGCAATAAAAAGAAACAGTATGATACGTGTTACAACAGATGAATATTTATTTATTTATTATTTTTAAAACTTCAGTATAATTTACAGTGTTATATTAGTTTCATGTATGCAATATAGTGATTTTACAATTCAACATAGATGAATCTTTATTTACAACAATATTCTTGGTAGACAAAGGCAATCACAAAAGATGGATTATATATTCACATTTGTATGAAATGTACAGGATAGGATAATTCATAGAGACATAAAATAAAATAGTGGTTGCTCAGGGCTGGTGGAGGTGAGGGAGGGAGGTTGGAGAGGAGTGGTTACTTACTATTAATGGGCATGGGATTCCTTTTAGGGAAGACAAAATATTTTAAAGTAGATTGAGATGACCTTTGCATAACCCTGTGAACTTAATAAAAATGTTGAATTGAACATTTTAGATAGGTGAATTTTATGGTATATCAGTTACATCTCAAAGCTGTTTAAAAATCAGTCACTATGATGGCTGGTATCGTTCAGTTGAGCTATAAACTGAGAGACTAAGCCGTGAATATATTCAGCTTATCTCTATTCATATAGTCTCAACACAGCACACAAACTCTTTTCAAACAAAATCTAAATACTTATTAAGATACTGAAAAAATAGAAATGAAATACTGCATTATTTGAATACTATGAGCACCTCTAGAAATTTTTGTGAACCATTCTGAAAATAGTGAATAATGAAATAATGAAGAACTTGCTTCCACAGTCTTAGAATTTTTTCTTCTGAAAGATGACATTAAATTAAACACATGAAATAATTTTAAGTATAATATAATTGATAAGATATCTACCAATACCAGTGGATGAGACCTGAAAGAAGTAAACCTTGCTCGTAGCTCTTATTACTTCTCCAAGCCTTGCCTTCCTCATTTATAAAATGTGTAGCATAATAATACCTACTTCAAAATATTGTGAAAATTAAATTAGGTAATGCATGTAAGTCCTCAAGTGTTAGATGTATGATAACCACTATTATTGTTGCTTTTTTTGTTATTTTTATATTTTATATATTTAATATATAAATATTTAGTTCTTACTTTGATGATCATATCTAACATTGATAGTCCCTGATCCTACAAGACTAGTTACTGGTCCATACTTCCTGGGACAGATTCTAAATGATCAGATACTTTCTCTTCTACATTCTGGGTGGTAGATTGGTCAAGAGATGGGGGAGGTTTGGAAGGAAATAACAAATTATTCTCTAGAATGTTCCTATCGTCATTGTGGTCACATACTGTGAAAGTCACATTTTACCACTGGAATCTTGGAGCTCTACTTTATTTTCAATGCCTTGAGTCCTCCATTTTTGTACAAAATAACTGGTATCTTGCCCCATCCTATGATGAGAAAATAAGACTCCCAAAGTTCTGAGGTTATACAGAAGACTTTACAGATTAAATAGTTAACTAGTACTGGGAAATTGGGGGCTATTTGGTTTTTCCATAACATTTTTTTTTTAAGATTTTATTTGTTTATTTATTATACAGAGATTATTATTATACAGAGATCACAAGTAGGCAGAGAGACAGGAAGAGAGAGAGGGAGGAGGAAGCAGGCTCCCCGCTGAGCAGAGAGCCCGATGGCAGGGCTCCATCCCAGGACCCTGGGATCATGACCTGAGCCGAAGGCAGAGGCTTTAATCCACTGAGCCACCCAGGCACCCCTCCATAACACTTTTTATAGTTGTATGCATTGACCAAAATCTGAGCAACTTAATTTTATCTCCCTCCTGCAAAGTAAATTTCTCTCCAAATAGAGATTTCCTTAGTGTATGACATTCTTTCCCACAAGTTAGTTCTCAATTACTCTTTAGGAGTAAACTGTTCATAGAGTAAAAATGTACAAAAGAACCCACTCAACTTGATAAACTGTTTTCTGTTTTTAAATGAAACTACATAAGAGATTGGATTTTCCTCCCGGTTAACTTCCAGTTACCTGGGAATGAGATAAAATGAAAAATAAGGGGAGAAGTGGCTGGAAATATTTTAGAGAGTGACTGTGAGAGGCTCAAGCAATTCCTTTCTACTAGACTGGAAAGAAAAGAATATGCTCCCTGGATGAGAGTATATATTTATTATATAGGAAACAGAGCTATTCCACATTTGTGCCACTGTCGGTTCTGGTTTAAAAGATTGTCTTTTTAAAGAAAAAAATTTTAAGTTTCTATTTAAACTCCAGTTAACATAATAAATAAGTGATAGAGATTAAGACATGCACTTGTTGTGATGAGCACTGGGTGTTGTGTGAAAATGTTGAATCACTATATTGTATACCTGGAACTAATATTGTATATTAACTAGAATCTAAATAAAAACTTAAAAAAATATAAAGAGATATAGAAGAAACAAATAAGTCATTGCCTTCTGTGCATTTACTTGTCATTATCTCAGAAAACTGAGTATGAAGTGGGGGGCTTTACTGACCCTTATGCTTAAGGAGGAACACAAGAAAATTGTTATCTTCTTTTTGCTGGGTTGTTCTCTTTGGTGCTTTTCTTTTTGTTTGTGCCCTGAGTACCAACTTTGAGTCTTGCCCCACTCAGTCTTACTTTCTGATAGTATCCTTCCTTCCTCCCTTCCTTCCTTCTTTTCTTTCTTGTGCATGGTTTAACATTTTGTCTCTTTAGGGTTCCCACTAATATTAGTTTTGGCTCCTTAAAATACCCACAATTTTATTTTTTCCGTATCACAAGTCTTTGAGAGTCTCGTTCTTATTTTCCTTCGTATATGTCTAGCCAGTTAATAAGGAGAAAATATTGTCAAGCAAAGGGAGGTGGAAAATTCTAGAACAAGGGATATTAGAGGTAAAAGGGACTTGGAAATCAGCTGCTTCAGACTTTGCTTTATTGATGAGTGAACTCAAGTCCAAAGGATGAAGTATATTTTCCAAGATCACGCATTACTTAAGTGACATTAAATATTTTTCCCAAGTCATCACGTATGTCCATTTTAGGCTATCTTTTCTTTTTTTGATTGTTGATAGAGGACATTGGACATTGATGGAGTTGTTGAAGTAACAGATAGCAGCAGTGGGCTCAGGCCTTTTTTCACTGACCCGCTTTGCAGACATTTAACTTGCTACTGGGCTAACAATGCTGCTATACACCAGGCAAATTATCAGAGAATATGCTGGCCTTGGTGGGAAATGTGGCTACTCTCATCTGTTCATGCCAGAGTAGAAACAAAGAACACTTTAAAGTTTGCTATTGCTGATAATAGGTTGCTTCACTTTTGGTTTTACTGGAATTGCCACCTATCTATGACACAGCAGCATCACTCAGTGTGACTCCAGATATCTGTGTCAGGGGCTCCTGTTGGTATGACTCTTCAGTAGACCTACTGAGTCCTGATTTCAATTAGTTTAACAAAATATATTCTGACTTATCTTAGCAATGGCACATTATTTTAGAAAAGCACACATTTTTAATAATATAGATTCATGGTGCAATAAATTAGATAAATTAACAGTGTTTGTGATTTTATTAATATATCCATAGGAAAAAAAAGATGCTGCTTTAGGCTGATTCATCTTTCAAAAGTATGGCTTCTTCTCTTTTGAGGCACTATTTTGGTTGTCATTTCTACATAAGAACAGACATCTATGTCATTTTATTTAAGGAAAGACTTCTACTGGCTACTAATTAATTGATAATTTATTATGCTGAACATACAATTACAGTTCCTGACAAATCTGATCAGAAATTGAAGTGTACCTAACAAATTCATATAAAGAGGAAGCACCAAAACAGAGAAATTAGTGTTATATTATGTTCATCAATATGACTTTTAGCTTTGTATTATCAGTAAGAACAGGGACAATGAGACTTCTGTGTTGTTACTAATGCTGTCATCATACCTGGAATGAGCAAGACAGGAGATAAGATGATTCTCATAAATTTTTTAGTTGTTTTCTGAGAAGTTTTTCCTATTGCATTTGAAATTTTTGAAAATTTATTACTATAACATATGGGCACTGAGTAATACAAATTTCAAAGATTTTGATTAATGTGTGTATCAGTCAAGGTTCAACTAAGAAAACAGATGCCTCTCCAGATCTTTTAAAAGGGGAGATTTTAAACAGGGAATAATTAGTAGAACCTGGTTATCTACTATTTTTAATAGCGAGATAAACCAAGACACCAAAAAGCATAAGGTGAAGAAGCTATGTAGAGGTTAACAACAGCAGGATAGCCCCACCACCCCAGAGCTGTAGACACCAGGTGAAGAGACCAGGCGCTAGATCTTTCTATGGGAATTAAAATCATAGGGACAAGTGGAAGGCTGCATGATTGAAGTTGGAGCCAGCAGGGTATGTGACCCCTGCTAGAGATGTCACCAGAAGTAGAGAGAGAAGAAGACATACTCTGGGTTTTATTCTGGTTCTGCCCTCGAGTCTTTTGGTAAGCCTCTCAGTGGCTATGCCTGCTTGGATGTCAGAGTACGAGGGAAAAACAAATGTAGTTACCTGATACTGAGAACATAGGGAGTGGCAGGTGAAGAAAACTTGCACACAGTGAGTATTCACTAATACATAAAATAAGAACACTTGGAGATATTCAGAAGGACAATATTTATCTTTTAAGCAAAGAAACAAAGGGTGACTGGGAATTTCCACTCAACCAATTTGGCAAGAGCCAACTCTAATTACAACAAGAAACATTTGTCACTTACTTTGTTTTGTTTTTTAATACAAGGAAGTATAATAAAACACCCCCAGCTTTAATTTTGTGTTGAAAGCTTCTTACCCAGATGATTTAGCCTTGCTTTCATTATAGCTCTAATGAATACCGAATATTTGTACAGATAATAATTATGATCCTATATTCATGTTAATGTTTAAGAGATTGGCTTTAATCATTACCATGGTATAACCTATGCAGGTATACCTGCCAAGTGATAGTATTGGCAGCAATTTATTATAAGTCAACAAAACTCCCCTTATTTTAGCCATAATTGTTGTGGCTGTTTCCTTTATTTATTTAGGCAAAGATCTAGCCCCAGAGTCTTGGAGACAATAACTTCCATTTCCAATCAGTCAGCAGCAGTTTCCCTAGTTGGCTGTGTAACTGCAAGTATGTTAAGTATTTTAGGAGAAGTCAGAGAAACAATAGCCCTCGTTTCTTCTTAGGTACAGCTACAGCAACAAAAAATCCCCACTATATTCAAGTGCTTACTTGTACTGACCAAATGAAAGCACAAGGTTGAATGTAGTACAATAGGCTTAAGAACAGAGTCTTCAGAGTCAGATATTCTTGGCTCTGCTTCTTTCTTGTGAAATATTTTGAAATTGTTTTTGACCATTAGTTTACTCTATAGGGATGGGGATAATATTATATCTCTCATGTTTGCTGGAAGTAACTAAACATGAAACGGAACACAGTGAAGCATATAAAATACTTAATAAGTGCTAATTATTAGTAGCAGTTGTAATACTAATAACAGAAGGAATCGACGGGCACAACTCAAGGGGTGTTAGAAGTGAGTTTTAAGGAATCTGAAGAATTTAGATAGGTCAAGGAGGATAGTAGTCCAGAATGTACAAATAGATTTTGGGAAAAGCTTCTGTAGAGGGAAAATCATGTTTGGGGAGGCCGTATAGAGCTAGTGGCTTGAAAGAAAGCTAAGCAGAGGAGGAATATTGGATCATAAAGATGTCAAAAGTAAGGCAATGACAGAGTTCAATCTCTTTCTAAACCCGGATGCAAATAAGGAAGGTCTACTTTTAAAGTTTGGGTTTGTTTGTTTGTCTGTTTAGTTGAGGTATAGTTAATAAGGCATAAAATGCACATGTCTTAATTGCTCAGTTTTAAGAATCCATACTCCTAGGTAAACACCAAAGAAAACAAGAGATAGGCCATTTGTAGCACACCAGAAATTTCTCTCATGCACCTTTTCAATCACCCCCATAACTTTCTAATATCTGTCACCATTAATTTATTTGGTGTTTGAATTCATCTAAATGGAATTATTGGAAAGTATTCTATTCCATGCCTGTCTTTTTAAATTAACATGATGTTTTTGAAATTCATCCATTTGCTAGATGCTATATCTTACTTATCTGCATTTTTATCTTATTGTCCACGATATGTCTTTATCATTTGAATCTTTTTATTTCTGATAATAATTTGAATTTTCTCTCATTTTTTCTTAATCATTCTACCTAGATTAATCTTTCAGAAAACCAAATTTTCACCTTCTTGATTTTCTCTATTTCTTGTTCATTTTCTATTTCAATAGTTTCCAGTCATTTTAATTTTTTTTCTTTTACTTTGCATGTAATTTATTCTTCTTTTTCTAGCTTCTTCAAGTGAAATATTAGCTTTTAGACATTTATTCTTATTACTTTAAGTAATAAGAATTTACTTAATACATATTTGTTATATTTTCTATGTATTAAAATTTGTGTAATTTCTATGTATTGTAAATATATTTCTGGATATATTTATTGAATTCTAATTTAAAGCTGTTGCAGTTTAAGAATACATCCTGTGAGATTACAGTTAACATTTGCTGCAGTTTGTTTAAGGCCCACTTTATGTTTTTAGTGAAAGTTCCAGATGCACTTAAACTTGTAGTTTGCAGTTGGGAGTAGTATTCTGTAATTGTCAAATCTGTGTCAGATTGCTTTTTAGTTTCTTGGCAGTCTTCTATATTTTAACTGACTTTTTTGGTCTACTTATTCTAATAGAAAGGGTTGCTGAAATTCTGCACTTTGATTATGCATTATCTATTTCTTGCATTACTTTTGTCAAATGTGATTAATGTATTTTAGAGCTCTGCTATAATTTGGTGCAGATATGTTTGGTATTTATGTTTTCTTGATGAATTATTTATTTGTTATCAAATGCCCATTTTTTATTTTAGTTATTTTTTTTTAAAGATTTTATTTATTTATTTGACAGAGAGAGATCACAAGTAGGCAGAGAGGCAGGCAGAGAGAGAGGAGGAAGCAGGCCTCCCACTGAGCAGAGAGCCCGATGTGGGGCTCGATCCCAGGACCCTGGGATCATGACCTGAGCCGAAGGCAGAGGCTTTAACCCACTGAGCCACTCAGGCGCCCCTGATTTTAGTTATTTTCTTGTTTTGATGTCAGCTTTGTCTGAAATTACGAACTTTCTTATGCCGAATGTTTGCATGAGAGTATTTTTCTTACTTTTAGTTTTGACCTGTGTCCTTATACTTAAAGTTTATTTCTTGTAAACAGCATGTAGTGGGGTTCTGTTTTTCTTTTTTTTTTTTAAAGATCTTATTTATTTGACAGAGAGAGATCAGAAGTAGGCAGAGCAGCAGGCAGAGAAAGAAGGGGAAGCAGGCTCCCCGCTGAGCAGAGAGCCCAATGTGGGGCTCGATCCCAGGACCCTGAGATTGTGACCTGAGCCGAAGGCAGAGGCTTAACCCACTGAGCCACCCAGGTGCCCTGGGGTTCTGTTTTTCTATTCAGTGTAGTAATGCCTGCCTTTAATTGGAATGGTGATTCCATTTATATTTAATATTATTAGTGTGGTTGGGGTAAGTATCCTATTTGTCTCGTTTGTGCTTTATTTCTCTATTTCTTCTTTCTTGTCTTCTTTGGGCCAATAATATTTTTTTGCTCAGTTTATCTGCTGTATTGACATTTTTAGCTATGTGTGTTTTATTTTTTAGTGGTTTCTCTAGGAATTACAAAAAGAATCTTTCAGTGTAACAGCCCATCTTTAAATAATAATATTGTATCACATCAGAATATGAATAAGAACCTTATAAAATTATAATAGTATGATTACTTTTATTTTCCCCATTTTTTATATTATTATAATTTACTTCTATATATACTCTTACTTCCAAAAATTTTTTTGGAATTTTTTTTTTTAAGATTTTATTTATTTGACAGACAGATCACAAGTAGGCAGAGAAGCAGGCAAAGAGAGGGGAGGAAGCAGGCTCCCTGCTGAGCAGAGAGCCTGATGCAGGGCTAGATCCCAGGACCTTGGGAAGGCCTGAGCTGAAGGCAGAGGCTTTAACCTATTGGGCCACTCAGGCACCCCTCTTTGTCACTATTTTTGAATAAACATCAGGTCTTTTAAAAATGTTTTATTTATTTATTTATTTATTTTTATGATTTTATTTATTTTTTTGACAGAGAGAGAGGGGGAGAGATCACAAGTAGGCAGAGAGGCAGGCAGAGGGAGAGGGGGGAAGCAGGCTCCCCGCTGAACAGAGAGCCCGATGTGGGGCTCGATACCCAGGACCCTGAGATCATGACCTGAGCTGAAGGCAGAGGCCTAACCCACTGAGCCACCCAGGTGCCCCTAAAAATGTTTTAAATAGGGACATCTGGGCGGCTCAGTTGGTTAAGCGTCCAACTCTTGATCTCAGCTCAGGTCTTAATCTCAGGGTAGTGAGTTCAAGCCCCACATTGGGCTCCATGCTTGGTGTGGAGCCTACTTAAAAAAATGTATAAATGTAAAATAAATATAAGAAAGACAATTTAAAAAGTGTTTTATGTTTACTTAGCTCTTCTTAAGGGTACTTTTCATTCCTTACTGAAGATCTTGCATTTCCTCTGGTATTCTTTTCAGCCTAAATCACTTATTTAATTTTTTCTAATATATTTTTTTCTGGAGAATATGGATTTGCTGGAGACAAATTCTCTTAGTTCTTGGATAACTTGATAACATCTTCATACTGTTTTCATAATTAAAGCATATTTTAATAGAAGATAGAATTCTAGATTTGGCAATTTTATTATTTTTTTTCTTTTAGTACTTTAAAGACATCATTCCATTGTCATCTGACCTTTATCATTTCTGGTAAAATGGTAGCCATCATTTATATTCTTTTCTTCTTTTATAATTGCATCTTTTATTCTCTGGCTACTTTCAAGAATTATTCTTTATCTTTGATTTTTAGGAATTTGATCATGTTGTTTTTCTTTGTATTTATTGTGTTTGCCTCACTGAGAATTTTGGATTCAACTGATATCTGTCACCAGTTTTTGGAAGTTTTCACCATTAACTGTTTGTATTCTGCCTCATCCTTTTACTTATTTTGGGATCACAATCACACATAATTGTTTTGTTATGTTCCTTTAAAAAAAAAAGTCTTTGAGTTTACTTGGGATTCTTTTTATGTAAGCTGTGTTCAAGTTTTCTGATCTTTTCTTCTGTTAAGTCCATTGAATGTTTCATTTTAGGCATGGTAACTTTCACAGTATTTCCATTTAGCTCTGATTATGCCTTTTATCTCTTTGGTTAATTTATCCACCTCTTTACACATGCTGTCCACATTTTTTACTAGAGCCCATAACACTTTAATCAAAATTATTTTTAAATCCCTATCAATTAATTCTATCATCTTGGAAATTCTGAGTCTGTATTTATTAACTATTTGTTCTCTTGAGCATGGGTCTCATTTTGTGTGTGTGTGTGTGTGTGTCCTATACTTTTTTTATTCTATACTGATAATTTTGTGTAGAAAAGAAGTAGAGACCGAAGTAAGTAATATTTACCTCTAGAGCAGGCATATCATTTCTTTTGGGCTTCTAGAGAGGTGGCTAAATCATCCAAATCTGTAGATGAGCTTTGATTTATTTCACCATTGACTTTAAACACCTGAGGCTAATATCAGGACATTGCTTCTGGTGAGATCTGGGATACTAGCGCTGGTGACATTCTGGAAATCTGCCTGTTTTATGATTGAGCTACCAGTTTTTGTAAATGTGGGAAATTTTTCTGCTTTACATCCCAGCTGCTAGAGCAGCTGTGGAGTTTTTGTTTTGTCTTAGCTTTCTAGTATCACCCCATTTGCTCTCTGGCCCTTGGTGGATCTTATTGAGCCCTGAGGTTTCACGATGGCATGCAGAGAGCAGCTGCTGTCAACTCTGTGAAGACCTAGATTGCCCTGGACATATTTCTCTCATTTCTATTAGTGTGTCCCTAGTCTTCGGTGCCACTGACAATTTTTTTAAAATCTTTCTTTTCTTGACCTCCCGCCTGTGAAGGTTGCTGCCTTGAACATGCAGGAAGCTCCTCACACCTTAGGGAAGATTTCCCTGAGTTCCCCTTCCCTGTTCTCAGAATTTGGTATTGGTGGAAGATCTGAAGAAAGTAGGTGGTGCCAGGTGGTAAGAGATTCACTCTGTAGCTGAGATTCCTTAGGATACTAGTATGTCACATTAACCTTTTAGCCTGTTAAAAGTTTGGCTGTTTCTCCCTGCGTTTTATGTGGCACGTTCTTCTTCCTCTCACTCCAATTACAAGAATATGAATGTCCCATTGCTTTCTGTAGTTTAACTCATTTGTATTTCTTTGTGTCTTTAGCTTAGAATGATGTTGAAACTTGTTCAGATTGCTTCGTTTTGGGTCTTCGGGTCAGCATGTTGGCTTGTGACTTTGAAAAATCTGAATTAGGAAAAAAACCTAGGAAGCTCTATATTTAAAGTTAAATGCATCAAGTCTCACAGTAAAGATAAGGAGAATTAGTGAAACTCAGAATGTAAGGATTCAGAAATATTTATACATATTAAAGGGATTTGTATGTACAAGGGAATCTAGAATTATTTTCTGACCTTTATGCAAATGATCCCAAAAGATCATGATGCTAGATAGAATTGATCAGAAAGGAAGTCTACTTTATAGGATGAGAGAAATTATAATAGGCTTACTTAGTGGATATAGAATATAGTAAGTTATTGAAATCAAAGAGACATTAGAAAAAATAAAGACAATTTGGAGAAAGAGAGAATGCTGTATTTTTAAACAATTTAAGAATGGGATAAGTCAGAAGGTGGTGTTTTCATCAATATGAGTATTGATTTCTTCTTTAGGCAAAATGGTGGGCAAAGTGAGTCATATTAAATCTCTGCTTGAAAACTACTCAAAATATTGGATTAAATATAAATATATGTTTTCAAGTGCACTGAGGGGTAGTATTTATTTGTTTATTTATTTAAGATTGTATTTATTCATTTGACAGAGAGAGATCACAAATAGGCAGAGAGGCAGGCAGAGAGAGAGAGGGAAGCAGGCTCCTCGCCGAGCAGAGAGCCTGATGTGGGACTCGATCCCAGGACCCCGAGATCACGACCCGAGCCGAAGGCAGCAGCCCAACCCACTGAGCCACCCAGGCACCCCTAAGGGTAGTATTTAAAAGAAAAATAAACTTTTAATGCATATAGTATGCATAGTATTAAAAAAAGAATAGCTGAATATTAAAGAAGTTAAAACTTCTCATGATGTTAGAGTAATAACTAAAAATTAATAAAGGTAAAGAAATTAAGACAAATTAATAAAATAGAAAATAAACTTGTAATTGAAAAGGTCAGCAAGAATAGAAGTTGATTCTTGGCAGGGGATGGGGGGGGACTTATATAACTGACAAAATTCCAGTGACACTGATTAAAAAGAGGCCAAAACATCAAGAATAAAAAAGGTGACATCATTATAAATGATACCAACTTCAAAATATTGTGACAATGTTCTATGGAAATCTTTATGCTAATAAATTTAAAATTTTAGGCAGAGTAGATAAATTCCTAGAAAAATAAAAGCTAACACAACCAACTAGGAGGAAATAAAGAACTTGAATTTGAATTAAAGAATTGGACTTGCAATCAAAAATTGTTTCACAAAAGGAATCCAAGATTCAGTGACTTCTTGGGGGAGTATTGCCAGATTCAAAGGGAGAAAAGTATTCCAATTTACACAAATCTTCCAGATAATCTGAAAAAACTTTTGAAGTCATTTGTTGCATCTGGTATAATATTGATGCCCCCACTACCTGAAAAGGATAGAATGATGATGGAAAATTGCAGGCCAGTTTCAATCATGAATAAGGGATGCAAAATCCTACACAAAATACTAGCAAAAATACTCCAGAAACAAAAAAGTACAGCCATGTCGAATTTATCTAAGGAATCAAAGTTTGGTGTAATAATAGAAAATCTGTGTAATTCAGCACATTAAAAGTTTAAAGGATAATAATTATAGTTCCATTTCAATATTTACCAAGAAATACAATATTAATGTGAGATAGAAATCTTACAAAACAGAAAAAGAGCAGTTCCTTAATCTGGTGGAGGTTTAATGTAAATAAAAATATCAATAGCAACATTATACTTAATAACACAAAGTTTTGTTGAGATTGTCAACAAGACAAGGAAGCTTGCTTTTATTATTTCTATTAAGCATTGTATAAGAGGTTCTAATAAGATAAAAAATAAAAATAAACACAAGGAATAGCAAGAAAATAAAACCGTCACTATTCACTTGATTGATGTGATTATATCAATGATGTAATGATATCAATGATTTGATTATACATATAGGCATTTTAAATATATTAATAGATAAATTTTTAGAATTAGTAGGTGAGTTGTGCAAAACATTAGATATAAATTCAGTACTTAAAAATTTATTTATCAAAGTGATGTCAGCAGAAATGGCAGAGTAAGGACATCCAGAAATCCTCTTATCTAGAAGTACAGTAGATCACTGGCAAAAATTTTCATGATTCACTTTACCAGAAATCTGGAAATTAACTGAAAGATTGCAACAACCTGGAGAGATGGGATTGGTCTGGCATTGGGCTCGCTGCCCAGTGGGGAGTCTGCTTCTCCCACTGCCTCTTCCCTCCCTAGTCCCCTTGTTCATGCTCTTGTTACTCAAATGAATAAATAAAATCTTTAAAAAAACAAGTAGAAAAAGCATTCACCAAAAGTGATAAATTCAATTACATGTAATCTTTTATTCTCCAAAGTATTAGAAGAAGGTGAAGAAAAGCGACTTTGAGAGATGCAAGAAAAGACATAATGGACAATTGACTTGATTTGGGAATATATACATAACACTCCCACATACTTTTAAAAAATGAAATCCATTTGGCCCCCCAAAAAAACTATTGAAATGTGTTTAATCTCTTTAACAATCAGTGATAAACAAAATAACACTATAATAGCATAACACTACTAATCATAAAGATTTTCAAAAAATTTAAGTCAGAACATACCAATTGTGTTAGTTTAAATTATTGGTTCCGACACGTTATTGCTCCATAATACAATTGCACATGTTTCTTCCTACCGTTTCTTGATGTATAAAATGTCCTTGAGCCTTGACTCTGGGCTTGTTGTTTAGGATTTGCTTTGACTAATGTAATGTACGTATACAGGACATAAATAGTGGTTGGGTTTATACTGTAGAGCTTGCTCCTTAAACTCTTGTAGTTCCCTATAAAATTAATTTACATGTACATATAGCATATCTCAATCACAATAATCTGTATTTTGATTGAGTTTGCTTTGTCAGTGGACAATCTGTGAATTATGAGGTGTTTCATAAACACATTTTTAAAAAGATTTTATTTGAGAGAGAGTGTGTGTGTGTGTGTGTGTGAGAGAGAGAGAGAGAGAGCGAGCGTGAGCACGAGTTGGGGGAGAGGGACAGAGGGAGAAGCAGACTCCCCACTGAGCAGGGAGCCCCACTCTGGGCATGATCCCGGGGGAGTCTGGGATTATGACCTGAGCAGAAGGCAGAAGCTTAACTAATGGAGCCACCCAGGTGACCCCATAAACACATTATGTAAACACATACGCATATCACACACATTTTTTTTTTCAGTGTTGGATCATGATCATTCAGTGGCTATTTTCGTGGAAAAATGAAGTCCATTATGTTCATCCTGCCTTTCATCAACAGCCTTTTGTACCTCTTGCCTTTCAAAACACAACCAAATTGGCCCAAACGCATTTGTTTTGAGGTCTAGAGAATTACTTTTATTCCGAAACTTTGGAAGAGGTGTAATGGCTTCTGCAACTGTCTCTGTTTGGGGTACAACATTAGTCCAGTGTCTTTTGTGTGCAAAATACTGTACTCAGAGCTATTTTATTCTCTGCTTTTGTTACCAATTGCCCTTATTGTAGGTATGGCCAGTTTTGGTAAGATGAAATTCATTCAACCAATATTTATTAAACACCTACTGTGTTCTATAGAATTGAGGATAGAATGAATAAGTCCCTGATCTCCTGCAGCTTATATCCTATTGGGAAATATAAAATCTAAAGCTGTAATATCAAATTCTTTAGCTTGCAGCTTCCACTAAAACCTAAAAATCATGTAGCTCCCTTTCTAAAGTTCTTGATCTACTAATGTTTCCTGCATTAGTCTGCTTGGGCTGCCATAACAGAATAACACAGGCTGGGTGGCTTAAACAATGGAAATTTGTTTTCTCACAATTCTGGAGACTAGAAGTCCAAGATCAATGTGCCAGCAGGGGTGATGTCTGGTGTGTGCTTTCCCCTTAAGTTGGAGACAACCACCTTTTTGTGCACAAGTTAAGATAAAGAGTGAGTGCAAGCACAAGTGATCTCTGGTGTGTCTTCTAATAAGAGATAACATCCAATAGGATCAGTATCCTACCCTGTGAACTCATTCAACCTTAATTACTTTTGTACCCCAATACAGCCACACTAGGTTTTATGGCTTCATCATATGAATTTAGGAGGCGGAACATATATTCAGTCCATAACACTTGCTGATCTCCTAGTTCCTCTCTCCTGTACCAGAAATTTCATTCCTGGAACCCTCAATACTGAGTATACACAGCATACCTGTGTATACTCAGGATTACCTATAATAATTTTATCTTTGGCTTGTTCTACCCTCAAAGCCTATTACTGTCAACTAACAGTGATTAATTGTCTACTTATTAAATTCCTTTATTTGGGTACTGTGAAGCTTGACTTCATCAGCCTGACTGTTACTGAATGCCCAAAATCAAACCTGTGACTTAATTCCTTTTTACTTCCCTATTTGTTCTTGCTGAGGCTTCTAATCATTTCTACCACCAGTTTTATACGTACAGCCTGACGCTGTTTAGTCCTAACTATATGACAAGTGGCCTGTCATTTCAAGGAATGCTTTGTACCACAGTTATTCCTCTACCAGGCTTTGTGGGGCCACCCATGATCTCACTGGAGCTTGCTCCAATCTCATGCCCTATGTTGCAGGATATTTGTTTGCACCAAGACCAGTGATTGTCTCAGGAATCTTACCAAACTCAGGAAATCAAATAGATGAATTACTTGCTGTTTATATCTCAACTGTTTCTGAGAAATACACAATTGGGCAGGTTATTCATTTCAAAAAGAAAAAGGTAGGGTATAAACCCATTTGGACAAAGAAAGTAAATCATGATGAAAGTCCCCTTATAAAACTGTGGATAATTATGCCCTAAGGTGGGTCCTCTCTTGACAGAGATGAATATTTTTAGAACTGAGTTCTTCAAAACTGGACAGTTGTGTCATAACTATGGCTTATGTTCCCATCACAAGATAAACAAGACCCCATGGGATCTTCTCTGCTTGAATGGAATAAATTATTCAGTCGACAGGGGAGATTTAGAATGCTTCATTAAACAAACTAACACAGACTCATTTTCCTATCGAGAACAAGCCTTTATAAAGAAGTTTTCATAGATAAAGAGTCTTGCAAGAGTGGATACTACCAGAAAAATTTTCTGCTCAGCTATGGTATCAGTCATTTTCATAGGATCCTGTGTGATTAGGGACATTCTGTATTTCAGTGAACATACCCCAGAAGGCACAGAGCAAATCATAAAAGTAGGTTCTTTCTGTGGATTCATAAAGTTATTAGCTTATTGACAGGTCAGTGCAGAGGTGCTATAGGGACTTGTCACTCTTTCTCAGCTAGAGTAATGGAATGTGTGTCTTTCAGAAGCATATCATTCCATTCTTATATTATTCTAATTGCTCTGGGATCCAAGTGTGTTTCTTTCCTAATCCCTAACTTCATGATACTGTGAATACCAGAGAAATGCTGAAGTGATCATTCATGAAATTATAATTAATATTGATCATTTATACTTTCTTTTCAATAACATGTATGGTTGGTAAAGATAAATTTTTATTTACAAGCTAAATAGGATAAACCCAGCTCCCGTGATTTGTAAAGTAAAATTGTGGTAGAAAACAATTTATATATTATATAAAATCTCCAAGAAAAGTTCTGAAAGTTTAGACTTTAAAATAAATTATCTTTATTTTATTCTTTGTGCTTCCATTGCAGACTATATATCCCCCTGTCATTTCAGCTGCTATAATTTATTATACTGATGGATGTTTCCATTTCTCTGACTTGAATATGCTCAACTAAAGATAAGCCTTTTCCTTCTTTGTATAAACAAGCACCTGGTATAGAGCCTGGTACTTATTGTTCACACAACATAGTGAATAAGTGACTGACTTAAACACAAATGTCCTTTTTCCTTAAAGAATGGTTATGTAGGTTTTTCTGTATTACCAAGAGTTCAGCAAAAAAGAAACCTGAAATAAAGTATTTGTAAACCTATCTTTAATAGATTTGTTAAAAAACAAAACAAAGCAAAACTGTTTTTCCTCTTTGTGATATTGTGTAAAATTTTACCTCATGGACTGATGGGTCAAGGATTTTCACACAACATGGTTGTTGTTAACTTTGACTTCACCTGAAGCTCCAGGTATCTGAATTTCCATGTTCTGAGATTAAAGGCCAATATGTTAAGAAACGTATCTTCATTTTCTTTGTTAACTTCTACTTGTACCATAAGTCAATCAAAAGTTTCATATTCTAGTTATAAGAATTTTAGGAAATCTATGTTCTTGTTTTAGTTCTTCTAAAATGTCTCCCAAGAAAATGACATTTTAGCTCTCCGTACCTTTCTCTAAAATATAAATAGTAATGATAGTCTTGCCTCTCCAAAAAGAATGATCATGGTTATAAACAAAATGACAATATGTGGAAGTATTTTGAAAAGTATTACGTGCCCAACAGCTGGGGAAGTGTTGGTGCCCCAATAGATATGAGAAGGCAGTGATATAAGTATTGGGGTTGATTAATATTTTTCATCCTTGGCTCAGTTTTCAAGGCTCTTAAAAATATTTCAGTTATATAGATGTTGGATTGGGATGGGTACTACTTCCTTCTAGCTTTGGGAGCACAGTATTGTGACTTCTACCTTCCCCGGCTGATACTTGTATCTTCTGAACTCTTTCCACCTTGGCCCCAGTCAGTTCATTCAAACTCAGCTACTTCCTACCACTGGCACAGGTACCACCTCTATTCCTAATGTATCCTTCCTGTAGATGGAACTCCATCAGTATAACCTAGGTCTGTCTCCTCTGCTTTACTCACTTCTGCCCTGAGGAATTGGAAAAATTTATCTGAGTGGCAAATTTGGGTAGGATAACTAGACAGGTTCCACTCAGCTCCATCTGTCTCTCTCTGGGACCAAGCCTACTTATAACAAGACAAGTTCACCTACTTCTCTACACTGTGAGTACTACTTGGGCAAATCTCCACAATGCAGGGAGGCCCTCAGTGGCCTAGCATTGTTTGCAATTGGGTACCTGTCTGCTAATTCATGTGCCCAATGTTGGCAGTCCTGCTTCATTATCCCACCTAAAGATCCTTCTAAGAACTTAGCTGCTGGTTAACACAAGTGATAATCTGCCCTCCAGAATTAGTTTATTTTGCAGCCTTTTCTCTGTTAGCTGAGTTTCCCAACCATGTTGGGAGATACTTGTGTGCTAGAGGATTTTTTTTTTTTTCCAGCCCTGCAATAGACTGCTCATACTTCCCTGTGCATGAAGTTGAAATTGCCTATGACAAGTTTTTGACTACCAAAACTTTCTATTTGGATTCTGAATTGAATGCAGTGTAGAAGATTATTCAGTGGTACTCTTCCTTTTTTTTAATTTGTCATTTTTTTCATTTGTTGGTATTTAGCTTAAATGTCTTGTTTCATGGTCCTGACAGTGCTGTGATAGGATATTACTTTGCAACCAGCATGGTGCCACTATTTCAAAGGTCACTGAGATACTCAGCTTGTGTTTATATTCCATTTCCTACTTGAAACTCTGTGTTTAAAGTCCTGATTGACTTCACCAAGTTTCTAAGGCTTTGGAAGACTTCTCTACTGAGAAAGCAGAAATTTCAAAAAGAATCAAGAACTGTCTTAGAAATTTGAAATGTACAAGGTGGAAGCCAACTTAGAGGTTCTTTAAATTCTCTCTTTAAAATTGACAGAAAGTAAGTGATTTGCCCAATAGAATTTATATTAAATATAAATGTGAGGATTGTAACAAAGTTGTCATTATGCCTGATTTTAGGCTCTTCCCCACTTCATATCCCTCTCTTCTCATTATCAGGAAAATTTAACTCACTTTTTTCCTACATAACTGACCATTGGAAAATTTCATCTTGTTTTGCATAGATACTCTCCACATAGGACAAAGGCAGTTATTTAATTTTTAAAATTCTTGCTTTATTGAATTGATAACCAAGTGATTTTGTTGGCAAAAGTCTCATAGAGATTAAAGACTTCCTGAACCTTGAGGGATATGCAGAATCTGTGATACTGGTAGCTTTGATCTAAGCTTATGAACATGCAACCCACAAAACCACTGTGGCCTCAGTAGTGATTGGCCCATGCTTTTGAAGTATCATATACTTTCATAAAGAGGTGAGGAAGTTCACTCTACACACCTTGAGTCCATGGCAAGGGTACAGCTGTCCAATTCTATTGCAGAGAGATGAAGAATTGGGATCAATAAGGCCCATCTCTGCCATAAGGTTAGTGTATCCATCCAATGAGAGCAACCTACTCACAGAATTACATTCAAAAGGTCTTTGTGAGGGGTCAGGCCTGGTATAAATTACTTGTATCAGACTGGAAATTAGCAGGGAAGATATAATAAAATCTTCAAGGATAATTGAGAATACTTTAATAAACCAGTTTTTTTACAAATATTTGCCAGGTTTAACAAAGCCAATAAAGAATGGCAAATGACTGAAAATATAGCAAAAGCAGGAAGCTGCCATCACCTGTCAGCTTGAAAGGACAAAGACATGTGTGTTTATTGGAAGCCTCTGAGACCTCCAGCTGTAGGAGAGAACCATCAGAAAGAAGCTGAAGTCTTGGTCAAGGAACACAGTCTTAGGCAATACAGGGTAGAGCAGGGAAGAACTGAAGGGATAAATACCTTGACTTCTCGCCTCCTACCCTCAGATTTTCAGACAGTGCCTCACATTGGTGGAACAAATCAGAAACTAGAAGATAAGGAAGCCCAGTTCATAGGAGTCAGTCCTGATGCACGTAGTAGGGTGGAGAAGGCAGAAATTCTGTGTGGAGAGGCAACCAGATATGGCCCAGCTATGGACATTATTGATATTTGTTGGGTAAATGCACTGTTTCTTTACTGAAAAAAATATCTGGGGCACCCTGGTGGCTCTACTGGTTAGGTTAGGCTTGCCGCTTAGGTCATAATCCCAGGATCCCGGGATCAGCCCCAGGTTGGGCTCTCTGTTCAGTGTGGAGCCTGCTTTTTCCTCTCCCTCTGCTCCTCCCTCCTGCTTGCGCGCTCTCTCTCTCTCAAATAAATAAAATCTTTAAAAAAAAAAAAATGAAATGAGAGGCATGGAGAGGTTAAATCAGCAGGGAGTCTACTTCTCCCTCTCCCTCTGCCCCTCCCCCCGCTCATAAACACATTGTGCACTCTCTCTCTCTCATAAATAAAGATCTCTAAAAAAAAATCTCTGAATTTGACCACCCTACTTGTTTCAGGGAAACTTTCACTGGCTTATAATTATTTTCTGATATTAATGCAGCTTTTCATACTCATTTTTAATCACCATAAGAATTTTCTCTCTTCCATAACAATCTCAACTCCAAAATTCAGCTCTTAAATTTTCCAGTTAAGAGAGCCAATAAATTATCTTTTTTTTTAAAATAAGAACTTGAGTTTCTATCACTTGTAGCCAAGAGTCCTCATATGACCGTACTTGCTTTCTTCAGTCACATTTGTCTTCAGTTCCTTAAACATATTCCTAGGAATGCTTCAGAAATTAACTGCAGAATAATAAATGGCTAAAATTGAAAGAGCCCTTCTCTAGGTATTTCATGAAAAGTAAAGGAGTCAAAATGAGCACAAAAGGCAAGGTGACATGCTTGCTTGCAGTTTTCTTAACAGAAGGCCAAAAGATAATCCTAAGACAGTGATTGCTTTATTTAACGGTTTAAAAACCAGCATATTAGGAGTCCTGTCCATTGTACCCAGAATTGTGGGGAAAAAATGTCTGAGTTTTACAGGAGTAAAGAAAGATGGTACAATGAAGTTACTAAGATTCTTGACTTTAATAAATTATTTTGTAACCAAATCATAATTAGGCTCCGAAGGCTTGGTAGGTGGTGGCAATCTCTCTCAGGATTCATTTCACTCATTTTCTTAAGAAGGACACCAAAATAATGATTTTGATAATGTTACTACTAAAAATAATAATCAGAGATACTATTTTTGAGGGCTTGATCCTGTCCAGTTACTTTAATAAGGCATTTAAATACATTTCATTTCATCTTCATAGCAATTTTATAAGGCAGATATCAATCCCACATTGTAGCTGAAAACCAGGTCTCAGAAAGTAAGGAACTTGCTTTGTTATTTCTCTTCTCCCATCATGAGTTTTTTCCATTATTACATTCCCTGCACTTATATCTTAGCACATATCAGTATTTATATTAGCAATGTAAACATATTTGCTTAAGGAAGAAATTAAAAGATAAGAGGGAGAAGGAAGTCTTAGTTGTGTGTTTAAACATCTTAAAGCTAATCAGTTACATAATCTATGTTAAAATGAGGATTAAGCAAGAGTGAAAAGAATAGTGAAAGAAGAATCCCTGCTATGATCTTTTCTCCATCTGAACATGAAATTAAGGGTTAAGGAATGAACCCACCAAAAGAATTCATAAGAGTTGGGGGTGGCAAGAGAGCTGATAATAGCTAATAATGAAGAAACCTCATAGTCTCCTTCATGACATTTTGATGTCATGATGACAGATTTTTAGAGTATAGATAGCCATAGTGAAATTGTAATAAGGAAGGAAATAGTAATTGTTGCTTCACATATGAGGCTAAGGAGATTTTATTATTCTCATCTAAAATTGATTACCTAAAAAAGGATAAAGCTTTCTATCAACTCAGTTGAGGACTTGATGAGTCAAGTACAAAGCAAAACGTGAACCATACAGTGTTTTCTTGCATATTTATTTTTAAAATACCATGAGGCTCCATACAAATCACTCACTGATGTATATACGAAAATAAAATAGAAGCAATACTAAATGAAGAAAATGATATGATAATTTAGTCTAAATATAAATGCAGCCATTTTGTGTTTATGTAGGGCTTTTTGCCCCCCACATGTTTAAAACCTTCTAGGAATAGTATCTCACCAGACATTATGATATTGGGAAACAAGAATACGTTGCAGTGTTGGTTCTGAATAACTTATCTAATTGTGTCAGGTAAACTGAGGCTGGCATCCAGGCTGCTGTTTTTGCTCTAGTTCCCAATATTGCCTCCCCAAACACTGGAACTGAAAGGAAAGAAAATGACGAAAGTTAAGTATTCATAGCAACTGTGAATTTTTATTAAAGTTCAAAAATCTCTCAAACTATCAAGTTTACTATTAGTAAACTTTGAATATTGGTGGATCTCCTAACTGAAAATGCTAAGTACTGCAGTATAAACAGCAGACTTTTTCAAAGGAGTCATGAATGTACTTGTCATTTAAACTCTAAGTATTGGATAACTTTGTCTGCATTTTAGTATCTTGATCTTTGACAAATGTACCACTTATAAAAGTCAGTAAGATTTCTCTGTCATGGGTGGTGTGGAATAAACATTTTCGTTTCCAACAGTACTTAGCTTCTTTACTGATGGTTCTTACCAATAGACAAGGAATGATATTGAAATGAGAATAAAGTGAATGCTTAAGACCTGAGCCATTATGCAGAACTTGATCTCTCCACTGCAAGGCTATGTGATACTGGAGGGAGGGGATATAAATAGCTTTAGCACTGCTGGTTTTAACAAATGCATGTTAAATCCATGTCCTCGTGAATTGCTCAATGAAAAACCAAGAGACATGTTGTCTCCATTTGAGAACACAAATGCGCACACTCTTTTATAGACTCTGATATGATTTTAATTAAGAAAAAATATTCCTCACTAAGGGCTAACTAAATGTAAAATGAGGGCAAAAGTCAATCTCACTAGAAATGAAACACCAGAAACTATGTATGTTTCTCCCTGGTTCTCTATTCAGACTTAATAACAACCATCTTTACTTTTTAAGACCATGAATTGAGGGAGAAACATCTACAGCTTTGTGAAAGTATGAGTGTTTTCCCAAGTGAAATTTTAGATGATTAAACATCAATGAACTAGAATCACCCCAATTTCATTTTTTGAAACTTTCATGTACACTTTAAATAAAAATAAGGAAAAGTGAGATTTTTAATATTGTAAAATTAATATTAATTGTGAAATATTAGTAAGCATGGCCAGTTTTAGTTAGGTTACATGTTTTCGATATATAACCAAGCTCTAGGAATGGAGTGAAGACTGGCAAATATATGGTGGCGGTATAGAATGTGCCGCCCAGAAATAAGCTCTGGATGCTTTTCATGAATTCCTTGGGCTTGCAATAACTACAGTAGGCTGAATAATGGCCCCCCACATATGTCCACAACTTCATTCCTGGAACCTGTGAATATTGCCTTTTATAGCAAAGGGAATTTTGTAGTTGCAACTAAGAATTTTGAGATTATCATGGATTTCCAAGTGGACCCATGTAGTCACAAGTGTTCTCATTAGGAGGATGTAGGAGAAACAGAGAGAAGGCCATGTAACATCAGAAGGGGTTGGACTGATGAACTTTGAAGATAGAGATGGAGGCCATAAACCAAGACTCATTAAGTGGCCTTCAGTAGCTGAAGAAGGCAAGGGAATGAATTCTCCCTTAGAGCCTCCAAAAGGAACATAACCCTGTTGACCTTTATTTTAGTGCAGTGAAATTGCTTTCAGATTTCTGGCCTCCAGAATTGTAAGAGAATCAATTTCTGTTGTTTTAAGCCACTAAGTTTGTGGTAATTTGTTACAGGATTCGTGGAGAAGTAATACAATACCTTGTCTCTGTGTTTTTAAAACGTGCATTTTTTTTTTCTGTTTAACTTTTAAACTGAACTAAAGTTTACCTCTTTGGTGGAAAGTTTGAGAGGAATATAAGAAAATGGGGTTGGGGAAAGATGTGTTTTAAAATGAACAGAAATTAGGACACATCAACTTCGATGATATATTTTTTAAAGATTTTGTTTATTTATCTGAGAAAGAGAAAGAATGAGAGAGAGGGAGCTTGAGAGGAGAGAGGTCAGCGGGAGAAGCAGACTCCCTACCGAACAGGGAGCCTGATGTGGGACTCGATTCTGGAACTCTAGGATCATGACCTGAGCCGAAGGCTGTTGCTTAATCAACAGAGCCACCCAGGTGCCCTAACTTAGATGATATTAAACAAGAAGATTGAAATCAGAGCAGGAATCAGAGAATAGTACCTACCACCTATAGTAACCATCAAGTAGGAGAAACATATTAAGCCCAAATAAGGAAATAATCTGAATTTATCTGGTATTAACCATAAGCTGTCACCAACTTGACATTTCTCTTTTGTAGAGCATGCACAGATCTTTTTCTAATTATTTTAATCATAGCATGTATCTCTTTCCAATATAAGGGTTATTTCTTATTGTCTCTTCCCTCAGATTATGTGCACCCTCTTAGAATAGAAACTGTCTTTCCTCTTTGTGTATTGGATTCTCGGGTTGGTATTTAGTAAGCATTCAATAAATATGTTTTGAATGAATAAATTAAAATTCACAGATTCAATAGTTGCTTCTCTTATTACCAATTCTACCCCACACTCCCACTCCCAGGTGCCGAGACTGAGAGGAGATTGCAGTCCCAATTTCATATGCGAATGCAGAAATGTTGCCCGAACAATTTCTCGGAGCCATTATAAAGGAAATAAACACAGTTCCTATGGAGTCCGAAGGGAGAAAGCCCTCTCTGGTAGTCACCACCTGATCTGAGACCCCAACAGTGAAGAGGTGCTGAATTCTTTGAGGAAAGCAGCTTATTCGTTGAAATAAATGAGATAAATGCTGGTGTAAAATCCTTCAGTCTTTCTGGCATAAAAGCTAGCAATCATCAGATTCCTTGTGGGGGCTAGTGGTTTATGAGACTAGCAGCAGTAGTTCTGGCCCTATTATGCATGTCAAAGAAAGAGAGCTATAGGGCCTAGACTTTTAGTATTTGATCAGATGTGAGCCCACCTGGAAATACATTTCAGAAGGGAATTTGAGTGAAGGTAAGAAAATCCTCATGTAACATCAGTTTTTACCTGGGTATGCTGATGAGAAAGAGTTCTTAATAAAATCCATGGGAAAGGAAAAAGCAAGGAAGGGCTTTCTGTCTTCATGATGCAACTAAGAACAAGGAACTAATCCACTTACTCTGTTCCTCTTGATCTGCCATGCCTTACACTAATTCAGGGCCACTTGCTCTCTGGAAAACATGAGTGCCTTTTCCAGTTGAAAATAATTAGGAACTAGGAGCATGAGAGATCAGATTCTATGCAGCCTGTAAATTCAGATTTCGTATTCAGTTTCTGTGACAGACATTAATTACCCAATAGCAATCAGGTAGGCAACTTTATTCACAATATGAAATCTTATGTAATGATTCAAAGTATTCCAATTTAGCCTCCCATGAGTTATTTTTAACTAAACAAACAAAGGTAATTAAGCTTAGTTCAATGGACTGGCCCAAGGACACATTAATAGCCCCAAAGTAGGGATTATTAGAATGTATTATTTTCAGTACTTGCGTGTACGTTCAATTCTGCTACCTTTCTATTTAATCATTGCTAAGACCAATTGTTCTGCTGCTGGAGACATCCAGAAATTTAGCCCATGGGATGGTTAACTAAAGGGTCCCCATGTGGGTGAGCTTCAAAGCTTAAAATCATTAATGGATTGGGCAGAGCCGAGCTTTCCATTAGCCACAGTGCCTAGGGCTCAAGAAAATATTTTATTTATAGTTTCTTTTAATGTAACAAAAAATATATTGTAATAATGAATGTATAAAAATGAATTCAGCCTGGACTATATTCATCTTTATATAACACACCCATAAAGATCATTTTTATTTATTATTACCTTTTTTAATGAAGGAATTGCCTGTGATCTGGAACTAGGATGGATAGAAGCATTGCATCTAGGGACACAGAAGATAAAACTAAATATTTACTCAAAAATATCCTGCTTGTGTTTTGGAGAGCATAGCTTAAGAAGATTTTTATTCACAGGGTGTTATATAGAAATAAGCCTGGAGGAGTTGGCCACCAACCGAATGAAAAAGAAAGTGTTCTATTCAGTGGTACATTTAATGCTATCCGGATTTAATTGCACATTTAACTACAATTGAGCCTGGAAAGTATTTGAAGCTAGGAAGCTGGATGACCTTGAGACTGATAACCAGAACCTCCATTCCTCCTGCTACACTGTGGCACATAGGTATCTTGTAAATGGGTTATAACCAGGTTGAGATAATGATCTGCTTGCCTTTTAAGTGTCCGAAGATGCTTGGGGCTGCTGTAGCTTCGACAGAAATAGTTTCTTCTTGGAGCAGCCTCATTTAATTACCTTAGCATACAACACGAATGTTAATATTTTCTGTTTGTGCCATGATGTGGAAAAGGTGAAGAAATACTGCCTACGCTAGGCTTGAGTTCCTTTATCCGTCAAATGTAAACAAGATGAGCTCCAATTCAATTCAACAAACATTTTGAGAGGAGATAATAATAATAATAATAATAATTATTATTATTATTATTTTTGAGAGATCACTAAACTAACTTCCGGGATTCAAAGATAAACAGAATGTGGTTTGTCCAAAGTCATGTATTTCAAAGAGTTCATACCCTCACTGGAGAGACAGGCATGAAATCATCTTCTCATAATACAAATCACAGTGTGATAAATTTGAAAATGAATATTAATCAAAGCCATATTAAAAATCAGAAGGAATGAGTAAATCTAACTGCAGAAAAAAACCATGGAGGACTTCAGAAACGAGGTGACGCTTAGCCTGGATATGGATGTCATAGCTCCAGAAAAATTGATTAGGATTCATTCTCCAAGGCAAGAGGAATAGGGTTGAAGAATTGTGGTCTAATACTGGAGACAACTCAGATAAAGAGAAGTTAGCTTACTACTTGTTCAAGAACACACTGAGAGAGAAACCAGGTACTTCTTCATAGCTCCCAACATAGCACCAATTGTTCATAATTCTTTATGAAAAAAACTTAAAAACTATTTTAATGTATGTTATAACTTCATAGACAATTCCTAGTTAATGAGAATAAGGAGAAAACTTGGAATCAATATGAAGAACAACTTCTTTGTTTCCATTCCCTTGGCATTGGCACAGTGTCCAATGCCCAAGTCCTCAGTAATCTTGTAGTATATAGAATAAGATTGTTGAAATGTGGAAATGCATGAAAATCAGGCATTTGGCTCATTTATAATTGGAGCAAGAAATTAAGTTGAAAGTGGCTCTCTAGACTTATTAAGAATGATAAATGACCGAAATAGGAAATATTAGGAAGTTTAAGTCAACATAGTTACTGGTTAAAAATGAATGTGGGCACTTAGGGGTAGCAACAGCATATGCTAATAACATATCACTCAGACACTATAAAATAAGTTGCACAAGAGACCAAAATATTAATCATTTACTCTTTTTTTTTTTTTTTTTTACTTTTTAGTCTGAAAATTTTCAAGTGTAGAGAAAAGTAAAAGGAATAGTACGATGGACCCCCACTGCCTGTCACCTAGCATCAACAATTATAAATACTCTGCCAAGCCTGTTTCATCTAAAGCTCCTACTCCGAACCTTTGTGGGTTTTTGGCTTAAAAAAAAAAACAAACAGTTTTATTAAGATGTAATTTATATACCATAAAATGCACTCATTGTAATGATATAATTCAGTAATTTCTCGTAAACTTAGAGTTGTACACCCATCATCCTGATGCAATTTTAGACAATTTCTATCCTTCCAAGAAGTTTCCTCATGGCTATTTGTATTAATCATGGCTCCCACCCTTCTCCCCAGGCAACTACTAATTTTTCTGTCGATTTGCCTTTTCTAGACATTTCATATAAATGGAGCCATACAATGTGTAGTGTTTTATGTGCAGCCCCCTTCATTTGGTGTAATATTTTGAGGTTTATCCATGTTGTATATATCAATAGTTTGTTTTTACTGATGAGTGGTATCCCACTGTGGGGATATACATTTTGTTTTTCCATTCACCAGTTAATGAACACTGGATTGCTTCTCGTTTGGCATTATTATGTATATTGCTACTATGGATATATGTGTGCAAGTCTTTGTTTGGACATATACTTATATTTTTCCTGGGTAGACACCTATGGAAATGCTGAATAATAGGTAAGTTTATTTTTAACGTTTAGAGAAACTTTCAAAGAAACTTTTATTTTATATTTTTACTAGCAATAAATGAGGTTTTTACTTTCTCTCTATCCTTGAAAGATTTTCAACATAGATTGATCATGTCATCTGTGAATAAATACCATCTTAGTTTTTCTTTTCCAATGTGGATCCCTTTATTTCTATTTTCTGGTTGTTGCACTGGCCATAATCCCCAGCATAGTGTTGAATAAAGTGGCAAGAGCTAGGCATCCTTGTCTTATTCCCGATCTTGGGATAAAAAACATCAAGTGTGATGTTAGCTTTCTTAGGTACCTCTTACCAGATTAAATAAATTCCCTTCTATTCCTAGCTGCTGGGGATTTTTATTATGACTATATTTTCCATTGGGATAATCTATGTTTTTTCTCTTTTAGTTAATATGATGAATTATATTAACTGATTTTTGAATGTTAAGCCAACTCTGCATTCTACAGATAAATGACACTTGGTCTATGTATTGTTATTTTCATATGTTATACAACTCAATTTACTTTTTGTTTAGATTTTGCATCTGTATTCATCCAGGTTATTAGTTTGTAGTTTTCTTACTTGTGTAATTTCTCTACTCTTGATTATCAGGATAAATCTGGCCTCTTAAAATGAGTAGGGAATGGGCAGCCTGGGTTGCTCAGTTGGTTAAGTGTCTGCCTTTGGCTCAGGTCATGATCCCAGGGTCCTGGGATCAAGTTCCACATTGGGCCCCTTGCTTATCAGGGAGCCTGCTTCCCCCTCTGCCTTGCCTGTCCCCCTGCTTATGCTCTGTCTCTGACAAATAAGCAAATAACCTTTAAAAAAAATGAGTAGGGAAATATTCCTCCTCCTTGAGTTTACCAAAGGGTTTGCATAGGATGGATATTATTTATTTCTTAAATATTTGTTAGAAATCACCATCAAGGTCGACTGGGCCTAGATTTTCCTTTATAGGAAGATTTTAAATTACAAATTGAATTTCTTTTCTAGGTATAGGGCTACTTAGGTTGTTTATTTATTTGTAAGTGAGCTTTGGTAGTTTGTATTGTCAAGGAACTTGTCCACTTCATCTAATTTGGTGAATTTACTGACAAAGTTTTCTTAGTATTTCCTTTTTAAAAAAAAAATCTACAAAACTTGTAAATATCACCTACTTCTTGTGTCTTTTCTTTATCCTAATTAGACTTTATAGAAGTTTGTAAACATTTATATTCTTAAAGAATCAGATTTTGCTTCCATTTATTACTTATATAATTTTTACATTTTCTATTTTGTTGATTTCCATTTTTCTTTTTTTCTTTCTTTTACTAAGTTTGTATTTTATTTGCTCATCTTTTTTCTAATTTTCTATAGTACAAGTTGTGTCATTGTTTTGAAACTTTTCTATATATTCCCTAAGTACTTTTTTAGTGACAGCCCATAAATTGTGATATGTTTTGTTTTCATTCAGTTCAGAGTTACTTTTAAATTTGATTTCTCATTGGCCCATGAGACATTTTTTCATTTACAATATTTGGGGATTTTTCAGTGTTCTTTCTAGTACTAATTTCCAGTTTAATTTCATTGTAGTAGTTATAGAACATAGATGAATCCTTAAAAAATTTTGGAACATGTTTAATGGCCCAGAACATGGTCTATTTGGAATATATTTTATGTGCTCTTGAGAATAATGTGTTTTACTCTGTTGTTGGATGGGGTGTTCTAACTAAGTCAAGTTGGGTGATAGAATCTTTCAAGTCTTTTACATTGTACTGATTTTAGTCAGCTTGTTCTACTAATTATTAAGACAGGGTTATTGATATCTATAATTATAATGTGGATTTTTCTATTTCTCCTTATTGTTCTATTAGTTTTTGCTATGAGATGTATAAATGTTTACAGTTGTTATCTTTTATTGAATCAAATTCTTTATCATTATGAAAAGACCCCTCTTCTATTCCTGGTAATATTCCTTGAGCTATACTTTCCTTTGCCTGACATTAATAAAGCCACCCCTGTTTTCTTTTGATCAATGTTAGTATTTTTCCATTGTTTTACTTTTTAGTTATTTGTGTAGTTGAGCTACTTGTATATATTTATATTTATAATTTGTATATATTTATATTTATAATTTTCATTTGTTTGAATGCCAGGCAATTTGAATTTTACCATGATGGATGCTAGATTCTTTTATATTCCTATCAATATTATTAAAATTACATTTCTTAGATACAACTAAATGATCATTTGGGGTCTTACTTTTAAGATCAAGTAGAAAAGTAGACCTCAGGATATCAGTTAATGTTTTTGAAATTCCTTTCTATCCCAAATCTAATTTTTTTTTTTTCCTGTTCTGGCAGGTCACTGACAGCCTCGCATAGATAATTTTTGTATTTTATCTTTGTCTTCTAAATGTTTTTGGTAATATCATCACTTTGTCATAAGCTACTTCATTTAACGTGGCATAAATGGTGGCAAAAACTCCATATGTTGTTAATTTAATGAAGCAGTCAATAATTTTTAAATTAACAATATGCCTCCCTTGTATTCTTTAAAAGCTCCAGAAAGGTAAATTATGACACAACAGATCTCTGGTCCAGCTTCGAACTCCTGGATCTTTGAGTTTCTAAATTCTGGGAGAAGTCATAATTTAATCAGAAGTAGACTGGAGGAGAGGTTTACAGTTGACAACAGGTGGTCATCAGAGAAGCAGGAAGACAGATTACCTCAGAAATAATGACTGACAAATGCACTGTGAAGTACTATGTTAAGTGTTGGGCATAATGAGTAATGAGCCATATTTCCTTAGTCACATTAAAGCAATTTTCGGCCAAATTGGTGGTTCATTATAATGAATTAACATAGTACTTTTAGCTTGAAGTAAATGATCTTCTTACTTAGCAGATCCATTGGGGGTAATAGAAGTGAATCTTTTTCCTCCTATTATCCTTCCCCATATTTTTATTTCAAATTAATGACACTCATGACACTATGTTTTCCTCATGACACTATGTATAGTAACATGGAATATCTTTTTGTTATACCTTGTCACAAATGTAATATTCTCAAGGCAGGTAGTGTTTCCATTATATCTGGATTGTAGGTGGGTCTCATCTTGTAACTCTGACCAGTTGATTATTTGGGTCTAACAGGAAAAAATATCATCATCAATGGGAAATCTGTGCCTTGAAAGCAGAAGAGGCGTTTATTCCACATATCTATCAATTCAGTGTATATATTGTTAAATATATAAAACTTAAATTCTAATACTTCCCTCAAATAGTACAGAAGAGTTTGTGTGTCAAATGTAAGACATACTTCAGTATTCATAATTTTGACCAATTGGGGAAAGGTGAAGGTGAGATGGAGACCAATTTTTAATTAGATGTTACAATAGAATATAAAATTTCAAGTAGAACATGAAATTTTCAAGTAAGTTAGCACACAAAATATTCAGAGTGGAGAAAAGAAAGACAACATCCAGGTATCACAAAGAAGGTAGTCATTTTCAGTGTAATGAAAGGATCATAAGAACCACACATTTTGGATGTAATGGAAGAAAGTAATAACTTTTTAATAACAAAGTTACAAAGTTTCTTCACGGAAAAAGAGCTTTGAGGAAGTATATAGCAAAGATTAAAAATTTATTCTAGATGGTAATGATATAAAAAGACAATATCCTAGGACAGACTCAGTAGAGGAGGAGGATCAATACTGCTTACGTGAAAAGGAATCCTAATTTGCTCAGAAAAGTGACTATGCTCTTAGGTATACTGAGGGGGTATTTATCTATCCCTGGTGAGGAGATACTGGAATTTGACATGAAAACATCACTTTATACAAAATTTATGCCAGTGTTGAATGTAGAGGACACTAAATATAGTTCTCTCTTCAGAGTATGTGTTCAATGATGATGTGGACTCTAAGAGTTCCAGTTAAAGAACCTCTCTAAATATTGCCATGTAGAGAAATTTCTGACTTAGATGATAGACTTTGCCACTGCAGTCAAGATTCAGGTGTTTATGTCAGGCATAAAAATGTAAATATCAATCTTTAATGAAAGTTTGTGTAAGTAAACCATATAATAATCCTGTAGTTTACAATCATTAATGTAAACCCAATGTATGGTTCTCTCTTCTATTACTATACAGCTAATATACACAGTGAAATTATACATTTCAAAATGATTTATATTTTAAAATGGGTATTGTGGAAAATTAACCTTCATATCCCCTAAAATGGTTATACCATTTAATAAAATAATACAAAGAAAACATTACTAAGGAGAATTTTTTGCCACTTTGTATTATTTTTTCCTCCTAAGGGTGGCAGTGACCATATTTCTCACGAGTGCCTCTAGATGTGAATTCATTTTTTGTTTCCAATAACTTTCAAACATGAATATTCAGAAATGAATGAAATGAAATGAAAGTAGAAATGGCTGCTTATTGTTGGTCTGTGAATGTGTGTTTGTAGATGTGCTTATGTTTATAGGTCTTTCTGTTTATTACAGTGAAAATAAAGATAAAAAAAAATTCTTCACATACAAATAAAACTAAACTGAGAATCAACCAATTCCCTGAAAGAAGTAGTGGGAAAATACAGAAACCTGTAAAAAGAGACATGAGTAAAACATGTTTAAAAATATTGTTCCTCATCTATTATGTCATTTTATTTCTGAGAACTCTGAGAGGTTAGGCAAGAGAGGTGTTACGAGATGGAAAAGGAAAGCTCTGAGAATTTCCAAGGTCAGGCAGCTCCGTCCCCCACTATTTTCTCTGAAGATTGAAACTTAGGAGACATTTCTTTTTAACACCAGAGATAGAGGAGAGAAAGAATAAAAGAAAGGAAAAATGTCTTGAAAATGACCAGGATCCTCAGAATTAGAAGACTCAACGATCATGTAAGAATAAAGTGAAACTGATTAATACTTGTAAGTGATTGCACAATAGGTGAAAAAGAATGTCAGAAACAGAGAAGTTAGAATATGTATCACTGTCCATAGTCACAAAGTCACACATTGTGCACCTGATTTTCTTTTTCTGTCATCAATGTGAAGAAATCAACTCCCTCTGGATATTCCTCTTACAGCCAAGTACCATCCAACACCTGTCACTAATGTGTGCTGACTGATGTGATTCAGATAATATTGAAAGTGCTCAGTACCGTTTGAAGGGGTTATTTGGCAAAGGCAGAAGGGATGGAGATCTCTACTTTCCTATGGAGAAAGCCTAAGCAGGTCACGTGGGGTTCCGTTTTCTCTGGCAGTTTTGATTTTACTGTCAATGCCCTGAAGCACTTTGGGCATTATAATTTCAGCCTTGTTTTATTGGTCCTCACTGACCCTTCATGGTTATGTCACTTCCGTTCCCACTGCTTAGTGGGTGAGTATGTTGGGTATCTTCCCTTGCCTCTCCATATTCACTCTTCGCTATTCTCCGACATGCTCTTCTTTTGTCTTCTGGACTCAAGAGTGAACACTGGATTTTGCCAGTCAGTAGCACCAGCCAGAGGCCAGAAGGAAGGAGGAGAGGCATGGAAGAAAGTGAAGCCAGGATATTTATTTCCCTGGTTCTTTCCTATGGGATTTGGTGGGTCCCTCCATCTAAAGTCTCAGCTTTTTACAGGTGACACTCTTTTCTTAGCTCTGGCCTTCCAATTTGAACAGGTGCCTTCATCTGCTTTTAGGCTTAGGGTGGTAAATTCTTCTCCCCCTTCTCAGCCTCAGGGTCCTGCACTATCCCTTCTGATTTCCCTATATCCTGACCATATTTTGTAAAAAAAAAAAAAAGTCTCTTATTAGACTCTCATCAAGTTACCCTAAGTTAATATAATTCTATTATGCCATCATTATGCCATTTGTTTTCTCTTGGATCCTTAACTGATAAAATGAGTCTAAGAAAAATCAGCCAACCAGTGCACATTTACCATCACTTACCCCCTCACCAGGACTCTGATGCACAATAATCTGAAGAACAGTAACCTATGCAAAGAGTTTCTGGTCCTGGCAGAGAGCTGAGTACCACACCCTCTGGAGGTTTCGAGGATAAAGCAGGAGGCTGCTGAGGGACAGATGTGTGTGAAGCTGAAGGACAAATCTGATAAATTGGTCCAGAGCTCAATAGTTCCACAAAGCAGGCTCAGGACAGGAGTATGCTTGAGTCACATCAGGATCTTGCCCAGAGCCTACTTGGATATCATCTCAGGACAGAGAAAACAATCCAGAAATGATCTTTGGATTTTTTTGAGTTTAAGCACCATGATATCTCCTATCCAAACAAACAAACAAAAAAACAAAAACCACACCCACAAAAAAACAAAAACAAAGCTAAAACCATACACTTCTGTTGGAAGAATGTCCCCACTGCCTTTTTAAGGTCCTGAATATTTTCCTAGGGGAGCACTCTAGTTGCTGCCTCTATGTGCTATGTTTACCTGTCAGTCAGGTGCCATTATGGCTCCCTCTGCCTTTGATGCACCCCACCACACTTTACCACTTCCGAGGCAGATGTATGGACACCAAAACCTAAAACTCAGATCTGTAAAGTTGTCTATAGGATGTTTAGCATGTTCAGCAAAAAGGAAAGTTTGCAAATCATCAGTGAAGTTTGGAGGTTGAGTGTGTATTTTAATTATCTTGACACTTCCAAGCTCTCATTAACAGATTTGGATGTGTAAGATTCCAAATGTCTGTACATTTGTATAGGACAGGGGAATTTGCTTTTCAAGGGGCCAATTATAGTGAAAGAAAGTGGAACTCCTCTGGTGTAATATAAGGAAAAAGATTGTCCAAAAGTGACCCCAGGTGCTTAATCTAGGTTTCCTGAATATGAGCTAGCTGGGTCCAGTAAAACATGGGGGTTTTGCATTGCACTGGAGACCCTAAAGTCCTGTAAAGGTGCTGAGCAGGGAGCATTTCCAGACAGCTCCTGTGACTAGGTGGCATTCTAATCCAGATAGAGGAGGTTGCTTTCATGCTTGCCCTTCAAGAATTGAGAGCAATGTGCAGGAGATATTTTCTCTTTGTTCTCTCTTGGACTTCAGTTGCCTTACACTTGGATCACTTCTTTTTGTTTATGACACCTGCTGGGTCTCTGTAGGCATTTGAGTTTTCAAATTGGAGACAATATAGAGAATAGAGAGATGGAGAGTATACAACTCCTTAGGGATTGCACAGACCCACAGTTCAATATGAAGGCAAAAGTAACTTGTAACCAACTTAAACAGAAAGATCTTGACTTGGAAACCAAGTAGATAGAACCAACAAGTCAAGGTCTGAGTAACTGAACAAGCAATCTCAAGTTGGGAAGGAAGTGAAGATAGAGCCATCAAGAACAAATGGGTATGTAGGTTGGTGGGAGTTGTAGCTGACCAGAGATTGAAACCCAGAGCAAAGACAGTTAGGAGCCTAAATGAATGAGTTGAACTTCATCAGACTGAATATAATAATGAGATACTGTTTATCAGCTAGTTACCTAACTTATTTACTGAGAATACCCCACAATGTAGTTAAGTAGTTTATAAATCAGTAATTTTGTTGTGTTAAATAGACATTGAAGGAAGACCTGCTCCAGAAGAAGGAAAAGGGGGTAAGTTTCTGTCATCAAGTTCTTGGAGGCAAAAACTCTCACCCTTATTCCTTTTTTATGAAAACAGTAGACAAGTCCTTAGCATCCAAAATATTTGAGAACTTTCTTTTTAGAAGCTACACTGGGATTACTATATGAAAACCTATTATTCTTTTCTGTAAATTTCTGGCTATTTTTATTGCAGAAAATGAGTAGGTAATGAGATCACTGAAGGTTTTTCTAATTGAAACACACTGTGGTCAGTTATTTTGAGATGAGATAGGAAAAAGGACATGAGGGGCTGCTGAAATCCAAGTCAGTGCGGTGGTGCTCATTAAGGCCAGCCCCGTGTTGGCATGGCAGCTACGAGGTAATGATGTGACTTCCAGCTTTCCCAAAACTAATGGGGTGATACTCTTCCATAGCTATGCTCAGGCGAATATTAATTTGTTTTATCATCTCTCTTTCTCTCCATACAAAGAGATGTTTAAAGTTGCCTCCCTAATATCTCTATTTCTAATCAAGTTTCAAAGGCATATATCTTTTTAACTCCAAAGGAAAATACTGTTTTATAAAAGCTGTCTGTAAAAAGTAAACCTTCATATGGCCTTTGAGCCCAAGCTATGTGGCTTTAAGGAGGAAAACTCTTTATACCTACTGACAGGGGAGGGCAGAGCCACACCAACACTCTCCTCCTCTCTGCCAATTTGAAGAGGATTCTGGTTCTCTGTAATTTTAAAAGAACACCTTGTGGAGGCTTTAAAGCAACCCCAAAATATTAGAACTCTCTGACTCTACTGATTTCCTAAGAGCACATTAGGAAATGAGTCTCCTGGTTATTTTATTTTTTAAAGGAGGAGGGGGTTGGATGCTGTTATCTCCAGAGCACAAATTTAGACTTAGTTCGTATTAGCCATAATGACCTCAAGCTGGTCATGTGAGGGAAATCTCACATTTGTACACTCTGCCTTTTCTGTAACCCCTGATTCTTGCTGCTACATCTGCCTCCATCTGTCCTGTTCTCCTCTCTTTCCCTCATCTCATGTTAGAGGAGGCACCTCTCCTCCCGTCAGTGACTAACACCATCACCTGTGCTCCAACTTCCACACCTGCCTTTTCCTTCCCAGGAATTGTAAGCTATCCAGTACCTCTCCTTTCAACTGTACTTTCAGATATTCCTACTGAAGAGGATCTTTCTTTTGAATATGAATATGTTCAAATTTTTTCCATCTGAAAAAAAACAAACCAAGCCTCCCTGAACCTTGTTCCTCCCTGCAGTTTTCATCTTCTTGGTGCTTCCCATTGCCAGTTCCTCACATAGCACACGCTCTTCAGCTACTCTAATCTAGTTTCCAAGCCCAGTTAGCTCCGTTTAAGATCTCCCAGTGATCTCCATGATTAAATCTAAACCTTCACTTTAACTTACCTCTTAACTTTGCTTTCTTTTCTGAAACACTGTCTTTTCTGGGCCACAATGACACTATATATTTCTGGTTTCCTTCTGAATTCTTCTTCTATTCCTTAAACACATCACCTCTTCTATAGGCTTCTTCCTTCCACCTGACCTGTAATCGTCAGGGATCTCAAGTTTGAACTTTAGGACAATTGCTGATTCCAGTTTCTACTTTTCTCCTTGTATAATATCACTGGCACACATATGACTTAAATTACCACTACACGTATATCGATGACTAACAAAGTTGTATCTCTTTGTCAGAGTTCTTCTTTGAGCTTCAGATGTAGGTATTCCAACTGCATGCTTATTACCGCCGGAACACCTGAAATGGATGGCCACCTACACATGCCCCAAACTGAACTCATCTTCTACCCAAGCCTAATCCTTGTGCAGTGTTTCTTAACTCAGGGAATGACCTCACATGTCCTTGATTCCATAAGCAAAAATGTAGGAATCATCTGTAATCTTCCTCTTCTTTACCAATCCATGTCCCATATCACAATATCCTGTTGATTTTCTCAATATCTTTCATCTTCCTCCACTTCTTTCTATAATCCGTTGCTATAATTTCTTGCTTGGACTCCTCTAATAGCCTCCCATTTGGAGCTCCTGCATGCATGCTTACCCTACTTTAATTAGTCTACCAAATGGTGCTTTGGTGGTAGTAATCTTTTAAAAAGTCTTTATAATCTTTAAATAATAATATTTAAAAACACAAATCTACTCATGTCATTCCTCTGTTTAATGCTTCCAATGCTTTCAACTTGTGCTCATGATGAAGTCACAAATACTTAACGTACTCCCTGTGTCCTTAAATTATTTGGCCCTTGCCTGCCTGTCTAACCATATCTCCCCTTCTCCTGAATCCATGTTTCTACCACTGGCCTTGTCAGTTCTCTAAATATTCTGAGTTCCCCTTGTCCCTAAACCTGTAGTTATACTGGCCTCTCTGCCTAGAATATTTTTACTTATCACAAAATCCTAGTCCTGTTTAAGTCCTATACATCTTTTACATCTCAGCATAAACATCATTATGTCAGGCAAGCCCTTTCTGACTTACTAGTTTTAGTAAGGACTCCTGTTGATAGACTTTTGCTTCATAGCACTATTATTTTAAAGATTTTATTCATTTATTTGCCAGAAGAGAGAGAGAGAGAGAGAGAGTAGACATGTGTGCATAAGCAGGGGAGAAGCAGGCTCCCCACTGAGCAAGGAACCTGATGTGGGACTTGATCCCAGGACCCTAGGATCATGACCTGAGCCAGAGGCAGATGTTTAACTAACTGAGCCACACAGGCATCCCCTTTTCCTTCATAGCATTTCATTCAACTGTAATTTTAAAGTTTAAATATGACAGTTTGTTAATGTTTATGTAATGTACTAGACTGTAAATTCCATAAGGACAGTTATGATTTTCTAGGCAGCTACTTGTAATATAGAAATCCAATAAGCAACATCTTAATATCAATGTTAACAGTAGACTTAAGATATGATGGGGTCAGTGACAATCACCGGTAGACCCAAGACTTAGGCAGGTAAAAATAAAGGCAGGGAAGAGAAGAACTGAAAAGAATGGAAGGTATTGGAGGATCAAAGACACAGATAATGAGAGTTTAACTGTCTTTTAAATGAGGGATGCCAAGGAGATTTCAGCTCATATATTATCTTTGATCTACTGTTCTTATCTTCTAGGGATGATGTATTGAGAGGGATTTTGAGCTTGTGTTAGAACTCAGCTAGAAAAGAAGCATTGTCATTGATTAATGATGTCTTTCCCAAAGTGAGAGAATGAAGTGGGGGCATGGGTACTGTAAGTTCACCATGTCTGTTAAAGGGTAATACCAAGTAATTATGGTCCATGTCTCAGTTTGCCAATAATACTGGGTAAACTAGCTCACTTTAAGAAAATCCACTAAGGAAACAAATTTACTAAAAACAAGAAATCAAAATAAACAAAAATTATAAATACCAAACACAAAAACCAAAACTCAAAAGTGGGAGAAAGCTTATGGGTATAACAACTGATTTTACCAAGGAGCTTTTACTTGTACTAAAATTTCATAGTCAGTTTTCCCAATGCAGGTAGCATAATAATATTAACACATTTTTTTTTAGCCTTTACCATATTTAAGACAATGTGATACAGCTTTACATTTGTTAATTCATTTAATCCTCACAGTAACCTGTGAGGTAAATACTATCATTATCTCCATTTTATAGACAAGAAACTAAAATTCAGAGAGATTAAATAACTCATGGAATCACTTAAAACACAATGCAAGAACCAGGACTTCAATCTGGATTTCTAAGATTAAAAAAAAAAAAACATGTGTTCTTATGTTACTAGAAGTTATGTGTTTGTTTGTTTGTTTTTAGATTTTATTTATTTATTTGAGAGAGAGAAAACCCAAGAGGGGGGAGGGGTAGAGGGAGAAGCAGACTCTCTGCTGAGTGGGGAGCCTGATACAGGGCTCAATCCTGGGACTCCAGGATCATGACCTGAGCCAGAGGCAAACACTTATGCCCAGGCACCCTTAGAAGTTCTGTTTATATACAACTTTTTAGAAAGACCTTAAGGCATATAAAAAGATACATTTGTAAATGAAGTAAATTCTACCCAATAAAGAACAAATTTACCAATGTTTTTGTTGAAATACTGAAAGATATAATTTTGCAGCTCTAGAAAGACAGCTAAAAGTAATAGTTTATCACAAAACTATGAAAATTTTTAATCCAGGGAGTTATTTTTTATGTAACTGCAGGATGATTAATTAATGGTTTGCTCAATTATTTTTGGAAGCATCCAAGTGAAACTAATCAGTATATTTCTAGAGTCATCGCTTTCCAGTTTTTGATAAACACTAAGTGTGAATTTTCCAATCTTAAAATCATGCTAGGCTTCTATATTAATTCTTGAAAATGGTAATTTATAGCCACAATATAATATGTAAATTCTTGAAATGCCCTTTTATTTGGATTGAGTCAAGATCTCTTAAGGAAATGTTTGTGTAATGAGAACTGCCTTGAGAAGTGACTGTCGTTGATAAAAATGTGACATAGCCAAATATAAGTATTTCTTTAAGTCTTTGTAAAAGGAAGCACTTTGATAATA
Organism: Martes martes; assembly: GCF_963455335.1. Taxonomy (NCBI): domain Eukaryota; kingdom Metazoa; phylum Chordata; class Mammalia; order Carnivora; family Mustelidae; genus Martes; species Martes martes. The sequence continues at coordinate 39,209,598 of NC_137899.1, forward strand.
AGAGCTCTATAGACTCAAGCCAAGATCAGCTATTTTTCTAAAATAAAAATTGAGCAGCCTCTAGAACTACCAGACACGTCTTTCCTAAGCATGGTAAATATTCTAAAATGACAAGAGAAACCATGGGCTTGGTATGATGTTTACATCTGACACTTTATTTTACATCAATCGAAAGGATTTATTTTTCTATATCAAGGAGATATTTAGCCATTAACTCTTATCAATGGTTTTCTCTCTTTCTCTCTTTAGTTTTTTCAAATAAGATAATCTGTTACCTCAAGGTGCTTTGTCATATTGCCTAAACCAATTCACCAAACCAAGGCCTGAACTTGAAAGAAAGCAGAGGCTCTTTTGTGTTATTCTCTATCGGGAGATAGTCATAATTATAAAACTCTCAGTTGATCATGTGAACTCGGGCTCTTTACCCCAGGAGTTATCAAAGGTTTTCTGTAAAAGGCCAGGTAATAAATATTTTAGACATTGTGGACCATATGGTCTACATTACAACATTTTACAACATCTGATGTTGTAAAATGAAAGCGGTCATAGGCAATATATAAATGAATAAATGTGACCGTGTTCCAATATAACTTTATTTGCAAAGCAGACAGGAGACCATATATAGTCTACAGATTATAGTTTGCCAACTTTTGCTTTGTACATTCACTCAGGTCGTTACCCACCAGTTCTTCTACCCAAGATTAAGATTGTACAGGTTGAAATACCACTTGAGCTATGTTTTCCAGACAAGATTAAGTTTTGCAGTGGCACTAAAATAATTATCACCAGTCTTCTACTTGGGATCTGAAAAAGACCTTTGAAATATCAAATGATGGATGGAATTTTTTCCTTTCTGTCTGTCCCCACTCCCTTCCTTCCTTCCTTCTCCCCTACCCTGCCCAGCCCAGTTTCTGTCTCACACATCAGCAGATATTTTTTGAAGCCCAAGTGTACATTAGGTGCTGAAATAGAATTGTGGTTAAGATTTAGCTTTCTGACTTAGAGATGCTTTCAGTCAATAAGGGAGGCAGCAGAATAAAGAGACCATTTCAATACATTGTTTTAGATATTACAGTAAAAATATGAGAATAATATTATGTGAACAAACTGTTTCAGCTTTGGAGGGGCAGTGACAGTTTTCCAATTGGGTGTAGTCGCTAAACTTAGATTCGAAAGATGAGTATTATCCAGACCGATGTCAGGGAAAGGTAGTCTGAAAAGTGTCCCAGCAGGCAGGGTTTTATAACAGGTCTGGAGGTATAAGAAACCATGTGGAGCTCATTAAAGTGCAAGAACAAACAGTGCATAGAGTGCAGATGAAATTGATAAAGGATGAAGCTGGAAAGGTAGTAAGGACCAGAGCAGGAAGGACCTTTTGGGCACCCTAGTTCGGGTCACCCTTTATCTCGCCAGGACAGCTCCAAAATCCTCCTAGTTTGTTTTCTGATCCCAAACACGACCCTCCTCAGTATATTCATACCATTGCAAGAATGATCACTGTTAGGGCCAATTTAATGTTAAAACCTTTTTAACTATTAGGGCCTGCTTAGCCAGAGCAACTCCATATTGCCTAGGTAGCCATATTGTTGTTTACATCCACGGACTTCGTTCCAGGAATAAACACCCCCGTAATTCCTGGTCTGGTTCCGGGTATCGATTCTGGGAGTAAACGCCTTAACAATAGAAGCCACATACCTTGGGTCTGCGGTTATGCCCTATAAAACCAGCCTGTGAGATCGGGAGGGGGTCGCTCTCTTCGGAGGCAGCCCTGGCCGGTCAGTCTGACTTCTAATGCTTGGCATAGAATAAACCTTCACATAACTTTCACTTGTCTCAGTCTTGTTCCCCTGGCCGGTCAGTCTAACTTCTAATGCTTGGCATAGAATAAGGCTTTGCATAACTTTCACTTTGTCTCAGTCTCGTTCCTTTGATAACGGACCCCAACAATCACGGTCCAACATAGTTCATTTTTCCTTACTTAAACTCCTTCCATGGATACTCATTGCTCTCAGAATTATTACCAGCTGCTAAATAAACCCAAAGCCAGAAGGATAAAGATCTGGTTCTGACTGCATCCCCAGCCTCATCTTTGGTCAGCTCCATCTCCATTCTCTGGTGGTGGTTCTTCTTTTTTAAGGTCTTTAATATCTTCCAAACGTGTTTTATTTATTATCTTTTGTTGGGGTTATTCCTAGGTACCACAGACACATTATAGCCTTTGTTGCTATTGAAAATCATATCTTTTGTTCTAATTACATTTTCTAATACCTTGCTATTGGCATAAAAATGTAATTGATTTTTACATATTGATCTTATGTCTAGTCTACTATTAATTCTAATAGTTCATTCATATTTTCTTTTGGGGTTTTCAGGTAGGGAATTCATATCAACTACAAATAATTTAGCTTTGCTTCCCTTCTATTCCTTATAGCTACCTGCCTTCTCCTGTACTTTTGAGCCCTCTAGTACTTCCAGTACAATGTGGGAATGACATGGTGTTGACTTAAAATCTTGTTCTGATTTTGAAGGACTGCATTCACATTTATATTGAATATCCTATTTGTTTTTGGGTTTTTGAAGATAGCTTTTGTTAGCTTAAGGAAATAAATCTTATTTCTACTTTGATAAGGATTTTTAACAGAAACAAATATTTAAGTGAATTGATATTTTCCCATGACTCTTGAGGTGATCAAATAATGTAATATGAGGAATAAAATAGATTCTCCAAGGTAGCCTCAAATCTGCATTTCTGGGATAAATACAGCTTTTAAAAAACAGATTTTTGGATTATATTTATTAATATTTGTTTAGATTTCAAATCTATGTTTATAATTGAGATTAGTCTGTCTTTTTTTTGTTCTGATAAAGTTATTTGGTTTTGATGATAAGATAATGCTAACCTCATAAAATGAGTTGTGAAAACTACTTTCTTTTACAACCTTTAGAAGACTCTGTATAACAATGGAAATAACTGCCTTTGAATTTTGGCAGAATTTACCTTAAAATCATCTAAACCTAGTGTTTTATTTGTGGGTATACGCTAACTACTTATTCAGTTTTGTTTTTTCTTTTTTCTTATTCAGTTTTTTAAAGTGGTTTATTTTCAGTGAAGTTATTTTTTTTCCCCTAGGAATGTATTTTGATCTAAGTTTTTTGTTGTTGTTGTTGTTGTTGTTTTTTATTTGACAGAGAGAAAGTAGGCAGAGAGGCAGGCAGAGAGAGAGGAGGAAGCAGACTTCCTGCTGAGCAGAGAGCCTGATGTGGGGCTCGATCCCAGGACCCTGGAATCATGACCTGAGCCGAAGGCAGAGGCTTTAACCCACTGAGTCACCCAGGCGCCCCTTGAGCTAAGATTTTAAATGTATTTTATTGTCTTCTGTAAATCTTTGCTATAACAATTTATTCTTTTTTATTTTAAATATTTGTATTTGTGTGGTTTTTTTGTTTATTCTTCTTCATGAGTATTGCATGAGATTTATAAATTTCACTGGGTTTTTCATTAACCAAATTTTAGCTTTATTGATCTTATTCATTTTATGGGTTTTTTTTTCTGTTTCATTAAGTTTTATTTCTTTCTTCTTTCTATTTTCTTTTGGTTTATTTTGTTATGCTTTTCCTATCTTATATTGGAATTGTATTTCATTAATTTTAGGGTTTTTTTTCCTTAACATGAGTGTTTAAATCTGTAAAATTTCTTCCTTATATTTCTTTGGGTGAAATCCACAATATATTAGAGAAACAGAAGAACAGATGTTAGAAAAGAATTGGTTCACATGATTATGGAGGTTGAAAAGTCAGTCAGAGGTGTCATTCAGACCAAGTCTGAACCTGAGAATGTTTTGTGTGTGTGTTGGGGAAGGGACTAATGGTATAAGCTCTGATGATCTTGAGTTGGAAAGCCCTAGAACCAGGAGCATCAGATGTGCAAGGGGAGGATAAGATAGATGACCCAGATCAACCCAGAGAAAATAAATTTGCCCTCCTCTGCTTTTTTTTTTTTCCTTCAAGATTTATTTTTATTTTTGAGAGAGCATGTTGGAGGGAGGGGAAGAGGGAGAAGGGGAATGGGAATCTCAGGCAGACTCCCCAGTGAGCTTGGAGCTCAGTGACGGGCTTAATCTCACAATCCTGAGATCATGACCTGAGCCAAAATCAAGAGTCAGACCCTTAACCAACTGAGCCACCCAGGCGCCCCTCTCCTCTGCCATTTTGTTCTATTCAGGCCACAAATAGGACGATATCCATCCATAGTGGAGAGTGCTATTCAGTTTACCAATTCAAACTTTAATCTCTTCTGGAGAACACCTTCAGAGACACATCCAAATATGATGTTTTACTAGCTATCTGAACATCCTTTAGCCCAGTCAAAATGATATATAAATTAACCATCACATTTTTTATATGTGTAGGTTGAGATTTTTCTGTTTTCTCATTATTTAGCTCTGAGTATTTTTCTAGTTTTTGTTATGAATTTTTTGTCTGTGAATTATCTCTGAAAGTTTTAAAAATATCCAAATACATGTAGTTTTTAAAGATACTTGTTATTGATTTCTATTTTAATTATATTCTGATAAAAGAAAATAGTCTGCTGGATTGAAATTTATTGAGACTTGACTAATGCCTAAAACTGGGCCATTTTAGTAAATGTTCTAGGTTCAGTTAAAAATGTATATTTTTAAGGAATGTGTACTGGTTCCTTACATATGGAACATGTTTATAATTTTCATTAGCACAGACTTAATAGTTCTGTTGTTTAGTCTTTGTCCTTACTGGAGCTAGTTTTCTTGAGCTATAAATTACCAAGTGTTAAATGGTGGAATTATTTATTTTCCTTGTTCTGTTTATTTTTGTTTGATATTTTTAAAATTATCCTATTAAATATATACAAATTTATAATTACAAATTCTGTTGATTAAAACTTTTCATCAACGTGCAAATGGTTCTGTCAGAAGTAGAATGTGGCCCTATTCTGACAAAAGAGAGTTAAATCCCCTTAGAGGGATAACAGCAACAACAACAGATAATCTACAATATTACATACACAGTGTTCAGTATTCAAATAAAAATGTATGAGGCCAGTCAAGAGACAAAATGATCAGAAACAAACAAACAAGAAAATTAGTTAACAGAAACAGACTTGAAGGTGAACTAGATTTTAGAAGTATCATAATTCCACATGAACTTTAAAATAATTGTGATTAATATTCAAGAGAATAGATACCAAGATGGAGAATTCCACAAGAGAACTTGTTTCTCAGCTTTTAGATCTCTTATGAAGCATAGAATTGGGGAAATGTATCAAGAGAAAAAGCAATGCAGAGTGTCAGCCTTATTCTTTGTAGTTTCTTTAACTCCAGAATCTTGGTCCCTCAAGCTCTTCTTGTCTTTGTAGCATTAAGCTCTGTTTGTTTCCCCAGTCTTGTGAGAATGTTGAAGGCTTAAGATGCCGCTTTCTGCACAACTCTAGGTTGACAATTACTTTCTGGCAAATATTTCAAGGAGAAATGAAGCAAAAAATATCATAGTCACCTTAGCATGTCTCTGTTCTCTCTAATCTGGGCTGTTTAAGCTCTGGATGTCTGTGCTGCACTCTAATGTGTTAAAGCAGTTGTTTATTCATTTTTATTGTAGCTAGAAATTATTCTCCATGGAAAAGTTGGTTTTTACAGACTAATCTGTCATAGACAAAAGTGAAAATCCTCAATACTTCCCTTTTAACAGTATAGGTTAATTGATTTTTTATTAACTTTTATTACAGATATTCTTAGGTGCATTGCCATAATCTTTTTCAGTCCCTTTTTCTCAGTTTACTCTCTTTTAGTTTTTGTCTTTTGCTTATTCAAAGTAGAATGCAGGATATATATACACTATTTCTAATATTTTTAATGGTTACTTAGAAAGTTTTAGTATTCCTATTTGACTTAGTGTAGTCTAAAGTTAATATCTTATCCCTCTTCTGAATCAGGTCAATAATTTCCCAAAGCAAACTTAAAAAAGAAAAACAAAGGCAGGCATCACAATTCCAGACTTCAAGTTACATTTACAAAGCTGTAGTGATCAAAACTATATAGTACTGGCACAAAAATAGACACATAAATCAGGAGAACAGAATAAAAAACCCAGAAATGAACCCTCAACTATATGGTTAATTAATCTTTGAAAAAGTAGAAAAGATTACCCCATGGGAAAAAGACAGTCTCTTCAATGAATTGTTTGGGAAAACTGGACAGCAAAATGCAGAAGAATGAAAGTGGACCACCTTCTTATACCAAACACAAAAATAAATTCAAAATGAATTAAAGACCTAAATGTGAGACTTGAAACCATAAAAACCCAGCAGGAGAATACAGGATATAACCTCTCTGACAACAGCTGTAGCAATTTCTTTCTAGATATGTCTCCCAAGGCAAGGGAAACAAAAGCAAAAATAAACTATTGGGATTATATCAAAATGAAAAGCTTCTGCACAGCAAAGGAAACAATCAACAAAACTAAAAGGCAACCTATTGAATGGGAGAAGATATTCGCAAATGACATATCTGATAAAAGGTTAGTATCCAAAAAATATAAAGCTCTTAATAAAACTCAACATCCAAAAAACAAGTAATCCAACTAAGAACAGGTAGAAGACATGAGTAGACATTTTTCCAAAGAAGATATCCATATGTATGGCCAACAGACACATGAAAAGATGCCCTACATCACTGATCATCAAAGAAATGCAAATCAAACTACAACGAGATATCCCCTTACACTGTCAGAATGGCTAAAATCAACAACACGAGAAACAGAGGTGTTGGTGAGGATCTGGAGAAAGGGGAACCCTCTTGCACTGTTTGGTGGGGATGCAAACCGGTGCAGCCACCCTAGAAAACTTTATGGAGACTCCTCAAAAAGTTAAAAATAGAACTACTCTGTGATCCAGCAATTGAACTACTGGGTATTTATCCAAAGAATAGAAAAATACTAATCCAAAGGGTTACAAGCCTCTCTATGTTTATAGCAGCAGCATCTACAATAGCCAAATTATGGGAACAGCACAAGTGTCCCTTGACTGATGAATGGATAAAGAACATGTGGTATATATACCCAGTGGGATATTATAAAGTCATAAAAAAAAAAAGAATGAAATCTTACTATTTGCAATGACATGGATGGAGCTAGAGAGTGTTATGCTAAGTGAACTAAGTCAGTCAGAAAGACAGATACCATATGATTTCAGTTGTGGAATTTAAGAAATAAAACAAACAAGCAAAGGGAAAAAAAGAAGAGAGAGGGAGACAAACCAAAAAACAGATTCTTAACTATAGAGACGGAACTGATGGTTACCAGACGGGAGGTGGGAGAATGGGTAAAATAGGTGATGGGGATGAAGGAGGGCACTTGCTGTGATGAGCACTGGGTGTTATATGGAATTGTTGAATCACTGTATTGTACACCTGAAACAAGTATTATACTCAAAATAAGTCAGAGAAAAATCAACAATTACAAATATGTTATTTTCATTTGCCTTCTCTCCTGAGTTAAATACTTTGTTTGCTATGTAGTTCCCTCTTAATAATTTGATCCCACAATGTACACATGATTATTATTTCATGCTTATTATTTCATATTTATTTTCATTTAACACATGCTTATCATTTTATTTTTTCATTATCCCTTCTTGCATCTTAAATTCTCCTGATATCATCTGATGTCAATATTTCCTTCTTTAGGCATTATTTTCTTTAGACTTGAAAGTGATAATATACTGGTAATAAAATTTCTAGGTTTCTGTTTGTCTTAAGCAATGATTCTCAAAGTATAGACTATAGAGCTCTGGGGATCCTGAGATACTTTCAGAGAAGGCATAAAACTATTTTTTAAAAAAATACTAAGGTGTTACTTGCATTTTCCTCCATATTGACATTTGCATAGGTGTTGAAAAGCAAGGTGCATAAAACTGCCAGTTCTTTAGAAATGTTTTGATGAAGCAGTAAAATGATTGATTTTATTGCATTTGACACTGAGTACATGTCTTTTTTGTTATTCTGCTTCAAGAAAGGGGAAATATGCATAAAGCATATTGTGTACTAAAATGTACATTGGTTGTCCAGGGGGAAAGCATTTGCCCAGTAGTTTGAATTGTAGGATGAATGAACTGCTTTTTCATGGACGACTTCTTTTTTTAAATATTGACTTTCAGACAACCTAATATTATTCAAATTTAGGGTATTTGGCAGAAATTTGTCTTCAACAAAATGTCAATCTGTCAGTTCAAGGAAAATAACCAGTGATGTCCTGATAAATATTTGACAACTAGCCCTCTGTGGGAGAAAGAAGATTCTAATTTTGTAGACTGGTAGTGAGTTTCTGTGCTGTGAACACTTTCAGCATGGCTGATTTCAAGGTACCAACTTGATGTCACTAAACACAGAGTTGAGAATAGGTAATTGAGTCTCACAAACTATTGCAAACTACAGCACAGAATATAGCACACTGCTGAAATCAGTGCCAATGATAAAATCAGAAATTCTAAGTGAGAGTTAGAATTTTGGGAAATTTATGTCTACCCACATGAACTTGACAGTTTCCCAATTCATAAACACTTTGCTACAAAGATTATTGGTGATATTAAGAAAGGTATTTCTTTATATCATATGATGAAATGTTTCAATATTAGAAGGTCTGTATAACCTGATGATTCAGTATTTTCCAAATGACCAACATGAGCAGTTACCAAGTCTTGCATGGATAAAAGTTTTATGCAGAATTCACAATAGACAAATCAGTTTAATGTGATAGAGTATGTAACTTCTTGATATAATTTTAGATTCCATATTGTGACTAGCCTTCAAGAAACTACCACTTACCACGTTCTAGTGGGTATCAAATTATCTTAAAAATGCTGCTGAAAGAGGTGCCTGGGTGGTGCAGCAGTTAATTGTCCAGCTCTTGGTTTTGGCTCAGGTCATGGTCTCAGGGTCCTGGGATTGAGACCCACATTGGGCTCCATGCTCAGCATGGAGTCTGCTTGAGATACTCTCTCTCTTTCTCTCTCTCTGCCCCTTCCACTTGTGCTCTCTCTCTCTCTCTCTAAAATAAATAAATAAAATCTTAAAAAAAAAAAAGGCTGCTAAGATACTCCTCCTTTTTCCAATTATATATTTGTGTGGGACCACATTTTCCTTGTGTTTTTTAACCATATCAAGTTGTCACAATGGAAGGAATTCCTTATTTTCAAAGTGGAAAATGAAATTCCAAGTCTGGAATGACTATAGTGAATAGAGAGAGGGTCAGAGCAGAGTTATGCTCTCCTCACAGTTGCATTGTTAATGACTGAGAATGGACCCTTGATGTTCCTGTTGCTCTAGGTGCAGAGAAAAGTCCTCCCCAGTTTGGGAGGTGGGCAAACCTAAGTGCCTCAGGGAGAGCCACCGGTGCAGCCTTTCACTCTATTGCAAGGGGATGCATTGTAATGTTTCAGAGTGCTTTGGGTCTTCTGAGAAGATGAGCTCTCATTTAATACATTTTGTATTTTGACTGATAAATATTTCTTATTTAGTTTACATGTTTCACGGACCTCTATGGCTTCATTGGGATAGCCTGTATTTGACTTTAAGTTCCCAAAAGAAAGGAATTAGCACAGACCACAGCCAAATTTGTATGTAATAAACAATTGATGGTAGTTAATTTCCTTTTATCTTGAGCCTGGCTTATGGCACAAAGTAGATACTCTGTCTTCCTTACTTACCTAATACAAGGTAATACTAGGGATAAATACCTTATCCCTAGTACCTAGAAATTTACAGTAATTAAGAAAACAACACAGATACAAATATATCTACTTGAAATTGCTACTGTAACAATGGGTACATTTCCAAAAGTTTGATTGTAAATTAGTTGTTCAGAAGTTGGAAGATATTTTTCATAGGGGGGGAAATATTGTACAGGGTATTTGTATCTCTTGGTGTGGCCAAGTCTAAAAATATCCCAAATATAGTTTTGTATAAATACAACAATAATACAGTGTTTCTGTGGGAAACATTCAAAGTTGTCTATCAAAGAAACATCCCTCTCTAGTAGACAAATATTTGATCTTTTCTACTAACATGCACCATCGTAAACATGGAGCTGGGTAGGGGTTGAGACAAAATTATGGAGTGAGGAGAGGTGATAATGACTCTGTGAGAGGGAGGGGACTAAGGAAAGAAGGTTGCGAACAGAAATTCCAGGAGTAGAGGGACAAAAGAATCGGAGGGTCAAGTTTTTTACTCAAGGTAAGGTGACATTGTAGGGCACACTGGATTTTAGGTTGGCTATCCAATCTCCCCATTTCCTCCTAGGCCTAAAAGACTCATCTGCTCTCCCATTCCATGGTCATTACCTCTTATGTTTCCCTCCCTTGTGGTCCACACATTTTCTCTCCTTGAGCTCTGGATCCTAAACAGTAACATTCATCATAAACAGGACTCTTAATTCATTCAAGGCACTCCTCAATGAATCAGGGAAAAGCAGAAAATGGCATGTTGTTCAGCTTTTAATAAATCCTTGTATTACTTCATCAAACTAAATTTAGTGTTCATCACTTAGGTACTTGGAAAATTACTCAAATTAGAAAACTTGTCATATAATATTGTGTTTGTTTCTAGAGAAACTGTGCTAACGGAGAGAGGTCTGATGCAAAGTAAAGAAATTATGCACCTGCACATACTCTTACATAGAAAGTCTATGTTTTAAGTTTTGTTTTATCAGTTCCTCTTATCTCTCATATTTCTGTGACCACAACAGCAATATAACCTGGTCTGGGAGAGGGGGAAGAAGAGCGTCAAGGGACTGAGAACAGAATAGTAATAGGGAAACAGTTGAGTATGATTTTTATATGTCCACTTTGATGATTTTTCTTTTGACTAACTTATTTTAGGTATAGCTTTCAAGCTGGTTAAGACCTTGATAGAGCTGCCTGTTCCATTAACACTGGTAGCTTTGGGAAGGAATTAACAAAATCTGTAACACACCTAAAAGGAAGGTATTTTATTTTCTTCTACTGGGCAAAAGAAATACAAACAGATGAGGGTAAAGTATATAATGACTTAGGAAAAGAAACACTGAGAAGTTCAGACTAGCATTAATCACATCAGATATTGTTTATGCGATTGAATCAATCTGACTCCACAATACTACAACCTAATTTCCTAGCCCCTCCAAAATACTCTATATATTATTTATTAAAGTTTATTTTTTAATTGCCATGCAGATATAAGTAGGCTCCCAAGAACAATGAATTAAGGCTAGAGAAGATGAGTCATACAATATGTGTTTTGCTGCATTTATTCTTAAAGTCTATACTTTTTCATTGTTAATAAAGATAGCAGCATTCTGTGTTTTATGCTCATTAATCAGCCAGCAGCTTCATTGATTCTCCCTGTTAGACAACTCTATTCAGAAAACTACCAAGATAGCAGATTCTCTTGCTTATAGAACAACCACACACGTAGCAGCAAAGATTTATCAAAAAGCACATAATCTCTTCTTTTCTACCTCCATGCCTTTGACAGAGTATTTTAGCAACACTGCTATGTACATTGATGTCTTTATAATAGGAGGACAAGAATCCTATTATTTTTCTTTGGTAAGATGAAATGTTAGAATAATAACAAGGGTTAAAGATAGTGAATTTTTCATTCTCTTTTAAGAAGAAGCACTATATGTTAATATGTATTTTCTGACTCAAGAAGACATTTTGGGGGGTATTGAAATTTATTTTAAGTTTATAAGCAGTAAATTCAGTCTTTATGTTGCATGGTTCTGTGAGATTTGACAACTGTATGGAGTTATATAACCACTACCATAATCAAGATACAGAACAGGCTCAAAACTTGCCCTTGCCCCTCCAAATGTTCTCGGGCTGCCACTTTATAGTCAGACCTACTTCTTTAACCCTCAGTACCCCTGGTCTGTTCTCTATCCCTATAGTTTTTCATTTTCCAGAATGTCAAATAAAAGGAACCATGTAGTATGTAGACTTTTGAATCTAACTTTTTTCAGCCAGCATAATGTATTTGAAATATGTGCATGTTGTTGTAGGTATGAGTACTTCATTCCTTTTTATTCTTAAGCAATAGTCCTTTAAATAGATTTAACACAATATGATTAACGATTCTCCAGATGAGGGATTTGTGGGTAGCTTGTAGTTTTTGGTAAATGAAGTTGCTATATACATTTGTCAGCAGGTTTTTGTACTAACATGCTTTTATTTCAGTTGCATAAATACTCATAAATACTGTGAATAGCATTTCTGGATGCAAAGTAACTGTGTGTTCAACTTTATAAGGAACTGCCAAGATATTTTCCTTGGTGTCTATACCCTTTTGCGTATCTACCAGTGATTTATGAGAAACCGAGTTGTTTGATATCCTTGCCAGCATTGGTATTGCCAGGTGTTTTGTTGTTGTTTGTTTGTTTGTGTTTGTTGATCATTCTAATAGATGTGGAATGGATTCTTATTCTGTGTTTAATTTCTATTTCTGTAAAGAGTAAGGATGTTGATTATCTTTTCATATGCTCATTTGCTGTCTGTATGTTTTCTTTGGTGAAGTATTTGTTCAAATCTTTTACGCACTGTTATTGAGTTTTCTCATTGTTGAGTTTTGTGGGCTCTTCATATGTTCTGGATGAATATTTTGTCAGACACGTGATTTGAAAATATTTTCTGAGTTTGAGGCTTTTTATTTCATTCCCTGAATGTCTTTCACAGACCATTTAGTTTTAATAAACCAATTAATCACACTTTTCTCTTATGCTTTATGCATTTAATGTCATATCTAAAAAATGATTGTTTAGCCCAAGATCTCAAAAATTTTCTTTTAGAGTTTTACATTTTACATTTATATCTGTGCACTATTTTAAGTCTTTTTTTTTTTTTATAAGGGAAGAGTATATGTTAAGGTTTATTCTTTTGAATATGGATGTCCAAATGTCCCAGCACCATTTATGAAAGAGCCCATTCTTTCCCTAACAAATTGACTTTGTCCTTTTCTCAAAAATTAGTTGTACTTTTATGTATAGGTCAGTATCAGGACTTTCTATTATGTTTTATTGATTTATATGTCCATTCTTTTGCCCAAACCCACACTGTTTCAATTACTGTAGTTTTTGGTTTTGTATTGTTTTGTTTTAGATTTTAGTTATTCATTTGAGACAGAGAGAGAGAGCATGAGAGAGAGAACATGAGCAGTGGGGGCGTAGAGTTAGAGGGAGAGGGAGAAGGAGAAGCAGACTCCCCGTTGAGCTGGGAGCTGGATGTGGGGCATGATCCCAGGGCACAGAGATCATGACCTGAGCTGAAGGCAGACGTTCAACCATCTGAGCCACCCAAGTGCCCCTCAATTATTGTAGTTTTATAACGAATTTTTAAATGAAGTACTGTGAATCCTCCAACTTTATTTTAAAATTTTTGGCCATTCTAGGGGCACCTGGGTGGCTCAGTGGGTTGAGCCTCTGCCTTTGGCTCAGGTCATGATCTCAGGGTCCTGGGATCAAGCCCCGCATTAGGCTCTCTGCTCAGCAAGGAGCCTGCTTCCCCTTCTCTCTCTGCCTGCCTCTCTGCCTACTTGTGATCTTTCTCTCTGTCAAATAAATAAAAATAAAATCTTAAAAAAATTTTTTTTTGGCCATTCTAGTTCCTTTGATTTTCCATAAATATGGTATATATATTCTCATCCTTTTAATCTATATCATTTAAGTTATTTTTATAGGCAATTTATCACAGAATCTTTTTAAAAATCCAACCTGATAATCTTTGTTCTTAATAAGTAAATAAGTTTAGACTATTTGTATTAATGTAATGATTTATGTGGTTGGATTAAGTTGACCATTTTATTACTTTTCTGTTTTTCTCCTCTGATATTTGTTTCTCTGTTCCCCTCTTCATACCTTCTTTTGGAAACTTGAATTTTTTAAAACTATCACATTTTAGTTTATGTATTGGAATTTGGATAATATCACTCTGTATTTTTAATGGTTTATTTATTTTTAAAATATATATACCTAACTTTTCATAGTCTTCTTAGAGTTAATATCTTACCACTTAATATAAAAAATAGAAGTCTTACACAACTAGCCAGAAGATCAGTAAGAAAAGGAAGGATTTAAACAACACTATAAACCATTGGACCTAACAGATATAAACAGGAGCACTTCATCTAACAACAGCAGAATACTTTGATTCATTGCTGGTGGGAATGCAAAATGGTACAGCCACTTCGGAGGACAGTTTGGCAGCTCCTTACTCTTACCATATGATCCAGCAGTTGCACTCCTTGTTATTTACCCAAAGGAGTTAAAAACTTAAGTTCATAGGGGCGCCTGGGTGGCTCAGTGGGTTAAGCCTCTGCCTTCTGCTCGGGTCATGATCTCAGGGTCCTGGGATGGAGCCCCGCATTGGGCTCTCTGCTCAGCGGGGAGCCTGCTTCCCCCTTTCTCTCTGCCTGCCTCTCTGCCTGCTTGTGATCTCTGTCTGTCAAATAAATAAATAAAATCTTTAAAAAAAAACAAAACTTAAGTTCACAAAAAAGGGTATTTATAGCAGCTTTAGTCATAATTACCAAAACTTGGAAGAAACCAAGATGTCCTTTAGTTGATGAATGGATAAACTGTGGTACATCAGACAATGGAATATAATTCAGTGCTAAAAAGAGATAAGCTATCAAGCCATGAAAAGATATGGAAGAGCCTTAAGCACATATACAAAGTGAACAAAACCAATTTGAGAAGGGTATATACTGTATGATTCCAACCGTGTGGCATTGTAGAAAAGGCAAAACTGTGGAGACAATAAAAAGATTGGTGGTTTCCATGGGTAGTGGGAGGCGGAGGGTTGCAGTGTGGTGCATAGGCAGAACACAGGATTTTGGGGGCAGTGAAAATACCCTGTATAAGGATGAATATATGTCATTATATATTTGTCTAAACCTACAGAATATACAACACAGGTGATTATGATATGTCCATGTAGATTCATCTTTGGTTAAAAAAAAGTAAGTACCATTCTAGTGAGTGATGTTGATAATGGGAGCCTATGTATATATTGGGGACATAGGTATATGGGAAATCTCTGTACCTTCCTCTCAACTTGGTTATAAACCTAAAACTGCTCTAAAAAAAATGAAGTTTAAAAAAAAAAAAAACCCACAATGAGTTATTACCTCACACCCACTAGAATGGCCACTTTCTTTCTTTCTTTTTTTTAAGATTTTATTTATTTGTCAGAGAGAGAGAAAGAGAGAGGGAGGCAGGCAGAGCAGAGAGCCCAATGCGGAACTCAAACCCATGACCCTGGGATCATGACTGGAGCTGAAGGCAGACGCTTAAGTGACTCAGCCACCCAGGTGTCCCCTGTCAAAAGAACAGAAAATAACAAGTGTTACTGAGGATGCAGCAAAGTTGGAATCCTTGTGAAGTGTTGGTGGGAATTTAAAATTGTGTAGCTGCTTGGAAAACAGCAAGGAACTTCCTCAAGAAATTAAAAGTAGAATTACTGTATGACCTAGGAATCCCATTTCTGGGCATATATCCAGTAGAATTAAAAGCAGGATTCTTGAGCAGATATGTGCACACCTGTGTTCATCACAGCATTATTCACAATAGCCAAGATGTGGAAGCAACCTGAATATCCAGATGAATGCATTAAAAATGTGATACACACACACACACACACACACACACACAGAGTAAAGTATGATGCAGCCTTAAAAAGAAATCCTATCACATGCTACTACATGAACAAAACTTTAGCATATTTTGCAAAGAGAAATTAGTCACAAAACACCATACTGTATGATTCCACTCATATGAAATATATGAAAGTAGTCAAAATCATAGAAACAGAAAATAGAATGGTAGTTATCAAAGGCAGGTAGGAGTAAGAATTAATCTTCAGTGTATATAAGTTTTAGTGTTGAAAGATGGAAAAAGTTCTATAGATCTGTTACACAATAAAGTAAATATACTTAACAGATGCTGAGCTGTAAACTTAAAAATGGCTAAGATGAGAAATTTAGTGTTATGTGGTTTTTACCATATTTTAAAAATCTTTAAGAAAAAAAAAAAAAACACTAAAGGTACCTGGGTAGCTCAGTCCATTAAATGTCTGTCTTTAGCTCAAGTCATGATTCCAGGGGCCTGGAATGGAGCCACAGGTCCCAGGTCGGGCCCTCTGTTCAGCAGGGAGTCTGCTCTCTCTAACCCTCCCTCCTGTTTTGTGCTCTCTCTCTCTCAGCTCTCTCTCATGGTCTCTCTTTCTAATAAATAAACAAAATCTTTTAAAAAATCTTAAAAAAGGAGGAAAGAAGTGATGATAGTCACTCTCCTTTAATAATTAACAAGCAGAATTCTAATAAAATGTTATCCTTATTTTCCCTCTAAATGTAGTCTGATAATTTTTTTTTTGTAGTCTGATAATTTATAAGAACTGATATTTCAAAGGTTTCTCTTCTGAATGGTCATAGACTTGTGTAATGCTTGATGCTGGAAGAGTGACTTGTAATAATAAAATTATCACAATACAACACACAAAAAATAGAGGGCTTACAATCTTATAGGCCCCTTAACTCTTCTCCCTTATGTTATAGTTGTCCATTGTACTGAAATTTTTTCCCCAGATGATATTATAATTTTTATTACAACTTTGAAACATATTTTAAATAACTAAAGAAAATATGTAATCTATTACATTTTCCAAAATGTTTACCATTCTGTCATTCCTCTTTCATTCCTGAAGTTCCTGCTTCAACACAAAAAACTTTCTCTAGCATTTCTTGTAGGGAAGATCCATGGAGAAAAAGTCTCTTAATTTTCTTCACCCAAAATATGTCTTTACTTGCTGTAATTTTTGATGGATTTTTTTTTTTTTTTGCTATGTATAAAATTCTGGGCTGATAGTTCTTTTTATTAAGTGCTTCTTTTTTTGAAGATTTTATTTATTTATTTGTCAGAGAGAGAGGGAGCACAAGCAGGGGAAGCAGCAGGCAGAGGGAGAAGCAGGCTCCCTGGTGAGCAGGGATCCCGATGTGGGACTTGATCTAGGGACTCTGGGATCACGACCTGAGCCAGAGGCCAATGAGGCTTGACGCTTAATGCACTGAGCCACCCACACGTTCCTTTACTAAGCGCTTTAAAAATGTTATTTGTCTTCTGTCTTTCATCGTGTCTGATGTGAAATCTGCGGTCGTTCAGATCATTATTCTGCTTATCTATAATGTGATGATCCCCACCTGTTCAGGGTCTTTCAAGATTTTTTTTCTTTGTCTTTGGTTTTCAGCACTCTGAGTATAAAATGTCTAGTTGTACTTTTCTTTGAATTATTGAGTAGGGTTTGCTTGTTTTTTAATCTGCAAATTTATATCTTTAACCAACTTATTCCTATAGAGGATTTTCTAGAAACTATACATATATTCATTCCTCCTATAAGGTGAGCTAATGGCTTATAGACTGATACCTGCTCACTGCAGAACCCCCACTAGCTATCAGTGGTTAATCTCAGAACTCCTTTATATTAAGCCTCAATGAAGCCTCAGAATTGTTTACACCACAATGAGTAACCAATCAGATATTGCACATATGTTCAAACTAATCGCTGCCCCATAATCTAGGTTTCTTAAAACTTTCCCTGTATTAAGAAAGTCCACCAAGAACTCTGGATGTGGATTGTATCATTTTGATTCTGTCTGAATCACTTACTTTAAGTGAAGTGAATTTTGAAGCTTTGTCATTACTTACAATATAGGGTATTTAATTTACAACCTTGTAGCATTTGTTGCTGGAGCTAGAGTAAAGATCTTCGAAAATGCTGTTTCTTACAACTGAGGGTTTAGTTTCAGTCCATCTATGGGAGAAATTAATCTCTTCTGTTTCAAAACTTTTTTAGTACTAGGGAAACCCATCGAACTCCCTCTTTGCTGTACTTTCTTCAGACTTAAACATAGATTTGTGGATCCTCTTCAGTGAGTGTGCAGAAGCATTTGAAATGCATCTTGAGCAATGAGCTTATTTTTAATTAGATCTTATATTTTGCTTTCTTCTTCTTGTCCTGTTTTCCTCATTGTCCTGTTGAAGGTTTTATAGTTTCTGAGTTGAACTAATCTACCTAAAGTCTTTCTGGAACAAATAGTGGACATAAATAAAATATAGCATGTTCTTTGATAAAACCACTGAGTAGCCTGAAGGGATTGATTCTTCCCAAATAATTTATAGTTTTAATGGAATTCTAATCGAAGTGCCATTTTGGAGTAGACAACATAATTCCAAATTAACTTTGTAAGAATAAAGTGATGAAAATACCTGAGAATATGTTTAAGAGAAAGTTAACTCACCACTGATAATGAGTTAACTTGCTCTATGATATATTGAAGCATTTTTAAAACTATAATCTTGAAGAGTATGGGCTTTATACAGTTCTGGCCAGAGAGATTAATAAAAAGACACATGGTGGGGCGCCTGGGTGGCTCAGTGGGTTAGAGCCTCTGCCTTCGGCTCGGGTCATGATCCTGGTGTCTTGGGATCGAGCCCCGTGTCGGGCTCTCTGCTCGGCGGGGAGCCTGCTTCCTCCTCTCTCTCTGCCTGCCTCTCTGCCTACTTGTGATCTCTGTCTGTCGAATAAATAAATAAAATCTTTAAAAAAAAAAAAAGACACATGGTGATATATGACAAATAAGTATCACAACTCAGTGTAGATAGGATAAATTATCAAATGATTTGAGGGAAAATTTTACTTCATATTATACTACAACATAAGTTTGAGATGCATTAAAGTATTAATATTTTTTAAGAATAACATACAAATCTAAATCGCTGATCTTTGTGAGAAATTTTTATACATAAGCAATGGAAAAACACACACTCTACCTGTTCCTGTCAGAAGAGATAGAAAACAAAGAATAATAATCATGCTAAAGATCTATATTTATATATTGATAATAATTTATTATATTAATTAACAAAAATTAAGTGAGAAGAGATGGTATGGCCAGGGACAGCATGGAGGAATTGAGAGAATACTTGTAATTTGAAAAATGGTTGGGGGATGAAGGACTAAGATGGTAACACAAGAGGCTCCTGAAAAAGGGTAAATATGGGAGGTGATGGGTTTGTTAATTAACTCAATGGTGGGAATTCTTTAACAACATATATGCATATCAAATCATCCCATTTGCACTCAAATCTCTTACAATATTATTTGCTAATTGTATCTCAATAGGGGTGAAAATAATTAAAAATGATGCCCAGGGAAAGTTTTGCTGAGATGGTGACCTTTGTAGAAGAACTTTAAGGAGGTAAGAAAGCAATTTGCATAGGTCTCCTGGGGACGACTATTCCAGGCAAACAGAAGAGCAAAAGCAAATCCTGTGGTGCTCTCAGGTACAATAAAGAGGCCAGTGCAGGAGTGGGGGTGGGTGAGCCACTGAGCAAGGAGAAGAATGGGGGAGTTAAAAGTGAACACAGAGAGCCAGATTAGAGAGAGGGCTTTGGCTCTTTTTCTGGATCAAATGGAAGCAACTGGGAGGTTTTAATAAAATAATTGATTCAGTAGTACTTACAAAGACTATCTCGGGCTATTATATTGAAAACAGATTGTGGACAGACAAATCGGAAGCAGGAAGATCAGGTGTAAAGCTTTTGAAACAATCCAGGTAAAAGATGATGGCACCTTAGACCAGGGAAGTGGTAAGGAAGTGGAGAGAAGTTGTAAAATTCTGGATAGATACTGAAGTTGGAGCTTGACAAGAATGTCGACATAAATTGTGTCTATAATAGTTGTACAAATTCTGGGGCTGGACTCCCAGGCTCAAATTCCAGCTTTAAAATTAGCTACTCTGGGGCGCCTGGGTGGCTCAGTGGGTTAAGCCTCTGCCTTCAGCTCAGGTCATGATCTCAGGGTCCTGGGATTGAGCCCAGCATCAGGCTCTCTGCTTGGCGGGGAGCCTGCTTCTCCTCCTCTCTCTCTCTCTGCCTGCCTCTCTGCCCACTTGTGATCTCTCTCTCTCTCTCTCTGTCAAATAAATAAATAAAATCTTTAAAATAAAATAAAATAAAATAAAATTAGCTACTCTGTTGCCCTGAACAAGTTATTTAGCTTCTTTTTGTCTTCTTTTTGTTTTGTCAAAGATCGGATCTTTGGTGTCTATATCATATGGTGATTTTGAGGATTTAAGGAGATAACTTACGTAAAGTGCTTAGAATAATGTAGGCACATGGTAATCATTAGAAAAAGCCTTATTTTCTTAGAAGTTTGTATTTTTTTATTTGAGGGAGAGCATGGTTGGGGATAAGAAGCAGACTCCCCACTGAGCAGGGAGCCAGAACTAGGTGGGGCTCCATCCCAGGACTCTAGGAAGCTGACCTAAGCTATAGGCAGACACTTAACTGACTGAGCCACCCAGGCATCCCTAGATAAAGTATTATTATTAGACTTGGGCTATGAGATACTGAGTTAAATCAATGTTGATGTTGGTAGTCAGGTAGGAAAAAAAGTATAAAGTGTTATATGAAAAGTATAAATTCTTATATGGTCACACAAAAAACCCCAACAAAATTGTATAATCCAAATTATATTTTGAAAGTTATTTACATATATATATATAGTAAAAGGAAATACCTTGAAATATTTCTAGTGATTGGTCTAGAAAATAATATTGTGGATAATTTATTTTCTTATTATGTCCCAAACTTTCTACAATAAACATGCATGTCTTTGTATAATCAGAAGAAAGTTATTACATGTTTTAGTAAACAATTATTCAAAAAGTATAACAGTCACCCTATTTTATCTCATAAATAAAATGAGGGAAAATGAAATAAAGGGTAGGGAGTGGGGAAGGAGAAAGCAAGCTCTTTCTTAAGGTAATTGGAAAAGACTTGGAAGAAAAATGGAAAAGTACATGGATATGTGAGAAAAGTTTACACAAAGTAGTATCAACTGAATTCTAAGTAAAAACATCAGAAAAGGAAGGCTCTCTAGCCTGTCAGTAATCCCCCTCATTGTTTTGGAACTGGGAGATGGCTAGTGAGAGTTCTCCAGATGGCCACTAGGGGGTTCCTGTGGTCCAGGAAGCCTGGTAGCCCGAAATAAACCCATGCCTGATGGAGAGAGTGAAGGGGCTTGTCCAGATGGAAGGAGAAGTCTGGTCCACATTTGTGTGTATATTCCTAAACCTTAGAACCAATGAATGTTAGATGGAAGGAACTTAATGGATTTTACAGCCTAGATCCTCACTTTAAAATTAGGAAAATGAAACGCAGAAAAGTGAGAGGGACTTACGAGAAGTTACATAGCTGATGAGACACAGAATTTGCTAACCGCCAATGTAATCAGTGCTTTCTCTGCTAACTTACATTGTTAGAAACCGAGGGATGAACAGTACAGAAGTGACATCACTGCATTGCAACCCCAAAGAGATCCAAGTGTTGAAAATACTGATCTCCAGTATAATTTTCACAAGCTAATAATAATAGCATATGATCTTTTAAAATACATCATATGCCTATTATAGCCACTTTATGTTTTTGATGTAGAGCTTTGCTCATTTCTAATGCTCAGGAACTGTCAAATGCCCATTACCCATAGTTTGATAGTTATTAATAGTTTCTTTTTCCTTTCCTGGTTTACACAACTCCAGGAATTAACTGTCACATTCAGCCTTAGTGCTAACAAAATACAAACAAGTAAAAATATCAAAATAGATTAGATCTTTTAAATTGATGAAGTTAGGTGTAACGCTGGGTTCTGTTTTCTACCAGCACCTGGCCCTTAATTTCCTCACCATTTTCAACTCTTCCTTCAAAGATTCAATTCAGTTCTCCTTCTGTTATTCCCATGGTCCTCATTGCCCAGTGCCTTCCTCCCTTGTCAAATATAGCTTTTTTTTTTTTCATTCATTTTCTCAGTCATCCAATTCAGAAGTATTTATTGAATTCCTTCTGGAGCAAGTGTTTGCACAAGAAGCTGTGGGGCAGTACAAAGGAAAATGAATATTGGTCATGGATTTCAAGGAATCAGTGGTTTAGTAGGGAGGTAAAGATGCCCACAAAGAGCTAAAATGCAAACTGCCGGTGGTATCAGATGAGAGTGGTACAACCAAAACATCAAGGAATTCTTACAAATTGATATTGCTTCCAACTAGGATAATTTGGTGCAGTTTTAGGGGGAGCTGACATTTACTTAGGGCTTTGAAAGTGGAGAAGGATATTGGCAGATAGAGGACCTGGATCCTCTCTCCACCACAATCCAACTTTCCTGCGTAAAAATGGATATTAATAAACATTTGACCAGCTTAAACACATCTCTGAATATGCAGTAGCTGCAAATTTGTCCTTCTATGCAAGAAAGTTTTGTCAACTCACAAGAAGACGAAACATTAGTCTTGGACAGTTCCGACAACCTATCAGCTGGTAGAGGAGGCAGAGATGGCAGAACGTCAGAGATGTTCCTTCTCAGCACCAACTCAGCTTTATGCATCAGAGGGCAAGCTGTAATAATTAAAGATCACTTTGCAAAAGTTGGTCACCCTGGAGTAGTGACCATGGTGCTAAAGACCAGGATTGTTTGAATCTATTAGGCAAGGGGACTAGTTAATAGTACTGTTTTGTGTAATATAAACATCAATAAAAGTGGCAGCCAACTAGGCTGGGCAAGGCTAAGCAAGTAGTCCTGCAGTGTCAGACCAGAGAGAGAAAAGTGATCAGAATTTTAAGTCTTTGCAGTCAATGTCAATGGAGGTCGAGATGACCTTCTGAAGAGAATCTGTTTGGTAAGGGATTAAAAGATGGAAGAAATCCTTGGCATGTTCTTTCCATTGCAAGACAAAAACAGAAAATACTAAATCCAAGGCCATATTCCTGAGCTGTTAGCAATGGCTTAATACATTCCAGACAGCATCTTTCTCTTTTAAGAAATAGCGGATAGCACGTCCTTCTTAGCATCCACTTACACAATCCTGAAGCACTCCCCAAACTTCCAGGGCTCCCAGTAGGTCTTAGTGACAAATGGAAGCGACATTAGTAAAAGAAGAGAGATAATAACCACTGGATAAGTTCCGCTCATGTTAATTTTTTTAAAAATTCAAGTATTATTAGTGTTATATTTGTTTCAAATGCATAATGTAATGATTTAACAATTCTATATACTTCTTAGTGCTCATCAAGATAAGTATGCTCTTAATTGTGCTAGTATTAATTTTTAAAACCACATCCCAAACCACAAAGTATACAGCAACAAAATTAGGTAGAGAGCCAGGTATATCTGAAAGAACTTGCAGTCTTCTAACATAGGAGAGGAAAAAAGTGATTAAAAAACATGAAAATTCTGAAGAGTGGGGTCACTGCATACTTGTACAGTTGTATGCATTGGGCACTTCTGTGAGCAGCTGTTTCTTTTTCTGGGAACACTCCCACCCCTCAATTGCATCTTCAGCCAAGGTAGAACAATTTCCTGCACTTAGCAGACCCATCATGGCCGGTTTCCTGACTCTGAGGCAGTCTGGTGAAAGTTTGGTCCTAATGAGATTTGCATCAAATATATAGTCTTCTCATGGCCATTTCTTGTTCTGCCAAGAATAATTCTGTTTCATAGCTCCAGGCTGGACAAAAGTTCAGCTTCAAGCTGCCAGTGAAAGTGTATGAGTGGGTGGAGGAGAGCAAACATAAGAAGTATAAGATTATTCGGAAGAAAAAATAATCCAAATACATGAAATTCTGAATCCACTAACCAGGAGTTAGTACTGATAACTCTATGCACCAAGAACAGTAAATGAAAGGCAGTTCTCAGAAGAGACGTGGTAAATGGGATGATGTTAGAATCCATTTGGGAGACAGATCATTAGTCTATCAGACTGTTAATATGTAAAGCCTTAAACGCTGTCATCCTTGAATTGAGTCCCTTGGGGATTGTTTCAGTTCTCTATTGCTATATAACAAATCACTCCAAAGTTTAGTGGCTTAACACAACAAACATTCATTATCTCGTAATTTCTGCGGGTCAGGAATCTCCTGACATGCTTTAACTGGGTCTCTGGCTTTGTGTCTGTCACAAAGCTACAATCAAGGTACCAGCCAGGACAGCAGTCATCTCTTCATCCAATTCATGGAGGATCCAATTCTTTCTTCTTTCTTTCCTTCCTTCCTTCCTTCCTTCCTTTCTTTCTTTTCTTCTCTTTTGTAAGATTTTTATTTATTTGGGGAGAGAAAGAGAGAGAGAGTACAAGCAGGCAGGGGGTCAAAGGAATAAGGAGAAACAGACTCTCTTGCTGAGAAGGGATCCCAGTACGGGGCTTGATCACAGGACCCTGGAATCATGACCTGAGCCAAAGGCAGACACTTAACAGATTGAGCCAACCAGGAGCCCTTCACAGAGTATCCACTTCTAAGCCCACTCATGTGGCTGTTGGCAAACCTGATTCTCACTGGCTGTTGTCTGAAGATGTCATTTCTTTGGCATATGGATTTCTCTATAGTTCCTAACATAGCAAATGGCTTATCTCAGAGAGACCAAGTCAGGAGAGAATGAGAGAGGGCCTTAAGCAAGCCACAGACTATTAAAAATCTATTTGCAGAACTGATATCCCATTATTTCTGCCATACTTTATCCATCAGAAGTCAGTCAGTAAGTCCGGCTCAAGCTCAAGAGTTGGGAATTACATAAGGCCAATTACACACCAAGAGGTGGGGGTCATGGGGAGTCATCTTAAAGATTGCCTACTGCAGAGATGATTGCTAATACTCTAAACATTTAGAGTATGTTGGCAAGCAGCATATGTTTACTGCTTTATTGACATCAAGTGTCTGCTCATAATGAGACAGTAGAAAATATTATACTGTGCGTGTAAGACCAGTGGGCTACAAGAGGATCTGCAGTTCTGTTCCAGCTTAATCACGTAATATAATAGAAATGCAAGGTAGGGTTTTAGAAAGAGTCACTAGTCCTTATAAGTATTCTGATCTACTGAATTTCAGATTTTCTGCTCAAGATATCCTAAAGGAGGGTTAGCATATTTTTTTGTCTCTGTACTCTGAGTTGGGGATATGGGCAAAATCTGTCTGCCACAAGGACACATTTTTCTTTCTTATAATATCACGCTAAATCCTGAAAATTATGTGAACTTTATATTCTACCTTATAATATACTTTATTTCTTATAATTACATATGTTACCATTAAATCAAATGATAGCCCAGGAAGATGGACCATTTATGTTATGATCTTGTTAATGCCCTAACACAGCACATGGTTCACAGGGAATGAGGACCCTTCCAGTGGTATGCTGATAAACTGGCTGTCAAAAGACAGGTTGGAAAAGAGGCAACCCACAGAATGGGAGAAGGTATTCGCAGATGACTCTACAGGCAAAGGGCTGATATTCAAGATCTATAAAGAACTCCTCAAACTCAACACATACAAAACAGATCATCACGTCCAAAAATGGTCAGAAGACATGAACAGACACTTCTCCAAAGAAAACATACAAATGGGTAACAGACACATGAAAAAATGTTCATCATCCTTAGCCATCAGGGAGATTCAAATCAAAACCACATTGAGATGCCACCTTACACCAGTTAGAATGGCCAAAATCAACAAGACAGTAAACAACAAGTGTTGGAGAGGATGTGGAGAAAGGGGAACCCTTTTACACTGTTGGTGGGAATGAAAATTGGTGTAGCCACTCTGGAAAACAGTGTGGAGATCTCTTAAGAAATTAAAAATAGAGTTACTCTATGACCCTGCAATTGCACTACTGGGTATTTACCCCAAAGATACAGATGTAGTGAAAAGAAGGGCCATCTGTACCCCAATGTTCATAGTAGCAATGGCCACGGTCGCCACGCTGTGGAAAGAACCAAGGTGCCCTTCAACAGGGCCCATATATACAATGGAGTATTATGCCTCCATCAGAAAGGATGAATACCCAACTTCTGTATCAACATGGACAGGACTGGAGGAGATTATGCTGAGTGAAATAAGTCAAGCAGAGAGAGTCAATTATCATATGGTTTCACTTATTTGTGGAGCATAAGGAATAACATGGAGGACATTGAGAGATGGAGAGGAGAAGTGAGTTGGGAGAAATCCGAGGGGGAGACAAACCAGGAGAGACTGTGGACTCTGAGAAACAAAGTGAGGGTTTTGGAAGGGAGAAGGGTGAGGGGTTGGGTGAGCCTGGTGGTGGGTATTAAGGAGGACTCGTACTGCATGGAGTACTGAGTATGGTGCATAAGCAATGAATTTTGGAATATACACACAAAAAAAATAAAATTAAAAATAAATAAATAATAAAAATGGAAATGGAAAAAAATGAAAAATGGAAAAAAAATATGGGTTGGAGGGAAAGAGGGAATAAAACTCTGGTTTGTAATGTTTGCTGATTTTCCTGGTGTAAGTATTTCCATCATGTCCAACTTACTGAATATGGAGTTAAGAAATGCCCTTTACGGTTGGCTTTTGAGAACAGGTTTGAGTTGGCTCTTAGACCACTATCTATCATTTTACCTCCCTGAGCTTTTGTTACTCATCTGTAAAACGGGCAGAGCATTTTTGGCCCTGCCATTTCAAAAGATAACTAGCTAATCATTTTCAGGGAGGAAAATACTTTAGATAAGTTACACAACTCATAACAAAATTAAACTGTATCTGGGTTAAATATTAAAATGTAGGAAGTAAAAAAAGATTAAGATACAATATAGAGGAATGTGATATAATGCTTGGTGAGGGAAATATTTCTTAAGTATAATTATAAATTATAAGCTTAAGATTTCTTAAGCTTTATGAAAGCATAAACTCTAAAGGAAAGGATTGAGGCACTGTATGGCATAAAAATATACTCTGCTTTATGGCAAAAAACAGTATAAACATAAAGTACATAAGTATTTCTATGGAAAGTAAGGAAATAATATTAGTAATTTTAAATACTATAATATCCCCCATGATTTCCAGGGTTCTTTTACATGTATGCTTATTATTTAATCCACAAAATAAGTTTTGAGGTAAGCAGTCATTATGATCATTAGATGTAAAATGCACAATCTGAGTCTCAGAACTGAGTTGCTCTGCTTCTAAGTATTATTTTTAGCAAAAATTGTAAATAATTGGTATTTCTGGATTAACGACTCTGTCTAGGCCTATAATGACACACAGCAGTTGCTAAATTGGGCCAATTTCTTCCTTTTTTCCTCAATTTGTGTTTTACCGAGAGATCCTAATAACTTGAAAGAGGTTCCATGCTAAAGGAGAATTATACTGATGAGGACATTTGTTTGCTATCCAGGAATCACTAATCATCAGCCAGCAAACATCGTTTACAGTCATCACCTTGGTTATTTTATTTTCCGATGTTGAATTATTGTCTTAAATAATTCCACTGTCATGAATTGAATTGTCCAGTAAAGGTATGGAAAAAGGAATTATCAGTATGATACATTGCTGCTATATATTCAAAGGATCTGACATTTCCGTATTTGCATTGTTTAGTAATGTTCCTTGCCACATACAGGCATCAGGGGATATTTAATTAGTCTACATTTGATAGAATGGCACATTTCCCACAAATTGCAGTAAACAAGCAAGGAAGCAAATAAACAAATTATTCCCCTAATCAGGAGGATGCAATAAAAATGAACTTTATATTGTACTTCCCCACTGGGACAAAACAAGAACAAAACAAAACAACAACAACAACAAAACCTCTTTGAGCATAATAAGGGATCTAACAATATGCAAACAGTGCAGGACATTTATCCTTGAAATAAAGTACATGTTTTCCTTTTTAAAGTAACTATCTGGAGTTATCAGAAGAGAAAGAAAAAACGAGCTGCCAGCAGACAGCTCAGTGACAATTTTTTTTCTTTTTTTTACTTGTTCTTCCTCCAGAAGTCAAAAATTATTTTCTCCCCTCTCAGTAACAGAAATGGTAGAGAAAGGACATAGTTCTTGGAAGGAAGCCCGGTTTAGTAATGAAAGGTGGGGCATTTTTAGGGAATAGAACAAATTAAGAGTGAGGCTCTGAGGATAGCTAGATCTGCTGGGAATGGCCAGCAATCCCCAGACCAACCGGATGAAAGATGACTCCAAACTTTGATGTGAAAGAAAAGAGTAAGGCAAAGGGTGTCAGCACTGAGAGACAAGCACCCTTTGCTCTTCTTTGCTCCGGCCTTTGTTGGTCTTTCAGGATAATCAGAAGTCTTTATCACTGTTTCTCAGGCATGTGATGTGTGACGAGGGGTCTTAGTGGAACTACGAGGATCTGTTTAAGGGAAAGATATGATATGCTAATCTGCGTGTTCTATCTGCTAAACAGAGCCTAGGGGACAATGCACATATCTCTTAGCTCAAGGGGAGGGCTAACAAAGCTTCAGGGAAGGCAACTCCCCAGGGCATTCCTGTGGCAGAGTAGTCGCAGACCTCTGCATTCCAAAGGCCAACACCCTTGCCCTTCTCTGAAGCCTTCTGTCACCCCCAGCTGCCCCCATGCTACATTTTAGCAAGCCAGGTATTATGGATGATTTCATGCTCTTTATTAACCCCAATATAGGTCTGGGGAGAAAGTAATAGAGCCCTGGCTCGCGTGCATATCCTAACCATCAAAGGAATTGATGCAGGAGAATGAGGTTCTTGTCTCATGGAGTTGAAGAGTGAATCTCGCAGAAAAAAGAGAGTGAGTAAAGCGACAGAAGTTTATTAAGCAAGGATACAGAAAAAGCTCTCAGGAGTGAGAGGAATCCCAACAGGGTTGCCACTGAGGGCTTTTAAGGATGGTCTTTTATAAAAAGCTAATTGGGGAACTTAAATCTTTTCAACATCTCTATTGATAACACACTTGAGTAAGGACTAGTGATAACACCATCAATGGGTTACTTCCTTTTTAGGGTCCGGTAATTCTTCGTTGGTCACAAGTAACTGTTATTAACAAGACCCCACCTCTGACACCTAGAACAGGATGGTCTGGTTTGTTCTATCATCTCTGGTCTCCTTTCATCTCCCACATTTTGAATTTTGTGAGCCTGATCCCATGTCCCATTACCTATCTCTCCCTACCTGGCCCCACCTGGCCCTTACTCAGAGTTACCACATGGGTGTATAAAGAAATGGAGGCCCCGAGACTTCCTGCTAGTGGATGATGAGCCTGGAGGAGTTATTTGAATGCAGGTACCACAATTAACAGTGTGCAAACTTTTACCTTTTGCTCTCTGTTTATTTGGATCTCTTACTGTGAATTTTATTAATTCTTCCTCAGGGTTCCAGGTGTGGGAGAGACAAGTCTTTTAGTTACCTCCATTCCACTGACCCATGTTTGATCACAAACTGGCTTCTGGGACCCCTTCAGTAAAAATGATGGAAGACCAAAAAACCTTGCATGGCTAACTCTCCAGTAAGTCTGACAACCCTGACAAGTTTCTCAGCAACAATGTGGTATATTTTATCTCTCAGTATAGCACCTAAGCTTGGGAAATTATTGTCTCTTTGGTTTTATAAAACTATAAATAGATTAGCATTTGGGTTCATTGAATTTTTCCTAAAGCTAACAGGCTCCAAGTCCTATACAGTTCATTTGGAGACATCAGAAGCTGAGGTAGAGGGGCAAGAACTTCTAGTTCTGAGGGGAACTAGAAACTGTAGGTATAGAATCAGTCATGGTGGTTCTCTCTACTTGGATAATTTTAGCACTTGACTTTAATTAAAGACTTCAGAAGGGGCGCCTGGGTGGCTCAGTGGGTTAAAGCCTCTGCCTTCACCTCAGATCATGATCCCAGGGTCCTGGGATCGAACCCCGCGTCGGGCTCTCCGCTCAGCGGGGAGCCTGCTTCCTCCTCTGTCTCTGCCTGCCTCTCTGCCTACTTGTGGTCTCTGTCTGTCAAATAAATAAATAAATAAAATCTTAAAAAAGAAAGAGAGAGACTAAAAAAAAGACTTCAGAAAGTGATCGTGTAGTGTTGCAAGGTACCTTTCTCTGTTAAGATTCGTTTTTTTTCTTTCTCCAAATTTTTATTTAAATTCCAGCTAGTTAACATACAGTGTAATGCTAGTTTCAAGTGTAGAATTTAGTGATTGACCATTCATATACAACACCCAGTCTCTGCTAAGGTTTTAAGTTTTTGCTTGTGTTGTGGCTTTATCTGGAAATTTGGGGCAAACAAGATTAGCTTGTTAAAACAGATGACCATCATTTTCCTTCAGTTTTATGACCCATTGTGTATATATATAGCTATTCCTTAGGTGTTCTTATTTACATCCTGGGAATGAATGTCCATTCAGCAGCTGAGGATAACGTCATTTACTATAGCAGCAGCTGCTTCTCTCCAGGTGTGAAGTTGGCAGGTTAGATATTATTGCCCTTAATAATGCATAAATCAAAAACACTACAAAATATTTTTGAAGAGAGACCCAGAGTACGAATTTAAAAATTTAGTGCCTGTTTAAAGAATGCAGAGTTTGATATCTGTTATGCCTGAGTTTTCCCGTCTGAGAGACCACCAATGAGCCAAGCACCGATGCAATCACATGAGGGTTTATTTGACAAGCTTAAGCTTGGGCCCAAGTATACCTGGCACAGCGGAGTTCGGACTTGGACCCTGAGCTTAGTTAAGGCAGGGGTATTTATGGGTTCCTGTTACTAAAGCAGGGTGGGGATTCCTGGAACCAAAGCAGGGTGGGGCTTACTAAAGCAGGGTGGGGGAAAGTTCAGCCCTTGCGCACAAGGGTCTGAGATGGCTGCGGGAGCTAAGATGGCTGTACCTATGCTAAGGCTAAACCTGAGGTGGGATGACCTTGATTTTTCTCGGCCTCCACAGTATCCATTCTGAGAAGTGGAAATTGTGTTTCTTCCTCTAAATATTCTTTGAGAATACACTCTTTTCACCTTTGGTAAACATTTCTCTTTTATTAGTATCGTATGTCTGACTCCTGGTTTATTCAGAAACACTAGGGACATGGCATAATAATGTTTATCAAATTTTAGCCAGCAACCCAGTCTCATTGCTTTTGAGTAAAATGAATAGTTGAATGGAATATATTGGCTTATCTCTCACCAAAATTCAACAGAAAAAAAAATGCACTTGTTTCAGTAGCAGACTGAGAACATATATGGAATCAGTAAAAATAAGTGAAGTAACTGAGGAGATTCAAAGCTTGCCACATTTGGGAAACTTTTATGTTTTTCTAGCAGTGCAGATAAATAGCATTCTTGGGGTTCCATTGCAAGGAATTATGTTTCCAATTTCTGGCTCAGGTGCTATATTATGAACTATATTAGTTAGGGTTCTCTGGAGAAATCGTAATAATAAGATGCTTATATTTCTGTTTCTATGTCTATCTATCTTTCTATCTGTCTATCAAGAGATTTATCGAAAGGAATTGGCTCACATGAGCAAGTCCAAAATCTGGAGGGAAAGAAAGCTGGCAGGCTGGAGACCCAGGACAGAATTAATTTTAGTCTTAAGTCAGAAGACAGTCTAGAGGCAGAATTCATTCTTCCTTAGGGGACTTCACCTTCAGTGAATGAGGCCTATCCATACTGTAGAAGGTAATCTGCTTTGTTCAAAGTCTACTTTAATCACATCTAAAAATTACCTTCACAACAATGTCTAGATTGGTGTTTGGCTAAATAGCTGTCTTTCATAGTCTAGCCAAATGGATATGTATTTTCAATTTCTTTTTCTTTTTCTTTTTCTTTTTTGCACCATTTATGGAAAAGACTATCCTTCTTCATTGACTTGCCTTTGCACCTTTGTCAAAAATTAGTTGGCAGTATTTTTGGAGTCTATCTATGGGCTTCCTTTTCTGTTTTCATTGATCTGTATATTACATTTTTAGTAATACCACACTGTCTATGTTATTGTTGCTTACAAAAATCTTGAGATTAGTTAAAATAAGTCCTCCATTATTGTTCTTTTCAAAATTCTTTAGACTATTCTGGTGTCTTATTTTTCACATAACTTTTAAAAATGGTTGATACCAACAAAAATGCTTATAAGGATTTCATTGGGATTGTGTTGAATATATAGATAAAGTTGGGAAGAATTGACATCTTCACTATATTGACTTTTCCTATCTATATACATTTATTCTATATTGGTTTTAATATTCTTTGATTTCTTTAATCAGTATAGTTCTTCTTCATACAGAACTTGTATATTCTTGGATAGATTTATATGTAATTCATTTTTGATGATATTATTTAATTTTAAATTGCTAATATTAGTATCTAGGAAATCAACTGACTTTTGTATACTGACTTTGTTTCCAGAGTCTTTGCTTAACTCACTTATTAGTTCCAGGAAGTTTTTTATAGATTCTTTGGGTTTTCCACATAGGCAATCATGTTTTCTGCCAACAAAGTCTTATGCCTTACTCTGTGATAGGTATAACTTTACTTTCTTTTTCTTACCTTATTGAACTAGCTAAGACTTCCAGTACAATGCCCAGTATGAGTGGTGAGAAGGGTAAAGCAGTCAGTCTGTTGGCGTTAAGTATGATGATAGGTTTTCTATATATATTCTTTGTAAGGTTGAAGGAGTTATACTCCAAATTTTGGGGAGTATTTATCATGAAGGAGTTTTAAAGTTTGTCATACAATTTTTTTTAACTTATTGATATGATAATACCATTTTCTTTTTCAGTCTATTAATATGAATGTTAAACTAGCATTGCATTCCTAGGATGAACCCCATTTGGGCATGATATATTATTCTGTTTATAAATTACTGAGTTTTATTTCATTTATTTTATTAGAGATCATTGCTTCAATATTCATGAGTGATATTGGTCTTTAGTTTTCTTTTGTTGTAATGGTTTAGTCTGTTTTGATATTAGGTTAACTATGACTTCATAAAATAAATAGGAAAGTATTCCCTTTTTTTCCTATTTTCTGAAAGATACTGTGTAGAATTGGTATTATGTTTTCCTTAAGTATTTGAACAAATTCACCAGTGAAACAATCTAGGCTTAGTGTTTCTTCTTTCTCACTTGTTTTGGAAAAATTTTAGTTAGTAATTTAATTTCTTTAATAGTTATAGGGCTATTCAGGTTATCTGTTTTTCTTTGAGCAAATTTTGGTAGTTTGTATCTTTCGAAGAATTATTCCATTTCATCTAAATTATTGAATTTATAATTATAAAATTGTTCTTAACATTTCTTTATTATCATTTTAGTGTCTGTGGATAATAGTGATACTTTCATTTTTTACATTGGTAATTCTTATCTTCCTTTTTTTTTCTTTTTAGCCTAGCTAGAAGTCAGTCTCACTGTTCTTTACAGATAATAATCAGATTTCAGTTTCATTGATTTTTCTCTATTTTCCTGTTTTTAACTTAATTGATATTTGTTCTCATTTTACTATTTCCTTTCTTCTGCTTGTGTTGTTTAGTTTGCACCTCTTTCCTTAACTTGCATTTTCTTTCTTAGATGGAAACCTAATTGATATTTGTTAATTGATATTTGTTCTCATTTTACTATTTCCTTAATTGATATTTGTTCTCATTTTACTATTTCCTTTCTTCTGCTTGTGTTGTTTAGTTTGCACCTCTTTCCTTAACTTGCATTTTCTTTCTTAGATGGAAACCTAGGACATTGATTTATTGGTAGGTCTCTCTTCCATTAAAATGTATTCATTTTATGGTATAACTAGCCTTTTCAGCACTGGTTGAGCTGCATCCTACATTTTGATAAGTGTATTTGCATTGTAATTAAGTTCAAAATATTTTAAACCTTTTCCTGATTTTCTTCTTAACCTCTTGGTTATTTAGAAATGTATTGTTTATCTTCCGAGTATTTGGGCACTTTCTTAGCTTTGTTAGTGATTTTTAGTTTAATTCTGTTATGTATCAACATATTTGCATGATTTATATTCTTTTATATTTATTAAGGTTTTTTTTTTATTTTTTAAAGATTTTTTTATTTATTTACTTGACAGAGAGAGAAATCGCAAGTAGGCAGAGAGGCAGGCAGATGGAGAGGGAGAAGCAGGCTCCCTGCTGAATAGAGAGCCTGATGTGGGGCTCAATCCCAGGACCCTGGGATCATGACCTGAGCCGAAGGCAGAGTCTTAACCCACTGAGCCACCCAGGTACCCCCGTTAAGGTTTATTTTATGAACCAGAATGTGGTCTAGCTTGGTGAATGTTTCATGTGCACTTGAAAAAAGTGTGCATTTTGATGTAGGTGTTTAGAATGTTCTATAAATATCAATTATGCCAAGTTGGTTAGTAGTGGTGTTCAAGTGTATATTTATCCTTACTAAATTTTTGCCTGCTTGTTTGTGATGGTGAAGTCTCCAGCTATAAAGATGGACTTATCAGTTTCTCCTGTTAGTTCTATTAATGTTTGTCTCATGCATTTTGATGCTGTATTGTTAGGTGCATACATGTTTAGGATTGTTATGTCCTCTTAGAGAACTGACCCCCCTGTTACTATGTAGTGTTCCCTTTTATCCCTGAAAATTTTCCTTGTTCTAAAGTTGGCTTGATCTAAAATTAATATAGGTACTTCAACTTTCTTTGATTTGTATTCTCATGGTATAACTTTTTCTGTCCCTAGACTTTAACATTTTTTTTAAAATAAATTTCGTATAACATAAAATCTAGCATATCAAAATGTTCAGTAGAGTGGTTTTCAGTAGTCAGTGCTATGAGACCATCAGTATTACCTAATTCTAGAATATCTCCATTACCCCAAAATAACTTCCAAGCAATTGAAAATCAATCTCAATTTCCCACTCTCCGTCCAATGCCTGGCAATCCCTAACTTCCTTTCAGTCTCTATGGTTTTGCCCATTCTGGATATTACACATGAATGGATTCATATACTGTGTGGCATTTTGTGTCTTGCTTCCTTCATTTAGCATATTGTTTCTAGGGTTTTACACTTGCAACATATTTCAGTACTCTATTGCTTTTTATGACTGATAAATAAATATTTCATTATTTGGACATATCACATACTGTTTATCCATTCTCAGTGGCTGAGCATTGGGATTGTTTCAATTTTTAGGCTATTATGAGTTTTGCTGTTATGAACATTTGTGTACAAGTTTTTGGATGAACATATGCTTTTAATTTTTTTGAATACATACCTGTAAGAGGTATATATTTTAGGTCATATAGTAATTCTATATATAACTTTTTGAGGAATTGCCACAATGTTTTCTATATAACAGCTGCACCCCTTTGCTTTAATCCATACAATTTTATATTTAAGTGGGTTTCTTGTAGATGACATGGATTCAGGTCTTGCTTTTTTATCTGATCTGAAAATCTCTTTTAACAAAGTTCATTCAGACCATTCACATTTACAGTGATTATCGACTGTTGGACTAGAATCTACTGTCTTACTGTTTTCTATTTGTTGCATTTGTCTTTCTTTTCTGACTTTTGTCATTTCAAAACTTAAGCATTTCTTTTCAATTCCATTTTATCTCATCTATTGACTTATTATTCATACTTCATATTAAAACTTAAATAAATATTAAATATAAATATAAATATTAAAACTTAAAATACTTTGTAAATTTTACAATGTATATTTTCAGTTAATCCATCTGTCTTCAAATAGTGCTATACCTTTTCATATGTAGTAACTTATAACAGAATATTTACAATAGTGCTATGCCTTTTCATATGTAGTAACTTAGAATATTTCTAAGCAGTCTCCGTTTTCAGTAAAATCAAACTCTTTCAGTAAAAATAAACTCTTCCTACCATTTGGCAAGACCATCATCTGATACAACAACAATGAAGTATATGCTCATATAAAGTAACCTACAAAACTGCTTCTTCAATTAAGTGGCTCATTTTATATAAGTTGTTATTCTGTTTGAAGATAGAGGAAATAGGTTATAGATAATTATACCATATTTGAAAGCTCATTTTCATGAGTGACCTCAATTAAGGAAAGTATAGCCCAATTTCGTTTAATAAATCATAGTGCAAAGAATCAAGATGATCCTGTTTGTGTGTTGATGTCTCCTTAACCGTGCCCTACTTAGCTTTGTATTGCCAGTGTATATGAGTGCCTGTCACCACTGAAATGGGATTTGTTTGCTTTTTTTCTGGTATAAGGAATAAATGAGGTTCTAGAATTAAACCAAAACAATAAACATAGGATAAACTTATCAAAAGTGGTTGCAATATAAAATGGTTTAGTCACATTGTAGGAGAATTTAGTAGTATTCCTTAAAACAGAAAATATGTACACCCCTACAACCCAGATGTACTGCTTTCATATGTATACAAGGAGATATGTAGAATGATGTTATTATAGTGCTATGAAATAAAAAAATAGCCTAAGTGTCTAACAGTAGACAAATGGGTATGTGTATACATGATAATCAACATTGACTAGATGAAAGTAGCATATTCTTATGACATGATGCTATATGGCAGTTAAAAGGAATGAACTAGCTCTCTATGTATCAGTGGAAATATATCTAAATACTTTTTATGAGACTAAGAAAGCTTCCCCTTACACAATAATAAAGTAGTAGACAAATGCTAAGAAGAAGACTCATAAAGTTATAACCGTTGTTAAATGGTTCCAGAGACAGAGTGAGAGAAAGCTGGAATTGTGTGTGATATTCAAATAAAACTTTAATTTTTATTGCAGTGTTTTATTTTTTATAAGCTGTATCAGTAAGAAGAATCTAAAATATACTGTGACATACACACACACCAAATATCAGTGGTTTAAAATAACAAAGGTTTATTTTCTACCCACATTGCTTGCTTATCGTGGGTTGGCAGATGTGACTATTCATTTAATTTACTTAGGGACGTTAGCTGATGGAACAGTCACTGTCTCAAAATCTAGAGGATAAAGGAAACTGTATTAGGTTTTACACTGGCAAATAAATGTTTAACCTAGACATAGTATGTAACAGTTCTACTCACAACTAATAGGCCAGAAATAATCTTATGGTTCTAGTCACCCATAATTGGATGAGGGAATTCCATAAGCCAAGGATATGAAGAATCAGAAATATTCAGAGTGAAAAATTAATGCCTACCACACAGAAGTGTATATTTACCTATTTTTCCTACACTTGATTAATTTAAAGATTGAAGGAAATGATAATATAGTTAATGAAAAACAGATGGGAAGTGCAAATGCATAGGCTAATATGACAATTGGGTAAATTTATAGCATGAAAAACTTTGAGTAATGGGTTAATGTAACTTTTGAAAGAGTGTTCTTTCTGATAAGGTACAAAGCTTTGTCCCCAGTCCTGACCTTTTCAGCATTTTTATGAGTGAAATGGATGAAGATGAATTACGCTAATGACATTCCCTTAATAGTGAACAACATTTACTATATCTTACAGTCACTAGTAGCAGGAAAGGCACATAGACCCTTCTGCTTCCAGCCAAGATGGAATAACAGAGAACAGATTTTTTTTTTTTTAATTTTGTTTGAGTGTAGTTGACACACAATGTTACATTAGTTTCAGGAGTATAATATAGTGGTTCAGTGTCTTTACATGTTATGCTATGCTCACCACAAACGTAGCTGCCTTCCATGACTAAACAATGCTGTTGCAGTATTATTGATTCAAATTCCTATGCTGTGCCATTTACTCCTGTGACTTATTTATTCCATAACTGGAAGCTTGTATCTCCCACTCCCCTTCATCCATTTTTCCCAACCCCCCTCCCCCAGTCTTCCCCTTTGGCAACTATCAGTTTGTTCTCTGGATTTATAGATCTGATTCTGCTTTTTAGTTTGTTTATTAATTTGCTTTTTTAAAAAAATTCCACATATGAATGAAATCATTTGGTATTGTTTTTTCTCAGTTTGACACATTTCACTTGGCATAATACCCTCTAGGGTCCATCCATGTTGTCACAAATGGCACCATCTCACTCTTTTTTATGGCTAAGTAATATTCCATTGTGCATGTACATCGTGCACACACAGCATGCACGCATGGGCGCACACACACACACACACACATACACATACACACCACATCTTCCTTATCCATTTTCTATTGATGGACACTTACATTGCTTCCATATCTTTGCTATTCCAAATAATGCTGTAATAAACATACAGGTGCATATATCTTTTCAAATTAGTGTTTTTGTTTTCTTTGGATAGATACCCAGTAGTGGAATTATTGGATCATGTGGTATTTCTATTTTTAATTTTTTGTGGAACCTCCAACTGTTTTTCCATAGTAGCTATACCAGTTTGCTTCGCCACCAACAGTGCATGAGGGTTCCTCTTCTCCACATCCTTTCTAACACCTGTTACTTCTCATTTTCATTTTCACTGTTCTGACAGGTATAAAGTGATATCTTACTTTGGTTTTGATTTGCATTTCCCTGATAAGTGATATTGAGCATCTTTCATGTGTCTGTTTGCCATCTATATGTTTTCTTTGGGAAATTGTTTATTCAAGTCCTCTATCTGTTTCTTAATTGGATTTTTTTTTCCTTTTTGGTGTTGAGTTGTGCAAGTTCTTTACGTATTTTGGATATTACCCCCTTATCAGATACATCATTTGCAAATGTCTTCTCCCATCCCCTAGGTTGCTTTTTTTGTTTGGTTGATGATTTCTTTTGTGGTGCAAAAGTTTTTATTTTGATGTACTCACAATAATTTATTTGTGCTCTCATTTCCCTTGTCTTAGCAGATATATCTAAAAAAATGTTGCACAGCTGATGTCAGAGGAATTACTACCTATGTTCTCTTCTAGGATTTTTATGGTTTCAGGCCTCACATTTAGGTCTTCAGTACATTTTGAGTTTATTTTTGTGTATGGTTTAAAAAGTGGTCCAGTTTCATTATTTTATATGTAGCTGTCCAGTTTTCCCAACACCATTTGTTGAAGAGACTCCTTCCTATTGCATATTCTTGACTGTTTCAGCAAATACTAATTGACCATATAATTGTGGTTTGTTTCTGAGCTTTCTGTTCCATTGATTTATGTGTCTTTTTTGGTGCTAGTACCATTCTGTTTTGATTACTACAGCTTTATAGAATATCTTGAAATCTAGGATTGTGTTACCTCTGGCTTTGTTTTTCCTTCCCAAGATTGCTTTGGCCATTTGAGGTCTTTTGTGATTCCATACATTTTTTAATATTATTTGTCCCAGTTCTGTGAAAAATGCTATTGGTATTTTGATAGGAGTTGCACTGAATCTGTAGATTGCTTTGGGTGGTATGAATGTTTTAACAATATTCATTCATCCAATCCATGAGCGTGGAATATTTTCCTATTTTTGTTTTGTGTTGTCTTTAATTTCCTTCATCAATGTTTTATAGTTTTCAGAGTATAGGTCTTTCACCACCTTGGTTAAATTTATTCCTAGGTATTTTATTGGTTTTGGTGCAATCATAAATGGAATTGTTTTCTTAATTTCTCTTTCTGCTAC
This sequence comes from Martes martes, assembly GCF_963455335.1. Lineage (NCBI taxonomy): Eukaryota > Metazoa > Chordata > Mammalia > Carnivora > Mustelidae > Martes > Martes martes. The sequence continues at coordinate 39,248,986 of NC_137899.1, forward strand.
TTTGTTAGTATTGTATAGAAATGCTACCAACTTCTGGGTATTAATTTTGTATCCTGCAACTTTACTGAATTCATTAATTACCTGTGGAGTTTTTTTGGTGGAGTCTTTTGGGTTTTCCGTACATATCATGTCATCTGCAAATAGTGACAGTTAAACTTCTCCTTTAACAGTATGGATGTCTGTCATTCTTTTTTCCTGTATGATTGCTGTGACTAGGACTTCTGGTACCATGTTGAGTACAGGTGGCAAGAGTGGACATCCTTGTTTTATTCCTGATCTTAGACGAAAGACATCAGGAAACAGATTTACCTTCCCACCTAAAACAAGTAAAAACCTGTCCATAATGAATTAAACAATAATTTTCAGAAGTTTAGAGATAAGACTACAAAGGATGATAACACTCAAGACATGAGCAATGAATAAGGTGAGTCTTATGATTACCCCAATCTACCACCTTGAGAAATTTGCCAAGTTGTGGTGCAAGAGGAAATCTAGGTAGGGCTTAGCAGTCTCACTGGTTAAGGAAGAGAATCTCAGAATTTTCACTGCCTTGGTTAAGGGAGCTGGAGTTCATTGGAAAAGTACTAGTGAGTAGCAAGTTGAATATAGAGAGATACCTGGATTTTTATTTAGGTTACTGGTAGGTAAATATATATATATAAGGACATGTCCCAAAGCTAGGAAAGAACTACCAAAGATGATTAGAGGGCATAGTACCCAGAGACCACTGCAGACAGGAATGGTACCTTTCTTTATCAGTTGGACTGAGGAAACTCATCATAGTTCACTGGGTAGAGCACTCAGAAAAATCTTGTCTTAATAATGGAGAATAATTAGCCCTAGACTAATCTTGATTTCATCTTAAAAGCAAAATGAAAAGTAACCAAACTATTTCCAAATAAGTACATCCCAGGACAAAGCTCAAGAATAGAAATAGTATGTATTTAGCATCCAGTAAGGTAAAATGCAAAGTGTTTGACACCCAGTCAGAAAGTACCAGGCTTGCCCAAAGGCAGGAAAATTCATTCTATAGTGAAGAGAAACCTCAGTCAATTGAAACCAACCCATAACTGACACAAATGTCAGATATAGCAGACAAAGACATTAAAGCAGTTATTATAACTGTGTTCCGTATGTTCAAGAAGCTAAAGAAAAGATTGAACATGTTAAATACAGATGTTGTTTACGTACAGGGACCCAAATTAAACTTCCAGAAATGAAAAGTACAAAGTCAGAGATGATAAATATTCTAGATGAGTTTAAAGGATGATTATATATTGTAAAGGAAAGATTACTGAACTTAAAGACATAACAAAAATTATTTAAAAGAAAACATATAGAGGGGGAAAAACTTTAAAAGACTTAAAATAAATGAACAGAATACCTGTAAGCTGCAGGATAACTTTAAGCAGCCTGATACATATTTAATTAGAGTATCTGAAGAAGTGTTAAGTGGAAGCAGGATAGAAAAACATTTTGAAGAAATAATGGTCAATTTTTTTTCAAATATGATGAAAACTATATATTAGATTGGAAAGGCTTAAGAAATCCCAAGGCATATCATGATTTCTTATCAGAAACAATACAAGCTAGAATACAGTGGAACAGCCTGTCTAAAGTAATGAAAGAGAAAAAAGTCAACCAAAAATTCTATATCCATCAAACACGTCTTTTAAAAACAAAAGGAAAATAAGAGATCTCCAGACCCACAAAGCAAAATAACCCCTAAACAGCAGATCACACTATGACAAAGGAATTCTTTTAGCCAGATGGAAAATAATAGCAGATGAACATATGGTTCTACAAAAAGGACCAAAGAACATAGTCAATGGTAACTGTGTGAATATACGTAGTATTTTTCTTATTATTTAAATTTATATAAAAGACTACTGATTGTTTAAAGAAGAATGAATAAAAACCTAGTGTGGGGTCTATAACATATAAAAGAAAAGAAATCAGGCATGATTTACAGAGTCTGTATGGTAGAGTAGTACCACCAGGAATTTAAGATTTGTAGCAGCATAGCACTCTGTGAGTGGCCTAAGGGAGTGTAGGAAAGGGAAATTGACATAGTTATGATCTTATATTGACTTTTTGAGATATGACTTGGGAGAAGCAAGATTTGAAAATATAAATCAATTGACCAGTAGATGATAGATGGATGGATAGTTCTATCTAATGAGAGGACTCAGGATGAACAGTGTGAAGATATTTATATTTCAGGCTCATGTATACCAATCATCCAATTCAGAGAAGGTTCTAAATAATTAGGTGGACATAGTGTTATCTTTTCTCTGCCCTTCCAGAGGGCAGGTTGCAGACTAGCTTGTTAGTGGTGACTTTCCTGACCTTGACTCTTCCATCCTTTTAATTTAATGTAAATCTATAATTCCTTTTATTATAATGACTTAAACTCTGAAAGATACAACATACCATAAAGTTAGTAATCATGAAATATTACATTTAGTGGCTTGACTCCAATTGCAAATTTATAGGATAAGAAAGATATGGCGTAGCAGCATGTTTGCATAACATGCCTTTCCATGACTTTTTCATTCATGCAACTTCAAGTTGAATGAATAATGCAGTATGTCTATTGGAAATATTTTTATTCCTCTTTATACTTTTTGAGAGCAATACCTAAGGTAAACCATTTACCTAAGGTAAACCATTCTAAGGTAAACCGTTTACCTAAGGTAAACCATTCTGTTTCAGTTACCATTCTGTAACTGAACAGACACACAGATGTAGGTTAACAGAATGCAAGCTATTCCATGAACTGCGCTATTGAAAGTCCTTTGAATTTTAGCCCAGAATAGAGAAGATCAGGTGGAGTGGAAAATGTAGTGGTCTAGAGCATATGAGGCTGCATATTTGTAGGATTCTCATATGGAAGAAGTTTGGATTTTTTAATTATAATAGAAAGACATAGGACTAATACCAACCAAAAATTTTATCACTTGGCGGGCAAGTAACACAAATCTAATATATACATTTACAAATCAGTGGAGGTCTCAAATAATTTTCCTCCCTTTCATTCCTTTCATTAAACAATCATGTATACACTAAGTTCTATGTTTCTTCTCCCAAAATATAGCTTTGCTGTGTCTACTTCTTAGCACCTCTGCATCCTCCACTCTAACCCAAGCCACCATCCTGGAAAATGGTGATGGCCCCTAGCTGGCCTCCTCATTTCCATTCCCAGTTTCTTATTCATTCTTAACAGAGCAACCAGAAAAAAATATGAATTTCACGGCATCTAGCTGGATTAGTTGGAAGAGCATGTAACTCTTGATCTTGGGGTTGTGATTTGGAGCTTGACATTAAGTGTAGAGATTACTTAAATAAGTAACATTTTAAAATTAAATAAATAAAAATTTTAAAAATATGAATTGTATCTTTTAGTCTTACCAGTTTCCCACTGAAAACTTTCCTGTAGCTTCCTGTTTCTCCTAGGATAAATTCTACACTCTTGGGACGCCTGGGTGGCTCAGTTGGTTGAGCGGCTGCCTTTGGCTCAGGTCATGATCCCGGCGTCCTGGGATAGAGTTCCGCATCGGGCTCTCTGCTCAGCAGGGAGCCTGCTTCCCTTCCTCTCTCTCTGCCTGCCTCTCTGCCTACTTGTGATCCCTGTCTGTCAAATAAATAAATAAAATCTTTAAAAAGAAAAACAAAAAACAAAAAAACCCCACAATCCTATCAAGAGGATCTATCACCCCTTGTACCTCTTTGCTGTCAGTCCTTGATGCCCAAGTCATCAACTCATGATTTTTATGACCACAGATTCATTTTCTCATTTTGAAACTTAATAGAAATCATACAATGTATACTTTTTTGTATGTGGATCTTTTAAATCAAGAAAATAATTTTGAGAATCAACAATATTATTGTGTCAGTTCATTCTTTTTTTTTAACATATATTTTGTTAAAAAGAGTAAAAGAAACTCATGGAAGAGAGTAGCAAAAAAAAGGAATAAGAGAAAAGGGAAGGGAAGGAGGAATGAATACAACAATTAGAAATCATTCTGGAATATTTGCTATTTGCCAGACTCCTCAGTGTTCATGTGCATCTTTAATTATCACCACAACCTACTGGGGAGGTACTGGAATCACCACCATTTTGCAGGTAAAAACACTAAAGGAGAAAGAGGTTAAGTAACTCCCCTAGAATCACACATTTCCTGAAGTCTGATCTACCATCACACAATATCATTTCTCAGGAGTTATATTCCCACATCAAATGAACTGAGTTCTGTTCTCCTTTAGATAACTTTGTAGATAATTTGTAATTTTCATTTTGATTTTCTTTTTTGCTCTGGCCCAATGTTCAAAAAGACTATTCATTTTTAAATTTTTATTTTTTAATTTTTTTTTTAAGATTTTATTTATTTATTTGACAGACAGAGATCACAAGCAGGCAGAGAGGCAGGCAGAGAGAGGGGGGAAGCAGGCTCCCCGCTGAGCAGAGAGCCCGATGCGGGGCTCGATCCCAGGACCCTGGGATCATGACCTGAGCCGAAGGCAGAGGCTTTAACCCACTGAGCCACCCAGGCGTCCCTTTGGTCTCCATTTAAATAGTGGCTCTCTACAGCTGTGATTTGGTGGTAACTTGAGACATTTTTGGTTGTTGCTACTGGGATGGTGCTTTTGGAATCTAATAGATAGAGGTCAGGAAACTGCTAAACATTCTACAATGGTAGATGACAGCTCTCTATGACAGAGTTGTCCAGTGAAAATGTCAATAATGTTGAAATTGAGAAACTGATTTATTTGCGACTTCCTCAAAGTTTTCACTTAATATAAAATTAATTCACTTTCTTTCTCTCATATCATGCTGTTCTTTTGCTCAGTGACTCATCTAAATTTTGAATTATGTATTCAGTTCTTCTATTTGCTTAAGGCCTATTTTTCCCACTGGACTGTGAATTCTATGCAAACAGGAAACCTATCTGTTTTGTTTCTGTATTATGTAGTCAGTGTGTGACACAATATCTGGCATACAGAAGCAATCAATAGTAATTCTTCAGTGAATTATTAAGTGAGGTTTATTACTGCATAGGGCACTATTTTAGAAATCCAGTGTAAATAGTCATTCAACACACGGTCATTCAAGTCCAGGAAAAATGTAGCAGAGGACTAAAACATACAAATAACCAATTTCAGTGCAGAGATGATTAAAATAATAACCTAAATAGAGTTTAAAATAATGTGCTGGATAAATTCAGAGGAGGGAATGAGTAATACCCATGAATTTGGGTTTAGGGAAGGTGCTATTATTGTCTTCACCATCATTTTTTGGATGATAGTCAATTTACCTCACAGAGTAGGTTTATCTTTTCTGATCTGTGAGGCTTATCTCACCACATTACCAAATGGTAATTTCTTAGAGTATTAATTTCTTAAGAGTAATTAATTAGAGAGTAATTTCTTGCAGTATTAATTTTCTCCACAACTGCAAATAGGAAACTTGAGTTTCATGGGCTTAAAATAATAATTCTACCTTGCAATGATCATTTCAGTACATTTCTGAAACCAATTATGGTGTTGTGAGAAGCCCAGAACTCTATTTATCCTGGATCCCAATTCTTAGACACTGATAGGATGAAATCACAGATCATTCTAAATATGGTAAATCCTGTACATTGCAGAGAAAGCAGAAGCCATTGGTCAAGATCCCAGAACCACCCAAAACAACTTCTCACAGCCAAATCTACCAGCTTGCTTGCACTGCCCTTATGCCTTTCCATTCAAAGCAGTGGAGTGATTATTTTTCCTTCTTCCTAAGCCAAATTCTCTGGTATACTCAGAATCTCCTTCCTTCCCCATTTTTCACTCTCTTGGTGTTCTTATGCTACTTATATATATTCAGAACCTCCCTCTGTACTAGATGCTCTTCATCCTCTTTTAAATCTTTGGACCTCATATTATTCTCTAGTTTGTTTCTCTCTTGCTCACTTCATAATCAGATTTTTTGGCATTCCTACATCTTCATCCCCCATTCACTACCCAAGTCAGTCCAATATGACTGCTGCCCCAGACACATCTGTGGAAATGTCTTCCATATCACAGGATGTAATGGACACTCTTTCTGACCTCTTAGCAGCCTTAGACATAGCTATGCACTTACTCTACTTTAAAAGACTTGATTCCCTTGACACCATGCTATTGCCATGGCTTTGTTTCTATCTCTTTGTCTACCTTTCCTTTATTAGACTTATCTGTACAAGTTCTGAGGGTTTCATCCCAGTTCTTCTTTTCTTCTCTGTCTACCTAATCTTACTTATTGATTTTACCACTTTGGTGACTTCAATTCCATCTATCTAGTAATTATTCCCAACTTTATCTCTCCAGCTCAAATTTATCTTCTGAGCTCCAGAACAAAATACCAAACATTTTATTCTAAATCTCTACCATATGATCCACGGGGGTTCTTTAAAACTCTCATGCCCCAAGCTGAAGTTTTTGATGCATCCTACCTCCTCTGCTCCTATACCACAAAATGGAACCCACAACTAACCAAACAGGAATCAATGAATCATTCTTGATGTTTTCTCCATATCAGCTTCTATATATAATCTCACATTATATATTATAAATTCCACCTCTTTAATGTCTGCCAAATGCTTCCACTTCCTTTTATTACTTTTCTTGTACCTAAATCTGAGCCACTGTCATCTCTTGCCTCCACCAATGCATTCTCTTACCATGACAATCTTGTTTTCACTCTCATCACCTCTGGCCCATCCTCTGGAGCAGAGCATAGTATCTGGTGCAGGGATTTCCTATGAATGGTGAATGGTGAAGGTGAATGGTGCCTCCCTGAGTTGCATGCACCATGGTTCTGATCTGAAGTAATTTTCTAAAAATAAAAACCAACCATGATTCTATTTTACTTATATTTTTCAGTGGCTTTCATTTTCTCTTAAATTTTAAAATACTTAACTTGCCTATTGATCTGACCCTGTCTACCTCCTTGCTTTGCTTCTGCCAATACAGAGTTTTGTCATTCCTTGAACGCCCTAAACTCCCCTTATCTCCAGCCAGAGCCTTTGTATATGCTATTCCTTCTTCCTGGGAGTGTCTTTCTCTGACTAGTCATCTGGGTACATTCTACTTAGTTTTCATGTCTTTGCTTAAGGATCACTTCTCTGTGGAAGCTTTCCCTGACATTAGTTAAGGTTTACTTAGTAGAAACTCTCATAGACACTATTTTCCCTTCTAACCTTTGTTGCAGTTGTAAGCTTCATTGGGTGGTAACTGTCTGCCTCATTTATCTATACATCTCCAGTGGCAAAACAATAGATACTCCATAAATATTTGCTTGAATGAATGAAATATTTGGACTCTCAATGAAAATGGCAGCTAAATTATTTGTATAAAGAATTTACTTTCTGTCATGAATTGATCATACTGGCTGCTTACATAGTCCAAAGCAATCATTTAATTTCAAAAACTGTATTTTATCCTATGCCCTATTAGCAAATAGACTTATCTAAAGATGATTCTAAGTGATATTTCAGACAGACTCGTATTAGTTTCAGAAAATGCAACTGGACAACTTGTATCTCTTAGGTCTTTGTTAAGTGACACCATGGTATAAAAGAATATACTTAAGGAGATCTCCATAAAAGATTTGCAATTAATCCAGCAGACACTTTTGAAATTATATTTATTTTCAGAGAATCATATGGCTTAAAAAAATCACATCATCTAGATTGTACACCAGTGCAGTCTGATAACCTCATAGTTAGAATTACTGAGTCTTTACCAACTGTGAAAGCAAGTAAGACAGTGAGTAATAGGCAAGCAATAAATATATCAGAGGATCTTATTGAACACAGCCTTGGGATTTTCTTTTGCTGGAGGCACAGGAATTTCAGAAACAGTGAAATGTTTTTGATTTAAGTAATTGTTCTATTGAATTTATCTCATTTATCTCAAAAGTGAAAATGCCAGTTTATAACTTCTCCAAAGAAGTTGCTTGAAGTTCAAAAACAAAACGAAATCATATAATATGATAGATTATAAATCAGGAATATTGAATTTTTGTCCCAGCTCTGACAATTATAGTGATGATAACAGAGAATAGCCTAATATCTCAGGGCTTTTGTTTTCTAACACATGAAATGGACATATAAATGTAAACCTTGCTTAATACACAGTATTATTATTTCAACTAAATGAAAAACAAAAATTACTTAGCATGGCATAATGCTCTTTTCAACTCTGCTGAAATAGGCTTCTTACGTATCATCTACTAGCCTTTTTACCCACCTCCCTTCTCCCCTAACTGCCCCCTGCACTCACAGATACATCACTCAATTGTATACATATAGCACCAAATTAATCACTGTTTCCTGCATTCTGACACACTAAACCCTTTAATACTTATGGAGAAAATGAGAATAATATTTTTGAAATATGTGCATGTGCTTTTCCTTATTTACATTTCATTGTGTGTTATTTTCTCACTATTTTTCAGGAGGCACTATTTGTTATAAATGGGGCTAGGACTGTTATGTCAAGAAGATAAAAAGAAGGAATTAATGTTGGGCTTCTGGTATTCAGAATAGAATTTTGGAAGTCCATGGTAACATTAATATCAAGAGTTAGTTCTGGAAATCTTGAACAGAGAATTTTACTCCATGTCATATAGAGGTCTTTAGGTCATGACATAGGGAAAAGGAAGATAAAAAGGAATAATAGTCTATGCCTTGTGGCCCAGGGTCTTACAGGAAAAAAAAGACAAAGGTAGTAAGATCCGCAGTGTGTTCTTACCTCACTTCTCTGAGGCAAAATCCCAAGAAGAAAGAGAATTTTTTTTTAAAGATTTTATTCATTATTTATTTATTCACTAGAGAGAGAGAGAGCACATATAGGAGTTGGGGGAGGGGCAGAGGGAGAGGGAGAAGCAGACTCCCTGCTGAGTAGGGAACCTGATGTGGGGCTCGATTACAGGACCCTGGGATCATGACCTAAGCTTAACTGGCTGAGCTGCCCAGTGCCCAGATTTTTTTTTTTAGTTGAAGAAAAACATCATTCAGAGACTGCCATGCAGGATGACTGCATGCTAACATGATAGGGGCAGTAGCTGTAGCAGAAAGATGGAGCTCATAGGTGACCTGGCTCACAGTTCCATGCATACGACAAAGAAAAGACCCATTTTCCTACATGCCTCAAAGGGGAATGAAGAACTAATAACAATAGCAAGCATGCATTGACTTTGTAAATATGCCAGGTACCCTTCTCATCACATTATATTTATTTACTTGTTTAATCTGTGCAACCACACACTTGGTAAGGTACTAACATTATCCCCATTTAACAAATGAGAAAGTTGAGGCATATCACATTTAAGTCATTTTACCAAAGGGATATAGTTATTAGAGATATAGTTATTAGAGCTTCTTTACAAAAGGGCTCACTACAGTAGGGGTTAACTGGCACCATTTTAGCTGAGGGCTTTAGGATAGGCTGCTTGGTTCAGCAATAGAAAACAGGTAAAGCCAAAATTTAAAGAGTATCCACACTGTCATGAGAAAAAAAATTCCAGGGAGGACCACTAGATCCTGATAAAGCCAAGAGAACATACCACAGAGAAAGTAAGCTGATAGCTTCTCCTAACAGCCCCCCTCCCCATTTATAGCAACAATGATGAGAATCCATCCTGCTGCAGAAACCAGTAAAAAGGACACCAGAGTGTTTTTCCCCCAATGCATTCATTTGGACAGCTTCTCTGATGTTCAGTCACCATCTTGTTAGGGAGAGAAAAAAAATGGTTCTGACATAGAGTTGAACTTGGAACTGTTGATTATTAATCCGTGAGAAGCTGGTTTAAATTTTAAAAAACCACTTAGATTAGAGAACACTGATTCTATTTATTGGCAGTATTTTTTGACAACTTCTTCATTGTCCAGTGATGATGATTATCAGCTTTTTATAGAAAATAAAGAAGCTAGATGGTTTTTGCATAGCTGTCGTATAGTGGGGGGTGAACTTCTACTCTTTTGCATTTGTGTATCTGTACCTGCTATGATGTCTGCTGTTAAATCCTTTTCCTTTACGAGCAAAGTCTAATTCATACTTTAAGCCCCAATCCAAGTATCATCTCCTTTGTGAAAAATCCCCAGAAGCCCAGGGAGTTAGTGACTTTGTCCTTGTGCTTCTAAAGTGCATAGTTCAGATACCTCTATTATATTGTATGGCACTCATCTATTGGTCTGTCTCTTCCTGTAGACTTTGGATACTTTCATGTGGCAGCCCTCAATAACTGTTTACCAAATGAAGGAGCAACCAAGTGGGAATGTTTGTGGTAATGTCATGGAATTCCTGCAAACATAAAAAAATTCTTTTTTACATGGAACACATCAATGGCCATAGTGATCCATGAGGATGATAAGACAGAAGCTGATATGGGTACAGAATATTTAATTCAAGGCCTTTCCATGCAGGACTTATTTTTACAAGCATAAAGGATGAGGGAAAAAATCAGCAATTTCCTCAGCTCTGTTCTCCTAAGCTAAAACTAAATCCATAAGAACATCACAAGCCTCTTTTACATTGTTTTGTTAATTTATTTTTATAACTAGTTGCCTAGTTTGGTCAGAACCATCTGAAACATGGATCTCTCTCCTTAGACCCTTTAGTTACATAGTTGAGAACACTCAGGGAATATGTGTAAAATAAATAAGTATGTGGATTTTTACTTGGGTCTTGATGTTTCTGCAGTAGATAGTCAGTACTCAAGTGTTAGAGTCCCTCCTCTGAATCATCCAAAAGGCTTGATAAATGCCAGACTCCCAGGATACTTGCCCAGGGGTTTCTGATTCACTAGCTGTGGGTCGAGAGTGAGGAGTCTGCATTTTAATGTGTCCCTTAGGTGACTCTGGTACAGGTCAGATTCAGACTTTCTGAAATGCTAGCCTAGAGAGTCAGTTTCTTTTTACTTCCTACACTGGCTACATTTCAAGCCATCAAATGAACTTATTCCTACTGTGCCTAGAGAGGTAATTTGCCGTTAATGCTTACACAGTACCCGGTTCCATACAGGCACTATTCACTGCTCTTAGTGAGGTTCACATACCACGTAGTTTAAAATTTGCAGTGGTCCACCACCCTCCACCGCCTTCTGCTTTATTTTCTTCTAGTTCATTTATCACACATATGTAAATTGTGTAATTTACTTGTTTATTTTATTTATTTTCTATTTTTCTTCCAATAGAGTGTCAATGCTATCAGAAGAGGGAATTTGTCTGTTTCCTTCACCCCCATATCCCCAGTGCCTAGTATGGTGCCAGAATACTTATACAGTAGACAAAATGATTGTTGACTTAAAAAAAAAATGCATGGCCGATTACTGGAAACTCGACCTGCAGACATGGAAATCACAGGGAGTGCAGCTGGTTCCTGCTCCATTGATTCTTCCCTTTCAGCTGTGTACCAGTTGCTAAATAGAAACAGGAAGCTACCTTTTACTGACATTTCTTTTAAAACCACTAGTAATACAATTTCTCTGAAAATTGCCTGTAACAACTTCAATAGCTTGAGAGAATGCTGTCTCTTCCTGGCCATAATTTCATGAATAGCAGTGCTTCCAGCTAGTTATCTTTCTGCATAACTTTTATTGAAATCTGTTCAGTCTGGATCCCTCCTCCGTTCTATCAAGTTAAAACTTCCACATCTGTGGTACTGCTCTTGAAACAGCCATTTAGCTTATAATGGAGGCCAGGGGCTGGCTATTGACGCAGGGGTAAAGTAGGGCTACCTCACATTCTCATAGAAAGCTGCACAGGGCAAGAGGTCTTTATAGACCGTGGTCATGGCGGCATTCTAATAGAATTCGATGATAATTTTTTTTAATTCCATTTTTAAATGAATGGTGGTTGAAGTGGTATGCTTTTTGCTGATTCATTGATGTTACAAACGAAAAAATTGAGCTTGAAACTGAAAAACATCTAATAAAGGTATTACAGAAGAAAATTACATTTATAACTGCTACTACTTGAACATTTTAAAATTTATAATTGAAATATAAACCCGTGTCAAAGGAGATATATCTACACCTGTATATGATCACTTATTACTAAAAATAGCTTGATTTTCTGACCTTTTCACTTTACACATGAGTTTGGTATAGAATTCCATGCTAAAATCATCTCGGTGCACAAACTTTGAGGGACATTCAGCCATAATGGCCCTAGTTTTAAATACTTTGAATCTAACAGAAGTTGGGTACTAGGAAAAAAAAGACAAGATCAGATTTTAGAAGCAAAATTTGACTTTTTAAAGTCAATTTAGCATAAAAACTGTCATCTGTTAGGTGGTAAAGAGCTTTGCAATTTCATGTACATCTTCTCATTTGTTATTATTATAACCTAGTTAGGGTGACCACAGCATAATGTCCTGAGTTATAAATAGTGTTTACTTTAATTCTGAAAAGTATCCAGCTTGATGAAGAATTAAATGGTCAGTTTTCTTATAATAGAATCAAGGGAGATTTTATTATTATTTCTGTGTTACATGTGACAACTCAAACTCTCAGATTTTTAAATTGTTTCTGCTTAATTAGTATTGATTTCTTTAAATACTATGGATAAAAGTGAAACCAAAAGTTTGGTTTAAAAAGGAAACCACGTTTAGGGGCACCTGGGTGGCTCAGTGGGTTAAAGCCTCTGCTTTCGGCTCAGGTCATGATCTCAGGGTCCTGGGATCGAGCCCCGCATCGGGCTCTCTGCTCAGCGGGGAGCCTGCTTCCCCCTCTCTCTGCCTGCCTCTCTGCCTACCTGTGACCTCTGTCTGTCAAATAAATAAATAAAATCTTTTAAAAAAAAATAAATAAATAAAAAGGAAACCACGTTTAAAAGAAAAGTTGAAGGTAAAAATTATACCAACAGAGGTAAATATAAAATAAACAGAGACCATGAACACTTTCCCTATCTGCATACAAACAGTCATGTTTTATATACAAATGAGAAAATATCTGTCAACTATAAAAGTGTTGCTAATTCTGGAAAGTTTCACTTTGTTATTAGGGCATATCATAATATGTGGTTTTTAACTGAGGTAACTTTATATACAGTGCAATGTTCAGATTCTAAGTATTTACTTCAGTGAGTTTTGATAATACATTCACTCTTAAAACCCACAATCCTGGGGCGCCTGGGTGGCTCAGTGGGTTAAAGCCTCTGCCTTCGGCTCAGGTCATGATCTCAGGGTCCTGGGACCGAGCCCCGCATCGGGCTCTCTGCTCAGCAGGGAGCCTGCTTCCCTTCCTCTCTCTCTGCCTGCCTCTCTGCCTACTTGTGATCCCTGTCTGTCAAATAAATAAATAAAATCTTTAAAAAGAAAAACAAAAAACAAAAAAAACCCACAATCCTATCAAGAGGATCTATCACCCCTTGTACCTCTTTGCTGTCAGTCCTTGATGCCCAAGTCATCAACTCATGATTTTTATGACCACAGATTCATTTTCTCATTTTGAAACTTAATAGAAATCATACAATGTATACTTTTTTGTATGTGGATCTTTTAAATCAAGAAAATAATTTTGAGAATCAACAATATTATTGTGTCAGTTCATTCTTTTTTTTTAACATATATTTTGTTAAAAAGAGTAAAAGAAACTCATGGAAGAGAGTAGCAAAAAAAAGGAATAAGAGAAAAGGGAGGGGAAGGAGGAATGAATACAACAATTAGAAATCATTCTGGAATATTTGCTATTTGCCAGACTCCTCAGTGTTCATGTGCATCTTTAATTATCACCACAACCTACTGGGGAGGTACTGGAATCACCACCATTTTGCAGGTAAAAACACTAAAGGAGAAAGAGGTTAAGTAACTCCCCTAGAATCACACATTTCCTGAAGTCTGATCTACCATCACACAATATCATTTCTCAGGAGTTATATTCCCACATCAAATGAACTGAGTTCTGTTCTCCTTTAGATAACTTTGTAGATAATTTGTAATTTTCATTTTGATTTTCTTTTTTGCTCTGGCCCAATGTTCAAAAAGACTATTCATTTTTAAATTTTTATTTTTTAATTTTTTTTTTAAGATTTTATTTATTTATTTGACAGACAGAGATCACAAGCAGGCAGAGAGGCAGGCAGAGAGAGGGGGGAAGCAGGCTCCCCGCTGAGCAGAGAGCCCGATGCGGGGCTCGATCCCAGGACCCTGGGATCATGACCTGAGCTGAAGGCAGAGACTTTAACCCACTGAGCCACCCAGGCGCCCCTTAAATTTTTTTATTAATTAATTTTAATTACTTAATTCATATATATTTTTTCAGCTGAAAGAGCTTTGATTGCTTTTTTTTTCTTTTGAGACCTCCCAAAAAGATACTGTTTGTATGGATTATATTTATCAATATTCACCATATTGGGAATTAAAACTAGTATTTTTTAAAATGAAAAATTATGTGTGATGATGTTAGAAGAATGAAATCATCACATCTTATAAAGCCCCTGGAAGACTTCACTGTTCTCTCGTGAGATAGTATTTTTATGGGAATTGTTTTGCCATTGCAGATTCTCTGAAGGGGTTCCCAGACCAGCTTTTGAAAACTACAGTTATACTAGTTTCTTTGAGGTTATAACTTCGTTGAGTTATACTAGTTTGTTTGACTAATAACCCTAACATGTGGGTTAGCCTAGTTGATTGTATTTTCCCCTGGGAATAGGTCATGTTTTCCTGATCCTTCATATATCAAGTAATTTTGGTTAGCATCCAAGACATGGAAAAAATTATGTATGAAGACTCTGGATTCTGTTATGTCCACCTTAAAAATATTGATGGTTTCATTTTAGTGGGTCATAAAGTTGATTCAATTGAAACTATAAAGTAAAAATAAATAAAAGTAATTTTAATGACTTTTTAATTTTAGAATGTTTAGATTTACAGAATAGTTACAAAACTGGTACAGAGAGTTTGCATATAACTCACCATATTTTTTCCTATTATTAACATTTTAGGATTAGTATAGTACATTTGTCACAATCAATAAACCAATATGATACATTGTTATTAAGCAAATTTCATACTTTATTCAGATTTCCTTAGTTTTTACCTAATGTTTTTTTCTGATCACATTCAGGGCATCATATTACATTTAGTCAGCATGTCTTCTTAGGTTCCTCTGGGCTGTGATCTTAGAGAAAGAACTTTGTTTTTCACAATTCATTATTATTAGCTATGGGCTTTGTACATATGGCTTTCATTATGTTAAGGTAATTTCCCTTTATTTCTAGTTCATTGAGAAGTTTTTGTTTTTTGTTTTTTGTTTTTTTTCATCATGAGAGATTGGCGAATCTTGTCAGAAGCATTTTTTGCATCTATTGAGACATGTGATTTGTCAAAAATTAAAAATTAAAATGGCTACTCCAGCTTTCTGTCTTAACATGGTGTATTCTTCTCCACCCATTTACTTTTGTGGTATATTAGTCTTTTTATATAAGGTTGATTTTTTGTGGAAAACATAGACGGGACTTGCTTTTTCACTGAGATGAGATCTGTCTTTTAATATATGTATTTATACTATTTACATCAAAAGTGATTATTGATATAATTGGAGTAATATCTACCATGTATATATCTCTTCCATTTGTCACATTTGTTACGTTTCTTCTTTGTTGTTCCTTTTTTCTACCACCCCTGGGTTTGACCATTTATATAATACCATTAGATCTGCTCCCCTCATGTAACAATTATAATTCCTTTTTAGTGGTTGCCGCAGGTTTATAATATACATTTTTAAGTAATATATGCCTACCTTCAGATGACACAACAGTGCCATGTGTGAAATGTACACTCATGTAAAAAATGTGTTCTCAGTTTTTCCCTTTCATCCCTTGTGACATTTCTTTTTCCTTCTTTTCTTTTCTGTTCCTTTTCTCTTTTTCTTTTCCTTTCCTTTCACTCATTCACATACTTTAACCACACAATATGCTGTTACTATTATTACTTTAAGCCAATAGTTATCTTTTAGATTAAGAATTAGAAAAATAAAAGATTATTTTACCTTTATTTATTCTTTCTCTTTCTTCCTTTATGTAGATCCAAGTTTTTGACATATATCCCTCTTTTTTACCTGAAAAAAAAAATGCTCTTTGACATTTCTTGGAGGTCAAATCTGTTAACAATGAATTCTCTGTTGTTGTTTGTAAGAGGAAGTATTACCCCTTCACTTCCAAAGGGTAATTAAAGAAATATAGAATCCTAGGTTGGTGGGTTTTTTTTCTTTTAACAGTTAACAATTTTTACTGTCCTTTCTTCTTGCTTGCATGGTTTCTGATGAGCTGTCCACTGCAATTTAGTCTTGTTCTTCTGTAGCAAGGTATTTTTTTGTCTCTGTTCTTTTAAGATTTTCTCTTATGTTTTCTGAATATTGAATATAGTATACCAACATGGCTTTTTGTTCTTATTGTTTTTTATGATGTTTTGTGTTTTCTGAATTTCCAGTTTCTGCACTTTGATGCCTGTGATCAATTTGAAAAGTTCTCAGCCATTATTACTTCAAATATTTCTTTTACTCTGGTCTCGCTTTCTTCTACTGTTCCAATTAAACACATGTAGCCATTTTTTATATTGTCTCAATTTTTATCCCTTTTTTTTCTCTCTTCACATTTTAATTTAGATTTCTATTGATCTGTCTTCAAGTTCACTAATTCTTCTGTGGGTCATTTTGAGTCTACCCTCAGGACATTAAAGACATTCTTCATTTCTATAACAGTGATTTTGATTCCTGACATTTCCTTTTGATTTTTTCCTTCAGTTTCCATCTCTCTTTTTACATTTCTTACATTACTCATTTGTTTTTACATGTTGCCTACTTTGTCCTTTATAGCCCTTAACGTATTAATTACGGTCATTTTAGATTCCTTATCTGATAACATCAACATCTGTGTCATCTCTGAGTCTGGTTCTGGTGATTAGTTTACTCTTTTCATACTGATGTTACTTGCTTTTTGGCATGCTTTGTAATTTTGTTTTGTGCTGTAGAAATTGAGGTAAAAAGCTTTGATTGATTTTAATTTGGCTAAAAATTGGGCTCTGCTTAATGTTTCTTTTTTATCTAGGTAGCAGATACTTCTTTTGAATGCTTCAAATTCCTCTAGTTTTTGTCTGTTCTTGACTATGGGCTTTCTGAAGTACTCCTCCTCAGACATAGTTTATATCTCCCAGCAAATTCAGCCGTAATTCACTGTTATTGTAATAGAGTCCTAATGGGGTGATCTATGGTACAATATAGGGAGAGTTCTCCAGAATCTGATTAAATTTCCTTCTTTCAGTGGGATTGCACCTTGGAATGTGACATTCATAAGTGTTTCTCCAGTGACAGAGCTTTCTTTTCCCATGCCTTCTATTCCTCTTGTAAATTGTGACATCAACACATAAAATGTGGATGGGGAGAAGTAGAAGTATAAAGTTTTTGTATGAGATTGAAGTTAAGTCATTATTAGCTTAAAATAAACTATTATAAGTTGTCTTATTTAAGCCCATGGTAACCAGAAAGAAAATATGTGTAGAAAACACAGAAAAGTAAATGAGAGGAGTCAAAGTATACTAAAAGGAAAAAAAAAAATCAATGAAACACAGAGGAAGACACCAGGAGAGGAAATGATGGACAAAAGAACAAAAGATAGAAGATAATGAATGGAATGGCAGTACTAAGTCCTTCTGTACCAGTAATTACTTTATTTTTTTATTTTTATTTTATCTTATTTTTTCAGTGTTCCAAGATTCGTTGTTTATGCACCACACTCAGTGCCCCATGCAATGCATGCCCTCCTTAATACCCACCGCCAGGCTCAGCCACCCTCCCACCCCCCTCTCCTCTAAAACCCTCAGTTTGTTTCTCAGAGTCCACAGTCTCTCATGGTTCATCTCCCCCTCCGATTTCCCCCAACTCACTTCTCCTCTCCTTTACCCAATGTCCTCTGTGTTATTCCTTATGCTCCAAAAGTAAGTGAAACCTATGATGCTTGACTCTCTCTGCTTGACTTATTTCACTCAGCATAATCTCCTCCAGTCCCGTCCATGTTGATACAAAAGTTGGGTATTCATCCTTTCTGATGGAGGCATAATATTCCATTGTATATATGGACCATATCTTCTTATCCATTTGTCTGTTGAAGGGCATCTTGGCTCTTCAACAGTTTGGCAACTGTGGTCATTGCTGCTATGAACACTGGGGTACAGATGGCCCTTTTTTTCACTACATCTGTATCTTTAGGGTAAATATCCAATAGTGTAATTGCAGGGTAACTCTATTTTTGATTTTTTTAAGCTTTTATTTATTTATTTGACAGACAGAGATCACAAGAAGGCAGAGCAGCAGGCAGAGAGAGAGGGGGAAGCAGGCTCCCTGCTGAGCAGAGAGCCTGATGTGGGGCTTGATCCCAGGACCCTGGGATCATGACCTGAGCTGAAGGCAGAGGTTTAACCCACTGAGCCACCAAGGTGCCCCCTATTTTTAATTTCTTAAGAATCTCCACACTGTTTTCCAAAGTGGCTACACCAACTTGCATTCCCACCAACAGTGTGAGAGGTTTCCCCTTTCTCCACATCCTCTCCAACACTTGTTGTTTACTGTCTTATTGATTTTGGCCATTCTGACTGGTGTAAGGTGGTATCTCAGTGTGGTTTTGATTTGAATCTCCCTGATGGCTAAGGATAATGAACATTTTTTTTCATATGTCTGTTAGCTGTTTGTATGTCTTCTTTGGAGAAGTATCTGTTCATGTCTTCTGACCATTTTTGGACGTGATGATCTGTTTTGTGTGTGCTGAGTTTGAGGAGTTCTTTATAGATCTTACATATCAGCCCTTTGCCTGTAGTGTCATTTGTGAATGTCTTCTCCCATTCCGTGGGTTGCCTCTTTGTTTTATTGACTGTTTCCTTTACTGTGCAGAAGCTTTTTATCTTGATGAAGTCCCAAAAGTTCATTTTTGCTTTTGTTTCCTTTGCCTTTGGAGACATGTCTTGAAAGAAGTTGCTGTGGCTGATGTCGAAGAGGTTACTGCCTATGTTCTTTCTCTTCTAGGATTTTGATAGATTCCTGCCTCACATTGAGGTCTTCTATTCCTTTCGAGTTTATCTTTGTGTATGGTGTAAAATAATGGTCGAATTTCATTCTTCTATACATAGCTGTCAATTTTCCCAGCACCATTTATTGAAGAGACTGTCTTTTTTCCACTGCATATTTTTTATTGCTTTTGTCCAAGATTATTTGACCATAGCTTTGAGGGTCCATATCTGGGCTCTCTACTCTGTTCCACTGGTCTATGTATCTGTTTTTGTGCCAGTACCATGCTGTCTTGGTGATCACAGCTTTGTAGTAAAGCTTAAAATCAGGCAATGTAATGCCTACAGTTTTGTTTTTCTTTTTCAACATTTCTTTAGCAATTCGGGGTCTCTTCTGTTTCCCTACAAATTTTAGGATTGTTTGTTCCAGCTCTTTGAAAAATGCGGGTGGAATTTTGATTGGGATGGCATTGAAAGTATAGATTGCTTTAGGCAGCATAGACATTTTAACAATGTTTATTCTTCTGATTCATGAACATGGAATACACTTCCATCTTTCTGTGTCTTCTTCAGTTTATTTCATAAGTGTTCTGTAGTTTCTCAAGTACAGATCCTTTACCTCTTTGGTTAGGTTTATCCCCAGATATTTTATGGTTCTTGGTGCTATAGTAAATGAAATCGATTCTCTAATGTACCAGTAATTACTTTAAATATAAACTATCTGATCAAAATAGTGCCATGTCTGAATTGGTATACAAATAATTTTTAGCTATATGATGTCTACAGAGGACTCACTTCAGATTTAAAGACACTTAGGCTGGAAGTGAAGAGACGGAAATTATATCCCATGCAAATGGTACCCAAATGAGAGCAGGGATGGTCATATTTGTAACGGAAAAAAAATGGACTTAATTCAAAGCAGTCACAAGGGACAAAAATAACATTATAAAATGATAAATGGTCAACTTACCAAGAAGCTATAACAATTTTAAATATGTATACACCAAGCATTAAAGCATCTCTATATATAAAGCAACACTGGCAGAATTGAAGGGAGAAATAAATAGTAATACAATAAAAATAGGAGACTTTACTACCCCACTTACAATAATGAATAGACAATTCAGACAGAAAATTGATGAGAAAAGAGTGAACTTGACCAACAATCTAGACCAATCGACTTATCAGATATATACAGAATATTCAGCTCAACAACACAAAATACACATTCTTCTCGAGCACAAACAGGACTTTCTCCAGTATAGATTGCATGTTAGATCACTAAATGAGTCTTAACAAATTTAAGAAGATTGAGGGCCACCTGGGTGGTTCTGTCAGTTAAACCTCTGCCTGAGAACAAGCCCTACATCGGGCTCCCTGCTCAATGGGGAGCTTGCTTCTCTTTCTCCCCCTGCTTGTGTTCTCTCTCAAATAAATAAATAAAATCTTTAAAAAAATTTAAGAAGATTGAAACCAGACCAAGTATTTTTTGTTACTATGATGGAATGAAACTAGTAGGCAGTAGCAGAAGAAAAACTAGAAAATTCATCACCTGTATGGAAATTTACAACACACTTCTGACAACCAATGGGCCAGAAAGGAAATCAAAAGGGAAATTAGAAATTATCTTGACAAAAATGGTAAATTAAAACACAGCATATCAAAATTTATGGGAGGGGTGTTTGGTTGACTCATTCAGTTAAGTTTTGATTCCAGCTCATGTCATGATCTCAGTGTTTTGAGATCGAGCCCCACCTTGGGCTCTGTGCTGAGTATGGCATCTGCTTGAGACTCTCTCCCTCTGCCCCTCCCTCCACCCTCCAGTTCCCCACCACCTTACCCCCACCCTCTCTATTAAAAAAAATTATGTGGTACAGCAAAAGCAATACTGATAGGAAAGTTTATGGCAAAAGTATACAGAGCAGTGGCTACCTATGAGGACAAGAATTGAGTGAAAGGAGACATAAAGAAATTTGCTGCCATTATGGAAATATTTTATCTCTTAGAGTATTTGTTTTACAGTATGCCCATTGAATTGTATGTGTAAGATTTGTATATTTCACTGTATGTAAATTTTAACTCAATGAATGAACCTTAGTGGTAGGCTAACTCAGCTCAGCAGAGAGGCTTTTATGCCTTGTCTTGCCTGTTCTTCCTGGCAGCCATTATGTAACTTTGAGAATGGAAGCCATGAGATAAGAATAGCAGAATAAAAAAATGGAGTATAAAAAACAATAATTATACATAAAAATGGGTACAAAGAAGAAAGACATCAAGTCAACAACCTAACTCTACGCCTCAACAATATTGACAAACCACTAGTTAGATTAAGTGAGAAAAAGAAGGCTCAAATAACAAAACCACAAATTAAAGAGGAGATATTACAAATGATGCCACAGAAATAGAAGGGGTCATAAGGATCTCCTATGAATAGTTATACAGCAACAAATTGATAACTTAAAAAAAAATGAATGTATTTCTAGAAACATACAAACTACCGAGACTGAATCATGAAGAAATATAAAATCCGAAGAGACATATAACTAGTAAGGAGATTGAATAAGTAATCAAAACCTTTCAACAAAGGAAAGTCCAGAACTAGATGGCTTCATCTGTAAGTTCTACCAAATATTTAAAGAACTAACACCAGTCTTTCTCAAATTCTTTAAAAAAAAAAGTGAAGAGTACTCATTTTATGAGACCAGCATTACCATGATACCACAGCCAAAGAAGCTATAAGAAAACTCTAGACCCACCCTTATGAACAAAGATGTAAAAATCCTAGACAAAAATACTAGTAAACTGAATTCAACTGCCCATTAAAAGGATTATATGCCTTGATAAATTGGGATTCACAGATAATTCAACAAACAAAATCAGTAAATGTGATACACCCCCTTAAGAGAATAAGGGATAAAAGTTACATGATCATCTCAATATATGTAGACAAAATTCAATACACTTTCATAGGGTTTTAACAAACCAGGGAGGAAATTACCTCAACACTATAAAGGCCATATGTGACAAGCACACAGCTACCATCATACCCAATGGTGAAAGAGCAAAAGTTTTCCTATAAGGTAAGGAATAAGGCAAAGATACCCATTTTTCACCCCTTATATTTAACATAGTACTGTAACTCCTAGACTGAGCAAATAAATAAAAGATATTCAAATAAGAAAGTAGGAAGTAAAGTTATCTGCTTGACGATAACATGATCTTATATATAGAAGCCCCTAAGGATGCTAAAACTTTTAGAACTAGTAAACAAATTCAATAAAGTTGCATGTACAAAATCAAACATTTTGTAAAATTCATTGTGTTTCTATACACTAACAATGAACTATCCTAAAAGGGAATATCATTTACTATAACATCACAAAGAATAAAGTACTTGGGAATAAACTTAACCAAGAAGATGAAAGACTTGTACACTGAAAACTATAGTTAAGGAAGAAACAAATAAATGAAAAGACGTCCCATTCCATGTTCATGGGTTGAAAGATTGAATATTGTTAAAATGTTGATACTTCCCAAAGTGATCTGCAGACTCAACGCAATCCCTATCAAAATCCCAATAATTTTTACAGAAATAGGAAAAAAAATCCCAAAATTCATATGGAACCACAAAAAGTCCCAAATAGCTAAAATAATGTTTAGAAATAAGAACAAAGTTGGAAGTATAACATTTCCTGATTTCAAAATTTATTAGAAAGCTATAAGAGATGCCTGGGTGGGTCAGTCAGATAAGTGTCTGCCTTTGGCTCAGGTCATCATCCAAGGATCCTGGGATTGAGTCCCATATCCAGCTCTTTGCTCAGCAGGGAGTCTACTTCTCCCTCTGCCTTCTGCTCTCCCTGCTTGTGTCCTCTTTCTCTCTGACAAATAAAATCTTAAAAAAGAAGGAAGAAAACTATAAAATTAAAGCAGTGTGCTATTGTCATAAAAACAGACATATAGACCAACAGAACATGACCATACAAATATGGCCAACTGATCTTCAACAAAGATGCAATGAAACACAATGAAGAAAAGACAGTCTCTTCAACAAATGGTATTAGGGAAACTGGAATATTGATTTGCAAAAGAATTAATTAGACCCTTATATTACACCATACACAAAAATCTACTCAAAATGGATTAAAGGATTAAATGTAAGACCTGAAACTATAAAACTCCTAAAACATAGGAGGAGACGTAGGGGGAAAGTTTCACAGCACTGATCTTGGCAATGGTTTCTTGGATATGACACCAAAAGCACAGGAAACAAAAGCACAAATAAACAAGCGGGACTACCTCAAACTGAAAAACTTCTGCACGGTAAAGGAAACAAAAACAGAGTGAAAAGGCAACCTATGGAAAGGAGAAAATATTTGCAAGTCATGCATCTAATAAAGGATTAATATTCAAAATATATAAGGAACTTATACAACTCAATAGCAAAAACAAAACAAAACAAAAACCTGCTTTAAAAATAAATAAAACCGGGACGCCTGGGTGGCTCAGTTGGTTAAGCGGCTGCCTTCGGCTCAGGTCATGATCCCGGCGTCCTGGGATCGAGTCCCACGTCGGGCTCCTTGCTCAGCAGGGAGCCTGCTTCTCCCTCTGCCTCTGCCTGCCACTCTGTCTGCCTGTGCTCGCTCGCTCTCTCTCCCTCTCTCTCTCTCTGACAAATAAATAAAAATATTAAAAAAAAATAATAATAAAAAAAAATAAAAATAAATAAAACCTTCTCCAAAGAAGACATAAAAATAGCAAGGAAGCATATAAAAATGTGCTCAGTATTAGTAATCATCAGGAAAATGCAAACCCAAAACCATAATATATCACCTCCACCACCATTAGCATGGTCACCAAAAAAAAAAAAAAAAAAAAAAATCGGAGAAGGAGCACTGACAAGGATGTGAGTAATTGGAAAACCCTCATGCACTATTGATAGGAATGTAAAATGGTGTAGCCACTATGGAAAAGAAGATACACACACACATACACACACACCCCCCCCAATGGAATATTACTCAACCATCAGAAAAAATAAATACCATTTACATCAACTTGGATGGAATGGGAGGGTATTATGCTGAGTAAAATAAGTCAGTTGGAGAAAGGCAATTACCATATGGTTTCACTCGTGGAATATAAGAAACAACATAGAGGATCATAGGGGAAGGGAGAGAAAACTTATTAGGAAGCTATCAGAGAGGGAGACAAACCATGAGAGACTCTTTAACTCTGGGAAACAAACAGGGTTGCTGGAGGGGAGGTGAGGGGGGATAGGGCAACTGGGTGATGGGCATTAAGGAGGGCACATAATGTAATGAGCACTGGGTGTTATATGCAACTGATGAATTACTGAACACTACATCTGAAACTAATGACATATTATATGTTGGCTAACTGAATTTAAATAAATAAATAAATAAATAAAACATACATTTACAACAAAAACAGTATGGAGATTTCTCAAAAAAATAAAAACAGAGATATCATATGATCAGCAATTCCACTTCTGGGTGTATATGTAGATAATTGAAATCAGGATCTCGAAGAGGTATTTGCACTCTCAGGTACATTGCAACATTATTCACAGTAGCCAGAAGGTGGAAGCACCTTAATGTCAAGCGATTTATGGAGAGATGGATAAAGAAAACATGGCATATACATGCAAAGGAATATTATTCAGCCTTTAAAAGGAAGGAAATCCTGCCATATGTGACAATATGGATGAAACTTGACATCATGTTATATGAAATAAATCACAGAAGGAGAAATACTGCAGATTCCACTTATATGGGGTATTTGAAATAGTCAAACTCAGAAGCAAAGAGTGAAATGGTGGTTGGCAGGAGACAGGTGGCAGGAGAGGGAAATAGAGAGTTTGCTATTCAATGGTTATAAAAATCAGTTATGCAAGATGAATTAAGTTCTGGAAAGCTGTTGTACAACATGAAGCCTATAAGTTAATAGTACTATTGCAATAAAAAATTTGTTGAGAGGGTAGATCTACTGTTAAATGCTCTATCACAATTAAAAAAAAAAGACATCATCAAATTCACCAGTCAAGCTTCGAAAATATATGGTATAGGCTATGAACAAAATATTGAACACACTGAATATTCTATGTCATGATGACTTTCAGTGTTTTTAGGAAAGAATTGATTAACACAAATTTTTACATTTTTCTCAGGAAACTAGATGTTTGTGGTAGACATGAGAGTATTACAGTTTAGGATCACTTTGCAAAAACTTGCTAACAAGTATATTGCTCAATTTGATGCTTACTGTTGGTTAGAGGAAGAAGAAGAGCCAAAAATATTCAATGCCAAGATCTTAAAGGAAAACTTAGCCAATGAATCCAAAATAATTGCTGTTGCATAAGAAAACAATCACAACATGAACAGAAGCTTCACATTAGACAATGCAATCTCATTATTAGAAGCTGTATAATCATAAGCAAGGAGTCCAAACAAACTTTCTATTTTGAGTTTTCACTTGATTTTTAATCCTATTGCTTCATTGCTTTTGGGCAATGTTTAGAGATTCTGATTGCCAAGAGAAGACTATCCACCCATTTGCTGGGTTTGCCCATAGATAAATCTCAGGCATTAACTCTTCACTCACTCCTTCACCAACTCACCCTTGCTCCCTTCCTCCATATCTAATAGCAGAGACTTCCATTTTCTTCCTCTTGCCACCAAATCTCACTCAGGTAACTTTTTTGATATGAATAAACATGTATTAAATGTTGCCTTGTATGCTTATTTTATTTTTCAAAGTGTTAATTGCATTTGTTATGTATTTGATCATATTTTTTCATTATTTATTTGCATTGTGATATTTGTGAGAGAGGGGAGGAAAATGTCATTTGTATACAATGCTGTGCTTTTATCATTGCATATTGAACACAAACATACCTATTAATCAATTTTTAGTATCAAGTAGGTAAATAATTGTTTTAGGTACTTTTTCTTCTGTGGGATCCTTGTAATATTGTTATATAAATTTATTTATACATTTTAGAAATATCTGGGGGAATTATATGTGCTTTGTCAATGAGCTGTACATTGTAATTGTATCTGTTTAAACAAACAAAAAAACCAAACAGGAATCCTATAGGCATAAGCAGATGTTTTAGGACCTATTAGTATAAGAGGCCAGAAAAAATTGATGATGGTCATGATATTTATTTTTCCTTGTTTATGTTCCCAGAGTGATTATAAGTAAACTCCTTAAAATGAAAAGGATCTATGCCTTGCTGAATGGGGAAGAACTTAGAGTAAAAGGATAGTATCACACAGGGTTGTTCTGAGGAACCAATGAATACTTTTTCATGAAAGTACTATGTGAACATATATTATAAAATATACTTTTTTCTACTTCATTCTGACAATCCTCCAACTAATAGGAAATTTGAAATGAAGGAGCAACAGATTGACTTACTTTAAATTAGAATTGTTTGTGAGTAAAACATTGTCAATACAGGTCATGATTCTCTCTATAAGCCAGTTCACTGAATTGGCAAACTACAACACATGGGCCAAATTAAGTCCACCAACATTTTTGTAAAGTTTTGTTGGAACACAGCCATACTCATTCATACAGAAATTATGTATGGGTTCTTTAGTATTGGCAAAGCAGAGTTGGTTGGTAGTCACAATAGAATCCTTATGACTCACAAACCTAAAATATTTAATATCTAGTTCTTTACAGAAAAATGTTTGCCTAGTGCGAGGTCCAAGATGACAGACGAGTAGGAGATGTTAATAATGTCTGCTACCAGAAATTCAGCTAGATAGCTATCACACCATTCTGAATACCTGCGAATTCAACCAGAGATTGAAGATAAGAATAGTTACAACTCTACAAATAGAAAAGCGAGCACTTTCTGCAACATCTTTTCTGATTTGTTTAGTGTATATTTCTCTGGGGTCGTTGTTGCCCTTTTAGTATTTTGTTCATTTGTCCATCTGTTCTTCTCTGGACAGAATGACAAGACAGAAAAACCTCAAAAAAGAGTACAAGAGGAAGTACTGCATCCAAGGGACCTTATCAATATAGACATTATTGAGATGTCAGAACTAGAGTTCAGAGTAACAGTTATAAAGATACTAGCTGGACTGAAAAAAGCATAGAAGACACTAGAGGATCCATTTCTGGAGAAATAAAACTGAAATTTAACCAGGTTGAAATAAAAAAGGCTATTAACAAGATGCAATAAAAAATGGAGGCTCTAAATGCTAGGATAAATGAGGTAGAAGAGAGAATTAGTGATATAGAAGACAAAATGATAAAGAATAAAAAAGCTGAGAAAAAGAGAGATAAACAATTACTGGATCACGAGGGGAGAATTCAAGAGATAAGTGAGATCATAAAGTGAGACAATATTATAATAATTGGGATTCCAGAAGAAGAAGAAAGAGAGAGAGGGGCAGAAGGTATATTGGAGCAAATTATACTGGAGAATTTTCCTAATCTAGGGAAGGAAACAGGCATCAAAATCCAGGAGGCATGGAAAACCCCCTCAATATCAATAAAAATAGGTCAACGCCTCAGTATCTAATAGTAAAACTTATAAATCTCAGAGACAAAGAGAAAATCCTGAAACCAGCTCGGGACAAGAGGTCTATAACCTACAAGAGTAGAAACATGACATTCACAGCAGACCTACCCACAGAGATCTGGCAGGCCAGAAAGGACTGACATGAGATATTCAGGATATTAAATGAGAAAAATTGCAGCCAAGAATACATCATCCAGCTAGGATATCATTCAAAAGAGAAAGAGACATAAAAAAGCTTCCAGGAAAACAGAAACTAAAACAATTTGTGATTAACAAACCAGCCCTACAAGAAATATTGAAAGGGGTCCTCTAAGCAAAGAGAGAGCCTGAAAGTAACATAGACCAGAAAGGAAAGGAGATGACATACAGTAATAGTCACCTTACAGGCAATACAATGGCACTACATTCATATCTTTCAATATTTATCCTGATTGTAAATGGGCTAAAGACATAGGGTATCAGATTGGGTAAAAAGGGCAAGATCCATTGATATGCTGTCTGCAAGAGATTCGTTTTAGACACAAAGACACCTCCAGATTTAAAGTGAGGGGGGCAGAAACCATTTACCATGCTAAAGGACATGAAAAGAATGCTGGGGTAGCTATCTTTATAACAAATAAATAGATTTTAAGCCAAAGACTATAATAAAAGAAAGGATACTATATCATACTAAAGAGTCTATCCAACAAGAAGATATAACAATTGTAAATATTTATTCCCCTAACATGGAAGCAGCCAATTAATAACAAAATCAAAGAAACACATTAGCAGTAATACAACAATAGTAGGGGACTTTAACACCCCCCTCACTGAAATGGACAAATCATTTAAGCAGAAGATCAACAATGAAATAAAGGCCTTGAACAACACACTGGACCAGATGGACTTCATAGATATATTCAGAACATTGCATCCCAAAACAACAGGATACACATTCTTCTCAAGTGCACATGGAACATTATCTAGAATAGATCACATCCTGTTTCACAAATCAGGTCTCAATCAGTACCAAAAGATCGGGATCATTCCCTGCATATTTTCAGACCACAGTGTTTTGAAACTAGAACTCAAATCACAAGAGGAAAGTTGGAAAGAACTCAAATATATTGAGGCTAAAGGGCATCCTATTGAAGAATGAATGGGTCAACCAGGAAATTAAAGAAGAATTTTAAAAATTGATGGAAACAAATGAAAATGAAAACACTACTGTTCAAAATCTTTGGGATGCAGCAACAGGAGTCCCAAAAGGAAAGTATTTAGCAATACATGCCTTTCTTAAGAAACAAGAAAGGTCTCAAATACATAACCTAACCCTACTCCTAAAGGTGCTAGAGAAAGAACAGCAAATAAAGCCTAAACCCAGCAAGGCAAGAGAAATAACAAAGAGCAGAAATCAATGAAATAGAAACCAAAAGAACAGAAAAACAGATCAACAAAACAGGAGCTGTTTCTTTGAAAGAATTAATAAGATTGATAAACCCCGGGCCAGACTTTCCAAAAAGAAAAGAGAAAGTACCCAAATAGATAAAATCATGAATGAAAGAGATCACAACCAACACCAAAGATACACAAATAATTATAAGAGTATATTATGAACAACTATATGCCAGCAAATTAGATAATCTGGAAGAAACAGATGCATTCCTAGAGATATAAAAATTACCAAAACTGGAACCAGGAAGAAATAGAAAATCTGAACAAACTCATAACCAGGAAAGAAATTGAAGCAGTCATCAAAAAGGCCAGATGGTTTCCCAGGGGAATCCTGGGAATCCAAGGCCAGATGGTTTCCCAAGGGAATCCTATCAAACATTTAAAGACAAATGAACACAATTATTCTCAAGCTGTTCCAAAAAATAGAAATAGAAGGAAAACTTCCAAACTCATTTTATGAGCCCAGCATTACTTTGATCCCAAAACCAGACAAAGATCCCACCAAAGAGGAAAATTACAGACCAATATCCCTGACGAACATAGATGCAAAAATTCTCACTAGCCAATAGGATTCAACAGTACGTTAAGAGGATTATTCACCACGACCAAGTGGGATTTATTCCTTGGCTGCAAGGTTGGTTCAACATCCACAAATCAATCAATATGATACACTAAATTAATAAAAGAAAGGACAGGAACCATAGGATCCTCTCAATAGATGCAGAAAAAGCATTTGACAAAGTACAGCATCCTTTCTTGATTAAAACTCTTCACAGTGCAGGGATAGAAGGTACATACTTCAATATCATAAAAGTCATCCATGAAAAGCCCACAGTGAGTATCATTCTCAACGAGGAAAAACTGAGAACTTTTCCCGTAAGGTCAGGAACACGGCAGGGATATCCACTATCACCACTGCTCTTGAACCTATGTTCAAGTCCTAGTCTCAGCAATCAGACAACAAAAAGAAATAAAAAGGCATCTGAATTGGCAAAGAAGTAGTCAGACTCTCACTCTTTGCAGGTGATATGACACTTTATGTGGAAAACCCAAAAAACTCCACCCCAAAGTTTCTAGAACTCATGGAGGAATTCAGTGAAATATCAGGATATAAAATCAATAATGCACAGAAGTCAACTGCATTTCATTACACCAACAATAAGACAGAAGAAAGAGAAATTAAGGAGTTGATCCCATTTACAATTGCACCCCAAACCATAAGATACCTATGAATAAATCTAACCAAAGAGGCCAAGGATCTGTACTCAGAAAACTATAGAACACTCAGGAAAGAATTTGAGGAAGACACAAAGAAATGGGAAAATGTTCCTTGCACATGGATTGGAAGAACAAAGATTGTGAAAATGACTATGCCACCTAGAGAAATCTACACATTCAATGAAATCCCTATCAAAATACCAACTTTTTTCACAGAGCTGGAACAAATAATACTAAAATTTGTATGGAACCAGAAAAGATCCCAAAATATCCAAAGGAATGTTGAAAAAGAGAAGCAAAGCTGGTGGCATCACAATGCCGGAATTCAAGCTCTTTTACAAAGCTATAATCATCAAGACAGTATGGTACTGGCACAAAAAGAGGCACATAGATCAAGGGAACCAAACAGAGAGTGCAGAAATGGACCCTTAACTCTATGGTCAACTAATCTTTGACAAAGCAGGAAGGAATGTCCAATGGAAAAAAGATAATCTCTTCAACCAATATTGTTGGGAAAATTGGACAGCAGAAGAATGAAACTGGACCATTTCCTTGCACCATACAGAAGGATAAAATCAAAATGTATGAAAGACCTAAATGTGAGACAGGAATCCATCAAAATCCTTGAGGAGAACACAAGCAGCAACCTCTTTGACCTCAGCTGCAGCAACTTCTTGCTAGACAGCTCTGCAAAGGCAAGGGAAACAAGGGCAAAAATGAACTATTGGGACTTCCTCAACATAAAAAGCTTTTGCAGAGCAAAGGAAACAGTCAACAAAACCAAAGGTCAGCCAACAGAATGGGAGAAGATATTCACAAATGACATAACAGATAAAGAGCTAGTATCCAAAATCTATAAACAGCTTATCAAACTCAACACCCAGAGAACAAATAGTTCAATCAACAAATGGGCAGAACACATGAACAGACATTTCTGCAAAGAAAACATCCAAATGACCAAGAGACACATGAAAAAGTGCTCCAAATCCCTCAGCATCGGGGAAATATAAATCAAAACCTCAATGAGATATCCCTCACACCTGTCAGAATGGCTAAAATTAACAAGTCATTAACTGACAGATGATGGCAAGGATGTGGAGAAAGAACTCTCCTACATTGATGGGAATGCAAGCTGGTGCAGCCACTCTGGAAAACAGCATGGAGGTTTCTCAAAAAGTTGAAAATAGAGCTACCCTACAACCCAGCAATTGCACTATTGGGTATTTACCCCAAAGATACAAATGTAGTGATCTGTAGGGGCATCTGCATCCCAATATTTATAGTACTAATGTCCACAATAGCCAAACAATAGAAAGAGCGCACATGTCCATCAACAGATGAATAGATAAAGAAGAAGATATATATATAGAGAGAGAGAGAAAAAAAGAGAGAGAGATCTGTGTGTTTGTGTATATATATATATATGAATATTATATAGCCATCAAAAAAGGGAAATTGTGCCCTTTGCAATGACTTGGATGGAACTAGAGGGTATTATGCTAAGCGAAATAAGTCAGTTAGAGAAAGACAATTATCGTATGATCTCACTGATATGCAGAATTTAAGAAATAAGGCGGAGGATAATAGGGAAAAGAGGAAAAAATGAAACAAGATGAAACTAGAGAGGGAGACAATCCATAAGAGATAGTTAATCTTAGGAAACAAATTGAGCGTTATTAGAGGGGTGGAGATGCTGGGATGGGGTAACTAGGTGATGGACATATGGACATGGAGGAGGGTATTTTTTGTGGTGAGCACTGAGTGTTGTATCCTGAGTGTTGAGGAACTATACCCCTGAAACAAACAATACATTATAATGTTAATTTAAAATATAAAAAAAAAAAAGAAAGAAAATGTTTGCCCAGACCTGACTTAGAGAATGGAGATGTTGTTGTATTTTAAATACTCTATCATACTTTGAACTCATCCTGAAATAGAGTAAATTTTAAAGCCATTATCAAAACTTATAAACTCAGTATATTCTAGTTACAAGTTAAATAGCGTATACAGATTTTAACATGGAACAGTTTGCCATGCAGAAGTTCAAGAATATCTAATTTATATTCTGT
This sequence comes from Martes martes, assembly GCF_963455335.1. Lineage (NCBI taxonomy): Eukaryota > Metazoa > Chordata > Mammalia > Carnivora > Mustelidae > Martes > Martes martes. Next base: position 39,281,290 of record NC_137899.1, read on the forward strand.
TATAATACTGCTTTCTCTATAATGATGTTTTATGACTTCGAAGCTGATGATGTATTGAGGAAACTTTTAGCATGTGGGCTGTTTTCTTTACATATACATAATACTTACAATTAACCTAAATTATTGATTATAAGTACACATAAATCTGAACCTGAAAATTCCAGTGATTCAGTAGACTTCTATTTCTGCTTGGCTGTGTAAAAACACTTTTCTTTTGGGAAGTGCTTCTCCTCTGCAAATTGTTATTCTCTTGGGGCAGTTAATCATATAGCCCCAACTCATTAATGATAAAAGTAAATATGTTGCTCCAGCAAGTCCCCATCAACGTTCTTCTTATGAATTGATAGGGATGTTGGTGCAGACACAATTGCCTCTTTTCTGTTGGATTGCAGGTTGTAAGCCTGGGGATTCCTGTGATCACTTTTGCCTGAGATGGAAGCTAACCACATAGCAAGCGGAGTACAAAGATGAAAGGGACAGAATCTTTCACGTAGATCTCTGGGTGTAACCTGGTTACAGCCAGAGATCTACGTGAAAGATTACATGGTTACAACCATGTCTATAGTAACCTTAAACTTTCTACTTACATCACCCAATCACTTCCATTATTTGAATTAATCTGACTTGGATTTCTGTCTTTGCAATTTAAAGATAGCTGATTACCTTAGAAACAATTATCAGAGTTCAAGGGAAATTTTCTCATTGTGTATTATTCATATGTATTATTTTACAAAATATGACAAATTGTAGACCTTTACTTTTTCCTTCCAGTGGTAGGCAATATCTTCCCATCAGAAAAAAAGAATAGTTCAATGGCATGATGCATATGAAAAGGTTTATCACAATATCTTATATAGCATAGGACACCAAATTACAGATTTGGATAGATGATTTACAGATGTGCTCATGACAATAGTTCTTAATGATTTATCTCAGAAGTGGAAACATGCCTAGAAATTTCAAATGACGTTAACAAAAAGGGATATGATAAGAGTTTCCTGGTCTCCACTGTATAGCAGAGAATGAGATCTGGATTTGAACTTATATTTATTCAATCATGTGGATAATAATTTGAAATATTATCATATTACCATATTTTGAATCTAATTTTGTAAGTATGTGAGGGTAATCTCAGTTCTAGGCTCTGTTAAGGGCTCCAAAGTAGTATCTTCAAATATCCTCTGAGCTGAGGAAGTTTAGTTTTGAAGAAAAGATGTTTATATCCAATAATCATGTAAAGCAGGCAAAGTGTGAAGTTGTCTACATGGTATAATTTTAGTTGCACTTAAGGAAATTTCTGATTATGGGATGAATAAATCATGGGGATGAAAGGTACAGCATAGGGACTATAGTTATAGTAGCCACACTTGTGGTGAGCATAGCATAATGTATACTTGTCAGATTGCTATATTGTACACCTGAAACTAATGTAGCATTGTGTATTGATTATACTTCAATTTAAAAAAAGAAGAAAAAAATAAAATTCCTGCTCCAAACAAAATGCTCACAAACTCAGACAAACTTTGCTTTAATAGCTTTATTTCTATGAAGTTAAGGCTTTAAATGCCAAATGACTTAGGAGAAGGTGACACACCTGCTCCTTGAGACATAGTAATTAATGAGAAATTCTTCCATTAATAAAATTTCAAAGGGGCAAAAGCAAAAGAAGAGTGATGCTACAAACAATTAGTTTAAATCACATTTTTTGTCCAAGGAAGACCCAATAACTAAGAATAACACAAGGCTACATACCCCTCACATTATGAAATCAGGACCCTACTAGTCATTTGTATTAGAAAAAGAGATCAAAATATCTAATATACAATGGCAATTCAGGAAAATTTGGTGGAAAATGGACAATGAATAAAACTACAATATTGCTCATTAAGGGAAAAGTAAAAACAGTAAAACCAGAAATCGTAACCTCTTTCCTCCAAATCTAATCTATCTCTAAAAGGACCACATTTTTCTAGAAAGTAACTAGAAGTCTTCAAAAAATATCCTGAAGATGTGAGGCTCATTGGAGGAATTACAGAGCCGGGTTTTATTGAAAAGTAAGTCTCCCCAGTGTGTTGATACTGGTGGCTTTGTGGGTTTAATAGGGTACCCTGGCCCAGCAGGGTAAAGCCCACAGCTCCCCTGAGTTCTCTATCCTCAGACAGCTGCAGCCTGCCTCCTTCTCTAAGCCTGGTAACTCCGTGTTTTGTGCAGACATTCATAATTCCAGGCCGACTAAGTCAAACTCTGAAAAGTTTCACAGGATTCTCCAAAAAAAATTTTTTTAACGTTAATTCCAGTGTAGTTGTTTTTGTGTTTTTGTTTTAGTTTTAAGATTTGTTTATTTATTTGTCAGAGAGAGAGAGCACGCAGCAGGGGTAGCAGCAGGTGGAGAGGGAGAAACAAGACTCCCCACAAGCAGGGAGCCTGATGTGGGACTCGATCCTGGGATCCTGGGATCGTGACCTGAGCTAGAGGCAGACCCTTAACTGACTGACCAACCCAGCACCCGCCCCCCCCGCCCGGAGGTTTCTCAAAATTTTTTATTGTTGGGGTTAATGTAGAGCATGAAATCATCCATAATACCTGGCTCGCTAAAATGTAACTCGGGGGGCTGCTGTGGGCATGGAAGTTTCAAAGGGCGTAGGCTTTAGGAATGCTAGCCTGACCACACTGCATAGCAATGCCCCAGGGAGTTGCCTTCCCAGAAGCTTTCTCAGCTCAAACAACCTGCCACGTGTGCTAAGAGATGTATGCATTGTGCCCTAGGCTATGTTTACCAGATACAGAGCACACAGATTAGCATGTCCTATCTCCTTTAAGCAGATCCTCCTACTTCTGGTAAGACCATCACATGCTTGAGAAACAGTGATAAAGACTTAGGTTTATCCTGAGGACCAATAAGGGCGGGAGGAAAGAAGAGCAAAGGGCCTTTGTCTCAGAGCTTTCACTCCCTTGCCTTCTCCTCTCCTTCATAGCAAAGTTTGGAGTAATCTTTCATAGGTAGGTACGGGGATTGTTGGCCATTCCTGTCATTTGATCCCTTTGAAATTCTGTAAGAAGCAAATCTGTAATACAAATATTACTCCTAGTCTCAGGTGGTGTGTATGCAGAAATCAAGGCTTGCCCAAGGTCACATGACAAAAAAATACAAACTACGATTATAAATCTCTCCTGGGTCTCTATAAGAAAATGCTCTTTAAATAGACCAAACTAAAAAATGCTTGTGATTTAGTCTCAAAAGAACTTTCCATCAACTTCTTTTCCTGTTTCTTGTAGTTACCGTTATGTAGAAAGAGGTATATTTGTACCATTTTAGATTTTTAAGGTTATATTCTAATCATTTCAAGGAAGTAAAATTACGGAAAGAAAAATTCCCAAACGTATATGTGTAGATTGTTTTGATCTCTCTCTTTTGAAATGACTGGTGTGTAGTAGATAACAAAACATAAACATAATTTATTAATATATTCCCATCACTTGATATTTAGATGTATTTCTATAGAAATAGAATGTTAACAGACCATTAAAACTTTGGATAGGTGTAGTTAGGGGTATATAAGGAATACTTTCTAATTAATACTGTGTATTCAATCATTCAAAGAGTGAAGAATTAGAAAATAAAATAGAGAAATAAATTGAACAACAGACAAGTGTGCTAGAAAGTCTTTTTTATATATAAATACACACGTCCATTTAGATGAATGTTATTAATTCCAGTTCTATAAATATTCAACAATAATGACTGGTATGAGCACTGGGAGAATTTCTACCTACAGATTTCTACTTCTCTGGATTCCATCTCATCTATACATTAAGAATTTTATAGTTGCTGTTTGAAATTTACCATAAAAAACAAATTCCTGTGACTTCCTTTATAATCAGCTGCACTGACTTTACCATGTGACATTTTTACTTGTTTGTTTTCTTTAATTACTGCTGAATTTGAAATTATAACTTTCTCATACCATGGAGAGTTCCTTGAGCAATTTTAATTCCTTTTTTTTCACAATTGGAAAGACCATATGCTTGTACCACATGTAGGTTTGCTTTACAACTGAAATTATTTCGATCAAACAGAAATGCAGAACGACCTCCTAAATGAGACAAGGAATAGTTGAGGGATTCCCTCTCTTTTCTCATTTCATTCTTCAATATTCATCAAATAATATACCTCACATTTACAAAGGTCATGCTATTAAATTAACCCAAAGTGATTAAGAACAAAATTATTGCTTATTTTCTTACAATAAGTCAAAATAAGCTAAATTCCTGTAGGTTGTATTTTGTTTGTTTTGCTTTTTAATTTACTCACTCATGGATATGGCATATCTAAAATGTAGCTAAATGGCTCTTTTGTTTGATAGGTATGTGTTGACTAGCATTTCTTGAACACTATGCCATGCATTGTGCTAAGAGTTGTTTTATGCAACTTATTTCATTTAAAATACAAAATATATACCCTATGAGTTAAAGTTTACTATTCACCCTGTTTTACGGATGAAAAAAGTGAGGATTATCCAGAGTCCTGGATTCATTTTGCATGTCACTAAAATCTGAGCATTGCCTTGATCAGAGTGGCCCTATGAAGAGCTTGCACTATTCTTACAGTCACTAAGACTGGTCTCTTTGTAGTAGATTGTATTATTGATCCTAATTCATCATTCAGCTATAAAAGGATGCTTCTTCCACACCTTTGCTCATGACTTCATGATAGGTGGCACATACTTTCTCATTATCTCAATTTGGTTTTAGACATACAATTTGATTTGACCAGTGGGATGTTAGCAGATGTGAAGAGAGCAGGGTCATGAGTCGTTTACAGAGTTAAGTCTTGTACTTTTGTGTTCTGGGGATCTCCCACAAGAACATGTGCTAGATAGCTTTTATACTTCAGTGTGGGACCAGTTCATGACTCTGTAGCCTTGAGCCAAGTCCAGCTGATTGGCGTCCTCAAACAAAGCTTCCCAGCTGAGCCCAGCCTATATAAGCTGCATAGCTTGTTGTTGTATGCTGTTAGATTTGGGGTGATTTGTTTGTATAGCCCTATTGTGACAGTAGCTAACTGATACACTGCTGTTGCTACCTGCTGTCACTGCTACCACGACAGACCAAGAGTTGACTAGAGTGTTTCACATCCATTCTATAGTTTATGGATGTGACATGATAGTGCCTTGCTTCGTACTGAGGATTTTTTTTTTTTTTTTTTTTTTTTTTTAATGCACCCTGTCCTGAGTCTTCCCTTTTGCTTCTGAGGCATAAAATGCCTTGGAAACTGCTAAGTCCCCCATGTATGCAACACTCCATGAAGATAAACCTTGACCAATGGCAAATAGAAGTGTCAAGATAAGATCTCTCCCTTTCTTCTGTGGATAGATTGTATATAGAGAGTATTAGTGTAAGATATGACTTTTCTGAGGGTATCCTAGGAAATCAATCTATCAACCTGTGTGTGACCAACTTTGATGCATTTTTTTTCCCCCTCTAAGGATTCTGGGCTGAAAAAGAAAGATTAAGTAAATTTGCCAAGTTCGGAGAATGTGAGCAAATGATATTTGGTACTCAAACTCAGGCGTTTTGATTCCAAAGTCCAGCACTTTGTCATTGTGTTATAATGCACTATTTTAAATTGTCTTAAATTTAAAGATATCTTAATAATATCTTAATTGTCTTAATTAATAATATAATAATTTATATTATTAATTGTCTTAAATTTAAAGATATCTTAATAATGTCTTAAATTGATATCTTAATATGTATTGTATGAATTTTTGAAATATAGCTATTTTCAGATAATGTCACTGCACCAAGAAGTTCTTGTTGAATGAAATAGATATGAGAAGTAACATATGGTAGATGAAGGGAGTGGTGGGTATGTATCAGATAAAAACACCGCTCTTCCTCACGTAGTGGACATGTTCTTTGGGAAAATATTATTGTAAAAAGGTTAAAGTGAAATCATTATTTTGATCTTGAAATGCAAAACAAGATTTCTTCCCAGGATCTGCTTGTGTGTAGGGAGAGAAATGGGAAGGGAAGATCTATTTCGGTAAGTTACCATGGATCATTTCATAGCAATTTAGGCTCATTGATTTTATTCAGTGATTCCCAAGCCTGGCTACAAATCTGAACCATTTGAAAAGCTTTTTAATGCAGATTCCTTGGGTTTACTGCAAACTCTCTGAACAGTGGAAGATAGGATCACAATGAAAGCCCACCTGGGGGGTGGGAAAATGGGGAGTATGGGCTTTTAAAAAATACCTTCCTACTGTTATTGAAATTCAGAAAACCAAAAGACCAATCTTTAGATACGATGTTTTATGCATATAATTGTATTTCCTTCTTTGTTCTGCCAAGTTTGAGCAAACTTTATTTTGGTTTGTTTTCTTGTTTTTAGAGTATCAACCTTTTAGCTCTGCTGAGCAAAACAAGAAAAAGGATTTAGGCTCATAATTTTAAAGATAAATCTGTATATTTCTGGAGAACTAAGCTTGATGAAATCAGGTCATACTTAATATTTCTTAGAATGAAAGTAAAACAACCTGATATACATATTAATTGCCAGGTCCTGTGCTTAAGTACTGTATAAGTGTAAGCTTAACATAAGTATTTTGTAGCTGTTTACAGATGAGAAGGCTGACGATCTGCCAGGCTAAGTAATTTACCAAAGATCAAACTGTAAGGACCTATTTTATGTTTATATTTTGTCAAGAGGCTTTCATTGAGGTTAAACAAAACCTTGTTGTTTAGCCCTTGAACTGTCCTTGCTCCCCTTCCCCAGGGGATTCACTTAAAGGAGGGTCCCGGAAACCAGCTCCAGGTAACAATGCCCAGATACAAAGGTGGGTCAGGCCAGGTGGAGAGATCCGATCAGTAGGGGGTTGCATACTGTCTCCCTAGCTACCAAGGAGTATGGGCCCCCGCCCTTTGGGTACCCTTTTGGTGCCAATCCTAATCAAGGTGTAATAGGCTGATTCAAATGTCTACTAGGGTAAATTATAATTCAATTGGTCACCTGACATCACTGTGGAGTTTCCTGTGTGTGTTACAATCTCATTGGCCACCTGTGCATGGCCAGGCCCGACCGCATGGTCTTTGCCCTTAAAAGCTAGACTGTGAAACAGAGAAGGGTCGCCCTCTCTTGTAAGAGGTGCGGCCCCAAACGTTCGGTTAGATTCTTGATGCTTGGCGCGAAATAAAGCTTTGCTTGACCTTCGCTTTGTATCAGTCTCGCTCCTTTAATCACGGACCCGTTATTGGGGCATAACAAAACAACATCTAAGAAAGGAAACTGAGTCTAAACTTAGGTCAGTTTTACATCTCTTGGAAGCTCTTAACTACGTACGAAGTGTATTATTTCAAAATGAAAGGCACTCCAAAGGAGAAACATGACAAAACAAAAATATTGGGGATTCTTTCCAGAATTCATGCATGGCCCAATCATAGCAGGATTTTTTGTTTTAAAGAGGTAGACCAGAGTGCCTTCTTTAACTGTAAAACTTGTAGAACTGATCCTTATAACTTTATTTATTTTTTAAAAAGATTTTATTTATTTACTTATTTGTCAGACAGAGAGGGAACACAAGCAGGGGGAGCACAGGCAGAGGAAGTAGGCTCCCCACTGAGCAAGGAGCTGTGGTGCCCTGCTTGATCCTAGGACTCTGGGGTTATAACCTGAGCCTAAGGCAGATGCTTAAGGACTGAGTCACCTGGGCGTCCCTCCTTGTAACTTTACTTTTAAATTGGCCTATAATTACATAATTTAATAATTGCATGATTCATTTATTGAAATATGCCTTCATATTTACGTAATCAAAAGAAACCCTTACATTTTATTTTATTTTATTTATAAATTAGAACTTTTTAGGAGTATATTACTCATAATAGTGTAATAGTTCATTTTACTCCTGGAGGGATATACCATTCTAAACTTTTCATTAGAACATTTTCCATTCTCTATCACAGATTATTTGGTGTATGCTACACACAGTGTTCCATTTCACAGTGATTTTAGAGGGTGAGTATATAAGCTACTTATTAATTTTATGTTATCCTTAGGTAAACAAATGAAAGCTGGCCTCACATATCTGGTGCCATTTCAGAATTAGATGGGAAGGGGCGCCTGGGTGGTTCAGTCGGTTAAGCGTGTCTGCCTTGGCTCAGGTCATGTTCCCAGGGTCCTGGGCCTGCGTCTGCACAGTAGGGAGTCTGCTTCTTCTCCTCCCTCTGTGGCTTCTCCTACTTGTGCTCTCTCTCTCTCTCTTTCAAATAAATAAAATCTTAAAAAAAAAAAAGAATTAGATGATAAATGAATAAACTAAAACCTTCAAGCCCATTCTTTGTAATAACATTGCATTTGAGAGACATTTTGAAGTACTGTACAGAATATGTCCATAGAGTATCAGCAAAAAGAGTAGTTGTCACATTTTACATCAAATTTAGGCAATATTCTGTGGTAGTCAAGAAATTTTCCAAATCAGACACTAATATCTCTTTCCTGTTCCCTACATAATAAAGATTTTTTAAAAGTTTAACTTAAGATGATACTTTAATTTTAGTAACTTCATTTAGGAAAGTCACTGTTACTATTTTGAAATGACATTGATTTCCCAGTGATACACATATGATTATATTTTTATGAAATATGCCTTGCCATATGTTCTGCATTCACAATGACTTAATATTACCTAATTTTCTGACTCATGCACTCAAAATATTTGTTTTCTTCATGAAGCATGTACTTTGCAAACTTTTATTGAAAGGTACAATTTATAAGAAAAGTGTACAAATAATAATAAATGTATATATAGCTCTATGAGTTCTCATCAGGTGAATACATACCATGTAACTCATATCCATATCAAGAAAACAGAACATTACCCATATCCCAGAAATTCATTTGAGCCATTATCAATCTCTATGATAACCTTCATCCTGATTTCTAACACTTAGATTATATCTTACTGTTTTTGAAACTTATGAGTGGAATTATATGTTAAGTAATCTTACTGCTGGCTTTTTTCATTCAACATTATGTTTGTGAGTTTCATCCATGCTGCTATTTGTAGCAATAGCTTTTTCATCTACATTGCTTAATATTCCATTGGACAAATACATCATTTTATTAATCTTATATTTGAGGGGCATTACATTCTTTCCATTTTTAAGCTGCTTTTTAAAATAATATGATTAAAAATTATTATACATATCCTTTGGTTTACATATATACTCATTTCTGTTGTGAATTTGCTAGGTCCCAGGTTTTACATAAATACAGCTAGAATAGATACTACCAACCTGATTTCCAAAGCAGTTTTTATCAATTTCACCACCATAAGCAGAAATGAGTGTTTCAGTTGCTCATGTTTGCCAACACTTGATACTGTCTGTCATCTTCAGGATAACTATTTTGGTAAAAGTGTATAAATGTAAAATTGTGGTTTTACATTGCTCTTCCTTGATAATTAATGACGTTGAGTGCCTTGTCGTGTGTACTCTAGCCTTTTGCATATTTTTTTGTGATGTACCTATTTCATTTTTTGTCCAATTTTTTTACTGCTTTGCCTGCCTTTTAAAAATTGTTTTCTAAGAGTTTTTTAAATATATTTTGGACCCAAATCATTTTTCTAATATAAGACTTCAAAACTCTTCTCCAACATATGGCCTGCCATTACACTCTTTTAATGGTATCTTTGGATGAAGAGCAGTTTTTAATTTCAATGTAGTGCAATTTGCCACATTTTCTCTTTATGGTTAGTGTTTTTCATATTGAGGAAATCTTGGACTATTCCAAGGTTATAAACACTTATTCATAGGTTTTCTTTTAAAAGTATTATAGTTTTACTTTTCACATTTATGTCTACAATCCATGTTGTTAATTTTAGGTATAATATAAAGAATGGGTTATTTTTAAAAATAGCTATCCAGTTGATTTAGCATCATTTTTGAAAAGACTGTTTTCTTTCCATTGTACTGACAGGTCAGCTTTACCATGTATTAGAGAATTCTGAATCCTTTTCCATACTGGTACTTTCATTTATCTATGCACCAATTCAATATCATTTTAAATATTGGAGCACTATAATAGTTCTCGTCTGCTTTTCCTGCTTTTCTGTAAGTTTGCCTCAGTTATTCTTGGTCTTTGAACTCCCATATAAATTTTAGAATTGGCTGTTATCTTTAAAAAATAGATCAGCTGAAATTTTGATTGGGATTACATTGTATCTATAAACTAATTTAAGGAGATTTGACATGGATCCCCCCCAATTAAAGTCCTCTTTAAGAAGTTTTGTACTTTTCGGGATGCCTGGGTGGCTCAGTTGGTTGAGCAGCTGCCTTCGGCTCAGGTCATGATCCCGGCGTCCTGGGATAGAGTTCCGCATCGGGCTCCTTGCTTGGCGGGGAGCCTGCTTCTCTCTCTGCCTCTGCCTGTGCTCGCTCACTCTCTCTCCCTCTCTCTCTCTGACAAATAAATAAATAAGATCTTTAAAAAAAAAAAAAGAAGTTTTGTACTTTTCAATATGACTGTTACATATTTTTTCCCCATTGGATTTATTAGTAGGTGTTTGATGTTTTTGTTTTAAAACTATAAAGGTGATTTTCGAAATAACTTGTTTTATTAGTGTTTTCTATATTAGACTTGCTATGTTCACTTATTATTTCTAATAATTATAGATGCCTTTGGATTTTCTACACACACATTCATGTCCTCTGAAAAGAGTGGTAATTTATTTCTTCTATTCCAATCTGAATGTCTTACAGTACTGGATAGAACTTCTTGTCTAATTTTGAATAGAAGTGGTATCAGAGAACATCTTTGTGTTCCTGTCTCAGGGGAAAGTTGTCACCATTCACTGTGATGTTTGCTGGATGTTCTTTTGCAGATGCTCTTTTTTCAGACTGAGGAAGTTCCTTCCCAATCCTAATTTTCTAAGAATTTCATTGTAAGTGTTAACTGTGTTCTCTACACTTTTCACAACTCTCCAGCTGATCTTTGCCTTTTCAGCCCCCTTGAAAAAAGTGTTCCTCTCTGCAGATGCATTTTATTTTCTTCAATTCTCACTGCTTCTGCAGTTCTCCAATGTCTATGTAAACATGACATTTTAAATTTATCTCACTTTATCTAGTGCAGGAGGACCTTGGGCAGCTGTAACCTAATCTGTCCTGCCCAGAAGTGGACTCCATCTTAATATTTCAAAACTTTTGTCACTTCACTCAGTCATTTTCTATTTTAAGTTCCACACAGGTAAATTTTTATTTCTTTACCATTCGGAGTAGGGTTTACTCTTTTACTGGGGGAATTTTCAGATGAATATTTACATGACGTTTAAAAAAATTTTTTTTGCTTTCTCTTTTGATGCTTCTTACTTTTTAAAAAGTCTTCTATTAAATGAGTTTTGTTTTCTCACCTAATACTGAAGATCAATATAGAATACTGGCTTCCAACCTTTTTCTTCTGCTGTTACACTTATGAAGGATGACATTCATTTGTATATCACATTCCATTAGCGTACTTGGAATATCGTGTAATTTTCCATGCCAAAAGTATGAGTCTGTCTCTAATTTTGTATTTCTTATTTCTCTCCTGTTGATACTTCAGTTAGTAGAAAGTACCTGTGTATAGTTAAACTATGATTCTTATTTCTAGGATTTTTCTGAATTATCATTTTTGTCAGTATAAGTTGTATTTTGATAGAAAGGTGAGCTTTCTTGTCATGTCTTAGTGCAAAATTCCACCCCAAGTGCTTATTATACCAAATGAGTTGAAGGCAAAGTTTTTTTTGCCACAGAAATGAAAACACCAAAATATCTCTATGTCAGATGGGCTGCCATTATACTCCCAAGTACAAGTGGCTTATAGAAGCATCTGCTGCAAAGATCTTCTGTATTTAACTGGAGTCAAGGTGAACAAATTAGAAAGAATGATTTGTCCATCAAGTATATTTATGATAAAATAAATGAAAAATTTATGCTAAATAAATGCAGGCTGAATTAAAATGATTTTTACTGATATCTAAAACCTTAGAATATTCCTTAAGGTTTAGTCTATTTTTGCAAAAGTGACTGAAAATGTTAAGTATTGGAGCTCAGTTTTTCTCTGAGCGTTCTTTTTCATAAGTTCAATTGTTCTAAAAACATGAATAGTATGCTTGATACTGATCTGACTTGAAATTGGCCACATCTTAAAATGATATTTTTCAGATTAATTTTTAAAATAATAAATTATATATCCCCATATACATAGTAGGATAACTACAATGGTAATCTCCCTTTAAACTGTATTCTCATCTGTGGCAGGCACAGATGTCTTGTGATTCTTATACTTTGAAGATGAGAATTTTTTTTGTTCTTGTTAGACCATAATAATATCAAATCATGCCCATAGTCCCTCCTGTAGAATATTTTCTCTTAGTCATAAAATATTTATTGAAATCCTCCTATTTACCATGTTATATCCTATGGGAATCATATCCACAGTATAATATTTGAATTCAAGAAAATTACAATCTTGTTAAAATTTGTATGTTTATATAAAGTGCAAAATGGGTAGGCAATCTGATATAGTGTTTCTCAGATACACTCAGACATATATGTATGTCTATATCAGATTATCTGTACTGTTTGCCAAATATGTTGAGTATGGGGCCCTCTACAGAAAAAAAAAAAAATCATAATATCTGAGTTAGGCCTGGGCATATGTACTTTGTACAGTTAATCATTGATTTTGCTGTACATAGAAAACTTGACTACTGGTAAGGCAGTAAAAGCTTGGAACCAGACCACATCAAATTCAAGAATATCACTATCTTAATTAAATGTATGATCTTCAGAAAGTTATTTAGCCTTTCTGTATCCCCTTTTCTTATATGTAAAATAGGGGTAATGTCTACAGATGGGATAATTAGATGTAATTTATGTATACTGACCATTATACAGCATGTTAAATAGTGATTGCTCAGTAAATGCTATTGCTAACATGCTTTAAAGAAATAGCCAGGAATTATGCTTGAAACTCAGGAGTGGCTCATGGAAGGTTTCCACTGCTAATTAGGATTGAGTAGCTTATGCCAAAAAGCTAGAAAATTTTTAAACTTAGAAAGAAAAATCACCAAAGTAAAGGCATCAGAGACTTACTGAAACAATTAAGACTAGAGAGTCAAAGATTCTAGAGGAATAGATGTGAGGTGATTTTCGCAAGTAGTATTACTAGGGGGACAGTTGGCAGTTCTGAGTGAGGGAACTGGAGTATTCATCTATGAACTTTTGTTTTGTCATTGATTGACAGAAGTCCTTGCTAGAGTGTGGGGCTCTAAGGGAGTTAATTTCTTAACAGTTCCAAACTGCCATGTGCAAGGGCAAATGTGGCTTTGGAGAATGTCCTGGGACAAAGAGGTGCAGATACTAACAATGCGAAGAACTAGAGGTCACCTTGAGTCCACTGAAGTGATTAAACCAGAGGGAGATGAACCAGATGACCTGGCTAAACTCTACACTAATATTCTGATTTACACAGGCCCTATGTTAAAGTGATTCTGTCTTTTCATTATTTCTCTGAAGTAGCAGCCAGTGATAGTTTGTAATAGGACTGATTGTTTCCAAGCCCACAACTGATATTCATCATCTCCCTCCTCAACCACTCTTGGATCCTAAGCCGGTACCTTTGCTGGCCTGGTAGAGACCTAGACCTACATCACTCAAATACCTGAGCTCCTGTGGTTATTAAGCTCTTTTTAGGCTATGGTTGCTATTAATGCCCATTCCTAGCTAGTACTGAACATGGAAGCAAAACAGTCACCCCAGTGAATCCCTCAAGTTTTAGGCATATCTGCTTCCATTATTCCACACAACTGTTTCCTCATGAAAATCAGGGCCAATTAGAGTGGCTAGTACAGTAACTCCTTCCTTTGGTGCGTTCAAACACATCATATGACTAGGTGGTGATTCACAATTACTGGATTCTCTGGTTAAAGAATCCTTTCTCACCCCAGGCCCCATGCTGACCAAAGAACAAGAACTTTTAATAAAGTAGAGCCTAAACTTATGTGGATAAAAAACCAACAAACAAGAAAACCCCCAAACATCTCAAGTTAATCATTTGGAATGATGGTGAGAGCAATCTCTTTTACTTCCATCCTCTGGTGTGAGAACTCAGTATTCTGCCAGCAACAGCACCATAAATATGCCCTGACTGTGCATGTCATCCCCATGCTTGTGCTTGAGCCGCCATAGGAAATGGCCATAGGAAATGATACATCATATGGAAGACAAGTGGATCCCTTAGTATGAAGCAATGCAATGGAGTATTACACTATAATTAATCAGACATTCTGTGGGTTCTGGGGCTCAGCTGGCCAAGGCTCTGTGAGTAGAAAAATAAACCCATAATTGGAATATGCATTAGTCCTACTAAGGACAAATTGCTGCCTCTTCTAGGGAAGAAGGGTCAGATGTATTCAACTTGCCATCAAGGAACTAGGTGAACTCATAAAGAGTGGTACCATATTGAGGATTTTGTGTCAGTTTTTGCTGCTCTTCAGTTAGGCACTCAGCAGCAAGAATAGATGATGGTCTTAGTATACACAGTACACATATATACTATTAGAGGTGTGTGCCCTGCCTCCATCCTGGCCACCATAGCTATTCCATTCACGTGCACATTGTGTAAGCCCTGGGATGACTGAAAAAGGAGGCTGGCTAATCTCTACCAGATGAGTCAGTCATGTTATCCGTCTGGTTGTTCATAGTCTCTGCTGCAGTGGATGTTCTTGGGTGGGCATCAATGTGAGATACCAAACATATGCTTTTCTTACTGTTTAGTAATTAGTTGCGAACTCTGGTGCCTGAAAACTTGAGAAACGAAGTGATATCTAACTTTTAGAGCACAGGGTATTAACAAGGAAAGAAAAGGTAGAGCAGGTAGGAAAACCAAAGAAATTTAATAATCCCTAAAGAAAGCCCTGAAGATGTTTAATAAACAGTTTGGTCCTCTCCAGTGCTTTCACAATATGCACATGAATGGAACAGCCATGGTGGCCGGAATGGAGGCAACGTATCCATCTAACAGTGTGTGTTCTGTTTCACTGATCAGCCAGAGAAGGACAGAAGACCCTGAGTTTGAGGAATCTTGTGCCAAGAGGTGGTAGAAAATTACAAAAAAAGACATAATACCTTCACCTCTCTGACAACTTGGCCCAGAGTCATGGCTCAATATGAGAAAACTACAATATTCTTCTCACCTAGTCATCATTCTAATATCATGAGACCATTGAAGTAGCGTGAATGGTACAACACTTTCCTGCATTAAATCAACACCCAGATCACTTAGTCCTTTGTTATGAAATGCCCTTTCAAATGTATTTCCACATATATTTATTTCTGTGGCACTAAAGAGAATCGCAAGTTTTGGAGCCAAACAAACCAGGTTCAGATTTTTATCTCCATAATTTGACTAGGTTTTTAAAATTATCTTAGATGTCTAAATACAGAGCCGGTCACATAGCTAAATACTAATGAATATTATTATCAGTGTTATTATTTATCATAGACCTGAAGAAATTTAATAAACAATTAATTCCAAAATTGCCACTGTATACTCCAGAGGGGGAAAGAAAAACTCCTTCAACCTTTAAAAGATAAATTTTACTTTTTTTGTAAAGAAATAGATTAAATGTCACTATTTACATGTTTTGTACTGACATTTCCAAAGGAGGCATATTTGGCCTGAAGGTTCCAAGAAAACAAGACCTTTACATTATTTATTTTATAGTTTTCTATTCCTTCGGTCAAATCAGGTGTGTATCAGTTGCTGCTACTTCCTCAAGGGTGGTTTATTTATCAGCCCAGCTAGACGGAGCTCAATACTGACTTTTAAAATGAAGAAGGAAAGTTAATGTTCTTTCCAGAGTAATACCTACATCAATATTTCAGTCATTCACCCAGGTCATGTAAAGCTGCAGTTTAAAATTCCCAACACACCATGGCTTAGACATTTTATGACCCCAAGCATTCAGGGCAGTTGACTTATTAACCAAAAGGTAGCGTTTAACCTCTTGTGGTTCTCACCAGGAAAATGCATTCCGGCTTGTCAAATTCACCTATTTATGGATTCTTAGGGGCAGAGAAATTATTGAAAAATAAAGTAATTTTCCCAGGCTTTGTTATCATTCTGTCAAATGAGGCTTGCTTTAGTGTATATACATATATATGAATAATTTCCGCTAAATGTAAACAAAAGCAGCAACAGTTGTCCTTCATATGTATGTTTTATGACTGTAATGCTTTTAAGATCATGAAACATAATATATAGTCAAGGCATAAAATATTAGTTAAAATTCTTTGGTCAGGGTTCATTTACAGAGACTATAATGCTCTGGAGCAGGTTGGAACAGAGACAGATTTATAACTGGGTGTTTGAAGGCTTATAGAATCTTTAGAGTTGTTGAAGAAATAGTCTTAGTGTAAAATCAATACTTCAGGCTAACTTTCCTACCATGGACTGTGGACAAGCAGACCAACTGGAAAGATTTCTTTCGTTGCTGTCATTCAGGGCCAGCCCTGAGGAACTCTGTTATGTAGTGGTTATCAACTTTTTGCTGGTGCCAGAATATCATACAGAAAAAACACTTTTCTTCCTCTGCTAACTATAAAACAGAGCACATTTTTTTCCTCTTTGGGTAACTGGCCATAGGGAACTTCCTGTAAGGCTAAATATGTAGTTAAAGCTAAGTAGTAAGAACGGGGACCCTGAGGACCCTATTTATATAAGTTATTTATCCTTTCCGATCTGCTAGGGCCCATCCCATGTTCAGCCTTCATTGAATGATGCCATGCTCCATGCACATGATTCAGTGGATCAAACAATACTCCATTCATCACAAGCAATTTAAGTGCTATAATCCTTTGTATTCTGTGATCCAATATTTAGTCTTTACTGATGTTTAGTAGTAACCTAGGAGCTGACTTTTCACACCCATACTAGTCATCAGCAGAAGAAAACCCAGTCTTTAGCTCCAAACCCTAAAGACAGTTCTGCACCATAGTTCTTCTTTGGGATTGGCAGAAGGCACCGTGTGATATTTTTATGTGTCATGCCTCATTACCACTGGGACTGCTTTGTTACTAGGCTCAAGTGGCAGGAAAGCTTATGCCATAATTTGGACGTGCTGCAGACTCTTTTTTTCTTTGGACCTGACTTAAATCTGGCAGTCTTTTGGGTTTCCCAGTAAATGGGTAAGATGGTGAACTCGAGTATGATCCAGGTTGCTTTTAAAATCTAAAGCACAATATGTGCTTCTTTATTGTACAGTGTAATGTGCAGCAACTTTTCTCTCACTCTAGAGGGAATATTTGACATGCCTCAGACCAATGGATTCCTAGATATTTCACTGATGTGCAAGTTCCTGAATATTCATGGGTTGTATTGTCTATCATCTCTCATGCTGTGTTTTAGGCAGCATTTAGGCATTTGTGATTTCTCCCATTTTCTGCTAATCTGATAAAATACATGCTGCTCACCTACCATACATAGAGGGTAGCTAGGATAACTAGATGACCAAAAACTACAATGTTCATGGAAATGAACTATAAATAGCCAAGACCATAAGAATTCTCCCAAGAACCCACTCCAAAACCAGAGTCACGTGGGCACTTTGCAGAGAGGAGGGGACTGTGCCTGGGACCTGCACTGGTGGAAAGTAGGTTATGTCAACTGTTGCCACTCTAACTGGGAAATACTGAGCATGAGCTCTAAAATGTGTGGCTACTGAGAGTCAAAAGGAAGGGGCTTAGAAATGAATGAGACCAAATGTGATAGTCTTGGGAAGTCCCCATCTCTGGAGAAGGAGACACCCTACCTAGGAAGGGAGATGTCCTTTGGAGACTGGATGATGATGAAAAAGTTGGATGAAGATAAGAAAGGGCCATACTAAAACAAAATATATACCAAAAAATTAGGAGACAGAAAAGAAATACTGTTTCTTTAAGACACTCATCGCACTGTCTTAATAGTAGATGGTACAAAGGTATACCATGTGAAAACAAAAATAATGAAGGAATTGTTACCTTGAGGACTGACCAGGCAGAATTTAGACTTTTAGAATGAAAGTACTAAATGAGAAGTAGTAGTAATGCTAAAGTTTACTATTCACAAGAATTACATGTAATTATACAGACCTATATTCCAAATAGCACAGCATGATAAAGCAGAACTATATTTGTAAAGCCAAAGAGACAACAATACACTACTCATAGAAGGTTTTAACATTTACTTCTCAGTCTAAAGAATAGTGGATACAGAAATAAGTTAGAATATAGAAGACTTAAACAACTTAAAAAATGCTTATCTTATAACTCTATAGCAAACTCTCATAGGGAATGATATTCTTTTTTCAAGTGCACATTGAACATTCACAAAATTGATCATATCTATGAAAATAAAGAGATACAAAATTTAAAAACTAGAAATAATGGTGTTATTCTCTGATCACAGCTTAATGTAAGCGATAATTGTTGACAAACCCAAATTAATCAAGCCATATACTTTGATTAGTGCAGTGTACTGTGGAGTACATTTTGCTTCAAAAATATTTTTAAAAACTTTAAAAAAATAGTGAATTTTTATTCAAAGGGGACAAAGGGGAATGTTTGAAGAATGTTGAACCTTTGCCTTTTCACTGGCAAAGGTTGGTAGAATTTGATAATTTTTAAAAGTAATAATAATGAGGGATACCTGGGTGGCACATTGGTTGAGTCACGGACTCTTGGTAGAAGCTCAGGTCATGATCTCAGGGTCCTGAGCTCCGCTTGGGCTCAGCATTCAGTGCCAGCAGATAGAGGTGGCTTGTCCCTCTCTCTCCCCCATGACCCCTCCCCCCCACTTGTGCTGGCACTCATGCCCTCTCTCTAAAAATAAATAAATAAAAATCTTTAAATTAAAAATAAAGGTAATAATAATGAGGGATTTCCACTTCCAGGCATGACAGAGTAACAAGTTCTAAACCTACCCTTCTAATGGAAATAATGAGAATACTGGACAGAATATATGAAGCGACTGTTTTCAAATATTGGACAACAGGCAGCACAGGACTATTATCCCCAAGAAAAGGTAACAAATGAAGTGGTCTCTACAATTGCCCTGACTTTCTATTGGAAGCATAATAGAAAAAGAAGACCTGCTGATTTGACAAGACAGAGATGATCTGACTTTCAGAAACTTGTGCAAAGACATACCACAGGAAAGTGGTGGATTCGACCGTAGGCAGTATTTGGCCCTAGGCACTCCTGGGGTTCAGAGTTACGCCCTTTACTGCCACTGTATCCTGTGTATATTGCACTCTGGTATATAGGACTTAATGCTATCAATTAGAATCCAACATTCAAAGCTTAGCTGAATTTTCTCTTGGAATCTTGGAAATTCAAGACAAGGAAAAAAAAATAACTTGCTTTGGAAAATCACAATGTTTGCTAACTTTCTCATGGCTATAGATATGTTGTCATTAGAAGCCAATTTTATACTACTGAAAGGGGATATGCCCTATAGCTGCATCAATAGCATAATTAAAGAGCTTTTATTAAAAGATAGTTTCATGTGTCATGAATAATTTAGTTAAGCTTCCACAATCTGAGAATAGCATGTTGATCAATCGCGTTTATAGCACAATGGGCTGACAGACCACAGAGAGTAGGCTAATGTACTTCACGCGGCTTATTTGGGAAGTCAGCTGTGCACTCGTAGGCAGGTATTCATTCACTTCTGCTTTCTCAGGAAAAGTTCTAACATCAAACTTGGACAGGGTTCTGATGCTGAAGTTGACAAAATCTACAGCAAAATAAAATGAAAGCCTCCGGTAACAAGCAGGTGAGACATCAGTAAAAAGAGTGGAGCAAGGATCTTCAAAAATCCTCTCATCCACGAAAGCAACAAAAGTAATGGCAAAACTTTTTAGAATCAACTTTGTAAGAACTCCAAGAATTGAACAAAGGCTCATAGCAATCCAGATAACATTTATTCAAGAAAACTGGCTGAATCTCCTTAAGAACTGTGTTTTGTGATATTTTAGTTTGCTCTGTTTCCATCTTCTATTCCTTAACTCCACAAGAGCCTTAAAAACCAACACCCCCAGTCACTGTGAAAAGAGATCAGTTTGAGTCACTGGAGAGGGGAGCATGGAGTTGCAGTTCCTCCAAAATACTAATCCCAGAGAACTGTCATTTGACAAGTCTGGGTGGTGCAAAGGAAGACCCCATTTTTAAGGCTGGTTTTTGTTTTGTTTTGTTTTGTTTTGTTTTAACTGATTCAGAGCTGGACTAGTGTTAAATGCCTTTTACCTGGGGCTGCTTGTCTAAAAATATGAGACAATTAATTTACATCATGAATGCCTGAGGCAGTGGAAAGTAGTTGGGGAAACAACAAACTAATCAGGGAATTTTAACTGAAAATCAGTTTAATGTGATGTCTATAAAAGGCTTTGAAAAGGTCCTACATATTCCTCTGACTCAAGGAGGCCATGCATACTGTGTTCCTGCCAAGAGCTGTATATAAGCTCGGTAAAGTACTGAGAAGACCCCAAATTCTCAACTCAGACTTTAACCTCAGGCTCTGTACAAACAGGAATTAAAGGCTAGAGCAGAATTGTCAGCTGCCTGGCTGAGGGTGAAAGGTGTTCCCAAATACACACAGCCCCTTAGCAAACTCTGGGAGATATATCCATTGTAGGCATTTAAGGAAATTTCTGTCCAATCATTAGATGAGTACTAAGCTAAGCAAGTAGAGATTTTAGTGGTCATATGTGGCAAAGAATGCAGATTCCACAAGATTATTTCAGCGATATCATTAGATAACAACAACAATATCAACAATAATAAACTCTCTGGAGGGAGAAGATCTAAGTTCCAGTGTCAACATATTAATTATTTAAAATGTCCAGGTTTCAACAAAAAATTATGAACCATGGAAAGTAGTAACAAGAAAGAAAAGAGAAAAAAAATTTAAAAAGCAATCAGTGGAAACTATCTCCAATGAAGTCCAGACTTTGGACTTACTAAACAAAGAACTTCAAATCAGCTGTTTAAAATATCAGAGAACTAAAGGAAACCATGTAAAAAGAACCAAATGATAGAATACAAACATTATCTCACCAAATAGATAATACCAGTAAAGAGAAAAATATGTATAAAATAGAACCAAAAATAATTGTGCTTTTGAAAAACATAATCACTGAAATGAAAAATTCACTAGAAGCCTTAGCAGCAGAATTGAGGCAGAAGAAAGAAGAGTTCAGTTGAGATGACCCATTCTGAGGGACAGAAGAAAAAAAAAAAGAAAAATGAACAAAATTTCAGATTCCGAGATTATGAGCCAAGAAGCATGAAAAGAGGCTGATGAATCAATTTGAGAGACTTTTTGGAATGAGATGCATTTGGGAAGGAGCTCATGTCCTCCCCAGTTTCTACTCAGAAGCCAACCATACTCTAGCATTCTGAAAATCAGCAACCTTGGCATGAATACTGGCTTCATGGTGAGAGACTGTATCGTGGCTACCCTTCGCAAATGGTTTCACAAGCTGCAGACAATTAAAGCAAGTAGGAGCTTGAGCAGGAGATGCTGACATGGTTTGTAAAGCACACGTGTCTGGGAACCACAAATAAGTTAAGGTTATTTATTTATTTATGGAAATCAATTCGATGTGACCTCATGTTGCTATAATGCACTTAAGAATTGCCTCGTTTAGTAGTCACACACTAGTGTGATCTAAAATATGTGGGTTACATTTAGAGAGAATAATTGTACAGAAACTATTTTTAATATAGAGTAAATATTAATCCCGACATTGCAGAGGGGAAAACCTTATTCAGCCTTTAGTATTTTCATTATAGCAATTGATTAGGATGGGGATATAACTATTTCATAAACTATATTCATGTTTTATAGGTATCTTCTACCTTCTGAATGAAAGTTATTTTTCTAGGAAACATAAGGAAGGGGCTGGTTTTCTTTAATGTGTCAAGAAACTTGTCCCTTGTATATATGTGTATGTGTGTGTATTATGTTCCCTGGAAATCTTTCAGCCATTTACTCTAGTTTTGTTTCTGCTAGGAACTTTTAAGGAATTTTAGCTTTCGTTATTTTTTTTATTACTAGAAATATTCTGCTGAAAAGAATACTTTGCAAACTGCTGCAAAATACTGCCAATTATACCCCAGAACAACAATGTGATGCTATTTTCCATGTTCCACTTGAAACCTGAACTTTAAAATATAGCAGTTACAGGAAACATAGAGGGAACCACATTATTTCATGATGTGACTTTAGATGACCCAAGACATGAAGTTACCAAGGGTGATTTTGTGCCTAGATGCTTTATAGCACACATAACCATGTTGAAACTGTTCCCTTGAAGGAGTAGATTATAGTACTGCTACTAACAACAATAACAAAACACTGACAGTAGTACTTATCATTCATCAAGCATGTACTCTGTGACAAGTTCTTGGCTAAGCACTTTTCCTGAATATTCTCATTTAATCCTAACAAGAATCCTATAAGGTAGGGACTTGTATTATCTCCATCTAATAAATGTTTTAACCTACTTATTTAGAAAACAAAATGGAAACAAATGGTTATATTAACTAAAGCTCTACTGGGGAATTCAAGCAAGAAAGCAGGAGTCAGTGAAAAGAATAAGGGAGGAAAATAGGGAGAATAAATATAAGGGAGTATATGTGTGAACCGGTCATGGTTTCATGACAAAAGTCCTGTAGTTCATCCTCAGAGAGGTTCTGTGAAGCTGCTCTATCTCTAAAGAAGGCAAAAGAGAAGAATGTGAGAAGAAATTATTCACCTGATCTTATCTTCCATTGGTCAAAGTTTAGAGTATTAACCCCCCACACATCTGGGTTTTGCATACTTGGGCACCAGCTGGCTTCTGTGATATCTCACATGTAAGAGTCCACTGGAAAGCCCTCACTAGGAAACAAGATGCATGTGGCATTGGTATAAGGTAAATCATTGTTGTGCATGGCCACAAGTACAGTTCCCTTGTCTTCAAATATATCTAGGGGTAGATATACTTAACCACTGTTCAAACTCTCAGATTAATTCTCAGAAATGTGGTGTAAGAGTGACTGGTAGGAAGTACCAAGTAGAAGATTCTGAAATTGCCTCTGCCGGCTAAGATAGCAAATCAGAAGCAATACCAGAGTTAATGGCACCATCAGAGAGCTGAAGGATGCAAGATGGTTCCCTGTTGTAGTCCATTCAATTCATCAGACTGGCCACAGAGGGAAATAAGAATCATGATGGGTGATGGTGGACTATAGTAACCAGGTGATAGTCCCATTCACAAATACCTTGATGTTTTTACTAAGATGATCTACATAGACTCTGGCATGTGGTTTGTAGCTGTTAATATATTTCTTCTGATTCATGTCTGTAGGAAAGTTCAAAATCAATTCACTTTTTTGTGGTATCTTTTATTTGTCTTAGATATTCTGAAAACTCATGCAGCTCCCTGGCTAACAGTAAACCAATGACACGGTGTGTGTCAGGGCCCATGGTTATTAGGTATCCCATATTCCTCTGAATGCCCATGATGGAAGCAGAGATATGAGCCAGTTCATTGGTGCCTCCTAATCACCACACTCCACACTGAGGGTCAGGAGGCTGAAAATAGACCAAATCATTTGTTCCTCCAGCTGGGCTCAAGCATTCTTACTCCTACTTAGTCTAGCATAAGAGGCTAGGTGTGTTGAACAAAATGCCTAGAACAATACAGGATTGCTCTCTAAAGTTCAAGGGTAGCTGGGGGAGGTAGAGGTCTAGCCACTTAACATTTTGATCCTGGGAAAGCACAGGTCTTGATGTGGGGGTATCCTTCCACCATTCTACTCTTATCATGTCACATAGAGTCTATAGGAAAGCCATTTGTCTTCCCTCTCCTCCCAGTCCCCGCCAGGGATCATGGCAGCTTTCCCTTCTCTCCAGTGTGCTTCTTCACAACAAAAATCTCATTTTTGCTCCTTAGAAAAATGTGCTATCATAGGAGTGAAGAAAGTAATTGTTTTATAGAGGAAGTAATGAGGAAACCACATGTTTTGTAGAGGTCAAGTAAGATAAGGGCAAAAAAAAGTTCTTTTTTCTTTTCTTTTTTTTAACATTTTATTTATTTGTTTGACAGACAGAGATCACAAGCAGGCAGAGAGGCAGGCAGAGAGAGAGGAGGAAGCAGGCTCCCTGCCGAGCAGAGAGCCCAATGCGGGGCTCGATCCCAGGACCCTGAGATCATGACCTGAGCTGAAAGCAGAGGCTTTAACCCACTGAGCCACCCAGGTGCCCCTTCTTTTTTCTTTTCAAAAAACTTTTCTTAATATTTATCACAAACTATGTAGCCACGTCCGTGGTAAGAGCAGTTTTAGGGAAGTTTTAGAAAGAGAAGACAGATGGGAGTGAGCTGAGAATTGATGGGGAAGAAGTAAATACTAAAATAAGCTATGAAGCAGAGGAAAGAATGAGGAACTGATGAATATAGCATCAAGGGAGTATTTTATTCACTAGCAAAAGACTTCAGCACTTCTAAATATTTATGTAATTGTAATAAAAACAGAGGGGGGGGGTGCCTGGGTGGCTCAGTGGGTTAAAGCCTCTGCCTTCGGCTCAGGTCATGATCCCAGGGTCCTGGGATTGAGCCCTGCATCGGGCTCTCTGCTTGGCAGGGAGCCTGCTTCCTCCTCTCTCTCTGCCTGCCTCTCTGCCTACTTGTGATCTCTGTCTGTCGAATAAATAAATAAAATCTTTAAAAAAAAAACAAAACAGAGGGGGTGACAAATGCATGAAAGATGAGGGCCCATCAATAGAGAGAATTATTTGCATTCTTCAAATCCTCTTCCCAGATTCATGGAGTAGCAAATGATTGCTGGAAGTAAAACTTGGGGCTGACATTTTATAAGTCGTTCTTTCAAACACAGTCTTTGGGTATCAACTCATGAAAGAAATCTCCTTCAGATCTATGTTTATAGAAGGTGTTTTTTAACATGTCTACCCAAATCAGGCCTTTCAATTGGACCATTCATACGTGGGTAATGTCCTCAGCAGCTCTGCTTTTACTGTAGTGCCCCTTCCTTCTGCCATAGGTGATTGGCCCAGAATGGGCAAATGACCAGAGCTAGACTAATCAGGTTGTCTGTCCTGGAGATGTGGAATTGTGATTCAAAACAGTACAGTTTAGGTTGACTTTTGAAGAGAGGAAATAATACTTAGGAGCTGTGAACTAAGAAGCAGAGAAACCAATTCTGCAGAGAGGAAAGAATTAAACAGGTTCACCAAATGTCTAGCAATCAATAAGGGCATGGATTTATCTATGTGTCTCCTATTGTGTCCCTGGCATCTGGTACTATACTTGAAATACAGCAGTAGATTTTGTGTCATCTCTCTCTCTCTCTTTTTTTTTTTTTTAAGATTTTTACTTATTTATTTGACAGAGAGGATAAGCAGAGGGAGCAGCAGGCAGAGGGAGAGGGAGAAGCAGGCTTCTCACTGAGCAGGGAGCCTGATGTGGGACTTGATCCCAGGACCCTGGGATCATGACCTGAGCCAAAGATAGCCAGTTAACTGACTGAGTCACTCAGGTGTCCCGTTTTTGTGTCATCTCTATGTGTACGTGTGGCCACAGTACAAACAATTCCCATCTATTTATTTATTTATTTATTTGATATTTTTAGAGAACTGTAGATATTTCAGTATAAGCTAGCATAAGGTGTTGAGGAAGGAGAATGAAAAATGGCTGAATATCTAGTGAAGTCTAAATAATGAGGGCCTTTTCTGTTCCACAGACTTCTGTGCAACCAAGATGTTCTTCAATAGGTAAATGAATGAACAAACTAGTACATCCAAATAATGGGGTATTATATAGCAATAAAAAGAAATGAGCTATTAACAAGCTTTATGAAAAGATACAGAGAAAACTAAAATGCATATTTCTAAGTGAAAAAAGCCAGTCTAAAATGTCTACATACTGTATGATTCCAATTATATGACATTCGGGAAAGGTGAAACTATAGAACCACATTAAAAAGCTCCCGATAGGGGTGCCTGGGTGGCTCAGTTGGTGCAACTGCCTTCGGCTCAGGTCATGATCCTGAAATCCCAGGATCAAGTCCCACATTGGGCTCCCAGCTCCATGGGGAGTCTGCTTCTCCCTCTGACCTTCTCCCCTCTCATGCTCTCTCTCACTCTCTCTCAAATAAATAAATAAAATCTTGGGCACCTGGGTGGCTCAGTGGATTAAAACATCTGCCTTCTGCTCAGCTCATGATCTCAGGTTCCTGGTATCAAGCCCCATATCGGTCTCTCTGCTCAGCAGGGAGCCTGCTTCCCGCTCCCTCTCTCTCTGCCTGCCTCTCTGCCTACTTGTGATCTCTGTCTGTCCAATAAATAAATAAAATCTTTAAAAAAATAATAAATAAATAAATAATAAATAAATAAAATCTTAAAAAAAAAAAAAGCTCCCAATAGCCAAAGCTGGGATGATTTTAACAACAACAAAAAGGTGGCATGGAATTATAACCCAAAGTATAATAAAATAAATACTCATCAAGTCCAACCTAATATAAATAAGTGATTAAATAAGTAAGATGGGGGAAAAGAGATGAATCTCCCATCTTAAGAATTCCAAGTAATTTATATAAATATTCTGTCTGCCCTAATGGGGTTAGAATACAACTCCGTTCAGTGTACATTACTCAGTTACTTCCTTCCAAAGATTACAGTATGGAAAGGGGAGAAAAGGAGTAATATTATAGTAGAGAAATCTAACAAAAACTACCTCAGCCATGTGATCAAGTTTCACATCAACATTAGTAAGTAGTGGATACTTATATCAATATACCATTGACATAACGTGATAAAATGACATTGTACTTCTATGGTCTTCCTCCCCCAAACCCATAACTTCAGTAGAGGCCTGAGAAAACATCAGACAAATCCCAACTGAGGGACATTCTACAAAATACCTGACTAGTATTCCTCGAAAGTGTCTGGGGTATCAAAGACATAAACATTTCTGGCTCATTCTTCTCTGCATTACCATACTTCCAAGAGACCATTTGTTTTCTGAATGAAGAACTCTCTTAGTCATCCATCTAGTATCCCTTTATTGACAATGAATCTTTTGGTTTTTGTTTTACATAAAAACCTTTATTTTTCTTTCATTTTTGAAAGATGTTTTGTGGGCAGTTATTTTCTTTAATCTTCTGTCTTTTATCATGTTGAATATTGGGCTCATCAGTCTCATTTTTTAAAATAATGTGTCATTTCCTCTGGATGTTCCTATAATGTTCTCTTTCTCCTCTTCTTTTTCCAAAGTTTTGCTGTGTGTGCCCAAATGTGATTGTTTTTTAATTTATCCTTCCTTAGGTTTATACCAATGTTTGCACCTGTAATTTGATTTTTTATTAGTTTAGGAAAGTTCTCTATTAAGTTTTCTAATGTTGTTTCTGTCGTATTTTCTCACTCTTCTTCTTCTGGAATTCCAATTATATATGTTAAACTTATTCACCATGCCCCATGTGTCTGTATGCTCCTTTCAGTATTTCCTGTATATTTTTTAATTTTAATTTTAACTGGCTTAACTTCCAGTTTACTTATCCTCTTTTTTGCAGCCTAGTATGTTTCAAACTCCTATACTGAGTTATTTTTTTTTCAATTCTTGAATTTTTATTATTTTCCACAAATTTCTGTTTTCCAGTGAGATACTCTGTGCTTTCTTTCCTTTTTAAAAAACATTTTAATTGAATGTCTGTTTATATTGTCTGTTTTTTCCCAGGTTTTTATTGACCCTGTTTCTTGGCATGTCTACTAATTTTTTATTGAATCCCAGACACCATGTCTGAGAAATATTGTTGACACTCTCATTAGTGCTATTTTCCTCCAGAGAGGATATAATTTTCTTCTGGTAAGCAGAGTACAGGTAGATGAACTTGATTCATTCGAAGCTTGCCTGTTTCAAGTCTGCCTTAATTCAAAGGACTTACCATCTCTGGTATCTCAAATAAATCTAAAGAGTCCCTGCTTTTTAATGTATACTGATTTCAGTTTTTATTTTTTCAGGACTTTGAGATAAATGAAAACACTACTTAGCTTTTGAGCTCCTTTTAATAACTGCATGGTGATTTTTGTTTGTAGGGGTGTCACATTTCATGCACTCAGCCTGGAAGTTAGCAAATACTTTAATAGGAGATTATATACAGGAGCTAGGTTTAATTGCCTGTAGTTTCCTTTACTCTAGAACATTGGCCTCTCAAGTTATGACTATCTTCGTTACCCTGAAGTCCAATTTTGCCTCTTTAGCCCAGTGAGGCTTCTCCAAATTCAAGGCTGCTGCTCTCTGTTCAGGCTCCAAGGCCTGCAATGTGAAATAGCAAATATCGTGAGGAGAAAATAGCTACAAACATAGGGCTCAATTCACTGAGCTTTCCTTCTCTTTGGACTATTAGCCGTCATGTCCTGGTTGCCTATATTGCTCACATATTTTTTTCAAATAGCTATTCTTTCGAATTTTATCTACCTTTTGTAGTTCTTTTTAGTGCGATATTTAATTTGATACCTGCTACCCCATCATAGCCAGAAGGTTGACAACAATACTTAACAGATAAGTGGGTATATTAGTTATTTATATAAAAAATTACCAACTTAAATTGAAAATAAATATTAACACCCTCAAATTGTTTCTGTGTTAGGAATATGGAAGGGGGTTAACTGGATGTTTCTGGTAAGGGTATCATGTGAGTTTATAGTTAAGAAGTGATGGGGCTTCAATAATCTGCAGGCTTAAATATAGCTGAAGAATATATTTCTAAGTGACTCACATGTATGACAAATTGGTACTGACTTTGAACACGATACCTCATTGTCTTGCCAACTGGTAGTCCACAAAGGACTTGTTTAGTGTCCTCAAAACATGGTAGCTAACTTCTCTAAAACAAGCAATCCTAGAGAGTAAGTAATGTCATAAAAGGGAGTTAGTGTCAGGAGTCACACATAGCCATTTGTACAATAACCCATGGAGTTGACTAAATAAGTCAACCCTACTAAATATGGAAGGTACAATACAATATAAATACCAAAATCAAGGACCATTGATGACCATCTTAGAAATAGTCTGGCATAGCAGAAGGACAAAAAGAGGGAGAAGGAGGAAGAGTCAGAATTTAGGGAAAAGCTAAGAAATTAGCATTTCAGAAATAAAAAGAGGCTTTTTTTTTTTAAGAAAAAAAACCCAAGTATTATAAACATCAAACGTACAAATAAGACAAGAACTAACAAATATGCATTAGATTAGACATTTAGGTGCTCAATGGTGAATTTTGCCAGAGAATAATTTCAAAGAAGTGTGAAGAAAGGAGATTTATATGGTCCAGGTAATTATAGCAAGCTTTGGAACCTGAGAGGAGCAGGATTCTAGAACTAAAGCTGTGTCATTTGCAGGTGTTGATGAAGTCCAGGCTTTGATTAGGGCAAGAAACTAAATAGAAGTAATAGAAGAGAACAGTTGAAAATATGATTGAGTAGCTACTACTGGAGGATATTAATGAGAAGTTACATTAAAGCCAGGCTGTAATAATACAAAATGAATCTCATAAATAGATCAAAACATAAATGATATGTAGCATTACCAACAAAAATTTTAGCTCAAGAAAGTCTAATGTGTTAGCAAGTTTCCAACTGCCAAACTAGAACACTGAGGTTGACCTAATACATTTGGGTTTGTAAGAAAAAAAAATAGTAAGGACGAGGATGAATAAGAGCTAGGGAGAATGGTAACAAAGATAAATAAGTCAACAACCCAGGCACGGGGTACAAAGACAAAGCCTATTTACTAAAATTGTTTTAGTCATACCGGGATTGAAGTCCCAAAATAATACCATTAGAGAAATTTGTTGGTCAAGAGACATTTCATCCTTATGATTTTAAGGCTTATATGAAGCTTTTCAAGTTGCCCTGGCTAACAGTTTTTTCAATGACAAATGGATTTTGAGCAGGAATGATCTTTACTTCTATTTCAGTATAAGGTTTTTAAAATTTCACTTGTCAACAGGTGCTTTTGTTTTTATATACACTCATCCATTCATACATACATACACACATATGAAGGGGCCACACAAAAATATTTGAACTAGTTAAAACTTCACTCAAGTCACTAGTAAAAACAAAGATGCAAAAACATTATACCATACTTGTTAAGTCCCAATGCATAAGAGGTAGAGGACACCAGAAATAAATGTGTTAATTGTCAACATTATTTAGTTGTTCCCCCCAAATTTTGACCATTCTGAAACTTCAGTTCTGTATTTCTTTTCACCCATTATCAATGCCCATAATCACCTTCTCATCTCCTTTATTGAATTTGCTACCCTCTATTTTTGCTCTGTTTTGCATATATTCTCTTTGTACCTCTGAATCCACTCCCCACTCTTTTCTACCCTGCATGGTGCCGCAGGAATCTGACCAGTGTGGTTTCAACAGTTCTCTCACCTGCTTGCTGACTTCCATTTAGATTTGGCCAAAGGAAATTAACAAGAGATCAGTGAGTGGGAGGGGAGTGCTTTAGGGTATTTACTCTACTAACATCCTCTCTATTGTATGTCACTGCAAGTTGGCTGTGACCCTTATTAAAAGTCATAGGTCCTGTCCGCCAGTCCTCATCAGGTCTTAGAAACTCCCAGTTCTGTTTATCATGTGAAGCTTAGAGGATGGAAACAGCTCACAGTTGGTGCTGGTGTGGGAAATTTAATTATCCAATATAGTTTCCTAAACCTTCACGCAATTCTGTAAATAAAACTTTATTACATCGCCTGGTTTGACCATGCCAACTTATTCCTTCCAGGATCCTGAAACAGAGTCTATGTTTATTGATTCTTCCAGGATATAAATTTACCATCTTTGATTTCTTTAAAAATCCATATTTAAAAAGTAACATCCATGGCTTTTCTTATGCTGTTCCTTCTATCTGACCCTCACCATATTTCTATTTCTTCAGCTCTTAGCCATTTTTCAATTCTTAGATGAAATGCCATCTTCTCCTAAGACCCTCCCTCCAAGGTGACTCAAGTGCACAATCCTGGTTAATAGCTGTTTTTCTGGTATAATTGTCAATTGCTTCTACCTTCGTTCTTAAAAATGTACAAGTTCGGATGATAAAGTAGTCACCTTACCTATGAATCCTTCAACCAGAAATAATTTCTTCCGATTCTGGTCTCTATATAACTTTATTTGCATTCTTTATACAGAGCATTCTTTTTATTATTATCATGATCATTTATGTTTATCTCCAGTCCTTTCATGACCTATATACTCTTTGAGAGCAACAACCATGTGTCTCACTGCCCTGTCCCTCTTAGCCCCTAGCACACTGGAAACTACATACGTAGAGAAAGTAACTACATATATATAATACAAATTTAAATTATATATATGTATATATACTATATATACATATATTTATTTATATTGCATACATTTAAATTATATATAGAAGCTATATATGTAGAAGCTATATATATGTATGTATACACATATATACATGTGTGTATATATTACAGAGAGAGAAAAGAATGAATAGCATGGTTCTGCAATACATCTCCTTCACAGTATTAAACATTCCAATGTAATCATTGTCTTTGAATTAAAGTTAGATGGAAATTCTAAGAAGGAAAACAGTGATCAGGCACATATTTACTTGACTTTCAGTATTGTTGACTTTCTCAGAGAAACTATGACTAGCTGAGTGCCAGGTCAGGAAGGTAACTAGTAGCATGACAAAACAAATAGGTGAGAATAATATAAACTGAGGGGTTTGCTCCAAAACAAACATGTGGCTTAGAAGTGCTCCAAGAATTGGAGTGCACTAAAGGGGCTAATTTCACACAAATAAGGCACAATTATCTTTACAAAAATTTAAACTCTTTTTAGGCTCAGTATTCTGGGAACATATAAGGTTACTTTTTTTTAATCTTTCCAATAATATGGCATACTTCTTGATGACAAGGAACGTATCTCATTCATCTTTGTTCCTCTAATATTCATTTACCCCACTAACAATATATTGCTGAACTAATAATGGTGGCCTTCAAATGTAGATCTTTAATCTCAGACTAAAAGTATAATCATGTATGTATATAATTTCATTTATATACACTTATAAACAAATTTAAATGCTAAATTACATCTCCATTTAAAATTTGGGTACGTGTTTAATTGTAGGAATCACAGTTTAGTACGAAATAATTGTTACAGAAAAGAGTGCTTTAAAAATATCCATATATATCACACTATGCTACAGATAATACAAAGCAATTCAAATCAAGCTTTTTCTCTGGCTTTTAGGCTTAGGCTGACAACACCCAGCATGAAACTGAAATTTGGAAAATGTTGAAAGAGCCCATCTCTTTCCTCAGTGGCTTGATTTGCTCACCATGTAGACATTCACTACACAGAACTACCCTCCACTTTAAACCAAGTTTTATTATTAAGAAATTAAACATGCACTCTTGAGGCTTGGTCCAACTCAATTTTAATAATATCCACCAATTTTAGAATTATAAGAGATCAATGCATTCATAAAGTTCTTCATTCCACATTGATGGCTCTCAGTGTGGTGACATGAGAGAAACAACTATGGAACTTTTGATTATGTTACTTGCCAAGGCTCTACTTCTGAGCTATTATCAATAAGGTCATTTATCGTTTGAACACACATGAGAATATATGACTGAAGAGGAGCTCAACCAAGAGGATAACAGCTGTGTTGCTCCATGCCAAGAGGGTGGTGATGCTTTGCTACTTTGGACTGACCTTCCAGCCTTCCTGTTTTATATTATCTCTCCTCTCTTTGCTACTTCTTACCATTGGCAGAAAATGTTAGGTCAACCAAAATGACCCCACATCCTCTCCTCCTCTCTACTGTTCACTCCAGGGTGACATATCTTGGCAGGTAACTATAATTTGAACATATATGTATTCCTATATATGGAGAGATGGGAGTAAGAGTCAGAAAATAAGTAGAAGTGGCATTGCAGTATTCTGTAGTTACTATTAATGGTCCAGAAATCTGAATAATTCTATAAACCATAATTCAACAATGCATGTTAGGGATGAAAAGATACAGAATATAATTTAATTTATCTACACTGGCTGTGGAACTAAGTAAGAACATTTCCTCTGATTCACTGTGGAGCTTCCAACTTTGGTTTAAGAGGCATATTTTTCCTGAATGAGTCTGAAAACCACATCATTGCTTGGTACTTTCAGTAGTTCTTTTATTTGAAATATGCATGATTTTTTACACTAGGCAACCTCACAAATACTACAGATTTACAATATAATAGAATATCAAAATCTTTTCTGCCTTGCCAAGTTTTCAGCAGTCCTATAGTGAACACAGATTAAAGCATAGAATCCTAGAGAGTGTGAGCAGTAGGTTCCACTTTACTATTAAAAAAATAAATTCTAACTGTTCTTTATAACTGCAATAACACAATTTTCTGGCTTATGGATTGAAATGTCATATTTTACATTACAAGGAATGTTAGGCATCATTTCAAAAAATGTTCTTCATTGACAACTCATGAACCAGACGATCTGTTTTGGAAGAAAGGCTCTGCAATAATGCTACCATTTATATTATCTTTATAATATATACATTTTCCTGTATATATTATACATGTATATATACACATGTATATATATAACATACACATTTTTTCTTTTTCCTGTATATATTATACATGTATATATTATACATGTATATGTACATGTATTATGTATATACATGTATATACATAACATACACTTTTTTTTCCTTTTACTTCCTCAAATTCCTTTTGGAAGACAGTATAAACTACTCAAAGAAATAATCATGTCCTCAGCAACAATTATTTCAGTATCATGGAAGATTTCAATTTGTCAGCTTTATTAAAATGCTTCTTTTAGCTTCACTCAAGAATATTTGCTTCAAATCTACACATCCAGGGTGGCCAGCTTGAGATAGATTTGTTATCTTCTACATGGTTATTTTCAGTAGCAAAATTTGTAATTCAACTACCATTAGGAGTTACTAAAAGCAGTGGGACCTAATCTGATTGTGTAGGTATGTTTTAGGGAAGTTGTCCCATGAACAGAGATATAGAGAAACACCCTGCTGTGATTGGCATGTAGTTGGACCTTCAAAGTTGGAAGCTATTAGTAAGAGTTGTCTCTTGAAGGAAGTCTGACATGAGATTAGCTATTGCAGGTTCAAGTGGAAAACAGATTTTGGCAAATTGGACTTTATTTTGAATTTCACCTCAAGAAGTCTTCAGTCAGGTACTTAATACTGTTTTCTTATATGCTTGATTTTAGAAACCATCATGCCATGAAGATGCTTGAAAATATCAAAAGCCTTGACTAATTTAATATTCCTTAGGAATTAATATAAATAATAATATATTAAGTACTTAATATAAAGAATGAACTTTACATGGATTATTCCATCCAATATTAAGATATTCCTATAAAGAAAAATACTATACCATCCCATTGTACGGAAGAATACTAGAGGTTCTTTAAACTCTCTAGGTTCTATAACTTCCTGATGGTCACAGCTACAATGTGGTAGAGTGAGGATTTTGCCCAAACAGTTTAACTCTATCACCTTACACTCCTAGGCATAAAACTTTAATCCCAGTACTGTGGTACTGTGATTAAGAACTATACAGTGAAATGTGGGCTTAACCCTGATTTTGTCACTTTCCAAGATAGTGATTGCAGGGAAACTACCCTTTCAGAGTTTCCTAATCTGCAAAATGAGGTAATAATATAGATTTCATAGACTTATTGTGAAGGCTAAATAAAAATAACAAAAAGGGAGCCAGTAGAAGACTTACGTTTCAAATTGTAGAAAGGTGGGGTGGGGGCTACTTAAAGTCCATACATCTCCATACATCTTTCTTTATTTTTTTCCACACATCTTTTTAAATAAAACCATAGAAATCAAAACAGGGAGCAAATAAAACTATCCATAGCTATTCCTACAGCACAACTGGGAGAGAGGTGATAATGCAGTTAAGGTTACCTTTAGGTAGGGAAATAAATATCTGGAGCCAGCAGAGTTGTCTCAGGATCACATAAAAACAGAGGGTCAGGTATGAAATGTGCAGAGGACAGAGCAGCGGGAGTAATGGAATACAGACAACATGCTAAAGTTCAAGCCCAGAGGAAGTGATTTCCATCCTCGAGAAGTGCTAAAAACAGATCCAAGTTTGATCAGAACACTTGGCTACTAGACAGTGATCACTAAGAGGTTGGACAGTATGCAGTCCAGTTGCAGCAGTCTTGAGAAGGCATGGTTCTGATGAAGAAAGAGCACCTAGAAAAGAGAGGTATCACCTGGAGGCATGGTAAGAGGAAAAGAAGAAAATGGCAGAAAGAGAGCTCTAAGGAAATAAAATATTTTCAAAAACATTAGATAAAAACAGAAAAAAAGATCCCACATACCCTTTATTATAGATGCTGCATTTTGCTGTGGAATTAGAAGATGAAGCTAGTGAAGTTAGAATTTGGTAAATTTCAGGAGGAAATTTAGTAAGCCTTGCAAATATCCCTTCATTCCCTTAGGATCACCTGCTATTGTTTGTTCAAATTCCTCAGACGTGCTCATGAACAGAATAAAGAACCCAGAATCCATTCAAATACATTATGAGAAGGAAAAAGAAGTAAGTGTCAACACTTTTCATCAAATGAAGTACACATACACAAACAGTTGAGGCAGAAAATGTAGCACAACATTCCACTATAATTAAACAATCTAGTTGGAGGTATGAAAGAGCACCATGAATTAAAGGCCGTAAACTGAATAGAAGTCTTAATAGGGACTTCTGGTTTGGGCCCCATGGAAGAACTTGGAAGTCATCACTCCTGTCCTTACAGCAAGTAAAAGCTGAACAAACTGCAAACTGATGATTATTCTTGATCTCCTTAGAGAAGTGGGGTTACAAGACACACAGCCTCTCCAAAACCTAGAGGGACAAGTGAATCCAGAGTCAGAATTGAGATGAGGAAAGCTAGTCCTTCCAAATAGTAAAATATATTCTACAGTTAAAACAATATGGATATTCTGTTTATTTTTTTAAAAGATTATCTGTGAGAGAGAGAGAGTGCGTGAGCAAGGGGAGAGAGGGGAAAAGAGAGAGGAAGATTCTTAAGCAGTCTCCATGCTAAGCTTGGAGTCCAACGTGGAGCTCAGTCCTAAGACCCTGAGATCATGACCCGAGCTGAAACCAAGAGCCAGATGCTCAACTGACTGTACCACCCCAGCACCCCTGAATATCCTATTTCTCATATGATAAACTGATAACAGAATATCTAGTAAATAAATACTAAACTGTGAGCAAATACAAAATAACTACTTGAGGGCTCTGGAGAGTGAACAAAAGCAGGTAGACTTTGGAGTGTAGTTAAAATTTGGGGGAAGAAATTGCCATTTTCTTATTTTAAGAGAATGTGAGATCTAACATGTGAGATTCTCATTTTATGACTTTGGCCTGAGAATAAGCCACAGTTGAAGAATAAAGTAGTCAGCAAAACTCATAAAATGTCTTCCATCTTTATAAGATGAGGAGGCGGGAGACAGAACTCTGGCAACAACAGCTCAGAGAATGAGAAAGAAAATCCTGGAGAGGAGAAAAACTGAGCCAAGAAAACGCACATTCTGGGAATGAACTCTGCCTAAAATTTTGCCTTGCCCTTGGATCATACATTTGTAAGTCAGAAGTAAAGCAGGACAGTTAGGGCTTGCAGAAGTGAATGGAGACTTGAAAATGCTTCCTACCTAAGTCAGAAGTGGACTTTGAGCCCAAGTAAGTTATTTGCCTGCTAATACAAAAATACCAGCACTCTTTGGAACAATGTAACAGAATTTAGGGGCTCCACAATTAACACTCACAGTGTTTTAGATACAATCCCAGTTTATAATCCTTGACATAGAAAGAATTATGCTAAGGAAAAAGATGAATAGAATGCAAATCTGAGATTACATAGGTATAGGAATTTTCAGCTGAGAACTTTGAAGTTTCTATTTATAGCTATGCTCAATGAGATAAAAGAAAATATTCTCAATGAATGAGAATATATGACATTTCAGCAGAAAAATAGTATAAAAGAGAGACAAAGGGATATTTTATAAATGTAACATATATACTTGAGATAAGCAATTCACAAAATGAACTTATTTGGAAGATGGAGATAAGAAAAGATACAGTCTTCAAATTTGAACATAGACCAATAAATATTATCCAATCTGAATTAGAGAGCAAAAGCATGGGGAAAAAATTAACAATACTGAGGGACCTATGCAAACAGGCTATCACATAGGTAATTGTAGTCTCAATAAGAGAAGAGAGAATAGGGCAGACTAAATATTTAATGACATAATGGCTGAACATTTTCCAAATTTGGTGAAAGACATAAATTTACAATTTTAAGAAACTTAGCAAACCCTAAACAGAAAAAAAAAACAAAGAAAATCATGCCTTACTTCTCAAATTACTGCAAATCAAAGAAAAAGAGACAAAAATGAAAACAGAAGACGTGATATATGGATTTAAGAGAGCAAAGATTTCTCAATAGAAAGTACTGAAGGCAGAAGACAGTAGAACAAGATCTTTAAAGTGTTGAGAGAGAAAAAAATGATCACCCCTAATTTTGTACCCTTCAAGAATGAAGGCATGGTAGACTTTTCCAGTCGAAGGGAAACCGAGAAAATTTATTGCAAGAATCACTTTCAAGAAATGATAAAGTAAATTTTCCAGTTTAAAAAGATATATCATATGGAAAGTCAGATCTTCCAGACATAATGAAGAACATTTGACATGTTAAATACAGAAGACTATGTGTTCCTCCTAATTTTTAAAAAATATATGTGACTACATAAAACAAAATTAAAACATTTTCAAGTGAGGTTTATAATATATGTAGATGTAATGTGGAAACTATCATAAAGGATGATATCAAGGAGAGAGAGGATAAATGAATGAATGCATTTGCAAAGGTTTTAACTTTTGTATTAAGTGAAAATGTATTAACTCTGTGTAGATTGTGCAAAGTTAGATATGTGTACTATAATCTGAGCAACTACTAAAAGTAACACAGAAAGGTATACTTAGAAAAATAGATAATTAAAATGGAATTTTAAAAAGTATTTCATAATACAAAAGTGAACCAGACAGGAGAAACCGAGGAAATAACAAAGCAGAGATAACAAACTGAAAAGACAAAATGGTCATTCTGTATCCAACCATATAAATAATTACATTAAAAATTAATGGATTAAACATTCCAATTAAAGTTATTAGAGTAAAGGAAGATAATTTGGACAATACTAGAAACCACCATGACTTACTTCTTCTGTTCAACAATAGCAGAATACATCTTCAAATACAGGTAGACAGTATGCTGGGCTTTGAAACAAACTTCAATAAGTTTAGAAAGATTAAAATCATCGAGTATGTTCTTTGAAAACATTGGAATTAAATTAGAACTCAACAACAATATGATACCTAAACTACAAATGTTTGAAATTAACAATGCATGTCTTAATTATCTGTGGATAAGGGGCGCCTGGGTGGCTCAGTGGGTTTAGCCCCTGCCTTCTGCTCAGGTCATGATCTCAGGGTCTTGGGATCAAGCCCTGCATCGGGCTCTCTGCTCAGCGGGGAGCCTGCTTCCTCCCCCCCCACCCCCGCCTTCTCTGCCTACCTCTCTGTCTACCTGTGATCTGTCAAATAAATAAATAAAAAATCTGTGGGTAATACCAAGTGACTCTAGAAAATGTTTTTAACTGAATGATAATGAAAACGCAACATACCAAATGGTATGGAATGCAGCTACAATAGCAAATATATTTGCTCAACCTATTTTTAATTTCTGAGAACCGGAAATGTTCAGTTTATAAAATACCAACAATGGAAGAATGAAGGATAATTCTTGGATTTCTTAATAATGGATTTTGACTTCTAACTCTATTGTTAAGATATAGGCAGTTACACTGCCAACAATTGAATGAAGACTCTCATAAAGTTTTCCAGAGTTCACACTCCATACATTTGCTTTTTCCATGTACCCAGGGTCTTTGATCCCCAAAGACTGCTTGAAAAATAATTGTCATGAATGAGATCCATAACTACAAAAGATCCTCTGATCAACGGACATGCCTACTCTGCTTTCTGAAGTCTTTAAACAGGCAAATTAAGGAAAAGGGGTTGATTAAAATAGAGATGCCACTTTGTTCAATCACAGCTTCCCTGCTTTCCTGGTTCTTTTGAACTCTGTGCAAGCCGTGTCCTTCTGTTTCCATGGTTATGGCAATATTCACCTTCTCAGTTGAAATACTTGTAGGTTTTTAAATTATCACTCCAAATCTTAACTGCCTCTAGTTCTTAGAAATAAATAATCGTGACGAACTTGGTTAATGACATTACTCCCACTCCATTTTAATATGTGCTATACTAACATGCTGTTTTAATACATGCCTTGGGGAAAACTCAAGATTGCAGGAGAAAAGGGTTGCTTACTTCCCAATTTAGTAGATCCAAGGGCAATAAGAAGTGGGACAGAATGTTTTGATATCAATGGGAAAAAAACCACTCTCTACTTGACACTTGAAAAAAAATTTAAGCAGGGGCATCAGACAGTATTTATATCCTTGCAGAACTCACTGATCTTCCTCAGTGAAAGAACCCAATGTGAATTCTTCCACGGCTTCAATGGTCTGAATACAAATTGTATTTATGCCGCTGAAAAATTATCTTAACTTTTTTTTTTTTTTTTTTTGCCTTTCTCTATATGCTTGAGCATAGTATCCAGGGTCTTGCTTACCTATCCATGCTGTTTCTTAATCCCCCTGCACAATTTTTCACTGTGTTCCAGACTTACTTAATAGCCCTCCCTCCATTTAATTTTAAAAACTCTTATTTATCCTTCAGATCTGAGCTTAAAGATCACATGTAGGAAACCTTTTTTTCTGTCTGTCCTGTGAGCCCATATCACTATCTACATTGACCATGATAGCATATCATTTTTGCTTACTGATTTGTTTATATCGTGCAATTAGTTCATCCCTGTTATGTGTATAACCTTAATTTTTTCACTTAATTCCTAGATAGGATGATTTAATGAATAATTCTGCCTATACCAGAAGACTCTCCTGACATGTCTTCGCCTCTGACTGTGCTTTAGCCTCCAGAATATTTCACGATATTAGTCAGAATATGCTAGATTAGTACTTCTCAAACCTTTATGTGAACACAAATCTCCTTGGGATTCAGTAGCTCTTGGATGAGGCCTGAGAGTGTGCATTTCTAACAAACCCCCAGGTTGTATAAAGACTGAGTCTGTGGATTTGTTTTGAATAACAAAGTTCTAGGCTGCAGGATTAACAACAACAAAACTACACTAATGGAATCTAATGGAATCTTAGTAATGGAATCTTAGTAGTTTAACACAACAAAATTTTCTTTCTTCTCATGTAAAGCTTAGGACATTCTCTAGTACAGTTCTTTATTCAGTCACTCAGAGATCCAGATCATTTCCATTTTGCAGCTCTTCTCTCTTAATGGAGTTTCCAATGTTACCATCAAAAAATGAGATAAAGAGTCAAGCAGGAGCTTTTTGCTAACTGAACTCAGAAGTGTCGCATTTACTATCACATCCAATGTATAGGCCCAGGCTTGTGACATGGACCCACTTAATTCAAGGGAATGGGGAGTGCCAAGAAATGAGACGAGAGCTGGCATGAGTGAATGTCCACTAGTGTCACCTAAAGCAGTGGTTCCCATTCCTGGGTGCATAAGAAAATTACTCAAGGAGATATTAAAAACTATAATTTCTAGGCTCTACCTCTAACCAAATTCTGATTTAATTAGCTTGAGCTGGAATCCAAGAATTGCTATTTTATAAACATGTCCCTGGTGAGTGATTCTAATGTGTAGCCAGGGATTGAGAACCACTGATTTAGCAGCCTAAGCTCTTCTTCTATAGGATTTCTGCCTGACAAGTACAAATAGAACAAAGACACAAAATGGGGCAGGAAAATTCGGGGCATCTTTCTGAAGAGGTGGGGTGACTGTGGATGTCTACACTTCCTTCAAAACTGAAACAAGTAGGATATATGCTCTTCCTATTCAGTGTATGTTCATCCTATTTAAACTTTAGGGTAGCCATGTCTGGTCAAATTTTTTCATCTTAAAGTAATCCAAAGCATCTTCAAAGTTTCAGTTTTTGTGACCTATACCAGTTGATTAGAGAAAGCCAACCTCATGATATTTTAGGGACAGAAGAAAATGTTTATGAATGGATACTTAGTTTTTAGGAAAAAGAATCATTACATTTCTTGATTTTTCAGGTATATATGTTTTGAGATATTTCTATCAAAGAGTCAACATATATATTATTAGAAGTGGAATCAAATTATGCCCTTTTAATGGGAAGTTATAATATTTTCCAAAATAGAGAAAAGCAGAAATACCTACCTAACATGAGATCAGTTTACATTACTTTGGAGAAGAAATACCAACAAACTATGAATATCGCACTAACAGAATTGGCGTATTATCAGGGACTGCAAATCTCTCTAATACTAAAATGTTAAATTAATCGAGTCCAAGAGAAAGTTTAGTGATCTAATTCACTGAGCTATGGTATGTCCTTGGTAACTACAAACAATGTTTAGAGCAAATGGATTGCTTTATTGCCAATTAATTTCCAATTAATAACCAATTCCTAGCATTCTTCTACAATTTCCTGTGAGGTAAATAAAAAAGTACGCTCTAATTATGATCTTGGAAATTTTCCAGATCATAGTTATATCAATCACTTGAGTGGAGCTGACTAATACTGACATAAATAGACAGGAGATTTGCATCTGTTTTGGAGTTCTCCCCCCTCATCAACTTATCAGAGCATACAAAATGTATTGGTAAGGACCTACAAGATTCCATTGTTATAAACCTAAGTATCCATCTACAGATAAATGGATAAAAAAAGTGGAAAAAAACCCATAATGGAATATTATTTAGTCTTAAAAAAAGAAGGAATTCTTTGTCATTTGTGACAAAATGGATGAACCCAGAGGACATTATGCTAAATGAAATAAGTCAGACAGAGAAGTCAGACACAGAAAGGAAAATACTATATGATCTCACTTATATGTGGAACATAAAAAAGTAGAACTTAAAAAAACGGAGAGGATAGTGGTGGTTGCCAGAGACTAGAGGGTAGGAAAATGGAAAGATGTTGGTCAAAGCATAAAATTTTAGTTGTGCAGGATGAGAGAGTTCTCAAGATCTAATGTATAGCATGGTGACGATAGTTAATAATACATCATTGTATACTTGAAATTTGCTGAGAGTTAATCTTAAGTGTTCTCACCACACACACACACACACACAAAGGTAACCATGTGAGGAGTTGGATATGTTAATTAGCTTGATTTTGGTGATCATTTCACAATATAT
This sequence comes from Martes martes, assembly GCF_963455335.1. Taxonomy (NCBI): domain Eukaryota; kingdom Metazoa; phylum Chordata; class Mammalia; order Carnivora; family Mustelidae; genus Martes; species Martes martes. Next base: position 39,323,821 of record NC_137899.1, read on the forward strand.
ACATATATCAAAACATATTATACACCTTAAATATATATAGTTTTTTTGTCAATTATATGTCATAAAGTGGGAAAAAATTCAATTCTTATATCACTGACTTCCTATATTTTCTTGAGTAAATCTTGGTATGATTTTTGTCTGTCATCACAGCTTTTAAGTGTGATTTATTTAGTAGATCAACCCTTTAAAAGAACATTTTTAAAGTTAGTTTTGAAGGGCAAGGTGGATTTTGCTGAGATATAAATATGTTAGTTAAAGATGCTTATTCTAGAACTTCAAACAGAAAAAGTCCTTCTAAAAATAATTATTATTGTGTCAACTGATAAAACAAACACTTGCCTCCATTACTGAAACAGATATAGAACATAGAATATATAGAATGACCCTAAATCCTCTATTGGTGACAGATCTGGCTCTAAAAGACATTCTCAAGGCTTTCTAATTTAAGGGTTTTTAAATTCTCATCTGAAAATACATCATTTTTCTTTTCTTTTCTTTTTTTTTTTAAAGATTTTATTTATTTATTTGACAGAGAGAGATCACAAGTAGACAGAGAGGCAGACAGAGAGAGAGAGAGGGAAGCAGGCTCCCTGCCGAGCAGAGAGCCCGATGCGGGACTCGATCCCAGGACCCTGAGATCATGACCTGAGCCGAAGGCAGCGGCTTAACCCACTGAGCCACCCAGGCGCCCCATTTTTCTAATTTCATCTTTTTAACCACTGTCTGTTGAGAATTTGCCATACGCTTGGCTTATGGTGATAGATGCTGAAAACAATCAAACAAACAAAAAACCAGATGTGGTCTGTGATATTATATTGTGCTCCCACAAGTTATTAGTATATGAATTTTCAAAATGCAGCCCAAGTGCATTTTGTTGTTACATATACTTCCTATATATACTTCCTACATTATAGCACAATATGGCAAATATATACTTTGCCTCTGGCAACTATTCCTTAGAGTATTTTATATAAACTTAGAAGGAATGCTTTCCTAAATGTTTTAGGTTGTCAGTAGTAACAACTTCATGGTGCCACATGCCACATATGACAAAATTGGATTATTAAAGTATAGCAACAATCTCATCTTGAATTTAGGATTTTGCATGTCCATCACTGGGGCTCAGGTATTGCTAAGCCTATTTGAAGAAATGGTACACCACCCCAATAGTCAGTGATATTTATTTGCTTTGGAAAGGTTGTCCTGCAGCAAAGAAGTTACCACTGGGGGAGAAGATGATTATGAATGTTGGATAATGTCTATCACTCGGACTTGGCTTTCCGTCCAGCCTCCTAGTACCTCCATGTATGAGTCTTATGGAGAATAAGGAAGTTATAAACATGATGTGAACAAATTCTCCCCCCCTCCCGACCCAGTTCTGTAAAACAGGGTACAAGCAGAATTCTCCTACATTGATGAGTTTGATAAAACTTGATAAAACTTTAGCAGAGAGCATGGTGCCAGTGGTGCCAATGGGTGACAATGTAAGAAGTTTCCATTACCCGCAAAGGGTAATATGTCAGACAGAATACTGGCATAGCCCAGAAATAACCCTAGTGCAGCAATGATCAGGAACAGAGATGAGAATGCCTGAAAGAGTAACAGTGACACTTAGTAGAACTATGGAGCCCAGCAAAGCACTGATTATGCTTCTTCATAAGCACAGATGAGACATTCTCAGCCAATCATATAAATACAGGGGAACTGGGAGGGAGGCTTTGCAGAAGGCCAAAGTCATTCTATGCATGTGAGAGTAGCCAAATCTAAACTTCCTAAACTCTTTCTGATACAAGTTTCCACTCTAGGGCTTATACGATGTCATGCATATGAGAAAAGCAAGAAAGTAACATTCGAGTTACCACTTTTAATTTAGATCCATTCTTAGTCACCACCTATCAGAATCTAGGAAATTTTTAGCACTGATATGCAAAGTTTTCTGCTTTTATAAAAGAAGGTAAATATGAAACATATTTAATCACACATAATCGTTATTTTGCTACATCATAATTAAGAATAAATAGTAAGTAGTTCACAGAAATGACAGTAATTAGCATTAATTTTATGCAGACAAACCAATTTTTAGAAAGATTTCCTTAGTTCATTTTGCTACTTTTCCTGTATGCAGAATCAGTATTGACATCAAAACTTTTTATCGCTATCATATACTTTGATAGGCTGGCACCACCCACATTTAAACTGATGCCAGACAAGTTTCTCAACCAATCAGTAAGTGTTGTATGCTGTATGCTTAGTTGCCAAAGAGTACTGGTTAGGTAGTCTAACAGTAATCCCAAATGTGACTTTTGTGTGAAGAGCTAGGCACAGGTAAAAAGAGGAGAAATTAAGGTGGGCGTTGGCAAGTGGAAGAGAGAGAACATGATGCAGTTGTATCACTCAGCACTTCTGAGATGTAAATAAGGAGTAATTTTAGAATTGAGAGAAAAGAGGAAGAATATATCGAAGACACATAGTCAAGACTAGGCTTCTTGTTATTCTTCTGGTACCAAATCTCCACTTGATAGCCTAAGGTAATTCAGCCAGTTGTGAGCAGTTTGAAAAGTTCTTCCATGTGTGAAGATGTCTTATACTTTATTTGTATAATTAAAATTAAGCTTTTCTGAGTAATGACCTAGCAGTACAGAAAAGAATCTGCTGTCAAGTAATAATTGTGAATTTATTCACAATAATTCCTATGAGTTTGTGCCAGAACCCTGAAATTATATGTGCCAGGAGATCAAATAAATGTGGTTCTACTTGTGGTAAAGGCAGATTTTGTCATTTGTACAAATCCTTCCTGAGGACTGGTCAAATGATTAAAAAGCATCCTATTTGAAGACACAAGAAGGCTACTAAGGTAAGGAAGAGTTATGGAGCAAATATCAGGGCAAAGAAGGAAATCCAGAGAGGTGAACTTGGCATTGGGGGACACTTTTCCTAAAGGAGTGTAAATTGATTGCAGTGGAACTACAAAGGAGTCAGAGAAGCTAAGAAGTACTTTCAACAGAACTTAACAAGATCCCTGGAATCCAGGGATCACTAAGGAGGAACACTAAACCTCCAGTTTTGGATGGGAACCTTGAATCCTTAGCTTGGAAATAATAGTGAAAGCAAAATAAAACCTTTCTCTTCAAGTCTAAAACCTAGCTACAAATCATCTCATGTGTAATTGAATTAAGGAATCCCAGGATAGCTAGTGTTGGTAAATATCTGCCAAAAACTAACATATCTGGGAGGAATGTAACATCAAGTTTCAAATTATCTTCAGATTTTTTTTCATTTTCATTTTCTGGCACCTAATAAAAACTAACCAACCATCTAAGAATGTACTTTTAATAAAATAAGATAAATAAAAGACAAGAGAAACAAAATCAGAAGAGATCCAGATAAGAGTTATCAGATACCATCTAAAGTAACTATGCTTAATATAGTAAGGAAATAAAACACAGAATTGAGAATTTATTTATAAAATTGGAAACTAGAAAAGAACCAAATGGCAATTCTAAAACTGAAAAATTGAAAAACTTTAAATATAAAATTAAGAACTTGATGGAAATTTAATAGTATATTAGACATAGCTAAAGAGACCATAAAGAAATTACAATATATGTGCAAAGAGAACATCATGTGTAAGTGATTACAATCTCCATTTTTACTAATACTCTTACCTATTTAAGCAATAGTTCGGCAATGGTCCTCTCTCAGTTGAGTAGTATTGTTCTCAGGGTTACCCAAGTGCCTCAGTAATTTTGCATTAGTTTGCATCAGTATTCTGCAATCATTTCTTCAACTTCTCCTCTTTGAACAACTATCCCTGGGATGTTCTTCCTCACTGCCGCAGCCACACGTGTCAGTACATCCCTAGCCTAGCCAATACACGGTTACAGATACTCCCATAGTCACTCAGTTAAAACTGTTCAGTTTTAACTAAAAAAAAAGAAAAAGAAAAAGAAAAAGAAAAAAAAACACACAAAACAAAACCCAAAAAACAAAACCAAACAGGAGTGCCTGGGTGGCTCAGTGGGTTAAGGCCTCTGCCTTCAGCTCAGTTCGTGATCCCAGGGTCCTGGGATCGAGCCCTGCATCGGGCTCTCTGCTCAGCAGGGATCCTGCTTCCCTTCCCCTCTCTCTGACTGCCTCTCTGCCTGCTTGTGATCTCTGTCTGTCAAGTGAATAAATAAAATCTTAAAAAAAAATTGGGGGGCCCCTGGGTGGCTCAGTCAGTTGAGCATCTGCCTTTGGCTTGGCTCGGCTCATGGTCCCAAGGTCCTGGGATCTAGTCCTACATCTGGCTCCCTGCTCTGTGGGGAGCCTGCTTCTTCTCCCTCTGCCTCTGCCTCTGCCTCTCTCTTTCTCTCTCTATCTCAGTCTCTCTCTGTCTCTCACAAATAAATAAATAAAATCTTTTAAAAAAGCAACAACAACAAACTTTTGGTCTGGTGGTGGAGCTCTAGGTGGCATGTAACTTCTCTTTTTGATCCTAACAATCAACATCATCAACAAAAAAATATATATATATTACATATTCCAGACTGTTGTAGGTGCTGGGAGATGGATGCATCAGTGAAAACAAAAGGGAAGCAAGCAAAAAACACCAAAAAGTTAAAAATCTCTGTTCTCTAAAAGAGATAAATGTACTGTAAATAAACAATAGATATAATAAGTAAATAAATACAAGTATTCTAGAATGTGAAGTACATGATAGTGAGCACATAGTGTTGTTTTTCTTATTGGTACTATAATTGAGCTAAGGTTTAAAAAAAAGTAGATTTTTATTGTTTTAGTCCATGAAATCTGTTCAGACCAACCTTATGACACAGCATATGGTGAATTTTTTAAATGCTCTTTTATACTGGGAAAGAATGAGTGTTCGGTGAGGTATTCTTCACATTTGGGTTAGGTGAGTTTTACTAAAAAGTTTTTGCTTTTACTAATTTTTTGTCTGCTCAATCCATTATTCACAAAAGTGTGCAAATTTAGACCATCATAGTATGCATTTGTCTATCTTTCTTTTCACTTTTGGTAAATTTTGCTTTACAATTAATAAGGATATATAAGTTAGGTTCATAAAAAGTTGGAGTTACTTTAGCTTTCTCATGAATTAAACCTTTATTTTATTATGACAACCTCTCTATCTCTGGTTATACTTTTTGCCTTAAAGTCTTTTTTTGCTTGGCGTTTGATGTTTGATATGGCAATACAAAGTTTTTTGGTTACGTTTGTACTAAGTGGTTTCTCTGGAGCATTGCTTAACACTGGGTCTCCCATAAGGCTGCAATCAGTGTGCTGGCTGGGGCTCATCACAAGGTTCTACTAGGAGAGTAAGCTTCTGAGAGTCCTCATGTGCCTTCACAGACTATTCACCAGAGACATTAGTTCCTTGCTATGTGGGTTTTTCCATTAGGGCATCTGGAAATATGGCATCTGAGCTGTCCTCATGTGCTCTCTTAACTTGATTGTTCTGAGGAAAGTCACCTGCTATGCTGTGAGCTTTCCCAGATGACGGAAGCCTTCTAACTGCCACTTGAGTGAGCTTGGAAATAAGCTTTATGATGACTGTCTCCCTGGCCAGCACCTTGATTGCAGTCTCCTGAGAACCCTGAGCCAGAAGCACCCAGCCAAGCCATGCCAGGATTCCTGATATAATAATGGTTGTTTTTTAAAGCTAAATTTTAGGGCTAATATGTACTATATGGAAATAGATAACTAATACAACTACCACGTGTTAAGAAGATATCCTGGCTTGTAGAAATCACATAAGTTATTTTCTTATGGGCACAATTTTATTTAAATCAATAGCATTTGCTTCCCCCAGCCCCCAGTTTTACTGATATATAATTGACATTCCATATTGCATGAGTTTAAGGTATACAGCATAATGACGACATATGTATATATTTTGAAATGATTACCACAGTAAATTTAGTTAACATCTGTCACCTCAAATAGTTCAATTTGTTTTTCTTTGTGGTGAGAACTTTTAGGATTTGCTCTCTCTTTTCAAATATGCCATAGAACATTGTTAACTATAGTTATCATATTGTACATTATGTCCTCGGTACTTATTTATCTTAAAGATTTTTTTTTAAATTTGATACTTATTTATCTTATAACTGTAGGTTTGTACCTTCATCATCTTCACCAAATTCCCTCAACCTTGATTTCTTTTTACTGATTAAAATCAATATGGAAATTTATTGTTTGGCTACATAGGTATCATACAGATCTCAAGGGTTATACCTGGGCCTAATAAGCGACTGGAGCAAAAACTAGACTCTTATTAATGAAGATCACCCTTTCCATTTTTATGTCATAGTTTTTCTGCTTCTCCCTCTGCATGGTTACAGATACTCTTCTGTCTCTCTCTCATTAATATGTGTCTATTTTAGTCTATCTTTCTGAATATAGTTATGTAATGCAGTTCCTAATTTTTGGTGTATTTGTAGTTCTATACCATTACCTTTATTAACTTATATTTAAAAGCTAATCCATTTCAACTGGAATTGTCCTATTTGGCTTGGTTTAAATTACAAATCCAAGTGCTAAGAAAAGACCACTAGACTTCCCGTGTCCCAGTGCAAATTCCCTGGAGATGGCATCTGTCTGATTCATTGTGATTAGCATTCACCTCTTCTCCCATTTGGAGTTCAGCTCAACTAAGAAATAGGGACAAAAGTCAGCGTGAAGGGTATTAAGGAGGGCATGTGTTGTGATGAGCACTGGGTGTTATATACAACTAATGAATCATTGAATGCTACATCAAAAACTAATGATGTACTATATGTTGACTAGCTGAACATAATGATAAAAAAAGTCAGCATGGGGACACCTGGGTGGCTCAGTTGGTTGGACGACTGCCTTCGGCTCAGGTCATGATCCTGGAGTCCCGGGATTGAGTCCCGCATCGGGCTCCCAGCTCCACGGGGAGTCTGCTTCTCCCTCTGACCTTCTCCTCACTCATGCTCTCTCTCATTGCCTCTCTCTCAAATAAATAAATAAAATCTTAAAAAAAAAAAAGTCAGCATGATCAAAATGCCCATTTTATTTTAGGTAAAGCTAATTTGCATGAGGAGGAACAGCATTTCCTTTTAAGATGGTGATTCCCCCAAGCTTTCCAGTGATACCTAAAGCTATTCACTGATAGTGACTGTACATGGACTATGAAGCAATTGGAAGTTGCCAAAAACCTATCATTTTCACTGACCAGTAGGAAGCCTAGTGGAATGGGAATGTCTACCCTAAAGGCCTTTTGAGAGTTTAAAAATTGTCAGTTAGTCTGGCATGAGACTCATAGGTCTGCCTTTTTATAAGTACTAGGTGATTTTTGAAGGGGTGCAGGAATCACATTTCAAGAAACAGCCAAAAAAGAAGAGCTAAAGGGAAGAAGCTAAAGAGCTAAAGAACTAAAGGGAAGAAGCAAGGAGATGGCACAGAGGAAGAGAAAGGAAAATAAAATACACAGTATGGGTGACAGGTAAATTTCTATAGGTGCCAAGAAGTTTGTGTACATTTGATCTCATTTTGAGATATATAACTATTATGTCTTTCAGGAATTAGTCAAATATTTCAAAATGCTTTCTTATTAAATTCCACAATATTTTCATGATCAGCAAACTTTTTCTGTAAAGGGCCAGATAGTAAATATTTTAGACTTCATAGGCTATACAGTGTCTTTCACAACCATTCGATACTGCCATTGTGGCACAAAAATAGACTTGGTGATATGTAAATGAATTGCATGATTATATTTCAATAAAACTTTATTTACAAACACTGGCAATGGGTGGTATTTTGGCCCATGAGTCATAGTTTGTCAATCTCTGGTAGAGCTGATTAGGAAGCATTGTCAGCTATTTGAGGAAGACATGAAACTTAATTGAATTTCTAAATGTTACATAGAAATTTAACAGGAACAATTACAATCTAGGTTAAATTGTAATGCAGCTTTTTAAAAATTATAAAGGAAATTTATAAATAAAAATTCTGAATTGGAGTCTATTTTGTAAGTTATGGAGATCTAATGTGATTACATTTAACAATACTGAATTGTATACTTGGAATTTGCTGAGAGGATAGATCTTAAGTATTGTCACCATAAAGAAAGAAGAAAAAAAGAAAATGGCAACTATATGAGGTGATGGATATGCTAAACAGTTTTTAAAAGAATTTATTTATTTATTTATTTATTTAAGAGAATGAGAGAGAGAGACCATGCAGAGGGTGGGGGGAAAATAGGAGGAAGAATCTCAAGCAGGCTCCACACTGAGCCCAGAGCCCAGGTGGGGAAGCTCAAACCCATGACTCTGAGATCATGACCTGGGTTGAAACCAGGATTTGGACGCTTAACAACTGAGCTACCCAGGTGCCCCTAAATAGTTTTATTTTATAATGTATATGTGTATCAAATGATCATGTTTTATACCTTAATATATATAATTTCTAATTACCAATTATACTCAATAAAGCTGGGGGTAAAAATCTACTTGGCAAATGAACTCTGCTGAGCAAAGAACAGTTAAAAACAATAAACTACTTATGGTCCTTGAAAGAAAAGATGTTTCTTCTAAACAGCTTTATAGTAGTTACTGAGATTATAACTTATGCTAAGGAAATCATAGTAGAAGGAAAATCACATTTTTAACTTGTATCTGAAAAATATTAATGGGAAATCTTAGCATATGGACAATGTATTATTAAAATATGGGGAAGACATCTCCATCCCTTTCATTGACTCTAAAACATTGCTTATGTCTAAGGAAAGGATTTCTGATATTGCAGGTTCAAATATATCATCAGTACCTAAATGTCAAGGGTTAAGAGATGTTCAATGAAATGCGGTTAGTGAAATGTCATGTGGCAGAATTCCAATCATGAAATGGTACAAAATGAGGGGTCACAGCAACCTGTGGTGTGAAAGAAAATGTCAGTAACAGAATGGAACAGTAAATAACACTATCCTGCTTGTTATCTGAATGGACACTTGACAATTCATTTCATCTTCACTTGATCACTTTGCTTCCTCTCTATGATCTGTGCACATATGAATGCCCCCTTTTGCTCATTCTCCCTCCCCAACATATATTTTAAATAGGCACTGTTTAAATACTTTTAAAAAATAAACAAAAAAGATAATAAGATAGAGAACCCCACTGAGCTCAAAGGTAGCTATTATTTCTCATAATAACTCAAGCAAAATATAGTGAGTTTAAGATATTATACTATGATAGAAATGAGTTCTTGAGCCAGTTAGATTTTAGGAAATTACTCATAGTTTTTCGATCTGATAGTCTTATCGAGAGAAAGGCGATCTGAGCTCTGCCTTCCTGTTCTCTATGATTTGTAGCCATTTTTTTCATGTTTTCTAGAATGCTTTATTTGTAGTACCGCGTAGTGTCTGCCACTATTGAACTGTGTTGCACACAAATGCTGCAGCCAAAACATACCCAGTTTGCTGGGAATTAGACCAATTTGTGTGAAGTTGGTAGTAGCTTTGGAAATAGGATTTGCTCTGCAGTTGGTAGACTATTTATTTAATTACCACCCAACTAACCAGCCTCCCAGCACCCTCATTCTTGTGTAGTCTCCCCTATAAATCTGGTCTGGCCCTGAAATATGCTATAACCAGTAAAATGCAGCAGGAATGATATTGTGCCAGTTCTTGACTGAAGCTTTCGGAAAACCCAGAGGCTTTTGCTTTTGCACTTTACATTTTTGCATTTGGGGAAGAGCCAGCTGCTGTTCAAGAAGTCAGCTACTTTGAGAACACTAAGCACATGGCCAAATTGACTAGGAAGATTACCCATGGTTGAGAAATGAGGTGTCTAGGCAATGACAAAAACAGAGGCCCTAAGCATGGGACCCCAGTGGAACTGATGTCGCCAGCCCCCTGTCACTTGAGCCGCACCAGGTATACTCCGTGCTACAAAGAGGAGCTGAGCCAACCCACCATCCTCTGTCCAAAGTCCTGGCCCACACAGAATCGTAAGCAAATAAAAGGTGGTGGTTTTAAGCCACTAAGCTTTGGGGGAGTTATGCAAACACAATATATAACTGAAGTTGAAGAAGAGGGGCAATCATAGGCAAAGCCAGGAAAAAGTAAAAACCCTGGTAACCTAACAGTGTTCTTGAGGGAGAGCCAGGAAATGTCATCATATACAACCAAACACATTCTGCCCTAGGTGCCTTCAAACAAATGATGTACCATTACACCAGGCAAGTCTTTTAATAATGAGAGGAGATAATAGGGTCCCATCAAACAACAAAGGGATGGGACATATATATATATATATATATATATATATATATATATATATATACTGTTTAGCTTTTGGGACATAGGTCCTATCTGGAGGGCAGAGAACAGAAACATTCCTCTTCTGCAGGTTACTTTTAATAGAAGGGTCAAGAAAGAGAACAGAATTTGTCAATTTGTCAAGGTTTACAATCCTGTATTTGCATCAATAAACAAAATTTTGATATAGGCAAGGTGTTATGGCCATCCTGAGACACCCACTCAAAATTTGGTTTGGATGTCAAGACTAAAGACAACACAAGTTTTCTGGGGGAGAGCAGAGCAGGATTCTCAAGCTGGTTAAAAAATGGCTTGAAAGAGGATAAAAAGGAGGCTTGTTTGGGGTTTTCATGGTGGAGAAGTGGAGTGGGGTAGTGCCCTTACAGAAAAGGGCATGCCTGGTTTGAATTTCTTATCAGTGCCAAAGAAGGGAGCATCTGGACTTTCTTATTAGCTTGTCTGAATGTGAGACAAAGGAGAAGAAGCAGTAGTGGGGCTCAAAAGCTTTCAGCAGTCAAACATCTGAAAATGGAGTCAAACTCTTTGTTACAATCCATCCCTTAATGTTTGATGACTAAAATGTACCATGCTCATTTAAATGATTTTGAACTTATTTAAGTAGGCCATTAGGCATTCCATGAAGCCCAGTGTATGAGACCGGCAAGGGGGAGACAGGTCCTTGAATGTCTTCCTCAAGAGCCCAGCATTATATATATACTGAAAAGTAAAATGAGTGCCTTGGTCACTATCAGTAACATCTGGAATTCTGAAGAGGATAAGAAATGTCTTGATGAGGCCGTGGATTTTAGCTTTAGTGTGAATAGAAACATGTTTGACCTTGATATATGTTTTGGATGTCTATGAGGCAAGAAAGTACCAGAGTTCTTAGGGTAAAGAAATAAGGGGGGCAGTAGTGGATAGGGAATTGTTGTTGCTGCCACTGAGTAGATCTGACATCCAGACCATTTGCACTGGTTCAAGAGACTAAAATTGTACAAATAGGGCTGATTGTTAGCCAAGGCATCCAGTGCTAATACGCCTGATATCCAGTGTTTCAATGCCTGAAGTCTGACCAATTATGCTGATCCTTGTGTCCTGTCCTCTATCAGAGACATCCTGGTTAAGGGTTAGAAGGCAGCTGCTCTCTAGGGAGTTCCATCATTTGTGGATGCTGATAAATAATTTCATCCATAAAGTTCACAAACTCCTTTTGCTATTCATTCAGTTGATCCCAGGGGGCTCAGGTAGCCAGATACCTGGAGATGGGTTATCTTCTTTCATACTCTGGCAGATTGCAGGAGACTAAGGACAGAGGAGGCAACCCCTCCTGCAGGAAGGACATGTCAGAGGGCCCAGGCTTTTCTCTGTCCTATAGCAAGACATCTCAGCAGTCATGCTGAGTTTGAGGGTTGCTACTTCCGTGATCCAAGATAGGCAGCTGGGTATGGAGTGTCATACATCCAGTGTGTGGAGAAAAATTGCTAATAAAATAGCATAGAGCATTGGGTCAAGGGGGGCAGTTTTTGCATCGGAAGCCTGTGGGCAATTTGTGATCTTTATAGGTAGTCAAGAGACTCAAAAAGACATGAAAAGAGGTTGCAAAAGCCTCAACGACAAAAGAGTCTTTGGAGATACTAAAGGGAATGTATATTGTACTAAATTTGAACAGATTCTAGAGAATTTTGTTGTAATCTACAGTAGAAAAATATGTTTGTATGGAGTTGGAAATTTCAAGAATATTGATATGGAAACCTAAATACATGAGACCACGGCATCTATTCATTCTTTACAAATATAAGAAGAGGCCAGATTAGACTATTAAATGGAGAAGTGGGAATAATTACCTCTTCTCTATATAGGACTTTTATAGTGTAGTTCAGTCCTTGAAGGCCCCAATTCTAATTTGAGCTTTATTAACTATTTTAACTAGAGAGATGGTCTATGGAGTCCTATTTTGTCAAGCTGATTTATAAGTACAAAGACTTAATTTAATCTTTAATTTACTATTCATTAGGTCAGGGCAATTATGCTCATTATAGGATGTTTTGGGGCAATAAGTGCTATGAATATGGGGGATTTAGGCAAGACAGTAGTTTCAATAGATAAAATGAGATGCATGTGTACTTAACTTTATGTTCAATAACTCCCCTAAGATTATTGGGGGGGGGTACTTTGTTTCAGTTTAGTGGGATTTCCCAGTATAACTGTAATTTGAGCCCCCATGTCAATTGAGGCCTTAAAAATTTGCCAATTGGTGCGTTGATATGAAAGTTATTTAAGAACCTATACTGTAGAAGCACAAAACTGATCAGCACCTTTTTTTTCCTCCTTTTCTGTGTACATTACTATAGTAACTTTTGGATTTCCAATTGGGTCAAATTGTGGACCTCTTTTTTCATTTATTTATTTATTTATTTTGTATGTTTCCTTCCTCTCTCCCTCCCTCTCTCCTTTCTTTCTTTCTTCCTGCTTTCTTGCTTGCTGTGTGTGTGTGTGTGTGGTTACTGGATATACTTCAGTGGGTTCCTCTCTACCCTACTCATAATAGGCTTCTTCCTCCAGAGAGCCCCAAATCAGTGTCATCAGGATTAGGTATCTCACCTCTGGCAATGGTTGAATTAGTCTGTGATTGTGCTACAGGAATGCCATGGGTGTTTTTCCCTACATCCTTGAGGATAAGTATCTTTTTTGGCAACGGAGACAAAAGCACAACGGCAGCAGCACCAGCAAAGGCATTTTATAGTGTCTCAGTGAGCCCTCTGTCTTTAGGAAGGTAGAATTCAGCAATTTCCATTTTCAAATAATGACTGCTATTCAAATAACTGTTCTCCCTCCCCTGAGGTACCGCCCAGTAGCCCATGCATATCACACAGGATGTAATCATTCCCTTGAACTCCCTGTGAATGAGGCGTACACCTGAATGAAACACAGCAGGTCACAACTGGTCACAAGGCAAGAGTCAGTCTCTGAACCTAGTGTCAGTCATGGTTTTTGCTGGAATCAGGATACCTAATTTAATCTAAGACATACAGGTGAGCCCGGGCTGAGACACATGACCCAGGGCTGCTTTAATGAGGGCCTGAATCACATACTTCTTTCCCTAAAAGTCAATTAATTATTAAAACTTAGGTTGGTTAAATCTGTAATGGCGGCTCAGTAGAACTCAGAAGATAGAGCACAGAGCAGCACAGCTCAACATGCAGGCTAGCTACAGGCAGCAGCTCAGAGTACACGCTTGCCATCAGACAGCAGAACCTGTTAGTAAGCCAAAGAAAGAGAAGAAAGACCTCCAGTGACGGTGGTTATTGTCTCGAGTCAGCTGTGACATTCTACAGAGACAGGAGGCATACACAGAAGCAGAATGGACCTCTGCCAAAATCTGGTTTGGATGTCAAGTCTGCAGGCTCCAGGCACACACAAAGAGGGGAGGAAAAAGGTTTCTTTATGTAATGAGGCTTTCTGGGGAGAGGAAAGCAGACTTCCCAAGCAGGTCCAAACATGGCTTGAGAGAGCAGAGGAAAGAGACTGGTTTGGGTTTTCCTGATGATTAAGAGATGGTGGGAAGGGGCTTTTGTGGCTTGACCTCCCTTTCAAAGAAAGAAGCAGTTCTTATCAGCAAGATGTGGGGCAGAAAGGAGAGAAGAGAGGTGAGGTTGTGAGAGCTCTCAGCAGTCAAACATCAGAGTCAGACTCAATCAGAGGGATTTCTGGATATAACCGCTCATAGTGGAGTGAATTGGCACTGATGGTTGTAGACTGTATGAGCTGAGGGGAGTTTAGATGACATGCTGTGGAAGATGGTAGCTTACTAGATCGCCCCAGAGGACACCCGGGTATTTATAATACTTTCCAAAGGGAAACAGAAGGATGAGAGCAAAGCTTTAAAATGACGCCTCCCCTGAAAAGCAAGTCTTTTATTTTTCTGATATTGTGGCATTTTAACAAGTCAACTTTAAAAGGTAATACCTTACATAATCAACATTCATCACTGTATTCCATATAGAGAAGCATGCATAGGACCTAATACTGTTTATGGCATGGGGGGTGGGGGGAGGACTGTGCAAACATTGGCTAAATAAATATATGAAATTTCTGGAGTTTCAGACTTTAAAAACTACTTTCTCACAGTTTATCTCATTTGATATTTAAATGCCTCCTCTGAGAAACACACTATTATCTACATTTTACAGGCAAGGGAACTGAGGTTCAGAAAAGATAATACCTTTGCTCAAATTCAGGCAGCGAAAGAGCCAAGGTTCAAGCCCAGTTATTTCTAAAGACTTATGTGTTTTTTACCAAAGCATGCTGTTCCTGCTAGGGATAGAGATAGGAGATCTCTATTTGGAGATAAATGAGTTTCTCTCGTAGAGTACTTTCTGGTTCTTTCATCTTTCTGATCTTCAAAACTCGATTTCATAGTCTAAGGGCTGTTTCAGTGAATGCTGAAAAAAAATACATTAGACACATTTATTTCTAATAGCACTTAATTCCAGTGATTCGCAAACTGTTGTTCAAACACTTTGTCTGGAGTAATTCTTATTTCTATCACTGACACATATTAAAAGTCCAGATTCAGGTATTCTCAGTGATTCATTTATTATACTTGATATCCTGAAATATTTTGAATTTTTTTTGAAGATCTGAAGAAAAAGAAATAATCAGATCTCTCTCCAAAGCAGTCCTTTCTTTCCTCCTAAATTAAGGTAAAATTACATCCAGGAGATGAGTTCTAGTTGCCTATAACCCTAAATGGAATTTGTTTAAAAGTCCTTACCACTGATTGTTCAGTCTGTAATCAACATTCAAGTTCAGAAGCTATATAAACTATGCTCCTTAAATGAGTGAGTCACATGAAAACTCTCACAGCATAACAAATTTTTTTTTAAGGAACGAAGTTTATCACAAGTAGTAGAAAGCTGAATTATATTTTGTTGTCAATTTACTCAAGGAGACCATTTTCAAAATAATATAGTGTAAAATTCCATCTATGCCTCGATTCCTAAAGTATCAAACAGCTGAATCCCTGCCATTATTATTCCATCTACTGATGCCCTCGATACCTGTCTCAGATAACATTCCCAGATGTCTTGAAAGCATTTCTCTCTTGGATGGAGAGCACTGTCATTGACCAAATTCGTTCCTTCTGGTGCCTCTCTTTCCTTAGATTCCTGATAGACTTGTCCATCAGACTACAGTTCATTTAAGGGTAGAAGTATCTGAATTCTAATGGAAAAATTGCCTAGATTCTCACCCTGAAACCCTGAAAAAAAGTCTCAGTGATAAGCTTCTAAATATACATTTAATTTCAAAGAAATGTGATTTACCTATTACAAAGGCATTGCTTTTCGTAGTTAATTACACGCCTCCCTGCTAATTCCGAGGAGGCACATTTCTGAGATCTAAAAAGAGGTAATGGCATCACTATCTGTGAACCCCTTCTGTTAATGTGTGCTATCAAACACTGGGCATTACCTTTACTTGTTTCTTTGTGTGTGGGGAGGTGGGAGGAGTGATTTCTCACAGTACTTATTATACTTTATTATGGCAGTTTAATTCCCTGTCTTATTCCTTAACAAATAGGATTCATGCATACTCTTTAGTTTTTATAGGTCTAGCACTGGACTTTGGTGAATGTTTGTTGAACTAAATCCTAAAATAAAAGTGACTTTTTTTCTTTCTATGGTATCTTCTCTGTGGAACCTTGAGCAATTCAAAATATATTGGCAGATATCTTTCCTGTTTCAATACCTTCCATTTGAAGGAGGATGGATTTGTGTGATGGTAAACTGTACTCTGAGTTTTTGATCCAAATGTTGTTTTTGTAACTGAGTTAATATTAAGGTTTCAAAGGGAAAAATCTATTTTTAGACTCACAATAATAGTATCATTACATCTTGTTTCAGATGCTGAGTGCTTCTATTTAGTACCAGTTGAGTACTCAGATAATGGCTTAATCATTTTTATTCTTCCTGTTCTATGATATGATACTTTGGGAAATAAAATAAAAACTCTTTGATGGGAGTGATAAATACATTCCACATATGACACAACTAGTTCCTACACCTGCATCATAAGTCTCTCTCTTCTCAGAATTCTAGAACTTTCCCCTACATGTAAATAAGCAATCTTTGTTCTCAAATGATGCTTAAGTCACATTTTTAAAAAATCCATTATGAATTTGGACAAACTGTGGCCCTATAATCCCTCAAGAAAGAGTAGTTTAGTTGAAATGACCCTTGAACTGTGATGAGCTGCCAAGTCATTGTAGATCCTCAGTGCTAGCCCCTGTTGCTGGCACAGTTTCAGCCCCTGCGTCAACAAGAAAACTTGGTTTCTCACATGATCCAGGCATCCCTGTGGTTAGTTAGCAAGAGACATGCATTTCTGTACTGGTAGAAGTGGAACTTGATTTTCCGAGTTCTTTAATTCCCTAATGAATGGGACTTGCTCACACTTTTATCTTTTTCTCCCTTGGAATTTATTCATTAGCATCCTAAGATGCTGTCATTCCCAACTCTACCCTCCTAAATATTTTAATCACTGAGCATGAATAATATATATAAGAATGTCATTCCCAAGCTTTCAGTTTTTACCCATTTTCTACAAAGTAAATCCAGTCTTTTTAGTAAATAGAAGCATTCTATGGTTTCACTCCCTCTCC
The DNA here is from genome assembly GCF_963455335.1 of Martes martes. Lineage (NCBI taxonomy): Eukaryota > Metazoa > Chordata > Mammalia > Carnivora > Mustelidae > Martes > Martes martes. The sequence continues at coordinate 39,340,770 of NC_137899.1, forward strand.
ACTTACCACCTAACCCTTTAAACTCTAATAATGCCAAAATGCTTCCCGTATTTCACAATTCAAAGAGCACTGTCTTGTGCCCTTCCTACCTTGCTTCACTTGGCTTTCAGTCCTTCATCTCGGCCAATATTTCCTTCAGGAAACCCAAGGTGCAAGTAAGAACCTTTCCATTGTGTTCCCTGAAAACATGAACATACTTCTAATCTATCAGTCAAAATGTGTATGCCTGTTATAATCTAATTAGGCATTATGATATACTATCGTTTTAAACAATATCTTCTCTGCAGCTGTCACCAGGAAATTCAAAGAAAGGAGTCATATCTAATGTGCCTTTGGCCTCCCTTGCCCATAGTACAAATGGTTCATATAGAGGCTAAGTAATTATTGGTTAAACTGAAGTGAACCAGAAATTAAAAGGGAGGTCTGAAATTATTTTCCTGAATACCTTATTTTAGAAGGACAAAGTTAATAGTTATGATTCACATATGGCTCTCTTAAGGAAGCAGCAGGGGTGGTGGGGTAAGGAAGCAGCAGGGGTGGTGGGGTAGGGGGGAGAACAAATCAACTAGTCATTGCTAGATTCCTTTAAAAACTCAAAACCAGGGACACCTGGATGGCTCAGTCAGTTAAGTGTCTGCCTTCAGCTCAGGTCATGATCCCGGGGTCCTGGGATCGAGTCCCACATCGGGCTCCCTGCTAGGTGGGGAGACTGCTTCTCCCTCTGCCTGTTGCTTCCTTGCTTGTGCTCGCTCACTCTCACTCTCTATCAGACAAATAAATAAAATATTTAAAAAAAAAACCCTCAAAACCAACCCTTGACACAGATCAGTGAAAATCAACTATAATATAAATTTGTATACAGCATTATTGAAAGTGATTTTTATTTGGACTTGAGTAACTTTATAGTATATCTTAATTAGAATAAAATTTGGGAGCATCAGGTTCTTGTCACAGGTGATTTGCATTAGCAGAACATTAAAAAATAGATATGTCCTCAACGTCCTCTTGTTGCAATATTGATCAAAGTTAAATGATATCTATTCAGTAAAGTTTACAGTCATATATCTTCCTCCAAGTTTCACGGATTATAATTTCCATGCTGAATTCTTTTGAACAATGTGGGCCAAAATAAACCAGAGGTAGAAAAAAATTGGTTAAATTAGCAGACCAGAGCTAAGCCAGGAGAACAAAATTAAAGTTCAATTTTGAGGGAGAAGCATTAGATACAAATTTTATTCAAAGTCATGGTGAGCTACACATACCACCAAAAAGCTCCTTAGACCACTCATTCATATAGAAATGATCCAACACATTGCAGACACTAAAAGACCAAGTTTTTCTGACAAAGTTGCATGTTGACAGTGAGGTTTTTTCTTTTGTTTGTTTCTTTCTTTGTCTTTAATCCATAACCCTTGAGTTCCCTGTTCGATTCTATTAGATGAAACACTGATTATTAATATAAAGTCATGCATTTGGAAAGCTGAGAAATCAGTCTGGGCTCTCAGTGTCTGTTATAGTGTGGGAGCATCCCATTTTTTTTGAATTGACCTGGAAAGTTGAGTATAAACTTTGTCAATATGGTCAAATATGGAGTCCCCAGACTTGGATTCTTTTAACCAGATTTCACCCAGCCATATCATTGGATTAACTAATGCCTCTGTAAAATGATCAGATTGATCATATTGTACACTGAATTTATAGCTAGTAGGCTATTCTCCCCTAACTATAAACACGTCTGCTTATACCAGATAAACTGGACGCTTACCAAGAGTCAGGTGTTTTTGCCTCTAAATCTCTTTATGCCAGTTTTCTTTGCCATGATAGTTTCCAAAGTCAGCTGTCATCATTTTTCTCCTCCCTGCATGAACATGCCACTGGTCTGCCTTCGGCTCAGGTCATGATCCCAAGATCATCCTACACTGGGCTCTTTGCTCAGCAGGGAGCCTGCTTCTGCCTCTGCCTGCTGCCCCCAACGGGGAGCCACCCACCAAGTGGGTGACTTGGTTGAGCATCCGACGCTTGATTTCAGCTCAGGTCATGGTCTCAGGTCATAGGATCAAGCCCTGCATCTGGCTCTGTGCTTGGCCAGGAGTCTGCTGGAGATTCTCTCTTTCCCTCTGCCCTTCCCCCTGTTCTCGCTCTCTCTCTCTCTCTTAAACCAATCAATCAATCAATCAGTCTTTAAAAAAAAAGCCATCTGTAATTCTCTGGTTTCTTATTCATCTGCCAGGGTAACTGAAAAGCCTTTGTGTTACAGATGATTCACCTATAAGACAGAGCCTTAGATCAGGTAGGTCCCTAATTGAGTAGATGAAACAGAGCTCCTTGCCCATCCATGTAGAATATATATACCATAAGCTATTCATAAACTTTTGCTGAACTTACTGAAAATTTTGGAACTGTTTTGTTACTGCAACATAACCTAGCCTACCATAAGAATGCAATATGGTACAATCACAAAAATAATTAATAAATTCATCCAGCATACAGTGGGCATCCACTAGGGCCAAGTAACGTTACAAGACACGAGGGTTAGGTTTGTACAAAAAGACACAGAGCTTACAGTCTAATGAGGAAAGTGGAAAAACAAACCTTTGACAAGGAGCAGTGATAAGCACGCAGCAAACATGTGCTGCAACTATGCCAGGCAGTTGGCAGAAAAGTGTGAGTAAGGAGTTTTCAGTGTAATATAGACATGGTAATAGATTAATATAATATAATAGTTCAAGAAAGTCTGTACAAAATAGTTGGACAGTAAAGAGAAAAAAGCAAGTAATTATCTGGAGATGTCATGGAAGGCTTCTCAGAGGAGGTGACATTTGTTTAGATCTTGAAAAGTAAGTAAGACTTTACCTACTGGAAAGGTTCATGTAGTAGTCATTAGCACTGCTCAACAAAATTACCTCACTTCCATTCTTCCATGATAGGATTGCACATCGAATCCCCTTTCAATTTAGAAATAGCCATGTACTTTTCTTTGGCCAATAAAATGTGAGTAGAATGAGTGAGTGATACTTTCAGGCAAAAAATTTAAGCGCCAATGCATTATTTTCCAGGGTCCTTTCTCATTTCTGATCACGGAAGTGCAATTGGAGATGAAGTTTCAATTAGCCTTGAGACAGAGGGACTATAATGAGATAGATGAGCCCCAGCTAGCCACATTACATGAGTGAAAATAAATTTTTATTGTTTTAAGACACTGATAGGTGAAGAGTCACTTGTTATTACAACATTACTAATTCTGACTGATATAGTATATTCCAGGCTAAGAGGAGGGCTAGTGCAAAAAGACCCGGAAGTGTGAAAGATTATTGTGCATTTTGGAAACAGTGAATTCAGTGGGACTTAAGTTCAAGGTATGTGGTGAAAAAAGGGTGAAATAAGATGAGGTAAGACAGGACAAGGTGTGAGTGGTCTCCTGTTGCTGTTAAAGGACTACTTGAAGCAAGAAAAAATAATTTTGGAATGGTGATGGTCAAGGTATGAGCACATGTGTACCTTCACTCACCACCTGACCCTGTGCTAAGGACAATCCTTTGTAAAGGGCCCTTAGAGAAAGAGTTTTGAATAAACGGTTGTCTTTTTGAGGCAATTATTAGATGTATTGATGAAGTCACGCTGTTAACTTTTTGTTTTGTATCATCTAAAACAGGATGTTGTGAAAGCGTTGAATATATTGTCTGTCATTGCCACCATATTTTGTTTGGAGAATGTTAATATCTCCTAAAAAAATAAAACTGAAAAAAAATTTTTTTTTTTTTTTAGGTTTGAGAGATGGAATAACATGCCGATTATCTGTGGCAGTGGGGAAATGAAACTGTCACATCAATTACAAAAGCTGCTAAGTTGCCAGCAGGAAAAGCATTGATTCTTGGTGAGTTCAGATCTGTAATTTCAGATACCTTTGTCATCTTACTGAATGGAAAACTTTGAAAAGAAAATCACTTCTTCCATTCATAACAATAACCATTATTGGAGTCTTTGAAAGGAACTGATAAAATGAAAATTTATTTTTGAAATACCCTCAGTTGTTGTTAATTTTTATTTCTAATTTAATTTTCATTTTTCCTTTCTTTGTGGTATCAGTTTATCAGCTCACTAGATTCCTAACGGGACTTGGTGTGACCATACAGTCAGTAGTTTGCAAGTTTTTTTCAACATGTAGCCAAATAAGAGTGATTCAGAATTGTGTGCATTCCTATCTCAACAAAAAAGCATTTGTTTCTATTAACAGTTTAAATTCTGGGCATAGTTTGTTTTTTCCATCCTGTTGTTTCCACTAAAGCCTCTGGTCTCTTCATGAAGTAGGAATCAAGATATTTAGAAAATTTTGAAAGTCTTTGCTCTCTATGGACTGGATCAAATTGTTCTAAAGTCAGTCCACGGGGACTTTTGGGACGGATGCCAGGCAGGGATTGACAGGTCTTATTTATCAAACATCTTTATAAGCCCTGCTTGGGACACTTGGTACACTTATCTAACCCCAACATCTCCCCCTCCTACCACCAATAACTAGGCTGATGACCGCCTGAAAAGTTTAGGAGTTGCAGATTTTTTGTTTAGGGATTGTGACAGAATCCTTTTTTTTTCCTCCCTAAACACAGAGGAAGACTATATTTCTGAGTCTCCCTTAAAGTCAGATTATGGCCATATGACCGGATTCGGTTAATGAGATATAGGTCTAACTAATGTATTCATTTTGAAGCCTGCACTAAAATTCTCCTATGTGCTTGCCCACACTCTTCCTTCTGTGGTTACCATGGAGGCCATGATTTCAAGATTGCAATGTTTGATAATGGAAGGAGCCTAGATTTCTGAAACATTCTTGAAGGAGAACTAGCTAACTTGCAGCCAATAGCAATGTGAGAAAGCAGTTTTTATCAAGCCACTGAGATTTGGTAGTTGGTTTTCACAATGGTTGGTATTTCTTGTTCTAATACAAGATAAATTTTGAAATTAGAAAAGGTAACCTTCAGGGCGTCTGGGTGGCTCAGTGGGTTAAAGCCTCTGCTTTCAGCTCAGGTCATGATCCCAGGATCCTGGGATCGAGCCCCACATCGGGCTCTGCTCAACAGGGAGCCTGCTAACCCCCTGTCTCTCTCTGCCTGCCTCTCTGCCTACTTGTGATCTCTGTCTGTCCAATAAATAAATAAAATCTTAAAAAAAAAAAGAAAGAAAAGGTAACCTTCTTGTTCAAAGTTTATAATAATATGGGAGAAACAATAGAAAGTCCTACAAGTAGGACTTCTAGACTCCAAAATGACACTTAAAAAATATTCATACTGACACCATGACTTACATAAACTATAATTCCCACTTGGGTTGAACCAATATTTAAGATTACTTTCTAGAGGACTGTGGTCACATCACTTTCCATCTTAGGTTAGGGACAGAGACAAAGTTGTAACATGTTTATTGTATAAGAATAGTACACAAATCCAACAAGTAAAAGCATAAGTTATAACAGGTGCAAGAAAAAGTCTGTAAAAGAAATTGTGACTTTTACCGACTTGTACTAAAGAAATATTTTGCAGAGTTGACTTATTCAAGCAATGAAATGAAGAAATCAGTTCTGCTTTCAATTTCATCATAACCAAATAGTGATTTCACATCACTAAACGCAGGTTCATTGAAACAGAAATGGTTTGTAGTATTTCACTTCTCAGTTTCAGCAGAGATTTTCATGCATTCCCAGCATCTCATGTATTTACTCACCTAGAAAATCTTTTAGCCTTTTGTATATAACTTAGGTGCTCAAGGGCTTGACAGTTGATTTGAGTAGCACGTTAGTATGACACATTCACAATCTTCAACTGGTGGTATTGGTTTGTGAGTAGCCTTTTGATAGAACAACCTCCTCATAATGTTGTACCAGTTCAATAAAAAATCCCATTAAGCTGCTAAACATCACTTTTTTGACCTTTTTGCTTCTGTAAGCTGTAATTAGAGTTTTAAAATTTCTTCCTTAAAAGCCAAGTTTTAGCACACAGACAAGTGGTTAGTGATTCATTATTGGAAAATGTAGTATTTTTGGCATTTCATCTCCTAAACTATTTCAAGTCTGGCCCACATGACAGACATATTATAAAAGCCATTACTTACTTTCTTTAATTTTAAAATCTTAAGTGGGTCTACATATTTGCAAATTTAGTCACTCTTATAGAATGGAAATGAACAGTTTTTAAAATTAAGTTACCAAACTAAGAAACCTTGTCCATTGTGCCTTATGCATCTTTCAGGCTCAGGTACTTGTAAGTGAGCATTGTGCAACAGAAAAGGTGCTAGTTTACAAAACTGAAATGTGGATTTTCTTCTGGTCCCCCACTTTGTGTGACCTTGACAAGGTCTTTTATAATAATAAGTAGCTTTTGGATGATACTTGAAAAGCCTCGAGTATTTTTGCATATGTCTCATCCTATATATGAATTGGCTAGAATCACAATTTTAGTTTACTAGAGATTCATCAGATACAATTTTAGAGGAGAGCAGGTACTATCCCTGTTCATGTAAAATGTTACCATGAAATTATGTGATAGATCACATTCCTAAGCTACAATATCTGTCGATCAGCAGGACAACACCCATAATATAAGGACTATCACTTTGTTATAAAGTCAAAGAACTCTTTTATCAAATCTTGCTACATTCAGGTCTTATGTTAAATGAGAAAATTAACTAATTTCATAATTTGTTCTGTCAGAGTTTTTTAATTTATTAAGAACTTACTAAGCCAAGCCATGAAACCCAAGTTTGTCTCACAGAAATATACGGTGATAAATTCAGCAAGCTTGCTAGACACATCTCCAAAGGCAAGGGAAACAAAGGCAAAAATGAGCTATTGGGATGTCATCAGGGTGTAAAAAGCTTTTGCACTGAAAGGAAACAGTCGAAAAACCAAAAGGCAACCAACAGAATGGGAGAAGATACTTGCAAATGTCTTAAAGGGCTAGTATCCAGAATCTATTGAGAAAAAACAAACAAACAAACAAACAAAAACAACTTACTGAGGCACCTGGGTGGCTCAGTCACTAAGTGTCTGCCTTGGGCTCAGATCATGATCCCAGGGTCCTGGGGTCAAGCCCCACATTGGGCTCTCTGTTCGGCGGGAAATCTACTTCTCTGCCTCCCACTCCCTCTGCTTGTGTTCGCTCTCTTGCTGTGTCTCTCTCTGTCAAATAAATAAAATATTTAAAAAAAAGAAAAGAACTTAATCAGACTTAACACCCAAAGAACAAATAATCCACTCAACAAATGGGCAGAAGATACAAACAGACATTTCTGCAAAGAAGACATCCAAATGGCCAACAGAATATGAAAATGTGTTCAACATCAACATCTCTCAGCATCAGGGAAGTAAAAATCAAAACCTCAACGAGATACCACCTCACACCAGTCAGAATGGCTAAAATTAACAAGTCAGGAAATGACAGATGTTGACAAGGATATGGAGAAAGGGGAATCTATTGGTGGGAATGCAAGCTGGTGCAGCCACTTTGGAAAACAGTGTGGAGGTTCCTCAAAAAGTTGAAAATAGAGCTACCCTATGACCCAGCAATTGCACCACTGAGTATTTACCCCAAAGATACAAATGTAGTGATCTGAAGGGGTACCTCCACCAATGTTAATAACATCAATGTCCACAATAGCCAAACTATGGAAAGAGCCCAGATGTTCATTGAGAGAGGAATGAATAAAAAAGATGTGGTATATATACACAATGGAATACTACTTAGCCACCCAAAAAGAAAAAAAAAGAAAAGAAAAGAAAAGAAAAGATTGCCATTTGCAACCACATGGAGGGAACTAGAGGGTATTATGGTAAGCAAAATAAGTAAGTTGGAAAAAGACAATTATCATATGATCTCACTGATATGTGGAATTTAAGAAACTTAACAGAGGATCATAGGGGAAAAGAAGAAAAAACAAGGCAAAACCAGAGAGAGAGAGACAAACCCTAAGAAACTCTTAATCATAGGAAACAAACCAACGGATGCTGGAGGGGAGAGGGGTGGAGGGTTGGGATAACTGGGTGATGGACATTAAGGAGGGTATGTTATGTAATGAGCACTGAGTATTATATAAGACTTATGAATCACTGACCTCTACCCCTGAAGTCAGTAATACATTATATGTTAATTAATTTAATTTAAATTTAAAAAATAAATAAGTGAAATGAAAAAGGGGAAAAAAAGAATGAAGACCTTTCTTTCTTTCTTTTTTTTTTTTTTTTTTGTTACTTCTATACCCCTAGTGCCTAAAATGTAACAGATGCTTAATAAATATTTGTCAGATGAAACAAATTACCTTTCTTCTTTTGGCTTCCAGAAGAAAAAGTTCTTTCACTTCCATCACTGATTTCAAAGAAATAGAAAATCGGATGCATATAGGATGTGAAGGGAAATGACTAAGGAAAATAAGCATATTACAGTGCAACATGGATAAGAAGGGGAACAAATGACCATGTATCTATGTCTTTCCTCCAATATTTTACTTTTAAATGCCTGTCAGTGAAGATGTTAATAGATGAAGCTTAATCTCTCTTACCATGACTTTGGTATAAGTAAGGAACAGTTGCAAATCTGAAATTCTTTACATCCCAGTGAAATGAAGCCACACTAATAGGATGGGTGGACATTCTGATCCAGTTTTACTGGTTTGCAAAAGAGAAAATTATTTATTAAAAAATACACAAAGTATCAAAACCTGGAACATTTTCCTTGTCACTATAATGTTATTTCTTTCCTATGATTGGAAGACTTTGAATTTCCTCTCCCTTTTCCCATTGCCCTCTTTCTAATGAAACCTCTAATCCATAGCATGAAACAACTGATGAAGAAATAGTAGAAGGAGTGGTTAGGAAGAATCTGAGTTTAGAGATTAAGAGAACAGGCTCAGGAACTCTAGATTTAAATGTTGCCTTTGCCTAGTAAGAGTTGTAAGATCTGGGGCACCTGGGTAGTTCAGTTGGTTAAGCGGCTGGGTTCAGCTCAGGTCATGATCCCAGAGTCCTGGGTTTAAGCCCTGCATCAGCTCCCTGCTCAGTGGGACGCCTGCTTTTCCCTCTCCCTCTTCTGCCACTTCCCTGTTTCTGCTTTCTCTTTCTCTGTCCAAAAAATAAATAAAACGTTAAAAAAAAAAAATCCTGGGGCGCCTGGGTGGCTCAGTGGGTTAAGGCCTCTGCCTTCGGCTCGGGTCATGATCTCAGGGTCCTGGGATCGAGCCCCACATCGGGCTCTCTGCTCCGCGGGAAGCCTGCTTCCTCCTCTCTCTCTGCCTGCCTCTCTGCCTACTTGTGTTCTCTGTCTGTCAAATAAATGAATAAAATCTTAAAAAAAAAAAAATCCTGGGGAAATGAATTCATTTCTGTAAGGCTGAATTTCATCATCTGTAAAAAGTAGATGATAACGGTCCACAACTCACAGAAGTAAATGACCTAGGAAAAGAAATGCTTTTACCCCAGCAACTATAAATAATAGATATCACATTTTAACACTAAGCAGAATTATCAAATCTTGGACTGTAAGAGAAGGCTTTAGATTAATTGCAAGGACTAACTTTCTGAAATGCACTCAATACTATCTGTAGTTCAGATGATTCCTATTGGGATCTGTTTTATACAAATACTCAAGTATCAGCAGAGTAATATACCTAAAGTAGAAGGATTTAGATCTCTCCACAAACTGTAAAATGACAGCCTAGGAAGTGATGCAACTTCCTTTTCCAAGAAGAAGAAGAAGAGCAAGAGTATCTTCACTACCAATTAAGCAATTAATGTATCCATATGAAGGTCAGTCTGAGCAAATGTTCATGCTGTTGTTCTAGCTAGAGAACAAGGGCAGCAGCATGACATTGAACTAGCAATAAAAGATCTCATTTAAGTTCAGAGGACGCATTACAGTTTATTGATTGGCAAAAGCAGATTCCTTCTATCCAAAATAAAATGAGAAATTGAGCCAAAATGGCTATTTGTAACTTTTTGAGATTCACAATCCATCTAATCAACTCAAGTTCATAAAGAAGGGACCAAACTTTTTGCTGTGTCTTTATCTTATTTTGCCTGAGGAGTAAAATTTCTTCTATAGAAAATAGTTGTATCTTTTTTTGCTGTTATCATAATACTTCATAAATGTTTTAATATACCTTTACTCTTCACAAATTTTGCTAATTCTTTTCTTTAAACTTGAAATAATACTTAAATATCCAAAAAGCAAACCCAAGTGGAGAAATAATAAGTCTTGCAGGTAATTTTTAGAAATCATCTGATTCCAATTCTGGTTCAGTTTTCATTTTGGCATTAGCTACATCCATGTTGATATGGACATTTGTTTTTTCTTTTTGTTTCTTTTTTACTTTTTCTAGCCAACTTCTGATCCCCCTTCATGGTTTGCACACACCCCAAATGAAAATTCTAATTATCTACTTTCCCAGAATCTCAGTGGCTGGTAACCTCAGCCCAGGCTGTTGAGGTTGATAGTGAGGTAGAAAATATATATTAATCTTCTAAGAGCATGGAAGAGAATTGATACAATCCAGACATTTCCTTAACAAGATAGTATATAAAATATAAATATTTGACATCTATCTAAATGGGTCTATTACTTTGAGTCAAATTTAAACTATCATGGCGAAATAATTTCTATTATAAATAAGAATAAGAAAAGTTTATACACTGGGACTGTTATCACTAAGCAGTGTTTAGAGTAAATTTATAGCTATGATATAGGTATAAAAAATTTACTATATTAAAAAATAAGAAAGTTGTCAAATTAGTGATCTAAACTTCCACTTTAAGAAACTAAAAGAAAAGGAAAAAAGTGAACTAAATCCAAAACAAACAAAAGGAAGAAAAAAATAAAAATTAGAATGGAATTAAATGACATAAAAAATACAAAAACAGACACCTGGGTGGCTCGGTTGGTTGAGTGTCTGCCTTTGTCTCAGGTCATGATGCTGGGGTCCTGGGATCGAGCTCCTCGTCTGGCTCCCCGCTCAGTGGGGAGCTTGCTTATCCCTTTCCCTCTCTCACTCCCCCTACTTGTGCTCTCTCTCTCTAATAAATAAATAAAATCCTTAAAAAAAGAATAATACAGGGGCACTGAGTGGCTCAGTGGGTTAAAGCCTCTGCCTTCGGCTCAGGTCATGATCCCAGGGTCCTGAGATCGAGCCCCGCATCGGGCTCTCTGCTCAGCAGGGAGCTTGCTTCCCCCTGTCTCTCTCTGCCTGCCTCTCTGCCTACTTGTGATCTCTGTCTGTCAAATAAATAAATAAAATCTTTAACTTAAAAAAAAAAGAAAGAAAAATACAAAAACAATGGAGAAAAATCAATGAAACCAGAAGTTAGTTCCTTGAGGGCGCCTGGGTGGCTCAGTGGTTTAAGCCGCTACCTTCGGTTCAGGTCATGATCTCAGGGTCCTGGGATCGAGTTCCACATCGGGCTCTCTGCTTGGCGGGGAGCCTGCTTCCCTCTCACTCTCTCTGCCTGCCTCTCTGCCTACTTGTGATCTCTCTCTGTCAAATAAATAAATAAAATCTTAAAAAAAAAAAAAAAGAAGTTAGTTCCTTGAAAAGATCAACAAGATTGATAAAACCCTAGCTAAACTGACCAGTAAAAAAAGAGAAGACTCAAATTACTCAAGTGAGGAATAAAATAGGAGATGTCACTACCAACCATACAAAAATTAAGAGGATTATAAGGGACCACAATAAACAACTGTATGCTAACGAATTATCTAACTCAAATGAAATGGAAGAAAGCTAGAAATTCCTAGAAAGAAAGAAGAAATGGAAAAATCAAATAAGACAAATTTTGGAGGGGCACCTGACTGGCTCAGTCTATAGAGCATTTAGCTCTTCATCTTAGGGTTGAACTTTAAGCCCCATGTTGAGTGTAGAGATTACTTAAAAATAAAATCTTTACCTAAAAAAAAAAAAGAGAGAAAGAGAGAAACTCTGGAAATTTACTGGAGAAGAAATAGAAAATCTGAAAAGACCTATAAAAAGTAAAGAGATTGGGGTGCCTGGTTGGCTCAATGGGTTAAAGCCTCAGCCTTCAGCTCAGGTCATGATCCCAGGGTGCTGGAATCAAGCCCCGCATCGAGCTCTCTGCTTGGCAGGGAGCCTGCTTCCATACTCTCTCTCTGCCTGCCTCTCTGCCTGCTTGTGATCTCTGTCTGTCAAATGGATAAATAAAATCTTTAAAAAAAATAAAAATAAGTTTAAAAAAAGTAAAGGGATTGAATTAGTAATTTTAACACTTCACTCAAAGTAAAGCCTGGGTGTGCAAGACTTTATGGTGAATTCTGTTAAGCAGTTAAAGAAGAATTTAATACCATTCTTTCATAACTATTCAAAAAAAAAAAAAAAGAAAGAAAGGGAAATTTACCAACTTACTCTGTGAGGTCATTGTTACCCTGATACCAAAACCAGACAAGTCAGTATGAAAATAAAAACTATGAACAAGTATCTCTTGTGAATCCTGATGCAAAAATCATCAACAACAGGGGCACCTGGGTGGCTCAGTGGGTTAAGCCACTGCCTTCCTCTCAGGTCATGATCTCGGGGTCCTGGGATCGAGTCCCGCATCGGGCTCTCTGCTCAGCAGGGAGCCTGCTTCCCTCTCACTCTCTCTGCCTGCCTCTTTGACTACTTGTGATCTCTGTCAAATAAATAAATAAAATCTTTAAAAAAAATCATCAACAACAAATTCAACTCATAAAAAGGATTATACACCATGTCCAAGTGGGATTTACATATGAAAATCAGTTAATGTAATATACCACATTAATAGAATAAAGGACAGAAACCACATGGTAGTAATCTGAATAGATGCAGAAAAAGTATTTGATAAAACTGTCTCATGGTAAAATCACTCAACACACTAGGAATAGAAGGGGTAAGAGAGGGACTGTTCATTAGCACTGGATTTCTTTTCAGGGTGATGAAAATGTTCTAAAATTAGGCTATGGTGATGGTTTCACAATTTAGAGAATGTACTAAAAACTATTGAATTATATACTTAAATGAGTGAATTTTATGGCATGTATATAATGTTTCAGTAAAGCTGTTAAAAAATCCATACCTTTCCCGTCTAAATAGCAGTTGTTAAGTAAATATAATGTAATACAAAGATTTCCATATACAAAAGATGTAAAAATAAGCTATAGCAAAAACAGACAAAATTTGGGGAGCCTGAGTGTCTCAGTTGGTTAAGCCTCTGCCTTCAGCTCAGGTCATGATCCCAGGGTCCTGGGGTTGAGCCCTGCATTGGGCTCTCTGCTCAGCAGTGAGCCTGCTTGTCTCTCTCCCTCTGCTGCTCCCCCTACTTGTGTGCTCTCTGTCTCTGTCAAATAAATTTTTTAAAAATGAACAAAATTTATATGAAGAAATATTTAAATGTCTACTGAGAGACACAAAAAAATAATCCTTTTGTGTAATAAAACCCAGTATTATGAATTTGTTATTTTGCCCAAATTAATCATACTTGAGGCTACCTATAGAAAATGCTAACATCATATGTAGGGAGAATTTAAGTTGATTCTCAAATATATTTTAAGATTAAAAGTGTACCCAAAATATCAGGAAAAAAGTAATGAAATAGAATCACCCTTTCAGCACTCAACTGATATCATAGAACTAAAACAGTTAAAATTGTTTGTATGGAACATATTAGAGTCCAAATAGCCTCAAAAAGCCTCAAAAATGTATGGAACTTTGGTTTCTATATTGGTTTACTAAACAAGCTGAAATCAGAATGAGAAAGTAAGAGGGAAATTTATTTTCATCCCATTACTGTTTTTAACTCATTCCATCAGATTTTTCTTCCACTCCTGAATTAATTAACTCATTCAGCATTTTATAAATATATGTTGAGGCTCTACCATCAGCCAAGCACATTCTTAGGTTCTGGGTCATAACACTGAACAAAACAGGCAAATCTCTTCCCTTCTAGGATCTATATTCTCCTTTGGAGAGATAGACACTAAACAAAACAAATAAGAAAATACATAGAAGGTTAAATGTGGTAAGTATAGTGAAGCAAGATAAATGAGGTGAGGATAGTGAGCTGAAATAGAAAGGTTTTAAATATGTGGTCCAAAAAGGATTTTTTTAAAATATTTTATTTATTTATTTGAGAGAGAGAGAGAGAAAGAGAGCATGTGATAGAGACAACACAAGTGGGGGGCAGGGCAGAGGGAGAGAGAGAAACTGACTCCCCTATGAACAGGGAGCCAGATGTGGGGCTGGACCCCAAGATCATGACCTGAGCTGTAGGCAGATGCTTAACTGACTGAGCCACCCAGGTGTCCCCCGCCCCTGAAAAAGAATATTTAAACAGAGACTTGAAGAAAGTATAAAGATAAGCCCTTTGGATATCTGGGAAAGCTTTTACCAGGCACAACAAGTGCAAAGAGCCTGGGATGGATGTTTGCCTGATGCATTTGAAGCTAGAACAAACTAGGGGAAAAGGAAGTGGCAGGAGATGAGGTAAGGGAAGCAACAATAATTCACAGAGACATGATAAGGATTCTAGCTCACACAATCCGCACTGCCGCATCTCCTATATCCTACCATATACACCACATAGCCACTGTCTACTTGGCCCTGACAAATAGATGTTTTTCAAAAGAGCTCTGGCCCAGCAACCTCCTATGGCATTCATTTGGTTCGTGAGAAAACTGAACACCTTTGCCCCGTCAAACTCAGGTAACACAGGCTGCACCTACCATAGCTATCACTTCTATTCTCATGTCACCACTTGTACTATGTTTTGGTTGAGGTTGATAGTGAGGTATAAAATATATATTTATCTCACATGTACTGTGTTCAAGGCAAGAGTCAAGCACTGTTACCATTCCTCATATTCTCCATGGACGTAGGTCAAAGTCTTCCAAAAACCATCTCACCACACTTCTTTCTGCTCTTCCAACAACACAAAGGCCCATGAAATTCTGTAACTCAGCAAGCAGCCAGACTGGTATAAGATTTCCATTTCCCCTGCTGGCTGACATTGCACAAAGAGGGCACTAGAAATGCAAACAGTTTAGACAATTCTGTTCAAAGAAACCCTTATTTAACAAAGCCCTTGACCAGTGATTACCTTACTCTTTTGATCTCGAGATGGGTGATAAGCTAAGTGTTACAGAGCTGGTCTGAGAATAAGTATTCCGACGACCTGCATAGATGACCTAACATAGGTGGCCTTTATTTGAATTATGGAGATATGTGTTCAGCACCATTTATGGTTATGACATCTCAGCTGAGACTAGGTGGAATTTTAGGTAACATCCTATTACAATTAGTAAAGGCAGCAATTTATTTTTTTTTTAAAGATTTTGTTTATTTATTTGACAGACAGAGAGATCACAGATAGGCAGAGAGTCAGGCAGAGAGAGAGAGAGAGAGAGGAGGAAGCAGGCTCCCTGCTGAGCAGAGAGCCCCATGCAGGGCTCAATCCTAAGGACCCTGGGATCATGACCTGAGCTGAAGGCAGAGGTTTTAACCCACTGAGCCACCCAGGTGCCCCAAGGCAGCAATTTAAATCAGTGGTCAAAAGATAGATTATTCGATGAATGTATAAGGACATGTGGCTAGTTATTTCTCTCTCTTTTTAAAGATTTTATTTATTTATTTATTTGAAAGAGAGACAGAGACATCATGAGCATGGGGGAGGAGGCAGAGGGAGAAAGAGAAGCAGACCACCCCCTGAGCAGGGAGCCCGATGCAGGGCTTCATCCTAGGACCCTGAGATCATGACCTTGTGCCGAAGGCAGATGCTTAATGGACTGAGCCATCCAGGTGTCCCTGTTTCTTTCTCTCTTTCTCTTTCTCTTTCCAACCCCCAGCACACACAAATGGTTCAAAGATATCCAAAGATTTCCATGTTAAAAAGTGAAACAATAAAAGTACTAGAAAATGGATATGTGTTACATATTACAACGTGGAGGAACCCCAGAAATAGGCTACTAAGTAAAAGAAACCAACTCACAAGAAACAACGTATTGCATGATCCCAGTTATATGAAAAATCCAGACAAGGAAAATCCATGGAGATAGAAAGTTGAGTAGTGGTTGACAAAACTGTCGGGAGTAGTGTCTACAAATAGGCATAAAGTTCCTTTTCAGGGTGGTAGAAATGTTCCAAAATTAGTTTGTAAGGGTGATTGTACAACTCTGTAAATTTATTAAAATTCATTGAATTATAAACTTAAATATATTTTTGGCAAGTAAACTGCAATAGAGGAGCTTTTTTTTTTTTTAAGATTTTATTTATTTATTTGACACAGAGAGAGATCACAAGTAGGCAGAGAGGCAGGCAGAGAGAGAGGGAAGCAGACTCCCCGCCAAGCACAGAGCCCAATGCAGGACTCTATCCCAGGACACTGAGACCATGACCCTAGCTGAAGGCAGAGGCTTAACCCACTGAGCTACCTAGGCGCCCCAATAAAGGAGCTTTTTTTTTTTTTTTAAAGATTTTATTTATTTATTTGATAGAGAGAGATGACAAGTAGGCAGAGAAGCAGGCAGAGAGAGAGGAGGAAGCAGGCTCCCTGCCAAGCAGAGAGCCCGATGCGGGGCTCGATCCCAGGACCCTGAGACCATGACCTGAGCCGAAGGCAGAGGCTTTAACCCACTGAGCCACCCAGGCGCCCCAATAAAGGAGCTTTTAAAACGTATTAGAAAAAACTTGGAGAAGTATGCCTTCCTAAGTACGACGCAAGCACCAGAAGTTATTTTTAAAAGTTATAAATTTAACTACACAATAATCTGAATTTTTTTTCTTTGCCAAAAACTACAAAGTATCAAAAGATAAATGACAAACTGGAAAAGAGATTGTGCAGTGTTGTCTCAGTCAGGATTCAGGACAAGAAACGGACACTATCTGAGGAATATTAAGAAAGCGATTTGATAAATTAAAGGATGTAACAATGCCATTAGAAGGTGGGGGAATGAGCTGGAGGCTGGCATCTCCAGCACTCACCCCAAAACACCGTTGCATTGTCCCACCACAGGTAGTCTGACCTCTAAAACTGCCACTTGGAACTACCAAGAGCACACACCTGTAGCTGAAACTTAAGGCCCAGGGAGATAGGGTTAGGAAGTCGCAACTGTCTCTTCAAGAAACAGAGCCAACAGGGAGTTTATCTGTAAACCCCAGCACAAATGCCTCTCATCACCCCAAAATTGGGAATTAGGCCCAGGAATATGGGATTCTAGTGCCTCTGCCACCAAAACAGCCTCTTTTCATCAAGAAGGTAAGGAATAGCCAGTACTGTGCATAAACCTCACATTTCCAAAATCTTACTTACCAGCAAAAAGCCAGTCCAAGTGTCAGGAAAATGAACAAAGATTCACTGTTCCTGCTTTCATCCAAATCACACCAAACATACCTCACTGCAATACCAATTTACCACAGAAGCACAGTTAAAAGGTAGTCTGGGAACATAGTTATTAATTTTCTAGAGTTGCAGAAAAGAGGACATATTGGAGAAAGGGGAAATGGGGTAAGTAAACCAGTCCACATTATCAACCATAAACTCATATAACAACCAATGGCTCATCTTGTAGTGCATAGAGATCTTATAAATCAATAAAGCAGTCAGTGAACATAGAACGTTCTCAAGGAAGCAGTTACAGATACTTTTTAAACATGTAAAACAACACTTAATATCACTCATAATAAATAAATAAATGCAGATTGAAAAGAGAGTACTCTTTACCTCTCAGATGTCAAAATATCAGCATAATTGAATTGAGAGTTTATAGAAAAAGAACAGCATCTCTGGAGGGCAATTTGGCAATATCTGTTAGAATTCAAAGTGCACTTACACCATGGTTATCAATTCTAGGAATTTATACTAGATACATAATAGTGCATTTGCAAAGAAGTATGTACAAGGCTATTTCCTGAAGTACTATTTGTAATACCAAATACTGGAAACAAACCAAACATCCATAATATGAGGTATAATAAGTACCTAATCTAGAATGCCTGCAAAATATATTGTCAAATAAAACAAGCAAGAAGCAAAATGGTATGTGAAGTGGGACACAACAAACAAAATGGACGGATAATTTTATACATGCTTGTATATGTATAAAATATTTTTTAATAATAGTGATTGCCTCTATGGAGAGCATCTACAGGCTTGTATATCAGGGTTGGGACAGGACTTATTAACAGTATCATCATATTTGAATTTTTCCATGTGAATTTATTATCTTTGTAAAAAATACAGAAAATATAAAATATAAGACACAGGTACCCACAAAATTAGTGCAAAAAAGAAAAGCTATAGCACGTTATAAATTCTCATTATATGTTTTCTTAGTGAAGTTCTGTCAACCAAGCTGGTATATTTTAAGGCTTGGCAGCTACTTACACTTATGCCTCCTGGTACTGATAAACAGTTTGTAGAGGTATTGTCTGGTAAATAAAGCATTAAGATAAAATATTGTGTTCTAAGGACCTATTTGGGATCACTTAACAATTTTTTTAAACTACAAAGATAATTTATAGGCTCACTGACTGAAAATTATAGAGATAGAGCTAAAGTTACCTGAGTCTGATCAGAGTTTTTGTTTCCTTTCTCTGTTGTTTTCTTGGCTCTTCTCTATACTTCTGTTACCTTCTCTATTATCTTTATTCTCAGTCCCCATTCCTTCAATTAGCTAACACCCTGCAGCTCCAGGTAATACCAAAAAAGAATTTGCCCTCCTCAGCTTGCAGGCACAAGTCCTGGACTTTAAGGTGAGTGGGCTAACCTAAATCATACGTCCCTTCTCCAGCCAGTTAGCAAAAAGAAGACATTCTACTGATTGACTTAAGCCAATCACTGCTCACCATAGATTTTCAAAATGGTGTCAGCCTAACCAAAAACACTATCTGTTTTACAATCCAAATCCACAATGGGATTTTTTTAAAAAATTATTTTATTTTATTATTATTTTTTTATTTTTGGTGTGGGAAGGCTAGGAGAGGAACCACGGTATTCACTAAGGTGTTATTTATTTTAGAATTGCTTCCAATGAAACACTTTTTTTTTAATGTAGAATTTTAATACAAGTGATGTGCTTATTTTCCATTCTTGGAATTTATATAGTCACCTTCTTTATTTCCAACCTAGACCACAACACCAAGCCAAAGGTTAAAAGTTAGAGGGGAGAAGCTTTTCTCAGCTGGACGATGGTAATGGTAATACCTACTTTGTAGAGCTGCTCTAGGAATAAACTGATACATATAAAATGCTAGACTAGTTCATGGTATATTATGACAGCTGAAAAATAGCTATCAATATCTTCTTAAGCATGATTATTCATCCACAAACATGGCAGAAATGTTACACTTGTCTGACTTTAACAAAGATTTTGAAGCATCCCTGACAAAGATGCTTCAACAAGCAATTACACACTTGAAACAAATGAAAGAAATACAAAATTTCAGCCAAAAAAAGCCTGTACGATACAAAAAAGACCCATATAAAAATCTTAGAACTAAAAAAAAAAAAAATACAAAAATTAAAGTAAAAAAATCAATGGATGGGCTTAACAGCAGAATGGGTTGGCACAGAGGAAAGAATCACTTAACTGGAAGATAAAACAATAAAATCAATCAATCTTAACAACAGAGAGACAATAAACTGAAAAATAAAAGTGAACAGAGCCTCAGGGACCTGTGGGCTTATAAGAAAAACTGTAACATGTCATCATAATATAGGAAGGAGAGAAGAAAGAGGTCAGGATTAAAAAAATACCAAGTGAAATAATGACTGAAAATTTCCCAAATTCAGCAGGAGAAATTTATAGAATTAAGAATCTGAGAATATTCGCAATGAAATAAACTCAAAGAAGTCCATGCCAAGATACATTACAATTATACTTCTGAAAACTAAAGACAAAGAAAAAATGTTGAAAGCAGCAAGAAAACAAACATTTCCTATAGGAGAAAAACAATTTGAGTGGCAGCAAATTTCTCACCAGAAAATGGAAGCTAGAGAAAAGGGGCACAGCATTTTTCATGTGCTAAAAGAAAAGAGCAATCAGTTTATAATCCTATATCCAGTGACAATATCCTTCAAGAGGGAAGGGAAATCAGGACATCTTTAGATGAAGTTAAAGTAGGAGAATTTGTGACAAGTAAATCTACCCTAAATTAATGGCTAAAGGAAGTGATCTAAACAGAAATAGAATAATAGATGGAGGAAGCTTATAAAATCTGAAAGGAAGAAACAAATGATAAGCAATAGAGTAAATGCAGTAGGGTTTTCGTCTCTTAAATTTCTTAAGAGTATGTTTGACATGAACCATACCTATAACATTATAAGATGTTATCCTAAATGTACGTAAAAGAAAATGTTAAGATGATTATATTATAAATGAGTGAAGGTAAAGGTACAAAAGGTAAGGTTTCTATATTTCAATTAAAGTGGTAAAATGATGACACCAGTATACTAAAATAAATGATGTATACATAACGTAATATCCAGAGCAACCCCTAGAATATCATACAAGAAGATAAGTTCAAAAACACTATAATCAAAAAGGAATTCTAAAAAAAAAAAAAAAAAAGTTAAAGTAACTCTTAGAAAAGCATTAAAAAGCAGAAAAAAGTAGAACAAAAAGAAGACAAAAATTTAAATTGCAAACTTTAGTCTTAATTTGTAAATAAATGCATGACATTTTAAAAGTCTAAATATACCAGTTAAAAGACAGATTATCAGAGTGGATTATATACATTGCTAGTTGGAATGCAAATGGCATTCTGCCAAAATAGTTTGACAGTTTCTTTAAAAGCTAAGTATGTAATTTTCAGAAGACCCAGAAAATTCACTCCTGCACATTTATCCCAGAGAAATGAAGATCTATGTTCATACACATACAAATCTGTATATAAATGCTTATAATGGCCCAGAATTGGAAACTACACTAGAAACCTTCCAGATGTCCTTCAACAGGTGAATGGTTAAACCAACTCTGGTACCTCCATAACAATGGAATACTGCTCAGCAATAAAAAGGGGAAAAGCTATGGATACAGGCAAAAACTTGGATGAATCCTCAGAAAAATAAGCTGAGTTTAAAAAAGCCAGTTCCGGGGCACCTGGGTGGCTCAGTGGGTTAAAGCCTCTGCCTTCGGCTCAGGTCATGGTCCCAGGGTCCTGGGATCGAGCCCCGCATCGGGCTCTCTGCTCGGCAGGGAGCCTGCTTCCTCCTCTCTCTCTGCCTGCCTCACTGCCTACTTGTGATCTTTGTCTGTCAAATAAATAAAAAAAAAAAAAAAAAAAAAAAAAGCCAGTTCCAAAAGGTACATATGGCATGATTTTATATATATAACATCCTTAAAATGAATAAAATAGAGCAGATTAGTGGTTGCCCCTGGTTAAAGAAGTAGGGGTGGAGCTATGAAAAGACAACATGTAAGATCTTATGATGATGGAAATGTCATGTATCTTGATGATGTCAGTATCAGTACGCTGGCTGTGTTATTGTACTGCAGTTTTATAAGATGTTACCACTTTTGGATTTTTGCAAATCTGACAGATGAGAAGTGGTATTTCAGAACAGTTTAAATTCTTATTTCTTTTATTAGCTGTGGAGCTGGGAAGTTTACAATATGCCTGATAATTTTTTAAAAAAATATTTCTTCTTGGATGTTCTATTCATATTCTTTGCCCGTTTTCTTCGAGAGGTGCTGGTCTTTTTACTCTTTGATTTGTAGATACTCATGGTATATGATATAAATGGAAACATCTTTTTTAAAAATTATAATTTGTCCTTTGATTTTGTTTTCTTTTTTTGTTATTCACAATGAGAAAGTGTTTTAATGTAGTCAAATTGAGTAATCATTTCTCATTCTGTATATTGAGTAATTATTAGAAAATATTTTCTATACTCAAGTTACAAAATAATTAATCTATACTTCCTCTAGCTTATGTGTGGTTTGTTTTTTTTTTAAGATTTTATTTATTTATTTGACAGACAGAGATCACAAGTAGGCAGAGAGGCAGGCAGAGAGAGAGGGGGAAAGCAAGCTCCCCACTCAGCATAGAGCCTGATGCGGAGCTCGATCCCAGGACCCTGGGATCATGACCTGAGCTGAAGACTGAGGCTTTAACCCATTGAGCCACCCAGGCTCCTCATGTGTGGTTTTCATTTTATTATGTTTAGAACTCTGACCTGTGGTGGCATTCATCCCAGTGTCAAAGTGAGGTCCAAATATGATTTTATCTTTTCTTAAATGGCTAACCAGTTAAACCAACAACAATTGTAGGCAATCTCAGTTTTCTGGTTCAAATATGCATGGATTTCAATTACCACAGTTCAGTTAAATAACATTGCTCCTCAATAACATAATTCAAATTTCATTTATCACGTTATATTAGCTGTGAATAAGTACAACAGAGGTACCACAGAGAATTGTTTTAAAAAGAATAATTACATACATGTGAATACATCTATGTATTTACATACATACATGTATGTATACATGTGAATACTTGTGAACAAAAATGTACACGTGGATACATGTTAGTAAAAGTACATGTGAATACATCTGAACAAAAATGTACAAAATTACATGTGAATACATGTAAACAAAAATGTGAATAATTACATACAGGACAAACTTTGCTGCTAACTCTTCAGTTTGCAAAAGTGTTACCTTCTTATCTCCCAGTGATAAATCCATGTGGCACTTCACCAAAATAGACAATGGGGAGAGAATTGTTTAACAAAAGATAAAAGTGTGGTAAAGAAATAAAAATGATGAGGGGAGGACCAAGATGTCAGAGGAGTAGGAGACCTTAATTTCTTCTGGTCCCAGGAATTCAGCTAGGTAGTTATCAAACCATTCTGAACATCTACAAACTTAACAGGAGATCCAAGAAAAGAATAGTAGCAATTCTATGAACAAAAAAGTGACCACTTTCTGGAAGGTAGGACCTGTGGACAAGTGAATCTGAGGTGATATTTGGGAAGATAGACCACCAGAGGCGGGGGGAGGGAGCCTCTGTCAGCCAGCTACTGGCAAGTGATAGAGCAGTGGAGCACAAAATAAGAACTTTTAGAAGTCTGCTTTGCTGAGGGATGTAACTCCAGTGGCTAAGTGGGGGGAGTGGAACACTCACTAGGACAGTGTGGTCTCAGGACCCTTGGAGTCACAGAAAGATTGGAGGTGCCTGAGAGTGGCAGAGTTCCCAGCTATTGGAGCAAGGAAGTGGGCTGCAAAGACAGAGCTGAGGAGTGGGCTTTCAGCTCAGAGTTGCCATAAATGGTGATCTGTGGCAGAGTCAAGCCACTATTCTTCGAGCAGAGACCCAACAAGCGGCAGATCCGGGGAGACATGAGTGGCATGGAAGTACAACGCAGGAATCTGCTAGGTTTGGAGACTGCAAACGAGGTGGAGTGCCAGAGCTAGAAACACTCAGTCACACAGTCACAGGCCAGATGAGCACAGAGTGCAGCTGGAGACCCAGGAGACAGGAGTGACTGATAGCTTTTCTCTGAGGGCTCACTGAGGAGTGGAGCCCCAAATTCTTGGCTCCTCTGAGGACAGAGATTTGGGGACAGCCATTTTCATTCTTGTCCTCCAAAGCTGCGCAGAAAGCTTTCAGGGAACAAAAATGCCCAAGAGCAAACCTGAGTAGATTACTTAGCCTGGCCCCTGGCAAGGGTGGTGCATTTCCACCTGGGGCAAAAACAATTGAGGATCACTGCAACAGGGTCCTCTCCCAGAAGATCAGCAAGAACATCCAACCAAGACCAAGTTTATCAATTGATGAGAACTGCAAAACTCCAGTGCTAGGGAAATACAGCACATAGAATTCATGGCTTTCCCCCCCATGATTCCTTAGTCTTTCAGAGTTAGTATTTTTCATTTTCTTTATCCTTTTTCTTTTTCTATCTTTTTGAATTCTTTTTCTTTCCTTTTTCAACCAACATCTTATCAATTCCTTTTTTAAAATCTTTTTTAATTTTCATCTTTACAGTCATATTCCATCCTTTCACTGTAGTTACCCTCATTTTTGTGTGTGTGTGTATATATATATATATATATATATATATATGGTATTCTTTCTTTAAAATTTTCGGAGGCAGTTTTGTCTAACAGGCCAAAATACACCAAAAGTCTAGTGTGTGGTTCTGTTCTATTCACCAACCTGATCATATTCTTTGTTTCCCCTTTCTTTTCCCCCCAGTTTCTGGTCTCTTCTGATTTGTTTAGTGTCTATTTTTCTGGAGCCATTGTTACCTTTAGTATTTTGTCCTCTCATTCATCTATTTTTCTCTGGACAAAATGACCAAACAGAAAAACTCACCTCAAAAAAAAGAACAAAAGACAGTACTGACTGACAGGGACTTAATCAATATGGACATTAGTAAGATGTTGGAACTAGAGTTGAGATGACAATTATAAAGATATTAGCTGGGCTTGAAAAAAGCATAGCAGATGCTAGAGTATCCATTTCTGGAGAAATAAAAGAACTAAAATCTAACCAAGTCAAAATCAAAAAGGCTATTAATGAGGTGCAAGCAGAAATGGAGGCTCTAACTGCTAGTATGAATAAGGCAGAGGAGAGAATTAGTGATATAGAAGACCAAATGATGGAGAATAAAGAAGTTGGGAAAAAGAGAGACAAATAAGTACTGGATCACAATGGGAGAATTTGAGAGATAAGTGATCATAAGATGAAACAATATAAGAATAATTGGGATCCTAGAAGAAGAAGAAATAGAGAGGGGCAGAAGGTATATTGGAGCAAATTATAATTGGGAATTTCCCTAATATGGCAAAGGGAACAAGCATCAAAATCTAGGAGGCACAGAGAATCCCCCTGAAAATCAATAAAAATAGGTCAGTACCCTGTCATCTAATAGTTAAACTTACAAGTCTCAGAGACAAAGAGAAAATTCTGAAGCCACCTAGGGACAAGCGGTCTCTACCTACAATGGAAGAAACAGATTGGTAGCAGACCTATCCATAGAGACCTGGCAGGCTGCCAGAAAAGACTGGCATGACATATTCAGAGCACTAAATAAGAAAAATATGCAGCTGAGAATGCTATATCCAACTAGGCTGTCACTGAAAATAGAAGGAGAGATAAAAGCTTCTAGGACAAACAAAAACTAAAAGAATTTGGGAATACCAAACCAGCTCTATAGGAAATATTGAAAGGGACCTCTAAGCAAAGAGAAAGCCTAAAAGTAACGTAGACCAGAAAGGAACAGAGACAACATACAGTAACAGTCACAGGCAATACAATGGCACTAAATTCATGTCTTTTGACATTTAACCTGAATTTAAATGTGTAAATGTGCCAGTCAAATGACATAGAGTATCAGATTGGATAAAAAGGCAAGACGCATCGATTTGCTGTCTGCAAGGGATTCATTTTAGACCCAAAGACACCTGCAGATCTAAAGTGACGGGGTAGAAAACAATTTACCATGCTAATGGACATCAGAAGAATGCTAGGGTGGCAATCCTTATATCAGACAAATTAGATTTTAAACCAAAGACTATAAAAAGAGATGAGGAAGGACACTCTGTCATACTAAAGGGTCTATCTAACAAGAAGAATTAACAGTTGTAAATATTGATGCCCCTAACGTGGGAGCAGCCAATTATATAAGCCAATTAATAACAATATCAAAGAAACACATCAGCAATAATACAATAATGGTAGGGGACTTTAAAACTCCCCTCACTGAAATGAACAGAACATTTAAGCAAAAGATCAATAAGGAAATAAAGGCTTTAAATGACACACTGGACTGATGGACTTCACAGATATATTCAGAACATTCCATCCCAAAACAACAGAATACACATTCTTCTCAAGTGCACATGGAACATTCTCCAGAATAGATCACATCCTGGGTTACAAATCAGGTCTCAACTGGTACCAAAAGACTGGGATCATTCCCTGCATATTTTCAGACCAAAATGCTTTGAAACTAGAACTCAATCACAAAAGGAAAGTTGGAAAGAACTCAAATACATGGAGGCTAAAGAGCATCCTACTAAAGAATGAATGGGTCAACCAGGAAATGAAAAAAGAATTTTAAAAAATTCATGGAAACAAATGAAAATGAAAACACTACTGTTCAAAATCTTTGGGACACAGCAAAGGCAGTCCTAAGAGGGAAAGTATATAGTAATTACAAGCCTTTCTCAAGAAACAAGAAAGATCTCAAATAAACATCACCTAAAGGAGCTGGAGAAAGAACAGCAAATAAAGCCTAAACCCAGCAGGAGAAAAGAAATAATAAAGAACAGAGCAGAAATCAATGAAATAGAAACCAAAAGAACAGTAGAACAGATCAATGAAAGTAGGAGCTGATTCTTTGAAAAAATTAATAAGATTGAAAAACCCCTGGCCGGACTTAGCAAAAAGAAAAGAGAAAGGACCCAAATAGATAAAATCATGAATGAAAGAGGAGAGATCACAACCAATACCAAAGAAATACAAACAATTACAAGAACATATTATGAGCAACTATATGCCAGTGAATTAGACAATCTGGAAGAAATGGATGCATTCCTAGAGATGTATGAACTATCAAAACTGAACCAGGAAGACAGAAAATTTGAACAGACCCATAACCAGTAAGGAAATTGAATCAGTCATCAAAAATCTCCCAAAAAACAAGAGCCCAGGGCCAGACAGCTTCCCAGGGGAATTCTACCAAACATTTAAAGAAGAATGAATACGTGTTCTCCTGAAACTTCCAAAAAACAGCAATGGAAAGAAAACTTCCAAACTAATTTTATGAAGGCAACAGTACCTTGATCCCCAAACCAGACAAAGATCCCACCAAAAAGGAGAATTACAGACCAATATCCCTGATGAACATAGATGCAAAAATTCTCACCAAGATACTAGCCAATAGGATCCAACAGTATATTAAGAGGGTTATTCACCACAACCAAGTGGAATTTATTCCTTGGCTGCAAGGTTGATTCAACATCCACAAATCAATCAATATGATACACTAAATTAATAAAAGAAAGGACAAGAACCATAGGATCCTCTCAATAGATGCAGAAAAAGCATTTGACAAAGTACAGCATCCTTTCTTGATTAAACCTCTTCACATTGCGGAGATTAAGGGTATGTACCTCAATATCATAAAAGCCATCTGTGAAAAGCCCACAGTGAATATCATTCTCAATGGGGAAAAACTGAGAACTTCTCCCTAAGGTCAGGAACACGGCAGGGATGTCCACTATCACCACTGCTCTTCAACATAGTACTACAAGTCCTAGCATCAGCAATCAGACAACAAAAAGAATTGGAAAATCCGAATTGGCAAAGAAGTAGTCAGACTCTCACTCTTTGCAGATGATATGACACTTTATGTGGAAAACCCAAAAGACTGCACCCCAAAATTGCTAGAACTCATGAAGGAATTCAGTGAACTGTCAGGATATAAAATCAATGCACAGAAATCAGTTGCATTTCTATACACCAACAATAAGAAGAAAGAGAAATTAAGGAGTTGATCCCATTTACAATTGCACCAAAACCATAAGATACCTATGAATAAATCTAACCAAAGAGGCCAAGAATTTGTACTCAGAAAACTGTAGAACACTCATGAAACAAACTGAGGAATTAAAAATGTTCCATCCTCATGGATTAGAAAAACAAATATTGTGAAAATGTCTATGCTACCTAGAGCAATCTATACATTCAATGAAATCCCTATCAAAATACCAACTTTTTTCACAGAGCTGGAACAAATAATACTAAAATTTGTATGGAACCAGAAAAGATCCCAAATATCCGAAGGAATATTGAAAAAGAGAAGCAAAGCTGGTGGCATCACAATGCCAGAATTCAAGCTCTCTTACAAAGCTATAATCATCAAGACCATGTGGTTCTGGCACAAAAACAGACACATAGATCAATGGAACTGAACAAAGAGCACAGAAATAGACCCTTAATTCTATGGTCAACTAATCTTCGACAAAGCAGGAAAGAATGTCCAATGAAAAAAAGACAGTCTCTTCAACCAATGTTGTTGGGAAAATTGGACAGCTATATGAAGAAGAATGAAACTGGACCATTTCCTTTTACCACACACAAAAATAGGCTCAAAATGGATGAAAGAATTAAATGTGAGACAAGAATCCATCAAAATCCTTAAGGAGAACACAGGCTGCAACCCCTTCGACCTCAGCTGCAGCAACTTCTTCCTAGAAACATCGCCAAAGGCAAGAGAAGCAAGGGCAAAAATGAACTATTGGGACTTCATCAACATAAAAAGCTTCTGCAGTGCAAAGGAAACAGTCAACAAAACCAAAAGACAACTGATAGAATGGGAGAAGATATTTGCAAATGCCATATCAGATAATGGGCTAATATCCAAATCTATGAAGAACTTATCAAACTCAACACCCAAAGAACAAATAATCCAATCAACAAATGGGCAGAAGAAATGAGCAGACATTTCTGCAAAGAAGACTTCCAAATGGCCAACAGAATATGAAAATGTGCTCAACATCACTCAGCATCAGGGAAATACAAATCAAAACCTCAATGAGATACCACCTCACACCAGTCAGAATGGCTAAAATTAACAAGTCAAAAAACAACAGATGTTGGCAAGGATGTGGTGAAAGGGGAACCTACTCTTGGGAATGTAAGCTGGTGCAACCACTCTGGGAAACAGTTAAAAATAGAGCTACCCTACAACCCACCAATTACACTACTGAGTATTTACCCCAAAGATACAAATGTAGTGGTCCGAAGGGGCACGTGCACGCCAATGTTAATAACAGCAGTGTCCACTGCTGTTATAGCCAAACTATGGAAGGAGCCTAGATATCCATCAACAGACGAATGAATAAAGAAGATATATATATATAATGGAATATTATGCAGTCATCAAAAAATGAAATCTTGCCATTTCCAATGACTTGGATGGAATTAGAGGACATTATGCTAGGTGAAATAAGTCAATCAGAGAAAGACAATGTTCATATGATCGCACTGATATGAGGAATTTGAGAAACAAGACAGAGGATCATAGGGGAAGGGAGGGGAAAATGAAACAAGACAAAACCAGAGAGGGAGACAAACATTCCTGGTGACATAAATGAGGAACATGGTTGTGATGAAAAAATGAAGATGTCTCTTAGGAAGTCATGCCAGCAGATGGGAAAAAAATAACATTAGAATTTCAGGGACATCTCATAACATTCAAAGTACAAAGGAAAAAGTTTTGGAAGCGGATCCAAGCTTAGAAAGGAGTTAAGTCAATTTTCCAAGTCCTACAAAAGACACAGTCTCTGTTTTGTAAGTTATATGACAATAAGAAGATAAATACTATTAAAACTACTCTTGATAAATTTTTATAAAGAAATAAGATACTTTCATTCTCAATGTTTCTGATGTTTTAGAGTATGCTAATAAACATTACTTTTATTTTTATTTTTATTGTTTATTGTTTTTAAATCTTCCTATACATTTATAATCCACATTAAAGGAAGTTCTGGTGCTTTCACAAAAATTTAAAAGACCATAGAACAGTTATAATTTTCCCAGTAACTAATATAATTGCCTTACATGATGTCAGTTTGCATAGTCATTTGTTGTTGTTCCTGTTACACCATGCAAATTAAGAACCGCCTGTAATAAAAAGGGTCCATCTTTCCCCCAGGGATTTGGAAAGCCCCTTTATATCATACACTACATTCCTGCATGTACTTTGGTCTATTACTGGAATTCCTATTCTATTCCATTTGGTCTGTCTCTTCATGCATCAACACACATTTTAAATTATAGAAACAAGCTCACTGGCATTGTTATTTTTTTCCCAAGGTTTTTCTGATTATCTTTTATAAACAATCTTGCTTCAGAATATAGAAACATTTAAAAAAAAAAAGAATACAGAAACACTTTTACCTCTTCCTTTCAGTTGACATGTCTTTTGATTCCTTTCCTGGCCTTATTATAATGTCTAGGACTTTGAGCATAATGTTACACTGAATTGATGAAAGTAAGCATCCTTGTCTTGTTTTCAGTATGAAGGGGAAGACATTCCAACTTATAGCCGGATAGCAAATATCTCAAAGCCAAGTGTAAGAAATAAATCTCCAGAAACTACTCTGGTTAGTGGGAATAAGATATTGGAAGAGAAATGCATTTATTTTCCAAACAAAAACTGTTTCTGTTTAGATCAGAGATTTGCATTTTTTTTTGTAATTCCTACTGAGTTAATAAACCCTAAAAACCAAGGTCTTGGATAGCAATAAAAGTGTATTTTGGCTTCAACAACCACCCAAGTCATTCTGAGATTCTAGCTGCACCAAATCTCACCAAAGCAAGTTGCCATTCATCCATTTAGATGAAGGGATGTAGAAAAACATATCTCTTCTGCATCACCTGACAGCAAATGCATTTTCAGTATGTTCTGTATTTACCTAAATTCAAGGTTGCATTTAGTTCCTGTTAGCCTGCTGGTGTTCAATCAATTCTTTATAATTTTCAGATAAGTTTTAGAAATGCTGAATTTAAGAATTGAATTTTTCCCTTTTTATTTTTATATATGGGCATAGTATTGATTCAACCATAAAATTATTTGCTTTACTTGAGGAAAATAGTATAAGTCTGCAAAGTCCTCATAACAATTTCAACACTATGGATTTTGCTCTAAATATTGTACAGCCCAGTTTATCAAATGTGAAAAGAATACCTAAGAACTGACATATATGGTTATCTTTATGGCCTGGATATTAAGGTCTCTGCCAACTAGATTAAGACTGATTGGGGTATGACTACTAGATATTTGGAGAGGTCCAAAGAAGTATGCAAGGAAACTCCATTTTGACTTTTTAAGCCATACAAACCAGACAAACAGCTCCTCCCAAGACTCTCACTTCAGGGACCATTTTGCAAATGCCAGAGAGTTTGCCAGACAGCTGTTCCTGAAAGCTAAGTTTTTATTTTGCTGTTTCCTATTTTTTGTTTTGTGGAAATATTTCCTAGACAATCAAATATTTGTGCTGGAATTTTTTTCTTCTTCTGCCCTGCCAGATACAAAAGCCAAAAAAACATTCTATTTGTTTGTTTCACAGACCCATATGTAGATTGCTAAATGGCAGCACTGAACTATATGAAAAAACAAAAGCTATATGAAACTATATGAAAAAACAAAAACAACCCATGAGTTTATGAGATAAAGAAAGAAGGAGAGAAAGAAAATGAGAAAGAAGAAAATAAATCTATGTCTCATATAGTTTGTCATTATTTAACTTGAAGACAGCATTAAGTATCCAAATTTTTATTTGTTTGTTTATATTTTTTAAGCTTTGATTAAATTCCAGTTAGCTAACATACAGTGTTATATTAGTTTCAGGTATATAACATAGTGATTCAAAATTCCATACATCACCACAAGTACACTCCTTAATCTCTATCACCTATTTCACCCGTCTCCCCAGCTCCCTGACCTCTGGAAACCATTAGTTGTTCTCTATAGTTAAGACTCTGTTTCTTGATTTGTCTCTCTCTTTTTCTCTTTTTCTCCCTTTGCCTGTTTTGTTTCTTTTTTTTTTCAAGTCTTTATTTAAATTCCAGTTAGTTAACGAACAGTGTAATATTAGTTTCAGGAGTAGAATTTGGTGATTAGTCACTTACATATAATAGCCAGTGCCCATCACAAGTGCTCTTCTTAATACCCATCACCCATGTAACCTATTCCTCCAACCATCCCCTCCAGCAACCCTCAGTTTTTTCTCTATAGTTAATAGTCTTTTTTCTGGTTTGCCTCTCTTCCCCTGCCCCAAACCATATTCATCTGTTTTGTTTCTTAAATTTTACATACAAATGAAATCATATGGTATTTGTCTTTCTCTGATTGACTTAGTTTGCTTACCATTATAATCTCTAGTTCCACCCATGTCATTGCAGATGGCAAGATTGCTTTCTTTTTCTTTTTATGGCTGAATACTATTCCATTCTATATGGCTAATATGCTATGGCTTAATACTATTCCATTGTATATATATGCCACATCTTTATACATTCATCTAGTGGTGAACACTTGGCCTGCTTCCAAAATTTGGCTATTGTAAATAATGTTGCTATAAACATAGGGGTGCATGTGTCCCTTTGAAATAGTGTTTTATCACCATGGGTGGAACAGGAGGATATTATGCTAAGTGAAATAAGTCAGTTAAAGAAAGACATCATACAGTTTCACTCATATGTGAAATATAAGAAATAGCACAGAGGATCATAAGGGAAGGGAGGGAAAACTGAATGGGGAAAAATCAGAGGGAGACAAACTGTGAGAGATTCTTTTTCTTTTTTTTAAGATTTTACTTATGTATTTGAGGGAGAAAGAGAAAGAGAAAGAAAACACAAGCAGGCGGAAGGGAAGAGGGAGAGGGAGAAGCAGACTTCCCCCTGAGCAGGGAGTCGTGTGGCTCCATCCCAGGACCCTGAGATCATGACCTGAGCCGCAGGCAGATGCTTAACCAACTGAGCCCCCAGGTACCCCACCACAAGAGACTCTTGACTCCAGGAAACAAACTGAAGGTTGTGGAAAGGGAGGTGGGTGGGAGGACGGGGTAACTGGGTGATGGGCATTAAGGAGGGCAGGTGATGGGATGAGCACTGGGTGTTATATGCAGCTAATGAATCATTGAAGAGAAATCAAAAACTAATGATGTACTGTATGTTGGCTATTGAATTTAAATTTTTTAAAAAAGAAATAATGTTTTGGTATTCTTTGGGTAAATATGCATGGTGCAATTCCTGGATCATAGGGTAGATCTATTTTTACCTTTTTGAGAATCGCCATACTGGTTTTTTGTTTGTTTATTTGTTGGGTTTTTTTTTTTAAGATTTTATTTTTATTGTTTATTTGACAGATAGAGGTCACAAGTAGGCAGAGAGGCAGGCGGGGGGGGGGGCGGGGAAGCAGGCTCCCCGCTGAGCAGAGAGCCCAATGCAGGGCTCGATCCCAGGACCCTGAGATCAGGACCTGAGCCTAAGGCAGAGGCTTAACCCACCGAGCCACCCAGGCACCCCTCCATACTGTTTTTCAGAGTGGCTGCACCAGTTTGCCTTCCCACTAACAGTGCATGAGGGTTCCTTTTTCTCCACCTCCTCACCAACACCTTTGTTTCTTGTGTTGTGATTTTAGTTATTCCTACAGGTGTGAGGAGATATGCCATTGTAGTTTTGATTTGTATTGATGAGAAGTGATAATGAACATCTTTTCATTTATCAGTTGTCCAACTGTATGTCTTCTTTGGAGAAATGTCTGCTCATTTCTTCTGTCCATTTTTAAACTGGATTGTTTGGGTTTTGGGTGTTGTGTTTTATAAGTCCCTTATCTATTTTGGATACTAACCCTTTATTGGATATCTCACTTGCAAATATCTTCTTCCATTTCTTATGTTGCCTTTTAGTTTTGTTAATTGTTTCCTTCACTGTGCAGAAGCTTTTTATTTTGTCATAGTGCCAATAGTTTATTTTTGCTTTTGTTTCATTGCCCCAGGACACCTATCTAGAAAGAAATTGGTATAGCCAATAGCAGAGAAGTTACTGCCTGTGTTCTCTTCTAGAATTTTTATGGTTTCAGTCTCAAATTTGGGTCTTTAATACATTTTGAATTTATTTTTGTGTGTGGTATAAGAAAGTGGTCCAGTTTCTTTGTTTCTTTCTTTCTTTTTTTTTTTGTATGTTGCTTTCCAGTTTTCTCAAGAGAAAGAAATCCAAATATATCACTAAAGAATATCAGCAAACCATGAAAGAAAGATGAAAGGATCAGAGAAAATCTTCAGAAACAACCACAAAACAAATAACAAAATAACAATAAGTACATATCTATCAATAATTACTTTGAATGTAAATGGACTAAATGCTCCAATCAAAAAATATAAGGTGTCAGAATGGATAAAAAAGCAAGACCCATTTGGTGCTTAAAGAGTGACTCATTTTAGACCTATAGGCACCACAGATTGCAAGTGAGGGGATGGAGAAACATCTACCTTGCAAATGGATGTCAAAAGAAAGCTGGAGCAACAATAATTATATGAGACAAAGTAGACTTATTACAAAGACTATAATAAGAGACAAAGAAGGACACTATATAATAATAAAGGGGACAATCAAACAAGAAGATGTAACAATTACAAATATTTTTGCACCCAACATAGGAGCACCCAAATATATAAAACAGTTAAAAACAAACATAAAGGAACCAATCAGTAATAATACAATAGTAGAGGACTTTACTTTTTTTAAAGATTTTATTTATATGAGAGAGAATATGAGTGGGGGAGGGACAGGGAGAAGGACAAGCAGACTCCCCAGTGAGTGAGGAGCCTAGTGTGGGACTCAATCCCAGGATCCTGAGATCATGACCTGAGCTGAAGTCAGACACTTAACCTACTGAGCCACCCAGGAACCCCAGTAGGGGACTTTTAATACCCCACTTATATCAATGGACATATCATCTAAACAGAAAATCAAGAAGGCAAAAACAGCTTTGAATAACACACTGGAACAGATGGATTTAATGGATATTTTCAGAGCATTCTGTCCTAAAACAGCATCATACACTTTTTTTCAAGACACAGTACATTCTCCAGTTAGATCACATATTCGGCCACAAAAGAAGTCTCAACGAATTGAAGATCTAAGTGATAGACCGTGCATCTTTTTTGACCAAAACACAATGAAACTAGAAGTAAACTGCAAGAAAAAAATCTGGAAAGACTACAAGTAAGGAGGTTAAATAACATGCTACTGAACAATGAACAAGTCATCCAGGAAATAAAAGAAAAAATAAAAAATACATAGAAACAAATATTCAAAATTTTAAAATCTTAGTAGGTGGCCACCTTTGTAAAAAAATTTTTTTTCTCCATTGTGCTCTTCTTTTTTTCAAAATTTTAAAAAATATAAAAAATTTTATTTTTGTCCCAGTATGGTTAACATGTTCTCTGTCCTATAATAAATTCCTACTTTGGATTATGATGGTAGAAAAGATAACTGTGTTGGTAAAATGTATATACACACACAACAGCAACAACAAAGAAACAGTCTCTCATATACACAATGCTCAAAATTGTTAGATAAATGTTCCAGTCTGGGGCTCTAAATATATTGATGCCTGGATAATTAATATTTTGGATAATTAATATTTTTCTAAATTCTGTTATTTCAAGAAGAATACAATTTTGTGTCTACATAATTCTACACTCTTTGATAAGAAGAAAAATAGTTTGTGGTAGGATTTTTAAAAATCTGCATGTCACCTTTGGAGCCTTTCTTTTGAAAGTATCACTTTACATAAAATAGACACCCCTGAGGTCTGGGAAATGACTTATGTGGGCATGGGGAGGGGAGGCACCTGGGAGTTGCTGATGAGTATTGCTCATCAGGACTACATTCTTAATTTGAAAGTTGCCAGAAAGAAATCTACTGGAAGGACATCTCCACCCACATGCTCAGAATTTCTTTAAAATTTTTTAAAAGATTTATTTATTTGAAAGAGAGAGAGGGAGACAGAGAGTGGGCACCCGTGAGTGGAGGGAGGGGCAGAGTGAAAGAATCCAAGCAGACTCCCTGCTGAGTGAGGAGCCCTATGTGGGGCTTGATCTCACAACCCATGAGATCATGACCTGAGCTGAAACCAGACACTTAACCCACTGAGCCACCTAGGTGCCGCAAGTGCTCAGAACTTTAAACAGAGGGTTAATGTGAGGAAAGGTGAAAGGGAGTCATCCAGATAAAACAGAAAATAGAGGAACTCCTTTAGGAAAGGGTACCACAAATCATGGAAATCTCTTCCTTTCTCTACACACCTGTTAGGGTTATGACAGAGGAGTTCCATGTAGGATTTCATTTGAGAAAAAGGAATTTCAGCAACTGTGATTGGGAAACCATCAGATTAGATAGCATTCATGGTTTCTTTCAACTATAAAATATGTGAGAGCAGAATGTTTATTGTATTATTATGTGTTGCAGTGAAATATATTGTGCCCTTGGGCAAAACTTTATGATTATCAGAATAGTAGGAATGCTCATCTCCTAGACTTTTCAAAAAGTTAGATATACATGTCCTCTTCAACAGCTCTTGTCAAGCTTCAGTTTCTCTGCCTGAGAAATGTCTGGCTTTGTCCATGGCCCCCCAGTTTGCCAATGGGAAATTACCCTTTCAGATGAACTGCTCCTTTATTCATATTATTAAGGTTATATCACTGTGCAAATCTTGTAGGAACATTGTTTCAGGGGCAAAGAATCTGCAGGAAGATGAGAAATTAGGCAAATAAACAGAGTGTTAATATTATAATTTTTAAAGCCCACAGAAAAGGAAAAAGACTAACAAGAAAATACCATGTTTTTCTTCAAGACTAAAGGGAAGTCTGATGTCTGACCCTCTTAACTCAGGTAAAGCAACAAGTAGTTAATAGTTGCCAATATGAAGGGAAAAACTCAGCAACAGTGTTAATCTATTTTAATGGACACCTTCCATTTCCTTTTTTCACTCAGGCATGGTTCCTGTCTTTTGTAGGAGGAAAGCTGGTCATCTACAGACTGGTACATTATGAAATTCTGCCTGTCAGACTTTCTCTGGAAACAGGGTCTGCCAGTCTTGCTTGTGGTTTTATGCTCACATAGAATCTTCTGCAGAAACCCACTCTTCACTCTGTTAATTGCAAATTCTAACACGTGTTATTTTCCTGTCAAACTTTTCATTCCCCTCATGACTGTTCAACAGATACCTCTAAACTCAAATTTGAAGATTTAAAGTTTATCCTCTATTTTTTCCACCCTCCCGTATCCCTCTCCCATAGGTATTCAGATTTCTTTATGAGGTGAGTATTCTGATCCTAGATTTCCATTCTATATTGTTCCATCTTCTCCTGGACACTTTAAAGTTTCTGTGTTTTCTATCTCCATGTTTAAAATCTCTTGTTATCCTTTCCTTTCACAACTCTGAATATGATGTCCTAAGTGACATCCTTCTAATAGTAGTTAATTCTTTGTTAAATATTTAATGTCTTCATCTTCCCAGGCTCCTTTTTTCTTAGAATATTGACTCTAATTATGTGGAGTCATAGGCTCAGAGCATTCAGATGGGAAAATATTTTTAATATATGCAACTCTCAGGGTGCCTGGGTGGCTCAGTTGGTTAAACATCTGCCTTTGGCTCAGGTCATCATCTCATTCTCCCTCTGCCCCTCCTCCCTGCTTGTGTGCGCTCTCTCTCTCTCTCCCTCTCTCTGTCCCTCTCTCCCCCCCTTCCCCTCTCTCTCTCAAATAAATAAAATCTTAAAAATTTATATAAATGAAATAAATGAGTAAATAAATAAATAAATAAATAAATAAATATACAACTCTCAAAAAATCACTTAATCACCAAATGCTTTAGTGGATCTTACTAAGATTATATTTAAGTTTTACTTTGTCTATTAGAGTCTATCATGGTGGATTAATCTTTCTTCTAAATTATGTCTAATCATTTGTAGAATGTCTCTCCCCAAATTAAAGGAGTTATTTGGCAAAGACCCAACTTATATAATGACTATAAAATATTGATTTGGGTGACTTTCTTCCCCAAATGGACCCTTGTCCAAAATTATACAATTTGGTTGGCCTCATAAATTTTTCATACAAAATACCAGAGTTTTCTTTACTTTAATTTTATAAAGATCTAGTTTATGTAATTTTGTTATATTTTCTCTGGAACTTAGGTGACTATATATTGGTAAGATACCATTATAGGAATGACATCAAGAAAAGTGATAAGCCAAGTGAAAGATTTCCAGGTTTCCTCAGACAAGGTATATTACCTGTATTAATACACAGG
Source organism: Martes martes (assembly GCF_963455335.1). NCBI lineage: Eukaryota > Metazoa > Chordata > Mammalia > Carnivora > Mustelidae > Martes > Martes martes. The sequence goes on from NC_137899.1 coordinate 39,378,604, forward strand.
CAGATGGGCTTGACCTAATCTCCCCAAATTCACTCTAGAAAGAGGGGTTATTGCATCATTTAGTCATTCTCAATTCTCACAGAAGACTACTGGCAACAATTGTTGGCATAAAAATCCCCAAAACAAAAAGTCCACTCTCTAAGTGTGATTTCATCAGGGATTTACATATTTAACAAAATCAAAACTTATTTCTTATTATTTACTCACATCCATTAGTTTATTTTATCCAAGTAGTTGAAAAAAAAAAAAAACAGTTAAACACTTACTAGAAGTCACATCTCCTTTAAGAAATTCATTTTGAAATGTAAGTTTGTTGTTTGCCAGGGAACTAATTTATAGTATTTACAAGTTAATTCATCTTAAATGTGTTGTGTATGCTATCACTTCAAAGGTAAATTGAGAATAAATAAAACCAAATACCTAACTACTTCAGCTGTTCATCTTTGGGTAATTTCTTCTCTAGTCTCTGACTGAAACATAATTAATTTGCATATTTCCTCTCAGTCTGTTGATTAAGGGACCTAATACTCTCACAAAGTAATTTACTTAACATGAGCAATTATGTACATCTCAAGCATCCCCATTCACAATACATGTTCTGGGACTTCTGAAAAGATGACTTCATTTCATGTTAATTAGATTGAAATTAAAAATCCCACCAGAAACTTAAGGTCATGTTCTCAAGATTCACCTCATTTCCTTTCTCTGAGTAAATATATGAGATTTACCATGCTTCTACAGGCAGCAATGAAACTTTTAAACAAACTAATCTTAGTACCTAGGATTTTGTCTGGAAAAATATTAGACTGTTTTGGTGGACTCAGTAAAGTTTTAATCATCTTGGGAGGCCCAAAGTGGATATAACTCTGTTGTGTGTATGTGTGTGTGTCTGTGTGTCTTTGTGTCTGTACACCCATGATTTATTTCTTCATCAAAAATACCAAAGATCATTATGTTGCTTTGTAGGAGGTTAGAGGAGAAGCAGCTCAGCCAGCCTCCTACAGGGGAAAGTGATCTCTCTGGAGGTTTTTCCCTTCTGATATTATATAACAATTTATGTCTCTTATCTTTGGTACCACCATGTCATTTACACTGTAATTATGATTTACAGGTTATTTAGTTGGATTATTTTGGTTTGTGTACAATGAGGTTTTTCTATGGTTTTGTTTTGGAGGGAGCTTTTTGACAACTTTTTTTAGGATTTATACATGTTGATCTAAGTTGACTCCTATCCTTATCAAAATTCCTTAGGATAACATAATGACCTCCATATTTCATTTTGCATTTCTCTTATTTAATTTGGACTCAGTGGCCCTTGAAAATAAACACAATGCTTTTAGGTTTTTTCCATTTCTTTGTATTATCCTTAGCCTTGAATTTATCCCAAATTTTGAACTTGACTTATTCTTTTTTTTTAAGATTTATTTATTAATTTGAGAGGGAGAGAGGAGCAGAGGGAAAGAGAGAAAAAGAATCCTAAGCAGACTCCCCACTGAGTGTGGAGCCCGATGTGGGGCTTGATCTCACAACCCCAAGATCATGGCCTGAGCCAACACCAAGAGTTGGACATTTAACCGACTGTGCCATCCAGGTTCTCTGTTGATTTGGTCTTTAAAATATTTTGCATTTTGGGGTTAGAAAGACTGTGAGGGCTGAATGAGGACCCACTTCTTATATCCTGGGTCACAGAATTCCAGCTGACCTGCACTTTGGTACATAAAAGGTGCATAGCAGGAAAATTTCTAGATCTCCAGATATTTCTTTAACCTCTGAATTAACTCAACCATAGCCATCTATAATGAACTCAGTTTAGGATTTTAATTAACATGCCAAAGCCAATGTACTGAATTAGGCAGAGAGCCTTTTGGGGATATGATATAAAGGTATAACTCTTTGGGTATATCTTAGATATGGACTCAACATGGTAAGTCCATGTTGAAAACTTATCAGATTTGTTGTTATGACCATCACAGAAATCCCAAAGTAAGATCTCTATGATGAGTTGCCTGTACTCTGAACATATTCAAAGGAAAATTACTTACTCCTTTGGGATATTTTTGGAGACTTTCTTGCACTTTACCATAAGGTAACCATAATAATTACTACAGTTTTGTTGTTTCTTTTCTGTGGCTGCCATACTTTGCTTTCCCAATACTGCCAGAAATAACAGTTGGACTTTTATTTCTTGCCTTTATGAGCTTGGCTTTAAAGCAGATTCAGGGAAGGAAATGCAGGAAAAATTTCCTCCTGCCCAGTAAGTCTTTCTCATCCAAAAAAAAAAAAAAAAAAAAAAGCTGCTACTATCTCCTTAGTACACTGTATAAATCAACTTTAGGAAATTATATTTTCATCTTACACATGAAGTTATGAAGCAAAAACTGGACCTCTTTTAAGGAAAAGGAACCAAATATATGCAAGGATGTGCTTGAAAATAAGCAGCAATCATGGCAAGTTTTTTGTTTGCATGCTGCAATCTAATCCTTCTTGCTTTCAATAAATGTAGAGAGTTTATTGGCATCCACATAATTTAGTCTGGAGATAATGATACGACAGGCAAACCATTTTATTTTCTCTAGCTTAGCCAAGAGAACATATTCAACAAAAAGATTTTATGTAACTGTGGAGTCTAAGATTTCTTTTTTTCCCCAAAGATGTTCAAAATCCAGGGTATCAAGAGAGAAAACTCCATTACTTCAAATTAGTTATTTCCCCAAAGTTAAATAAGTGGTAATGGTTGATCTAAGAATATAGAAGATAGTGCATTCCAAAGATTAATCAATTTTTGTCAGTTTTGCTCCTTTTAGGTTGGTTTAAATGAAGATATCAATATGTTTGTTAGAAATGACTGGCACAATATTAAAAGACCAGTTAATTTTATTAAATCTTATTATAATAATTCTTAATTTCACCAGAGACTACCAATGGACTCATTAAGAAATTATCTCAAATGTATTATTAAACACCAGACTTATTCATCATAAAGTCTCTAACCATTAGCTGTAAATGTACTTTTTCTTCCTGCAATATTGGAAGCTTGATTGTATTAACAAGTGCAAACTATACACTATTTTATTTCTGAAAAGTAGTCTCTCGTTTGGTATTTCTTTCTTAGTTTCTAGTCAAACTTTATTTTTTTTTTTTTAAGTGAGAGAGAAAGAGGTGGCAGGAAGGAGAGGGAGACAGACAATTTTAAGCAGACTCCACAGCCACTGTAGAGCCTGTTGTGGGGCTTGATCTCACAAGCCTGAGATCATGACATGAGCTGAAATCAAGTGTTGGACACTTGACCAAGTGTCACACCTGACTGAGCCACCCAGCTGCCCCTTCTAGTCAGATGAAATTTGCAACCAAATGAATTCAATAGTTGAAAACGCTTAAACATATAAACAAAGCATAAGTAAAGATAGTATATATATATACAATAGGTACATGAAGAGTTTGTCAGGCTATTAGAAAATATGAATTTTAAAATTGTTAGGAATAAAGGAAAGACTTTCTTTCCTAAGTTTACATGAATTTACATACTGTGGAAGCAGATTTGATGGCATAAGTTTAAGGTCAAACTTACCCTTTACTTACATGCATCTGGGACTAGAACTTTCTAATACCTTACTGCTACGGTATCTGTGTAAACTGGCTTCAGAGACTAAAACAGTTTGAATCAATACAGTTAAACACCATTCACCTTTTCATTTGCTTATCTATCCATATGCTCCCTCATTCATTTGACATACACTTATCGAATATGCACCGTACACCATGCACTGTATTAGGCACTAGAGATAGAAAGATAAGTAAGACACAGACCTTGCCCTTCTGTAGCTCATAGAGTCACAGAAAAAAGTGACATATTAATAGTAAAATAAATAATGGAAGCTTATATGTAAATCGGTGATTTTACAAGTTAGGGGTTGATTTGCTCTATATAGAAAAACCAGTGAATAATTCCAGAGGAAGCGATACCTGAGTTGGATTTTGAAGCATCATTAAGGGGCATTGAGACCCAGTTGGCTGTAAGCAAGATGACCTATAATGAAAAAATACAGAGTCATGGAAACATATAGGTTTATTCAGGGAGAGAGGAAAAAAATAAGAAGGAAAAAGTGATAAGAATAAAATGCCGGGAAACACCACCATTTCAGGAAGGAAGACACAGCTAAACAGACAGAGAAAGAGAAGTCAGAGAGAGAGTAGGAAACCTGGATAGAGCTGTGTTTCCAAATTCAAGGGAAGAGAATATTTCAGAAAGAAATAGACAGCCTACCAATGCTGAGGAAATGGCAAGTAAGATAAAAGCTTAAAAATTATATACGGCAGTTAGATCAGTAGCACCTTACCAAGAGCATGTTCAGGAGAGTGAAGAGAATAAAATTTCTAAGTGTATTTCCTGTTCTTTTTTTTTTTTTTTTTAAGATTTTATTTATTTATTTGACAGATTGAGATCACAAGTAGGCAGAGAGACAGGCAGAGAGGGGGAAGCAGGCTCCCCGCTGACAGGGAGCCCGATGCAGGGCTTGATCCCAGGACCCTGAGATCATGACCCAAGCCAAAGGCAGAGGCTCAGCCCACTGAGCCAGCCAGGCGCCCCTTCTATTTCCTGTTCTTGAGGAAAACTGAAGATAAAGATAAAACTTTCACCATTAGAAAGTTCATATCCTACTTAGACATATAAATGTATTTGTAATATGTTAGGCCTATGCTGCTGTGGAGTGAGCATGAGGTGGTGGTAATTATGGAAGGGATAAGCTCTGATGGGGGCTAGAAGAGGAATAAGGAAAGAAATCAAGCACAAGGCTTTCTACAAGACCAGGGGAAGTGGTGGAATCTGAAAACCTACAAGGACTCTGTGGGAATTGTATGAAGGAGTAAAGGTATAAACTTTACAATTTCACTCAACAGGAATAGAGTATAAGTGCAAGCTTTATCAATGCAAGTACTTGGAACTTACCTATTTAGAGAGTGATGTCCTATCACCTCTAAACAGGGAGAATCATTTCCTACCAAGGCAGATCCATGAGAGTTGAAACAGCTGACATGACAGGAAGGCGGAAATTGGGGGAAACAACAATGTTGAGGATATTTAGATGCACTTAAATGATTAATATTCTGTGAAATTTACTTTTATCTTAATACCTTAAAAATTAAAAAATTAAATATATTCAATAAACTGCCACTATATACTATTCCTTGTGACTATGTCATGTAGTCAATTTTCTTTTCTAGGTTTCAGTAGGGATTAATGACCCTGTTAGTGATATGTCTTTACTTAAACTTCTAAAACATTTCTGATAAGATAGATATTGTTCTCAAGGAAACTTGATATTCTTGTATTTTTGTAGTGTAATTCTTTTATTTATGTATCCCCATTGAGGTCCCTGCATTTTTTACTTACCCACAAGAAGTAAGTGTGTGCTTATAGGTTATTGTCCATGATTTAAAAGTCCCAACAAAAATCATATATTTATCTATTATAAGGCAACACAAGCTACTGTATATCAAATGCGATCTTTGAATTAAAAATATTTTTTGAAACACAAGTTCATGGGAAGAAAAATAATGGGGGAAAGGGTGCTTCCTTGGTGGGAAGTTTAGGAAAACAGCATTAGGTGCTGTTTAAAGCTAGACAGACTCAAAAGTTCACACCAACAGGAGAGATGATTTAAGCCACATCTATCTAGATTTAGGACATTTGGCAATTTAGCATCTGCGTTCCCAATAAAAGTCAATAAAATCCCTTTTCCAAATTGAAAAGCAAGATAAGAAAAGAGAATCCTTTTTTTAATATATTTTTTTATTTTTTAATAAACATATAATGTATTATTAGCCCCAGGGGTACAGGTCTGTGAATCACCAGGTTTACACACTTCACAGCACTTACCATAGCCCAATGTCCACAACCCCACCACCCTCTCCCCATCCCCCTCCCCCTGGCAACCCCCAGTTTGTTTTGTGAGATTAAGAGTCTCCCTCCCTCCCTTCCTACCCCCAAACCCGCCCACGTTGCATTTCCACTTTCTCATATCAGGGAGATCATATGATAGTTGTCTTTCTCCGACTGACTTAAGAAAAGAGAATCTTAACTAAACTGTGGTCTCAGGCTCATGTTTCCAAGGAATAGGGAATTATGATGATTAAAATTCCTTAAAATCAAATGAATTATATTTGATGGGGACAATGAACTGGCTCCAAGACTCAACAAGTCTCTTTTCCTGAAATCTGCACATGGAAACGAAATTATGTGGAGTATATACATTAAGAAAGAGTAGGCTGAAATACTTTGAAAAGGTCATAGATATAATTGCCTGAAGAGTACATTTCTCAAATTGTTCATCATTATTCCTTGTTCTCCTTCCACTAGCAAGTGGAAGAGGGAGATAAAAATATAACGATATATTAATTTGTTCCAACCATTATCAGTGCAAGTAACTAATAAATATCTTTTCTTGGACAAAAATGAGCCTGGTTATACACCAAAGATAAGATTTGTTGATCCAAGAATGAGTCACTTAATCATTTGTATGTGTGAGAAATTGTGGATATAACTTTGTATAAGCTGAATTGGCTTGTTCTTTTGTTCTTCCTTTAACATATTCTGAAAGTTAGGTCACTCACCGCTGGAATGGCATAAGAATCTGCAAATCAAGCTGAAATGCAAATGAAAACAAAATCGGTAATTCAGAAATGGAGGTAAACTGCTCTACTTCCACTTTGTAATATTAGTCATTGTTTCTACCTTTCTCTCATATCATTGGATCTTCCATTCTGGCTTCAACTCTTCATTCACTTCCTATAAAAAGATGGCATAATTTAAGACTCTTTGTCTTGCCTCTTATGATACATTCTTGGAGACACTACATTGGCTCCTTGTTTGTGGACAATGGGTGCCTCAATCCTTGGGGACTCAGATGTGAAATTTCCAGCACGAAGAAGATGGTCAACTAGGTGAATTACAGTCCTATGAGTGCCAACCCAGAACTAGGATGGGTTTCATTTATAAGATGTAAATATCACACTGGCTGTAACTCTTCCTTATTCAGTTTCTGGGACTCACAGGCATCATTCTAAGTCAACTTGATCATTTGGTAACTAGTTTAGCATGAGCTGCTCAATCTTAAAAGTCTAAAATATTAATATAGCCTCAGAGATTTTGAGCACATGTCAAGCAGTCTAGCATGTATATAATCGGAGTCACAGAAAAAGAGGAAAGGAAAATGAAGGCAGAAAATTTTTTTGAAGAAATAATGGTCCAAATTTGGTGGAAAAAAAATTAAAACAAGAAGTCTCCATAAGTCTTAAAGATAACTGCAAAGAAAACTATAGCTAGGCACATTTTAGTCAAACTTCTGAAAATCAAAGATTAAGAGAAAATCTTAAAAGTAGTCAGAGAAAAATACACATTATGTATTGGAAAACAACAATAAAAAAGATGGCTGACTTCAAATTAGACACAATGTAACTCAGAAAATAAGTAACCACATCTTTAAATCGCCAAAAGAAAAAGAAATCTGTAAACACAGAGTTTTGCTCTTCTAAAATGGAAGTGAAAAAATATATTTTCAGAGAGCCAAGAGCTGAGAGAATTCATCACCAAAACATTCTCATTATAATTAAGTAAAAAGCAGTTGTCTAGGTGGAAGGGATCCGTCATCAGATGGAAAAACCAGCTTAACAGAAATGGTTGAAGAGAAATTCAGAAATTATAAATATGTGAGTTAGTATAAAAGAGATTTTTTTTCTCTCATTTAAAAATATATAAATTATTGTGCAGTTCAAAATATAAATAGGTGCAATGTATGACAACAATAGCAAAGAGAATATGGGTTGCATATATGAAAAATATTTTTCCACAAGTCTTATATTTTATATGAAGTAGTACAAAATTAATCCTGAGAAGGCAAAAATAAAGTAAGAATACATAAGTGTACCCCCTAAAGCAATCACTTGAAAAGTAACCTAGGAATAATAGCTATAAAAGGTAACAGAAGAATAAAGTGAAATGCTAATGTATTTAGTTAACCCAAAAATAAGGCAGGAAAGAAGGAAAAGAAGAAAAATAAAGATAAGCAACAGAAAAATGGCATATTAAACATAAAGACACAGGTAGATGGAAATAAAAGAATGGGAAAAGATAACTAAAGCCTAAGAAAGCTGGAGTGGTTATATTAATATCAGGCAAAAAATTCAAGGTAAGAGATACTTATTACAACATAAAAGGATTAATTGACCAAAAAGGCAGAGCAACCAGAAATTTATATGCACCTAATAAGAGAGTCTCAAAATGATGAACCAAAAACAGACAGATTAAAGACAGAAATAGGCAAATCCACAACCACAGTCTTGGGGTCCTGTGCCACAGTGAAAAACTGGAAGAGTGGGAAATTTTCCTCTCCAGTCTTCCTTCAGGACCTGTCATCTCCGGTCGTGGTAGCACTGTAGCCCTTCTATTTGTGATAGATCTGCAATGGAAAGGGATCCATAGATAATCTGTGTCTAGCTTATTCAAAGGCTCGTCCCTTCCCCATTTCTGGCCAGCAGTGATATTCAGCATATTTTACATTCAAGTCCCTGTGAATTGTGGACCTGTCAGAGAAAGCTCTGGATCAAGAGGTAGGCATCACCCCAGTGGTCCATCTGAACCTAGAAAAGCATTCCCTCCTACCCCAGCTTGAGGCTTGCAAGGGGTACCTCCTGATAGCTTTACTCCTCACACTTGCCACTGCTCCCAGGATGATTTTCTCTTTGACATTAATCTGCTTTGTATTACAATATTCTATTCTATATAAATACCTAAAACTCTGTCACTGCTGGGTAACTGTTTTCACCACTCTCCCACTGCACTGCTGCCGCCTAACCAAAAGTGGGACCTGAATCTGTCATTTGCCTCTGGAGAAGCAGGAGGAAGTCTTGGGCGCGGGGGGGTGGGGGGGTGGGGGGGTGGAATGCTTTCCATTCTCCCTTGCATAGGAAGCATTTGATGATTCCTGTGCTGTGTATGGTTGATTCTCACCCAAGTAGTAGGCAAAGAATAAAGGCATTTCCATCCCCTTACATGAAGACACAAGTTGATCCCTTCACTGGGAACTGGCTGAGAGAAATTAATTCATGTTTATTTACACCCACATCTCATCAGCTTTAGTTGTCCCTCTGAGCCATCACATCTCAAAGAAGCTTCTGTATTTATTTCTAAAGTACTGTCTTTAGCAGGAGGACATCTACCCATACCTATGTGAAAATGTTCAATCAGCCATCCTAGGATACTGGCAAGTCTTATCCCCAGGGCTTCATTAAACAGAACTGCTCACTCTGTCTTAAAATGCTCCTTGCTATACCCTCTTTTTTTTCTTCCTGGGAGGATGGTTCATGGGCCACTCCCCTTCAGCCTTACCCATCTCAGGTCACTGTTTTGCAACAGAGTAAAGCTTACTGCTCCATGGACCCCCTTGGCCTTGTAAGCTGAGCAAACTGATTCAAGGTGATTATGCCACCACACCTCACTTAAATAGTGCACAACTCATTCTCTCTAGGACGTAATTTATGCACTAGGGAGTATGAGTCTCAGCATTGAGCAATCCAAATCTCTTTCTTTAATTATGTTTCACATTTCAAAAAAGAAAAAAGTTCCTTTTTTCCTCCTCTTTTTAACATTACAAGAAATGCGAAATTATTCTGAAGAAACAAAGTTGATTTTTTTCACATAACAAATGTAGGTTTGTAATTTCTATAGAAAATCAAAGTATCTATTTGTAATCACCTACTATTCATAGACTTGGAAAAGCTTTAATAAGAAAAGGCAAAAAGTAACCACTATTGCATGCTAATTTGTACTTCTTAACTTCCTCACTCCTTTCCACCTTCATTCTAAAAGTAATAGACCTGAAACCCCATAGAATTCAGAATGATTTTCTGTTCTTTCATTCTATGTGTTTGAAAGGCATGTTGCTTTTCCATGAAGTTAGCATTTCCTGCTCCTGACTTCTGTAAGGATGAAAAAATATTTGCATTATTTGATTTATAAGTTCCACAGCGAGTAAGTGCTGTCTGTACAAGTCTCTGTGATGGAGGTAGTGATTAGTCTCCAGGTAAGAATGGAAACATGGCAGGTAGAGGAAGCCACACTAGTTATTTCTTGCTCAAAATAGAAAACTATGGCTATTAAGCAAGAACCAACACAGTCTGACACAAATTAACTTCTGCTTTTTATTACCAGGGAAGGAAAAATCAGCCATTTATATCATCAGATAATCGCCCCCCACCCCAATGTGGTTTTAAAGTCTTGTTTACAAACCAGTGATTCCAACCTGAAGTAGAGGGGACTGTAATACAAGCATATGATGAAGCTTTGAAATGTGATTGTTCCCTGGAAATTCATTTATTAATTCATTTAAAGAATAGCTATTGATTGTCAATAATTTACAAGACACTATGATGACCATTTAAATCTACAGGGGAAAAAGGGAAACAATAAAAAAAGCTTTCACTGGATACATCTGAAATTACAAAAATTCTCAGAAAGGATGGCTGGGCTGTGGAGAATAAAATCTGGGCACTACTGACCTGACCTTAATGGATTATTTAAAGTCATTTCCATCATTTCTTTCATCATGAAATAATTAAGTGATTTATTTAGGAAAGATATTCTAGGAATTCATTAAAAAATAGTTTATAGATTCGTAATCTGTTTAGTGAAATGAATTGCAGAATATCAGATATGGACAAAAACACTGAGAACCTGGACCTCCTATGCTGCTAATGCACATGCAATTTGTTACCAGCTCTTAGAAAACAAATTGCAAGTCTCCTGCAAAACTGAACATAAACACATTTTACAACCATAGCTGTAGCAGAACTTAGTAACAGAACCACTACAGATTTGTTGTGAAGGCTGTCCCTGCCAGCCTGGGACAAGAACTACAAGTTCCTAGATTCCCGGTATCTAGTGTAGTCTGTATCCTTAGCTGTGACCAACAGAATGTGAACAGAATACTGTGAGTGGCATTCCCAAACCAAAGTGGTGATCTGTTGTCTTCCCCATGGTCCTTTCTGAGGCCACTGTAGGGCCAAGTGTAGAGGATGGCAGCATTACCACTTGCAATCTGCCCAGGAGAACCAACCAACAATATTCACAGGTACCTTGGCGTGAGTGAGAAGTAATGTTTATAGTGTTCAGTTATTGAGATTTTTGTAATAGTTTATATCAGCAGCTGATCTACCCTAATGAATACCAAGCAGTTCCATTCTTAGATTTGCTTTTGAAAATGTCTTACATATGTTCATGGGGAGATATGTTAAGAAATTTCATAGTAATATCATTTGTAATGGCCAAAAATCTGAAAATAGTCCAAATGCTCTCTGAAAAGAAAATGGATGAATAATTGCCATATATTCATAAAATAGCATACTATCCAGCAGTGACAATGAATGAATTCAAGTGTATCACCTCAGATGAAACTCAGGAACATAAATGTTGAATGAAAAACTTTACTGAAGAATAGTTATAGTATGATTACATTTATGTAAAATTTGAAAACATGAAAAACTAAAAGTTTATTTAGGGATACATGTATATGTGGTAAGTTAAAAAGAAAAACAGTAGAATAACAAACAGAATTTTGAAAGTAGTTACATCTGAGGGAAGAGGCACACTAGAAGACTTCAAAGTTAATGGTAACATTTCTTTTAACTTTCTCTCTAACCAGGTCACAAAAATATAATCCCAGCAAATGAGAATTCACCTAAACTTTTCCTGGGGTTGTATCTAAGATGCTGGGGGCTCACGTAATTCCAGAGCATTAGAGGGGGCACTCTTGACTCCCGTGTTTATTAACGACTGTGTATGCCCCTTCTGAGACTTCCTTATTCTGATCTAGTCCCCAGCTCCAAGTCATACAAATCCCCTTGAATCATCTTCAGTCCTGTCTGTAAGGTGTTGCCAGATTTTGCTCTGTTCCTGATGTCCCAGTCCCATTCTTGTATGTACTAGAATCACCATACTGCTTCCATGACATATGAGGCTATCTAAAGCTTTGCATTTCTTCTAGAAGTAGGAAGTCTAACTCTGCTTTACCACATTCTTTTTCAATGTTCTGAGTTATCTCAAGGCCCAGGCTTTTGAAATTATAAAAACGTTTTCCTGATATTCTGTTGTAAACTCCCATTCCTGAGGATGTCACACAATCTAGTTCCTGAGTTGGGGGAAAGATCAAGATAAAAGAATAGCTTAAGATTTCCAAATAGTATCCTATTGGAGTTTCTGGATGAAGTACATTATTTTGGTAGTGTGATGTATTAATGAGACCTTTCTCTTTGTGAGGGACAAACACTTACCCAAGTGACATTCTGGAGACAGAGGGTACAGATGATGGGTGCTTATTCTATGAAGACATAGCATTGGTAACTGGAAGGAAAAGATATTCAAGTTTCTAGGAACTCTGCAGATGGGCTTTTCCCAATCTCTCCTTCTCTCTCCCTCCCCTACTCCCTTCCTCTTTCTCTCTCCATTCCTCTCTGTCCTCATGATCTTCTTCGTTGACTTTTCTTACTGCTATTTGTAGTTTTGTATAGACAAATCATTCAAAATTTTTGGATAGAGTTAATCTGACTGACTTAGGAAATTTCTTTCACTGAGCAATGTTCTTTCTTTTTGAGCAATAAATAATCAATAGTGTATAACTAGGGGCACCTGAGCAGCTCAGTTGGTTAAGTATCTGCCTTTGGCTCAGGTCATTATCCTGGAGTCCTGAGAACGAGCCCCACGTAGGACTCCCTGCTCATAGGACTTCCCCAGTGTGGGAAGTCTGCTTCTCTTTTTCCCTTTGCCCCTCCATCTGCTTGTGCTGTCTTTCTCTCACTCTCTCAAATAAATAAATAAAATCTTTTTAAAAATAGCATATAACTAGATTACATTTTCTTATATAATATGCCTTGGTCTACCCAGTGCCCACCTCTACACAAAGAATAACCCAGCACTGCACATTTTCTAAATAAATAGATAGTTTCAACTATACTAGGGACTGATTAAACCAGATACCATGTTGAGGGAAGTCTGTCAAGAAATCAAGAATAGGAGTGACTGGGTGGCTCAGTCCATTAAGTGCCTACCTTCAGCTCAGGTCATGATCCCAAGGTTCTGGGATTGAGCCCCATGTTGGGCTCCCTGATCAGTGGGGAGTCCACTTCTCTCTCTTCCTCTGTCCCTTCTCCTGGCTTGTGCGCTCTCTCAAATAAGTAAAGTCTTAAAAAGGAAGGAAGGAAGGAGGGAAGGAAGGAAGGAAGGAAGGAAGGAAGGAAGGAAGGAAGGAATCGAGAAAGAAATCAAGAATAGATGTATGAGACTTATAAAATGGCAAAGACTTATTTCTCTCTGCTCCTCTCTAGTGAGGGTCAAATACAATCCCTGGAATTATCATAAGAGACAACCAAATGAAAACGCTGAAAGGTGGTGAGAAGGCAGTCTAAGCCAGCACTAGAGGTATGACACAGCAACAGGAAGTCTTATGTCCTTTCCTCCAAACAACAACAACAAAAAGACAAAGCAGACTAATTATTCCCTGACTTCTCACCTAGCAACAGAAGGCAGCCCACATAGGCTCATTGCTCTGTGGAATTTAGTGGAAATCCCTTTGACATCAGGTGACCCTGACACCACCAAGGAGAATTGATTGGTCAACTTTAAGTGGCTTTAGGGAAATTACAGAAATGAAAAATATAGTAACACACAAAAAAATCACTGAATGGACTCAGTAGTACAGTGGAAATGACAGAGCATAGAATCAGTGAATTTGAGAGAGATTAATAAAATCTGCCCAATCTGAAAAACAGAAAATAGATAAAGAAAGAAAGAGCAACCAGAGCCTGAGACCTGCAGGTGTATGACAAAAGATAACAACATTCATATCATAAGAATCCCAGGAAGAGAGGAGGAAGAATGAGGCTGAAAGAGTATTTGAAGAAATAATAGATGGAAACTTCCCAAATCTGGAAAAACCATAAAGCTACAAATTCAAAAAGCAAACTTCAAATAGGATAAATCAAAGAAATCCACACCACCATAATTAAACTTCTGAAAACTAAAGACAAAGAAAACATCTTCAATGCAGCCAGAAAAAAAGGACATATTGCCCATAGGGAGTATCAATTTGGATGACAAAACTTTTCTTGTTTGAAATTATGGAGACCAGAAGGAATTGGGACATTTTTCAAGTGCTGAAATAAAATAACTTGCAGCTGCAAATTCTATATCCAGTGAAATTGTCATGTAGTAATTAAACAGAAATAAATAAAAAGGAACACTAAAAGATTTCACTTTTTCTTTATTTTGTTTTTGTTTATGTTAGTTTGTTTTTGTTAGCAGACCTACCTTTAAAGGCTGGCTGAAACAAGTTCTTCAGATAGAAAGGAAATTATAAAAGAAAGAATCTTAGGTACCAGGAAAAAAGAAGGAATAGAAGAAAGAGAAGAACTAAGGGTATATATAATAGCCAATTCTTTCTCTCATCAGTTTTGTAAATAATATTTGATGATTGAAATAAAAACTGTAGTAGTACTACCTGATACTCAAGACAATTATATTTTAAAATGGAGAAAGTCAAGGGACTTAATTGGAAATGAACTTTCCACACTTTGCTTGGAGTGGTAAAATGATACCAGTAGATTGTATATATTGTAATACTCAAAGCAATCACTGTGAAAACTATGCAAAAAGATATACTTAAAAATACCTTAAATAAATCAGTATGAAATCCTAAGAAAAATTATTGAAATATCCCACAGGAAGACAAGAAAAGAGAAACAGAGAAAGAAAAATAAGAAACAAACAGAAAACAAGTGATAAATGGCAAATTGATTGTAGCATGTTAATAATTATGTTAAATGTAAATGGTTTAAATAATGAGTATAAGACAGAGTGGCTTTATTTTTTTTATTAACATATAATGTATTATTAGCCCCAGGGGTATAGATCTGTGAATTGTCAGGCTTACACATTTCACAGCACTCACCATAGCACATACCCTCCCCAGTGTCCATAACCCAACCACCCTCTCCCTCTATGTGAGATTAAGAGTCTCTTATGGTTTGTCTCCCTCCTGATCCCATCTTGTTTCATTTTTTCCTTCCCTACCCCTCAACCCCTCCACTCTGCCTCTCAAATTCCTCATATCAGGGAGATCATATGATAATTGTCTTTCTCTGATTGACTTATTTCGCTCAGCATAATACCGTCTAGTTCCATCCATGTCGTTGCAAAATGGCAAGATTTCATTTCTTGTGATGGCTGCATAGTAGTCCATTGTATATATATACCACATCTTCTTTATCCATTCATCTGTTGATGGACATCTAGGTTCTTTCCATACTTTGGCTATTGCGGACATTGCTGCTATAAACATTCGGGTGCACATGTCCTTCGGATCACTACATTTGTATCTTTAGGGTAAATACCTAGTAGTGCTATTGTTGGGTTATAGGGTAGCTCTATTTTCAACTTTTTGAGGAATCTCTGTACTCTTTTCCAGAGTGGCTGCACCAGCTTGCATTCCCACCAACAGGATAGGAGGGTTCCCTTTTCTCCACATCCCTGCCAGCATCTGTCATTTCCTGACTTGTTAATTTTAGCCATTCTGACTGGTGTGAGGTGGTATCTCATTGTGGTTTTGATTTGTATTTCCTTGATGCCGAGTGATGTGGAACACTTTTTCATGTGTGGCAGAGTACCTTTAAAAAAATAACCCAACTAGGGACACCTGGGTGGCTCAGTCAGTTAAGCTGCTGCCTTTGGCTCAGGTCACGATCCCACGGTCCTGGGATCGAGCCCCATATCGGGCTCTCTGCTCAGCAGGGAGCCTGCTTCCTCCTCTCTTTCTGCCTGCCTCTCTGCCTACTTGTGATCTCTGTCTGTCAAATAAATAAATAAAATCTTAAAAAAAAAGTAAAAAGAGTGTTCCTGATGAGAGATTGTGATAGACTGCTTCCAACATAACCCCAAGACTCCCCTGCTCCCTAGTATTCTCCCCCTTGTGTAGCTCCTTCCCACACTGGATCAGGATCGGTTTGTGATACCAACAGCATATAGCAGAAGTGATGGGTTGTAACTTCTAGGATTCCAAAAGCTTCCATGTTGAGTTTTCTCTCACTTTCTTTCTCTTTTCTGGGTTACTTCTTCTGGATGAGGCCAGTTTTCACATCTTACAGACACTGAAGTGGCCCATGGAGAGAACCATTTGCTAAGGAACAGAATTCTCCAGAACCAGTCAAGCACTGAGATGACTGATTCCCTGACTAATACCTTGAATGTAATCTTATGAGAGATACTGAGCCAAAATCACCCTGATGACTGCTTTCAGATTCTTGATACTCAGAAACTATGCAAGATAAGAAATAGTTGTTGTTTAAAACTGCTTAATTTTGAGATGCCTTGTTATAAAGAAATAGATAACTAATATAGGAATGAAGGAAGATATTTTGGCTTATCTCAAAAATTAGCACTCACAAAGTATATGGATTGTTGACAAGTTTTGTAGTGGTTTAGCAAAAAAAAAAAGAAAGAAAGAAAAAAGAAAAAAAAAGAAGAAAAAAATCCTTACACTAAGAAACAGAGAGTAAAGGAAGAATGAAGGATCTTTCATTCAGAAAAGAAGAATTTCCTCTTTTCAGGTATGGCTGCACAAATGGGCAACAGTTTGTTTTTAATTTAATTCCTTTAGTTTTGCAGTTAGTGCAAATGTCTTTCAGACCCTGGTAACAGGTTTTTTAAGCAATTTTAGTTTTCAGCATCATTCTGATATTCATTTTGTAGTTTCATTACAATCTTAACTTATCTTGCCTTTTACCTTTCTCTTCCAATTAGGTTTATTTTTCTAGATCTTCATAGATATTTTCTGCTTATTTTTCTATGTCTTCATAGATATTTTATGACTATTTGGTAAAATATATAATATAACTCATTAAGCCAACTCAATTTTGAACTAGAATTTGTCTAATAAAGTAATTACATTATTTCAATTATTTTAAGTTGATTGATGTTCATTTCATGGGTCAGGTTATGGTATCTTGGTAAATGTTCACCACCTATGACTGTCAATTTTTCTATTTCTTTTTTCAACTCCATCAGTTTTTGCTTCATTTATTTTGAGACTCTTATTTGGTGCCTTATTTAGCATCATTACAAGTTTCTGGTAGATTGATCCTTTTATCATTATGTAATGTCCCTCTTTCTTTCTACCAGTTTTCTCTTCTCTGTAATCTGTGTAATCAGACATTAATATAACTATTCTTTTTTTAAAAAACAATGTTTATAGTGACAAATGGGAATTACATTGTGATGAGTATAGCATAACATTTAGACTTGTTGAATCACTATGTTTTTACCTGAAACTAATGTAATATTGTGTATTACATTATCCCTCAATAAAAAAAATAAATTAAAGATAAAATTAATGTTTTAGGGGGTATATTTTTTCTATCTTTTTACTTTTAACCTAAAAATAACTGGTGTTTCTTGTAAACAGTATATAGTTGGGTCATTTTTTTAAAAGATTTTATTTGTTTATGTATTTATTTGTTAGAGAGAGAGAGCACACAAGCAGGTAGAGTGGCAGACAGAGGCAGAGAGAGAAGCAGGCTCCCTGCTGAGCAAGGAGCCTGATGTGGGACTCGATCCCAGGACCCCTGGGTCATGACCCAGGTACCCCAGGAACACTGTTTTTATATGTAGCCTATTAGAGATTGTGACTCCTAAAAGGAAATGGAGAAGGGAGGAGAAAAAGGATGACCACAGAACATTGGATCATAGGAATTATGGTTTTCCAAATAAATGCTATTGGCAAGCCTGGGTGGAGAAGAGCCACAGCATGAGGTTTTCTGTTTTCTCTTTCTTTATTCCAGTTCAGAATGTCAGGAAGCAACTTGAAGTGGGAACATAAGAACACCTTGAATCAATCTAGCAAATCTTTGTCGTTTATTATCTGCTAAATTCTGATCACTGCTCTCTGCATTGAGCTCCATCTCCAGCTGCTGCTCTGAGGTAGAATCTGGACACTAAACAGACTGTGAGTGAATAAAACCAAGGGAAGTCTGTACACACTATTTTAATGGGCTTAAGTGATTTCTTCTCATACCAAGAGGCATAAAATGTACAGCCAGCATAGGATCTATGAAACCACACAATAAACTCATGTTGAAGGAACATAATGTTAAATACTCAAAGTAAAACAAACTGCTAAGAATGATTTATGACAGGAAAGATATTTTAGAAAATAAAGCCTTTGTGAAAAAGAAGAAACTCAGATAAGTTGAACAAACTGTGCCAAATAGAACCTAATTGGAAGAGAAAGGTAAAAGGCAGGACAAGTTAAGATTGTAATGAAACTACAAAATGAATATCAGAATTTCAGTGAAAATGGAAGAAAGAAAAGAAAGGGTGGAATTGAAACTGAGAAAATAAAGTGACTAAAGAACAGGAAGAGCTATGTAAGCTTTTCCTAGGAGCAAAAGAAGAGAGAGTGGTAAATAGACAAAGCAAGAAGAAAATTGCCATCTTGGAATTACTGGCATGCTTTTGATAGAAAGCTTTCCTAAATACGTGGATGAGGAAGGCTCATAGATTGCTGAAATATGATCGAACCAAGCTGGACGTATGCAGAATTCTCCTCTGGGACACTAAATGACAAAAGCATATGCACCCAAGAATACTTTATCTAGTAAGGCTGTCATTCAGAATAGAAAGAGAGAAAAAGAGTTTCCCAAACACACAGAAACTGAAAGAGTTCATGACCACTAAACCAGCCCTGAAAGAAATATTAAAGGAGACTCTGAGTGGGGGAAGAAAAGACCAAAATCATTAAAGACTAGAAAGGAAGAGAGAACATTACCAGAAACACCAACTTTACAGATAACACAATGACACTAAGTTCATATCTTTCAGTAATCACTCTGAATGTAAATGAAATAAATGCTTCAATCAAAAAACATAGGATAACAGAATGGATAAAAAAAATCTCCATCTATATACTGCCCACAAGAAACTCATTTTAGAACTAAAGACACCTGCATATTGAAAGTGAGGGATGGAGAGCCATCTATCATGCTAATGGATGTCAAAAGAAAGCCAGAGTGGCCATGCTTGTATCAGACAAACTAGACTTTAAACCAAAGACTCTAATGGGAAATGAAGAAGGGCATTATATCATTAAGGGGTCAGTGCATCAAGACAATCTAAATATCTTGTAAATATTTATGCCCCCAACTTGGGAGCACCCAAATATATAAATCAATTCATAACAAACATCAAGAAACTCATTGATATTAATACAATAATAGTAGGAGACTTTACACCCTACTTATAGCAATGGACAGATCATCTAAGCAGAAAATTAACAAAGAAACAATGGCTTTGAATGACACACTGGACCAGATGTATTTAATAGATATATTCAGAACACTTCATCCTAAAGCAACAGAATACACATTCTTTTCAAGTACGCATGGAACATTCTCCAGAATAGATCACATACTGGGTCACAAATCACCCCCCAAAAGATTGAGACCATACAGTGCATATCTTCAGACCACAGCACTATGAAACTTGAAGTCAAAGAAAAAAAAATGGAAAGACCACAAATATATGGAAGTTAAAGAGCATCATATTAAAAAGTGAATAAGTTAACCAGGAAATTAAAGAAGAAATAAAAAAGTAGTGGAAGGGTCACCTGGGTGGCTCAGTCAATTAAGCATCCAACTCTTGGTTTTGGCTCAGGTCATGATCTCACGGGTCATGAGATCAAGCCCCATGTTGGGCTCCATGCTCAGCAGGGAGTCTGAAAATTCTCTCCCTCTGCCCCTCCCCCAACACATGTGCTCTCCTTCTCTGTCTCCTTCTCTCTCTCTCTCTAAAAGAAATAAATCTCTTTTTTTAAAGTACATGGAAGCAAATGAAAATGAAAACATGAGTCCAAAACCTTTGGGATGCAGCAAAAGCGGTTGTAAGAGAATAGTGTAATGCAATATGGTCCTACCTCAAGAGGCAAGAAAAGTCTCAAATACACAACCTAACCTTATACCTAACAGAGCTAGTAAAGGAACAACAAATAAAGCCTAAAGCCAGAAGAAGAAGGGAAGTAATAAAGATTAAAGCATAAATAAATGATACAGAAACAAGCAAGCAAACAAACAAACAAAAAACAGTGAGACAGATCAATGCAACTAAGAGCTGGTTCTTTGAAAGAATTACTAAAATTAATAAACCCCTAGCCAGACTTATCAAAAACAAAAGAGAAAGGATACAAATAAAATTACAAATGAAAGAGGAAAGGTCGCCACAAACACAACAGAAATACAAACAATTATAAGAGAATATTATGAAAAATTATATGCCAACAAACTGGGCCATCTGGAAGTAATTGACAAATTCCTAGAAACATGGAAACTTCCAAAGCTGAAACAGGAAGAAATAGAAAATTTGAACAGACCCATAACCAGCAAAGAAATTAAATGCGTAATCAAAAATCTCCCGACAAACGAAAGTCCAGGGCCAAATGGCTTTCCAGAGGAATTCTACCAGACATTTAAGGAAGAGTTAATGCCTAGTCTCTAATTAGTCCAAAAAGTAGGAATGAAAGAATACTTCCAGATTTCTTCTATGAGGCCAGCATTACCTTGATTCCAAAACCAGACAAAGACCCCACTTAAAAGGAGAATTACAGGCCAAAATCCCTGATTAACATGGATGCAAAAATTCTCAAAAGATACTAGCAAATTAAATCCAACAGTACATTAAAAGAATTATTTCACTGGATAAAGAAGATGTGGTATATATATACAATGGAATGCTATGCAGCCATCAAAAATTGAAATCTTGCCATTTGCAATGGCATGGATGGAACTAGACGGTATTATGCTAAGCAAAATAAGTCAATCAGAGAAAGACAATTATCATATGATCTCCCTGATATGAGGAATTTGAGAGGCAGGGTGGGGGTTATGGGGAGCAGGGAGGGAAAAAATGAAACAAGATGGGATCAGGAGGGAGACAAACCATAAGAGACTCTTAATCTCACAAAATAAACTGAGGGTTGCTGGGGGGGTGGGGTGGGGGAGGATAGGGTGGCTGGATTATGGACATTGGGGAGGGTATGTGCTCTGGTGAGTGCTGTGAATTGTGTAAGACTGATGATTCACAGACCTGTACCCCTGAAGCAAATAATAACATTATATGTTAATAAAATTTAAAAAATAATTATTCACCATGATCAAGTGAGATTTACTTCTGAGCTACAAGGAGTAGTACAGTATTTGCAAATCAATCAACATGATAAACCATATTAATAAAAGAAAGGATAAGAGCCATATGATCCTCTCAGTAGACAGAAAAAACATTTGACAAAATGCAACATCCATTCTTGATAAAAATGATCAACAAAATAGGTACGGATGGAACATACCTCAACATAATAAAGGCCATATATGAAAGACTCACAGCTAATATCATCCTCAATGGGGAAAAACTGAGAGCTTTTCCTCTGTGGTCAAGAACAAGACAGGGATGTCCACTCTCACCATTACTATTTGACATAGTACTGGAAGTCTTAGCCTCAGCAATCAGACAACACAAAGAAATAAATAAAAGGCATCCATATTGACCAGGAGGAAGTCAAACTTTAACTATTTGCAGACAACATGATACTCTACGTAGAGAGCCCAAAGACTCCACCAAACAATTGCTAGAACTAATACATGAATTTAGCAAAGTCACGGGATATAAAATCAATGTACAGGAATCTGTTGCATTTCTATACACCAATAATGAAGCAGCAAAAAAAAAAATCAAGAATTCAGTCCCATTTACAATTGCACCAAAACCATAATATACCTAGAAATAAACTAACCAGAGAGATAAAAGATCTATATTCTGAAAACTACATAAGAATTATGAAACACATTGAAGAGGACAGAAAGAAATGGAAAAACCTTCCATTCACATGGATTGGAAGAACAAACACTGTTAAAATGTCTATACTACCAAAGCAATCTACACATTTAATGCAGTCCCTATCAAAATACCATCAGCATTTTTCACAGAGCTGGAACAAACAATGCTAATTTGTATGGAACCACAGAAGACCCTGAGTAGCTAAAGCTATTGAAAAAGAAAACCAAAGCTGGTGGCATCACAATTTCAGACCTCAAACTCTACTACAAAGCTGTAATAACCAAGACAGTATGGTACTGACACAAAAACAGACATATCAATGTGATCAATGGAACAGAATAGAGAGCCCAGAAATGGACCCACAACTATATGGTCAACTATATGGTCAACAAAGCAGGAAAGAATAGTCAGTGAAAAAAATTGTCTTCAACAGAGGGTGTTGGGAAAACTGGACAGCCACATGCAGAAGAATGAAACTGGACCATTTCCTTACCATACACAAAATACACAATACACAAAAATAATTCAAAATGGATGAACGACCTAAATGTGAGACAGGAAAACATCAAAATCCTAGAGGAGAACACAGGCAGCAACCTCTTTGACCTCAGCCATAACAACTTCTTACTAGATACATCACCAGAGACAAGGGAAGCAAAAACAAAAATGAACAACTGGGACTTCATCAAGATAAAAGCTTCTGCACAGTGAAGGAAACAACCAACAAAACTAAAAGGCAACATAAGGAGTGAGAGAAGATACTTACAAATGACATATCTGATAAAGGGTTAGTCTCCAAAATCTATGAAGTACTTATAAACTCAATACTCCAAAAACAAATAATCCAGTTAAGAAGTGGGCAGAAGGGGCGCCTGGGTGGCTCAGTGGGTTAAGGCCTCTGCCTTCAGCTCGGGTCATGGTCCCTGGGTCCTGGGATCCAGCCCCGCATTGGGCTCTCTGCTCGGCAGGGAGCCTGCTTCCTCCTCTCTCTCTGCCTGCCTCTCTGCCTACTTGTGATCTCTGTCTGTCAAATAAATAAATAAATAAATAAATAATCTTAAAAAAAAGGAAGAAGAAGAAGTGGGCAGAAGACATGAATAGATATTGTTCCAAAGAAGACATCTAGATAGCTAACAGACACATAAAGTTGCTCAACATCACTTATTATCAGGGAAATACAAATCAAAACCACAATGAGATACCACCTCACACCTGTCAGAATGGCTAAAATTAACAAGTCAGGAAATGACAGATGCTGGCGGGGATGTGGAGAAAGGGGAACCCTCCTACGCTGTTGGTGGGAATGCAAGCTGGTGCAGCCACTCTGGAAAACAGTATGGAGGTTCCTCAAGAAGTTAAAAATAGAACTGCCCTGCCATCCAGCAATTGAACTACTGGGTATTTAAGCAAAGGATACAAAAACACAGATTCAGAGGGGTACATGCACCTGATATTTATAGCAGCATTATCAACAATAACCAAAGTATGGAAAGAGCCTAAATGTCCTTTGACTGATAAATGGATAAAAAAATGTGACATATATACACAATGGAATATTACTCAACCATCAAAAAGAACGAAATCTTGCCATTTGCAACTACATGAATGGAGCTAGAGTATATTATGCTAAGTGAAATAAGTCAGTCAGAGAAAGACAAATATCATGATTTCACTCATATGTGGAATTTAAGAAAAAAAAACAGATGAACATATGAGAGAAGGAAAAAAAGAGAAGAGAGGGAAATATCTATAAGAGACTTTTTTTTTTAAAGATTTTATTTATTTATTTGACACAGAGAGAGAGATCACAAGTAGGCAGAAAGGCAGGCAGAGAGAGGGGGGGGAAGCAGGCTCCCTGCTGAGCAGAGAGCTCGATGCGGGGCTTGATCCCAGGACCCTGAGACCATGACCCAAGCCAAAGGCAGAGGTTTAACCCACCGAGCCACCCAGGCACCCCCCATGAGAGATTCTTAATGGTAGAGAACAAACCGAGGGTTGGCAGATGGAGGTGAATGGGGGATGGGCTAGATGGGTGATGGATATTAAGGAGGGTACTTGTTATGATGTTATGATGAACACTGGGTGTTGTATGTAATTGATGAACGACTTAATCCCACTCCTGAAACCAGTATTGCACTAACTAGCATTTAAATAAACATTTTTTAAAAGAAACATTAAAAAAATAAGTAGTAAAATAAAATGAGAAAGGCAATCGAATAATGTCTATATGAGCTGGTGGAGAATGATATCCCAATTATGTTCCTCCTCATATATGAAGACAGACATTCAAAGCTTTTCAGAAAATATACCATTGATGTAATCTCCTTGAAAAAAAATGTTCAAGATATACTGTACCTCCTAAAGATATGAAATGAATTAAGTGTCAGAATTGGTTGTTTTTCCTAGTCCTGGAACCTAACATATAATAAATCTGGGTAAGGTTTTGGTTTTTGTTTTCTTACAACTCTAGATAAAAAGACAAATTCAGCATAGTCCTAATCAGGAGATAGATTTAGAGAAGATCAAACTAATAGAAGAAAAGCCCTGAGACCAATATCTTGCAGCTACTTCACTCTTAGGACTCATATTCCCCATCATCTCCTTAAATGAACAGACCTGAAGCCCATCTCCCCCCTCCACCCTGTAATCTCTTTAGAACAATATGGAACTCAAGGATTATAAACTGGAACTGAAGGCCAACACTAAAAAGACAAAACACTGGGGTGGGAAATGAAAGTTTTTAAAGCAGCTAGACCATGAGGGAAGGAATTTCCAGAAAGAAAAGTTTTCCTTAGTTACCCAGAGGGGAAGCCACAACTGTCAAGAATGAAGTCATTCATGGTTGTGGAGAAGCTTGGGGCTAACAGGTGCTCCTGAATCCTCATGTCCTGTGGACTTGTAGTTATTGGAGAATAATAGTCACAGGACAGAGGCAGACTTACTGTGCTACTAGAGTTTTCACTTGCTCGGCATTTTGAATATTGGGTTTCATTGAGAGTTAAAAGCTGTTCTGAAGGGAGAAGAGAGCCAGGCTGCAATCAGGAAGCATATCTGTATAGGCATTTATAGTAACTTTCCTTAAGACCTTAGTAAAAAGGGATTTGGATTTCCTAGGCTCCAATATCTTATTGTCATTTCTTTTCTCATTCAAAATAAGTATGCTCATACCTAATTTTGAATTTGTAAATTGTCTTTTTACGCAAAGATGGTCTCAAAAACTCCAGAAGCTTCAGATGTCACATGGAAAATACCAATTAGGAAGCCCTGGAGAAGACTGGAACTGAAGCAAAGAGCTAGTGTATGTATTTTGCTGGCTTCACATTTATAACCAACAGGGTAGTTAATTACTCTCCACTCCCCCATCTCCTATCATTTCACTTGTGTGAAGGTTGATCCTCTGATTCTCTGTTATAGGTGCACTGCTGTATCTTCGCTGTGAGTCATATCCCTTAACATTATTTTCGTCATTCTTTGTCTTATTTAAACCTAGTTTTTAATCCATGTGATTTAAAACAAGTTATCTTCACTAATTTGACAGGTATGTTTGAGTCCTTTTATAGTATGTTACATTGTTTAGTCTGGTTTTCTTTAAATTAATTGACTTTATTTTTCAAAAGTTTTAGGTTTATAGACCTATTGAGCAGACATTTGGTGAGTTCCTATATATATCCCCTCTTCTCCTGCACGTAATTTCCCCTATTATTAATATTTTCCATTAGTGTGGTATATGTGGTGCAATTAATTAACTAAAATTGGTTATTATTATTGACTAAATTCTGAAGTTTGCACTAGGGCTTACTCTTCATGTTGTACATTCAAAGGGTTTTGACAAATATATAATGTTATGTATCCACAATGGATTATCATACAAAATCGTTTCAATGCCCTAAAAATCCACTGTCCTGTACCCATTTATTCCTCTCTCTCACCTCTCAAAATCTTGACAGCCACCGATGCTTTTGCTGTCTCTATAGTTTTGTCTTTTGCAGAATGTCACATCGTTAGAATCACACAGGATGTAGCCTTTTCAGAATGGCTGCTTTCACTTAGCAATACGCATTTAATGAGGTACATTAAATATCCTCCATATCTCTTAGTGGTTTGATAGCTCATTTCTTTTTATTGCTAATAATATTCCATGCTGTGGAATGGATCCATAGTTTGTTTATTCAGTCACTCATTGAAGGACATCTTGGTAGCTTCCAATTTTTAGCAAATATAAATAAAGCTGCTATAAATTGTGTGTAGGTTTTGTTTTGACTTAAGTTTTCAACTCATTAGGTAAACTTCTAGGAGCATGAATGCTGGATCATATTGTAAAACTTTATAAGGCTGGGCCCCCAGGGGTTTTTAATCTCTCAAACTGGCTCATTCTCAGCCTCCAGCAATTAGTCAGTTTATAGCCTACCAGTTTCTGGCGTTCATTGTGAGCTTCTGCTTCTGGGCCTCTCTGCTCCTGATAAGCCATGATTCTCTGTATTCACCTTTCTGTTTATTTTTTGGGGTGATAGTTTACTCTGTGACATCAATTATCTAATGGATCTAAGAAGAGTTGTTGGTTTTGTTTGTTTTGGGTGTTGGGAGGACAGAAAGACAACTTTCAAGCTCTTTATAAAAGTCAGACTGGAAGCCAGAAGTCTATCCTATTTTTTAAGCATTTATCGTTCACTAGGTGTTCTGTTTTCTTTGCTTTTTATTCCAGCTGTCTGGTATTTCTTTTTTACTGGTACTTTAGAATTTTACTTTTATCAAATGCCCTCAGTTCCCTCCTTTTTTAGTCCTTAAGTGTCTGTTTCCTACTATGAGCTACAAGAAAATTAACTCATATCTTCTACCCTCCACTAGTAATTTAATTGCCTAATTTTACTCAACAGTATGATCTTACTCATGTTTATATTTGTGAATATGTTACTGTTCCAAGTACTTGATTTCTCAGCTGTAAGTGGTATCCTTTGAGTCTTGCCATCACAGCTGATTCCATTTTCCACTTTCTCTTTCTTTTGCCTCCTGATTTTTGTTAGTTGTTTCATTTCTACATTGACTGAGCATAAGTCATTCCATTCTGTTACCCTTATTCTCACTTTTCAGTCTTAAATTCTCAGCAAATAACATTCAGAGCTCCAATCAATCCTTTTCCTCATGTTTCTCTTTATTACGTGCATAGTTAAAGATTCTCCTCTAGGATTGTGTCCATTCAATTTAAGATTTCTGATATATTGGCATAAAAACGGTAGCAAATAGGCTCTTACTATCCGTATAACCTGTATTCGTATCTGTACTTAGGTCTTTTGACAGTGATTATTTTTGTCTTGTTTCTTTGTTTTTATTTTGTTAATCTTGCCAGAAGTTTATGAATTTTATTGATATTTTCAATTAACCAGGGTCCGTTTGTTTGGCATTATTTACTTTGTCCATTAACCGTTGTTTCTATACCATTAATCCTTCTATGTTTTTCTGCTTTTTGAGTTTTGAGGGTTTGTTTTTGTTTTTAACCTTATTGCATTGTTCTGACTGGTGTCTTGGGAAATAAATGATTAAAACAGCAGGTCTGCAATGCATCTGCTCTCCTGGCCAGAGGAGGAGTTGCCCTGGAAAAGAAAGAAGGCAAACGCCCTAGTTTAATCTCTGTGTAAACATACCAGTGACAGACTTCGTAGCAAATAGACAAAATGGTTTTGTAGAAGGAGAGGCCTTGTTATGAAAGGCTTTTAGCAGGATGTACTTGGCCATTTAGAAATGCTTAAAAGAACCTGGAATCTATAGATTTGTAGGACATAATTGCCTGAAAAATATCATGTAAGCTATAACTATCTGAGTATAAAGCAGAGATGGTTTATGACCTAAGAAGTTCCTTCAATATGGGTGCTCTGGGTCAGAGAATTTCTTATATAGTTTTTAAAAAAGACCTGAGAATGCTCAGCTTGAAGTGCTGGACTTCTCCACAGACTGACTATGCTTTTTTTTTTTTTTTTTTTTAAATTAATTAATTATTTATTTATTTGACAGAGAGAGAGAGAGAGAGATCACAAGTAGGCAGAGAGGCAGGCAGAGAGAGAGAGGGGGAAGCAGGCTCCCCGCTGAGCAGAGAGCCCGATGAGGGGCTCTATCCCAGGACGCCGGGATCATGACCCGAGCCCAAGGCAGAGGCCCAACACACTGAGCCACCCAGGCGCCCCTTTGACTATGCTTTTTGATTATTTGCACCCTCGATATTGATAAAGTTTGATCTCTTATTTGTGTCTGGCTTATTTGACAATCCAATCCTTTTTTTAAATTATTTTTTATAGAAGTATGGTTTACAATGCTATAGTAATGTCAGGTGCATGACATAGTGACTTGACAACTCCATACGTTAAGTTAGGCTCACCATGATAAGTGTAGTCACCATCTGTCACCATACAAGCCACTGGAATATTATTGACTGTATTTCCCATACTACCTTTATCCCCATGATTTATCCATTCTGTAACAGGAAGTTTGCATCTCTTAATCCCTTTTACCTATTTCTCCCATCTCCTTAGCTGCCTTCTCTCTAGCAAACACCAGTTCTCTGTATTTGTGGATCTGTTTCTGTTTTTATATTTTTGTTCATTCTTCTTGTTTTTTAGATTTCACATAGAAGTGAAATCAGATGGCATCTGTCTTTCTCATCTGCTTTATTTCACTTAGCACTATACTTCCTAGTCCCTCTGTTTTGTGGCAAATGGCAAGATCTCATTCTTTTTATGGTTGAGTAATATTACATTGTATATGTATACCACATCTTCTTTATTTATTCATCTCTTAGTTGCTTTCATATATTGGATATTTTAGATAATGCTGTAAGAAACATGAGGGTGCATATATCTTTTTCAAATTAGTGTTATTATTTTCTTTGGGTAAATATGCAGTAGAAATTTTAATTTTTTGAGGATCCTCTGTACTGTTTTCCACAGTGGTTGCACCAGTTTATAGTCCCACCAACAGTGCATGAGGGTTCCTTTTTTCCCCCACATTCTCATTAACAGTTGTTATTATTATTATTTTATTTTAGCCATTCTGACAGGTATGAGGTGATATCTCATTGTGATTTTGATTTGTATTTCCTGGATGATGAGTAAGGTTGAGCATCCTTTCATGTGTTTGTTGACCATCTGCATTTTTCCTGAGAAAAATGTCTATTCAGGTTCTTTGGTGTTAATTGGATTTTTTTTTTTTTTTGGTGTTAAGTTGTAGAAGTTCTTTATATATTTGGATATTAGCCCCTTATTACATATATTATTTGCAAATATGTTCTTTCACTTAGTAGATTTCCTTTTTATTTTGTTGGTAGTTTCCTTCGCTGTTCAAAAGCTTTTTATTTTGGTGTAGTCCCAATAGTTTGTTTTTGCTTTTGTTTCCTTTGCCTGAGAAGACATACACAGAAGAATGTTTTTAAGGCCAATGTCCAGAGATTACTCCCTATGCTTTCTTTAAGGAGTTTTATGGTTTCAAGTCTTACATTTAGGTCCTTAATCCATTTTGAGTTTATTTTTGTGTATAGTATAAGAAAGAGTTCCAGTTTCATTCTTTTGTATGTGGCTGTCCAGTTTTCCCAGCACCATTTATTGAAGATTGTCTTTTCCCTATTGTATATTCTTACTTTCTTTGTCATTGATTAATTAACCATGTAAGTGTGGGGTTTCTTTTATGCTCTCTGTCCTGTTCCATTGATCCTGATCCATTGTGCTAGTACTGTACTATTTTGATTACTGTGTTTTTGTAGTATATCTACTCTGGGATAGTGACACTTCCAGCTCTGTTTTTCTTTCTCAAGATTACTTTGACACCAATCCTCATTCCTTAACTTGGATGCTCAACTTGTTAAGCCTTTCGTATTTTCTAATATATGAATTCAATACTAACCTTTTTTTCCTAAGTACTTCTTAGTTGCCTTCTACATGTTTTGATAAGTAATATTTTCATCATTATTCGTTTCAAAATATTTTCTAATTTACAATGATTTCTTTCTGACCCATGGTGTTTTCCTAAATTTCCAAACAAAAGTGATTTTCTAGTTAACTTTTTATTGCTGACAACTAACTTAACTGTGTCTTTTTCAAAGAATGTTGTTTAAATGATAATCAATACTTAAAATTGGTTGAGTCTTGCTTTGATTAGGTGGTAATATTACTTTATAGGAAAATTTTGATTACTAAAACAACCCAAGAAGA
The DNA here is from genome assembly GCF_963455335.1 of Martes martes. Taxonomy (NCBI): domain Eukaryota; kingdom Metazoa; phylum Chordata; class Mammalia; order Carnivora; family Mustelidae; genus Martes; species Martes martes. The sequence continues at coordinate 39,408,718 of NC_137899.1, forward strand.
TACAGAAAGCTTGAGTAAATTAAAAGTCATAAATAAAATAGAAAAAGTCAAAGAACTTCCTTCAACAGAGTGCTAGGCTTAGACAATTTAAGGTATGAGTTATTAAAATCCTCCAAAAACCAAAATAAATAAATAAATAAACCTTATAATGTGGTTTTAAAAACCATAGCACAGAAAAACAATAGGATATTTTAGAACATTTTTTTTTTGGTCTGGCATAATAATGCCAAAATATGACAGAGCATTAGAAAAACAGGATTTAGACCAAATGTTTATAAAAATGATCAAATTGGGGTGCCTGGGTGGCTTAGTCAGTTAAGCATCTGCCTTCAGCTCAGCTCATGATCCCGGGGTCCTGGGATCAAACCCCATGTCAGGCTCCCTGTTGAGCCTGCTCAGGGAGCCTGCTTCTCCTTCTCTCTCTCTCTGTTGCTCCCACGCTTGTTCTCTCTCTCTCTCTCTCTCTCTGTCAAATAAGTAAATAAAACCTTTTTTAAAAAATTATCAAATTGAATTCAGCATGACATTTAAGTTTTAATATTCATATAAGGCTTATGTTTTAGAATTTATAAATAAGCCTATATTGATATATCTATTAGGAGGAGGGGCAAGATGGTGGAGTAGTAGGAGACCCTGTTTCAATCTATTGGATAATCTGTCATATCAAAGAAAAATGTCATATTTACATGCTGAATATCTGTATAACTAGATCCATGATGTATTCTTGATATAAGGAAAATCTAGTAAATTAGAAAAATGATTATACTTCATTAATCTGATCAATAATACTAATTTCAAACCTGTAGTCAATGGCATCATTAACTGTAAAACACAAAAGTTATATTGATAAAAGTCAGAAATGAACAAAAGTACTTTCCTCACTATTATGTATCACTGTTTCTGAAAATTTCAGCCAATGCAACAAGGCAAGAAAAAGAATAAGTTGTTTAGTTATTGGTAACAGGAGATATAATTATTATTTGCAAATTTTGTGATTCACTCTGTGGAAAACTTTAAAACTCATCTGTTATATTATTTGGGTTAAGAAAGATTTAATATTTGATTAATCAGAAAATAACTAGTCCCCAAATCATAGCTTTTCTATTTAATAATAATTATTAGAGTATATGTTTTATAAAACATTTCCACTAATACAAACAACAAAACTTTTATTTTTATTTATTTTTTATTTTTTATTTTTTTAAATATTTTATTTATTTGACAGAGATAAATCACAACCAGGCAGAGAGGCAGGCAGAGAGAGAGGAGGAAGCAGGCTCCCCGCGGAGCAGAGAGCCCGATGCGGGGCTCGATCCCAGGACCCTGAGATCATGACCTGAGCGGAAGGCAGAGGCTTTAACCCACTGAGCCACCCAGGCGCCCCACAAACAACAAAACTTTTAAAAATGGAAAAAATTTTAAATAAAAAAGATTTAAATGAATCATGATGCACTAAGAAATGGGTTTTTTTCTTTGTTATTCTACTATAACACCTAACAAGGAAGATCCATGTATGTTTCTCCTCTTTCTTCATCTTTAAGATAGTCAACGTAGCTCATCTTTGAAAGAAACAGGGGTTGATATTTAGGATTGTCTTCCCTAAAAGGAAGTGAGATCCATGGATTTATAGTAGTTGTTTTTGGAATGTTAGATTACATTACAGGATAGAATCTTTCAGCCTTTTATTTCCATAGAGTGTAATAAATTATGGAATCCTGAGGAATTACTGGCACAGGCAAAAGGGCAAGGGTTACACACATACCAATTGAAACATGCCTGATTCCTTTCACATAACACCTTTAGGGAACACCTTCCAAAGGAGGTGACTGTGAGTCAGTAAGGCCTGGGTGTGGCTGAGTAAGGAATATTCCTGACTCTAACATTAGTAAGCAGGATGTGGATTCAATGGGTGCCTACTTCCTTTGTAGGAGCAGTTGATTTGGTCAAGTGGCTAAGCAAAATAACCCCATTAAACCCCAAAGAAGCATAGCAGAGTGCAGATATTTGCTGACAGTCCATCCTGTTCCATAAAAGGATAAATAGGTACCATGGACAGGGAGGTGACTTCTCCCTAACTCTAAAGTTGAATGTCTAGAGCTATCATGTGTGACTGAAGAAGCTTGTCAGCTCCCAATAATCTTAAATTATCCCAAGTTAAGGGAAAGAATTTTCATAGATTGGTGTTGGACCTTCCACCTGTCTTGATGGTAGGTTCTAGAAAAACATCATAATATGATTTGATAAAATAAAGAAGATGGAAATATGACCCTAACTGTATCCTTTATGTTATTTATGTATATATTATGCAAATCCACTTAATGGTATGGGATTATTTTTTGGATGAAAAGTAGATTCTAAAATTAAAGAACAAATGTATCCAAATAGTGAAGAAATTACTTTTAAAAAGAAATAAAACACTGCAATATTATTATAAAAACTTACACAAAGCCTTAGAAAAGAAAGCCAAGAAATAACCATTTGTCCATTTTTTAAGAAGGATAAATACATGGCCTTTAGTAGTTAAATATTTTAATATGTCTTGGGACTGTTAACTCAACTTAGAAATATCCTGATTTTAAAGATAATTGTCTCCTTGAAGCATAACAGTTAATATTAAGCTAGTCTTGATTATTAGTTATGAGAAGTGACATTTACATACAAAAGGTTGATTTTAAAAAATAACATTTTACCACATTTTATTCTAGACAGGATATTTGTTAAAAAGTCGTAAATAGCTTTGGTTGTTCACTTAAAATTGTAGACTATATTTGAAACAAAAGTTTGTTTTTAGCAGGTAATAATTAAACTGGTGATATACCATCATTCATCTAGCTCCAGTAAATTCAAGGAATATAAAAGGACTAAGAATATATTAAAAAATTACAGCTGAACAACTCCACGATTTTTTTATTCTTGTAAAACAAACAAACAAACATGTTTTACAAGTAAAAGTTACCTGAAAAGATTAGCTTTAAAACACAAAGCAGAATATCAATTTGTCATGAGAATTATAGTGCTGTGATTCAGATGAAAAATTTCCTGAAGAGGATGGCTAAGAACAAAGGGCAAACCTCTTCAGTATCAAATATCAAAAGAATTGTCTAAGCAAAACATGTAAGATTAATAGAAGATTAACTTCCATTTTAGTCTCAGAAGGGAACTGCTGGCCCCTAATGCAAAGCTCTAGTCTAGGACTACATCAATTTATGTCTTTGCTGAAGAATCTATTAGCATCAAATGCTAAATAAGCTAAAGTTACAAAAGCATTCATGGGTTAAGGATCTTAGGCTCTGAAGGTAGTGCCAACATATAATTTATATTCTGCAAGCATTAAGCGATATAAATATAAAAATCAAAGTAGGTTTAAAAAAGAGAAAAGGAAAATAATCTATGGTTTTTAAAATTTAAAATATTATTTTAGTTTTAACATAATGTTTTGGACTTCAGATTTCCCTAGGATAATTCTGGATACTTAAATAGTAATGTCTCCACACACCCTCCAAAGGTGGGTGATTTGATTTACACTCCAAAGGGGACTGTACAGATCCATAAAGAGATCTAGTAATTCTACTCACAACTCACATGTAGAGCAAAATTAAGAGAAAGGGAACACACAAATGTTACATTTACATATAACTGAGGAAATATTATGAAGATTAAGCAGGAAAACAGTGTAGTAGGATCCTATAGTTGGTGAAATATGATAATGTCCCCCCCCCCCCGACGACAAAAAGAGGGCTTCACCTCAATGGGAGTCTGAGGCCCCGTGGATCAAAGCCACAGCCATGGAAAGAGTTGGGAGAGAGAAAAGATAGGAAGTTGCAGAACCAGAGGTGGCAGTCTGGGGAAGGCAGTGCTTAGGTTGGCAGGGTAACAGCCCAAATTAGATCTCCTTTGATGATCTGACAGTGAACGGAGGAAGGAAGAAAACGATGGAAAGCAAGTATCTCAGAAAGTAAAATAGTCACAGAAAGTAGAAGACACACCAGCATGCAAAAAGATTCTCATTTACTGCAGACTTTATACTTCTGAGTACCAACAGAAGAGTATGTTCTTGAACTAAGAAACCTAATAAGTACCCAGACCCCTCATAGTTCACCATAGGGATGTAGGTTGTTGCTGACTTAGGAGAATCCAAGACATATAAAAAGTGATCAGAAAGTCAGACAGCATCCTCATTAGACTATAATAAAAAGAAAGGAAGATGTAATTTTTTCATTGGATGAAAATATTCCTAAAAATGTAGCAGAGAAAAATTATAACTCAGGACTCAAATAGAAAGTCCATAATACTAAACTAGAAATGGCAGATTAGAGAACATATCATAAAAACAAAGACAGAAAAAATAAGAAATGGCTTGAATAAGATTAAGAAAGAATAGAAATGACAAAATGTAGAAAGTTGGAAAAGATAGAACTGGCCAAACTCAGAAAAGAAATCGGGGGTGGAGGGAGGAATCATTTTAGAAATAAAGAGAGTTACAAACTATTCAGCAGAAAATAGCTCCAGTAGTAAAATAAGGAGCATTTGAATAAGGAGTGAAAAGAGCCGAGAGAACATAGACAAAATACAAGAGAGGGAAAGAGAGAAAGGTATTCAAAAGAAAAACTCTAGATACAGAAAACAAGCAAGGCAAGTAGCATATGTGTATAAATATTTGTCGCAACAAGAAAAACAACTATGAAATTTAAATTTTGGTCAATTATGGTACATTACCTGGTAAAATTAATAGGCTCTTAAATTAAAAACCTTCTGGGGCTTCAGGCAAAAAAACTGTCAGGGGAAAATATCAGCAATATATTTCTTTTTTTTAAGCTTTTATTTTAATTCCAGTTAACTTACAGTGTTATATTTGTTTCAGGTGTACAATATAGTGATTCAACACTTCCATACATCACCCTGTGCTCATCATGACAACCACACTCCTTAATTCCCATAACCTACTTAACCCATTCCCCACCCACCTCCCCTCTGGTAACCATCAGTTTGTTCTCTATAGTTATGAATCTGTTTTTTTGGTTTGTCTCTTTTTTATCTCGTTCTTTTTTGTTTCTTAAATTCCACATATTAGTGAAATCATGTGGTATTTGTCTTTCTCTGACTTATTTCGCTTAACATTGTACTCTCTAGCTCCATCCATGTAGTCGCAAATGGCCAGATTTCATTCTTTTTGATGACTTAATATTATTCCATTGTATATGTTTATACCACCTCTTCTTTATCTGTTCATCTAGTGATAAACACTTGGGCTGCTTCCATAATTTGGCTATTGTAAATAATGCTGCTATAAACATAAGAGTGCATATATCCCTTTGAATTAGTTTTCTTATATTCTTTTGGTAAATACCCAGTGATGTAATTGTTGCGTCATCAGGTGAATCTAATTTTACTTTCTTGAGGAATCTCCGCACTCTTCTCCAGAACGACTGCTCCAGTTTGCATGCCCAACAGTGCACGAAGTTTCCCCTCTCCACATCCTTGCCAACTCCTGTTGTTTTTTATGTTGTTGATTTTAGTCATTCTGACAGGTGAGGGGGTTATCTCATTATAGTTTTGATTTGCATTTCCCTGATGATGAATGATGATGAATGTCTTTTCATGTGTCTTTTGGCCATCTGTGTGTCTCCTTTGGGGAAATGTCTGTTCTGCCTATTTTGAATTAGATTATTTTGTTTTTTTGTTTAGCTTTGAAGTTCCTTACGTATTTTGGATACTAACCCTTTTTGGATATGTCATTTGCAAATATCTTCTCCCATTCCTTCAGTTGTCTTTTAGTTTTGTTGATTGTTTCCTTCACTGTGCAGAAGCTTTTTATTTTGATGAAGTCCCAATAGTTCATTTTTGCTTTGTTCCCCTTACCTCAGGAGACCTATCTAGAAAGAAGTTGCTACAGCTGCTGTCAAAAAGTTACTGCCTGTGTAGTCTTCTAGAAATTTTATGATTTTGGGTCTCATGTTTAGGTCTTTAATCCATCTTGAATTTTTGCAAATTATTTTTGTGTACAGTTTAAGAAAGTGGTCTGGTTTCATTCTTTTGCATGTTGCTGTCCAGTTTTCCCAACACCATGTTTTAAAGAGACTGTCTTTTCCCCATTGCATATTCTTTCCTGCTTTGTCAAAGATTAATTGACCATATAATTGTGGGTTTACTTCTGGATTTTATATGCTATTCTACTGATCTGTGTGTCTCTTTTTGTGCCAGTATCAAACTGTTTTGATCGCTCCAGCTTTGTAATATAACTTGAAGTTTGGAATTGTGATGCCTCCCACTTTGCTTTTCTTTTTCAGGGTTGCTTTGGCTATTTGGGGTCTTTCGTGGTTCCACACAAATTTTAGAATTGTTTGTTCTCTGAAAAATGCTGTTAGTATTTTGATGGGGATTGCATTAAATGCATAAATTGCTTTGGGTAGCATAGACATTTTAACAATATTTGTTCTTCCAATCCGTGAGCATGGAATGTCTTTCCATTTTCCAACTTTTCTGAGTTGTCTTCAGTGTCTTTCATCAGTGTTCTATAGTTTCAGAATACAGGTCTTTCACCTCTTTGGTTAAGTTTATTCCCAGGTATCTTATAATTTTGTGTGCAGTTGTAAATAGGATTGTTTTCTTAATTCTCTTTTGCTGTTTCAATATTGGTGTATAGAAATGCAATAGATTTCTGTACATTGATTTTGTATCCTGTGACTTTATCAAATTCATCTACCAGTTCTAGGAGTTTTTGGTAGTCTTTTGGGTTTCCTATGTGCAATATAATCTGCAAACAGTAAAAGTTTTACTTCTTTCTTACCAATTTGGATAACTTTTATTGCTTTTTGTTGTTTGATTGCTGTGACTAGGACTCTGAGTACCATGTGGAATAAAAGTGGTGAGAGTAGAAATCCGTGTCTTGTACTTGACCTTATAGGAAATTTTCTCAGTTCTTTAAGGATGATGTTTGCTGTGGGTTTTTCGCAGATGGCCTTTATTGTGCTGAAGTATGTTCCTTCTTAACATACTTTATGGTGAGTTTTTATACTGAATGGATGTTATGCTTTGTCAAATACTTTTTTTGCATCTAATTGAAATGATCATATGATTCTTATCTTTTCTCTTATTAATGTGATGGATCACATTGATTGATTTGCAAATATTGAACCACCCTTGCAACCTAGGAATAAATCCCACTTGATTGTGGTGAATGATTTTTTAAATACATTGTTCACTTTGGTTTGCTAGTATTTTATTGAGAATTTTTACATCTTTGTTCATCAAAGATATTGACCTGTAGTTCTCTTTTTTAGTGTTTTTTTAATCTGGTTTTGGTATCAAAGTAATGCTGTTCTCACAGAATTAATTTCGAAGTTTTCCTTCCTTTTCTTATTTTTGGAATAGTTTGAAGAAGAGTAGGTATTAAGCCTTCTTTAAATGTTTGGTAGAATTAACCTGTAAAGCCATCTGATCCTGGACTTTTGTTTTTTGGGGACTTTCTTGATTACTGACTCAATTTCTTTGCTGGCTATTGTTATTAGTTCTGTTCAAATTTTCTATTTCTTCCCATTTCAATTTTGATAGATTATATGTTTATACGAACTTATCCATTTCTTCTAAGAAGTTGTCCAATTTGTTGGCATATAGCTTTTCTCTCCTTTTTTATGATTATTTATTTATTTGAGAGAGAGAGAGCATGAGCAGGAGGGGCAGAGGGAGAGGGCAAGAAAGAGACTCTCAAGCAGACTCCATGCTAAGCCTGACTCGGGGCTTGATCTCACAACTATTAGATCACAACTTGGACTGAAACCAAGAGTTGGATGCTCAACCAGCTGTGCCACCAAGGTGCCCCAGCATATAGTTTTTCATAATAATTTCTTATGATTGTACTTTGTGGTGTTGGTTGTTATTTCTCCTCTCTCATTTGTGATTTTATTTTGATTTTATTTATCTGAGTTCTCTCTCTTTTTTTCTTGATAAGTCTGGCTAGAGGCTTATCAATTTTATTGATTTTTTTTCAAAGAAACAGCTCCTGGTTTCATTTATCTGTTCTACTGTTGTTGTTGCTGTTGTTGTTTAGTTTCTACATCAATTATTTCTGCTCTAATCCTTATTATCTTCCTTCTCAGCAATATATTTCAACAGCAATTTACAATAGACTAAGAGTCAACTGATCCTACCACACTTCACTCTTTCTCCACTTAATGCTTTTTCTCCTTTCTTCATCTAGCTTAAGTTTCATAGATGGTAGTTATAATCATGCCCTTCCATATATCCTGCATATGTTCTTCTCTCAGTTCCATAACTCTATCCTGTGAAACTCAGTATTGTGCTAACTTCCCAAAAAATCACTACTCAGTTTAATCTCTCCTCTTGCTTTATATAAACCCCATGAGCTGGTAATAACTGTAGAAAAATTCAAAACCATGTTCATGACCACACACTTCAGGTGAGCCATGAATGCTATCAGACCATCAAGATGCATGTCAAAGTCTAGTCATCCCCCTCTTCTCTTGAAGGACCATTGCATATCTTCTCTACTTTCCTGAAACCACTTAAACTTCCTCTCCTTTCCTCACTTCCAGCTGATGATATGCTTCTTTACCGAGGAAAATTAAGCAACTGGAAGAGAACTTCCACATACTACAACCACAGTATATTTCCTCACAAGTATCTGCACTCACATACTTTGCTTTTCTATGTGTTACTCCAGATCAACGATCCATGAGCCAGTCTGAGACAAATCTCCCCCCTTGTGCTCTAAATCCCATCTCCTGTTGCCTACCCAAAAATATAGCTTTGTCAAATTTTCTTTCTTTCCTACATCAACTCTTTACTAGATCATTCCCCTCAGCATATAAATATCAGTCATTTCTCCTAACATATAAAAAAAGGAAAATGCTTGATCCCACTTCTGGGTGGCATAACTTTTCCCTCACTCTCCTTTGCATTACAACTCCTTGAAAGACATGTCTATAGGACTGTCTGCAAGTGCACCTTTTGCCTTTTCTTTCAGATTTACTCCATTCAGATTTGCATTACCTCTATGTCACTTAAAACTGCTTTTTCTAAGGTCATCAATAGTATCCATATTGCTAAACTAATATTCAATTCTCCTTCCTCCTCTTACTTATGAATGGCATCTAATGAAGCTAATCGTGCTCATCTCCTTGATACACTTTCATTATTTGGTTTCTAGGACATAACACTCAGTTGCTCCTTCTCAGTTTCCATTACCTTGCATTGCATTTCCCTTCTTCCCACTTGACATGACAGCACACCAGAGATCCATCCTTGCTATCTATTTTATTCTTGCTATATACTTTATTTATGGCATCCAGTCTAAAGGCTAAAAATGTCATCTATATGCCATTGGACAGTTTGCTCCTAAACACCGGGCCCCTATTACCAAGTACACATTGAATTGGAGATCTAACAGGTATTTCAAACTCAGTATGTCTAACATGAACTTTCAATCTAACTTATAATAAATGTTCCACCCATACCATTCCCTATCTCAGTTAATGACAATGCTATCCTTCCAAATTGCAGGCCAAAAATAAAAAAAACAACCAAAATCACAATAGATTAGTTTAGCCTATTCTTGACCATGAATAAATGAAACTAGACAATATGTATGTTTTTTGCCTCAATATTATATCTGCTAGATATTTCTATATTGATGTGTTCAGTAGTTGTGTTGGTTTTTTTCCCCCATTACTAGGTATTATTTATTCACTATCAAGTTGTTGGACAATTGGAATGTTTCTAGATTCTTAATATTATGAATAAAGGTAAAATGACCATTTTTTACACAGCTTTTGATAGACCTATGCAATATTTCTGTTGCATGCATACTTAGAAGTATAATTGCTGTGTAATATGGGTACACACATGATCAGCATTAGTAGATTCTGCCAAAGAATTGCCCAAGATGATTCTATCAGTTTACACTCCTTCCAGCAATGTGTGATAGCCAGAGTTCCAGTACATTCTTGCCAACACTAGATATTCTTAGTTCTTTTAATTTTAGTCAGGCTTGTGGGTGTGTAGTAGTATTTTATTATGGCTTTCAAATGTATTCCTGATGGCTAATTCTTTTGATGGTCTTTTCATATGCTTATCTACAATTTGTACATTCTTTTTTATACAGACTCTGTTGATATTTCTGTCCCATTGTTTTTTTTTTATTGCTTTTTCCCTATTGATATGTTAGAAATTTTTTATATTTTGGATATGTGTTGTTTGTGTGATATATGCACTAAAAATAACTTTTTCCAGTGTTCGGTTTACTTTTTACTTTTAAAATCTCTTTTGATGAATAGAACATCTTAATTTTTATGAAGTTCACCAGTTCACCAATTATCTTTTATTGTGTGTTTTTCGTTCCTATATCCTTTAACTGCCCCAAGGTCCTGATGGTATTCTCCTATATTTTTTCCTGAGAGCTTTTATAGCTTACCTTTCACATTTCAGTGTATGCCCTATTTCCAGTTGATTTTTGTTCACAGCATAAGATAGGGGTTCAGATTCATTTTTTTTTCCAGTGGGTATCCAATTGATTCATCACTGTTTATTTAGGTCTTCTTTAATTTCTCTTAGCAATGGCTGTTGTCTTCAGTCGTGTTACATTTATTCCTAAGCATCTAATTTCTTGGAAACTTCTATATGTAACTTTATATCTCATTTGCTAATTCCTTATTCCTGGAATGTAGAAATACAATTTATTTTTAATATTGATCTTGTATCCAGTGACCTTGCTAACTTCACTTGTAAATTCTAATCATTTGTAGATTCCTTTATATTTTCTAGATATTCAGATATGTTACTGAAAATTATGATGGTTTTACTTTTTTCTATCCAGTCTTTATAGAATTTATGTTCTTCTCTTGAATTTTTACAGTGTTTGGGAGTTCCAATAAAACTTGAATAGAACTGATGGCATTGGACCAATCTGTCTTATTCCACCCTCATAGGGAAAGTGTTCAAGATTTCATTATTAGTTACCATGTTAAACATAGGTTTTTGTAGACATGCTTTGCAGATGAAAGAGGATCTCTTCTATTCCTATATGTTGAGATTATTTTTTTCATCATGAATTGACATTCAATTTTATCAACTACCTTTTCTGCATCTCTTTAGATGATTGTATGATTTTTGTCACTTATTTTGTTAATGTGGTCAGTTACAATTATTGATTTTTCTTATGTTGAAAACTATCTTATGCCACTGGAATATACTTCACTTAGTCATAAAGTATTATATATTGCTGGATTTGATTTGATAATATATGTTCAAGTTTTGTGCATCTGTTCACAAGGAAGAAATTGGCATGTAATTTTTCTTCTTTGCAATGCAATGCCAATTATTACCTATTGAGAAACAAAAAATATGAAGTGTTCCGTTTTAATTATTTGCTGGAAGTGATTTCGCTAATTGGGATTATTCCATGTTAAATCTCTGGAAAGCTGAAAATTGTGGCTTTAGTTTCTTTGATAGGTATAGGAATGATCAGAATTTCTATTTTTATGCCAGTTTTGGAAGCAAGGCCAGCTTCACGGGCATAGAGCCTATGAAGTCACATCCACTTATAAATGTCTTACACTTAATTTAATGCTTTATTGTCACCATCTTTAAATTTTTTATTAATGTTTGAACAAAGAAACTCCTCATTTTGCACTGGACTCCTCAAGTGATATAGTTAATCATGTTTTGTCATATGTGGTTTTAAAGGTATTTGCTTATTTTATCTAATTTATCAAATTTATTAGTATTAATTTGTTAATAAACATTAATTCTGTTTTCAGTATCTTTAGGATTTGTAATATCTGGGTTTTTATTACTTATGGTATTGATAATTTCTATTCTTTATCTTTCTTTACTATCTTGCTATTAACAAAATACTTCATTAATCTTTTTTGAGAAAAAATTTTTCCTCTGTTTATTTTCTTTAAAATTATGCCTGCTTTTTGAGGTGCCTTGGTGGCTCAATCAGTTAAGTGTCTGCCTTTAGCTCAGGTTATGACCCCAAGGTCCTGAGATCTAGACCCGCATCTGCTTTGGGCTCCGCTGCTTCTCCCTCTCCCTCTGCCACTCCCCCTGCTGGTGCGTGCTTTCTCTCTCTCTCATTCTCTCATTCTTGCTCTTGTTCTCTTTCAAATAAACAAATAAATAAATAAAATCTTTTAAAAAAATTATGTCTGCTTTTTGAAATTTTAATTACTGTTATCTTTATTAACTTCCTTCTACTTTTTAAGGAATATTCAAATACGTTTAATTTATAGTTAATTTTCTAGCTTCTTGAGATAGTAGATTGGAACATTGATTTTCAACCTCTCTTCTCAATATACTAATTTAGAGCTAAAAATTTCCCTTTGGCTGCCATTTTAAATGCATCTCAGAATTTCTGATATGTCAGATTTTTTTCATTCAATTTAAAATATAATTCATTGTGATTTCTTTTTTTGACACATCTGTTATAATAGTGTGTGTTTAATTTCAAAACACTTGGAGATTTTCCAATAATCTTATGTTGATTTCTAGTTTCTCTTGTATTCAAAGAATATACTCCTTAGGATTCCAATTCCTTGGAATGTACCTACATACATTACCTACATAGATTAGCAAATGGTCCATTTGGTAAATATTTCAAATGCATTTGAAAATGTTTATTCTGATTATGTTGGGTGTAGTGTTCATTCAGTTGTTTAAATTTCCTAGGTCTTTAATTTTTTCTTGTTCATTTACTAAAAAGTTTTAAAATATCAAATTATAAGATTTGTATTTCTCTTTTTAGTTCTGTTTTTCCTTCAATGTATTAAGCTTTTTAATAGATGTGTTAACATTTATAATAATTATTTCCTCCTGTTGATTAAATTGAAACTTTTATTACTGTGAAATGTTCCTCATATACTTTGTTTACTCTTGTCAGTCTTCTTTCTCTTCTATTGATAAACTACAACAGCTTTATTTTGATTTTTGATTGCATGTTATGTGTTTTCACCTTTTTCTGCTTTCAGATATTTGTAACTATATATAAAGTATGTCTCCTGTAAACAGTATTGCATTAGATTTTACATTTTTTTTTGTTTTGTTTGTTAATCTAATATGGCCATTCTCCCTTTAACTGGAGTACTTAGTCACTTACTATTACTGAGATGGTTGAGATTAAGTCAACCATCTTGTCATGGTTTTCTAATTGTTTCATCTTTGTTTCTTCATTTCTCTTTTCTGGCCTTCCTTTGGATTAATCATCATTCCGTTTTTTATTCCTTCTTTCCTCTATTAGTTTTCTAGATATATATATTTTTGTTATTTCATTGATTACTCTTAATATCACTGTATGAATTCTACATGGTAAGTTATAATACTTCCCAAAGCATACAAGAAACTAAAATAGTTTAATTCCATTAACCGAAACACCTTTGGTGTCATCAATTTCATATATTTTAAATATAAGATTTTATATGTGTCAGATATAATAGTTAATGGTTTTAAACAGAGTGTTCATTTATAATTTTGTAGGCTTTTGTTTTATTTTGTTTTTTACTGGAAACAACAAACTACAGGAAACTGAAAAAGGAGTAGAGTGAGAATTCCTTAAAATAAAAATAAAAAGAACATGTACAATTGTATCTTCAAGAATTTTCATGGAACATTATGAGCCATCAGGTTAAGGAATCCCTATTCTCTAACAAAAACAAACTGAGAAAGGGCAATATGAAAATACTCTAATGCAGTGCTGCCCAAAACAACTTTCTGTGATGATGGAAATGTTCAATTATGTCTGTGTTGTCTAATATAGAATCTACTAACCACATGAATACTCACAACATAGCTAATGTAGTTGAGGAACTGAACTTTTAATATAGTTTAAATAGCCACATGTGGCCAGTGGTTACCAGTTCAACAGCACAGTTCTAATGCCTCATGGCTCAAAACCAATGGTTTCTCTGGGGGACTTCTCTAATCACTGCTGGAGGGTGTAGAGGGTTGGGGGTGGAAAGAGAGGAAAGTTCTCAACGGATCTATTTAGTTACTTAAACAAGTTCTGAAACTCTCCACAGCTTTCAGCTTTTTTTTTTTTTTTTAAGATTTTATTTATTTGACAGAGACCCAGCAAGAGAAAGAACACAAGCAGGGGGAGTGGGAGAGGGAAAAGCAGGCTTCCCGCCACACAGTAGGGAGCCGGATGCAGGGCTCTATCCCAGGACCCTGGGATCATGACCTAAGCCGAAGGCAGGCACTTAATGACTAAGCCACCCAGGTGCCCCTCTCACAGTTTTCAGAGGCAGGGACTGGGAAAGGACTCTAAGGGAGACCTGAGTATGCCTTTGAACTCCTGGCTAATGACAATGGGAGTAAAAGGCCTAGGATTTGGCTCACTCAGATAGGAAAAGGCCTGTAGTGCCACACACAGAATCTGAGGCTTGGGCCATCTGTGCATGGAAATCATCGCCATGGAGCTGGTGGGGATGCTCATTTTTGGACAGGGTTTCCAGGGCTAAAAGAGGATTTAGAGGAGGAGGGAGGACCTGAGGGCCCTTTTTGGCCACCTGCAGGCTGGATAAGCCCTTTGTTTTTCGGGAGTAAGTTCGTTTTCATGGTTTTCTTGCTTTTGAACACTTTGCTGGGATCCAGCTTGTTCGCAAAGGAATTGGTCCCTTCTGCAAGCAGGTTTGGGTTGTAGGTGATAGGTTTATACATGTTGAACCAATTTTTGGCCTGTGAGCTAATGCCATAGCTGGTGAAGGCATATTACCACTGTGGCAAGCCCAGGTGCATGATAAAAAGGCGAGAGTAAGTGGTAAAGGTATCTGTGAGAAAATGCCAGGATAACACTCTATCCAGGAACCAGATCTCAGGGTCTCATGAATGTTGGTTTCCCTCTTTTTGTAGATGAGGCAAACCTCCCCATTCATATTGCAAGGATCCAGCTCAAAAACCACACTGGGAGAATCAAAGTGAGGCTTTTCTCGCTGGTTCTCACAGGCTTCAGGTGCATCAACTTCCAGGTCTGCCAGAGTTGGTGCACTAGGGGGTTGAATACACAGAAGACTGGTTGGGTTGAGTCAGGTTTGAGATGCAGTCACTTGCCATGCTGCACAGTGGAATGGTGTGTTCATCCAGCTTCACATTCCATGTCATGTGCGGGCCATTGGTCATCAGATAAATATGCATCACATTCTCAGGTAGCACATGGTTATTTTTTTTGTTCCCATGAGGAAATCCTATGACACTCGGCAGGTGGCTTTTCTATAGTAGTGACTTCTGTCACACCTGGGGAAGATTCTAGGCTGCGGGTCATCCCCAAGGTTACCTTCTCCTGGTGCAGCTCGCTGCAACCTGGTGGCAGCATCCCATCCATGGGTCAGGTTCCCACTCCAGGTTCATTTCTAGTTTTCCATGTTTACATCTTCAAGTGCTCTCATTCCATTTTGCAGTTATGTGCTTCCATCTGGGATCATTTTCCTTCAGAACTTCCAGAAATGTTTCTTGTAGTGGAGATCTGCTGGCAACAAGTTCTCTCAGCTGTGTTTAACTGTAAACATCTTTACTTATCCTTCGATTTTGAGGGATTTTTTACTGGATATAGACTATGGGTTTGCAGGGTTTGTTTGTTTTCCTTTAGCTCTTTCAAATGTTAATTTTCTGACTTCCATAGTTCCTGTTGAAATGTCAGTCATTAGTCTTTTTGATGCTTATTTGGAAGTATTATCTCTGTTTTTCTAGGTATACGAAGATTGTCAGTCTGTTTTTAGCTTGCAGAAGATTGCCTATGATGTGCCCAGTTGTGTTTTGTTTGTTTGGTTTTCTATTCTGTTTGGGGTATATAGAGCTTTTTGAATGTATAGTCATATGTATTTTAATTAGTTTGGATAAATTCTTAGCCAATATTTCTTCTAATATTGCTTTTTATATTCAATATAATATTTCTTATTGCACATAAAACCTTTCTTATCTCTTTGTTCAAATGTTACTGTGTTTTACTGAGGAAATATCTCCTGATTTACTGGACTTTGCCACAAATATCATACTCTGAGCTTTCCTGTAACGAGGTCACATAATCAATTTAAGAGTTGAAAAACTGCTAAATTAACCCGGCTTTCTCACATTTCATGCAATAATGTAAGATCATAATCCAACAGGCAGAGGAAAAAACCAAATAACATCACTTTTTCCACAAACTGGAAGAAAGTATCTGTAAATCGTATAACTAACAAGGAATTCTTACTCAGGATGCCTAAAAAAATACATAAGTTAATAATAAAAGACACAGAGTCAAATGGAAAAATGGGAAAGGAGTATAAAGAGGCAATTTATAGAAGAAGGAGAATAGACAAGAAAACATAAAAAAAAAATTTCAATCCCATTACTAATCAAGAAAGTAAAAATGAGAGCAGTAACGAAGTACAAATTCTCACTTATATGAATGGCAATAAAGACCTCAGTAATGCACAATGTTGTGAAAAACTTGAAATATAAATTCTTAGACATTGATGACTACAAATATTTGGAGAGCAATTTGGCAAAACAGAGTAGCTCCAATGAATCAGTCTTTAGCAATTTCACTTTCACATACACATATATGTTCAATGAGCAATGTATATAAATATTATTGTTTGGAATAACCAAAATTTGGGACTAAATTAAATATCCATCAACAGGGAAATGAATGCACTGTGCTATATTTATGTAATGGAATACCAGAAAATAAATGTGGCATATCTTCATGAAACAATATAGATTTATAGGGTATGTCCAAAACATAATAGTGAAAATGCATGATGGCAATGGATACACATGATTTGACACCATATAAGTAACTTTAAAACACATGGAATAATACTTCATATTGCTATGGGTTATTTTATTTATAATACAAGCATTAAAATATGCACAGAAAGTATACACTCCAACATTAGGAGAGCAGTTGCTTCTCATGAAAGTGAGGGGAAATAAGAAAGAGGTACATTTTGAGTCTTGAGCTCTGTTGAAATAGAAAAAGCACCTGAAACAGACTTGGAAAACTCCTATCATGTTTTTTAAAGTAGGTTGATTATATAGTTTTCTGTACTTTTCCGTATATTTGAAAACTTTCATGATTAAAATTAAATTGTATAATTTAAGCTCTATTTTTATGTTAAAAATTTTAAGATAAGTTTAAAGGGAAGTATTAACCTTTAATGGAAGAAAATATAAAATTTTTAAAGGTTCAACCTTAGTAACAATCCTGGAAATATCAATTACAATAATGGTGAGATACCATTTTATTATAACAAAGAGGGATTTGTTTTTCTGTTCATTTAAAACCCAATGTGTTGGGCATTTGCATATATTCTTAGATTCTTAGATGGTGATAAACTGATATAATTTTGTAATGTAATTGGTCAGTATATACTGAGACCATTAGCATATTTATACCTCTTGACTAAGCAACTTCCACTTCAAAGAAACAGAAATGTGGTTGATAATCACCTAGTGCTGAAATTCTGGATCATTTTAATTTTTATCCTTTTATATACTTTTAATTTTTTATACAGTATACAATATGTATAATGACACATTTTAAAATCAAAATATAATCTATTAATTTTGCATGAAAAACTTGAACATCCTAACAATAAAACTCCTAGGAAAATAACTATATGCTGTATTAGTGCAACCAGGAAGCTGTCCTAGATACAGCCAAGCCCACAGAGCAAATGATTAAACCTACTTGAGGTAGGTCCAGAAGATTCAGCTTGTCAAGAGGTTAGGAAGGAAGGATATTTGTTTCAAAGGAAAAGGAAAAAAAAACTTACAAGGGCATAAAATAGTGTTCCTCAAAGTGTGACACATGTATACCTCCTCATCAGCTGGAGTCATTGTAATGTACATCTTTGCCAGCTCAAACCCACTAAATCAAAACTCCTGGGCATGAGGCATAGGAACCTACCATATGCCTGGCTCCCTGGATGGTTCTCATGCACAAAATTTGTTCACTACGTTACAAAAAAAACAAAAACAAAAACAAAAAAACACAAAGTAGTATACTTTGGAAATTGACCATAATTTAGTGCAACTGAATTGTAGTTTATAGGTGATGGTGGAATGGGGGAGATAAATCTGGAGAGGAATGTCATGGTCCACTTGTAAGAAGTCTTATATGGCACACTAGGAGCTTGGACAGTTAACATGAAGATTCAGTGGGAACCACTGAAGAGTTTTAAAAGGAGTAACCTGATACTGTGGCATCAGTGTGGATGACTGGATAGGGAGCAGAGGCAGAAGGGCAACTTGGGACAATGTTTTAATTTTCCTGGAATAAGATAGCAGCATTACCACAGACTTGAATACATATACTTGGTGACAAATTGAATACTGAGTGAAGGGAGAAATGCTTTGGGATGATTCCAAGTCCTTCATTTGCTTGCCTCCATTCTAGTCTTAAAACAGACTAGACAAAGAATATTTTAAAACTATAAGCTGTACTTTTCTACCTTTGCTTGTTTTATCACAAGACCTATATTTTACTGGAAATATGAAGCCTATATAGATAAGCTTGTGCAGCCACTATAATTATACACGGGCAGACACTCTAGAGGACGTTCTCTTACTGAATAATATCATTAAATAAATGTCTCCAAGATTGTTGGCAGAGAGCATGTATACTTGGAGATACTGTGATCCAGGCAATCTGAAAGGCTCCATTGCAGTTTCTGTGTTTCAACATGTGACAGTGTGTGCACCTAGAGGAGGAATGAGTGGTGGTCCAGAGTAATTTTTTTCTCAATAAAAGACTATTTTATTACAAAGCCAGCCCATTTTGGTGTGTGTGTTTTTGTGTCCCACAGTGAGACATTCCTTTTAATCTGTCTGGCGAAACCACAGCAGTAACTTGTCTTCAGACTGGCTGTGGCAAGAAGCAATTTCCCTTGGATGGCAGGATGACCTATAACAGGTTTATCTCTTTCCTCATTAAAATAAAATGGCAGACGTTTGGGGTATTAGAAAGCTGTTTTCTGAAGGCTCCAATTCCTACCCAACCTGAACAGAGAGCTACAGCTGCAGGCTGAATGTAGGGTGAGCAATCCCCCTGAGGGCTTTGGCTGCAGGGAAGTTAAAGGCAGCAAATACCAAATCAAACTTCCCTATAGCACCAAGAACCCCCAGAATTCTCAAAGGCTCCGAATCACTTACTGGACAGTCCCCGAGCACATAGGGTCCTTCGGCTTCAACCATTCTCAAAAACCACCAAAAGTAGTCCAAATGCAGGCCTTACTCAACCAAAACCTTTTAATGTTAATGCTGCTTTTTGTTACATCCCGTATAAAAGCTATAAAAGCATTCCCCCTCCCACTCCTTTTAAAAATGTCAGTAGTTTCTTAGAGAACCTAACATATCTGTCCTATACAGTGTCCAACATTATGGATTTGGCTGGTTGACCTTCCCTGGTTTCTTGTAAATTGTGCCTTTATCACCAATATTGCCTCATGATCTGGCAATATGATAGTAAGATCTAAAGGTTTGATTAACTTCATTTTTTCTTTTTTCTTTCTGCAAGAGTCCTTCATGGGGAGGAGGTGTGCACTACTTACTGCATCATATCAAGAAGTAAATAATGTCTGGTGGCACATTTTTATTAATGTTAAAATTATCCATGGATTCAGAGACATAAGCCTAATTCCTCCATCAACCTTTCATGCCATGATTTCAGCATCCATGGATGATCATTACCCAGATGTATACTTTCATGAGAGCTATCTTCTAACATTTCAGTGTGTGTGTTTGATTGAGATTCTCTGTGAATGACTTTCATACACTATTTAGTTTCCTGGTAAAATTTTAAGGATAAACAAAATAGAATAAATGCTTTATTCTTTCTCTTAATTTATCATTTTTCAAAGTAATGAGAGAGTTCCCTAACAACCTCCAAAAGTGACCAAGGAGATGTGTAATTATTAACTCATTCTGTATTCATTTTAATATATTCATATATATTGCAGTCATTATTTGTTTTTATGTTCCTATCACCCTATTTTAGATCACCGAAAGGCCCTTAATGTTACTCTCCTGTTTTTGTGACATGATTCAAATAGCTTCCTTATTCTCTGGAATAAGATGGCCCAGGTTCATCTTATGTATTTCCTCTTCCAGACCTGGATTCAGTGATTTCTCCTAAGAGCCCTGGTTCCCTGGTTCCTTCTACTGAGAAATCATATTTAGAGACCACCATCTGAATGGAAGGTGTACTTACTGCTACTGAATTGTCATTGCTTCAAGGATATTTCAGTGGGAGGGTGGAAAATACTTTTTTTTCCAAAGAGAAAGTAAATTTTGATTTCATGCTAATACTTGTATTCCAATTTAAAATCTAAAGAGTTTTTCTTAATTTCTTAATTTCCATACTTTTTCACTTAACACTGAAAATCTTGACTTCTAAAGAAATAAATTCTTATATTTTCATACAGAATATATAGTAAAATGTAGCATTCTATGTAAGTTCAAAATAAAAATATCAATGTTACTAATAAGACTACTAAATGCAGGGACGCTTGGGTGGCTCAGTTGGTTAAGTGTCGGTCCTGGGATCGAGCCCCAAATCGCGCTCCCTGCTCAGCGGGAAGCCTGCTTCTCCCTCTCCCACTCCCCCTGCCTGTGTTCCCTCTCTGTGTCTCTCTCTGCCAAATAAATAAAAGCTTTAAAAAAAAAAAAAAAGACTACTAAATGCATTTTCATATTTCTTCAGAATTTACTTGACCCTTAGATTATATCCCTTAAAAGATAGTCAAATACTGCCTTTGAAAGTCACCAGAAATAATTACATATTCTTTCTGCAGTTAGGCCATTATTTGATAGTCACTTGGGTTCAGTTGTTTTGGTTTGTTTCCAGTTGTACAAGGAATGCTTTCTATTCTTTATATTTTGCTTTCTTATTATACAAAATGTTTACAGGGTCTAAGATCACAGCCATATAATGAGGTACATTCACATAAATTTTATCTCCATGCCTGTCCCATCTTGTTTCCCCCTTCCTGCTATAGGTAACTATTTTAATATTGTTATGTCCTCTGTGATGTGTGTATTTATTCGTGTTGCTCTAGACCCTTTTTAAAAATGTATTCTGAGGATCAGATGATATCCATATATAGGTATTTTGTTCATTTTTACATTCATATCTTTAATCCCCTGGTTATGATTATCTGGTTTGTTTCCTGTTATTGATTGTTCCAAATAATACATCAATGAATGCCCTCAGGAATATACCAGTATGTATTTTTGTCACAATACCTTTGGGATAGATTTTTAAAAGAGGGATTGCTCAAGCAAAAGGCAAATGCACTTATAATTTTGCTAGACTGGGGGGCATACTTTTAAATATATGGACCTTGCCATGAAAATGTAGGAATTTTTAAAAATATTTTTATTACAGAGGAAAGAACAAACTGTTTAACTGGAATGATCATATTTATCAAGAATAATTCATTAGTAGAATTTAAATTATCAAATTCATGCATGGTCTCTGGTATAATTTAAGTAAATGCCTTGAACATTCAGTTCAAAAGCTCTAACAATTTTAGTGTTATGTCTATTATGTCTTTGGAAGTAATGTAAGATCTATATGTATAAACAAATACATACATGTGAGTGGGGATGGATGGGTGGAAGGGCAGATGAAGAGAGAGAGAGAATTTTATCCCGGAAGAAAGCATTTCTGATTTTAATAAATTTACCAACTTTTTATTCAAAAAAGTTATTTTATTATCTTCTAAATGACACAGTAGATATAAAAGTTAGTCATGTCTATGTAATAGCACTTGTAATATTTTCTAAACTGTTGGTAAATCTGCAAGTTTGTTTCCTTGGACCTAAAATATAATCCAACTTTTAAATGCAGAATAAAATGTATTTGCTGGTCCTTTTTATGATCATATATGTTAAGAGAACATGACTGTATCGTCTTTTCTTTTCAGTTACTATCACTGCTGAAATCAGGAAGAACAACTCCAAGAACTGAGTGAGTCATTATTTGCTTTTATATCTTACGCACAGCAAGAATTCAACTACATTAAAATATAGGTGAATGGTAAATTAAAAATAATCGATTCACATTTGAATAGCAGCTGGTTATATGTAAAAATACATGAAAAAGTAACCTGTAGCAATAAAAACTGATATATAAATCATTAATGATTCATTTCCCCGTATCACCGTATTATTCTTCAGATATAACCACAGAGCCAATAGCATCCACAAGAAGACATATAGGGGAAAAGGTTAAATTACTCCTTCCAAGTTAGTAGTCTTCTACGAGCAAAACAGTGTCGGTTGTCTTCTCATTCTTTTCCTTCTTCACAGCTAAAGTCAACAAAATAAAAATATCACATATCTCCAGTCCATAGACTCACTTTAAATCAACATTTCCAATATGCTTACACACTCACCTCAACTATTTTTAATGATTATAAAGTCAGTTTTACTCACTATCCACTCAAGTTAATAATTTTCTACCTTTAAAATGCAAAGATACAGCTACTACCTGTTGAAGCTAGCCGGTACAAGTATTTAACAAAACTGACTGGTACTAAAGTGCTATTGATGTAGAAATGGTCTAGAAATGGCAATATGCTATTAGGACAATGGATACATAAAAATATAATTTTGCCTATGAATTATTTATAAAGTTAGTTTAAAAATTGAGTAAGAAAAAATCTACTACCTTTTAGACAAACACGTGTGCAGTCCTCCATGTTAACAAAGTTATTGTCATTCCCTCCACAGCCAGTATAGGTGAAGGCCTCACAGGCTTTGTGTCTTGGATTAAAATAATAGCGAGTTACATTAGCAGAGCATTTTCCCCCATCTTTTGGACTGTAGCAATATGAAGGACCTTGATGAAAAGAAAAACAAAATTAGAAATGTAATAATACCAAAATTAATAAACCGTGATGATTACTGAAGCTTCATTCTGAATTCAGAATATCATACCAAACCATTTAAAAAGTGTATCTCAATTTTCAAGAAAGCTTGCATGCTCTAGTTTGTTAATTCTAAAATTTTTATAAACTGGAGAGAATTTCTTCTGAAGTTATGTCCTTGTATCATTTGAATGTGTTAAGAAATTAAACCCAAGAAGCAGATATGGTCAAGTAGAAATTGGTTGTGTTTCAAGGGTTGATATATGACATGCTTTAGTAAACTTTCTTGTGTTGGTAGGTTTATTTTAAACGTTTTCATCAGTTCTCCTTCCATCATTAATTAAGAATACATTTATGTAATTCCCAAGTAGCCATTGGAACATTTATCTTTATATAAAATATTTAAGGAAACACAAGCAACAACCATCTTCTCATTAACTTGAGATTCTGCGTACAGTACGATTATAGAGCTTCCTCAAATCTCTTCCAAAGCAAGTTTTCCTTGTTTGTTAAGTTTATGTATTTTTCTGTATGTGTGTCTCTGCTATGCCTAGGGAAAATGCCTGTATTGTCTCTCTCTACAGAAATATTGCCAAAGTAACCTGTTATTTCAGGGACTAAGGAGGTGGGGATGTAGGTAAGAAACAGGAGCAGAAAAAAGAAGGATGGAGAGGTCTTCGTCCTACACTTTGCAATTACTAAAGGATACAGAAATCTAGCCAAAAACTTTAGACAGAAATTTTCAAGATTCACCATCTGAAGTCTGGATATGTTCTACTACATCCTATACACAAGTGATTCTTTATAAACCTGAATTCATGGCATTCAGAATACTGTGGGGTTTTTTTAAGATTTCATTTATTTATTTGAGAGAGAGGCAGTGAAAGAGAGCATGAAGGGGAGAAGGTCAGAGGGAGAAGCAGACTCCTCGTGGAGCTGGGAGCCCAATGCGGGACTCTGGGATCAAGACCTGGGCCAAACTGAGCCATCCAGGTGCCCTAACAGTATTATTTATTTTGAGAGAGAGAGCAAGAGGGAGTGAAGAGGGCAGAGGGAAAGGGAGAGAGAAAACTTAATCTCCGTGCTTGTGGCTTGATCCCAGGACCCTGAGATCATGACCTGACCCTAAATCAAGAGTTGGATGCTTAATGGACTGAGCCACCCAGGCGCCCCCAGAATACTGTAATTTTTATATGTAAATTGAGAAGATGAGAAATAGTCCTAAAGAAACAATCTAGAACAGGAAGCAAAAACTTAAATCATGCACACCTTTGTGACTTTCTAGCCCTGAGAACTTGGCAAGTCATTAACTTCTGGTTACTGTACTCTCATATGTAAATGGGGAAATCATAATATAATACTACTACCTCACAGGGTAGGACTGATACCCTACTATATATGAAATCATCAGAACACAAGGCATGTAATTACACATCAAAGTATTATTTTTCTTCCATCCTAAAATCTAAAGAAATGAACTAGAAACCCCATAAAAATAGTATTTACTTTTCTTTGGTGCACAGTAGCCCATACAAGTTTCCTTGTCCGGGAACCTGTTCTTATTGTTGTGACACCTGCCAGATACGAATTTTTCACATGCCATGGAACTTAGATTGAAGAAGTACTCTCCTGTGCGCACTCCACACCGCCCCTTACTCACTTCCAACCTGCAAATATGAGGAACTTCTAGGAAAAGGAGGGCATAAAAAAATGCTAGTCAAAAATTAGCTTTAGTATTACTTAGTATTACTTACTTTCAGTATTACTAATTACTAAGTTACTTAAGTAATTAGTAAGTAATACTTACTTAGCATTACTTCGAAAACTTTACTGTATTTTCAGAAACAACTGGGGAGAAAATGGCATCACATTTAGTACTGGGATAGTAAATCCCCAAAAGACTTTTCGTTCATCCAGTTATTTAGCTCTTTTTTTTTTTTTAAATAGCAGCTCAAGACCTGAGTCAGCGAAATACAGTGGAAACTCTCTCTGTTCTCTCAGGGTGTTCTGATTTTTCTACATATGAAGTTAATCAGACTTATTCATAGGAATACATACACATTTTTCCTTGGCTTAGTTCCTTGAATGGCAAAGTCCCATGTTTTGTTACTAGCCTTACCAGATATAATAAATATGATTAAAATGAAATAGAAACCGTGATCATGAATCTCTACTATATCCCTGTACTAACCCAAAACAAGTTTGGGTGTCAGGGGACAAAAGGAAAAGTTACAGTTAGCTAAATCACACCTTAACAATAAAATCTGCTGAAAGGTATGTCAGATTGATGGATAATCAACAGGAGGAAATGGGGCTCTCCAGGAGGCATAAAAAACCATGGGTTTAGAACTAAGGATAAAGAAAAGTACTTACGCGGTACCCAATACATCACACCCCTGCATTATTATGCCCTACGGTGAACTCTTGCTCTGAGTCTGCACAGACACTGAATTATGATAAATGCCACTTAGGAGAGAAATTTGTTAGCCAGTGTAAACTTGGGATTACTTTCTGGAAATAATAAGCGAGCCTTACTTAATGTTTGAGAAAATAAAGGCTAAAACTTACTGTAGAAAATGGGATCTGGGAAATTAAGTTACTAGCAGCCAGGAGATCTGAGTTTGAGCACGGCCACTTACTGTCTATCCTCCAGCAAGCTTCATTGCAGTCCTCCAAAGTTTCGAAATTGTTGTCATTGCCCGCGCAGCCCCCGTAGAAGAACTGGCGGCAGCTCTGTGTGAACCTGTCGTAGAAGTAACGGCGAATCAGGGCCCGGCAGGGCCCCACGTAGGGGGGCTGGAGGCAGTTCGCTGCGTTGTTTCCTTCTGGGGGAGCAGGAGAGCCTGAGAGAGGGAAGGAGGTCTGCCACGTCTCCGGGAAGGTAGAGGCTTCCCGAGGACTTCTGTCCCTCTGCTTCCCAACACAGGGGGAGTCGCAGAGAGAGGAAGTACAAACTTCTGCAGGAGTATCCCTTCCCGCGGCTCCCAGACGCCCTGTGCGACAGGGGTCTGGGGAGAGCGGGGCAGAGAGAGCGGGTGCAGTCGGAACCCCACAGTTGCAGCACCCTCCCTGCTTACCCCAGGGCGGAAGCCCGGCGCAAAGAGGAGGGGTCCCCGGACCCGGCAGTACCTTCAGAGTTCTGAACACTGGAGCCTCGCCCGCTCGCCATTAGGAACAACCACAGAAGCGTAACCCCTATGCCGGCCATAAAGTCCATGCTGTCCCGTTTGAGTGGCCCTCGGGGCGAGGCGTTTCTTGAATGTGCCGGCGGCAAGAGGGTGCACGAGGTCCAGCCTCCAGGCAGCCTGGGTGCCGATGCCGTGGGTGCCTGCTTTATGTAGGGTGATTGTCCTCCCGACCCCGGACGGGGGCGGAGCGTGCCTGTGCGGAGCCCGGGAGGCTGATTCATGCCCCACAGGCTGTGACCTGTCACAGCCCTGTGTAGGAAAGTGCGGGGGCGGGGGAAGGGCGGGGGGGATTCCCCACCAGGTTGAACCTGCCTCCCAAACTTTCTCCTAGCTTTGCCGGAGTGACTAGATGCCGCATTATGTGAGTGATGGGAAGTCGGCAAGCTAGAGGGAAATGACCTGGGGGTGATTGCACAAGGTTCCAACTTGCAGCATCACAGGGAAGCCTGAATCTCCATGATGAAAGCACGACTCCAAGTATTTGAAGGCAGAGAGCAAGTGTGAAATTCAGCTGAGGGGAGCCTAATTCGTTGCAACGAATTATTAGGTTAGATTAGAAAGATTGGAAAGTTAAGTATGTGTATTTATTTACATTTATGCATGCATACTTCTTTCAGTCAAGATTTAATTTACATTTAATAAAAGGCTCATGATAGATCTTAAGTGTACAGCACTATTCCAGTCAGGAATTAGAACTCTTGCAGCACCCCAGAACATTCTCTCATACCCTCTCCCAGTCAATCCTTCTGATCCCAGACAGGGGCAACCACTTACCACCAGAGTCTTGCCTGTTCTTGAATCTCATGCAAATGGAATCATAAAGTGTGTATTGTTTGTACTTCTTTTGCTCCACTACTGTTTTCAAGACACACCATGTTATTGAATAGTTCATTTCTTTTAAATGCTGAGCCCAATGTATGAATATACTACAAATGTCCTGTTACTGGTCATTGTGTTGTTTCTAGTTGGAGACTGTTACGAATAAAGCTGCTTAGTGCGAACATACTTGTTTAAGCTTTAATTGCTTGTGGGTAAAATATTTATAAATGTTAAAAACTGCCACTTTTTCAAAATGATTGTATCATTTTATATCCTCCCCACCCCTCATCAGCCCTGTGTTAGTATTGTGGCTGTGTTTTTTGAGCTGGAACGTGAAACTCCATAGGAAGGTGGCTGTAGGGGATCCCAGATCGATCTCTTCCTGCCCATTCCTAATCGTCAGTGCATGAACATTCATTGCTCCTCTGACATATTAGCCTGAGTCTGATTTTTTTCTTTATACAAAACAAATTATTTATGCTTGGATTTCACATGAAATACTGAAGATACTTTTGGTGAACATTTTAATGGATTCTCTTGATGAATGTGTCTTCCTCCCCCTTTTCCTCTTGTTGTATTTAATATTCTCCAGAGAACAATTATTCCTGGCTTCTCCTGAGGATCTGGAAGGAGTTTACAGGAGTTCCCTTCAAAGTTTCTGAGAAACCCTGTGCTCACAGAGAGTTAATAGTCCGGGACATTTTGCACACTAAATCCCTTGTGCCAGTTTTCAGTTATTCTGGTGCCATGCCATAGAATCCTATTCCTAAGAAAACTAGCCTGCCCTGGAAATATTCAGTGTTAACTGATGCTGTCAGATTACCAGATATCTATGATTAACAGTCCAAGATGTGAGGACAAATGTTTAACAACCAGCTCTCAGGAGGGGAACTTAGAAGGGTTTGCTGATTTGTATAGTCTACTGATTTCCATGGTTTGTCAGTACTCCCATTATGGCCAATTTCAAACAACCAGAACTGGAAATAGGTACAATCAGTTCACCGGAGCCAGCATGTACTGGCTTTAGCATGCCAGCCACTGCAACAGCCAGCTATTTTGGAAAGACACATTCATAGGATAATCAGATGAGCCCTTCCCAAACATTAAGAGAGAAGGGAAGTTTTACCAAACAGCCAGTATCACTTTCAGAAGAAGTTAATTCAACTTCAAATTTTCATTCTTCTGAATATGATTAAGTAAATCTCCCATATGGACTACAATAAATTCAAGGACTGATTCAAACTTGCCATTCAGCGTTGACTATTGTCATTTCTGTTCTTTGTTCTCATGTGCTGGTACTTTTTGATCATCTTTTAGCTTCATATAAAAAGAGGAATCTCTTATATTAGAGCAGGTGATTTGGGGAAATTGCAGGATGCAATGGGAAAATGAATTTTATCCCTTGTTCCTTTGGACAGTCACATAAACTCTCTAAGCCTTGGTTTCCTTATCTGTAAAATGGATAATGACTGTACTTTTACATGCATGTTGGGAGGATTAAAGGACAAGGGCCTCAGCACTCAAAAAGATAGGCTTCAGTGCCTTACACACAGGCACAGGATCCAGCCAGATTGTCCATGTTTTGAGTCCAATTGAGAGCCTTGGCCCAAAACATTAAGATGGAGTGTCAGCTACAGCCAGGAAACAGCAACATGAATTGGCCTCGTAGGACGAAAGCCTGTGACATTGCTCTCATCAGCTCTCCTCTTTGGCTGAGCTCAGCGGTGCCCTCTCTGCCTAGGAAGGTGTCACACAATCATATATAACTTTGGGATGGTTTCTTCTGGGGAAATGAGCTTAGGGTTCTTTGAGTCAGAGCAGAGGCCTTAGTCCTAGTAAGGGCACAGGATGCTGCATTCCCATGGAAGGGAAGGAGAATGGGGAAAGGGCCAAAATCAGGCCCTTCACCACCCCCCCCACCCCCGCCAGGTGTAGAGTCTGTGGACACAGGGCAAAATTCATGTTCAGAGGCACTCAAGAAATGTTAATTACCTTCCTTATTCTTTGCTTAATCAGGTGCATCTTTCACACCCCTGTGACCACTGAGCAGAGACAGGGAAGAAGAATTCAACAAATGGGGCCGGTTAGAAGTTTGAGATGATCAGGCCAAGTTATCAGGAAGGAAATTATGCCTCTTAATTGCAAACCACTTGAGTATCTTTATATCCATGAAAAACGTATCTTCCAATGTAAGGGGAATCTAAATTTTCCAGGATTATTTTAAATTACTGAATTCATCTTTAGCACCATGTGGAAGGAGCCATGTGACCACAGCAACCAGCCTCCATAAGGATGTCATAGTGCTTCTGTATCCTTAAACCAGTATCTAGGCCAAAAGTTTACCACATAGCAAAGGAAAAGAAGTCCTTTATCCAAAGTCAACAGGAAGTGGAAGGCTGGAGGGAACCACAAAGAACAGTCACCCAGATTGATTTGTCATTGTTACACCAAGTATTAGTTTTAGTGGCTGTGGCTAAAAATAGAGCTTCAAAATAGTTTGGAGTTCTGTGAAATAAGGCATGGAGTTCTTATAATCTGAATGTTGAAGGAACTATAAATATCCTCCATTCCACTATTTTCATTTTACAGAATTCTATATTGAGACCTGGCCATGTTTCCTTACTTTAGTTGTTGACAGAGCTGAAGACTAGGACCCAGGTTCTTGATATTCAGCCCTGTATTCTTCCTTACATTCCCGTACCTGGACTCTTTTTACTGTACGGAGACCTAAGAGTGGAACGTTAAATATCAGAATGAAAATACACGGAAGCTTCAGCAACACCTGTGCGTGCGTCAGATCCTTGCTTCTAGATCTTTCTCACCATCTCCCACATGCCCTCCCCCAAAATGGAGACTAAGTTGATTTGGAACACATTAGTTCCTAGAAGTCCCAAGTCTCGAGCAAGACGTTCTATCTTCTGAGAGCCACACAGGCTTGGACGGTGATTATGAATTTAACAAGAGGATTAAGGCAGATGGTCTTCCTCTCTGTCAGACACCTCAGAGAGAAGTGGCATGTCTAGCTCATAAATGAATGAGGTGAATTAACTGAGCCCATGATTTGGGGATCTATATTATATATCATAGTCACTTAAGGAGTTACATTGATTAACTTCTCAAGAAGCAAAATTCTTGCTGCCTGTTAGCTGAAGTCCTGTCAAAATAAAATCTGAAGTGAGTCCATCTGGCATCTGACACGAGCAAGAATTTTACACGTTTGATAAGAAAGGCAGTTCATCTCTTCTGAGAGATTAGGAATCACGAGGATTTTGTTCAAGTTTAGTCAACTCCTTCACCCACAAGGTGTTTTTCTAGCGAGTTGGGTCACGTAGGAAATGTTTACTCTAGTGCGCCCTCTGTCGGATACAGAGTGCATCTGTGAGCAGTGTATATTAAGGTGGAACCGTGTAAGAGGATGAGACATTCCCTGTGCCCAATTTTATTATTCTTGTTCTCCTTAGGGGGAACGAGATAATGGAGTATTTAATGTGTCTCTTACATTGATCATTTCTTCATCCATATTTTTTAAAAATAAGCAGAATTACTATTTAATACGTGCCAAACCTTGTGCTAGGCGTTTTGGAATTCAAAGACAAATACATATAGGGATCTCCTAGCATAATAGAGTAGAAGAGTAGACAGATGAACATCACAACCCAACTGCAATATAGCCTTTTCAGTACAATATTAAAGATATGTACTAGGTTTTATGGAATCATAGAGGAGGAAATAAAATTTTGGTAAGAGCTCAGTTCAAAACAAAAGCCAATCTACACAAACATATCTAACATTGTAACTTTTATGCCTGTGGGACACAGAGACTCATTCCTTCAACAGCTGCTTGCTTTGGTCAGTTTCGTTTTTTTTTTTTTTAAGGTGTTATGATTCTAGCAAAGCATTGCCTTCTGTAGAAAAGCAGAATCTCAGAAACCCCCTTTCTCTTCTACCTAGATTTATGTTCATTCAGCTATCATGCCCACTTAAGAGGCAAACCATCTTTTCTTTTACTAACACTGCTGCATACTTAACTATGTAGGGCACCCAAAATGTTGGGACAAAGTTTGGACTATTTTATCCAAGACTTTCCTAGCACAGTATGGCCTAACCACCACCTGCCCAGAATTCTAGCCTGGGCTACTAATCCACCAGAGAGTGGCATGTCAAGAAGTGGGGAAAGACATAGAAAATTGCCCCTAACTCCTGCATATCATGTGGGAATAGCAAGCACTATAATAATGAATATGATGTTTATTGAGAGTTTATATCTCCCACAATCACCACTGAGGGTGATATTTTATGCTTCCCACTCTGCAAATGAGCACTGAAACTTAAGGTGAATATATGATGGGGCCATGTCTATACAGTTAGTTCAGGCCATTGGAATCCTGATCCACTGGTCTCATTGCCTGTACAAACGTATTTCTCTTACATATTAGTGGGGCCCGAAGTCAGGTTTATTATATATAACACATGCTCATGACCTCAGTTCAGTACCTGGACAGCTAGATTACAGAATTCCTTTTCACTCAAACATGAAGTTTGTAATTGAGAACAAACAGATCACTGCAATTTAAATACATTGCTATAATGCTCTAAGAGAAACATCTGCCAAAGTTAATAATCAGATTAGAGGATTGAGAGAGTTAATCACTAAATCCTTATTTTCAGGGTTATATTTAGCAGAAAGTGATGGAGCTTGACCTTTCAAGTATAATGACACTCTTTCTTACAAAAATATTGTCCTTTTTTTATACCCTAGCCCAAATCTCATGTTAGTTATACATTACTTACTAACGTGTCTGTCACAAACCCTGCATATGCTCGTTTGTTCTAGTTTTATATAGAAAAGCTTTCATCTCTTAAGTCAAACAGGAGGGACAACCTACCATTTGGGGGCAGGGGGAGGCCATAGTTGCAGTTTGAAAGGGCAGTATATCTCTTAAGACTCTTACTATTTCTTTGGGGGGGGGGGTGTCTTTCTTGGCTACTGGCCAAGGAAGCAAACTGAGTCAAACTAAAAGGTCGTATTGGAAGAGAGTTGACTACACTAGCATGGACTAGGTCTACTGAATGAGCCAGAGAAGTGTGAGCTCTTCTTATTGGTCAGCAGGATGTCTGGCACTCTCTTCCCTTCCCTTACAGTAGAAGACATGCCCTGGTCCAACCAGACACCAACCCTGTAGCTACTGCCCTGGGTCCTTTAACCTCTTGCCTTCTAGAGGACTTTACTCCTCTCACTCCTCTGTAACATCAGTTCTTTCAATAGTTTCCATTTGGAGTGCTCTATCTCTGATTTTTTTTTTCCCATCCAAAACTTAAAGTTCATATTTGACTTCCCACCCCTTTCTTGTTAGAGCCTTATTTCATTGCTCCCTTTTCCAGTAAAACTCATCAGAAATCTTATCTTCACTATGCCTCCACTTCCTCATCTTACCCCCCACCCCCCACATTGCACTCTGATTCAACTTCCACATTGGGAAGAGGAAGAACAGGAAGTGCTCCCATCAAGGGAAGCACTTTTGCCACATCTTACTGGACCTCTCAATTCATACAACATCCAAAGCTGTTGCCGCTGAGGTCACCAGGGACCATGTTTTTCCATCTCAGCAGTATTTAACCATTTCAGATTCTGCCTCACTCTTGAAATGCTTTTCTTTTAGTTTTTACTTTACCACATTCTTCTGGTTTCCCCTACTTAGTTGACTATTCCTTCTCAATCTTCCTTCTCCTCTACCCATTAAAAGTGGAATGACTCAAAGCTCAACCTTGAGAACTCCTTTCTAATCCAACTTTCTTCTTATGTGATTTTAAGTGTGCACACACACACACACACACACATTTGTGTATAGTCTTGACCTCACCTCTGAATTCCAAATGCTTACATCTTCTAAATATCTCTATCTGGATACCTAATAGACATCTCAAATATTATATGTCTTAAACTGAAGTCTTGACCATATGCCCCAATCTTCCTTCTTTTTGTCAGTGACACTTCTACTTAGACTTTCAAGTCCAAAACTGTGGAATCACTCTTGACATCTCCCATCTCTTCATCACCCAACCCATCAATAGTTCTGTCAATTCTACCTCCAAATCACATTTTTAATCTGCCCATATTTCCCTATATCCGTGGCCACCAATATTGTTCAAATCTATCTGTTCTTAAGGGACTCTTAGGTTACGTTCTTCCATAAAATCCCAGTTTCCGCTGTAGTTACCCTTCAACCCCACACTCCTCACTTTTTTCTGAACACTTCATTAGCTCCTCACTGTACTCCTTACCACTCCTCTGAGTTACTCTATGTGACTTGGCTGCTGTCTCCGTTCCTGACCTCAACCCATCACTCTCCCTCTATCTTACTCTACTTGTTACACTGTTTTTTTCTGTTCTCCTTGTACAACAAATTTGTTCCCACTTCCTGCCCATTGCATGAGCTGTTCCCTCTGCTTAGCCCTCCTCCTTGCATGAAATGCTTGTCTCCTGACCTTTACTGTCTCCTTCTGGACAATCTTGGTCCCACTGGCTACTTCTAATCAGTCTAGATGATGTTGCTTCACATCCTAGTCACTCCTTATCATAAACTATAGCATTTATCAGTTTAAATCGCTATGTTTATTCATTTTGTTTTACTTGTCTGGTCCTCTGACTATTACGTAAGCTCTGTGACAGCAGGAAACTTTCCTGTTGTAGTCACCATTGTTTCCCAGTGCTGAGAGCTAGACTTATGGAAAGTAGAATCTTATAAGCGTCTTTGGAATAAACAAATTACTTATTATACCTCCCCTAGTACTTATCACAATAAATATATGTTACATTTTATCTTGTTTATTGCCTTTCCCCTTCATTAGAATGTATGTTCCTCATGGGTAACATTTTCTGTATTTTTCTCTGCTCTACCCTCAAGCATCTGGAATTGAGTCTAGCACATAATAGTCCTCAGTAAATATTTGTTGGATGAACGAATAAAATGTTAGCTATTTCTATAGTCCTAAGTATAATGTCAGGATGGAAAAGAATAGTACAAAATAAGAAAATTTATAGCCCTATGATTGCAAATTTATTATACATAATATAGTGGATTTGTTTCTGAAAAAAATGTGTCAAATGGAATGTTTATAAATCAAAATATTTAAAGTGTGTTAGCAACATTTCTATTTCAAAGAATGTGCGATTTATCTTCTGTATAAAACAGGGGACTTCTAAAAATAATTTTAATAATTTCCATTAATACAGATTTTGTAAGTTCAATACTTTGTCGAGTTGCCTTACTTCAAAATATGCTTATCTATATAGTAAAAACAAATAGAAAGCAGGTAGTTTTTGAACTTTATACTAGCCCACTTTAATTCTTGAATAGATTAAAAAGAAAGCTATGGACGATATTAGTGAGACACTTGAGCTACTCTAAATCGTTCGATCTTCTCTACATCCCATACTCAGACCCACAAAACCCCTGAAAACCATAAACAACCTGACATATTTTCAAAAAGCCCTGGAGGGGGCAGTATTGCCTCCCACAGAGAACCCCTGCTCTATGAATGGGGTACAGCTCTGAGGTACTTTTTCCCCCTTCTCATCTCTTTACTTTGTTGGACCTTACCTCTCCTGATAGTAGGCAAGATGGAAGAAGTAAAAGGGCAAATATCTTCTACTTAAAGGGGTAGGTAACGCCCCCCACCCATGAATTAGCTATAATTGCTGCCTTCGCTTGTTGGACTGAGTCTTCAGTCCTCTCTTATATTCTGGTGGAAGGGGGGTAAGGATGCTTGGTAATAGTGCCAGTAATATGATCTAGCCCGTCTTAGAACTTCCCATGTAGAGGTGGCTCAGTTGGAAGCTTTGAGCTGCTCAGAGATTGGGGGGGGGGGGGTCAGGACAGGGAGGCTTAGTGCCCCTTGTTTTCAATTCTGTGCTTTCTTCCTGTGTAATTCTAAAGTGTGACACAACAAATCTATGCTTTTACACTTATTTGGAAAGGGTAACAGAAGTGTGCTCGATTTGAAAACACCCCAGACCAAAAACCAAACATCTGTGTTATAGCCCAGCTCTGTTACCACCCCTTTTATGATTTGGGTCACTTCAACTGTCTGGACCACCTTTACTTCATCTGTAAAATGGGTTTAAGGATGATTGGATGATGCCATATCTGAATTCATTTAAACCCTTCAGTGCAACTCTGAGCCTTGGGACTCCATGCAGACAATATACACTGCCCATTCTTTGTCTGGCTGTCTTTGAAGGAAGTTAGAGTTTTAATCCTCACTCTTTGAATTTTCTCATGTAAGTCCCATGGCATCAAGTTTGGCAAGCATTCCCTCATCTTCTAAGATTCGCCTCCACCAAATGAAATGTGTTTTACTTAAAGTATTATTGAATTTTAGAGTTCGGAGATCATTTGTTAGTAAATTGATGTTAGATACTTTGCACTTTTTTCTATGGCTAGGTGAATATTTATGACATAGTTTGCTAGTGACTTTATCTACACTCCATGATTCTCTTTTATATATTGAACAATGGGCAGGAGTAAGGACAGAAAAGTTGTGAAAGACTTAGATGTTCTTATAAAAGTCCTTATAACCTATTGTGTCTTAGATTTGTCAGAATCAGTGCCTAAGAGAGGGATCCTTGTCCAAGTGATTTACCAAGGATGAGCTCTCCCAAGAAATCTCTGAAGGAAGGTAGAAAGCAAGATGAAGCAGAAGTTAAGCAAAGGTATAGTCTCAGATGTCCAGCATATCCTAACTCCGTGGGGAGCTCTGGGAGGTTCTCAATTACAGGATTTTTCAGCCCAGAGGTGCCTGGTCTGAACTGTTAGAACCTCGCTTCAGCCAGCTCTACACTACAGGTCACTCACAGGGGCCAATAATCTCCCAGACATCACCAGTATCTCCCAGACCATAATCTCCCATAATCTCCCAGACATAAACCATAATCTCCCAGACATCACCAGTCGAAGTGGTTCTCATCAGCCAAGAATAAACCTATGCAGAAGGCTTGCCCTTGGCAGTCAACATGTGCACCTCTGGGAAAATGAACACCCCACTCTGGAAAGGGAGATCTAGGAAGGGCACCAACAGCATCTGCTACCCATGATATTAAGGGACCCAAATCAGGTCCACATGATATCCCTTAAGAGCACTTATAAAGCCACCTATCAGTGAGTGCCATGTAAGATATCAGAGTTTGAAAGTCTAGAGGTGCAGAATAAGTGGGTAACCCAGCTAACGTGTACTGAGCACGTATTCCGTGCCACATACCATTATGCAATCTTGATTCCTCCCAAGAAATCTGCAACCTACATAATCATATTGCTCCAATTTCCTAGTGAACTGAGACACAGAGAATTTAAGTAACTTGATCAGGGCCACACCCCTAGCAAGAGCCAAAGAGTGATCATTTCATTGTCGATAACATGGTAGGGATTCTCTAAAACAAAGAAAATTAAATTCTAAGCCCTATTCCAAATCAAAACCTCTTCAATTGGGCTCATATTTTAACAAGTTCCTAAAGTGATTCTTATACACACTGAAGTGTGAGAGTCATTGCCAGTGGAATTAGTTTTTCAAGATGGAGAAAAAATGTGCAAAGGATAATCTCAACCACTAAAAATGATCAGCAGACGTAGATTTGCTTGTGAATGGTTACAGATAGTCTGAACGCAGTAAGAAGAAAGGGGAGAATGAATACCTCTCTCGAATACCAAACAACAATTACACAATTACACAGGTTGAAGGAACAATCTCTTCATGTCATATTGTTTGCTAAATTAAGAACAGAGAAGCAAAAATAAAAAGGTAAGGGAAACATTGACTTTGGGTCCTCATAGAGTGTTCTTTTCTATATCTGTGCTGGCATATTTAGGCATTTGCCCCTAAAAATATGTGAAAATGTCTGTTTCCCAAAGAAGAAGAGTCCATTATAAGATTGAGAAGGGAAATAATATTTCCTCAAAGGTTTTGGAAATGATAACACTATATCACTATAAGGAAATAAGTTAATTGCTGACAAATTATTAGCAGAGTATTTGTATATAAATATGCAATGTTTTGTTCGCTGAAATAACATGTGACCTAAATATGTCTACTCTCATAAAAATATATCATTATAAAAACTGGACCAGGAGACAAAGGAGAAAAAGAGAATACCAAAAAAGGAGAGGTTTTAAGTGTGATGCCACTTGGCTACAATGAAATACTTTGCAGATGATTGCATATGGGTACCACCAGCTACTGCACCATTTTCCCCCATTGCCCATTGATCTAATCAAGGAGAAGAGATTGCTGAGAGTGCAGAAGATCCTTCTTTTATGATGTCCACAGTATGCCCACTATGTC
This sequence comes from Martes martes, assembly GCF_963455335.1. Lineage (NCBI taxonomy): Eukaryota > Metazoa > Chordata > Mammalia > Carnivora > Mustelidae > Martes > Martes martes. Next base: position 39,445,928 of record NC_137899.1, read on the forward strand.
ACCTTTAACCTGATACATTTGGTCATGATTGCTTTCCAATGCATTGTGACGGATACACAGAACTTCCTGGTATTGTTTAGAGACACATTCTAAGTAACATGCTCATTTATTTCTGATTAATGAGGTTGTTTGCTCTATCTCCACTCTATTGTTTCATATTTCAACCTGTTATTTGTAAAGAACTTATAGTAATAGTTTGTGTATAGTTCTCTGTTAATACCAGATTACTCTAACGTTTCAGGGGATTAATCCAGTCCTCAGAATGACCTCAAGCTCATTTAAATGGTGTATATCATATGATGGAGGGCTTTGGTGTTGGAGATTGAGTGTTGGAAACCCAAATATTTACACTATACAAAACAACAACAACAAAACAAAACAGAGAAAAGGAGAAGCTTTGGATGTTTAAGACTATATGCTGACTAAACTGACCTCTCCCACATCCCCACAAACTTACTAGCAGGTGGTTAGAGTCAAATGCTTGGTTTAATCATATTAGTGAAGATTATAAAGAAGCTTTAAAATTGCAAGGCTAGTGTGCAGTGCTGGAATTGTTCAGAGAGCGTTCATAAGAAATCAGTTATCATAGAAAGCTGAAACAAAGAAACAGTTCCCTTAGTAAGTTAAGAGCAGAGGGAAGGGCTGGCTAATATTGACCTGAACCATGTCCAGAAATTTGGGTGTATGTATGAACTGTCTCTTTTTTCAGCAGGCAAAAGATGCCAGTGATCAATATTGAAGACTTGACAGAAAAGGACAAATTGAAGATGGAAGTTGACCAGCTCAAGAAGGAAGTGACCCTGGAAAGAATGCTGGTAAACTGTTGCTCCCTTTTGAATTTTATTTTAAACTATAGATATGGTAGGACTGCCAGGTCAGGACCTGTCACAGGGAAGCAGAATTTGCCACCCTAAACAAAATATACCTCCTTAACATAAGTATTGTTTTAGACTGGTTATTTTTAAGAAACAGCAGATAGGAGAATATCTGAAAACCAAGTAAAAGTTGTCCTTTTGTAAGAGACATTTACAGTTATAAGAGAAGTCTCCATTTATAAAGTCTCCCTCTCTGTACCAAGAAGAGAAGGATGACTCTAAAACTCTTATTAGGAGAGAAGGCAAGGACTTAAATGCACTTGAATTAAGTGGGCTTTTGATGACTGCTTTCCCTGAAAACCTCCCATAACTGGCCTTTTTGCCCCCAGCCCCCAACATCTTTTGTCTTCAGCTGGAGATGGTATTTAAGAGGGTGTCCTGGGCCATTTTGATTTTCCTGGATCTCTTCCATGTACAAAGGAGATATACATGCTATTAAATTTCTGTGTGTTTTTCTCCTGTTAATCTGCCTTTTTCATTAACAGGGGTGTCTCAGTTAAGAACCTAAAAGAGTAGAGGGAAAATGATTTGTCCTCCCCCACACCATTCACTGGAGAGTCTCAATGTAGCTAAAAATGAATTGTTCAGGTAAAAATGCATTTAAAGAATAAGAAAATTAATAATCATAATTATCTCTTGATTCAGACTTTAAATGGAAGGTTTGGCAAACTATTTTCCATGGGCCAAATCCTTAGACTGTTTTTGTATGACCACTAAACTAAAAATGTTTTTCCATTTTCATAGAATTGTTTTAAAAAAGAAAGAAAGAGAGGGAAAGAAAAAGGAAACAAAGACTATGAGACAGAGACCATATTTTTAGTTAAGCAGTGAAATGAAGCAATGCATACATAGGCATTTTATTTTTCCTTTTCTAAATTGATAAGTTTCTTTTTATTTAATGTAATACTTTGATGTTTAAATACTTTTAGCCAAGACCTCATTTCCTCCAGCACTGTCATGGCTAGTAATGAATGAGTACACGCTATTCCTTCTTTGCAAATAAAAATGAGTTCAAGCTCAAGAATTTACTCGTTCCTCCTAAAAACATCTGACAGATCTTGGAAATGGTTACCAAGAGTTCTGTGCCATTAAAAGGAGAGGAGCAGCAAAGGAATAAAAGCTTCCTCCAAACAAACAGTGACTGAAGCTTGGAAAATGTAGATATGTATTTTAGATTTCTTCATTTTAGGAAAGTAAGTAGAATAAAACTCCTCTACGAGCGATAAGAGTATATTTTATATTTTTTCCAAAACACATTTTATCAAGCCAAAGCAGAAAAGGAGTTTGTATTATCTTCATACTTTGCTCAAGACCCTTATTCCCAATAAAAATTGGAATTTTGGCTTCTTTGACATTTATAATTGTCTCAAACTTCTCTTTTGCCCTTTCCATACAGGCAAAACATATTTTGCTGTAAAAATAAAATTAAATATATACACAGCACAAAAAGCTTAGAACATACAACAGAACAGTTAAAATCTTTATATTTTGGGGGAAATAAAGGAAAGTCATTTTTTCTTCTTGACTTGAAACATCCAAATGCTGTTTCATTATTTATTTCCTTAGGATTGTTGTTTGAAAGGCAGTTGGATCATATTCATGTTTATTATTCATTTGTAGCCAGCTCATCTGGGATTTTTTATTTTGGGTGAACATCATATACATCACCATCTAGCAGGTTTGGGGGTTCCTTTTGCCTGCTACTCAAAATCTCCTTGCTTTTGGAAATCAAACTTCCTAAATCTTAATTTTGAATTTTGAAAGGAAAAAAATGTGAATCTAAATTACTGCATATTTCAGAATTGTGTATAAACTACGAGTATCCTCATATGAAGTAGACATCTGACCAAGGCCTTGCCTCAGTTAGAAGTGATGTTTCCTAATATGTAGATAATGAACTTGCAGAGTTATAAAGTAATCTTAAGTCTTATGTCTAATGTTGCTGGAAATTTGCATACAAAAATGATATAAATATTTTATTTAAAAAAACAGTGAATTAGAGAAGTTATGGAATGGCCACCTAATGGACTGCCAGAAGCGAAGTAGTTTCATGTTAATGTCATGAACAGTAGAATAAGTGAAAAGGAAATAAGTTGAACATTAAAAGAAATATTTTGAGCTTGTGTGGATATGCATGTGTATATGTGTATACGCAGATGCACACATTTATATTTCTATGTGTTATAGAACATTGACTCTTTCTAAAAGGTGTGTTAAGTGGCACATGGACCATTTAAGCTCTGGCTGAGTCCATTAAGTTACTAAAGCCTGATTTTTCATGAAGCCATTACTATAATGGTAGATGAGTGAAGAGCAAGCTCTTAAACAAAAATAATGATTTAGTTCTACAAATACGTGTTTACTGAGCACCACCTAAACACAGTCTCTGTTCTGGATGCCAGTGATACATGTGAACAAGTCAGCCAAAGGTCCTTGACTCTTTGGAGCTCATGATCAATCATTGTAAATGAGTTTAAATTCTTTTTTTTCTTTCTTTTTTTAAAGATTTTTTTAAAATTTATTTATCTATTTGTCAGAAAGAGAGAGAGAAAGCACACAAGCAGGCAGAGAGGCAGGCAGAGGCAGAGAGGGAGGCAGGCTCTCCACCGAGCAGGGAGCTGAATGCGGGACTCAATTCCAGGACCTCAGGATCATGACCTGAGCCGAAGGCAGTGGCTTAACCCACTGAGTCACCCAGGCGTCCCTGTAAATGAATTTAAAATAAAATTATATGTGTATACTTCTGAGAATTCAGGAGTGGCGATAAGCCTAGAGTTTAAAAATTATTCATTCCCTTCCACCTTTACAGGTCACATTTCTGGAATGAGGAAACAGATTTAATCAATGTTTACTCTGGTGACCCTGGTGACCTCTGTAGCCAGCTGTTTTCTGATCCCTGTTCTGATCTCCTTTAGAGAAGCTGGAGGCAGTTTCTCCTGAGAACCCTTAGCTGAGTTATGGCCAAATGGTTCTCCTTTACCTGAAGATATCCAGGAGGACAGGAAAAAGAGCAGCTATTTTTTTCTTCTCTCCTAGAAAATACATATGCACTGGTGGAAAGCAGAACACATCAAAAAGAACACAGAAATTATAATACATTCTTGGATTCTGCAGCATTCTGTATTAAACCAAATGTGTCATTTCTTTCTCCTTCCCTTTAAGGTCTCCAAATGCTGTGAAGAAGTAAGGGATTATGTTGAAGAAAGATCTGGGGAAGATCCACTAGTAAAGGGTATCCCAGAGGACAAAAATCCCTTCAAGGAACTCAAAGGAGGCTGTGTGATTTCATAAGAAAAAAAAAAAAAATTCCATGGAATAACTTGAGCTTTAATGACAGTACTAATTTTTGGTCATCTATAATAATACCGTTAAGCATGTACGTAACCTTTTGATTTATAAGTACAAACTTTTAATAAAAATTGGGATGTGATAATGCATAAATCTGTTTTTCTTAAAGTATTTAACACAGGGTTTAGCACATAACTGGCAATAACTATTGATTGACCCCTTTCTTTAACAATGACTACTCTGGAGACAGCTGGTTGGCTCAGTCAGTTAAGTGTCTGACTTTTGATTTGGCTAAGGGATGTGCTCTCAGTGTCGTGAGCTTGAGCCCCACGTTGGGCCCCATTGTGGGCATGAAACCTCCTTGGAATTCTCTCTCTCCTTCTCCCTCTTCCCATTCACACTCTCTCTCACTCTCTCAAAAACAAACAAACAAAAACAAAAAACCCAAACAAACAAACAAATACTATGTTTCATGAATGAGTCTATATTATTCTGGTTGCCAACATATAGTTTTCTGTTTCTTAACTTCTCTTTCAACACTACTAATATTCTAGCAGGAGGAAATTTTATGGTTAGCCTTATATTTTTTCCAAACTTTCTCTTCCTTTGTAGAATTAGGAACTCTATTCTTTTGATTCATGGAAGATCTATTGACAGAATGTGTGCTCTGAAGATTTTCACTGTGGATGTTTCGTTTTCTGTTTCTCTTGCTCTCTCAACCCCCAGTCAGCAGTGATGGTTTTAACATAACCTCTTCCTACATTCTTACCATTTTTAACTTGATGTAGCTTTTTACCACAATACCAAATGGATTAAGAGGCAGTCTGTGGTCATGGAGACAGCAGATTTAACCAGCACCAGAGTAAAGGTCATAAGAAGCCAGAGAGTTCTGGCTCTGGCATTTTACTGCCTGACTTTGGATAAATTACTTACTCTTTCTAAATCTCAGTTTCTTCTTCTGTAGGATAGGAATAATATGGTCCTATCCCCTTTTTCATGGGGAGTTATATATTACCTTCGGGGGATTAGGGCACTCAGCATACTGCCTGGCACATAGTAGCAACATCCAGTAAGTATTAACTAGTCGTTTTGCTGAGAAAGAAACTAGACAAATATCCAGAACCCTTTGAGAGCCATGCATTCCATTCCATCCCATCCCTAAGAAGACTCTCACCAGTACAGCGTTTTTTCCTATAACAGTCTTAAGAACAAAATGATAGAAAAATAGCTGTCTTCTGCATCATCTTGCTAATCAGTTTCCTCCTGGCATCTCACCAAGTTGACATAAGCCAAATTTCACTACCTTTGTGCTAAAGACTGAGAGATAATTTGCCTCTCATCTGTAACAAATGATGAGTGCTGATTACTGCAACTTGGAAACTGTTTTCGTTGTGTTTCCTTGTTGCTATCTCACATTTACAGTGCTATTTTTGGATACGTCAGTGATCAGAATACAAGGGAATGCTAATTGATTGTCATCCTTTTTAAAAACAAGAATTAATCTATAATTTGGTCTGGAAGGGAATCTCAAGGTGGTCCCAAGTTTAGCTCCTAGCACTGTCCTTTCCACTCTGGCCGTAGTAAATGCTCAACAAGGATTAAGGTTGCACGCTAGTCCAACCCCTTCATTTTGAAATGGAGGAAATCCAGGCTCTGAGAAGTAAGTTAGCAAGTTTCTCAGGTCCAGACTCTGGATCTCTAGCTGAATGGTTAACACCACACTCTACCACATATCATATATGCTTTGAGTATTAAGAGATTCCAGGATAAACTATTGGAGTTTATCTTTTTCCTCAGGAGACACTATTTTCCTTTTAAAACTGCAAAACTTCTCTCCAGCCACCCCCTCAGCCCTTCCCATCTCCCTGTTCCGCTCTCTTGTCTCCCATAGCACCCGTGACCATCTAGCATCCCATACACCTTACTTCATTATTTGTTTAATTGTGGTCTGTCTCAAAGGTATTTCTGTGTGCAATTTAGTGCTTATTATATGTTCCATTTATCTTTTTCCTCCCTGACTAAAAAAAGTATAACAGAATTGTGGCTATCGCATTTAGTAACATGTATAGTCCTAACCACATCTCTAGTTTTATCTAACACTGGAAATGGATTTGGAAGGCAGGTGATTCTAAGTGAAAACCCTGGCTCATTCAATTTCTACTTTAACTCTTTGAACATCACGGGTTTTGTTTGTTTGTTTGTTTTGTTTTGTTTTATTTTTTCAAAATAAAATGAGAAACTAGAATGGATTCTTATATGAAAATTTAAAGTCACTTAGAACAGATATAGATAAAAACCTTATCAAGGTCCTCTATTACAGTAGACCTGGAGACTTCCTGTAGTCAACAAACTTAAGTATTAAATAATTCCCAACATGACACCCCATTTCCCCACCTTCTGCAGTTAGTCAGACTGATCTCTCCACCTGAAGTGTCCCTCCACTCTAACTCATTTCAGCCTGTGGAAATCCTTCTCCTTCTCTGAGGCTCACTATAAACTATCTCCTTTGTCCCTCACTCCAGCCCAAGAGTATTCTGCAAAATCTTTTAACTCACTTAACATTCCCTTGCTTTCTTTTATTACAGTCTATATGGTTGTCTTACTCTCAAATCTGTGTTATGAATTTCCCAAGCCAGAAGCTCTGTTCATCTTTGAAACTGCCGTTAACAACTCATAAATTGTCTCTACAATTTAATTGACTTAATAAGTGTTCAATTAAAAGCAGGAAGGACGCTAGTTTTTATTTTGGAGAATTCAGAATTCTTATTACCTTAACTAAGGAATGAATTGACAGTAGGGTAACATTTGTGTTGTTTTAAAATACAGACTGTCTGCAGGAGTTGGAATAAGATAAAGTTCATAGAAAGGAATATAGAGAAAGATGGTCTAGGAAGAAGGTTGTGAGGTCATGACTATCCCACAGGCTACACAGTTGCAACAGTGAGTGATTTTTTTTTTCCAGAAGTTATTTCGGGGCCACAGATTACTAGGTTAAAATGAGTGAGGTAAGACTATAGGGAAACAAAAAGTACTCTAGGCATAGCCTTAACATTTGGCTCATCCACAGAATTTCCTAGTACCAGTAATGAGAATGGGTAAAGCATATATACTTACCATAATATATCATTTGAGATACTTGCACTTTGAAAGTATTTTGTACACATAGGTGAGTTTAAGCTTTAGCAAGGAAAGAAAAACGATTATTTTAATTTGTGTTGATTTTATTTTAGCCAGATTTCAAAACAATGCTAATATTGAACTTATAAAATTCCTAAAAGAATGTATTAACATAAGGAAAAGAGTAAACTGAATAATAAGAATGACCACTTACAATGAAATTTAAGTCTTGTGAAACCAAAATTGATAAAATAAATCATTTTTATATGAACTATAAGTAGTTAAGATGATCAGAGCATCAGACATAGGCCATCCTGTAACTTTACATTATCTCCATCTAGAAAAGGAAGCTTATGCATATAGTTACATGAAATGAGTGAGTTTATGAAATGTTCCATGTGATTGTTGTAATAAATTGAACTAAAACAAGTTAACTGGGTGGATCAAATATGCGTTAAATATGCTCCTTTGAAACCATCATTTTAATGGCCTAAACAGTCACCGTTAACTTTATAAATTCCAGAGGAGAAGAATTTGGGAAATAACCTAGTTTACTTCCACCAACAAAACAAAGGCAGAGAGTATCTATGTCTTGCAAAAAATCACAAGATAGAGTAAGACAAGAACACTTGTCTTTTTGAGTTCAGCCTAGCATTAAATCAACTCCAATATAACCGCCCTCGATATTTTCTTATACAGTTTCCTTTATATGGATTTTTTAACAACACACTTAATACGTCAGAAAAGTAACCAAAGAGTTGTTTTTCCTTTTTTTGCAGGTCACGGTAGATATTTCATGGTCTTTGCTCTTTTATAATTTAAAAGTAGAAATAACCACACAGTTAATTTTCTTAAGCAGATTTCTTTAAAACATTTGTCAAAAGACAGTGGGTTAATAAAAGTTTCTAATTATACCTATTATCTTTCATTGCAGAGTGGTTTGCACACATACTATTTTGTAAAACAAATTTTATTAAAAGTAATACGTAAAATATAAGTAAAAAGCTAACATGACATTTGGCTATAACGCAAATGGATTTTAAACTTTGTTTATCTGATAAGTTTTGTTGATAGAACATTTCTGTGAGAATAGACAAGAAATTGTTACCATGGTTGCTCTCTGAGAGGTAAATTCCATGCTTAGGGATGGGGGCTACATGCTCTTCTAAAAAGAAGTGTTCCCATCCTTTACCATTTAAAACCAAACAATAACAAGACATTTTTCAGAATGCTGTGTCATCATAGGATTTCAGCATTTCCCAATTCACTTTAATCAGTTCACTTAAAGTGATTTTAGTATCATGCATTATTCTGTAAGAATAAAAACTAAAAAAAAAAAAAAAAAAAGACTAATACGCATTTGCTCTCCAATTTAAGTTCGCCTAGTACGGGGAAGAAGTTAAACGACCACTATGGATTTATAACTATTTATCACGGTCTGCAAGTAGATGATTTCAAAAAGAAGAAATTTCCAGGTCAAAATAATTCTATTTTTATGATTTGGAAAAGACATGCATTAAGTTACTTAACTAGCTTATTTGATTTGGTGCTGAAAACTTATTTAGTTTGGGCCACATTAACTACTTTCACTAACTTATTTATTTTTAACCAACCTTTTAAATCTGAGCAATGGGGAATCAAAAAATATTAATTGCTTTTGGAGACAGATGTGAGTTTTTTGGCTTGGCTCACCTTGCAAACTAAAGGGGGGTGGAGGGTGGGGGTGGGCCCTGTGGAAGCTTATTTAACTTCTTTGAGCCTGGGAGATCCTAGAATGTGTGGTATTTAAAATACAGAAAAGCTCCCAAACAGTTTTCTTCACCAACGTGATTTATCAGATGTAGATACATAAATGCAATTAGAAACGTAACTTACCTTAGCTAATTCACTGTTCCCCTGGCCCATCATCTATTTTATAAATTAGAAAACCAAAATCCAGAAAAAAATAAATGACTTTTCCAGTGATAGCCAGTGGCAGAGTTGGGACTAGACCCAGAGTTCTCACCAAGTAGCTTATTGTTCCTGTCCCTCCAATGTATTCACTGAGGACAAGCAGGTAGAACCTAGAGAGAAATTAGGAACAAACAAAAGCCTGTGCTTATAAAATAGGGAGTGGCTTGGGGTGTCTAAGCCCAGGCACCCTGAAATTCTCCATTCAGGCCACCACACTTAACTTGAATTTGACTCTCTAGGCAAGGAGGTCATCTCCAAAGAGAGAAATATCTAACTGCTTGGGAAGGTTTCTTACGTTCGTGCTTTAGTTTTCTTCTAGGCTCTTGAGCATCTATAGCAAACCAAACATAAAGTTTTAGTTTATAGTCAAAGAGAAACTTTATATTTCAGGTAAACATGTCAGGTCCCACACCTTTCCTGGCTTTACAAAATGGCAGCAAGATGAATACTGCTTTCCAGAGAGTGGAGAAACCCAAGCTGAGTGAATCCGCTGCGGACCTCCAGGAAGTTTGTGGGAGCCAGGAATTCCTAACCCTTGGTGTCGACAGTCACCCAAACCGTGGTCGATGAGGAATGGGGAAACACTTCCTGGTAAGAACTTTCAGATTCCTTCTTCTGTCTTCTCTAGTATCATCCGTGTGTCCTCCAAATCATTACAAAACATGCCCCTGCAGAAAGAGTAAGAGCTCTGCTGTGGACGTTGCAGACAGTTCATTAATGTCTGAAAACGGCCCTGCAAATTGTTAACAATATTCCCATCCCGATGCCCTCTTGACCCGCCGATGTGTGACTGTGTTTCGGGCATTTAACAGACGGGATGGATACACATCAACAGACGTGGTGGGTGTATCTGAGATGACAGCTCAGTTTCGTTCTCCTGCGGGGCCTTTTCCCGCCACACGCATGGAACTAGGGAAAAGTAACACGCTGTATATTTTTGAAACTTGGAGAGGAGAAGGGCCGTTATTTCCTGCAGGCTAGTGTCCTCCTTTTCTTGCTTCGCAAACAAAACCCGGATGTGACTTGGGAAGGAAAAAAAAAAAAAGGAACAAAAAGTAAAACTTTAGTTGTTTCTCCAGGAGAGTCGGCTAGTGCAGCCTCAGCTGTCTGGCCACAGCCCTGGCGAGTCCCCCGCGGGCGTGGCAGGCTTGGGAGCCGGCAGGGGGCCAGCATCCCGCTGGGAGCTCCGGCAGCGCCCAGCTTCTCGGGCTCCCTCTCCACTCAACCCTCCGGGGCTCGCTGGAGCAGGCTTCCCGCGGTCGAGGGGGCCTGAGAAAGAGCCGAGGACGCGGGGCAGGGTCGCCGCGAGGGGCCGCCCCGCAGGCGGCCGAGCTCTCGGGGCTCTGCGGAGCACGGTGGGGAGGCGGTCCTGTCCAGCGCCGGCCGGCGGGCGGGGTGCGCGGGCACCGCAGTTATTTTGGGGCGCGTCCTAGTTTGCTGCATTTCCAGCCTCTCCGCTTCCAGAGCTATCCCCAGGCCCGGTTCTGGGGCGAAAATGCCGGCCCTTCACATCGAAGATTTGCCCGAAAAGGAAAAGCTGAAGATGGAAGTTGAGCAACTTCGCAAAGAAGTGAAGTTGCAGAGGCAACAGGTAAATTGTCCCAGAGCATTTCCTTCTCTGAAATGAACCAAGGGCAGTTTTTCCTGGTTTGTTACAGTAAAACAGTACTGCTTTTCTGGTTTTTGTTATCCGCCCCCCCCCCCCGCCCCAGCTTCTCTTGAAGTAGGGCTTTGTTGGTACCTGGGAACTGCCAGTCGGTGTGGGGAAATCGTCGGAGGTAAAGGAGAGCAAGGGTCGGCTGAGTAATTTAAAGCCAAATGTCAGAACATCTGAGCCTAGGACTGGGCAAATGGACAGAAAATTCTGCCTGCTGTTACTTGGTTTTACAAACTCAAAATGAAGGGAAATAGATGGCTATTTAGTTCCTTGATCTTTTTCATTATGGGAAAGAATGGTATTTTAGTGCTTTTTAATCACTATTTAATTCATATTTAATTTAGGTAATTTGAATTACATAATTTTGAATTTCACCAGGCCTCTCCAGAGGTATGCAATGAACAGCTCACTGGGGCTTGAGAACAAAACATTACAATTTCTATTTTTATTTGTTCATAACTCCCATCCCTTTAATACCTTCCACTTGGTTATAGGTATACACAGTGAACCAATACAGTAGTATCTGCATTTATTTATAAATAATTATACATATATTTGGGTACATATGAAAATTCTTTTTAGTCATGATTTAAAATTTGAGAGACCACCAAAGTAGATTACAAATTCAGTGAGAACATATGTCTCAGTGTTCAGAAGTCTCCGCCAAAACGTGCTGGAGATTTTGTACTTTTGACTTTTTACTGGTAGCTTGAGCATGCATTTCTTCCTTTTTTTCCTCAATCAGGCAACCTAAAGTCCAGGAATAGGTTTTTGGATAGTTTTTTTTTTTTTTTTTTTTTTTTTTTTTTAAGGAAATGATCCACTCCTTTCTCCATAGCAAGAAAAATGTAAACCGATTTCATTTCTCTGTGGTTTAATTCTAGAAAATATTTTTTAAAAATAGAAAAGGAAAACAATGGAAATTAAGCAGTTATAGTAAATAAGCTCCTTTACTTTCCTGCTCTAATTATGGTAAATCTGCTCATGACAGAGTCCTGTTACTCGAGATGAACATTTGAGTGATATTTGGAAGATGCGGGTGTTTTTGAGTTTTACTTTATACACATTTCTTTTCTGAAATTTAATCTTTCACTTCCAAATCCCTATTCTTCCTAGATTTTTGAGTGCAAAGGTTGTTTCTATCCATGTTGAAAGTTTTTGTACCTTTAAAAATACTGCTGTGCTTAAAGGAATAAACAAAGCTATGGTACCCAAAGAATAGGGTAGTTTCTTAAAACTTTAAGGAACCCATTTTGTGGATGACAAAGTGCAGTCTGTGTTGGCCACTGAGATTTTTTCACACAATGCATCTTAAAAGTTACATATCAAACAGAGTTGCATATACTGAAGCATAGCCTTGTACAAAGTTGGAATATCCTAATACCAGAGTATACAGAACTTCTAGGAGAAAAAAGAGACAAGTGTCTTCTAGGTATTTTAAGCTTCAAATTAGAAATTGGGCAGGGACCTGGATGCAGCTGACTGTGGAGAAATTGAAGGTGTCATTCATGAGCCATTCCTCCCTGCCAGCTCCCCACCTCCTCTCCTTAGGACACACCCTGCTGCATCAGTTTCCAACTCCAAGTGTATGCTAATGGGAGAGAAAACTTCAGAGAGAGCCTTAGCAGATACAAGGAGAGGCATCTGAATCCTAATGATAATATTCAAACATATGTTACCACACACTTTGGTTTATAGATTATTAGTGTTCTACAACCATTTATGGCTCTTAGATCATTCAGTGCTCTCCCTTTTAAGGATCAAAAACTTGAATCCCAAGGAGGCTAAGTACCTCCTTATTTAAGAGCTCATAGGTAATGATACAGACGTGTACTAAAACACATGTGTTCTGATAAACCAGTTCATTATTCTGTCAATAAATTGTTCATGTCTGAGCTGTGTGCTCTGCTCAGGCCAAGGACACAGAATCCACGGGTTGAATTCTGGCTCCAGCTAACTGTTGCTCAAACACATCTTCTTGATCATGGAAGGAAATGCTCAGAGGAGTAATTATTCACTTTTGGAGGTTACAGATCTCTTTGGAAACCTAGTGAAGAAGCCTCTATAGAAACAGATACAATTTGGGGGAACTCTAATCTTACCCGCAAATATCTGTGGGGAGACAGGCCCCAGGTTGTGGTTACTTGCATCTGTACTTCTGACAATTCCCATAAAATGTGTGCACTATGAACGTCAGCAACAAATAAGAGCAGTTGTTATCCAAGAGAACAGCACTTGAAAAGATTTTTATTTCACCACACTTTAAATCATCTAACTCCATCACCTAGGTCTAAATTTTATTTTTTTTTAAAGATTATTTATTTATTTATTTGACAGGCAGAGATCACAAGCAGGCAGAGAGGCAGGCAGAGAGAGAGAGGGGGAAGCAGACTCCCTGCTGAGCAGAGAGCCCGATGCGGGGCTTCATCCCAGGACCCCAGGATCATGACCTGAGCCGAATGCAGAGGCTTTAACCCACTGAGCCACCCAGGCATCCCTAATTCTAAATTTTAGAACAGTGGTCTTCACTTTGTGTGCAAAAAATATGTGGGGTATGGGAGTAAAATATTAAAAATTTCTACTTTTGGTTAGATTTAAATCTCTTCTGACAGTTTCCAGTTTATGTTTTATAATTACATATTAAGTGTAACACAGTAGAATCAATACTTATTTATAAGTAAATAATTAGATATCATTACATAATTATGTACATTTTGGGATATATATATATGTATATATATATATATATATGCAAGCATGTTTTTGTGATCACCATTAAGACAATTTGAAGATTATTAATCTAGGTTACAAATTCAATGGGACAGTTTCCCAGGGTTAAGAGATCTCTATTAGAATTTGCTGGAGCTTCTGTAATTTTTAATTCTAATTTCTTCTTAACAATGCAGGCCTTCATTAACACACTAATCCTTTTTTTTTTCTTCCTTTTTCATCCTTTTTCTTTTTTAAATTCACTCTTGCAATCTGTCTCTGAAGGATAGAGTTTTTGAAAAAAACTATTCAGTCCTTTCTCCATTATAGAAAAAGTTTCAACTAATTACATAAACACAAGAATCTCAGATAAGCCCAATAAACCTCAGATAAATCTTTTGTTATGATCATTGCCCTCAAGCAATGCGAAGGAATCCTGAATAGAGACACAAATGGTATGACTGGGCAACCTCAGCCTCTCCAGCATCAGACTTTCTCCAATGTTTCTATCATTTTGTAAAATTGCAGAACATGGCACACACCCGTAAGTGAGAATTTTGGCAGGACATAGCCCAAAACATTTGGGGATTATCTATTACTGCACCTGTTCATTAGCATGGGAAATTGAAAATGCAGTATATTTTGGTTTGTAAAATATTATGAATAGATCATAATTATATTTCAGCAGAGGAGAGAATTCACATGAGGCACGATGGATAGAAATCGCTGGGATGAGCTATTTAATACAATGACTTTCAAGCTTTTTGACCCTCACCATAGTGAGAAATATATTTTACATAGATTGTGTCATTCATATATAGCATATATGTTATACATACTTTGTACAACTATTTTTATACTATTTTATTTTTTTAAATGCTAGTTGTGCTCAATTATATTAATTTCACTAAAGGGTGCTAATGAAGTGTAGACAATCTTGACCTAATTCATTCTTTTTTTTCTCTTAAGGTGTCTAAATGTTCTGAGGAAATCAAGAACTACATTGAAGAACGTTCTGGAGAGGATCCTCTGGTGAAAGGAATTCCAGAAGACAAGAATCCTTTTAAAGAGAAAGGCAGCTGTATTATTTCATAAATAACTCTGGAGAGAAATTTCATCCTTAGTAGAAGAACTAGTTTGTTTTGTTTTTCTGAAATAAAACCGAAATTCCTTTCAAAGAAGGAAAACAAAATTTAAAGACTTTCTTAAACACTTATATTGATATGGTTATGTATAAAAGCTGTGTGCTTCTCATCTTTGCTCACTACACCTCCTTGTTAAGAGGGCAGAGAGTATCAAATGTACAATTATGGAAATAAGGACATTACTTGTGCATGACTCACCTCTTTCAGTATATTGCTTGATGCCTTAAATAAAGTTTTATCTCTGGAAAATGAGTGTTGGCAATTTTTAAAAGCAGGTTGTTGTTGGGGGAGTGGTTTGGTGTTTTTTGTTTGTGTGTTTGTTTTGCATTTACTTTTATATTTTTTCCCATAACTGTTCACGTGTTTGGGACACTTATCAAAGGATTAGGGGATTTGATAGATCAGTTCTCCAATCTAGCTCTCTCCTTCAAATCTCAGTTGGTTTACGATGCTGAGTTCTGACTTCTGGAATGTTTCTGATCTAATTTTAACTATGAGGGAACTAAGGGAGTAGAATTCCTCACATTGACGGAGTAGCTGAGACAGGAACCACATTAGCACTCGAAACCCACATTACCAGTCACCATACAGATCTTGGTCAAAGTGTTGCTGCAGTGGTGCTGTGGGGAAGGGCCACGTGTGGGGCCTGTGAGAAGCCCCCAGGAGGTCAGCCCCAATATGTCCATCCTCAGGGAGCTTCATCTCCCACAGGATGCAGGTGTTGGCACGGTGACCCTCTGGCCCAGTGGCATTGGCAGAGACACTGGGCTCTGACCTACTCTTACCAGTGTCTTCCAGCAAGCCCAGGCAAACCACACCACCTTTCCAGGGTCGTTCTCCTCCAAAGGGACCAGTTAATCTTTTGCCTATTTCTAAAATCAGCTTGTTTTATTCTCCCCTCATTAATTTGTAGGCATTCTTCATATATTTTGGCCATTGTCAGTGATGGGTGTCGCCAATACTTTCTCCAGTCCATGGCTTAACATTTCATGGCAGAATGGTAGCTGCCTCGGCTTTAGCCCCAAGGTGCAATGCACCAAGGTATAGGGCCCACTCCCACTCGAGGAGTTCTTTATGAAGTCACCTGCAGCAGTGACCTCAAAGAAAGCAACCTTTCTTCTTCTTCTCTTGAAGCATTTTTCCCTGTTTCCCTCTGACTTTTGAATGTCAGTTGTTCAATGTTTGAGCCTAAAGAAAGACGAGAAACCCTTCCAGGCAAGTTCCAGTTCAAATGGGCTTAGTCACTAATGCGCCCTGCAATTTTAAATGTGACACCAGAAACCCAGGCTTGATTAGGTTCTTTTCTCCTGTTTAGACCCAAAAGGGTAACTTATCAAGCCAGAGATGTGCCGGTGACTTCTAGCAGCTTTCTAAAGCACATCAGCCTCCTCACTCTGAAATTGCTTTTCCTTCCCTCTCTGAGAGGGAACAGGATGCCCCAAGCAGGTTACAACAAACCAAGAGCAGAGACTATTTCCTTCAGTTTCCTGCCGTTTTCCAAGTGTTGACGTCAATTGGGATTACTGAGAGCCCAGGGATAATTTTAGCCCAAATCACACTCTACTCCAAGGTGAGATTTAAGAAAAGTAAAGGCATAATTTTACCAAACGCCATAGAACAATTTGTATAGGGATGTGTTGCTACTATCAGTCATTTCACATTTAAGGTGACCTGGGATTTTAATACTTTGGGGCCTGTGAAGTTTTGACTTTAACGCACTGTTTCATGTCTCTCAAGCCATGGAGTTTTCTTGTGTTGCATAAGGAAGGAAGCATCTCATTCTTGCTAAGGCAGATCAGACGACCTGCTTTCTTCATGGAGGACCAAGTCAACATGTTTATCCTGTAACTTCTTCAGAGTTACGGCTTCAAAGGCTGTGCCCTGAGTTTCTATTAGCCACATTCAGCTATCCGTTCATGTACACCTCCAAGTCCTAGCCTCTGCTTTTCATGTACTTTCAGCCAGATGACAACTTAGCCCACCTCTGCTTTTTCCTTAATAAATTCCCAATCTTGTAGATGTTTCTACTAAATCTAATTCTGTTCTTATTTTCTTACTGTTTTCATCATAGTAATTTGGCAAACAAGCAGAAGTGTAATAAAATCCTCTTGATTTTCAAGCGTTCAGCTGCTAAAAACTTATTAGCTTACATTAGGAAGAAAATGAAAAATACGGTAACTATATATTTGGGTGTATTATAAAAGTAACCTTTAGTAAATGGGAATTTGTTAAGTAGAATTTAAATCATGTATTCAATTTCTTCCAAGTATATAGTTGTGTTAATCATTTGGTATCTGATTAAATAGTTGCTATCCTTTGTGTATTGAGACTCAGGTTCATAGAACTCATTAAATTAGCAAAATTGACTTTCCTATTTCCAGCCAGAATCTACATTACGAGCTCCCTCGTACTTGGTATTTTAAGAGCTTATTTTACATGTTGGATGCAAACTGGCATCTCATTATTTTCTAAATTTTTATTTCCTTGATTTCCCGTATATTTAATAGATTCCTTGTGCCTTTTGACCACCTTCACCCATTTCAACCCTCCCAACCCCCACTGCTGACAACTACACTTATACCCAAGTGTATAAGCTTGGTTTATTTGGGATGTTGTTGTTATTGTTGTTTTTAGATTCCACAAAAAAAGATTATATACCGTGTTTGTCTTTCTCTGTCTGACTTAGTTCACTTGCCCTCAAGATCCATCCATGTTGTTGCAAATAGCCACGATTTCCTTCTTTCATTATGGCTGAATAATATTCCAGTTTGTATAGATATTCCATCTAATTACAATATATTCTTTATCCATTCATCCACCATTGGGCATTTAGGTTGTTTCTATATCTTGGTTATTATAAATAATGTTGCAGTGAACATGGGGGTGCATAAGTCTTTTCAAATTAATGTTTTCATTTTCTTCAGATATATAGCCAGAAGTAGAATTGTTGGATCTTAGAGTAGTTCTAGTAGTAGTTTTTTTGAGGAAACTCCATACAGTTTTCCAAAGTGGCTGCACCAGTTGGCATTCCCACCAACAGTGTGCAGTTGTTCCCTTTTCTCCACATCCTCGCCAACACTGATTATTTCTTGTCTTTTTGATAAAAGCCACTTGGACAGGTAGGAAGTGATATCTCATTATGGTTTTGATTTGCATTTCCTTGATGATTAGTGATGTTGAGCACCTTTTCAAGTGCCTATTTTTATCTGCTTTTATCTGCTGTTTCAAGGAATATTGGAAGGTTACACAGGAAACCAATGATGGCTACCTATTAGGGTCAAAGTTGGGTGCAACTATGTAGGAAAGGATGAGATTGAGACTTCTCAAGGAATGTTCTTTTTATAAAGTTTTGATTTGTGTAACCTGTAAGTGTATTATCCAGTTTAAAAAGTAAAATTAATTTAAAAATAAAAAATAGAAGAAGTTTTATATTACTATGCTTGGGCTTTGGAGACTAAGTATGTTTTGGTATTAACGTCTTTATGAATCAGAGTCTGTATCATCAACATGATCTGATTAATAGTACATTTAAATCTATTCAGCTCATCCCACTGAGTTAGACAGAAAAACTAAGTCAGTAATAGTTATAGTCTACCCTTCTCTAATTGAGTCTTAGAAGGATGACAACAAATGAAAAATAAGTTCCTATTTCTAGTATTACAGTCTAGGAGAGTAGGGACCCGTCAGAAGATATCTTTGATTTCATGGAGGAGTAGAATGGTCATAGAAGGAAAGTGCTGTGGGATCTCTCCGTTAAAATAAACCCTGATGGGGCACCTGGGTGGCTCAGTGGGTTAAGCCTCTGCCTTTGGCTCAGGTTGTGATCTCAGGGTCCTGGGATCGAGCCCCCCATCGAGTTCTCTGCTTGGCGGGTAGCCTGTTTCTCCCCGCACCCCGCCTGCCTACTTGTGTCTATCTCTCTCTTTCTCTCTCTCTCTATCTCTGTCAAATAAATAAAAAGATTAAAAAAGAATAAACCCTGATACCTTAATCTGTATGTCCGCCGTCCTAACCAGGGAAAACCAGGGCATCATCAGCAACTTTTCCACTTGGGCTACCTTCAGTCTGAGGTGATGAATCCACAGACCATTGAAAACCATCCACTGGCACTAGGAGAATGTAGAGACATACTGATGCCATTTCTTCCTTTTTCTTTTGGTTTGCACACACATTAAATGATGACCTCCTTTTTTTTTTTCAACCTGATATTAAAGAGTACTTAAATTAAAGAGCAATTTCGTTGGACATAAAAAGGCACAAATGGTTAAAATAGGTGGACTATAAATTTCAGAAATTGACCTCGAAGTTATTGTGCAAAAATTACACTTAAAATGAAAGGAGGGGTGCCTGGGTGGCTCAGAAGTTAAGCATCTGCCTTCAGCAGAGGTCATGGTCCCAGGGTCCTGGAATCGAGCCCCGTGTAGGGCTCCCTGCTCAGTGGGAAGCCTGCTTCTCCCTCTGCTCCTCCCCCTGCTTGTGTTCCCTCTCTTCTTGTCTCTCTCTCTGTCAAATAAATAAATAAAATTGTTAAAAGATGAAAAGAAAAAAAATAAAATGAACGGATAAGGTCCTCATAAAATTAACAGTCATGAAAAATAATTCACATTGGCATATATAAAAATGTATGCATTTATTTATCCAAAACCAAAAATATTTGGAGCTCTATGTACTAGGCACTGGTTTAGGCCCAAGGGATATAGTGGTGAATTAGACAAAGTCCTTAGCATCATGAAATTTACAGGAATCATAATTAATCAGATGTAGGTGGGAATTACAGAGTATATTATAATGTATAGGTTAGGATAAATAGGAGAGTGGTTTTTCTACTTTTTAATGATAATGCTGATGATGGCATTGTGATGACGTTTATGATGATGGCAGTAGCTTACACATGTGAAATGCTTAATATCCGTTGGGCACTGGAATAAGCCTTTTTACATAGATTATGTCTTTTAATTCTCACAAGTGCCTTAAATATCGGAGAAATAATTTACACAAAGTCATATAGCTACTTAATTGGCAACACAGAGACTGTGTCCTAAACAACATGCAGCACTACGTCTCTTGCAGAAATCAATATAGATGCAGACTGAAAGGAACTATTAGCTCAGTCGTTTTCTGAAGTGATTTTGGCACACATGTAGCCAGCTGCTATAGCCTCAGAAATGGTTAGCCCTTGTGTGTGACAGCATTTTATAGTAGCTTATTTTAGCTGTTTCTACTGGTTGGTTGGTAGGTTGGTTAGTTGGCTGATTGGTTTTCTATAATCACAGTCTAATACAAAAATTTTAACCTATACCAAGGGAGTGGATTTTGCTTTCTTAGTAAAAATCATATCACAACCTAAATTTTTGGAACAGTGATAACCTCCAATTATATACTAAATAGCACTTGCTCATATGCTGAATAATATAATATCTCAGTTTAGTACCAGAATTTAGTCTGATAAAAGCTACATGCATTATGTTAGAGTGTCTAGAAGAAATAAATCATATTCTGTAAGGACTTTCTTTACCAAAATTATTAAATGATAGTTAGCCCTAGAGAATTGCATATAGGTACCAAAGAATCTTTCCTAAGAAGTGACTGAGCTCATTCTCTGCAAAAACTTGTATGCTTTCCTTAATAAAGTTACCCATTGGCTTTAACTTATGTCATCTCAGCCTCTTCTTAGAGCCAGCCTGAGACACAATGTGAATGATCTACTTCCCAGAGTTGGTTTGGGAATTATTGAGCCTGATTCTCTAGGCTATGAGTAGAGTTCTTTTAATGCATAAAAGGTCCTCATGTTTTTAGCACTGACCAGTATTTATCAGTAAATACTTCCAAATCCCTTTTGGAAGTAACCAGATTAAATACAAATATATAAAAAATATATTTATTCTACAGAATTAGTGCATTCATTCAAACTTTCACAGCTCTGTTTGGTACAGGATAGGGAAGGAAAGAAAGGGAGTTGGTCTCGCCTTACTGAGTGTTTTGAAATAGCATTGAAACCTGTATGTGTCTCAACCTAAGAAGGAAAGATGAAGAGGAGAAGAGAGAAACATTTCAACCTATATTAAATAATACGAAACATAATCTAAAAAATCTTATAAATATTAACATAGTTCACTGATTGCTTAAGAACAGTTCCAAGGCCATTGTTGCTAAATGTTTCATCTTTATAACTGAAGTAATACGTTAGCAAGGAACACCACAATATGGATGTAGGTGCTCTTTAATTGCTAATACTGAGGCTTGCCTTTATTTCTTTTTTGGTTTTAATTCATCTTTGAAAGATCGTATGCAATTGGATTTTCAGCTGATTTTTATTTACATACATTAATATAAAAGCAGGTATCAGGTGAGTGCTGTGAAGTGTATAAACCAGGTGATTCACAGACCTGTACCCCTGGGGCTAATAATACATTATATGTTAATAAAAATAAATAAAATTTTTAAAAAGCAGGTATCAGGTAGAATAAATTAATATTTATTAACATTTGGATTTTGCAATTTGGGGCAGGAAATAATTTAGACATTTAAAAACAATTTGTTTTAATTTGATTCAACAAATAGATTAAGGACCTATAAACACGACATTCTTGGATAAGTTCAGCCAATATTTTTCTTGCATCCTAGGAATTAGCAGTCAAAACAAATAGTAGTGACATTTATCAAGTCCAATTAATTAAACCAATTTATATACAAAATGTAAGTGGATTAAGTGCTTGAGAAAAAGGGGATAACAAGTGAATGATTAGTAGAGTAAGATCAGGACATTTTCTATCTTTTGGAGGAACATTTCATGGAAGAAGACATAATAGCTTAAATGAAGGGAAAGAATTTGTAAAGTATGAAACTAAGAGAAAGAAATATCACTTGTTGAGTGCAGAGCTTAGCAGACTAAGAAAGCATTTGCCAAGTGTATAGAACAAGAACAGAAGGAACCTATAGCTAATTGGATACACTGTCTTTGGTTAAAAAAAAAAAAAAAGTCTTTGAAATTCTTGTTTCAGTTATTGTGGGAAATAAATTACACCAAATTCAATGACTTAAAACAGTACATTTATTATTGTTTGTGAGTCTACCAGTCAATGTAGCTGGGCCTTGCTCTGTTGATGGTGCCTGGTTTTGTTGGTTCGTGTGCAATCAGCAGATGAATCAGTGGGGGCCCAACTGGTTGGCTGGTTGTTGGCCAGGAGTTGGCTAGGGCAAAGTTGGTGACTGGGTTCTATGTCATTCATCCTTTAACAGACTTGCCTAGGCTTATTCTTGGCATGGCAGAATTCTAAAAAGAGTAGAAGCATAAGAGTTGTCTTAAGGCGGAGAAAAAGAGCTAGGGCATCATCCGTTCCACTGCATTGAGTTGTACAAAGGAAGACACAAGACAAACACAGATGCATAGTGCAAGAAAACAGTTGACCCCTCTTGAGTGAAGGCGTGGCAAAGCCATACAGCCAAAGCATAGATAGTAGGAAGCGTAAAATATTAGGGACAGTTTACAACTTATCCATTACATTGGGGGAGGATCTTGACTCTAACCTTGGGCAACGGAAAGACAGTAGGAATAACCTAGGGCTACGTGGTCAAAGACATTTGGTTAGGATAAGAGCCAGAAGGTTCTGATGATAAAGGCAAAACATGGGGATGGTCAGGGCACACACTTAGTAATTCAAAAAGTTGGGAAGGAATGGGTTAGAAATCTGTTGTGAGAGGGGAAACATGACAATGAATTTGCCACTTGACCAATTCTCACAGCTACTGTGGCAAATCCAAATGACATGTAAGAGAAAATGATCAGCCTCTCAAAAAGCAATTGTACTAACTCAACCTACAAAAACATCAGTTTCTAGAAAGCAGAAGACAGCAGGTTCTGATTTTGCCCTTTTTCTCTTATGTTACAGAACAGAAAAGACTCCTGCAACTTGATGACCCCTTCATGTAGAGGGACTCGTTTTCAATAGAGTCAACCTCCAAGAAGTCACAAGATGTGTTCCCAGCACAGGCAGCCAATCTGGTGAGTGGAAGGGCTATAATAAGCCAATCCTGCCAATATTTCAGAAACTGATGATAACGTGCCACTCTCAGTTCACCCTCTGGCAGTCTGCATTTCTTTCTAATCTTTTCCAAATTTTCAAACTTAGGTGGCTGCAGTGAGAGAGATGTCTAGAGAATTCAGTTTGCTGTTCAATTTAGAGTTCACCTCCCAAATTTGCTCTTGTCTTAATTTTTCTGAACACTCCATTTGAATCTGGACTTGAGAGGGACTTCTACTGATACTTGTTTTGGTATTTGTCTATGTTGGACTTTTTTTTTTTTTTTTTTTTTTGCATAACACTTACCTTACTGAAGTTGAACTTCTCTTTAATCCTGATCAGTGTTTTCTGAGGCTTCTGCTTTCTTTTGTTATGCCAGACGTTTCTCACATAATTCCTCATACTTTCCTGTAGTTGAAAGAGTGCAGTTTATCTGGAAGGGAAGGAATTTGCAAATACTTTTTTTTTTTTTTTAAATTAATTTATTTGACAGACAGAGATCACAAGTAGACAGAGAGGCAGGCAGAGAGAGAGGAAGGGAAGCAGGTTCCCCACTGAGCAGGGAGCCCGATGCGGGGCTCGATCCCAGGACCCTGAGACCATGACCTGAGCTGAAGGCAGAGGCTTTAACCCACTGAGCCACCCAGGCGCCCCTGCAAATACTTTTTGATTAATGAGTAACACAATCACAAGTTTGAGGGCACACAAATCATGAGCTTAAAGTATTAGACTGTCTTGGTGTGTCCACTGCCTGGAAATAAGTGTTTCTTTTATCCTTTTAGAAGGACATTTCCTAAAGCAATGCCAGAGCCTCTCCCTCACAAAATTTACTTGGGTACCTGTAATCTGAACTTTGTGTCGCCATCTTGCATCTGTATAAACTAAAAACTGGGCACAGGGTTATGCATTTGTCATATATGAGAAGGGCTATAAGGCAATATTATAAATGTATTTTCCTGGGGTGTTAAGTCATATTGGCACACTAGAGCAGAGGCTGTCAAACTTTTTCTGTAACGGGCCAGATAGTAACTAATTTAGCTTTTGCAAGCCATAAAATCTCTGTGGCAATTACTCCAATATGGAGGCAGCCACACACAGTAGAATAGATAACCAAATGGGTGAGGCTGTGTTCCAATAAAACCCTTTTTATACCAACCAGCCTCAGGCTGGATTTGGCCCACAGGGCCCAGCTCTAGATCATTGTCTCACTTAGTGATCAATTTAGTGGAATGGTACCAATGATTTAATAAAATAAAATATCAGGACACATTCCATATTGTAAAACGGTAAGTATTTATCTTTTAAAACATAGTTGTCCAAATCAACATGTAAAAGTTCATCTCTTTTTGTAGGTTCCAGGTAATGAAAGTCTGAAAACCGTTAGTCCAGAGTGTTAGAGCTGAAAGTCTGGCTTTTGATAGTATATAGTAATGACTTAAAACTTGCCCAAAGAAGAAGCTTGGCTTTTTACTACTCACCTCCAGCCCCAAGCTGATCTCTGAGCCCTTTGCATGTCCTGCTTGCTAAGAGTGTCTTTGTTTACCTGGGGACTTTGAACTATGCCAGGAAGAATAACAATGTAACTGAAGGTGAGTCTTTGAATCTTGTGTTAGTTTGATCTCTGGAGAGGCTAGAGATGGGGCCCAAGCATGTGGGTAGTTGAGTATGGAGCCCCCATAAAGACTCTGGATGCCAAGCTTTGGTGGATTTCCCTGCTTAACAATCCCCTATGCATATTGTCACACATCATTTCTGAGAGAAAGAGGAACATGTTGTCCATAATTCCCCTGGGAGAAGGCAACTGGAAACTCCATCTTTGGAACTTTCCTGGACTCGGCTCCAGGCATCACTTCCCTTGGCTGATTTTCTCTGTCTCTTTCAGCTGTAATGAACTTGCAACTCTGACTGTAATAGCTTTCAGTGAGCCCTGTGAGTTCTTCTAGCAAATTATTGACTCTAAGAGTGGTCTTGGGTACCCCTGAACTTGTAATTGGTATCAGAAGTGAAGGGGGGTACTGTGGACTATGTCCTGTGAGTTTCTAAGCTGCGGTAGCTGTGGATCAGTGGCATTTATAAAGGTCTTGCAGCAAATTAGTGCAGCAAAACCACAACAAGCGTATGCAGTCTGCAGACTCCTTATTCGGAGGCTTCTTCCTATTCCTGTGCCTATTCCTGACGCTTGTTGACATTTGTTGAGTTTATCTGACTTTGTCCCAAGGGCCTTGTACACATTAACCTATTTTATCCCTATAAGATTCATACCAGTGATGCAGGCTGGCCCCATCCAAGGACCCAGAGGTGGTTCCACAGGACCAGTCAACAGGGTCCTTGGCTTCATGCAGGTCAAATGTGAGCCCCGAGGAAGTGGGAGGATAGTTTACTGAAATTTATTGAAGAGAGAAAGCAGATATAGACACAGCACATGAGAGTCTCCGAGAGGAAAGGAGAGAGAATCTCATATTTGCTTGGGGGTCTAGGGTTTTTATATGGGAGTGGTCAGTGGTATGTGTCCTCTCGAGCATCCAGGAACTGGCCAAAATGAGGATGAAAACTCAGGTCACCTCCATAAGTCACTTATGCCCTGGAGCCGGGGATTTGGACATCCAGGTGGCTGGAGTGTATAGTCTTGGAAGACATACATGATGACCCCATGGTCACTCCTTAGATGTTATCAACTGTGCTGGAAAACTCCAAAGAAATCATTAACTCCTTGACTTTTCATGGAAGACATTACCAGTACTCTAAATCATGCATTAGGGTCTGGGTGCAGGTCCTAGCAAGAATGGAAGCAGGAAAAGGAGCAAGAAAGCAGGGGTTTTTTGTTTTTTTTGTTTTTCATGAGGTCCCTCAGTTTTCCTATCTTAGTAGGATTACACCCATTTTACAGCAAGAGAACTGAAGTTTGGAGAGCTCAGGTAAATTTCCCAGGGTTGTACAGGTTTTAAGTGGCGAAACCAGGATTCAAAGCCAGAGAGCTTGTTTCCACTGGAATCCTATCCTGTATCATTGCTTAATATTGTTTTCTTGGATGTTGTACATTGTATTCTCTAGAGAAGCTGATTTTAATTTATTTCACATGAAACCATCAGGTTATCTTGGACGTATGTATATAACAAAGACCTGCGTCATACACATCTTTTGTATTCCCCTTAGTACCTGGTATAATTAACCTGTAACAAATAGAGGGTGAAAAAAAAATGAATGAGGATAAAAAATAAAGGCCTTTGGGTTAGCCTCTCATGTATCTTCTTGGTTTTCCACATTGTTGACTGGTTTTCTTTCTCTGCATCTTTTCCTTCTCTTGCTCTTCTCTCTCCCCCACTTTCCTCTCCCCTTTCTCTTGCTTCCTTTGGTTTTCATCCTCCATCTGTATGGTTTTTATTATTATTGGCAAATTCTGATTAGACTAATCTAAACCTCTTAATTGCTTAAAAAATGAGTTAAGCCAAAATTGCAGCTGACGGGGGTATTTGGTTGGATGTTCTCTAACAGTGTTTTCCTGCTACTTCGTACATAATGGAACCCAAACTTTCCCTTCCCCCTGCCTCGGGCATTTAGGGTAAGGGTACCCAGAAAAGGAAATCTGAGAAGCAGCAATGGAAAAATAGGCACTGTATAATTTCTGTCCATATTTATAATGCTCTGAAATCTAAAGTCACGAAGACTTTTCTAACCATCTAATTCATAATTCAGGCCACTTAACAAGTCTAAAGGAAATCTCCCTTTTGAAAGGTATTTAATTTAATTTGTTTTCCCAGTCCTAATTCCAGAGTAGAGATGGGGAGATTTAACCATTTACTCACTAGTAGGAGGAAAAAAGATGTTTTCCTGCTCCTCATGTAGTCAATATCCTAGGAAAAGCTAGATTCTTGGGATGAATAAACCAACAAGCAATAAATAAGTATAACACTAATAGTGACTTCTATCTATTTGTATGGTCTTTGGACACTTTCTGGGCACAATCCATTATTTCATTTGATCCTGAGAGGGAGACAGTGTAGGTATTAAACTCCATGGGATTTTGTGATTTATAAGTTGATACATATTTGGTCTTCCTCCCATTTC
The DNA here is from genome assembly GCF_963455335.1 of Martes martes. Taxonomy (NCBI): domain Eukaryota; kingdom Metazoa; phylum Chordata; class Mammalia; order Carnivora; family Mustelidae; genus Martes; species Martes martes. The sequence continues at coordinate 39,472,758 of NC_137899.1, forward strand.
TGACACAGAGCTCCCATAACCCTTGGCACTTCCTCTGTGATGAGAGCAACAAAGGTGTCTGTTGCTATGTGACTGAGGTGACTTTTGGAAAACACCTAAGGGTGGGGGCTTGTTGACAGGAGAACCATCCATGTGAGTAGAGGATTGGAAATTTCAATCCCACCCCCTGACCTGGGGAAGGGGAGAAGAGCGGGACTAGAGGTTGAATCAATTGCAAAAGGCCAATGATTCAATTGTGCCAATATAATGAAGCCTCCTTAAAAAATCAAAAGGACAGGGGCACCTGAGGGGCTCAGTTGATTAAGAGACTGCCTCAACTCAGGTCATCATCCTGGAGTCCCAGGATCGAGCCTCACACTGGGCTCCCTGCTCAGAGAGAGTCTGCTTCTCCCTCTGCCCCTCCTCCCACTTGTGCTCTCTCTCTGGTAAACAAACTATTTTTTAAAAAATCAAAAGGACAGGGTTTGGAGAGCTGCTTGTTGCTGTTTAAGTGGAGACTGAGGAAATGTGTGCTAGGAGAGAATGCTGCCTTTCCTCGAGCCTTGCTGTATGCCTCTCTTCCACCTGGCTGTACCTGAGTTCTATCCTTTCGTAATAAGCCAGTTATCTAGTAAGGAATGCTTCTCTGAGTTCTGTGAGCCTCTGCAGCAAATGAATCCCACCCAAGGAGGAGGACATGGAAACCTCTCATTTATAGGCAGTCGGTCAGAAGCATAGGTAACAATCTGGACTTGCAGTCAGCATCTGAAGTGGGGGGTGGGGAGCATCAGTCTGGAAGCACTGAGCGCTTAACCTATGGGATCTGAGGCTGTCTCAGGTGGGTAGTGTCAGGATCTCGTTGAATTCCGACATACCCAGCTGACGTCCAAGAATTGTTTGGTGTCGTGAGGGAGCCCTCCCCCCCCGCACCCCCCCCAACACTGAAATGCCTCAGAACACCTAAAGACCTCATGACTTATTTTCATCCTAGAGAAGACAAGATTAAGTGTTTCACGCCTCCCCCTTCCCGCTGCTCCAAGTCAAGGAGTTTCTGAAGGTCATATGTCTAAGTCGGGACTTCTGACCTTCCTTTGTTTAAATAAATATCCTCAGTTGGCGAACTCTTCTTTCAAAAACACATTTTTATTTTTTAAAAACTGGGAGCTCTTAAGCTGTAATATGTATGCAGAATATGTATGAGTTTCAGGAGTCAGCTAACCTCCTGAAATTCCATTTGATATGTTATGTACATATGCTCAACACCCTACCCCCCAGGGTAAGAAAGCCCATTTTTAAAAATTAATTAATTACTTAATTAATTGGGAAAGATTTCATTTACTTATTTATTTGAGAGAGGGGGAGAGGGAGAATCAGACTTCCCACTGTGCAGAGAGCCTGAAGCAAGGCTCAATCCCAGGACCCCGGGATCATGACCTGAGCCGAAGGCAGATGCTTAACAGACTGAGTCACCCAGGTGCCCCCAAACAGTCTATTTTAATCTCAAAGGTGTCAATAAGTATTTACCTTAGGAAGTAGATTGCCTACATAACCCACATGAAAGAGGTTGTGTTGGGCTTTTAGTCCAGACCAGGTACCCTCTCACTACAGTGAGGGCTTCTGGGAGACTTAGAGCACAAGCCCCGCATACCCTCCTCTGTGCCGTCCCTCTCCCATTCCACAGTAATCAAACTGACCCATGTTCCCCGTTATCTCCTTCCATGAGCTTTTCCTATTATCTCAGTCATTCCAAGAGACTGCCCTTTATTCCACACATTTTCTTTCACGTGCTGAGGGGCCTCCGCTGCCATATCCTGACCACGACGTTAATGCCCTCACTTCAAGTTTGAAGTTCAGGCTGCTCAGTTTTGCCCTTCTCTCGCATGCAATCAGTTACCTGCTTCTTCCCTGATGACATCAGAGACCTCGACTCCTCCTGTCTCCCTCACCTGCTAACTTCTAAGACGATGACCCTCTTAACACTTCAAACTTAGAATTTCTCATCTCCTTCACCCAAGGGATTACAATGCTGGTTTTGTACATCCCACTTTTCCATTATCTTGTGCTACTTCAATGCATGAAAGTACTAGTGTTTTTGTTGGCATATCTCCCATCTGAGATATTAATAATTTCTATCTGGAGCTATGCCCAGAGTGTATTAAAAACACGAGCAAAATGATGGTGAACTTTTTACTTTTTTATTTCTGTGTTGTTGTTTTGATTTTTGGTTCTTTAATCATGAGCAAGTTGCATATCTTTTCTGTTCTTTGGCCGTGTGCTTTTTTTAAGATTTTATTTATTTATTTGATAGAGAGAGAGACACAATGAGAGAGGGAACACAACCAGGGGGAGTGGGAGAGGCAGGCTTCCCACGGAGCAGGGAGCCCCATGTGGGGCTCGATTCCAGGCTCATGACCTGAGCTGAAGGCAGACACTTAAGGACTGGGCAACCCAGGTGCCCCGTGGCAGTGAATTTTTTAATGTAAAACTAATAGATGGGGTAAGAAGTCAAGATTATGGTTGCTTTTAGGCGTAGAGTGTGACTGAGTGCAAACAAAGAGGAGGGGATTTTCTGGGAGTCTGGTAATGTTTTTGGTGTAGGGTGAGTGAGGTCCTTCATTTCATACTTATGTTCACTTTGTGAAATATTTCTTTGTGCTGTACTCTCTGATGAGATAGGCACTGTTTGCCATCACGGAAAATATTCAGAGGTCCTTTCTCCCCTTTGAAGCTATCTAAGAGATAATGTTCTGGTTTTAATTCAGACTCCCCAGGTTACCAGTGAATTTCAAATCTTATGTTTTAATCATTTGTAGTTCTCCCAAAGCCAGTTTGCCCTGCACTTTCTGGGATCCATAAGAGGATCTTAAAAATCGGGGGCCGGGGGAGTGACAACAGGGAGATCAGGAGGGTGTGCGGTAAGGGGCTATGGGAGCAGAAGAGAGCAGTGGAGGGTGGGAGGTCACTACCTCGGCCAATTCCCAGGCCAGCCCTGCAGGCTGATTACTGATGCATTTCACTCTCCTCCTCTCCTTATTCGAAGCCTGGTAAATTGTCAGGGGCCTGACCCCTGGTGCTCTTAGATGATTTATTTAAACCAGGATTTTTTTCATCAATCATTTGAGCCAGAAGGTCAAAGGCACCTCAGGCCTGGACCCTGACCCTCTTTCAGGCAGAGCAGCACCTCGGGTGGAATATAGAATCTGATGACAACTGCGTCCTGCTTTGTGATAAATCACCAACTTAAATATCAAAATACCAGCATTGTCCTCGTGCTTCCCCGTTGCAGGGGCCAGTCCATTTCTATTCCCTTCTCTTCCCCTTTGTCTCTGCCATCGCGGGTTTACCTGAAAACACATTCGTCTTCCATCCCAAACTGGTGAGTTTTCGGGGACTTCGTCTCCCTCTCCTTTACCGAAGCCCAGAGGCTTGTCCACATCCTCCTTCTGTAGCCCCTTTACTTTCCCCCATTTTCCCCACCATCTGGGTTTCACTGCCCCCGTCCGACCTGGCAGCCGGCCGATTTCACACCATTCTCGTATCGCTCCAGCGTCAGATAATTTCACACCATCCTTTAAGAGTTTGACAGAGCTCACTCAGCTCTCGCGTGGCGAGTCCTGCGGGAACCCATGGCCCACGGATGTGGATTCCTTACTTTCTCAGTGTCTCCTGTGGTTCGGAATCCTACCCCACTCATGCCCCCCAGATCCCTCACATTTCACCTCCTGCCACTGTGCTCTGCTCTGAGTCTTTTCTTCATCTCCCCCAAGTGCTGTCCCAAAGCAGTTTCATGTGTAGCAAATACCATTGACGATTCAATGAAGAGGAAGTTCCCAGATAAAAGAGGAAACAACCTTAAGTTGAATCGTCTTCCTGCCATCCTTCTCGGCAAGCTTCACTATCCAGTCCTCTTTCTACGTATCCCCTACCTTCTGCTCTCTCTCACCTCCAAATGCCAGTTAATTTCTAGTGAAAATCCATCTCTCCACCATCATCATCTGAAGTTTCTTCTGCTTTTAGGCTATTGACTAGGTATGGAGAAAACCCGGTTAACCTTGGCTAGCCCCCTTGCTGACTGCGATTCTGTCTGTTACTTGTCCTTTGAATTCTCCACAGTATCCGTCACCAACTCTCTCTCTTCTCTTCAAGAGTCCCGCCTTGCTTTAGCCCGCCATCTTGCTGGTACTTGTCTTACCCTCTTACTCAGGAGAAAAGTTTGAGAACATCACATGTACACTCTCCTACTTTCCTCCTTCCTATAGGAAAATGTGTCAAATGTTCCTCTTTCCTTCTTGGTCCGTTTCTTTTCTGATGGACAAGCAAGCATTTTCCTTTTCTGTTGCTAGGCCTATCTTTTTGAGCTCTTATATCCCTGGATTTCCTGGAACTTATATAAGTTATGCTGTCTCCCTTAGATTTTTTAATTCTTAACCTCAATGGGCTTCCTCTTTTCCACCTAAAAATGTAACTTGACCCCTCCACCCAAATCAATGATAACCACAACAATTATAATAATGAAAGAAACAGTAAACTTTCCCTTGTTCTGCTTCCTGTGTGAGCAATACCTTCCATGCTTTTATTCAGTTTCGACTGTTGAGAGCACTTTCTGTACCATTTGCCTGACTCTGTCCCTTACTAATTACTCATTCTTCTGAAATCTTGCAACCCCACTCCCATTCTTACTGCCGACATTCTGCACGTGACTCTCTGTCAAATCCAGTGCCTTTAAATTCTCATTCACTGGTGACCTTCTTGATGCTGGAAGCTTCTCTCTATTCAAAGCCCTTTCCTCCTTCCACTTCGGAACTTTCTACCATGCTTCTCTGCCTGCATCTGCCTCTTGGAGCTTTTCCAGCCGGTTGATAGCCATTCTTTCCAGGCTCTTATACAAAGACATGCCATGACCTCTGCCCTTCACACTTTTCTCTTTACCCCTCTTCATGAAGAATCTCAATAGCAATCGTATAATATATTTCTTTCAGAAACCTTTCATGGCCTTATTTTGCCTGCTTGAGGATGTAGGTATAAATGACTCAGCTTGACTTCAAAGTTCCACTCCAAACATTTTGAATCTACCGTTGTCTTCCCATTGTTTTTCTGAATATACCTGTCCAGGGGACTGCTGGCTGATAGCCAAGTAAGCCTTAAGCTTTTCTGCAACCCAATTTTTGCAGATGCCATTTACTCAGTGTGAAGACCTGTCTTCCCTCCCCACCTCACCCCCTACCCACGTGGCATCAACATTAGCATGCCTGCTCAGCAAGGGAACTACAACTAGTTCTAGGTTATTCAAATAAGAATCTTGCTTAGATACTAGCCTTTCTTAATATATTATTCTTAAACAACAGGTTAACTTTTTCTCTGCCTAATCTCTTAAATAATGTCCTACTTTCGGAAGAGAAAAAAATGTAAATTCTATTCTACTTATGGAAGTGTTACATGATATTAGAAAGCAAGTCTATTCCTTTTTTGGATTAAGAATTCAAATATGACTACAGCATTTTCTTTTGGTAAGAAAGGTAAAGTAATATTAGAATGATGGTCCTCATTTTTTGTTTTTTGTTTTTTTAAAACTTTTAAAGCTGTATGTTTTGCTGTGAGCTAAAGCACTGGACTCTGTATTATAGGGTGGCTGTGGGTGATGTTATGGTTCACGACTGTGTCAGAGAAAGCGTGATCATACTGTTGACTGGTTTGGCTTAGACAGTAGGAAACATCTGGTAGTTTCCTGATATTTATCAAGACAGAGCTGTGTTTCCTTTAAAAACAGCTTCACATGAACAATACACTACATAATAGCAGAGGAATTTTATAACACAAGTATAGCAACAAGAATGTAACCATTAAACATGGAAATTAGTTTTCAACAATGTTAATCAAAAAGTTAATTATATGCAAGAAACATTTCAATATATATATTCTTAGTAAAATGTCTTTAATGAAATGATAGACCTTCTGATTTGCTTTTCTATAGCCACTTTCTATATCCAGTTTAAATTGGGGTATTGAAGCAGATGAAGAGGACTGCTACCCCCCCAACCACACTCGTCTTCCCAAGTCCCTGACCAACATTTATTTACATCTTTGATAGGAGATGACACTACAGAGTGTGTTTTGCCACTGGGATCCCACCTACCCCACCATTTCTGTAGCTACTTCTCTATGTATAGAGAGATACTCTTCCTCTCCTCCCTCCCTACCATCCTTTCTCTCTCTTCATCTCACTAAAAAGAGTACATATTGAAAGCAATCTGATTCAGAATAGTGTTTCCTTCCACTGGGGGAAAAAATCAGGCAACCGATCTTGGATAGTTCAAATGTGTTTCCACATCAGTCCCAGATGAACTTGGAAGGAAAGAGTGAACAAGAAATCAGAAAACAGTTTAGAGAAATGACAGGGGCCTGGTATTTCTGCTTCAACTCTGTAGTTTCAAAACTTGGATTCCAAAATCCAAATCTTTCAGTTAAGGAATCTTAAAGTTGGGTGGCTTTGCCTGACATTTCTACTTTTATATAAACCTGTGATGAAAATCTATCTAAATGCTGTCTTGCTCCTGATCTGTATATCAGAAATTGGATTAAATAACTTACAGTTATGATTCCAGAGTTAGCAAATACATCAACCCTCTATGCTTGGCCCAAAGTAGACATGGCTGATCAATCACAAGGGGCTCTCCTGCCGAGCTAGAACAGGTCTCATAGTCCTTTTCAATAGCACTGCATGCTCACTAATCAATTGGAGTTGACATGACAGATTAAACCCATTTGCTTTCTCAGGTTTAGACTTTTCTAAATATAACAGATACAACAATTATTTGGGCAAAACTTACCATTAATCACTTCTCAAAAAAAAAAAAATGCTGGAAGACTATCTTGGCAGTCCCTCTTTTCTATTTTGTACATGGCCATTTTAGGAGATGAATGACTGCGGGTGATCCGATTCCTCCCTTATCTTTCTTTTCCAACAGTGCCTTAAAACTTGATCTCATCCATTTTGAATAGACTTCTGAGCACATCATTCTCAGGTCCTCACAACTGATCTATTTTCAGCAATGGTTGGAAGGACAAGGCGTCCTTCCTTTTTTCTGGAACTTATCTTTCCCTGTTCCTTAAATTCCATTAGTTTCTCCCATCCTCTAAACCGTTTTTCACTTCATCATTTCCTTACCATGTTATGTCTCCTCTCTCCAATAATTATCCTTCCACACTGTATAAATATGCTGTCAGCTTTTCCTTTGTCTAAAATAAGCAAAAATACCAACTTTTCAGCAATCCTACTCCCTCCTTAAACTAACATAACTTCTTTCCCCTTTAACCACAACATTTCTTCAAAGGCTGGGCTGTTTCATCAAACCCTTCCTAATCCTCTACAAGGATTAAAAACACTCAGAACTTGCCAAGTGCTTTTTCTCTCCCCCTCGGTGTCTCAGAACATTCCTGACATGCTTCTTTTCCTTGGCTTCTCTGGCCCTGCACAAATTAAATTTCTTCTTCCTTTGTCCTTTCTTCATTTCCTTCCTCAACATTTTCTGTACCTTCTAAAGTCCTATCCTCAACCTTCTTCTTTTCCCTTTTTTCTACATCCTCCTCTTTGGAAAACCCAACTTCGAATATTCCGCTATCATCTCTTTGAGTGTGACTTTTAAATACATATGAATACCCCAGGCTTCTCTCCTAGAGGCTAGTTTCATGTCTTGAAATCCCCTTCTGAATATTGAAGAGTGACTCTTTTTCCAATTACTTTCAACCTTCACAAGACTTTTAGCCTGAATTTTCATTTGCTATATATCCTGCACGTCAAATTTGGTGTCTGTCTTTCAGTATGTTTTTTAGCCCATTCTTTCTTCTAGTTCTCATTGCCATCCTGATTAAGGTCTTTATTACCCCAAAACAGAAAGCCTAAAATAGTTATATTCCAACTTCGTGTTCTAGATTCTATTCTCTCTTTCCATAGAGCCACTTCGCATAAGGACCTGAGTTGAGTTTTGTCATCTTAAAGCACTGTTTTGATATCCTCTATCCCTTGTTGAAAACCATCATGGGATTACTATGATTGGTTGGGTGGGGCCTGAGCTCCTTATCTGCTTTATGACCCAGGCTCAACCTATTTGTAAAGCTTATATGCATATAAGCAGGTAACTTCCTGATTCCAAAATTCAACTTGATCTTTTCTTCTTATGAATTTTGCCTTTGTTTTGCCATTTTTTATATCCGGGATAATTTTCTCTACTTCTATACATCATCTCAGAAAAGTCTCCCCAACCTTTAGTACCCAAATTAAACAATCCCAGTATTCACCATGCAAGAGAGGTATGCCCAGGTCTAGGTGGGGTGCTGAGCAAGAACGTAGGAAGGAGACAATTGAGGGACATCTCAGGAGGTACACAAGATTTATGTCCAATAGGGACGTTGATGCTGATTAAAACCATGAAGTTGCTCTGGGAGAGAAGTGAAAGCGGAAGGGAGCCTGGGCCTGGCCTAGAGGACAGCTATCCATTACCTCCTGGGTAGAAGAGAATGAACATGAAAAGGACACCAAGAAGCTATGGCCAAAAATAGGAGAAAAGCTAGGAGAGTATGATATGACACATCAATAGAAAAAAAGTGTCTCAAGAAGGGGACAGTGTTCCACATTGTAAAATGCTACTGAGAAATCAAATAAGATTAAAACTTAAATCATAAAAAAGATAATTGTACTTAGTGACATGGAGGCTGCTAGGGACCTAGCAAAAGCTGTTTTGGTGGAATGGTGGGGGTAAGCCACATAGAAGGTTGATCAGGAAATAAGCAACTAGAAACAATAAAATAGGTACAATGTTTTTGACAGGTTTGTTGTTGCTAAAGGGGAATGAAGGATCAGGTAAACATTTTAATTTTTTCTTTAGGACAGGCTTCAAAAAGCTTAAAAGCAATTGAAAATACTCAAGTTTAAAGAGAAAATTAGAAAATATTGCAGAGAGAAAGAAACACTTGATTTTCTAAAGTTTCTGAGAAGTTGGGAGATGTTAGGCTACAAGTCACAGCTGGGAGATTTTGAATTTTAGAGGGAGGAGGACTACTTCCTCTCTTGCAAAGAGAGGGTACAGATGGAGGAAGAGAAAGGGAATGTGTTTGGTGATTTTGAAGTTGAGGAAGTGCCCCGCTGATGGTTGTGTATTTTCTCTCTGCGATGGTAAGTAATGTCACATGCTGACACCAAGGAAGAAGTGGAAAGTAGCAGAGATGAAAATTTCAGGAGAATAGGAAAGGTTTAAAATTGTCACCGCTGAGTAATGTGACTACAGAGTAATGAAAAAAAAGTTATCAGAGTGCCAACAAGGAATACAAGGAAGAGACGGTCAGTCAGTGGGTTTGTCCAGGAATGGTATTTTACAAAACCAATGAGATCAAAATGTAGGAACATATGTATATTTAGAGTGAGACCAAGAGTGTTATGGAAATGTTGAATAATAGAATACATGTATTCTGGTTCAGAGGAAGGTAAAGAAAAACAGAAGACTAGTCTGTTTTGGGGTTTTTTTTTAAAGATGTTGTAACTGGATTGGTGGTCCTGATGTGAGTCGAGAAGGGTCTCAAACGCCTTATCTCATTACCCCAGCTGGAAGTTCTGGATAAAGATCCAGCCTCACTTACCACAGTTGTTTGAACTGCTTATCACTCCTTTTTTTTTTTTTTTTAAAGATTTTTATCTATTTGTTTGACAGAAAGAGAGAGAGAGCACAATAAGGGGGAGCACAGGCAGAGGGAGAGAAAGAAGCAGACTCCCCACTGAGTAAGGAACCCTATGTAGGGCTTGATCCCAGGACCCTGGAATTATGACCTGAGCCAAAGGCAGATGCTTAACAACTGAGCCACCCAGGCGCCCTGCTTATCCCTCCTTCTAATGTGATCCACCATATGCTGCCATATTTCCATGTAATGTCCTGCTTTCTCAAGTGTGCTGGCTACACAGCATTCACGGCCACACTCCGTGTTGCTCATGATAGGTGCTCCAATCGTATTTGTTGAATGGATGAATGAATAAGGAGAGTGAGGAAGGAAAGAAGGCATAAAAGTAAGGACACTATATTTCAGTTTGTTTTTTATTCACAGGTTGTTGTCAACCCATGTCTTACTGATGCCTTTGCCTTTTCTGGCTACTTTCAGAGTTAGTGGAAGGTATTTTAGTCATTTATCGATCAAAAGATTGAAGCATTAGATTAGGTCACTCAAACCAACAAAACAAATGTTTTATTTGTTCATTAAACATACACTTGTGCTTTCTTATTATTCACATCATGAGGCAGAAAATTGTGAAATTTTCCAGTAATTGCGATTCTATTCAGAGGGCAAGTCTGGGGATGACTCACCAGCTTGTCTGGACAGCAACAGACCATTATTTACATGGACAGACCCCGTGGCAATGCCTGCAGCTGACCCTGAATGGTAGCAAGCTGCTTTTCCAATTCCTTTTTAGCTTCCTTCTTTAAGAAAACAATTGGATATAACAAGATAGAACCACACTGAACATCAGTGTTAAGATAATGGCTTTCTGACTTTGTTACTGTAGACAAGAAGTCTGCTCCTATTAAAACTAATAATTAGTTATCTGCTAAAATGTGAATTTTTCCATTTTTACCTCTGAATCTGTAGAGAATACAAGCAAATCTGATTTACTTCCTTTATATTTTTTATTATGATTGTATTGCTGTCTTTCAGTCCACTCTAACGTCGCTTACATTCATTTTGCCATTTTCCTGTTTGAACACATTTTATATAGTGTCAAAGATGCAGTTAAAAACTAAAAAGCTTAAAACAATTTTTTAAATAAATAACTGTGAACTGGATTGTGCAGTGTTATCTTAATGACAGTATTGAATCAATATCTGATGTTTTATTACTGAATTGTGTGAATTTTTCACTTGCCCAGATAATGTCTGACCATTAAATAACAGATCTATCTGACAGAACACATCACAATTTTATGTTCTAGGAGTAGAACATGGCCTCCCCCCCCCTTTTTTTTTCTAATTCTTCATCATTGTCATCATCATCAAGTACCTCAAGGCCATTGCCATCACCAGAAGGTGATGTTGAGTACCTCCTTTTATAAAGGCCTCATGCCCAAAGTAATTTCATATATAATCCCTAAAAGGGCCAAATTCTTTCCAGTGCCTTTTTGCTGTCTGTTGATTTGCTGGAGATGTCCAGATATCTAAAGAGGAGTTAGAATGACATGCTTTAAGAGGAATGAGAAAGATTCAGAGTCAGTGGTCCGGGTTCAATTTTGGATGTACTACTTGTTTGACTCTGCGTAGACTACTTTGGCTTCTTTAATCTATGTTTCTTCATCGGTAGATCAGGGATAAGAATAGCTACCCAATAAGTTTCATTCATTTAACATCTATCTATTTCTTAGATATTTCCCATGTGCGAAGCCCTGTGAGCAAGGTAAGTAGTTGGTGGCTTTATGAATTCTATGGTTTAATGATGGCTTGAAGGAAATGACTAATGTGAGTGGCAGTATGTGCATTAAGAGCTGTAAACTCAAACTTGCTAGTCAGAGCACTGTAAATTGTTGAATCTCCCTTTGATTCAGTGTCCTTATCTATAGAATGAGGATAATATGAATACCATATCATGGGACTACAGTGAGGATATGAGTTATTATGGATAAAGTTGGGGCTTTTTTTTCTGAGGAGACAATGGAAATTCAGAGAGCTTGAAATAAGGAGTTAGGAGTAGTTCATATCTCTAAAGGCAGCTTTTTAAGGAAGAAAACCTCTTATCCTTCAGAAACCTAAAGAGAAGTAGAGAAATACTGTGCTTCTATAAATGGGTTTCTGATTTTTAAGGTTTGTATTGGGAAATATTCCTGGGACACAGAAGTCCAGCTGGAGCCACTGAGCCACACGTAAATGTATGTGCTTTGGTGATGTGTGATGCTGAAAGCAGAGTCCAGGCCTCATGCAGATGGACACATAATGGAGATAAAAATGGACCCCGATGGGGGTGCCTTGGTGGCTCAGATGGTTAAGCATCTGCCTCGGCTCAGGTCATGATCCCGGGGTCCTAGGATCCAGCTCCATGTCAGGTTCCTGGGTCAGCAGGGAGTCTGCTTCCCCCTCTACTCCTGCTCATGCTCTCTTTCTCTGTATCTCTCTATCTCAAATGAATAAATAAAATCTTAAAAATAAACCAACCAACCAACCAACCAATAAATAAATAAAACCTCTATTAAATAAAAAAAAAAGGGAGGGCCCCAATGAACAGACAGGTCAGATACATACATTCAAGCTCTCTCAGAAACTCACTCTCTCTCTCTCACACACACACACACACACACATATGAGAAACTTGTATTTTTGCTACAAAGCTTTTAGTCTATGAAAATATGAAGGCATTACTCGTTCTTTGGAGAAGGAGAAAATAGTAAAAGTATTTAAAATTAATTTTATGAATCAACATCTCTCTTTTCCTGTACTAAAGTATTCATAAGATCATTAAATTTCAAAACTAAGTATAAACACAATTTCTAAAAAAATGTAGAGATCCAAGGGAAAATATAAAAGAACATCTGTTGAACATCTACTTTCTGCCAGGATGAAAGTTAATATTGTATCATAAATTTTCACAACATGTAGTTACTTGTAGCATTTCTGAAAAGACAGATTAAAAATGTGTGTAATTTTCTTGTTTTGCAAATACTTCTTAGTGTTTACTTTTGTACCAGGTACTATTCTGAAAGTTTTAATACATAGTGTTTCACATGTAAGTAGGAAGTTGTCCTTTGATCAGATTGAGGATTTTTCCTTCTACTCCTACTTTGATGGGAAATTCTTAACATTAATAGCTGTTGAGTTTTGTCAAATGGTTTGTCTGCATCTATTAAATGGGCCATATGATATTTCTCTTTCATTTTGTCAGTGTGAATTGCATGGTTGATTTTTTCATTGTCAACCCAACTTGGCATTTCTGGAATAAATCTCATTGGTCACGATGTATTATCATTTTATATATTATTAGGTTAATTTATCTAAGAGTTTTAAGAAATATTTCATATATGAGTTCTTCAGGGATACTCGTTTCTAATTTTCTTTCCCTGTAATGTCTTCATCAGGTTGGTACCAGGGTTATGCTGGTCTCCTGCAATGAATGAACTCAAAACTGCTCTACTTTCTGAGAACCTTTGTGTTGCACTGCTGTTTTGAGTCTTGTGTTTATTGATGGTGGTGAATTCAATTTCTTTAGTAGAGTGGTTCATAAGTTTTAGAAGGTTGTAACAGTCACCTGGCCGACTTATTAAAACACAAATGGCTGGGCCCCCTCCCACGATTCAGTAGTTATGGTGTAAGGTCCCAAATCTGCATTCCCAATAAGCTCCCAGGACATGCTCTTGGCGGTGGTCTTCCAGACACACACTTGGAGAAGCACTTTTGGCACAGCTTGAGAGCTATTGATGTTCTGTTGCTGCTGGTCTACAGTGAGAGTTATTTTAAAGTCTCGGTCTGATCGTTTTTACATCTGTGCCATGCCTGGATTCTCGATTATTGACTCTTCATTCCTGATGATGTAATTTTTTTGTCTTTTTCGTGTATATTGAACTTTTTTAATTGAATGCGGGTCATTGTGTATAAAAGGCATACTTAGCAGAAGGTAGGGAGTGCTGAAGAGTCCTTGTAGGTTCTCCTCCAGCCCCAGCCACAAAAGGGTCTCCATTTTGCGCACCTCATTTCAGCCCCTCCCTGTAGGGCTGCTCCTCCCTCTGAGGTAGACCGCCACTGCCCTGTACTTAGAGCAAGACCAAGCCAACAGAAAGTTGTTTCTTGGTTCTCCTGCTCTGCCTCAATTGTAGGAAAACCTCCGGCCTCCCGTGGTGAGGGTGAGAGTGTCTCTCTCAGTGGTTCTTTATGTCCTGAATGTTGCCTTGGGTTGATCATGGCAGTGATTTGTGTGAGGACAAATGAGCAAAGCTTTTTTCACAGGAAGGAGCTAAGGCAATACGAAGGAGTGAATATATGCTTGGGATTCATTTTAAATGCCCAAGTTATTGCAATATTGGGAAACAGCCCCCAATTAAGAAGAACACCCCCTTACAGGAAGCATGGGAGAGGGAAAAGGAAGAGATTTTCAGCTGTATATAGAATTGAAAAAATTAATCAGGGGAGGGAGTGGCTTCAGTGGGTTATGTAGGAGCCCAACCTCGGGGCTATCCAAATGAGGTAAACTCTGGAGTCTCCCCCTGGGAGATAAATTGGAAATTGGATAGAGAGGGGAGGGCAAGTTCTTGGGATGGAGTGTGCCTTTAGAAGGTACAGGGTTGCTGGACCAGGTAAAGTTTTTTGTTTAATTTAATACTGTGGGTCATGGCCCTGTTCACGAGAGATCCCAGAGAGTACTATGATTCAATCTACTTGAGAGTTTTAAAAGAACAATAAGGAAACTCTACATCCCTGAAGGGCAGTGCCCACCGTAACAGTGTATGACATAGTTTTCCCATTCAAAGGTGCTAAGGTAACAAATACCTTACATTTGATCACTCTTGGGAGTTTCTAGAAAAGTTAGCATCCAGAACTTTAATTCTATAACTGGTTGTAAAGTAGGAGTTACTGAGCACATTTTACACATTGAAACGAATAAACTGAAGCAGAGATGGAGGGCGTGCAGATTACACGCTAGAGCTGAGCATGCACATCCAGTGTGAGGCAAGGCAAACCGAAGACTTTCAATCAAGGCAAGTTGAACTTGCGTCTCATGTCGTTGCTCCTTTGCCACCACAATTTCTCTGTAGTCTTTAGATAGCCTAGATTGGACACTGCCGCTTTATAATGCATTTTATTTTTATATTTTTCATTTCCTTTGTTTACTTTCGTGTTGTTTCTTAGAATAGTTTCTTTTGGAAATTACATCCTGGCTCGACTGCATTGAAGAGAAAAAGGAAAAGGAGCAGACTTGTCCATGTCGTGCCCACAGGGACCCCTGGTTTCCAAGGCTGCAGCCAAGCAGAGGTGGGAAGACGCCCAGGGCTAGGGCATTTATTATTAAGTTCTCCCTGGAGAAAGGATGGGACAAAAAAAAAAAAAAAAAAAAAGACTGTTCTTTTCTCACCTACCCAGGGCAATTTTCTTGCAAAAACACAGGTGAAAATGGTTGAAAAGGACAAAATACTACTTAAGTGTGCCAGATATGACATTTTTAGTGCAGTTGACTGTGGGTAGATTGAGTCTAAAAGAACATGATGGTGGTTTATACACAACACAGAATCCCCTAAAAACAACACAAAATTGGGACTATAGAAGAAAAAACCTAAATGTTGTGCATTTAATGCAGTTTAGGCTCTGGATGATGTACTTTTAGGCTCTCTGTGATGGAAATAATTTTATTTTTTTTAATTCTTTTATTTGAGCATAGTTGACACACAAGAAAAAAATTTTATTTTCATAGTTATAATACTTGAGTATATTGTTCTCTAAAAGAGAAAAAAAAAGTAGAAAGCTTTTTTCTGTTTCAAGTACATCCCTACTAAGCCATTCTTACTCCTAAACTTTCAGTACATTTTTAACCCTTTGTGTAATTACAAACTTCAGTTCCCCCCTAAATTAAATATACCTCTTGAAAGACTGTTAGCGTTCATCTCAATTTTGCTGATTGCTTGACACCTTATAATTTCCTTGAGACTTACATTTTTGGTTCTTAATTCAAATGAGTTTTGCCATCGCTCTTAGCTTACTGATAAGATGATTATGTATTCTGCATCTAAGTGTGCTTTCTGGTGATAAATTATATTATAATTGTCCCTGCCAGATCTGCTTTAGTTAAGTGCCTGGTAGCATTTTCATGATATAAGTCATTTTCCTGCCGAAGGGTTTGTAACTTTACCCTTCTAAACTATGTTTTTGTTATTCAGTTACTAATAGAATATGCACATTGGAGCAGGGCAAAAACAGATATCCCTAATATTTAGACCGACTCTCAAAGGAGAACTTCGATGATTAGAACTTTTACAATGGAAAGGAAGACATTCTCCTTCTGCTTGTTGAAGATAGGGTGATGGACATTTAGTGCACCATACCTGTAGCTGGTTGGAAAACCATGGAGCAGGGCGGAGTTTACGCTGAGCCTGAATGTTCTCTCCCTCTTACACATGTACAAATGTGTAACCAGGAGCCTGCTTTCAGCTGTTTTCGTAATGGTTCCACAGAGTTACACAGAGCACAAAGAGAGCCCCCGAGATGTTAAAACATGGGCTACTCATCAACACAAGTTATTTTATGGACTGTCAGCATGGCATGATGAGGACATGGCACTTCTGTTGAAAACAAAATTGAGTGCACCCAAGGGGACTCAGAGGAGAGGAAGCAGTTCCTGGCAGGCTAGGTGGAAAATCACAGATGTATATTGGCAGGAATGTTTACATACTTTATATAACACATTGTAGCAAATACTTAAAAAGAGTTGCAGGTGGAGAATTTGCAGAGACATACAGGTGCTAATATCTAAATATAATACACATTTCCTTGCTCAAACTGTTTAGTCTAGAAAAATGGCAACATAAGTTGATACGTACATATTTACATATGTGTGTGTCTATGTATAAACACACACATATATATGTTTGTATGTATATTACATATCCATTATTAATGGCCTGCAAATCCTTCCTTCCTTCCTTCCCTCCTCCCTTTCTTCTCTCCTTCTACCTGTCCATCTACTTAATCTATCTCTTTTTTTTAGTCAAGGATTTCACAATCACAGCATTTGTGGATGAAGATACTTCTAGTCTCAGAATAAGTAAATCATTCCTCTTTAAAGCATTAGCCTTCAGAGGCCTATTTAAACAACAGCATGAGATCTTTAAGTGACAAACAAACAAATAACAAGCAGGTTGTACAAAACTCTTATTTCCTTCAAATTCTTATTGCTATTTACTGGCATTATGTGATTATTCTTTGGTGACGCAAATACCATGGTGCATCAGAACAATTGTAGAATCTGAAATTAGGCACACTTGTGTTAGAATCCTTATTTCCTGTGTGACACTGAACAATACTTCTCTCCTTGGAGTTTTAATTTTCTCATCCGTAAAATGAGAGTAATAATTTCTACCACGCAGGGTTGCTATAACAATTAAATGTCATGTAAAGTACCTAGCCCATTTTTACCACATCGTAGGTGTATAATAAATACTAGATCCCTTCCCTGTGTCACCTAGGAAGGATTTTAAATGGGGTGGAGGTATTAGATTGAACTAATTATTTACCATGTCAAGACAGATGAAAAATATTATTTAAAAAGAGAAGAGCAACTGTGTTTTAGGTAATATTTGTAATGTTTCTTTATATAAATGCCTGTTTCCTTGGGATCAAGATTAAAATGGCTTGATTTTATCTTTGTGCTATTGCAAGTTATCAGATTATCAGACTTATTTTTTATTAAAGTATTAAGTACAAAGATATATTTCAAGGTCATATGTAACAACTGGGACATCACTAATGCTACAATCAAGGAGTTCGCAAGCTAGTAAGAAGACAAACATGTTAGCAAACAATACATTGTGAAAAGTGTGGTATTAGATATTTGGTTGAAACCCTGCTATCTGATGCAGATGGGACCCGCAGTTGGTCAGGTAATCAAAAAAGTTGATTAAGGCTATAAGTCATAAAACTGATACATGTATTTTATAAATATTTTATTTAAATTTAAAGCTTACAAAGGTATATTCATTTGATGTTTGGATGAATTTCTGCTGACTGGAGTGCCTACTTTTTTTTTTTTTTTTCTCTCATAAACAACAACCATATACAATGTCTTGTGACCCATTCTAGCTTTTAAGAGAAATGAAACAAGAGTTCAGAGGCTTGAAAAGCAATTTGAATGCTGAATGAAATTTTAGAAATTTTATTGATGTCTTACCCATCCCTAACTTAATAGCATTATGAGACAATTCATCTTCTTCAAAAGTATTTGTAAATGTTTTCAATTTCGTTTTCCTTATACAACAACCTCCTTTCTTTAACCCTCCTTTATCCTTGATTTACGCCATGTTTATTTAAGTCACATCATTAAAATGGCATATACAAATGGCATAAACCGCCTGGAGAAGACCCACAAACTGACTCTTGGTGACCCTATAGCTTTAGCTTGTGGGAACAGAAGTGCAGGGATGTCCTGTCCACGTGGTGCTGTGCACCTTGGGTATCAGTTAGCTTGCGCTGTTGAGGAGACAGAGAGCATTGGTCCACTTGTTAAGTGGAAGTTGGTTAAGAGAGCTCTTAATAAGTGTCCAGTTCTGGCGGTAGTCCAAAAGGGGATGTTCCTGTGGTCGTGGTGGTGGAGCCCTTGCGATACATTGACCTGTGATGATGATCGTTGCATTTAATAATTAATTATGGGACCTCGGGCAACTTGTTCTAAACCTCTGTTTCTGCTTTTTAAGATGATCATAATTGAGTTGTTGTAAGGAGAAAAGGCACTTAGCACACATGATGTTCCAAAATATTGGGGAGGAGGATGAATGGTAATGAAATATCAGAGAAAACTTTAAAACGAAAAAGATGCAGTCATACTTGCTCAGATATTTTATTCCCCACGTACTGTCTTCTTCCATGTTTTCCTGCAGCATTTGCTGTGGTTGTTAGCTTGGAAAAATTCTCTAGCAAACACAGAACCACATTCCAACAGGTACTTTAGGGCTTGCTCGCCATCCCTAGGTGTCTGTAGGAACAATGACTGTTCTAAAAGACGGGACCACATACTTTGGGAATGCTGGCTTCTGTTGGGAGACAGAGAACTTCAAGTGTCATAGGCAGAGCCACCAGCAAAAATTTAGTGGCAGCGGAAGGGTAGGAGGGGGTGATTAAAAACTAGAGTGAGTTCATGAAGACACAGCTTCTGCTAGATTGATATAATTTCCTTTATGGTACAGTACCTTGTTTTGGGTACAAGATGAATATGAAGAAAGTTGCAGTATGTCTACATATTATTAAACATTTCACAGTATTTGCGTTTTATCTAAATAGGAAGCTTGAATCTCTTCCTTTGTTTGATTCTCAAATATTGGCATCTCCAGGCTTTCATCCTTCACCTCTTCTCACTTAAATCCTTTTAACAAAGAAACAGATTTACTTCCATGGACCCAACTCCAACAAAAATACACGTCTTTGTCTTGCTTATGAGTCTGTATCAAAGGCCCACAGGCATTTTGCATACAACACACTCTAAAATGTAATAATTTTTGTGTCTCGCTCTTTTTTTTTTAAGATTTTATTTATTATGTGACAGAGAGAGACACAGCAAGAGAGGGAACACAAGCAGGGGGAGTGCGAGAGGGAGAAGCAGTTCCCCCAATGAGCAGGGAGCCCAATACAGGGGCTTGGTCCCAGGACCCTCGTATCCTGACCCAAGCCAAAGGCAGACGCTTAACAACTGAGCCACCCAGGTGCCCCCATGTCTCTCACTCTTTTAACATGTTCCTTGTCAGAGGCCATTTGCTTAACCCAAATACTGGAAACCAACTTTGACCCTTACACTTTCTTTTCTCCTCACATCCAAATAGTTCCCCCTAGACCTGTTGGTATTTCTTTATAAAATTTTTAAAAGTTTTATTGCAAAAAAAAATAGATATGTTTTGCTAAGATAGCATTTAAAAAAGCCTTAAATGATGAATTATAAAAGGGCGGGGAGGGGGTTACTGTTAACAGTGGTAGAGGATAATTCTATGTTGTAAGAATTCAATGACATAAAAGTTTTATGGTTGGGGGAAAGATTGAAATGAGGGTTAAAGATGAGTGAGAATTTGGGGGACTGATATGGGGAGGCAGACAGAACACGTTAACTGAAGGCCAGAGAGATAGATAGAGCAGAGCATCCCGAGGACTAAAAGAACCAGCACTTCAAATGGTGAGGAAGCTGGGGTGGAATGAGGCTGGAGGGAGGGCATGGGATCTGGGCACCAAGGAGTCACCAGTGGCCTTTGAACAATGCCACTGGAGTTGAACATGAAACCTAACTGAAACATCTGGAAAGATGGTGAAGAGAATGAAATGAGGTAGTAAGGTAAATAGAAGATTCCTTAAGGAGAAGCTGTTGGAGGCAGTTTCTTTTTAGGTTCAGAAAAAATAGAAGTTAAAATGAGGAAGCGAAGTAACAGTAAAGGAAGTTAGTGTAATAGAGAATAGACGGTGGGGTCAGGACACAGAGAGGCATGATCTTGGAAAGGGCATGGGTAAGCTCTAAGGTCTCAGAGAAGAAAGGATGTATGAGTGACGCTAGCTGAAGAAATTTGAGGCAAAACAACAACAACAACGATGACGACAATAAGAGAGTTTTTATCATATGCTTTTTTTTTTTTAAGATTTTATTTATTTATTTGACAGAGATCACAAGTAGGCAGAGAAGCAGGCAGAGGCGGGGGGGAAGCAGGCTCCCTGCTGAGCAAAGAGCCCGATGTATCATATGCTTCCGATCACAAGAAGTAGGAAGTGAGCAGTCTGGGAAGCTCATTATAGTATCAATGCTGGATTACATTTCCAGAGATTCTGACATATGTGGTCTGATGTGGAGCCCAGGTATCAGTATTTCTAAATATTTCCCAGGTGATTCTAATGTTCAGCCAGGGTTGAGAACCATGGACTAGAGAGAAGGTCTAGGGTGGCCATATATACAGAAGGTAGAGAAGGTAGAGAAGGTTTGAACACCTGCTAAGATTAGAGACTCATTAAGGAATAACATCTTTTCACTGAAAATCAGGAAACGGTAGAAGTGAGAAAAAAAAGGACAATGAATATGCAACTTACTGTCTATGTGATAGATGCGGTCATTTGCATTACTCTCTCCCCTTATTTATTTTACTCCCCTTTCTTTTTTTTTTTTTAAGATTTTATTTATTTATTTGACAGACAGAGATGACAAGTAGGCAGAGAGGCAGGCAGAGAGGGGGGAAGCAGGCTCCCCGCTGAGCAGAGAGCTGATGCGGGGCTCGATCCCAGGACCCTGGGATCATGACCTGGGCCGAAGGCAGAGGCTTTAACCCACTGAGCCACCCAGGCACCCCTTACTCCCTTTTCTTATTATGTCCACCTGTTTTCCATTATTTCTAACCAAGCCCACTGTCTCTGGTGTTGACATTCCTTCCCTTTTATTGTTTGTTTTCCTTTCGTCTCTCATTCTCCACACTTTTCAACTTTTCCTAATTTTCTGCCCATTAGTTCCTTTCCACCTTCCTCTCGCCAAAGTTGCAAAAAAAAAAAAAAAAAAAAAAAAGACTTTGGTCAGGCAGGGGACAGAAAACCAGACAGTTTTGATAAATGAGCCAAGCCTGAGGTGACTGCAGAACAGAACAGGCCCAGAGGATCTAGTATTGCCACAGTGACTCCTAAGAAAGTTGAAGCAGAAAGCAAATGACAGAACCCCCGTGTTGTTCATTTACTCACAGAGATATAATCTGAGGCTCTCTAGGGGAAACGGCAGTTACCTATACCAGTCTCTGAGTAGGAGCTAAATCCTGGCAACCAATCCATGTTATCTTGTGCCAGTGGGTATGACTGGAGGATTATTAGTAGGGACTGTTTTAATTACAAGTGAGAGAAAGAAACTTGAAAAAGCTTGAGCTAAAAAGAAAATCATTAAACAGAAATGTCCTAAGAATGCCAAAGACACATAAGGACTAAAACTGAGAACTAAAATGGGCTCCAGATAGTCTTGCCCACGTTTTCCCCCTATTCTGCTGTTTTGTTGTTTGTCCCCCAGCCCACCCCCCACTTGCAGGCCAGCGTTCCCTGCGGCTTTTCCATCTAAGTGATGGAAACTGTTCCATGGATCACATTCCAGCTAGAGAAAAAGTGTGTGTGTGTGTGTGTGTGTGTGTCTTTGTGTAGGGGGGAGGTGAGGAGGGAGGGAGGAAGAGGGAGGGAGGGAGGGAGAAGGAGAGCCTGCCTTAATTTTGGCACAATCCAGTTGGTTTATTTGGGGTTACTTGTTAACTTTAGTCCTGGTCTTCAAGATAGCCTCAAGACCAACATGGCTGCCAGGAGGCACGCTGCTAAATGACGGGGGAGGAACATGAATCTGAGCCACCAAAGGCGGTCGATCGGGAAACCGGCTCTGTATCTTGTTTGTCAATGTTAATTCTCTCAAAGTTTTTCTAAGATAATTAAGAATAAATATATCTCAACATCCCTTAGGTAGTTCAGTACATATAATTTTTCTACTTCAAAAATAATAATAATAATAATATATTTCATAAATCAAGTCAGGACTCACCCTAGAAAAAAGCTGTAAGTTTGTTTAAATGTAAAGAAAACCCTTTCTGGGGGCACCGGGGTGGCTCAGTGGGTTAAGCCTCTGCCTTCGGCTCAGGTCATGATCCCAGCATCGTGGGATCGAGCCCGGCATCGGGCTCTCCGCTCAGCAGGGAGCCTGCTTCCCCCTTTCTCTCTGCCTGCCTCTCTGCCTACTTGTGATCTCTCTCTCTGTGAAATAAATAAATAAAATCTTAAAAAAGAAAAAAGAAAACCTTACCTGAAAAATGACAGATGTAGTAAATATAGACAAGTACCTAATTTCATTTATGCTCTCTAAGTGTGAAACGGAAGGCAGAGTAGGTCCTCCAGAAGTATGCTGCTCCTTGCACCTGACACAGAAGTGAAAAGGAGAGCGAGTTAGGAGGCAATCACAGGTGTGCAAGTTTACCCTTAATGTCACTCTTCCCATTCCATCTACTGCTGACTTTCAACTTCCCGTGGCTTCATTTACATTTTACATTTACATTTTACACATACAACATGTATGTGTAAAAGTATTAATAATGCTGGTAATAGCAGTAGCGATGGCAAGAGAAGTTTTGTTTGTTTGAAAATCATGTATTTAGGAGAAACTGAAACTAGATTTTATATCTATTTTTAAAAGCGGAATTGAATTTTGCATGAGAAAGTCTATTCCTAACTCTGGGTGCCTGGGTGGCTCAGTCAGTTGAGCATCTTGGTTTCCTCTCAGCTCATGTGTTGGGCTCTGTGTTGGGCATGGAGTCTGCTTGAGATTCTCTCTCTCCCTCTCATGCGGCCTCACAGCCCTCCCCCCGCCCCACTCATACTCTCTCTCTCTTTCTCTCTCTCTCTCTCACATAAATAAATACATCTTTTTAAAAAGTCTATTCATAACTCAAAATTTCTGTTTCTTTACAAATTTTTAATAGTCTCTACTGTATCCTCTCACATTAGAGGACCAAAAATGCTGTTATTCATAGATGATTAAGAGCTGCATTTTTTTTAGTTTAATATATTTCATTCCACAGAATTATCACATATTTAGATCTACTTGTGAAACCTCTGCAAAATTATCACCAGATTCCATGAGTATTTGAAAAACCAGACTGCTGAGGAGCATTTCCACTGAGAATTCCTTTACCCATGAAGGACAACAAAATTTATTCCTGGGAGAAACTCATTTGACACATACTGACCAGAACATATTACTTGAGAGTAGTCTGCTTTACATGACACAGTAAAATGCCATTTTCTTTGATCTTTCTATTTTCTTAACTTAATAACAGACACATTCAGTTTGTATCCATTTCAGTTAAGTCATAATCTATTTCCTCCATACTACTCCCACCACCTCTACTTCCCCTCTTGGTGGCTCATCAAATCTATAGATATTGGCCAACATAATTAAACAACTATTTTTTTAGCTTTACTGAGCTATAACTGACAAAATTTCATATATTGAATGTGTACAGTTTGATGTTTTGATAAATATACACATTGTGAAATGACCACCAGAAAGAAGCTAATGTAGCCATAGCTACCATGAGAGCACTTAAGATCTACCCGCTTAGCAAATTTCAAGGGTACAGTACAATATTGTTAACTATAGTCACCAGGTTGTACCTTAGATCTCTTGAATGTAGTCATCTTGTGTAACTGAAAATTTGTACCCTCGTAATAAGCCTTCAATTGTTCTTAGAAACAATTAACTGCAAATGTACTGGCATAGTTTCACAAAATATATCTGATTTGGAAAGCAGATTATTTCTAATTGACCAGACAAGAATACTCAAACACTAAAGATATACAAGTATTCCAAAGCCATACACGCGAAAGTGGTATCTGCTCAGCACTGGCTCCTAGGCAGGGACAAGGGAGCTCGCTATTCATTAAATCATTTGACACTTTTGACAATGCACAGAATTCAAAAGAGATAGCTAATGCCTTCTGTGGGGGAAAAATACGAGCGTCAGTATGACTAATGCACATTCAGTAGATTTTTTATACTCATTACTGTTTGTATGCCCCATAACAGTCCTAGGAGTTAACCCATTTAATAGATGAGGAGATTTTGCCTCTGCAGAGTTAAATAACTCATCCAAGTTCACACACCTGGCAAATGGTAGAACTGGAATGTGCACCCAGTTCTCTGGGAACCTGAAGCCCAGATGCTTTTGCTGCACTTTACTGTCTTCCTTTTGAAAATTATATATTTACAATCTATAATATATAAATTATGTATTTATAATTTATAATCAGGGAAGAAAGACACACATGTGAAACATTTAATAATGAGAAACCAAATGTTTTGTACCAGAATTCATTGTGTGTGTGTGTGTGTGTGTGTGTGTGTATGTAGTTAGAGTTTATATAGATAGAGAAAGTACAACCTATTGAAGAGGTTTTTTTTTCTTATTGCATTTGGTTTAGAGAATCTGCATTTTTTCCCTCAACCTCTATGTAACCTTCTCACATTCTCCCCCACCCACTGACCAGGGACTTCAGCCCTCTGTAAAGGTTGAGGTAGGAACAGCTCCTTTTCTCTAAGAAGGTGATTTATCTAACCAGTGGGTCATGTTAGGCAAAATTAAGGTGCAAAATGCCCAGCTTATGTGTCACTTATCTTTCTGTCTCTCTTTAGGAGCCTCACATGTCTCTCTTTCCTGATGAGAAGAAAGCCGGCCCTCCTGCCCAGTTTCTTTGCCCCCGACTGGGTGAGTAGCTGGGAGTGCAGAGGAGAAAGAATTAGAGGCATATTTTTGTTCTTGGGTCCAAGGGAATGCTCTAATCCAGCTTTAATGAAATTTCAGTAGATGGTTTGATCACTATCTGACTCTCGAGCCCTCTTCTCAATTTGTTCAAAACTCAGACAGGAGAAGTGCGTGATTATTTGGTAACAAGGGACTCCTAACATCGAACAGCTTTAGGAAGGCTCTGTCTTCCCTGGAGAAAGTCCTAGCTCTGCTGAAGAATGCCCTCTCTCTTGTAAATTACCGTCACTTGGTAGTCACTCTCCGACCGTCAATATAACAAGTCAGCTCATAGATTTGTCTGGTATAATGTTGATGGATATGAATGACCAGCAAGGAGACATGGGTGCTGGGCCACTTTGCCCCTTGGATAAAGATCCATTTATGACCTGCTTTTGTCTGGGAAGCAGAAAAATCCCAAGCCATAATACTCGAGACAATCTCCTAAGGGTATGCTCTCTTCATGGAGAGATTTTCCCATTTCTGTCTGTTTATATCGGTTACTGAAATCTCATACAACCTATCTCTCTGTATTTTAGTTTTGGGGTTATTTAAATTATTTATGCGCTGATTTTTCATATTGTTTCTTTCTGACCTTGCCTCTTTATAATTTTGGAAATGTCAGTTTGTTCTTAAATGTTCTGGCCAGCTTCTCAGAGTTTAGCTTTGAATTTCAACTTTGAACTACAGGAAATTTAATATACGATATTTTAAATCAAACTTAGGTAAGTCATATTTACCCAAATGTTTATTAATTCGGTGAATTTTGGCCAGTCGTTTTGTCCTCACAGGGAGAGTATAAATGACCAATTATGCTCAGTCAGTGGTTCTTTGTTAATGAAATATCTAAATTCACAACCCATCTCTTAGACAAAATTGGAGTTATACAAGAACATTTGCATTAAAGATATTTTACTCTGAAATGAAATTTTGTATAATCTAACATTCATGAAGGAGGTAAACAGGTGGGTTTTGCAAAGACCATTTATCAAGACCTTTGTTTAACAGAGGGAAAAAAAATAAAAGACATAATTAAATATCAGTGAAAAATGGGATTTCTCCTTTGGGAAATGCATTCATTCAGCCTGACCGCCCCCAGAACATTCAGTACGTAGCTCCTCTTGTCTAAGGAGAGTGGCAGGATATGGAGAAGCTGATGAATACATGGTCGAATTGAAGCTCTTTGCTTGGCAGATATCCCTCCATTTCTATTAGCTCTGGAGGGGAAAACACTTTTTTTGACCTTTTAAATAGCTAGACTTCAAAAGTAGCTCAAAATTTGCATATTTTGCAAGGTTTTTTTTCCTGAATCCTGAGCACATATGAAACACAGTCATATTCCTTACCCTGTTACCTTATTCTAAAGAACAGAAATGAGTAGTGAGCCCCTTGACACTGGACCCATGTCTTATTTCCTTTGTCATCTCGCCCCGATAATCATGCTCAGGACATAGAAGGTAGTTCAAAAATATTACTTGGATTATAAAATGAGTGAATCATATAAAAAAGAAGGGAAAATTGAATTTAGAAGTGCAACTGGGGATAAACAAGTTCAATATACAGTATGTGGCTTTTGACAAAAAACTTATAAATCAAGGATTTTAAAATGTGATCGTTTCTTTTTTTGTCTTTTTTTTTTTTTGATCTTTTAGTGTCTCCAATAATATAACTAATTAGAAGGTATAGCTAAGTGGTCAATTTTCAAAGTGAACATAGGAAGCTTGAATAGGCCTTTTCTGAATCCTGGAAAAGGGGACAGGCCATTAGCAGAACATTTTAAATAACTGTGAGTTACATATAATAACAATTACTGAGGATATTTATGTTATTATGTTATTAAGCAAATTATTTGACAAAAGGAATACTGTACAATATCAAGACAAGTCCACCGTACCTAACTGATAAATCTAACAGACTCAAATATATACTGTATACACTGTAATATTTAAACAGAAATATCTATATAATATAATATATACATAGACACTCTATTTCCCTTTACACATGATCTGAAAGCTCACATTTGTCTTTTAAACATGTACTCTCAGATCTTTTGAAAATAATGTGTCCCTTCCCAGGGGATGAGGGTGCCGTTATGATGAGGTTCAAATCTAATCATCACAAAATTGGCAGGCTGTCTCTAAGGCATTAGCAAACAGTAAATCAAAGTGTAGGCCATCAGTATGAGAAATCCGCTCCTGCTTTGAAATCTAGGGACATTTTCGGTCTGAAGAGTTTTTCTTAGAATAACAGTTAGAAATTCCATGCAAATCTTCTAGTTCAAGGAGAAAAAGAATCACAGTGTGTTTGTGAACAGCCGCACTTCCTCTCACAGCACACTTGTGCAATCCTTTTAGACATTAGGAATCAGGCGAGTTGACCTTTCTGGAAAGTTAGAGTAGCCCTCTGTCCACGTTTTCCCAAAACCATCTCTAAATATGTTTTATGGTCCCAGCGTAATTGTTAATGAAGCCCACTTTTCCTCCCCAAAGCACTTCAATCTGGATAATAAATTATATAGTTATCCTATTTTAGTTAAGGCAACAAATAGGAAATTTTATTAATGATATGGGTTTGTTGCTAATGAGATTTAACTAAGAAAATTTCAATTAAACAGTAAGTTTCCATGAAGTCAGCTAACTTTTAAAGGGGCAAGAAAATGTTCTCTTAAACAAAATTCTTTTTTATATTTTGCAGCTCTTTTCAACAGCTTCAATTTTTTTTTAAGTCCAATTGTAATTTTTTAAAAAAAAGTAGTCTTGAGAAAGTTCCCTAAAGAGACTTTGGTTTTTATTTATTTTATTTTTAAATTTTTTTGTCACATGTTTTAAATTTAACTTCAATTAACTAACATATAGGGTATTACTAGTTTCCGAAGTAAAGTTCAGGGATTGATTATATATATAAAACACCCAGGGCTCAGGCTTTGTTGTGGTTTTGTTTGTTTGTTTGTTTGTTTAATAGGGCTTAATCTGAGGCATCAGACTATGGTTGTATTCTTTCCCACCCAGAGAATGACATTCTCTACATCCAGTCTTTGGCCATAATTCTGCTGTAGAAATTAGTGTATCTTCCTATTCATATGTGATTGGCTGTAAAGCATCAGCTCTAGGGCACGAGGTGCCATCCATGGGAGACAAATTTCCTTTCTCCTGAGTTATGATGTCCACCTTAGTGTCAAGTAGCCAGGAAACAAAAACCAACATGCATGAAGGGCGATCATGGGCGTTGCCTTAAAGGCAAAGGATATTGAACCACATATAACTGGTTATTTTCTGGTTCACTTAACATTTCTAGAAAACCTAGACCCAGGCACAAATGTTTTATTTGAACTTTATAACAATCCGTGAGCTCTGTGTTACTTTACAGGTAGGAAAATAGAGAGCTGGCGAGATTAGGTGACTTCCTTAAAGTCACTAAGCTGGTCATGGAGGGACCATGGTCATGGAGGGCTGATTCAAATCCTGACTGCCTGATTCAGCCTGGGTGCTCTTTCTGCCCCACCCCTGCTCACATCTCTAGCTCCAGTCTTGGATCTCTGGCTGAGAAGAGCATTTTCACATGGGTAGAAAACCATTTCCTACTGGACTGAAATAAGATTCCCTGCGTGGAGGGCACCTGGGTGGCTCAGTGGGTTAAAGCCTCTGCCTTTGAGGGTCATGATCTCAGGGTCCTGGGATTGAGCCCCGGGTAGGGCTCTCTGCTCATTGGGGAGGCTGTTCCACCCCCCTCTCTCTCTGCCTGCCTCTCTGCTTATTTGTGATCTCTGTCTGTCAAATAAATAAATAAAATCTTTAAAAAAAAAAAAAAACAAGAATCCCTGCATGGAGGTAAAATTGAATATTCTTATTTTACTTGAGAAATCTTCATCACTTGCTTTAGAAAAAAAAAAGTGGGCAGATGGCATCATCCTTATCTTTTTTTTTCTTCTTCCATCTGCCCTTAACAATTTTTTAAAGGCAATTGTACATTTCAGCGGGAAGACGCTCTATGACTGTACCGCCTCGAGACAGCCTTGTCTTCTCCATTTCATTTATTTTTTTGAAGCTGCAAACTGGCTACGTTCTTCAGTCTTTTCAACTTCAAAACTGGAAAGTTGGCTCTAAAATTAAAGAGGATCAGGAATCCAAAGAAGAGCAGGAAAATTTGAGATTCTTTTCATTTAACGCTCGAGGATCAACGAACCATTTGGTTGTAGAGAGATTTGAAGGAGCGTTCACAGACATCCAAAAAGTCTTGGGCTCCTTGCAGTCACTGTTGCCACAAATGTCCAAACTTCTTCACATGTGGGATGAAAGATGGTCCATCCTATGGGACAAGAGAATACAAGGTCCTTAAAGATGCCCCGATCTTACTACTGTCCCGAAGCCTGCCATTTCAGAAGGCCTCCTGGAGGATCCCGGAACAGGAGGACATTAATAGAAAAACTGGAAAAATTTGAGTACAGTCTGTAGTTTAGCTGATAGTATTGTACCAATGTCGACTTCTTAGTTTTGGTAATTGCACTGTGGTTATTAACCATATTCATAGCAAGGTATGAATATGAAAGGAAGCTGTGTGAAATATATAAGGTAGCCCTCTGTGCTATTTTTGCAACTTTTCCATAAGTCTAAAACTCTTTCAAAACAAAAACTTTAAACAAAATGCACCAGAATATGAAGAGCAGTTGTCTTTGGAAGGTGAAGGTATAGATTTTCATTTTCTCCTTCATACTTCTCTGTCTTCTAAACTGTCTATACAATAAGCATTAATATTCAGAAAAAACATGTTATCATTTTAATGTTTGGTCAGGAAATTCTCTATGTGTGGCTTTGGTTGTGAAAAAATTAACACATTTTTATTTTAAAAATAGAGAATGCAAAATTTTTATATCATGTGTTAGAAAGCATCTGAAAGCTTTAATAGCAAAGGGGATTCAGCTTTTGACAGGAGAAATTCCATGCCAGTTAATGCTGTTTTTGTATAGATACTTAAATTGTCATTCAGTCATCCTTTTGTTCTGATTACAAGCAGGCTCTTACCATTTTCCAAAGCTGAAATGATCCCAGATAGAATGAGCAAGTGTGGAAAATGCCACTTTCTTTTGAATAGTTGAAGAATGTCCTGATACTATCTTTTAATATTATGTTCAACCATAACACCATATATTGATTTTCAATTTTTAAAGTATTACTGGTCTACAAAATATACTTGTTTAAAAAAAAAAACAACCTTACATCTTTCTTGGAAGCTTTGGAAGGCATTGCAGGATTTCACAGTGCCTCCGAGTCATTATTTTGACATGTTATTATATAATTCTGTGGCTGTGATAGATGGAACTGAATGGAAGCCTGTTTCTTTTTAGGCTTCTGGACAAATGCCAGGGAACAGCTGAAATGAGCAGAAACAGGCTTCCACTGGTATCAGTCCTTGGAACCCGAAGGATCCACTGTGAGAAAAGCCACAGTGGTTTCTAAGCTATTCAAAAAATTTGTTTAAAGATGAAGGAAGATAGAGTTTCAGGAAAACTGCAGAAAAACTGAGCAGGTAATTAGTGAATTAATGGAAAGCTTATGTGATAGAAAACCTAAATCATTCTTTTATCCTTGCTCCTCCCCATCCTCCTCACATCCAGAATCATTTTCTACGTTGCAAAGAAAGGATGTTTAGCTTTCACTTTCAAAAGTGGAGCAAAGAAGTTCTGACAAGATTATTTTGAGAGCTTTACTAAGCAGGATACATTGAAAGGTTATCTACTCAATGGCATACGGACATACATAAGTATAAAGATATGGAATATTCACATTGCATGGTGGAATAACAATCCAAATGTAAGAATATTTTGATGCTATCAGCTTTATTTATTCACTGGTCAAGCCAAATACAGGCAAGATCTCTGAACAATGGTTTTCTGGGGAACTGTAAAAGAAAACTTTCAATTTTTATCGTATTTGAAACAGTAGGAATTAGCTTAGCATTGCAGTACTTTTTGTTCCATATTTTATCTCATCTCAATCATTTGAGGTTAATAAAAGTGTCATGATTTAATGACAAACACTTGGATACTTCAGTCTGGTGTCCTATAGATCTTTGTCAAAGGATCATAACATGGGGTACAGATCTGTCCACTGTCCACAGAGTTTTTAGCCTCAAAAGTGATGGAGCATTTTTCCCTGACAATGGCTTAGAATCTGCTCTAGCCTGTAAACCGGGATGGTGGTTGGGATATTTCTGGTCTTGAATACATGTTTGTCTTCGTACATTTGCATTTTATGTTTGTTGAATCAGAAGGCTATTGTACAGCTCCTGATAGGAGTACTTGATCAAAATGGTGCATGGGGTATAGTGATGGGGCTTTGTTACTGCACCTTCTAAAGATAATTTTATTTGGATGGTCTATGAGTGTCTGTTTTCCTCAAAGCAATTTCTCTGTGAAGTTAACAACACATGTAAAATATACAAACACCTGAAGGGGCATCAAGCTGCAAACTTTTGTAAGCAAGGTATTTGTTCAGCTCATACTAGACAATTTAGCAGCCTTGGCTACTCCTCTCTGAGATTCAGTAACTGAACCTGAATGTTATTTTGACTAGAGGAATATTATTGTTAGAACATTTCTTTATAAAGTGGAAAGTTAATCCAGACAATTAACCTACTAATTAAATTGTAGAGAGGCAAGAGCCAGACTCCTTTTTATTTGAATGTTTTAGAATTGATGACCTGTTCCAAGATTATGTATTCCTAGGTAACTGTATTCAAGATGACTTTTTTCCTCCTCTTTGAAAATGTCTCGGGCACTTAGGCTTAAATGATTATATTAACACTAATGATGAATTTCCCCAAAGGCTTTTATTGGTTGCTATTTTGCTCACTGTATTTGCTGCCATTGAAACTCATTACAGCTGTTAGCACATGTCCAGTGAGGTGTTTCTGTGCAAAGCAGAATGACTACAGGAGTCTGAGTAGGCTGGGGCAGGGGTAGGATGAGGGCGGCCGAGGAGGGGAGGGGAGGGGCGCCAGCGGCGCTGGTCCTGCGCCATCTCCCTGAGTCAGCTTCTAGCCCTGTGCACTTGGTATTTCCTCTGCTCCCCTGGCCTTTCCTCCAAGCTCTTGGCTAGCCTTGGCTCCTCCACATCCTCCCAATCTCAGCTTCTTAGAGAGACCTCTGATCATCCCATCTGAAGTGGACTCCTCAGTAACTCTCACACTGATTACCCTACTTCTTTATCAAAATAGACTCCTTTGTGGAGTCTATGGATTTAGCTTCTCTCTTCTCTGCTCTGTGTTTCATCGTATACCATCGTTTCTAGCAAAGTGCATGGCACATGGAAAGGCTTATTAAATATCTCATTTGGTGAGTGAATGAATGATCCCTTCAACAGTCCTGTGATATGGATAAAAGTATCCCTAGTTCGTAGAAAAGGAAATGTGGCCAGAGAGATTACATGACTTGCCACCCAGCTAGTAATAGAAAAGCTCAAGTGTAAACCTAAGTATTTCTGACTCAAACTTTTTTTGCTCCATGAAAACTTTAGTTGGGGGACTCCTGGGTGGCTCAGCTGTTTAAGCGACTGCCTTCGGCTCAGGTCATGATCCTGGAGTCCCCAGATAGAGTCCTGCGTCGGGCTCCCAGCTCCTTGGGGGGTCAGGTTCTCCCTCTGACCTTCTCCCCTCTCATGCTCACTCTCACTTTTTCTTGTTCTCTCAAATAAATAAAATCTTAAAACACACACACACACTTCAGTTGGTTGGCTTTTTTTTTCATACATTTATTGCCCATTTTTTATTAATTATTTTTATTAACCTGTAATGTATTATTTGCTCCAGGGGTACAGGTCTGTGAATTGTCAGGCTTACACATTTCACAGCACTCACAATAGCACATACCTTCCCTAATGTCCATAACCCAGCCACCTCTCCATACCCCCAGTTGGTTGGCTTTTTAAGACCTTGGGTAAATTACATTCTTAAAATTGTCAAAATATCCATAATATCATTAGTCTTTGTGTAAGTGGTTGTTTTCAGATATTAACATTGTATAAGCTGCACAGCCCCTGAAAAACAACAAATGTTTAAACGAGCTGACAAAACACATACATTCTAAGCAATGAAGTTGCAATTTATTTGGCTTCTAGCATTTTTTCCCCTAAAAGCATTTGGTGTTTTTAGTGACTATCTTGGTATTCCCCATTTAGATGGCTAGCGCTTCTCTACAGGTAGGGCATTTCATTGTTTCTCCAGTTACTTACCTCAAACCATGATGGGTTTTCAATAAAACAGGGGAAAAAAAATACCTGTAGCCTAGTGTTTCTGCGCTGACTTCTTTACTAAGTTGGGTAAAGCTGAATTGAGGGGAAAAGCAAGCATTACTTAGTAAACAAGTGTATTTTTGAAGAAATTACATCTTCCAATCAATATGGGATTTCAAAATCTGGCTTTAAATCCTAGGGTATTTTGTTTTGTTTTCCATGTTATCCATTTAAAAATCTGCTTAGTAATATATTTCATGAGGCAGATAGGTATACTCAGACACCAAATTTCATTAGCCTTCTGTCTTCTGGTAATAGTTTCACGGATACATGAATATTCATTATTCAGTGAATGTATAATGAAGTGACTATTTCCCTGCAAAGCTCAAAGGAATAGCTGTTATATATATAATATACTCATTAATGCTGCTCACCAAATATCTCTCTCTCCTTCTAGGCACACAGGAAGATACCCTTTCCTGCCTTCTAAAGTTTGGATGGCCATGAGACGAGCTTTGGCAGTGAAAATAGGAACAAAATGCCACATGTTCCTTTCAATACTTTAAAACAAACAAACTTACTTCCTTTCAGTAACATTCTCATGATATAAGTGATTGAGAAGCAAACACGGCTGAGGTGAAGTCTAGGTAGTGATGTGAACAAACGCCCTTGATTTATAGGTAACCAGACCTAGTTTGACTTTGCCCTACCCACTTCTGTGATCCTAGGCAGTTCAATTCGTATGATGATTTCTTAGTTTCATCATTTTTTAAAATGATCACACTTAAATTTTCTTTTTTAAATGGATCACATTGCCCCCAAATCTCTTTCACATCCATTAGTTTTTTAAAATTATTATTTTGCTGTTTCTTGTGATAATAGAAGCAAGTACATATCAGAAATAATAATTTCTTTTAAGATTTATTTATCTGTGAAAGAGAGAGAGAGAACACGAGAGGAGTAGGGGAAGAGGGAGAAGCAGGCTCCCCACTGAGCAGAGAGAGCCCCATGTGGGGCTTGATGTGGGACTCGATCCTAGGACCCTGGGATCATGGTCTGAGCAGACCAAATGTCTCAGAAATAATAATTTAAAATCAACTATGTTAATTCTTGTGGAAATTCATCGTGGCTTTAATTTTTCTTAATGTCATATCTTTTTATGCAATTTTATAGTAATAAACTTACACATTTTTAATGATATTCAACTCATTAAATATTACTAATTATTAATATTTATCCTATGTGTTAAGTTATATCAATCTTCTCTATATTTTATAGTTCTCAACTTTTAAGCCACTTAACCAGATAATGAGCTTCACCAGATATAGTTGAACTTGAAAACATTCATCTGTACATTCAGAACATTTTGATAAAAGCTATATTCCCCTTCTCTTCTAAATAGATCTTTACTACTTATTTCTGTGTGCAAATTATTATTTATTTAAATTGTGATGGTAAAATAGTTACACATAAGTAACTTAAAATAGTTCCAAATAAGTAGATAAGGGCAGTTGGGTGACTAGGAATTGTGCAGAAGTTTAATAACCACTGAATGGTAATCAGGGAGAAGTCAAAGGAGAGAGCCCATCTGTTCTTTAGAGAGAGTATTAGGGCCAATGAACAGTTAATTCTTTCTTAATTAAGGAGGTGACATATCCCCTTCTTTTTTAGTACCCAGAATCACAAATTCATAAAGATGGACTAAGAATCCACAAATAATAAAGCACTTTTTTCTTTAAAAAAAAAAACAACAGCAGAAATCATCATATAACATGATCCAGGTTTGTAGAAGACAACTGAGGGATGGCACCTTCTCTTGCTCCCTCCCCTCAAAAATGATCTATTAGACTTAATAGTGTGTGGTACAAAAAACCTTCTAAATCACAAGAATCCCCTTGTATTGCCAGTAGGAATCACGGCCAATACTTTTACATTTGAACCCTTTGGAGAATAAATATTTCTTTTGTTGTCTCTTCCTGCCACTTAAGATCAAGAATGTTTTTATTCCTTTTTTTCATTATTAAAGTTTAAATTTCTCTTGAGATGACAAAGTCCCCGAATTAATGAGGGAAAGACAACTTAAGTACAATTATGGGTATACATAGAATTAGAAAATTTTCTGCAGTAGAAGAGATACATCTATGTATATCATTTCTTTTTTATTTTTTCTTTCCTCCAACAAAGAGAAACCATTTGGAATAGCATCTAGTTTTCTTCCTCTAAAATTATGATGATGTGATGTAGCCCTTTAAATATATTTAGCATACACAAGTTGGTCGGTTTTATGTTTATGTATGACCCAGAAGGATGTTCAGATGATGAATTAGCATCGACAGGTCCCTGCTCAGCTGCTACTTACGAGTCACAGGAAAGTAACATCAGTGTATAGATTAAAAACATCATCAACATCACACTCCCGAGAGGTGAGTTACTTGGTTAAAAAATGAAACATGCCTTTGTAGTAAGGATGCATGGTCTGATGCGGCATCGTCTGGAACTGTATGATGCAGCACAGTCGGATTTTGAGTAAAATATACAGAGTCATCTGTGGCTGTTACGGTCTGCACTGCTGTCTGCATAGATAACAGCTTACATGGTGCCAAGACAAATTAGAATAACTTCTTCTTAACAAATTAATTAATTCACCCCACAATTCACAGAATTCTTTTTTCTCCAAGTTCAAGTGGCAAACCTGGAAGTTAAGGGATCATGGGCCCATTTTGTGTGTTTTCTCTGAATAATATTTAAATTATTGTGGGGGCTCCTGGGTGGCTCAGTTGGTTAAATGTCTGCCTTCGGCTCAGGTCATGATCCTGGGGTCCTGGGATGGAACCCCGAGTCTGGCTCCCTGGTCAGCGGGCAGTCTGCTTCTCCCTCTCCCTCGGACTCTCCCCAGGCGTGTGTGTTCTCTCTCTCAAATACATAAGTTAAATTAAACTAAATTAAATTAAATTAAACTAGAGGACATGAACTTGTATCACAAATGGCAAGGTATATTAGTCAGGGTTTTATGTAAAGAAAATTGATTTTTGAAGCACCTGGGTGGCTCAGTCCATAAATGACTGCCTTCAGTTCAGGTCATGATCTCAGGGTTCTGGGATAGAGCCCCAAGTCAGCTCCCTGCTCAGCAGGGAGCCTGCTTCTCCCTCTTCCTCTGCCTCTCCTCCTTTTCTCATGTGCTCTCTCTCTCTCACTCTCAAATAAATAAATAAAATAAAATAAAATAAAAAGAAAATGGTTTGGGCTAACTTGAAGAGAAAATGAATCTGTTTGAAAGTTGTACACGTAATCATTCTGGAAGTTGGGGGATTGAGAAGAGAAAATTGATATGGGCAACTGGAGGTCAGCCCAAGAGCAAGAAGCACAGCCAGTCGTGACTGTTGAGTACTCTTAATGGTTTCCACCGGCACTGCCACTAGTGGTCACCAAGGCTGGGGTTGTATTGTCTCTGCCAGACGGTTCAGCATAGGACTCACAACACTGCTGCCGCTGGACTCCACGTCTCTCTCTAGTGAGCAACTGCAGTTGCTGACTTTTGTCACTAGTAGTTTCTCAGCTCCCTGCGTCTATTGAAACCCTGGTTGGAAATACCCAATTGGCCAAGCCTGGACTGTAAGCCTCCACTCAGGTGTCTCCAGCTACTTTGACTTCTGAGGTGGGAAGCAACACTCAGACGGGGACTGTCCCATGATAGGCGGGTGTGCTGGGTATATTCAAACAACCCAATCTGCCACATAAGCTTTGCTCTGTCACTTTTCTGTGTGATGGCAAGGATATGCAACCCACTGAAAGGTGCTTTATAAATATTTTCATTTAAAAATGTGTTTGCATTGCCTGAAAGCAGTAGAATTTTCCCTTAAGCATTATGTCATATATTGATAAACTGAATTTAACATTATCTAAAATGTTTATAACCCTGTCTTCTTTTAAATATGATGGCACAGGAAATCAGTGTCTGGATTGTTTATTTTTTTTATTTATCTTGAGAGAGTATGACCTATTTCAGAGAGATTTAAGTTGCCTATTAACATTATACCTTCCTTTGTGTTGCAGATTACTTTAATTCATTCACTCAAATATTTCCTAAGCACCTAGACACTGGGGACAGAGTAGGGCTGACAAAAAACAGCTGTGAGTCTTATGGAACTGATCATTTATTTTGCCAATCATTATGGCCAGTTCTAATCCTGTGCTCCTCCTTTGACCCCTCAGTTTCAGGGGTGGGAGTGAGGAACTTACACAGCAGTGCCTTGTTCCCTCTATTGCCAGAGGGTTCACCACTCCTCTGGGCATTACTGCACCTGGTGTAGGGTCTGATGTTATAAGTGTGTGAAATACGTTTACTTAAACTACCATAATCCTATGTGTTTTCCCAGACTTGACTCTCCAACTTTGTTGATTACTGTTTACTATAAGGATCCTTTTCCTTGTACGAGTAGGAACAAGGCTTTGAAAAGGAACAGCACATTTGAGGCCATCCTATCTCCTCATGCAATAGCACGTGTGATATAATTACATGAGTTTAGGGCATAAATTTAAGCTCAATTCCTCTCTGACCCCTGTTCCCATTAGTCCTAACTTGCATGTCTACAGTGATGCTGCTTTAGGCTCCATTATGGAGTAGACTGGAGTGGTTTTATTTCATAAGCCATCATTCTCGCATTTTTCTTGGTCTCTAAGCCTTGAGAATACGGCAAGTGACAGTTCACATTTGTAAGAATATGACCAGATAAATCAAGTGCTCTTATTTCCTTTAAGTGTTGCTCTTATGTTCAACTTCTTGCTTCTATGTTCATTTTTCCTTGTACTGAAAAAATAGGTTTAAGATGGTCTTTCCTCATCTTTAATGTTTTGCATTTTTAATACAGTGTGCCTAGCTATGGGGTTTCTCTTCCTGTCCTCCCTTGCCCTACCCTTCTTTGCCCTCCCCTGCCCTCCCCCTTCTCTCTTCTTCCCTCCCCTTCCCTTTCCAACACGGCTACCATCGTACTATACCTGTAGGTAGTGTGGCATATTTATCTGAAAACTCATGTACTTCTTCAATTCTGGAGAATTTTCATCCATTATCTCTTCAAAACTTGTCTCGCTTCCCTTTTCTCCATTTTTTCCCCTTTGAGATTATTAGAGACGTGTTGGAGTTCTCATTTTACATATCTTTATTTTGCTTGAGTTTTTGACTTGTTGTCTCTTTCTGCTGCATTGTAAATAGTTTGTTCAGTCCTGTTTGGCCATCTGGAGATTTCCTAGTCGTTGTCGTCTTCTTCTTTTTTTTTTTTTTTTTTTCTTATATACTCAGGACCTAGAACATCTTAGAATTGGTGATTGTGCTATTGGCAATGAACCACAGTGGTCCTCCTGTGATGTGTGGATTTAAATGATGTTATCTTTTTTCTGTTCCCCTAACACTGGTCTTCTTTTCTTACCAATTCTGCTGCTATTTCATCAGCAAAACTGAAGTAAGTGATTAGAAATTTGATAATGAGAAATAAGGTAGCTAGACCAGCAAGATGAATCTGTTGGACATTGTTACTCTACCCTCATGTACACTCTTGACTCAACTGATCCTGTGTTTTCTCTCAGTTTGTCCAATGAAAATATGCAGGCCAGAACCTTGCATTTATAAAACAGTGTGTTGGGGGACGCCTGGGTGGCTCAGTTGGTTAAGCGGCTGCCTTCGGCTCGGGTCATGATCCCAGGGTCCTGGGATCGAGTCCCACATCGGGCTCCTTGCTCAGCAGGGAACCTGCTTCTCCCTCTGCCTCTGCCTGCCTCTCTGTCTGCCTGTGCTCACTGTCTCTGACAAATAAATAAATAAAATCTTTAAAAAAAAAAAAAAACAGTGTGTTGGAATTAATTAGTGTCTCATTTTCAATTCAAAATTATATAACACTGTGAACATACCAGAAGTGTTGATTAGCTCTGGAAATCCATGGTAGACCCAAAGAACTGAGTTTCTAAGTTGCTTTTTATCACTTGCCTTTCCCAAAGGAGAATGGACTCCCTTCTCTGAAAAATATAAAATAAAACTTCTATTTCCTCTGATTCCCCTTTTCAAAAGGTATCAAGATAACAGATGTGAGGAAAGGGGAGGACTGTATCTTCCGTGGCAGCAACATGTGGACCACAGGATGCTAGGCTGACTGTGTGAGCCTACCTGACTACAGTGGAAACACAATGCCCCGCTCCTTGACCTGAGTAAGTCCCTGGTCTGCGTACCAGTGAAACTCCCTGGTAAGTGAGAAGCCACCACTTACATTGCTGACTACATGGGTCATACATTTGTTGCAGGACTTTGTGTGAAATGCAGACTTCTTTGCTGAGGGTGGGAATCAGGTCTAATTACTTAGGAATAGAAACAGAAAAAAAAAATTTTTTTTTTAAAACCTAAGTTTTTTTGGAATGGAATTCCTGCTTACCTGATCAGGTTGGGTCCAAGATGCTAATAAACCTCTGATGTTTTGCAATGTGAATGATGGTGGAGGAGGTGGAATAGGAAATGGTTGTCCCTAACTCTGCTGCTGCTTGCCTCTGCTTCAGTGGCATCTGTTCAGTGGCATCTGACTCTAACCCATCTTGCCTCAGCTGGATAAAGGGAAAGCCATGAAAAGCAATTAGCAACATTTTTTGGCCCTTCAGTAACTTCATGGTTATAGTATTGTGCCTCCAATATCCACGGAAGCTCAGCTAGTAACTGAATTTGGTATGTTATTAATCAAGCCACATGTTTTTATGGGGAATTTTCTATGGTCTCAACACTGGGATTTTCATGAGAGAGGGTAAAAAAAAAAAAAAAGATACGTTCTCTAGTAGGGCACATTAACTGATTAATCAAATGCTTCTTGGGATTTACTGTTGTGCCAAGTGCTCTAGGGAAAACACAGGTGTTTATATAAGATCTCTTATACTGACAGATACCTAAGTCTTTTCTGAATGAAACAAAAATATTTTATTTTTGATAGTTAAAATTTTCTTTTCTATGAATAATTTTCATGTTCTTTCATTATGAGGAATTCGTATCTCTAAAGATGTAGTAAAACTGAGTACATGGGATATATGTTCCTCTCAGGCCACACAGATTAGTTTTGAAGATGTAACAGTCTTTTAAAGGTTTCTCATTGGTAAGGAAGAAATGGGTTTTAAATACCAGATGGTACAGCACCAAGAGGAATGTATTTATAATAGCTTTAAGTAAGTATTAGAGCAAAAATTGAACAGTCATGAGTAAATTTATATATACATATAAATTTATATAAATATATTTATACTATTATATATAAATTTATATAAATTTATTTCTTTATTATATATTTATATATAAATTTATATATATAAGAGAAATATATATAGAGAGAAAATAAATATTCTTCCTTATCACTTGCTCACAAATATTTAACTTATATTAAACCTTATTACATGAGAACTTCCTGGTGATTAATTCTCGAGAGTATAAAGGTACAAAGAACTTCAGCAAGTATATTAAAATCATAGTAGCCTTTAATTTGAATATGACAATGGTGTTGTTTTATGAAATGGTTTCATAGCCTACATTTTAAAAAAAATAAGCTTGAAGTTGGAAAAGTTTGGAAAGAGAACTCTGAGCGGCTACCCTAAAGGCAGTTGGCTAACCACGACCAACGGGTAGATTGATATGCTACGTGTATGGAAGCAGATGAATTAAACTTTGCTTTAAACAAATTTTCATTAAGCATTTGGCTTATCTCACCTGTGAAGAAGTTCACAGTAAGAAACCTGGCATCGCCACTTGTCCTATGCAACTCTGGTTGGGAGTGCAAAGACAATTTTCGTGCTTTTCTAGTTTTCTGCTAGAGTCGTAAATATGCCATGTCCTTGGTGCTGTTTTTGCTGAGCCTTCAAAAAAGAGGTGATATTGTGGCAGTTTGGAAGATGAAACTGTGTATAATCAATAAAAAATTGTTCTCTGTCCCCATTGATCTCACTTAAAAAACTCTCTATATAAATTCTAGAAACTATTTAAGAAGTAGCTTAAAATTAAATTTAAATTATTTAATCATGAGAAGTAAATGCAAAGTAAAGAGAATCTGAGGAAGCAGACCAGTATTCACCATTCAGAAATTTTCTTGTCTTTCCAGCAATAACCTAAAAGATAATCCATTAATTACTGAAGGACTTTTTAATCTGATAGTATGGATATCTTTAACAAAACTCACTAAAACAGGGGCACCTGGGCGGCTCAGTCGGTTAAGCATCTGCCTTCGGCTCAGATCATGATCCCAGGGTTCTGGGATAGAGCCCCACACGGGGCTCCCTATTCAGCAGGGAGCCGGCTTTTCCCTCTCCTCCCTGTTTGTGCTCTCTTGCTGTCTCTGTCTCTCTCTCAAATAAATAAATAAAATCTTAAAAGAAAAAAAATCACCATATTTGGTCTCCAAGGAAAACTGGTATGTGAATGTGTGCATGCAAAAACATAACAAACTTAACTTGCCTTGAAATTTTTAAAAATGTTTAAATAATGTAAATATAAATATACATAATGTGAAATTAAAATATTTTTAATTTTTTTAAATTTTAATTTAATTTTTTTAAAGATTTTATTTATTTGAGAGAGAGAGAGCAGAGTGAAAGCACAAGCTGGGAAGAGAGGCAGAGGGAGAGGGAGAAGCAGATTTCCTACTGAGCAGGGAGCCCCATACAGGGCTCAATCCCAGGACCCTGGGATCATGACCTGAGCCGAAGGCAGAGGCTTAACCAACTGAGCCACCCAGGCACCAGTGTAGGGCTTGAACTCATGATCCTAAGATCAAGACCTGAGCTGAGATCAGAGTTGGATGCTTAACTGACTGAGCCACCCAGGTGCCTTAGAAATTAAAAGACTTTCTTTTCAAAAGGAGACTTTAAAAACGTTGAGCATTAAATCTGTCTATAAGCAGACTAAAGCATTTCATTGCGATAATTTTTCTGCATGCAGGTTATCTCATAGAACACTCATGCTCCAGTTTCCTTGAGAGTAAAGAATATATGTTTAAAGCCAATGGATTATTAAATAATGCAGAAAGCTTAATTATCATTTTCTTGGACTATTCACTAATAAAATAAAGTTGAGATAGGAATAATTATAAATATTTTAAAATATAAATTGATGATCTAACAAAGTTTTTTGCTGTTTATTAAAATCTGTTTTATCAGACTTCTTTTTTTCCCAGTTATGCTGGGGTTTTTTGCTCATTTCCAAATTCACTGTAGTCATGAGAGCAGCTATATGTACTGGGAAAGTCAGATTCAGCTGTCTGCTTTCATGCGAATCACACCATGATTGTGGATCTTTGAAAAAGCATAATAGGAACAATTTTTTATATAATTGTATTAATATTAGACCCTTGTTGAAGTTAGTGAAGTTGACTTAACTTTAAAAAGAAAACATTAGGGGCACCTGGGTGGCTCAGTGAGTTAAGGCCTCTGCCTTCGGTTCAGGTCATGATCCCAGGGTCCTGGGATCGAGCCCTGCATTGGGCTCTCTGCTCAGCAGGGAGCCTGCTTCCCTTCCTCTCTCTCTGCCCGCCTCTCGCCCTACTTGTGATCTCTGCCTGTCAAATAAATAAATAAAATCTTAAAAAAAAAAAAAGAAAACATTAAACATTCATTTTTTTCTTTATAAACTTCATAGAAGCTTTGTAGAATACTTACATTTATAATGGATAATGTGGTTATATTTGTGAATTTTAGAATCTTACCTGTAGTATGTGGATAATATTTTTGTGAAAAACACATATTGTATATTTCTATCTTTCTGTTCATTTTGAAGAGTAAGGAAAGATTATTTTAAGACCTGGTCTTGACACTTTGCAAATCTCTTCAGTTTATATGTAGTCCTTCAGAGGCTTGTGAAAAATTGTTCTAAAAAGCGCATAGAGGTGAGACCTAGTCAGTTGAAGTCCTCAGCCAAGATAAACTTTAGAAGCCAATATACTTTTTTT
This sequence comes from Martes martes, assembly GCF_963455335.1. Lineage (NCBI taxonomy): Eukaryota > Metazoa > Chordata > Mammalia > Carnivora > Mustelidae > Martes > Martes martes. The sequence continues at coordinate 39,515,906 of NC_137899.1, forward strand.
TTTTAAGATTTGTTTATTTAAGGGAGAGAGGGGAAGAGAAAATCTGAAGCAGACTCCACGCTGAGCGAGGACTCGATCTCAAGACCCCAAGATCATGACTTGAGTTGAAACCAAGAGTCAGGCACTTGATTGCCTGCGCCACCCAGGTGCCCCCTAGAAGCCAATACAATTCTAAAGAGAAAATCTCTATAAAGTATACAGAACAATCCTCACACACTGAACATCTAACTGCAGGGAAAAGCATGGAGAATAACCATCATCACCTACCCTCTTTGTAAATGATTCATATGGAGTATTTAACTATCAGAAGATGGAAGGTCAATAAATGTCGCATGAATTTACTCACACAGATTGGAAAATAGGTTGACATATGCAAAATGCACAAATGATCTTCTAAGAGTCCACTCTCATTGAAAAATACTATTCTCATGTTAATTTACCAATTTTACTCCATATTGCCTAATTTTTCTCCATAAAATTTAAGTGAGAGATTCTCATTTAAAAAACAAATACCTTCTGCACATCCCCCCCCCCTTTTTTTTAGAGAGAGAGAGAGGGAGTGAGAGGGAGTAGGAGACAGAGAATCTTAAGCAGGCTCCACCTCTGGTGTGGAGCCCATTTGGGGCTCAATCTCACAACCCTGAGACCATGATCTGAGCTGAAATCTAGAATTGGATGCTTAGCTGAGACACCCAAGTGCCCCAAACTACTACTTCTTTTATGTTTTTTTTTAAGATTTATTTATTTATTTATTTGACAGAGAGAGAGAGAGAGAGAGAGAGATCACAAGTAGGCAGAGCAGCAGGCAGAGAGAAATGCTGAAGCAGGCTCCCCCGTGAGAAGAGAGCCCGATGCGGGGCTCGATCCCAGGACCCTGAGATCATGACCTGAGGCAAAGGCAGAGGCTTAACCCACTGAGCCACCCAGGTGCCCCCCCCACTACTTCTTTTAAAAGAATGTTTATCATCAATATAGCTGGTACACTAGTGCTAGCTTGTACCAGCTCATGAGAGCCAACTGTATGTATATTTTCACAACTCTGTGTCCAGTGATGTTCCAAAGGTAGCTGGAAATCAAGTGTGGTGGGAATATTTACATCAAAGAGAAAGAAATTACTATAAATCGTACTCCTGGCCCGAGAAAGCTGGTTTACCACTATACCATTAAACATTAACATATAACAAAAGGAAAAGAGAAAATTGCTTGGGGTCAAAATCCAACCTTCCAATTAGGGAAACATTTTAGAGATTTTTTTCAGAGGATATTATAAAAGATTAATGTGGTTCTTATCAAAATCCACTATGTTTTATTAACATATTATTGAAGTATAATGAAGTTCATCAGAAAGAATGAATAGGTATCTATTAGCTATTAAAAACACTACAAAAGTCCAAGAATTAAAAAGCATGGTACCAGTGCAAGGACAAAAAATTGGATAGAACAAAATACATACTCCAGAAAAGGACCCTATCATATACTATAACAATATTTACCTCGAGAACGACTGGTTGGTACTTTGTAAGTTAAAAGGAAAATTATTTGTGCCCCATGCCTCATCCAGTAATTCAGTAAGTTTCAAACTAGAATTTAAAAATATTAACTGTAGAAAAGGTAAAAGGAAACAGAATGTTTACCAACTGTTTCTCAAACCTCTGCAGGTAGAAAACTTTCTAAGTTTCTCTCTTCAGATTTCTGCTTCCCAAGTTGATGTCCGTTGCTTTCATTCTAAGAACTCAAATAAGCTAGATACACTGGAAAAATCACACGGTTTTTGTTGTCTTTTTTTTTTTTTTTTAAATCCCATCAAATTGCTGAGGCTGCAAAGAAACCTAATGAACTAAATTCCAGAAACTGGGGACCTCTGGCTAGCAGAGGGAAGACAAAGAGCTGCCCTCAGCCCTAGCAGGATGGTGGTGTTGGGGGAGGAAGGTAGGCTGCAGGGACAAAGTGGCCAAAACAATTTCAGCAACATGTGGGGGAGGGGTACCGATTAGATTCCCAAGTGTCCCGCGTGACCCCAGAACTACCACTGAGTCCCAGGAACCCACTCTAACTTCTTTACAAGGAATGGCACTTCAGTAGCACGGTAACACTGTGTTACCACTGCCTACCTACAACTGTTAATTGCTGTTTTACAAATACAGTAACTGAGGTGGAGAGGCCAGTAGCCCAGGCTCACAGGGTGAGTGGGAACCAGGATTTATGCTCAGGCAGGGTGACCCCCTAGGTTTCAGTCTTAGCTTAGATGCTATTCTGCTTCCCAGTAAATATTTAGTCAAAGGTTATTCATCACTATAGCCTGATGAAGTTATTTACTGACTGAATGTACCCAAATTATTGAGCACTTTTCTCACACTCTCTACAAGGAAGCAAATTCAATACATATAATTTGAAATTTGAAAGCATTGAAAAATTAGGACAACTAGTTTATTTTTTAGAACCAGCAGCTCTCTATGGGTGCAGGTGCTGGGGTTTTCTCTTCCAGAATTCTGATGTTTAAGATGATGCATATTTGTTTTAGATTTAATAGCTATTCTCTAATCAAGGGAGTATCCATGAATTAATTTCCATGCTAATTTAAATTCTACAGTAATGTGTATAATTCTCCCTTTGCTCATTGTAGAGACCTACACCTTGTGTCCATAGGGGGTGATGCAGGTAAAGTTACACTTCCTATCATTTGCAAGTGTGTAGGCAGTTCTAAGGACTAACTCATGGTGAAATAGAGTAGATACTTTGCAGAAAAATCTGAACTTTTGGGAGTTTCATAAATTGTTTCCTGAATTTTCTTCACCAATCTATCACCCATCACCCAAATATATGCCAGTCTTTTGTTGTTTGAATAAAAACTATAATGTGGGTATGTTGCCTGTTCAACTATTATAATCAACTTCCCAGGCACCTATAGCAATAAGGTACTTTTCAGAATTAGCAATGGGTTTGTAAAGGATTATAAAGGGTTAGAGCTTTTCCATATTTGATGTTTCCCCCAAATTTTGTTTCTGGGAGCACTTTTTACTAGGGGTCCCCCAAGCGGGAGGAGGAAAGGTACTGCCAGAAGCCTCTCTGATGGGGAAGGGACAGGCCCTTCCAGAGGAGCAATCTGCCTGCCAGGAATCTCAGCCGAGGCAGTAATGAGGGAGTAATAGAAAATGCTGGTTAGGCATCGTAGGCAGTTCTAAAAAAAGAATCATAATATAAGAAATGCTGGACAGTGCAGTGATGAGAATCACTCTCACAGCACCCCAAACCCCTTTCCCTGAAAGTCTCACCTCCTTGATAATATCCAACACTGAAACAGTGTTTTAATACTTTAGAGATTGTCGTCTAACAGCCAAAACTTGACCTTGAAATCTATCCTTCACTTGCCATGGCTGGTTTTCCCAAGGCTTTGATCTCATTAACCATTGTTGATTCTCTTCTGTTTCCATCTTCTAGTCATTTTTTCTTTGTCTTTCTGCTCTTACTTTTGCAATTTTTATTGACAATGAGTCTTCCCAAGCTCTGATGTCACATAATTGGCACAGCATACACAGTTAATTCTTGAAAACCGAACCAATCTCTAATGGAGAGGCATTTCTGCCTGGAAGTCACAGCATCACCCCAAAGCCTGAAACCACCATACTGTCTTGCTCTTAAAATAAGTCCCTTTTCTGATGTGTATGTTAACGATAGGGAGAACTAATATTTATTAAGTGATTACATGTCATGTATTTTCAATAAATTACCTACCTCTGACAACAATCCTATGAAATAGGTGATTTAATGGAGAAACAGGCCCAAAAACATTGAGCAAGGGAAGGAATGGAGACTTGAACTCAGGTCATCTAACTCAAATCAGTGTCTCTCACATCATATCACAGGACCTTTGGCCTATTTCTTTGTTTTTTGGGGGGGGAGGGGCTGTTTCTTATATGTGAAGTCACTTAACTCTTCTTAGTTCTGGTGTTTCTGTCAAACAGAGGCCCAAGTGATGATGACAAACACAAGGGATGAGCAAAAAAGCATTCACTCTCTGCAAAATCAAAGATAAGAGACTACAACTAAAAGTATAGGGAATTAAAGAGAGTTTTTTGAAATTGCAGTCATTATTTATCTCATTTGTTTGAAACAAGTTCTGAAATAATACAAATATATTATCTTTCCCAGATTTTGTTTGGGACCTGTTTTCAGGACCATTTCTTAGAGTCTATGTTTGAAAAACAGAAAGAGAAACTTGAACGAAGAGGCAACAAAGACAATATATTTCATTAAAAATTTTATTTTTTGAGCCCATAAATAGGCAAATTCCAAATAGTAGCGATACAGAGTATTTAAGAACATCTTAATATTTCTTTTTATCCATCTTTGTTTTTCTTTCCATAAACAAATATACTGGATTAAAGCAACAACACTTAACCCCAAGTTCAATGCCCGAGTACTTTCAATATCTATTTTGAACACATAATAAAGCAGAGGCAGTTAATTTTATTTCCATTCAGAGCTTAGCAATTACTTTAGCTTCACATTATTGTGTCACAAATGATAACCAAAGGGCCTACCTAAGTAGCTAAAATCACTGAACTATTATAAGCCAAGTCAACAGTATATATAAAGTTAATATAAAACAACAACTAGACTGGTATACATTTGTTTTGGGCCCTAGAAGAAATGTGCCAAAATAACAAGCTTTGGTAAAAGATGAGGACATTGGGCAGAGGGGAAAGAGGAGTCATGTCATCAAAATTTTTGAGGAAACCTGTAGGTAAAAGGAAATCAGCCTACAATTTTAACCAAATAGAGGAAGAAAGGGCAGTACATTATCAGGGTTGATGGTAATTCGGGAAAATACATACACCATTCCCTCACAAACTAGTTCACTACCTCAAAGAGTTCAGCAACAGGCTCTTCAGGAATTCTGTTATTCTCCCACTAAGTTTATTCACACGGAACATAAACCTACATTTATGCTAACAGCACAGTATCGTATCGCTATTTAATCTGACAACGAACAACAGGAAAAGAAATTGTTAGGGCTAGAGTGACTTCGGGCCATCTCAATGCCCCTGAAAATAGGGGCAAAAAATGAATTATTAAGCAACAGTATTCAAAGAGCACTGTTTATGTAATGTGATTTATAAACAAATAAAATTCAGTAATCCTCCATGGAAAAAGTCGTAATATTTGAAAATTAGAAATGTTCCGATGCTGACTTTTTACTGAAGTGGCACTCTGAAGCGTTAAGTTGGAACAAATTCCAAACTCACACTTACTTGCATCACCTCAGTTTAATAATCCAATAAATGACAAAAAAGACAAACAATGAAAATAGCATCATATAGCACAGCAGCTTTGTTTGGCTCCCTCTAGATAAAATCTTCAGTTTTCCCATAGTTTTACCTAGAAATCCAGTTGTAGAATCAAATTGTGAATCCTGTGAGGAGAAAAGGAAAACAAAATAGTTAGATTCTAATATTCTACATATGCACATTTAAATAATTGAATATACTGTTATTAGAATACATTTTTAATGATATTTTTAGTGTTTAATCAATTCAGGAACCTGTTTGTAACCTGGGTAATCAAGTCTGATTACTCTGTGCAAAACAGAGTAATTCTCTCAATGAATAAAAAGCTCTTCCATTATCCAATAAACATTTCTTTCAGGACCAGAGTAATTCAAAATCCCAAACTATTTAGGTCTTTTCCCAATCATGTGAATTAAAAAAACATTAACAATAAAGGTATGTAGTTTGTCTATTATCACACAGGTGTTTTCTGTTTTTGTTAGGGCACTGCTCTCCAAGGTCAAATGGTTGGCTGCTTTCAGTAAGTCGGTACAATAATTCATCCAAAATTTAATATGGTTAGCAGTTAAATGTACTTTATTTTTAAGATCTTTTTATTTAGATAGCTGACCTTGAAGTACAGTAGAATCTATTAAAAGTTAGGAGAAATGTAGAAATGGTAAAATGTGGTTAAGAGTACAAATATGGATGGGGAAAACTACCATATTAAGTCCTAAAGATGAGAGGTCTAGGTGTGGATTAGAAATACTCCACTTTCATAGAAATCTCAATATCCTAAGATGTAAAGGTCTATGATAGCCTTTGCACAGCTCAAGTTTTATGGAGTTCAAGCACTTTAGATGTATAGTTCTTCACCAGGGTTATGTATCACAATGACCTGGGACACTCCCTTTTTTCATAATAAGTATGTGTAAATCCCTTGCCCCTGAAATTCTCTTATCAGTATATTTAAATGGGGAACCAGGCGTAAATATTTCCAGAAAGGTCCCCCGGTGATTCTAATGTACAACCTCCATACAAACATTGCTCTCAATGTCATATTTATTTTTTAATGCCACCCTCATTTTTTAATAATACAATTTTAAAAGCAAGTGGAGAGACTAGGGAAGGTCCAGAGAAGTAACATCCAAAATAAGCATTCAAGAATGGAAAGAGATGCTACAAGAAAAGGTGTTATGTTGCTGAGCTCACTGAGACTTGAGATGAAAGGCTCTGGGATGTTACTGTGTTCAAATCTTATTTGTTCAGGAGTGATCCTGAGGAGATTAAGCAAAAGAAATAGGCTCACATTAAGTTAAAGACATTCAGCTGATTGGATATGAGGAGCTTTTTGATTACTTGGTAGTCTGTATTCATTGAGATTTCTAAGAACACTCAAAATAGTCATTTGTCCTGAGTCTTCAACAGTGTTTCTAAATACAAGATGAAAGTTACAATGGCTTCTACCTCCCCCTCCCATTTGTGTTAGGCAAGTTGAAAAATGGGAAAATAAATAAACTTATTAGTTATTTCAAAGCAATGAGATACAAAAGGGCAGGAATCCAGGACTTATGATTGCTAATTTCAAAATGGATAAAAGTTAAAATGGTATTATTCCTGATTAAGAGACTAAAATTGAGAATATTAGATCAAATTTCAATTTAAAGTCAGAACTACTTACCATTTCAGCTAATAATTTATTTTGATGTTTAACCTCATGGCCTATTTCAATGGAGAGCTATTTCAAAAAAGCACATATGTTATTACTCATATAAAGGTATTTAAATGTTATAAAGTAAAAATAATACCACTCTAAACATACTTTTTCTCAAATAAAACTGTCTTCTGAAAATATAAAATACATAAACTTTCTTCTGAAATTTTTTTCCACTGACATTAAAAGGAAATTTAGAATTTCTACTCCTTCTCAACTATGGCTATTGTCTCCCTGTTCTTCATTTTGATTTCATCTTAATACTTAATTCTATCTTTTAATTTTGGTACATACTTCTCTCTGATTCTCTTGGCCTTGCATGCTTTTTTCTTCCTCTCTTTATATTTAAACAACAGCATTTATCTGTGTATTTTCTTCTTTACATTTTAAAAGATATATACAAGTACCCATATTACCAATTCAAATCTACATTAAGTATTTAACATTTTTTTAATGAAATGGGACATTACTTTGAATATATACCTAAACTGGTTATTTATTTAGATTCTAAAGGTTATTTTTCTTTAAAATATGATAATAAGGGCGCCTGGGTGGCTCAGTTGGTTAAGCTCAAGTCATGATCCGAGGGTCCTATAATTGAGCCCCATGTCAGGCTCTCTGCTCAGAGGGGAGCCCGCTTCTCCCTCTCCTTCTGCATGCCGCTCCCCCTGCTTGTGCATGCATGCACATGTGCTCTCTCTGTCAAATAAATAAATAAAAATCTTCAAAAATATTTAAAAATAAAATATGGTAATAAATTGGGGAAAAAATGACAAGTTTTGTTACCTCCATTCTGAGCTATGCAGAAAGAGGCTGAACCTAAAAGAAATACTATTTATGTGGTTATGGCTGCTGTTCAGGCCAAAACGTATTTAATACTTTATATGAAAATTCATCAACGGCTTCACTTCCAAGATATTTGGATAAATTACAAGCAACAAATGAAACTCTTGGCAAACTGCTGCAAATATTATTCTCAACTTATCTTGTGGGGAAAGCATATGGGGTGATTCTGATACAAAACCATACTAGAATTCTATAGATCAGAACATGAGTTTTTTTCCAAATTTAGCAACTCAGAGGTAAAAAAACAACTATAAAGCTAAATATCCCAAATCACCTAACTACTTTCTACAACTGTCATTCATGCCAAAGAAAGAAATTTCCAGAAGGGAAAAAGCTTTCTTCTAACAAGGAGCCTAAATTATCAACTGGAGTTTAAAAAACAAAACAAAACAAAAAACCCAAAAGACATTTAATTCTTTTTTTTTTTTTAAATATTTTATTTATTTATTTGACAGACAGAAATCACAAGTAGGCAGAGAGGCAGGCAGAGAGAGAGGAGGAAGCAGGCTCCCCGCTGAGCAGAGAGCCCGACGTGGGGCTCGATCCCAGGATCCTGGGATCATGACCTGAGCCGAAGGCAGAGGCTTTAACCCACTGAGCCACCCAGGCGCCCCAAAAGACATTTAATTCTTAATTCCCTCTAAATATTGATTTTCTAAATTGTAACATTATACAATATTACTTAGTTTATTGATCAACTCCTTTTGATTTAATATGACTTTGAAAACAATACTCGTTTCAGATGTAATAGTCTTCAGGCTGAATACAATTCTATCTTCCAAAGACTAATGAAATACCAATTAAGTTTTGGCAACATGAGCTTCTACTGAATGCTCTATTAGTGTAGAGCATGTTTAATGTAATACAGAATCAATCACATACGCTGTTAAGATCACCTTTTTGCAATTCCTTTATTTAATACATATTAAGCTCAGTACCACTAATAAGAAATTATGCTTAGGTGGTATGTGAAAGATAAAAGTAAGTACAACAGAAAAACCCTACATTCTGGTAAATTTCTTTTATGTACCAATAATTCCAATGCAGATCCCTATGTTAGAGAAATGGTACAAATGGTCTTATGATCACATGGGAAAAAAGTGACTTTTGATGTGGTAATCAGGTAAAGCTTTCAAGAAGGAAGGAGTGCAGTGAAGGGGAGCCTTTACTATGGGCAAATTCAGTAAGGAGGGATGGGCCACCGCTAAGGCAAAAGAATAGCAGGATCAAAGGTATGGGAGTGCAAGTGACAGCCAGCACACACACACACAGAGTACTCTAGCTGTCTTGCAGAAAACATATACACATTCGAAAAGTGTGGGGCATAAGGTCTAAAAAGCTGTGGACAATCTCTGAAGGACCTATTTGATCAAGCTACAGAGCGTGAATTCCATTCTTACATATGGAAACACTGGAGACTTCCGGGAGCATATGATGCATTTTTTTTTTTAACATATAATGTATTCATACAATTTAAAAAACAGCCCAAAAAGATAAGGTGGCTGTGGCGACAGTACATAGCTCAGAACAGACAGTGCAATAAATGAGAAACAAACAGGTTAAGAGGCTCTCTCAGTAGTTCAGCCAAGAAAACCAGGAGAAAATATCAGAAATAAAAAAGAAGAGACAGAAAGAAAGAAGCACAAAACTCAGTGACTGAGCTGGGGTACAAAGGTAGAAACATGAAACACTGAGATGTGTAGCTTAGAATACAAGAAGAAGAAAAGTCAGGAAAAGAGCTGCTTGGGGCCAGAAGACAGACTGTTCTGAGACATTACTACAGACAACATACAGTACTGTAGATGTACCCACACACCAAAAAAATGGAAGTTAAAAAAAATAAACAAATGTACCATATGTTTTGATTGGCCACATTTTCTAATCTTCTACTTAAATCATGTTTATATTTTGAGTGCATTTTGACCTTTCTGAACAATACACAACCTGGGTAACTGAATTCCTTAGTATGATGCCAATAATAATAGTTTATAATATGTATGTATATAAATACATAAATTTGAAAGTATATAACATCTGTTAAATACTTACAGATTTTATAGCAGTTACTTTGCTTCTCAGACTTTCAGTGAGTCTCTCGTTTTCTTCTTCACAGGCACTATAGCCACTGTTAGCATAGCCATAGTTCCCATAGTTGCCAGGAGGTACTCCTTCACCTGCAAGGATCAGAATCACAGTATAGTTGTAACAAAAACAAGCCACTTTTGAAACCTTGATGGGAAAGAACCAAAAAAGACCCCTGGAGGGCGTTGCAGACCACTTATGTCTATAATATTCACACTTCAAAGGAATTTTAAAGATTAATAACCAAACAGAGATCAGAATAATTCTAATGCCCTCTTTTAAACAAAGAATGTTCAATTCATTCTTATACTTATTTATTGATTGTTTATTGATTGTCCACAAGACGTTAATAGGCACTGATATACAAGGATATTCAGGATACATTCCCTGCTCCATAGAACTACAAATTTTAAAAAGGATCTAAAAGTAGTAGCATCAACTGTCCATTGAAGAAGCCTGGCAATGAAGGAAAAGGGAGAAAGAGGATAAACGTAGAAGGAGGGAGCCCATGGCAGGGCGGGGCAGGGGTCGGGGGTGGGGGGGGATCCTTTACTGGCATCTCTTCCTTTTAAATAGAAGAGAGCTGGAATTACTTATGGAGAACATTAGCTGAGAGTTAAGAGGGACACACATGCAACAAATATTTCCAAAACTCCTATGCATCAGATCCATTTTTCTTTCTGGGTACTACTGTTGGGAGCCTATATTCTAGGGAACTGTACTGAGAATACACAGTCCCAGCAACTGCCTAATAAAGTACTTGGTATTCATCAGGCAATCAAACAGGTGGCATGAGCCTTGGAGAGTGAATCTGTATACAAATGTGCTAGAGGACTGCGACAGGAAAGCAGGGTGTTGTTTAACCACTTTTTTTTTTTAAACAATTGATACCGTCAATTTTCTCAGTAAAGAAAGAAATAAGACTGTCTTTAAGGAAGGGTATCATTTGGAAAAATCAGTAAAGAGAATAATGGGGGAAAATGACTAGGACTACACAAGTCCTAGGGGGATAAAATGATCCTGGCTGAGGCAACATACTGTGGTGGTGTCAATCCTCCCGGATGTGTGATTTTTCTGAAGAAGTGCTCATCAACCAGAGTTAGCCTGGGAGAATCTGGATGGTTGGATTGATCAAGAGTTTGATCAAGAGGTTTACAGCGTCAGGGCTGAAGAAAAGAGCCCCAAGAGGCTGCGCTTGCTTGCCAAAAGAGAAGCTGAATATATGGAATGTGGGGACTACACTGGACAGGGATAGAAGCAGTTTCAATGGAGAAATGAAGGAAAGGGATAGTAGAGAGACTAGGTCTCTGTAAACTCAAAGAGTAGATGAAGCCAGAGAGACTGTGAAAGATGGAAGGACAGGAAGTAACAGTGCTGGTAGCTGAAGGATGGGTGGGGTGTAAATAGGAAGCTCTTTCAAGATATAGCACAAACCTCACTTTCTTTCAAAGGCAAAACTCCCTCTGAATTCTTACAACTCTTACTACACACAACACTAGTATCATACTCTAGAGGATACTATAAGGGTAGAAACTAAATCTGTTTCACGCATGGCTGTATATCCCCCACAAAGTGTACTCACACACACACACACACACACACACTGCACAGGAAGGCACACTCAAAAAACACTCATAAATGAATTAATACAATCTGACTTCACTGTTAGTCAACTTTGAATGCGCCTGATTATGGAATCATAAACTTCTTTGAGGGCAGAGACAATGTCTCATACTTCTTCTATATTCCCTGTACCTAATGACTAAATGCAGCAGACACTTACACAATTCCCACCACTACAAAAACCACAACAAAATGTTAAACAAGTATGTTCCGGGAGAAAGAGGTGCAGTCCTCAAATTTTCCCTCCACTGCTGATACACTATCCATAAAACTCTAAATATAGCATGAGAAGTTGTAGGAAAGCTAGTGAATGCCAAAGATCACCTTCAGTCTGTGTCTATTTAGACAAATGCTACTTCTTTAGGGTAGTTTCTACCCTAACTGAGCCAAATCATTTAGAGATTCATGGGAAGTGTGCCACATGAATACCTATCAGCTTCATTATTTATCCCAAGTTTAAAATTCCAGGTCAATTCAATCTGATACTTAAAAAAAAAAAAAATCCAGAATAAAAAGAATCACATCATACCAATGTAAATGTTAATAGACACTTAAGTAAGCATCCTTCCACTCAACTACAAGGGAGCTTCGAGGAGTGGGGGGGATGGGAAAACGTTCTATCCTAGAGCTTCTAATATAATTAGTCTGGGCAGCAGTCCAGGTATCAGTGCCTTAAAAGCTCTCCAGGCAATTCTAATGTACAGTCAGGGCTGAGAACCACAACTTCTCAAGTCCCTTTTCTGCAATTTATCATGGCACACTGCTGCACAAAAACATTCAAGGGAGCCAAAGGACCTATTGATGAGATTGAAACTCCTTGGCCTGGCACTCAAAGTTATCTCCTCAGTGGGGTTCTGGTTCCATGTTTCCTATCTCAATCACACTGGCTTAATAATAATCCCTTATACACACCATGCTTAATCCTATCCTACAACTTTTCGGGGGTACGAGGAGGGGTAGGAGAGTCTTGCTTCCAACTGGAACATGCCTCTCTCACCCTCCATTGATCAAGCTCTAGTTCAAGTTCTTATATTTCTACAAAGTTAGCACTGCTCTATCTCTGGAATCCCTGAGACTAGCTCTATAACTTATCTCCTCTTTGGATGTACAGCTGTCATCTTATACTATAATTTATCTTCGTACATGTTCCGACTCACCAACCAGACTGCAAGCTGTGGGAGCACAAACAGGGCCACAATCAACTGTATACCTAGAGCTTACTCAAATACACAATAAATGTCTGTTATCATTAATAATGATAAAAAGAAAAAACAATGGGACGCCTGGGTGGCTCAGTGGGTTAAGCCGCTGCCTTCGGCTCAGGTCATGATCTCAGGGTCCTGGGATCGAGTCCCACATCGGGCTCTCTGCTCAGGAGGGAGCCTGCTTCCCTCTCTTTCTCTCTCTGCCTGCCTCTCTGCCTATTTGTGATCTCTCTCTGTCAAATAAATAAATAAAATCTTTAAAAAAAAAAAGAAAAAGAAAAAACATTTAGGCATATAAAATTAAACTGCTCAATATTAGCTATTTTTTTCCTCTACAATTTACCTGGCCAACTTTCTAGGATCCAGGTATTCATAAAAAGCTGTATTTTTCAAAAGCTATTTCTCACACTACAATTTTTTAATCAATGAACAAGTATAAAGTTACTGGCAACTTTAAATACCTGACACTTCTGAAAAAAAATTTTTATTCCTTTTTCCATTTTATTGTAACCACTGAAAAAGGTAACATTACGTTTTTTCAAATATTCTACATATTTTCAGGTGTGCTGCACACTGATTTAACGTTTTTTTTTTTTTAAAAAAATACTCTCTTAATAGAGAGCTTCAAAACCCAGAATATGCTGTTTTATTAGCTGTCCGTTATAATGGCCCCTTAAAAGTCTTTGTGCTTGGTGAAACTGTTTCGTAAGTTTTCACACTGGAACAAGACTCAGATAAAAAAATATTCTCGGTTTTAATGGACTTTGACCCCGATGTTACATACTACGGCCTTTAACAATAACGACAGGTACATTTACCTTTGTAACTCACTGTTACCAGATTAATATGATTGTTATTAGTGTGCTTCGCATGCAACATTCATTCTTCAAATTTCGCTTCTGAAAAAACTAACATCCCAGGACGAGTAGAGTTCAAGAAACCGAAGCCAGACTTGGGGAACTCAGCAGCTTTCGTTATCACTCTCTGACAGTCGATAATACAAGAAAACTTGGTAGTTCAGCTGGCACCTGTACATACCCCACCCCCATTCCTCCACTACTCTCTTTCTATAAACGTACCATTCAAACTTGGGACTGAACCAAACTAAAGGAAACCCCTAGGATCTGATACAAATGGTGTGTGTCTACTTGGCTCCGCCTCCAAAGACCCCTCCATACATCCTGCTTTCTGGCCCAGGTTCCAGTGACATAAGACTGGTCTGATTTCCTTCCGCGTCCCCGCGCCCAGCACGGCCGGTTCTGGAGCCCCGGAACTTCGAACCTCAGCCCTCTTCTTACCCAGGCCCGCACGCCTCATCCTGCCAGAGTAGGGAAGAAAAAAGCAGATGGAGGGATGGATAGGAAGAGGCCAGGGGTCCCCCGGACGGCGTCTTCAGTACCAGGGCCCAGGGAAACACCAAGCTCTTTCCCCAAAGCGCCACGACATCACTGGAGTCTAAACATCGCGCCGGCTGATGGCGTCACCCAGACTCCGCTGCCTTGCCAGGCGGCTTGAATGGCATTCTGGGAAATGTAGTTCACCGTCGACGCAGGTAGCGAGGCAGGGGCGTGGCGTGAACTAGGCTCCCGGAGCGGGCGGGGCTTCCGGAGAGCGCCGGGCGTTGTGCAGTCTCTGACTCAGGGTCTGAGAGTCAGAGGAGACGCCGCTGCGTGTCGTGAACTCTCCCTGTACTTTACTCTCAGCTTGTCGCCTCCCCACCCCCTCCCCACCCAACCCTGTGCACCTCCCACACCCCACCCCCGAATTTAACGCCGTAGGTCTGCCTTTCTCAGACCTTGGGAGGATAGTTGACTCATTTTTCCTGATTCCTCCTCTTACTTCCTCTGACCTCTAGAGTCAGTTCAGGGAAAGTCCAGGAAAACTTTATCCAAGTTTCTGATCTCACACATAGGTAATCTGAGACCCACCGAAGGGAAGGAAGAGGATAACAAATTTGTGCTGGGTGCAGTAGAGGAAACCAGGTCCCGTGGCTTAAGACTGCTGCGGGGAATGCGGCGGTCAATAAAATGAACAGGGTTTCCGGAGGCACTAAAAGAATTAGTTCCCTGTTAGTGGATTGGCTGCGTTTCTAGAAATAATCAGGCACGGCTATTAGCTGTTGAGGACCCACGGAACCCTAAACTCTCTCCTACTTAGACTTTTTAATGTACAAAAAGAATATGGAAATAATATTTACGCACGTTAATGTGCCAACGTAAGCTTTTAAAAGCCCCTTGGCAAGGGTGGGGTAGTACTGGAATTACCAGTTAGCCCTAGAATTTTATTTCACAGGATTATCCTGAAGAGTAAAGGAAATAACGGTTGTAGTTTTTAATCTGATACACAGACATTTTAAAACCACTGGGTGTTTGCGGTTGTTGTTGCTGCTGTATGACAGTGGAATAATCTCCAAACTGGAGATTTCTGAGAATGCAATCTCTGATAATTTCAGTGGTCCCTCATAGTTTCCCAATATGAACATTGACTGTAGTAGTGGGACGTAAGTTTGTCTAAGGTTGCACACAAAAACAATTTATTTTAAGTATTTTATTTATTTATTTATTTATTTGACAGAGAGATCACAAGTAGGCAGAGAGACGGGGGGGAAGCAGACTCGGCGCTGAGCAGAGAGCCAGATATGGGGCTTGATCCCAGGACCCTGAGATCATGACCTGAGCTGAAGGCAGAGGCTTAACCACTGAGCCACCCAGGCGCCCCACAAAAACAATTTTTAATAAAAGTAATTAACCTGGGAAATAAACTTAACCCAAGAACGTCTTGAGAAAAGAACAGTCTTCATAAAAATAAAATAAACCGGAGCGCCTTGGTGACTCAGTGGGTTAAAGCCACTGCTTTCCGCTCGGGTCATGATCCCAGGGTCCTGGAATCGAGCCCCACATCGGGCTCTCTGCTCAGCGGGGAGCCTGCTTCCTCCTCCCTCTCTCTCTGCCTGCCTCTCTGCCTACTTGTGATCTCTGTCTGTTAAATAAATAAATAAAATCTTTAAAAATAAAATAAAATAAAATAAACCACCATTCTTTAAAAGCTATGGAATTAAATGAAGATTGCATCAGGGACACGTTTTGCAAGCAAACACTAGAGGTTCAATAAGAGAAATGATGCCAAGACTTCCCTTTTTAATTTACAACCTGTGACAGTCCCTTCTTTTGTAAAAAGTAGACATGTTCTATAAACAAAACATGTCAGAAAAATCATCTTACTGAAAGAAGGCTTTCTCATATAAATGTACTTTTAAAAAACATGATGTTAAGTTTACCTAAACAGACCATTTAAATTACATGTGTACTTGTCCTCTTATAAACTACTTCCCCTACATGGTAGGGAAATCTTAGAATACAGAGAACTCAAGACAGGAAAAATTGGCTTATATTGAGCTTATAACCTAAAAGTCCAAATACACGCAATTGTTTATGGCTACTGTTGCCAATTTCAAATTACGATGGTAGCAATTGAGAAGATTAGGCATTCAAAAGATGAATTGGAAAAGATGGATTTTCATACACAGAAGAATAACTATTAAACATGACCACAACTGACATAAAGACTACACGGAATTTTTTCTATTTTATCATTTATCTTTATTATTTTCTTTTTCTTTTCAAGTTAAAATGCCTAACTCTTCATACTGAATGAAGATGAATAAAATTCTTGGGGATAAATAGCATTTTGAAATTTTTCTCTATTCTCATAGGAAAATTTCATAGAGAACGCCTAATCTCTGAGGGTTTGAATGACTGAATTACTAAAGAAAGGAGTGATTTAAAATGACTTAAAATAAGTATCCCTAGTAGTCATTACAGAAGCAAGAAAATGAGTAGGAAATGTCTGAATCTTGGTACAAAATTTGAAACTTTTTCCCCCTCTGTATTCTGCTTCCTGTTCATATGTCCTGCCTCTTCCTGACTGGCTAATCCAAAGGACAATAACTCTCCAAGCTCTAAAATAAACATTAACAAATATTCCCATCTTTAAGCAAATTTAGTATATCTATCTAGCATCATCTTTGCACAATAAGAAAATGTAAACCAAAAGAAGATAGCTCTTGATTTGCAAACAGGCTATGGGAAAAAAGTTTGTAAGTTAGTTATTTGGCACTTAAAACACATTTCTCCTAGAGACAGATGATGGTAAGGTATACAACCCAACCCTAGAAAACACATGGTTATGTTGGCCAATGTCTATGTAGCCCATAGTACAGCTGAAATACTAGATCTTTTCCATGAAAATGAGTAGGAAAAAAAAAATTGTAATCCTCATGATAAAATAAGGCAATATCATTAAAGAAGAAATAGAATTAAAAAAAAAAAACTATTTTGGTTATTGTGTTTGAGAAGGTATTAGTTTTACTCAAAACTTCTTGGAAGAGCCAAGAAAATTTTTGAGGAATTTTCAAAGAGCCACAAACTTGATCTTCCCTTTCCACAACTCAGGAATATGGTGCTAGTACTGATGTAATCCTCTCAGCCATAATTAGTAAAAATAAGGCACACAATTGCAACTGAAAAGTCTTCAGCAAAGCCAGCTGCATGATTTGGGGGCCCAGTGCCAACCAAAAGTACAGTACCCTTCATTCAACGAGCAGGAAAAATGTGCAGATAAAGGTACTAAAAAATAAAGCTTTTCTCTTTTGTCCCAATGTCTACCACTTACCAACTTATCATCATGGTTTTTTTGTTATTTAATGCCCTTCTATTTTTTAAAAAAAATGAAAATTTAAAATAATTCATCCTTCATCTTTACATTGTGCAATGACAGAGTTTTAAACTCAAACATATAAGTTTTAAATTCAAACCTTTAGCTCATGTGAAATCACGAAAATCACACAATTTGGATTTCATAGCTGGTATACAAATATCTATTTTGTAGAAGTACTGCACAAAACTAACTCAACTGATTTTTTTTAAGATTTTTTATTTACTTATTTGACAGAGAGAGAGAGAGAGATCACAAGTAGGCAGAGAGGCAGGCAGAGAGATAGAGGGAAGCAGGCTCCCCGCTGAGCAGAGAACCTGATGTGGGGCTTGAGGGGGTATGAAGGGGTGGGGCTCGATCCCAGGACCCCGAGATCATGACCTGAGCCAAAGGCAGAGGCTTAACCCTTTGAGCCACCCAGGTGCCCAAACTCAACTGTTTTTATTCTATGTCTTGATATGCACTGTGTCTTGATACTCTACCAACACATTATCTTCAGCTTACTGATGAGTTGGAGGGACTGAAAAGAAAAGGAATGAATGGGTTGCTCTACCTTTTCCTTTCCTTTTATGTTATGATTTTCAATGTAACTGGCTAATACAAGGGAGTCAGATGAATAAGGAAGAATATGATAGAGTTCCTTGGATATTTTTTCTCTCTGCAGAAGAAGTGCTGGTTCAAGAAGAACATGTGGCCCTTTGGGGCTGTCAGTACCCACACTTACTCAGTCACAGACTTGACACACTTATCTTATATTCACTTGAGTTCTCTGAACTCCCATGCATTATGGGTCCACTGGAATTCTGTGTTCCTGAGGTATGATGAATGTTACACATGAATGGGGTGGTAAGAAACAATAAATATGTATATTTCACATATCTCTTTTGCTCATATGCATGCTCCATTGTTCCGTTAGACTTCATTTACAAAGAAAGAGGGTGAGCAAATACAGAATATATATCCACAGAGAGAGATCGATCAAGGTGAAATAACTATGCAGTAGAATTCACTGAGAAGCAAGAAAATGGAGGATTTATGTAATGCCCCAAGCAAAAGGGGGGGCGGGGCAGCAAAAGGAAAGAAGAAGGAGGGGAAGAGGTTGTAAGTTGCATAGTTCTCCCCAACCACCCGCCAAGTTGGTTTCTTTCTGCAGTAAGTGGTTAATGAGCCATAGATGAGTGAAATTCTTGTGACTTGACGTGTACAGGCAGTAGAAAAAAATTCCTCAAGGTGGGCACAATCCCAACAACCTGAGTGATGAGGTGTGATCCCAGAGATGAGGCTCTCTCTAGCATTTCACTCCAAGATTTTCACTCTTCCAGCAACTCTGTTGTGTGATTAAGACCTCATTCTGGGAAATGATTCCTTCCTGAATGTCAGCTAATCAGTAACTTCGCGTTGTTGTTGTTGCTTTCTTTGAATATCTGAACCTACAGTAGAGCTAAGTTTCCAAATGGGCACTTTGCATAGGCTGCCCTTTAAATATTCCAATTTTAAAGATATCTTTGACATTTCTAAAACATCATTTTAGATTAAAGACGATAGGTTTAATTTTCATTGCCTAGAAAATATTGGTGTTGTACATTTTAAAAGGCTCTGTGCTGCCTATATTCAAGACAAATTTAGTCAAGTTGATAGTCATTTTATTTTAATAGCATTTTCCTCAAGAACTGTATTGAATTATCATACTGATACATTCAAAGCACAAAAGGCAAAATGAAGTACAAAATGTAGTTTTATTTGTGCAGCACTGTTAGACACTTTGACAGACATAATATTTAATTACTTTGCTTGCTGACTTGTTTTTTCCCCATAGTGCAGATTAGTTATATATATGTGTGAGAGAAAACATTTTCAATGAATTGTTCAGTGGTAGAAAATGTTATCAGTTGTTACGTAGGAGGCAATCACCTAATATTTTTGTTTTATTGCACACAAATGCACACAATGGGCTCACTATTCTTGATTTCTAAAATTGGGCCAAGACTGTGTCACAGATGTACCCAAGTTGTCTTATTTCAGTTTGCCTTAGTTTATTGACTCAGGAGGACTTTGTAGCCAGAGTCTAAAAAAACAAGTTTATTACCTTGTCTATTATAACCATAATCCCATGGTCAGCTGAGATGGTCAAATGTTTAATTCTTCAATATTTGGTTCCTTTTATTCTTACAGACTGAATGTAATGGTTTCAGAGCCCTACATAACATTAAAGTGATTTAAATCATGAACCAAGAATCACACTGTTTGACACCCAAATTCCAGGACAATCAAGTCTGGTGGTTCCCTTAAAATTCATTTGTGCTTTCAGTAATTTTTTTTCCTGCAACTGATTTGAGACTTCTTAATTTGCTTTATGGTACTTCTATATCAACAGATCCCAGCTTCGTACATTATATATTGTCACTTCACTTATGCAAAGGTGACACTACAGCACAATAGAGGAATTTTTCAATATTTCAATTTTTCAATTATTTTTTCAATAAATGGCACTCTTTCAATTTATATTCATATGATAAAAACAACTACCCCTACCTTCTTCTTACCCAAAATCAGTTTGAGGCCTAAAATGAAAGGTGAAATAAAACCTTAAGACAAATATATGCATCTTTGGGTTAGAAAGGATTTCCTAAATAGGACATAAAAAAGCCTCAGCCGAAAAAGGAAAATTTGATAAATTACACTACATTAAAACTAAAAGACTCCTGTTCATTAAACACATAACTAGTAAAGTGTAAAGACAAGTCACTAATGGAATACGATAATTGCAAAACATGTATCTGACAAAGGACTAATATGGGGAATACATAAAGAATTCCTATAAATTAAAACAGAAAAGATAGTCAACTCATTTAAAAAATGGGCAAAAAACTTGAAAAGATCTTCACAAAAGAGGATATCCAAATGCCCAATACCTATTTGAAATGTTGCTTAACATCATTTGGTATCAGAAATATGCAAATAAAAACCATAGTGAGATACTACTCTGCCTCCTTCAAAATGGCTATATACATACACATACAATGCCAAGTGTTGATGGAGATTTGGGTGTGAAGCAGTGAGAACTCTGAAATGCTACTGATGGATGTGTAAATTAGTATAACCACCTTGGATAATGGTTTTACAATATCTACTAAAGCTGAAATGTACACATATGCTTCTGTTCCTAGGCATATACTAACAATAGGTGAACATATGCATATATACAACTGTCCCATCATGAAAGTTTTAGCCCTAGGTCTCTCTGACCACGTGTCTGGGGCAGTTTCCCAATCCTAGTTTCCTGGAAGAGAAAATCTTGGCCAAAGATTGGTCAAAAGTGGGTAAGGTGCCCATTCCTGGTTAGTTCAATCAGCTGATGATGAGTGTTAGAATTTCCAGAAGTTTGGACAGAGAAGATGCTTTAAGAACTGGTTGCAAGGGTAGGAATAAATATTGGTTATTAGTACATTAAAGCATGTATGCAGCTGATCATTAGCATAAAATTTCTCAGTCTCTGTTCTGAACAATAAATAGATTTCATGGAATAGCTTAGAAAAGTAAAGGCTATGTGCTCACTCACATCACTGGGGCCTTTATCACTATCATAAACTGTCTATAAAAGTTATGGTTTGTTGGTAAAGGCAATGATTTGTATTCCTAAGCCAGGTGAGTTTTGCCATCTACATTCACTGCTGTTTATTTTATTGAATGTTCTTTATTGGGGTCAGAAGACCATCTTCTCTGCAGAGGCAAGGTAAAGGCCTAATTTTATTTGAAACACACTGAGTTCTCTGCCACTCCCTGTGGTGGAGGTGAAATCTTGAGCTGTGGTTTCCACACAGACTGTCTACAGAAAGACAGTCTGAATTCCCTCATCTCTGTTTAGAACCAATTCATTATTGACAGGGATTCTGAAAATCCAATCCAATCCCTACATTTTAGTGAAATAGAAGAGTTCACTAATTTTAAATTCTTCTGTAGTAAGTTTTGTTTTTCTTTTCTATAAGATGATCATTTCTGGCATTAAAATGGAGTCAAAATGTATACTGTTGGGGAGGAAGAAAGTTTCTTCTGTCCAAGGTTCTTCTAGCTCAACTAAGAATTACATTTCCATGAGAGAGATTAAGGAGAAAATAAAATTTAATATTGTACATGGGGGAATCCACACAGATGTGAAATTCCAAAGACAGGCAATAAGAGGCTTATATGATATTCTGAGCAAGGAGAGGGTTAGGGACCTAGGGATACAAATAGGAGAAAAGCAGTAGCAGGAAGGTGAGAGAAAGTGTTTGGAACACAAAGGTTACCCTATTATGGAGATAAGTTTATCAGGTAAAAAGGCAACTCTGTTAATAACTCTCTTTGTGGTATAGGCTCTCCTTGCCAATGTAAATTTAGGCAGTGGGGATGGGGAGGCAAAGAGCTTTTCCTAAATCTGCTGGGTTCTGATGGCTATAACTCAAAATAATTTTGCTAATGTAATTTGAAATTAATGAATGGCAGTCTGCCATTGTCCCCTACAATACTTGTTGCTGTAATAAAGTAAATATTTGCTTCATTGTTTACCTGCCCATAAAAGTTGCTTATGGCTAGATGGGAGACATTATGAATTTGATTTCTTCAACTCCTAAGTACTTACCCCCTCCAAATTCTTTTAAATATGGCCCCAAAGTTAAAAGATAGTTTGTGACTATTAGCAAGGAATTATGTGGAAATAAGAATTCTTACAAAAAGAATTAGAAAATTGATTTCTTAGGAGTAGGGGAGAGAAAATTTACCACCTCAGTCCCAGCTCCCAAACTTGATTAAAGTGTTAATATGGCACTTCTGGGCACTTAGCATGGATGCCTAATTCTAGGCTAGCATGAATTTTTATAGCTCAATTAGGAAGCTTTGAAAGGAGAAAAAACTGTTTTTAAATGGTAATGTGTTACATAAATATTCATGCTTATGCACTCCTCTGAAATTTGGATCATTTAGAACTTTATTCCATTAAAGAATAACTTTTTTTTTTTATCCAGGTGCCATCCATTAGAGGAATGGTGGCCAATGACATCCATCATGCATGGCCATGAATATTTATATATTGCCTTATTCCTATACTAGAAAGAATAGGAAAAGGGGAGTCATGAAGAGGTTTTCTTCCCTATCAGATGTCTGGTATCCTCCCTTAGCCCACCTGGAGAAATTAAGTGGATTGGTCCTCAGATGTGGCATCATCCCCTAATCATATTCTACTGGGTGAGGTTCAATCGATGAAAGAAGGTGCCTGACAGATTCTAATGCTAGTGTAATAATGGAGTGGCTTGCCAGAGTCTACTGAAACATCTCTTTATCCAGAAGGTGTTAAGACAAGGCTAGTTTAACATTTCAATCAATGTTTTCTGTGACTTAAGAGTTACTCAAAGGCAACTCTCAGCAGAAGTTGTCAGTCTCTGTTAATATCAGCACTTGTCCTCTCCCCTCCATTCCAAAACCAGGCTAGTGATCTGAGTATGCAGATGATGCTATAATTGTAACTCAAGGAACAGATGTGAGAGAATTGAGACAGACAGTGACTAGCCATGTGTCATTTGTCTGCAGACACTGCTGAATATCCTATTCTATCACTGTAGGACTTGCTCCTTTCTTTACTGCCAGTAACGTATTTCTTTGGGCATTTCCATTTGCATATGTCTATGTCATTTCAAACTCAATAATTTTCTTTCCCAAACCAGCTTGCCTTCCTGATTTTCTAACCTTAATTAAAAGTTAAGTCTCAAAACCTCTGGGTCATTTAGACTCTTTCCCACTTTTCTCCCAATATCAATCCAGCTGCTAAGTCCTACTGAAATGTCTTTTTGATTTGCCCCTTCCTTTCCATTTACCCCTTTCTTTCCATTCCCAAACTAACAATATTATTATAAGTTTCAAATACCTTAAATCTTGCTTCTTAAATTCCTTGCTTTTAGGTCCACTCCCCTCACACACACCAGAACTCTAACCTTGTCTCATCACTGGTTAATGGCATTTAATGAATTCTCCGTGATTTATTAGGGGAATGGATGAATAGTTATGTTTTAGTTTCCCGGAAGTCATCTGGAGATACCACAAAGGTGGGGGCTGTGTATGATTTTTGCTATTAACACTTCTGAGGAACAATGCAGTAGATATCTGAATCTCTCTAGCACTCTAAATTATTAGTATTTTGTTATTCACATTTTTATCTATATCTTAACCTATAATTGACTTTGTTTATGTTATGAGATAGGAATCAAGTTGCATTTTTTTCTGTATAAATGCCCAATTTTCTCATTTTCATTATTGTTGAAAATATTATTTTTTTTCTTTCTGTCCCCTGATCCATCCTCATAAACTAAATACCTCTATACCTATGGCCTTTTTATAAGCTATCTTATTCCACTGGTCTATTCTTATATCCTTTATTTATTTTTTTTAAAGATTTTACTTATTTATTTCACAGAGAGAGAGATCACAAGTCAGAAGAGAGGCAGACAGAGAGATAGGGGGAAGCAGGTTCCCTGCTGAGCAGAGACTCCATCACTGGGCTCCATCCCAGGACCCTGAGACCATGACCTGAGCCAAAGGCAGAGGCTTAACCCACTGAGCCACCCAGGTGCCCCTATTCTTATAACCTTTACAAATTTTTTTCATAGTTTTTATTCTGTATCCTTTCATCATCAACTACTATCTTATATAGCTTTACAACAAGAGTAAATATTCAGTAGTACAAGTCTTCCTACCCTGTTCTTCTTCTTGAAGAATGTCTTAACTCTGCCCTCTTTCCAGTATTTTTTTTTTAAAGACTTTATTTATTTATTTTAGAGAGATAGAGAGAGCATGAGTTGGGATGAGGGGCAGAGGGAAGGGGAGAAGCAGATTCTCTGCCGGGCTTGATCCTGGGATGCCAGGGTCATGACCTGAGCTGAAGGCAGAAGTTCAACTGACTGAGCCACAAAGGTACACCCCTGCTTTGCAGTTTTATAGAATTTTTAGAAAAAATACTTATTAGGTTTTCCTTTAGAAAATCCTCTTGGTATTTTGACTGGGATTGTATTGCATTAGGAGAGCAATGATATCTTTGTTTATGATAGGTTTCCTCAATTTCCCCCACAGTAATGTTCTATAGTTTTCTGTGTAGAAATCTTGCATAGTTTTTGCTGTTTCCCTATGTATTGGTATTTTTTATTTTACTATAAATAGTACCTTTCTTAAGAATTTTATTTCTGTTACTGGTATATAAAAGTGAAATAAAACTGACTTCTTACAGATTTAAGCAAATTTTCTCTAAAAAGTAGACTATTTTAGGCGGCTGGGTGGCTCAGTCGGTTGGGCGTCTTCCTTCGGCTCAGGTCATGATCCCAGGCCCCTGGGATAGAGTCCTGCCTTGGGCTCCCTGCTCAGTGGAGAGCCTGCTTCTCTCTCTGCCTGCTGCTTCCCCTGCTTGTGCTTTCTCTCTCTCTCTCTGACAAATAAATAAATAAGTAAAATATTTAAAAAAAAAAAGTAGACTATTTTATTTCTTCATTATAATCCCTGGTCCTATTATCTTTTTTATGTTTTTCTTTATTATACTGACCAGGACTTTTTTTGTTTTGTTTTGTTTTGTTTTGTTGGTTTTTTTTGTTTTAATTTTTTATTTCTTTTCAGCGTAACAGTATTCATTGTTTTTGCACCACACCCAGTGCTCCATGCAATCCGTGCCCTCCCTAATACCCACCCCCTGGTTCCCCCACCCTCCCACCCCCCGCCCCTTCAAAACCCTCAGGTCGTTTTTCAGAGTCCATAGTCTCTCATGGTTCACCTCCCCTTCCAATTTCCCTCAACTCCCTTCTCCTCTCCATCTCCCCTTGTCCTCCATGTTATTTGTTATGCTCCACAAGTAAGTGAAACCATGTGATACTTGACTCTCTCTGCTTGACTTATTTCACTCAGCATAATCTCTTCCAGTCCTGTCCATGTTGCTACAAAAGTTGGGTATTCATCCTTTCTGATGGAGGCATGATACTCCATAGTGTATATGGACCACATCTTCCTTATCCATTCATCCGTTGAAGGGCATCTTGGTTCTTTCCACAGTTTGGCGACCGTGGCCATTGCTGCTATAAACATTGGGGTATGGATGGCCCTTCTTTTCACTACATCTGTATCTTTGGGGTAAATACCCAGTAGTGCAATTGCAGGGTCATAGGGAAGCTCTATTTTTAATTTCTTGAGGAATCTCCACACTGTTCTCCAAAGTGGCTGCACCAACTTGATACAGTGGTGAACAGTTGTCAACTTACTTCCAAATTCAAGGTGAAAACTTTCAGCCCTCATAACATTAAGTAAATAGATACTTCTCATAAATAGTTTGCCAGATTAAAGAAATTTATATTCCCAGTTTGCCAAGAGGGTTTTTAAAAAATCCTTAATAGTTGTAGAATGTTATCTTTTTCTGAACCTACTGAGATGATCAGCTTTTAAAATCTATTTTAAATGTGGTGAATTAAATTCATTTCCAAAAGTTAAACCAATTCTACGTTCTCAGAATCAACTCAATTTGGCCATGATATAGTATTCTTTTCTTGTATACTATTTACCTTGATTTGATAATATCTGATCTTTACTTATAGGAGAAATTTACCTGTAATTTTCCTTTCTTATAATGACTTCTCAGATTTTAGAATCAAGGTTATGCCAGCCTAATTCCTTACATATTTGGAAGAATTAATTGGTGAAGCCTTCAGGTTCTGATGATTTTTCGCTTATTTTCTTGAAAATATGCATTATATGTTCTTAATGTATGGGTTTAACATCTGATTCACCTGTGGGTTGGTTTACCTCTTTAAGTTATTGAACAATAATAATAGAGATGCTAAGAAACAAGAACAATAATAATAGAGATGCTAAGAAAAAAGAACTGTTTCTTAGCATCTCTATTAACTCTTAATTGAATTTTAGAGTATATGTAATGCTATTTCATAAAATTTGAAATGTTTTTCTTAAAAAAAAATTCAGCACTTGCTATCTCATTATATAGTATGTTGCATTCTCTGTTTTGTTCAATGCTTTTAAAACACAGAAGGAGCCTATTTTAAAATATACATGAACTACACATGGGCCTGAGCATAAAGATTTAAGCAAATAAATGAGAGTCAGTAAAAATGAAAATAGAGCAAGTTAGTATAAAGGGAGAGCATATCTATGATACATCTGAGAAGTACAATACCCATAAAATTGAAATTTCTACAGGTAAAATGAAACTATTCTGGAACTGATCCACCACAAGATTCTGAACTTGTTCTTTTTTTTTTTTTTTTAAACTGGTTCTTTATAAAGAAAATGGAAGGGAACTAGCAAACTACACCTAAACTTTTAAAAATTTAAATACAACAGAAAGCCAGAGGCTACAAATTTATTTATTTTCTCTACTTTATAGTGAATCTAATATAACTTTTAGGAACTAATGATGAAATGTTTCAAATAGCTACCAGATAAAAACCTCTTTCATGAATACTGGAAGGGCCAAGGGCAGGCAGTCCCAAAATGGGCCACTTCAGCATATTGATTATTTTAAATAAAAATTACAGGGGTGCCCGGGTGATTCAGCGGCTTGAGCAGCAGACTCTTGATTTTGGCTGAGGTCACGATCTCAGGGTCCTGGGATCTAGCCCCATGCTCCATGCCCAGCAGAAAGCTGGTCACAGGGCTCCATCCCAGGATCCTGAGATCATGACCTGAGCTGAAAGCAGGCGCTTAACCGACTGGGCTACCACATCCCAATAAATAAATCTTTAAAAAAAAAAAAAAAAGTTACATAAGAGACTGCCTGTGCAAGAAGGGCACTCAGACCTTCCTCTGTCAGCCCCAAAGCAGAAAACAGATCTCTCCTGTGAAAGGTATGCCCCCTGTACCAGGAGGTAAAGAGACACCCTTATCACCAGAGATGGATGAGAAGGCTGTGTAAACAACACTGGTTACTTCTTAGTAATTTACTACTCCTGTCCAAATTCTGTTTAATATTCCTTACTAATCGAAACTCCCAAAGTTGAGTTTTCTTTGTCCTGTCAATTCCTCAAAGATTGTCTCCATACCTACAAAGTATGAAACTGCCTTGGTAACTTCTTTAGGTCCCAATTTTCTAATTGGGTCTCTGTGCACTTGGAATAGAACTTTGATCTTTTTTCTCCTGTTAATCTGTCTCATGTAAATTTGATTTTTTAGTCTAGCTAGAAGATCTTGAAGCATAAGAAAGAATTTTCCCTTCTCTTCGATATCCTTACAGCCAAAGTATAGAACAAAAGTAGATATTTTCTCCCCACATGCCCCATAGGATTTAGTCCACTTTTAAAAAACATATTTTTCATGTTTCTATTTTAAGCTGTATGTGTGTACGTGTGTGTATGTATGTTTGTCAGGGGAGGTGGGATTCTATTTCAGACCCAAGTACTTGTTTTGATGGCAGTGATAAACCTAAATTTTAACTCCGACCCTTACTTTCTGCGCGCACACTTGCGCGCGCACACGGGCAGTTCTAATACTCTGTACACAAGCTGAAATGCAATAGGACGGCAATATAATGGTAGAAGAGGTTTCTGCTTTTTTTGCTTCACCCTCCATTTCTAGAATCTCACATTATATTCCTTAACCCATTTGGCGTGAGAAATAGTGTTTACTAAAGTATAACTAGAAATTATTTCTCCCCCCCCGCCCAAAACACCTTCAACACACAGGCTGATTCCCTTATTGGTTAGAAGCATTAAACATTTAGTTTCTATTGGTTTTTCCTCCTTTAGGTTTTTCCTTTTAAAAAAATGAAAGGTGGGGGGTGCCTGGGTGGCTCAGTTGGTCCGGCGACTGCCTTTGGCTTGGGTCATGATCCTGGAGTCCTGATATCCAGTCCTGCATCAGGATCCCTGCTCAGCGGGGAGTCTGCTTCTCCCTCTGACCCTCCCCCTTCTCATGCGCTCTCTCTGTCATTCTCTCTCTTTCAAATAAATAAATAAAATCTTAAAAAAAAAAAAAATGAAAGGGGGGGCGCCGGGTGGCTCGGTCTTAAGCATCTGCCTTCGGCTGGGGTCATGATTCCAGGGTCCTGGGATTGAGCCCCACATTGGGCTCCCTGCTCTGCGGGAGGCCTGCTTCTCTCTCTCCCACTCCCCCTGCTTGTGTTCCCTCTCTCGCTGTGTCGCTCTCTATCAAATAAATAAATAAAATCTTCATTTAAAAAAAAAGAAAGGGAAGGTATTTGCACAAAGTAACAAAAATAAAGTGTTTTTTTTTTTTAATTAAAAATGTGATTTAAAAACAAGGAAACAAGCGCATTCAGTGTTAATGAAGAGAGCAAGCAGGGAGCATATGTCGTTGGCAGTAGAATGAATTTTTGCCCCCAGTTATACAGTCACATTAAAATAAAGAAATGGAACTATATTTTCATATTAAACACATAAACCAATTGCTTGTTCTACAATTTATATTTAAGTGGCAATAGTAAATTCTTCCATTGTAAAAAGTCCAATTCATAACCAAAGCCAGGTCAAACATGAACCTCCTATTCCAGAATTATCGGATTTCCGTGGCCCACAAAAGATAAAAAGAAAGAAAGAAAAATATTTTTTTAACATTAAGCAGACGCTGCTTAAGCCATGGTAGTACAAGAAAATCATATTCTCTGGGGGAAAATGATTAATTAATTAATTAAAAACAACCTCAGGACCCTCAGGCAGTTAGCCAGCATTCTTTCAATGTTCTAAGTAAAACCCAAAGTTGAGGGGAAAAGAGAGGAAAATATTGAATCATTCTGGGTTTCCTGTAACTAGTTTATCACTCTAGTCATAACAGATACAGAGAGCTTTTAAGAGGAATTGCCAGATATGATTTTTTTTTTAAGAGATTCAGTTCTATTCTGGCAGGTGGTTATATCCAGTTGAACTTTTCTATTTTCCTTTTCTTTTTTTTAAGATTTGACTTGTTTATTTGACAGAGAGAGAGATCACAAGTAGGCAGAGAGGCAGGCAGAGAGAGAGGAAGAAGCAGGCTCCCTGCAGAGCAGAAAGCCTAATGCGGGGCTCGATCCCAGGACCCTGAGATCATGACACAAGCCGAAGGCAGAGGTGTAACCCACTGAGCCACCCAGGCGCCCCTGAACTGTTCTATTTTTCATCTGCCCTTCATCCTACAGCATAGACCCTCAAGTTCTGGTTCCTCCTGGGCCTCAGCCATTCTTCTTCGGTGAATTCAAAATTCTGTCTTCCTGATACCACCTGTTCACTGCATTCTCTGCTTAAAGTTCATCCCTTTAGAAGCTGCTTTCTGCGTGGTTTCTCAGAGCCTCTCACCACACTCGCACTGGTTAGGGCCAGCAAATGCATTGAGGGCAGATTAAATAGAGAGGGCTAGACTCTGCAGGTCCCTTTTTTCCAGGATCTTGGTCCTTCGAGTCCTGGTTGTTTTGGAAGCTCTGAACTCCAATTTCTGTCTCCAACGAGAAGACTGTTGGAAGTTCTAGGCTGTCAATTTCTGCTCAGACTCCACACCCCAGCAGTGAATGGGAAAATAATTTGGAAGAAGAAACAATGATTCATTTACCCTTTATAAAATTAAAGAAAATCAACCCCTGCTTGCCAAAACATCTCAGTGAAGTTATATCATAGATTGTACCTGTCTCCTAGATCTCGTTCATGCTTTCTATATTATCCACTTGTAGATGGGAAGTAACAGCCCAGCCAAGGAAATTTCCCCATCCCACTTGACACTAGGTGTAGCCACTGAAATGTGAGGGAAGTAAAGTATGCTAACTTCTGGGTTAAAAAATTATAAACTGAAAATACATATTGACAAATATATAAATACATTATTATAATCTGGCATAAGTTTTAAAATTCAATACATAAAAGAGAAGTATTTCGGTAAATACTAGGGTAAAGGCAATTCTCTAAAGAAGGTATTATTAAGTTTACAATAATGTTTCAATCAATTACTGGTGTTCAAAGTGACTACTGATGTTAATACTATGTATTAACAGCAGGATAGGGCATACGGTCTATGAGCTTAGCAAAAAAATTTTGTATCAGTGTCTAGTGCTGACTGATGAGAGAAATGTCCAGTCAATGAAGATGTAAATCAATAAAACCTGCATAACAGTTTGTCAATATGTAGCAAAATTTTAGATGATTGTATATTCAAGGCAGGAATAACACCAACACTTTTCCTAAGACGAAAATGAGCATGAAAGCAAGTAAGCACCATAATGTTCATCATTATTAAAAACTACCTAAAGAAAAAGAACTTCAGGGGCACCTGGGTGGCTCAGTGGGTTAAGCCTCTGCCTTTAGTTCAGGTCATGATCTCAGGGTCCTGGGACTGAGCCCCGAATTGGGCTCTCTGCTCAGTGGGGAGCCTGCTTCCCCCTCTCTCTCTGCCTGCCTCTCTGCCTGCTTGTGATCTCTCTGTCAAATAAACAAATAAAATCTTTTTAAAAAGTTAAAAAGAAAAAGAACTTCAGTGAGATAACCATTATATATATTGTGCTAGTATCATAAAATTATATGATATATTTTGAGTATTATTCTCTTTATGAAAATTATTTATTCAAATGTTAAATGTACACATTTCACTTATATGTACTGGTATTGTGTGTGCATGTGCACACACAGACGTGGTTTAGTGAGAGACAGAAAAGAATCTGGAAAGATATTTACCAAAATGTGAACAGTGATTATCAGTTATAATGGTATTCCTGCTTTCATATTTATGTCCTTTTGAACCTACACTGACACATCATTATCACCCAGAGTCTGTCCTTTGCAATGAAGTTCACTGTTGGTGGTGTACATTCTATGGGTTGAACAAATGTGTGACAATGTGTATCCATTCATACAGTATCACACAGAACATTTTTATTGCCCTAAAAATTTTATGCTCTTTGTAGTCACATAACTTTTCTTTTAAAGATTTTTATTTATTTATTTGAGAGAGGGTGTGCAGTTGTGTAGGGGGAGGGGTGGAGAGAAAGAGAAAGCACAGAGGGAGAAGCAGACTCCCTGCTGAGCAGAGAGCCCGAGGCGAGACTCCATCCCAGAATCTTGAGATCATGACCTGAGGGGCAGACGCTTAACCATCTGAGCCACCCAGGCACCCTGAAGTCAGATAACTCTTTGGCTAAAGCCACAGTCTCCTTTTCCCTTCAAAAATGAACGTGGAACATGGACCTACATGGATAAACTTGCAGGAGTTTCAGGCTCTGCCTAAGAGCCCCTACTTTGGCACAGAGAATTCCGTTTAGACTCAGAGCAGTTAGTCCCTTTGAGGTTCTTCCCGTGGGCAAAATAGACTAATTATCTTATATACCAATGATCTTCCTGAGTGTCTCTGAGGATATTTTGATATGAGAAAGAAAATAATATTTTTACATTGTAAGTCTGCATTGCCAGTAACGTTAGCTGGTAATGATAACTTACCCTTTATGAATTATCATATCAGATAGATATAAACTGGTTTGCCTAGGTAAGAAAGATAACATGGAAAACTTTCCTTCTCCTACTAGAAGCTCTCCATCTATTATGTAGCTTTCAAGAACAGGGACCTTTCTTTTATTGATGTGTCTGGCAAAAAGTTAGGAAACTTGAACATAACTTTAAGCATTCCCAGAAATACATGAATCATTATTGCAAAGCAAAACATGCACTTTAAAACTGAAGGTTGGTTATCTGCACATTACTTGGATAAAAGTTTTGGGATATGTTTGCTTTGATATGAGTCCAGCATATATCCGGTGACTTCTTTTTAATTTTGTTCATGTCCTTTGCCAAAATTATAACCTTAATTGATTTGTTTGCAAATTCATTTCTCTGAAGATCCTACCTCCTAATCACTATCTTCCTTTTTTCACCATATTCCCCCTCACTTTCTTACTCAGGATACACTGGAGTTTGTTCACCTTTATAAATGTCATGCTCCTGTCACTCCCTGGGTCTCCACAGGTGTTGTTGATGGAACGACACGTGTTTAGAATGTTCTTACCGTTCTTTTAACTCTGATAAATTCATATCGTCTGTAGTAAGCGGAATGCTATCATCAAAAACATCAGTGTCCTCATCTCCAGAACCTTTCACAGCATCTGTGCATATGCTACAGGGAAATTAAGTTTCAGATAGAATCACAGTTGCTAATCAGCTGAACTTAATTAGCCTGGATTATTCAGGGGGGCCCTGTGTAATCAGAAGGGCCCTTAAAAATGGAGTGGAAGAGGGGGGAGGAGGAGGAAATTTGGTTAGAGGACAATGAGAGTTTGAAGAGAGGCACAGAGAGATAAAGTGTTGCTGGTGTTGACGAGAAAAAGGGGACTGTGAGGCAACGATGAGAGCAGCCTCTAGAAGCTGGAAAGGACAAGATAACAGATTCTCCTGTAGAGCCTCTAGGAAAACAGAGCCCTGCTGAGGCTTTGCCTTACTCCAGTGAGATCCATGCTAGAATTCTACACTACGACGAAATGGTAAGATAAAACATTTGCATTATTTAAGCCATGACGTTTGCATAATTTGTTACAGCGGCAATAGAAAACTAATACATCTTCCTTCAGACTGCAAGAGAACATCACTTCTTGATTTCCCCTGATAGTCGATTCCCCTCTCAGACACTTTATTGGCACAGCACTTGTTTCTTTTAGCATTTTAAAGCATGTAAAACAACCACAACTATGATTTGGCTTATTGTTTATTGTTATCCCCCAACCCTTGCTGGTCTGTAAACTCCAGGGTTATGGTCCTTGTCTTTCTTGTGCCTGCCACAGGGTAAGTGTTAATGCCTGTGTGTTCAGGGATTGACTCTCCCCTTTTCTTCCTTGCATACATGTATGTCCACAAAAGGAGCTCCAATAACCCCCCCCCAAAAAAAAATCACAGGACAAAGATAGTCACCTTCCATCTAGTAATCCCTTTAATGGACATACTATTTTATTTTCCTAGGTAATTAGTTATCCAGATGTAATCCCTGACTAGCAGCATCAGCATCACCTGGGAACTGCTGGATGATAGTTGATCCTAGCAATGGGTGTCCAGGCGGTTCTGAGGCAGACTGCCTGCTCTTGGCCAGATTGTTTTAGTGAATTTCTGACTTAGTAGGTCTGGTGTATAGCCCAAGAATTTGCACTTCTGACATACTCTTAAGTTATTCTAATGCTGCTGGTGCTGAAACCTCACTTTGGGTATCACTGACCTAGCCAGTAGGTAGGCTGGGCAACTTCTGTCAGTGGAATTTGACAGCAGGGGTCTCGAAACTTCAAAGGGCTTTATCACTTGATGTTTTGTGGTCCATGTGCCATCCTTGAGCAAAGTCTGTCGTTGTCTTTAGGGCAAGATAACATAAAATCCGGCTTAGAACTATATTACAGCAAGTGGCAATTAAATTGAACAACCCAATTAATATCTTTAAGAGTATCTAGATTACAACTGTACATATTTAGCATTGCTTGATATTTTCTAAAACAGCAGAGTCCTTGCAAAAATAAATGCCTAGTGACTGCAAACCAGTTTGTTTTGCTCTACAACCTACCGCATAATTACTTTCCTAGGAATAAATGTAAAATTCCCTGATGTTATTATATTTCTGACATAGTGACACCAATTGCTTATGAAATATTTAGAAATGTGCTTTAACAACTAGGAAAAACAACTTACTGAACACAAATTACATTTTAAGGAATGATTTGCTTTAATGCAAAATTAATAATGTATAGTTTATAGATTGTTCTGAAGTCAGCCTTCACTTAGATGTTTCTGTAACTAAGAAGCATTGTGGCAACAGTCTTATGGAGGGAGGGTCCTTACGGACAGTTAAGCTACTGTCTTAAATCAACAGTGTTTGTGAGACTGAAGCTGCCACGCTCCAACACCTATAGTGACACATGGTGGCCCAATAGGCTGATTACAGGGGCCAGATAGGATCCCCCTGTCCTCTATCCACCTGCCTTCTCCAGGGAACCAGTCCTTCCATTTCACAGCTGAGGGGATGTAGCACTGAAGGTGTCCGGTGACAGGTAGCAGGTTACTTTCCATCCTCCAATAGATTCTGCTAGAAGTAAGGTGGGGTGAGAGCCTAAGAGAAAAAACACAACTCCAGAGAACCAGAAGATGGAAAGTAGATGGAGGGAGAATAAAAACATAACTAGGCATGAAAATGCTGGGAAACAAATGTGAGCATTTTGAAACAGCTAGTGATTGGCTTATAGTGGCTTTAGGGAGGTAATTAGGGTAGAAAATTAAAAATAGGTTTACAGGGTTTTGTGCCTGAGATTTTGAGATCCTGCTGTTAACTATGATGCAAATTATAATGGAAGAAAAGGGGCGCCTGGTGGCTCAGTCGTTAAGCATCTGCTCAGGTTATGATCCCAGGGTCCTGGGATTGAGCCCTACATGGGGCTCCCTGCTCAGCGGGAGGCCTGCTTCTCCTTCTCCCATTCCCCCTGCTTGTGTTCTCTCTCTTGCTGTGTCTCTCTCTGTCAAAGAAATGAATAAATAAAATCTAAAAAATAAAAAAATTTTAAAAATTAAGGAAGAACAGATGAGGTCAGCGGCATTCCCACCCTCAAGGAGTTTGCCTTTTATTTATTATTTCATTTTAATTTTTAAAGATGTCTTTATTTATTTTAGAGAGAATGAAAGAGCCTGGGGCAGGGGTTGGGGAGGGGGGAGCTGACGCCCATTGAGCACAGAGCCAGAAGCAGGGTTCAATCCCAGGACCCTGAGATCATTACCTGAGCTGAAATCAAGAGTCAGACACTTAACCAATGGAGCCACCCATGTACCCAAAGAGCTTGCCTTTTAATTGCTAGGACAATATAAAAGATATAAAATATTTTTTAACGTCTATGGAATAACTGAAACCAGAAAGAATCACTACTGATTAGTGTACTGTATGTCCTAGGTATGAGGTATAATTATGACGTAATTAACTCAATTGATGTGGCTTATGGAAATTAAAAAAAAAGAACAGGTTTTAAAAAAGCATGCAAGTTAAAATGAGGCAATTATTAACTCAGGAGAAAATCTAAACATGATACAACATCTGTTTCTATTGAACAGTATTTACAAAGTTACGTTCACGTTTAACATAATTTTCTGTAACTAAAATCACAATATAATCATGATATTGACTGGGAAGAGAAAGAGGAGTGGGCATGTGTAATTGGGCTATTTCTACCCTAACAGAAAATTCGCAGTTAGTATTAAAAAACTCTTAACTCAGAGGGGCCCCTGGGTGGCTCAGTGGGTTAAAGCCTCTGCCTTGGCTCAGGTCATGATCCCAGGGTCCTGGGATGGAGCCCCACATCGGGCTCTCTGCTCAGCGGGGAGCCTGCTTCCTCCTCTCTGCCTGCCTCTCCTCCTACTTGTGATCTCTGTTTGTCAAATAAATAAATAAAATCTTTAAAAAAATTATTAACTCAGAAACAGTAGCATAAGCATATTATTTACAAGTAGAAAAATAAGTACAACAACATAACCAAGAGCAACTGCCCAGCTGAAAGGGTTCAAAGTGATCGATCGCTCTTCGCTCTGCAGAGTAGACATAACGTGAGGACAGAACAGGATACACAGGCTCTTACAATAACCTTTTTACAATATGTTCACATAAAAAAAAATGTTCGCGTATTGATAAAATGAATGAACACCTTAAAATAAAGACTGTGATGCTTTATTTTCTGTTTTGAATATTTCAAAAGTGACTTGCCAATCTATTCCACTCTCACTTCTTAAAAGAAACATTTCATCTTTAATTTACAAAAACCCCCAACAGCAAAATTCAATCTGATACCCTTGCTCTTGGGTGTGGAGCTCTTGCTCTCACTGCCTCCCAGAACCGCAGGAGCTTGGGCAGGTCCTGTTGTCTTAACTTCGACTTTGAGCTTCGTCCTGGGTAAGAGTTCCTGTAACAGAGGATTAGATAAAGCTGTGCCTGGAAACACTTGGAAGCTGCCCGGCACGTTGTTATGTCAGTCATTCCACTCTCCATCTGTCCTTCCTACTTTTCTGAAACTCATGTCACACACACAAACAAAATAAAACAAAACAAGACAATACAAAACAAAACAACAACAACAAAAAAAACACAGCTTTTAAGTCTGTGTCCATAAATGTAGAATTGTGATAATAGTAAAGTTTGTGATTGTGATAATAGTAAAGTTTAGTTCGTTTTTTAATGAACTAAATAACTTCTCAGTATCGTCTGCCACATTTTCATTCTTTCTTTGATATTTATAGCATCTGTTTTATTATCTGTTTTACTGCGATCGCCCTGGATGCTCCTAGCTCTATGGCCGCATCTCCCCCTTTGATCGTCTCTCCTCCTGGAAGCGCTTTCTGAGGGACTCTTCATTCTCCAGCTTCATGCCAGATGACCACAGTTATCTTCGTTCTGTTCACAACCATTCATTGACAACTGCCATGTTTGCATTTCCAGCACAGATCGAACTGCCTGTCCAGTATCTCCTTTGGAATACTTCAGGTATACCGCAAACTCAACCTGTCTGAAACCAAACTGATGATCTACTTCCCCTAAATGTGCTCCTGAACTGTTTCCCAATCTCATGAACAGCAATTTCATGCATCCATTTACTACATCCAGAAACTTCAGGAGTTCCTCAGCACCTTGTGCTTTGGAAATTATATCCTGCCCAGACCCTTATTCAGGTCCACCAATATATTGATTTTATATCATAAATATCTTTTAAAAAGATGCCTCTCCTCTCTCTCTCTTTTTAAAGACTTTACTTATTTATTTGTGTGTGTGAGAGAGAGAGCACAAGTAAGAAAAGAGAGCCCAAGCGTCAGTCAGAGGGAGAAGCAGGCTCCCTGTGGATACCAGCCCGGATCATGACCTGTGCCAAAGGCAGATGCCTTTTTGACTGAGCCACCCAGGCGCCTCTCCTTTCTTCTTGTACCACCACTGCCAGTACCACTCTAGTCCACGCCACAGTCACTTCACACCCACACTATTCCAGCTTTCTAACAATTTTGCTTGCACCCTGTAATCCACTTTGCAGGGGACATCCCAAATTGTTGCCTATTGCTGTCCTTCCTCTGGTCTGTTGGGAATTTTCAATGCCTCTTTTGTTGAATAAATGAATATTTCTCTGGGGTCTACTTAAGTAGTAGTGAATATCACATTAAATAATGCATATAAACCATCAAACGGATTTACAATGTTGCTAATATTGACTCGAATACCTTAGAAGTAAATCCCACTGAGTGCGAAAAGCTCTACCACCTTTTGAGGGTAAATAAATTAGATTCAAATATATGGGAAAATAAGGAGAAAGATGAGCTGCTTCAGTATGAGAGGGTCAATTCTTTCCCCCTTGCATTTCTATTTGTAATAGTGTTTCTTTTTGTTTTGTTTTGCTTTGCGTTGCTTAGCTTTTTACCGCTGTCCTGTTGGGTTTCTGAAGTAGCTATTGATTTAAGACTTTTGATGTAAAGGCAAAAATAATTTATCTTCTGTGATAAAAGGGAGACCATGTTCATTATTTTCACTCTAGAGAGAATTAGAATTCAACTGGGCATGATGAGCTGGCAAATGATCAGAACATACAGCATAAGGAACAATTGGAATGTACAAAAAGAAAAAAGAAAAGAAAGAGGAGCCATACACGGTGGGGGTCAGGGGCCAGCTCCCGGACCATGTGAGAGAAGGACAAGAAGAATCTCAGAGTCTGGCTGGACCACAGGAGACCACAAAGCACTACGTGGCTCTGGAGTAGAGTCTGGAGGACCGACTTGAAAGCAGAGTTTGTGGCCACTGTGAAACAATTATTCCATTATGCTCCACGCTGAGCAGACCTAGGATATTCTGCTTTTCAAGAGAACCAGGATGTGGGAGATGTGTGTGGGAGTTGGCAGGAAATCCGCAAGCATGAATAAATGCTGAGAACATTAAATCTGTACGGATTATTTCCACATGAAAATCCCGAGAAGGTTTACAAAAAGGAAGACAAAGTCTTTTGGAGCTAAACCTTCCTGTTTTCAGAAGAAACCTCTCCTAAAATCACTTGTAGTGAATCTCTAAAGATACATTTCTTTGAAGTCCTAGTCTGGTAGATTATGCGTGTTGGTGGGAGGCTGTAGTTTTGCTGGGGGACCTCACTGGAATGAAGGAATACCATAGCTCTGCACTGTGTATGAAGAGTGGCTGGGATGAGACAGCTCAACGTAGCATCTATTTCTACAAAGGGGGCTGGACTGTAACGAACGTATAGAGGGTAGGATTATTATTGTTCATTTTGCTAGTATTTAAAAGATGTAGTTTAAAAGATATGTTTAGATTTAGTTTAAAAGATTTAGTTTAAAAGATATGGCTGAGAAACTTAGTGTTTTGGTTAGTTATTCTGTGGATCCAGGGGATCTAAGAAAATATGGGTCACAGAAAAAAAATTGGGGGCCATGACCTGACTTTGGTATCTCTTTTTTATGTCAGCATATTGTCCTGACTAGGATTAGCTAAAGGACGGAAAAGCTTTGATTTCCTTAATTTGGTTACATAGGGACCTTTTGGACAGAGACATGGAATACCTTGAAAAGGGCTGAGAGAGGGCACAGTGTATAATAAGGGGTTGGTGACTCCACGAGTTGAGGTTCCTCATTTTTCTTTATCTTAAATTTCAATCTTGATTTTTAAGTTTTTAGTCTATGACAGAATAGAATATGATCCTCCCCTTTGCCATGTCATACAGATATTTCTAAGTCTTTTCAGGTTTATTGTTCTAATAAATTTCTGACGAGTAGTGACCAACCCGTCCCTCCTCTGCAGGACACTGTATTGTGCAATGTGATATTCAGACCTTGAGAAAGGTGTGTGATAATGGAAAGTCGTGTGCTCTGAAGCAGGGGTATGTGGTATAGGGGAAGGAGGCAATGACCTCTCCCTGGGCACCAGGTGCCATTCATTGCCTTTTGGAACCTCTATTTTCTTTTTTTCATTCGCAAAAAAACAAAACAAAACAAAACAAAACACCCCCAAAAATCAAAAACAAAACAAAACAAAAACCTCATACCCTATCATAAAGTTCTGCTTACTAAACATGCAGCCTCAGCCTTCATGTAGTATGTATCTGTGAAATGAGAGGTTGGCTGATTTCTAAGAAGTTAGCAGAGGGGTAAGTTCATAGGTGGTATTAATAGAGTCCTAGGGTTTGTTTGCTCCTAATGGTGTTTTGCATTTTGGCTTTCATCACACTTCGTAGAGGATCTGCATTGTTCTTTTACCTGTGAAAAGATGGGCTTTCCTGGAGATCTAGTTAGTATTTTGTGTCCTAGATCTGCTACTTGATATAGAACGATCCTGGGTTATTCCTCTTATAGTTTGAATGTAGTACTCGTTGATTTATGGTTTTTTTTTTAAATGACTTATGGCTTTTTAATGTCTGTAATTCGGACAGTGTTAGTTACAGGCTTAATCTTTCTATGATCTCACTGACTTACTCTCAGGAGAGTCATCTGGCTGTAACATTGCCATTCCACTGTTCTCCAGGACTGGTTCAGCTGGAAGGTCAAGAATCCTAATTCTGTCCAGGGCTCTCCGTAACCTCTCATCAATGCTATAAACTTGATCAACAAGGGCAATCTATCCATATAACAGATGCTCTTCAGTATGTACCATCAGCAAAAAGAATGTATACTTAACCTAAGTGCATAGCTGGCATTAGTCAGAGCTCTCTTGGTTACAACCAAATGAACTTAATAACCAAAAAAACTATCAGCTCACTTAACCAGAAAGTCTAGAAATGATGTCTTCAGGCACAACTGCATCTAGAGGTTCAAATCTTCTCCTTTGTAGTCTTCTTATCCTCCGTTCATATTTCCGTTTGTCTCTTCTTCTCTGTGCATGATGGTCTCTTTACGTTTTGTTATAGACTGCCTCCTTCATGTGGCCAGGGGAGAGGACCACTTCAATCACAACTTCACACCATCCTAGTTTGACAATCAGTAGAAAGAAAGCCCTGCTCTTCTCTACAGCTGCTTATCAATCCTAGGCATCCCCACTGGGGATGGTGATACTGGGATTGACCGTTACCGAGGCATAACTAATATTCCATCAGAAACATAGAATGAAGGAAGTATTTCCCAAGGAATCAGAGGATGGGAGGCAAGAAATATGTCACACAATGGAACTTACAGGTTACTACAGTCTGACACATAAGTTATCTCCTCTTAGAACTCTTCTGAACTGAATACCAAGATAGTTTATAAGCTATCTGATGACCAACATGCAACCATGATTTGATTGATGTGGTGACTAATTGTATGTGTCAACTTTACTGGACCATGAGATACCTAAATATTTGGTTCAAAGTTTTTGTGGGTCTTACTGTGACCCAGAGGGTGATTTCTGGATGAGATTAACATTGACTGAGTGAAGAAAATTGCCCTCTCCAATATGAGAGGGCCCCATCCAACCTGTTGAAAGCCCTAGAACAAAAAGTAAAGTAAAGGAGAATTCATTCTTCTGCTTGACTCCTTGGCCCGGGACATCCAATTCTCCTGCCTTCAGCTCTGGTTTTTTGGATTTCCTGGGTCTCCAGTTTGCTAACTACAGATCTTAGGACTTCTCAGACACCACAGTCACATGAGCCATTTCCTTGTTATCAATCAACCTCTTTATTTCTCTGTCCATATATATGTATAACGTTCGGCATTTTCCAGAGAATCCTGACTAATACAATTAGGGATATTTGGGTGGCAGACAGGGGGAGTCATATCTAGACTATAATATCTGGTTGCTGTCTAATGGCTTAGCTTCAGTTTTCTGTCACTGGGATATTTTTTTCCTCACCTGATTCCAGATTGCCTTTCATGGAGTGATTATCAAAAATCAAAGTAAGAGATTTTCATTTTGAGTTTATGCTTTCTAAATGTATAATTTTACTTATTATACCATGCAAGAGAATGAACTCTACCAAATAGCATAAAATGTTGAAAATTTTGTATACCTCCTATATGACGTAGTCTGATTAAAATTCACATTGCTTTTTCTAAGAACTCAAGAGAAACACAGAAGAGAAAATCCAAT
The DNA here is from genome assembly GCF_963455335.1 of Martes martes. Lineage (NCBI taxonomy): Eukaryota > Metazoa > Chordata > Mammalia > Carnivora > Mustelidae > Martes > Martes martes. The sequence goes on from NC_137899.1 coordinate 39,557,377, forward strand.
GCATTAAAATTCCATGAATACTGGAGATGGGTAAATCTAGCAATTTCCTTTCAACTATGTGCTGGGATTAGAATATTATCATGTAGAAAAGATAATTCTGGTTTAAACTTATAACCCATGAAAATGAGTAAATTATAAACCTGGCAAATACTTTTTCCAATTTCTAAAAGATGTTTAGAAATAAATTCAAAAGAGCATCAGTGGAAAAATGAGGAAACAGGCTTACCTTGTGACAAAATAGGAGATAAATGACAACTTTTATATGTCATTGTGCCACATAACCAACACCTCTTTCATGACTTTTATTAACATGCTCCTACTGAATGTACCTATAGTTTCTTGGAAGCTCAAGATCTGAGGATCAGATTTGATATCATTCCTAGAATTATCCAGAAACGAGTAGAGTTGGTTAAAGTTCTTAGGATTTTTCCCCCCAGACAGGCTAACTTTGGGGGGGGGGGCATTTTTTGCTTTCCAATTAAGAAATGAAAAAAAAAAAAAAATCCTTTTTGGAGCTGTCTGTGGTTACAAAATTAACCATACCAGAAACACAGGGTGTTAAATTTCCTGTTCCAATTTTTAGAACAAATATGCAATTTAATACTTAAAATTTTTAGTTTATCAGAGTAATTACAATTTACATCAGTGTACACTCTATTGCAGCTTTAATTAATGGATAGAATACCAGGTAGAACAGTTTTTACCACACTAATCTTGGTCACCAATTGGAATTAAAGAGAAAAACAAATGGGCAAATCTTGAAATGATTACAGAAATGGTATCTGAGTAACAGTTGTCAGGTCAAACCATTAAGCCAATCCAACCCATAAATTGTGGGATTATCTAATCAACTCAACTGGCTATATTATATAAATAAATTATATAAATAAAATTTGGGGTGGAACTTCCCAAATCAGAGCTGCACTCTGATCTTCACTGCCTAAAGTGGGCTGAGTCACTTCCCTTTGTGCTTTGTAGAACTGACAGAAGGGGGCCTCTGGAGGGCACCTATTCTCATGCAGTGTTTCAGACTCCATTACAACAGTTGTCTTGGGTAACAAGCTGAAAGAAAAGGCACTTTGAAATGTATGCCAGCCTCCTGGATTGCTAAATTGACTGAATTTGATATATTGAAAAAGGTTCTTCCTATCTCCATATGGGGAAAAGACAGGGGATGACAAAACAAAGGCAGGGAACATAAAATGTTCCTCAGGAACTTTCTGGGCTGAAAGCTTCCCTGACTGAGACTGGAAAGTGAGAGCAGCATTCCACATGCTCAAGACCACTCCCTTCCTGACACTCCCTTCCAGCCCTAGTGGTTGGTCTTCATCCTGTTGACAGAGTTGATGCAATTTCCTCAAGATGTCTATTAGGTCAAGAACTCTATCATTCTCAAATGACAGTCCACCCCGGCTCCCCTCTCCCACCCCTCACCAAATTTCAAAGTGTTGTGTCAAATATTAAATCATACCCTTGGATCAACATGGCATAATCAGGTAATACTTTAGAAAAAAAAAGATTTATTTATTTTAGAGAGGGGAAAAAGAGAGAGAGAGAGAGTGAGAGTGAGCAGGGGGATGGGCAGATGAAGAGGGAGAGAGAGAATCTCAAGCGATTCCCTGCTGAGCGCAGAACTTCACATGGGGCTCAAACTCCTGACCCTGAGATCGTGATCAGAGCAGAAATCAAGTGTAAATGCTTAACCAACAGAGCCACCCCGGCACCCCATCAGCTAATACTTTTTTAAGTAATAAGAGCGTACGTTTGTGTTTTTGTTTCGAGCATCACTTTTATAAGAACTTTGGAAAAACAGTTACATAAGAAAACAACTGTGTGAAGTTTTGAAGTTAAACCTGAGACTGGGAAGATAGTTTCTATTGCGTCGTATGGCAGACCTCCATCCCCTCTGGAGTTCACCTTAACTCTCTGTCTATAAGGGATGCACTGAGAAGAACTGGAATAAACCTAAGCATCCATCTGGCTCTATTTTTGTGGAGAGTTATGCTCTTTGCCCCTAAATCTCATAGCAAAGTGGTACATTTCACTTTGAAAGAGCCACTGGAAGCCTGTACTTCCATGCTTTTATTTAGAGAAGGCATTATGAGGACTTACTTTTTCCTATCTGGCCAATTTCAAATTCTCCAGTCTGATTTCTCTCACATTTATACTAAGATATGAGAAAAGCTAAGTAGCTTTGAACAATACCTTGGGGTATGCATTATACTTTAGTAGTTTTGTTTTAAAATAATTTTAGATTTACAGAGGAGGTGCATAAATAGAGAGTTCCCATATACTCTATCATCCAGTTTCCCCTAATGTTAACATTTTATTTAATCTTGGTACATTTATCAAAACTAAACAATTAACATTGACACAATTAATTGAACTATAGACTTTATTCAGATTTTCCTAGTTATTCCTCTAGTAAACTTTTAATGTTCCAGTATCCAATTGCACTAGGGGACTGTTTTTTCTTTTCCCTTTCTACTTTTAAATAACACAATAGACACAATGTTACTATTTTTAAAAGCTTTGATATTTTGCAATGATCAAAGGCTATTAATAGCCCCATATTGTTTTTTAAAATAGTGTTAAATTCTTGCATTATATAGGCTGAACTGCTTTAAATCAGTAAGAAATTTATTGTGTGGAATTTTAAAACTTGAGTATAACCAGAAGATAGGTTAAAAAAAAAAACAACTACAACCATTTCAAGACAGTATATAATCTCTTTCCTTCTAGCAAAATCCTTTTTACCTAGGAAACAATTTTCTGATAGGCTAGATTTGATTTACTACAGAAAAGCTCTGAATAATTTTTGCTAGGGATTTTCCAGGCCACTTACGGCTTAAACTAGCACTCTCTTATAACACAGATATATTTTGAGTTGCTTGGAGGCAAGAACCTGTTCTTGCTCGTTTTTGTATCTTTAACATTGCCTTAAACTTGATAAATATTTGTTGAATTAATGAACATATGAAATTTCCTAGAATCTTCAGGCTAGAGTGAATTTGAAAACTTGACACTTTCAGGTTAATTAGACTCCAGAGCCTTCACCTCTGACTGCCTTTGGGATGTTTTGGTGTAGATAGTGTCAAAGAGGTTGATAGGTGATGTGTTATAGACAGCTTCATGGAAATGTCATGAACCCTTGTAGAATACTTACTGCCAGAAAACTTGCCAAGTTTTAAACGTCTGTTTCTTTTTTCTGAGAGAACTAACAAGAGGCCTTACCTTCTCATAAATGTGCAATCAAAATATTATCGAGAAATGTGGTTATAGCACAATGACAAACATCAAATGAAGTACTGGTCATATCCTGCTTAGGTGTAAGCAATTTTCTAGTACTAAAAGTATCACTCAACAAGCAATCATTCTAGGGCTTTCTATACTGATGTGTGCAGGGCACTAGGACAGAAATGTGTCCAGTGATCACGCTATTGATCTCAATGTGTCTGGGTTTTCTGTCATCTTCCTCTCTCAGTTCTGGAACTTTTATTGATAGATTATTGCAAACATCTTTTAATGTTACATATACTTAGTTGTTTATGTATTTTTAAAATATTTTTGTTAATAATTTAGAGTATTAAAAGAATTTAAGTAGGAACGCCTTCATATAACTGTAAACAAAGAATCCATGCCAAAGCCAGAAAAAGTAATATTTTTTTCTTTTTCTTTTTCTTTTTTAAGCCTAAGGGACTTGAAAGTCTGAATATGTTGTCAAGGCTAACTACAGAATTTAAATCTTGTGGGTGTTAGTGTCTTGTAAGTCTGGTCTATATTTTACCCAGGCAGAATGTCAGCTGTGTCACAGCGTGATGTGGGCCTCATGTGTCCTGTATCACCCAAAACACTAAGAAGAGAGCTTTGGGAGAGGGGTCCTGAGTCTATAGTGCTGCTTGAAAAAGACTGTGGCATTGGCCATGACCCTGGAACTCTGTACTATGTGAGTAGCCAGCCACATTATTTCTACCCTGTTAATCGATGCTTCTGGGAAAGATTTTGACTTGAACTACTCAGTAAGAGGTGAGTATGCCAGTATACACTTAATAGGATCTTAGTAAACACTGTTGATTTGACTGGGCTTAGGTGATAGCATATGAAGAATTGGTCATAGTTTTGAGCAGGAGTGGAGTTTTTTGTTTTGTTTGTTTTGTTTTTTTGTAAAGCACTGGACAGTAAACACATTCAGCGTTGCAAGTCTAACAACTCTGTTCTTGTAGCTTAAAAGCAGACATACATACTTTATTTTTTTTTTAAAGATTTTATTTATTTATTTGACAGAGATCACAAGTAGGCAGAGAGGCAGACAGAGAGAGGAAGGGAAGCAGGCTCCCCGGGCTGAGCAGAGAGCTGGATGTGCGGCTCGATCCCAGGACCCTGGAATCATGACCTGAGCCAAAGGCTGAGGCTTTAACCCACTGAGCCACACAGGCGCCCCGGATTTTGACTCTTTAAAATAACACCTGTGCTTATCAGAACTTGCCACTTTGTTCTGCACTAACTGCCTCCCGGATCTTATTGCCTCAGAATGAGAGTGAGGTGAGATATTTGTAGGCGATCTCCTAACATACAACCAGCATATTCAATATGAAGAAAGAGTTGATTTTGACTTATGACATAAGTAATTCTGTACCAATCATTTTAATTGTAGGGAGGTGATTTATGGTAATGACTAACTCAAAAATTATTTTATTTTATTCACATGGACACATTCATTAGGTCTCATTTTACACTTGACTGGTAAAAATATTTCTCTCCTGTTTTAGTGAAACGTGCTTTAGTTTGCCTTAGGAAGCAGAATAGAGTGAACCTGTTGCACTGTCTTTGCTTACTTGCATTTCATTCTTCCCTCGCTTCAACAGTTGTTGTGTGCCTATTGTGTGAGGAAGAGGAAGGAAAGACTAAGAAGCATATGTAAATTAACCACCTTTAAGCCAAGTAATTAAAAATGGCAATTATATATTTAATAGAGTCACAAAACATTCTGTTTTTTGTTTTCAGGTACTGTGAAATGCTCGGGCTGGGTGGAATTGAGAGTTCCTTACAAACATTCCAGTGCTTTTCAGGCAGCTGTTATCAGCGGGCAATTACTTGGTGGTTTCTATTAATCAACCTGGTCAGGTTTAACTTGAAGTCACTTGCTCTTGTGGCTCAGTCTCATAACTGCCAGCATTTGGTATCAACTGCTGAAATGTCTTTTTTCCCCCCTCTGGCAGCAATTGAAATTAATTTGGTTTTCTTCCTGCTGTGCTTACCCTTGTGGAACATTATTTCTTCTTAGTTCTTGACATATTGGTTGCTTGATGCATAACTTGTGTTCAAAGTTGTCCTCCAGCAGGGCAGCCAACCTAATCCCCAATGAAGAGACTGGTAACCCAGCATGACACAGCAGCAGACACTGAACCCTAACCCAGATCTGCAGGTCCTCAGCCCCCTTTGCTGTACTCTACCTGCCTGGTTTGGTGTGAGACTCTCAACGGGGCATTGTTAAAACTGTAATCTATGTTAACAGACTATATATATACAGTTTGGTAGAAGAAAGGGAGGCTCTGAGATTAGCAAGACTTTGTGTTGCATTTTTAAAATTTTTGACTCCACCCCCCCCCAACTTGTATCACCTGGGGCAAGTCATGCAGTCATTGAGGTACACAGAGATTAACCTGTGGCAAGAAACTGACCTCACAACGATCGTGGCTATTAGGAGAAAAGCTCCGCATGCGCGCAGGCGTATCCACGCATGCGCGCTGGCATACCCCACCCACGCACGCACGCCGGCGTACCCAGGTCTTCCATCCTCCACGGTAGGTGCTTCTCATTTTTTTTTTTTTGTAGTTTGAAGGGAATGCCTTTCCTGCAGCATCAGCCCAAGTGAATGCTTGTGACTTTTGGGAAGGATGTCCCCCGAAAGGCACCCTGATTCAAATAACCTGGGCTGAGTGAAAGGGCAGCGTTTTCGGGGCCCGTGGGCGCATCACTGGCAATGATTTACGCGTTGGGACAAGTGTTTACATTAAGAACCACAGCTTGCTGAGATCAGTGTAAATTTCTGGGGGTTTGTATATTGGCCTGTGTGTAATGGTAATAAACACGAAAACTTCTTTTCTATAAACATGTTCCTGTGGACCCCTGAGGCTATAGTGCTGATGAGCTTACTTTTTTTAATGAGAAGTAAGATGAACTGCAAGCACCCAATTAGAGAGGCTCAGATCACTGGAAGCTTTCAGGCCTGGACACAACAGAGGAGGTTTTAAGGGGTTCAAACAAGAGAAACCATAATGAGAGAAACACTGAACTTGCCTTTATTCTTAGCAGCAGCTTTGTTTGTCCTCTCTAGGCTCAGAGCTGTGTTGCTGGGACTGAACTTTTCCAACAAACTATTTTTGTTTTTCACTAGCTGTGCTCTGTGAAGGACTCTTTGAAATGCAGACTTCTTAGTCTCAGTGAGTGCAAAGCGCTTGACAAGGCTACCTCTTCCTATTGCAGAAGACAGCCCCACACCTAGAACAGTTCTACTTCGGGAGCCTCATCCTTGGCATGTTAACAAAGAAAATGAGACTGTGAAAGTGATACTTTTTAGATGGTGCTCTTGCCCATGAGTTACAGCTCAGAGACTGCCATATGCGCATCTTTTAAGATTAGTTTGTGGCTGATGGAGTTGCAAGCAGGTGATGGGGCAAAACATCAGAATAAAAGTTCTTAAGAGCTCAAAGCTACCTTGATGAGCGGATATATTCTAAAATTTCAGAACCAAGGCTATTCCAGTTTAGTGCAATTAAGATTAGGACTTTATCTCTTTAATATTTTAGCCAGATCTGAGACTCAGCAGGAATTCTGATTACATGTATCCTTGTCTTTCTCTAATTGTGCTTCCCCTCCTGGTGTCCTAATCATTGGTATATTCCATTTTATGCACATTTATGGTGTATTTTTCTATCTTTTTTTTTTTAACGTTAGAGATAAAGATATATTTGCTTACCTCTTTTAACTTGAGTCTCAAAGCAGAAGAAATACAGTTGATCCTTGAACAATGCAGAGGTTAGGGGCACTGCCCCTGGCACAATAGAAAATTTTTGTATAACTTAACTACTCATAGCCTATTGTTCAGCTGGAAGCCTTACTGATAATAGCTAATTAACACATATTTTGTAAATTATATGTATTATATACTGTATTCTTAAAGTAAGCTAGAGAAAAGAAAATGTTACTAAGAAAATCATAAGAAGAGAAAAGACATTTACAGCACTATACTGTGTTTATTGAAAGAAATCTGCAGGTAGGTGGACCAGTGCAGTTAAAACCCATGTTGTTAAAGGGTCAACTCTGTTTTGTGAATTCATCTTACTTTCCTAGTAACCTACTTAGTACAGGTGTGTTTACCATGCACTAACACCAGCCAAACCCTTTATCATGTGCTAGGATTCACTGGTAAACAAACTAGGCACAGACTTTTATCGCTATAACTAAATAATTAGATGAATAAGTAATTGTAAGCTGTGATCAGCTGCACAGATGAAAAGTTCAGGCTATACCAAGAATTTGTAGTTGGGGAGTTGATGAAGGGTCATGCATCAGAGGAACTTTTCTGAGGAAGTATGCTTTGAACACAGAGCTGAATAATGAATAAATGAAAACAAGGGAAGATCATTCTGGGCTATAGAAACAGCATAAGCAAAGATCCTGAACCAAAAAGAATTTTGCATATTGGAAAAAACTGAAAGCAAGAGAGTGTGGCCAGAGACCAGATAACCAGGGAAAAATGAAAGATGACACTGGGGGTTGGTAACCCCACAGTCAAGTAGGACCACATCAAGTAGAACCAAAGACGTTGTGTTTTATCTTCAATGAGATACCATTGAGGGTTAGTAAGAATAGAGATGTACACAAATTTGCTTATAAAAGATTGTGACTACAAGATAAATTCCATCAAAGATGGGAGGGTTTTAAGGTTTGTCTATAAATTCTTTGATATTCCTTGCTTTAGGAAATGGAGTTTAATTTTCCTTCCCTTGAGTGTGGGAAGGGCTTAGTGACTCACTCCTTTTAAATAGCACATGATAGATGCGATGGTATAAAATCTCTAAGTCAAGGTCAAAAAAGACAGTGTGATACCCACCAACCCCTCTTTAATCATTTGCTCTGGAGGAAGCCAGATGCCTTGTTGTGAGGAACTAAGACCTGACGAGAAACTGGGTCCTCCTGTCAAGAGTGGTGTCAGGGGGCTAAATTGGGAGCACATCCTCTAGTCCTACTCAACCCTTCAGATGATTATGGCCCCCTAACATCCTGATAAAGCCAGAGTAAGCCAGTTTAATGGCTCCCAGATTCTGACTGTCAGAAATTGAGATAGTATTTATCATTTTAAGGAGCCAGAATGTGGGATGATTTGTTATGCAGTCATACATAGCTAATATAGCAGGTAAACACAGAAGGAGTAGCAGGAAGTTCTTATAGTGGTCAAGGTAGATGATAATGATGGTACCTTGACTTAAAGTAGTTTCTATTAAATGCCAGCTTCACTTCCTCTCCCAGGAATACACCATGGAGATTAAAACATGACCAATAGAAAACTGTAGATGTGGCTTTGAATCCAGGCTTTGTTTCTTAGTTACAGGTGATCTTGCAAAGCCTTTCTATGCCAATGATATTTTTATTCATATTATGGAGCTAATAATATTACTTCCCTTTTAGCTTATGTGGAGGTCCATAGTAAGGTCCATAGTGGAGGTTTTGAAACATAGTAACTGCTCAGACACTATTACCTGCTAGTTTGTTTTTGTTGTTTATTATATAGCTAGTAGTTTCTCTCTGCAAATCTTGTTCTTTGCTATTAGACGAATCCCCATTAAATGTTGCCATGTCACTTGTCTTATCAAGTTGCATTCAGAAATTCCCATTACTTTCAAAATAAACTTTCAGTTCTTTGGCTCTGCATTGATAGTCCTCTAATCTTTAACTTGAAAGACCATCTTGCTACCTACGTGAACCTCTACTCCATGCAAATTCATCATCTATTCAATTAATTTCTTTTTTTTTATGGCTTGTGATACTTGGTTGAGTCACTTAATTTCACTTACCCTCAGTTTTCTTATCTGAATGTTATGCATAATAACGGCCACCTGCCCTTCACTGTTCAGGGAAAGCATAAAAAAAGTTGTTACATTGTGACATCATCTGCAAACTCACTCTGCTTACAAGAAGCTCTAGCAGACATGTTATACTTCCTGCATACACATACAGCAAAAAGGAAAGGGCCACCAAAGGGCATCTATCTGGATCTTTCACTAGCCATGAGGAGACACTTTAGACCTCAAGTCTGGGTGATATTAACTCACTTTCAGGACTTCAAGCCTATTGGTCTCACCTCTTGTTTCCAAGTACAAGTTTGCGATGTGATTAATTGCTGCTGCCTGCTCAGTCATGTTTTATTGCCTAATTAACCTCAGGCAGTCTCTTGCCATTCACAGGACAATCCAAAGCAGCTGCTTCTCTACACTTAGACACAGAGATGATGAAGAGGAAGATTTCCTTCAGGGCTGGGCAATAGAGCCTCTGCTGATGGCTGCAGAGATGACCTCAAGTCCCCAAACTGGTCTGGACCTCGCTGGCCAAAGGAACCTGAGAAATGGGTATGTTGGACCCACATTGAATTCATCCTACAATTCATCTGCAGTTTTAAGGAGTGTGTTCTTAAAGTAATTTCCAATTTATAGTTTCTCTCCCTACCCCTACTTGGGTCAAAATTATGTGGGCATGGTTTTTCCATTGTCCATCCACTCCAATAGGAGTTTTTTACTTTTGATGGAATGCCTTCTAGAGTCAAGAAGCAGTGCTTAAAACATTACTTACAGGTCTTTACCCCTCTCCAAGCCTCTTTTAAAAAAAAAAAGAGAAACTCTGAACAAGGATGCTCTTTAATTTGCTAAGGGCCCAGCCCAAAGTTTGTTAAACTTTAAATTTTTTCTTGTTTGAGTTAACACCAAAATGAAATCATTTTAGGTAAGCTAAAGTATGGCAGTGACTGCAGTGGGGTATATGATGAGGATTTTTTGTGGAAATCTTTGCAATTTTTTAATGTTCATGTTTCCAAAGAGATAACCCAAGCTTCTCAGCATAATTTTGCATATGGAATATAATTACCGGAAGCAAGTGAATGATTTTGTTGCTCTATTGCATTAGCTATAATCTTCTCATATCTATCCAAATATGAGTGTCACAGATTCTTTATATAATATGATTTTGTGGTGCAATTGATATTTTGATGGCCTATGAACAGAAATCTTATTGATCTGTATAATTGAGATGTAGCCTGAGTTCCAGCATTTAAAAAATGTAAACATTATATTTAAACAGATAAATAGGAAAGTACATAAATCCTAAGTATATATTTCACATTTTAATAAAATAAACATACCTACATCCAGCTTTTATTTTTAATTGGTTCTATCTTTGTGAATCTTCAAAATACCCCAATAATTTTAACTTTCCATTAAAAGAAAAGGAACCTAATTTGAAGAATGCTAATTGTGCTATTATATATTGATTTTCTTCTTAGATTTTCAATTAAGTTGCTTATACATTGGAATCCCTTCATATTAATATGTTATATTCTGGGCACCGTTATTACTTACACAGATGTTATATTTTATTGTGGACATATGCATATTTGTGTGAGTGTGTGTACATGCATGCACCCATGTGCATTGGGTGGGAGATGGGACTGACTTAGCCAAGTATGAAATGAAATAACTTTAGATATTTATGCTAAAAATACCCCATTATTCTTAGTCCTTCACACAGTATCTAAAAAAATGAATTCACCTCAGAATATGTATATTGGACATACACATTCAGGTTTTGAGTGTGAAAAGTTACAGCTGGAAGGGACCTCAGGGACCTCATTTGCATGTGAAGAAAACCAAGCCTTTATCTTTGAGTGAGTGACCCAAGGCCACACACTGATTAGTGACATACTTGGTTAGTGTTTACTGTCCAAAGGATTCAACCCCAGTGTCCTACTATGATTGTTCTTCCTGTAGCAAACATTGAGAACCAAAGCTCTTGCTGGCCAACACAGAAAGAAAACTCAATTCCATGAATGAGGAATGTCTCAGAGATTTCCCCTCTTCTAACAACTCAACATTCACTCTACTTACAGGGTCCTAGCTGGGGCTGCCTCTTAGATAGGTATATGCTTTTGGGGAAATGCCAAAAATACTGTAAAAGCAAGATAAAGACTATTGTTTTGAATGTATTTTGTATATAGCCTAAAAGCTATTTTAACGTGACATTCAAAATGACAATTTGGGATTCAGGTTGAAACAGAAAATTGGATTTCTGTCTTTGTTATCAAAGAGATCATAGAATTCTGATTATAGGTATTGGCTATGCACTGGACATGCTAAGGTAACATGTGACCACATAGTATTTCCATCCCATGTTTAGCTACCCCGAGGCTGGCACACCACAAGGGAAATACATTGTAATAGCTATGATCTTTTGCCCTACTCCATATGACATTCTATCTACTCATGCAGATACGATATTTACATTGGTATAGACACACACCAGAAACTTCTTGAATGAGACAGGAAAGTAATAGATTCTTCCAGATCACAAGCACACACATAACTTTGGGAGATTTAAAATTAAGGAATATATAGGAGCTGAAGCTTGTGCCTCTTGAAACATCTAAGTCCAAGTCATTATCAGTATAATGAAAGTGCTACCTGTTACCATATTTCTGAGTAATTTCCTCATCTAAATGTTTCAACAGTACAAGCCAGTGTCGTTTGCTAAAAGGATGTTTGCCTTTCTTTACAAATATATTCTACTGGTGATGTTTCTTAAAAGTAGTTATCTTTGATTCATATCTAAGTGATTTATCATTAATTAATCTAAGTGATTTATCATCATATCTAAATGAATTATCTCGTATTTGTTCTTTAAGTTGCCTAAGATTGTTTTAGGAAGAAAGATATAGAAGGGAGGATTTCTCTATCAGTTGCTAGGGTGAAGGGGATAATTCCCCTGTTATTGGGTGAATAGGAAGGTATATGAATTAGGCAATGTCAGGATTCTCTCCCACAAATTGAATTTAGTTGGAGAATAATGATTAGAAATGTTTTGTGGATGTTTTTAACTTCCAGTTGGTACATTGGACATTAGTGTCTCAAAGAAATTATTATATATCCTAAAAATGATCTATTAAATCTAAGTTAACTTTTGGTAAAATAAACTTGCCAAGGTTAACATTGTTTATATAGGACGATGGAGTCTGAATTTTTAAAAACGCAATTACATGGAAGACTTTAGGAATAATTATCACTTAGGTTTATTTTGGTCTAAGGTATAGTCTTTATATAATCATTCACTGTGATGATTGAAGTCATTTGGTTATTCTCTAATAAGATTTTAGTTAAATTGATAAGACCTTAGAAAAATTTATGAAATGCTTGTAAAGTTATCCGAGGTTTTTCTCTGTTAAAAGTCTAGCCATAAATGGTAATTTAAAAATAACTCGGATTTTTACTTGTGTTGGCTCAAGATCTTATAAATTAATTTATGGTTTCAGCCATGATGAGTAGCTGGTATTGGACTTATCCTTCCATTTTAAATAGCTATAAAGCCTGGAGAAAACTTATAAAATAAACTGATTGCAGTGATAGGACTAGAGCCAAATTTGAGCCCTGATACTTAAGTTAGGGGTTGGGGGTGGGGAGGTACACAAATGCCAGGAGATGGAGCCTAAGCAATGAGTGTTATATAAAAGACCAAGCACTTTTTATTTTATTTATTTATTTATTTATTGACCAAGCACTTTTTAAACATATTTTATAAAAATGTATGTCCTTCAACTTCTACAGCTCAGTATTATATATACATACATATATATGATTTTTAAATGGAGGATCTGAATATTTTTTCATTTTTAAAATTTTTCAAATTTTCAATTTTTTTATTTATTTAAGTTTTAGTTAGTTTTAACATACTCCACAGTATTGGTTTCTAGGGTAGAATTCAGTGAATATTTTTTCAAAGAAGACATACAGATGGCCAACAAGGACATGAAAATGTCTTCAGCATCATTAATCATCAGGGAAATGTAAATCAAAACCATAGTGAGGGGCACCTGGGTGGCTCAGTGGGTTAAAGCCTCTGCCTTCGGCTCAGGTCATGATCTCAGGGTCCTGGGATCGAGCCCCACATCGGGCTCTCTGGGGAGCCTGCTTTCCTCTCTCTCTCTGCCTGCCTCTCTGCCTACTTGTGATCTCTGTCTGTCAAATGAATAAATAAAATCTTAAAAAAAAAAACCCATAGTGAAATATTCCCTCATACCTGTTAGAATGGCTATTATAAAAAAGATAGGAAATAGTGTTGGCAAAGGTGTGGAGAAAAGGGAACCCTAGCACCAGGCAATGTAAGTTATTGTAGCCCCTGGGGAAAACAGTGTGGATGTTGCTCAGAAAATCAAAAATAGAACTATAAAATGATCCAGCAAGTCCACTTCTGGATATTTTTCTGAAGAATGAAAACTCTCAAAAAAATATCTGCATCCTCATGTTCATTGCAGGAAAAAAAAATACAAAAATACAGTACCCTTCACTTAAAAATAATGTTCTACTTAGAAACTGAGACTTGACAACTCACAAGCAAAAATAAACATTTGCTTTCCCTGTTGTGGTATAGTACCTTACCAAGCATTTCGTAAACTAAATCTTTTCCACTTCACTTTCCATCTTTGATTTCAGGAAGTCTAGAGCTGATGGGTAGGTGGAAGAGTTTTAGTATATACCTCTCATTATCTACTAACGTCCAACTATTTTCTTGATTTTAGTCTCTAAGAAGAGTTTTTTCTGTTGAACTTTGATTCAAGGAGTAACTTAATAGACAACATCTGAGTGTGATATTAGACAAAACACATCCAAAGATAACTAGATGCTTCTAGAGGCATTAAAACCAAGGAGTAAGCAAGGTTCATCTTCCCGGAGTGTCATTTTAGTTAAAATTATGAGGAAATAATTATTTCTTTTACACTTCAATCTCATAGAGACATACCATAAAAATGCAAAATATACACAGATTTAAAACACAAGCTTTAAGAAAAGGAGACTCTTTGGTGCTTATTGTTGGCATCCCACAGGTACCTCTATTTATTCTTCACTGCCACTAGGAAGGAAATGTTTGAGAATGGAGAGTACATACTGTCCTGTTAGGCTGGAATTCAGATTTACCTCAGCCTCTCACTGAAGTGTCATTTTGGAGATATTGTCTAAATGCTCTGAGATTTAGTTTTCCCCTATTTAATTTAAGACATTAATTTTTGTTAATTATGCTCATATTTAATTTTAAGACATTAATACCTCAAGTATTGCCACAAATTAGAAAGGGGGAGTAAGAAACTTTTATATATTTAGCTAGATGATTTCTTCTCTCTACTCCTGACCCCTAAAACTATGTGAATCATTTAGGCATAAGTTAAAAAGGGGGAAAAATAGGAGATCACAGTGTTTTATCACAGACTTGCGTTCAAGTTTGCATTTCAAGAGTCAGTTCTTTCCCTGCTTCTTTTGTCATGATACTGTCATAAAGGCTGGGAAAGAGTCTACCCTGAGAACACACAGTTTGTTCCATATATATGGCTCCTGTTAGGGAATCAGGCCTGGAAGTAGTCTTCAGTTGCTTCTGTTTTTTCAATAAGGTGAAGCTGAGTAAAAACAATGTTAAATTGGAACTCTGTCCTACTCCATGAGGAGTAGGACAAGAGGATGCATGAGGGAGCCAGCCAGAGACTCCCAGGGGTTTTGGTGGAATACAGGAAAGGTTGGAGGACAAGTAGGAGGACTGCAGGAGAATCTCTGGAAATGTATGCAGAGAATTTGGGGTCAGAGGATTAGTTGCTGTTCTAGGGCTCTCTGGTATCTGAAGGTAGCCACAACGTGGGAGTGAGATGGAACTAAATACCGGTGACAGAGAAGCCATCTCTAAGCAGTGGTGATCAGCTGTCTTCCAACTGGACGGTTCATGTAAGGGTGTTTGCAAGCTGAGAGTTGTAATTTGGGGACTGTTGATAGTAAGTTCTGTGATACCTCCATTTATACTGTGTGTGCAAATATGGACTCTCTATTAATGATTATTTACCGAATGCAAAGCATACGGAGGACACGAAAATGAGGCTGGACTCTTAAGATTACTTCATTTAGCAATACTTGGCACCTACCATGTACTAGGCATTGGGAATATAAAATGAAAAGCCTAGTGTTTGCTCCCCATGATATATATTGTACTTCAGACTGTATATCATAGTCATTTCCTTCAAAAAAGTTTTCATGAAATGCATATTCTAAGTATTCATTTTTATCGATGTAAAAACATTATGTCTACCATGTTTTTGTTTTTGTTTTTGTTTTCCAATCTCCTGGTTTCTCAAAGGCTCAGGGACACCTCTGGCACTGTTTTTAAAAAATAAAAAATATTTTAAAATTGTTTGTATATATCTATATAACCTTTGGCTTGGTTCTGAATCTTTTGAATCAGAATTTCTGTTCCTGAGGCCCAAGAAACTGCTTTTTTAGCAGACTCCCAGTGTGATCTTCTGTAATTAAAAATTGAGAACTATATAGTCAACTCTCTTTCTTAACATTCTCCCTTATCGTGAGATAGATGACACCAAGGACTTTAAAAGCAAAAGCAGAAGAGATCACATCTGCCATGAAATTTCCAAATACAATCTTTCTAAGTATGTGTTGGTGCATAAACTGATTTGTTTTGACTGATTTTATCAGTGGGGCCAATCCACAAAACAGCCATGTCAATCAAAAAGTCATTTCCTTTTGTTTGTGTTTTAACATTCACCAGCCTGGGGCTTTTCACAGACAAAGGTTACCTGATTACATTACTGTAGCAGGCGGTTGGGTGGCTTCTGTAGGAGCCAAACTGGAGACATCCATCAGAGAACTTTTCAGTGGGCAGGTCAGTGCTTAATGAAAGTGTCAGCAGCTTTCACAGAAAAGTTTATCTTGATTCCTGTTAACACTCTGGATAATAAACTTCACACTTTCTCTGATAAATGGTCTTTCTTAATTTTTAAGTAGGCAAAGGTAATCAAGTCTTAGAGGACCAAGTGTACTTTTTGGAGAGTGGAAAGGGGCATCCAGAAACTCTTTTTGAAAGAAAGTAAAGTGAAAAGTGGAGTGTGCTAGGGCTTGAAACATGGCTCCCAGAATCAGAGAGGCTCCAATCCTGCTCTCACCCTTACTCTGCCAATTCAGGCAACTTTTCAGTGTAGCCAAGCCATAGTTTTCTCATTTGTATAAGGAAGGAAATAATAACATTTATTGCATGTTATGTACTGTTATATATGTCTAATCCTGAGCAATTGACATGTTCTAACTCATGGAGTCCTCACAATAACACTGTAAAAGGAGATGATGATATGACCCCTATCTTACAGAGAACTGTGAGCCAGAACTCTAACAGGGGCATAGAAAACAACTTCACAGAGTTTTGGGGAGCATTAACTGGTAATATTTTGAATGCTTAGCGTAGAGTCTGAAACTTATAAATGCTAAATAGAGATGACTATTAATCTGAATTCATTATATTCACTTTTTTTTCTTTTTAAACCTTCTACAATAGTAATTTCAAAATTCATAGCCTCTTTGGTCTGGACCCTTGGGCCAACAAGTTAATTAGGATGTATTGTTTGAATGTATACATAGCGCTCCTTCTTCACACTTCAAAAAGGGAGTCCATTGGGTTTCTAACATTGGTTCCAGGAGATACACTCTTTATTTCCTCAGTATGCGATTCTGAAGAATTATACTGGGCAGGGCCAGAAAGCACATACTACCAAGGAGAGGTTTTTTCCAAAATATTACTAATCAGTCATTTTGATTACTTCCAAGGAACACATAGTAGGTGCTTTGGCTGGATTGATGCATCTTGGATAATTGATCCAAATGTGAGTTCCAGTGGTTGGTTGCCTGTAGAAAGGTAGGGCAGGAGGCAGTGTGGTGTAGGGAAGAAGCCAAATTTCTGTCAGATACTGGGGAGAAGAGACAGACCTGGAGCTGGATCCTGAGCTTTTTCCCTCCACCTAAGAATTGTGTGATCTTGGGCAAGCTATACCAAGTACTTAAATTAGAAGTAACTCGTAGGGCTATTTTGAGAAAATAAACAGGCGAAGTTGTAGAGAGCTCCTAGCATGCTTTCTGTCACATAACAAGTACTCAGTAAATAAAACTGGAGTATCAGGATTGTTTATATTATTAACACTACCTACCAATAATGTTTTAGACACTCTGGATACGATAAGTGGCCAATCTTATGACTGGGGAGCCAGTACAGACAGAGATTACAAAGTTATGAATTCTAGTTAGGCTAGAGTATGACTGAGTAGCATACAAAAATAACTGATTTGGAAGGCCGTAATCATTTCTTATTTTCTTTCACTGAACCAGTAAATGCTGAGGCTTTTGGAAATGAGAAAGAAGGGGCTGGGTCACTGATACAGTACTGCTTAGGTGTCTTGGTAGGGAGTCTTTTTGAGAGCACCTACATAAATTCCTTCAGAATGGGAAGGCAATGGAAGCTGTGGCCCTAAAAGTTGTGGGAGCTTGTTCTCAGCCTCCTGAAATCTAAGGGTGTTGACAGAACCACAAAAGGCATGCCTGTGTGGTGGTATTATGGGGACTAGGCTCTAGAACAAAGGTTTCCAGTCTTCGCAGTGGTGCCAGGCCCCACGTCTGCCATAAAATAGAGGAATGGCCAGACCTAAATGGGCCTTCTGACTTATACATACAGTGGATTTCTCAGTGCTAACCTGTATGGATTGAAAACCTACAATGACTTCCTGATACTTTCAGGCTTTGTAGACTTGACCCTCACCCATGATACAACCAACCACTCTTGTAACCGTGGGGAGTGGTTGGTCTCTGATGGTCTAACATGGTCTCTGATTATATGTCCTGCCTGGGGAGTTGTGGAATGAACAAAAGATATATAATATTACTTGCACACCCAAGTGTAGAGTAAGATTTTTATTTTCTACATATTTATTCAATTGTTGAGATCTGTTGTTGAAATCAGAAGGAGATATTGAAGGTAGAGTAAAAGTTGCACTATTTATTCCTTCTGCCTTCTACCTTCATGGAAAGCTCCATTGTGTCTCATCTGACACCAGAGACCTATGTGCTCCTGCCTGAAATGCAGGTATAGAACCCAGTTGTACCTCTAGCACAGTGGTTCTCAAACTTCAGCAGGCATCAGAATTAGCTGGAGGGCTTATTAAAACAAAGGCTGCTGGGCTTCACTCTCAGAGTTTCTAATCTAGTAAGTCTAATGTTGCCAGAGAATTTTATTTCTAACGAGTTCCTAGGTAATGCTGATCTTGTTTCTTCAGGGACTCCACTTGGAAAACCAGACCTATGGAAGATAACATAGGCTGGGTTTGAGTTTTCATTCAACCTAATTTTTAGAGGAAATTTATTTCTTATGTAGCATGAATTTACATTTTTGCTTTATAGCACTGTCCCCTACACCCACCCTCCATGTTCTCCACTACACATAATTGTGCAAGTTGGTTTTCAGAGTTTTCTATTTTTAATGCCTATTATTCACTTCAGGTTTATGACAGCACTAGATAAAATTATGGTGCTTTTCTTTCACTTTTTAATGCTTTTTTACTGTTAAAAAGGAACTCTGAACTTGTTCTTTAGTAGCCATAAGTATTATACATTGAACTTGAGAGTTCTAGGTTCTGAACAGGGTAGGAAAGAGACTGGAATTTGTAAGATATAAATACCTATCTGTCGGTCTGTCTATCTATCTATCTATATATATATAACTTGTACAAAGCCATCATTTTATTTTTTTCAAATACAACCTACCCAAGTCTCTTATCTGAGTTGGTTTTAAAAAGCTATTTTGTGTGAAAAATTGTATCCAATTTTTTTCTTGCACCCTGTAGATATTCTTTCATGGACTGATGAACAGAGTATAAAATCTGTTATAGAAATTAAATAGTGTAGTGGGTGAAAGCATGGGCTTTGCTGACAGATATACCTCGGTTTGAATTTCAGCTCTGTCCCTTCGTAAGGGTGACCTCAGGCAAGTCAATTTTTCCTCTTTGAACCTCAGTTTTTTTTATCAAGTAACAGAGATAATGCGTTCTCTCTGGCTTATTGTGAGGGCTGATTTAGATGATGTGAGTACTAAGCATTCTATTATTTCTTAAAGATGGTCCTTTTCTCAAACCATTTTACACCCCCCCCAACACTCTAGTTTATAGCTTAAGAAGAAGAAGCTCTGTGGAAAATTAAAGAAAAAAATTCATTTCCATATACTAGATATTAGGAGAAGGTACTATTATCAAACTACATGGTTTTTACTTGTTATGATAGAATAACTATGTTTGCTTAGTGTTTTCTCTTTTTTCAGTGGTGTTCGCCTGAATCAACATTAGCTAAGAGAATTCACATAGTTCAAATAAATACCAGAGGGCTGGAGAGGACTTTTCTCCAGCCAAGTAGATCATGTTGGAATGCTGAGTTAACATTTATACACATGAAAACATTTGGATAATATCTCTTGCTGCCAACATAGGATATTCATGGTCTGAAAGTATTTGCAGCTTAGATGAGACAAACCTGAAGAGAATATAATACATATATATATGTGTATATTTATATGAATATAGTGAAAAAATACTGTATACACACACACACATATATACACACACACACAGTGAAATCATTAGTGCCAATTTTTATCAGCGTTTTAATCTTTTACATGCATTTTATAGCATTGTACCTCTCAGGCTTTAATTCCAGGTCATGTGAACCTAAATGAATCTGTTCAGATGGGTTATAGCCAACAAAAGAAAATGATGCCAGTTAATTTATGACAAAACCAGATGTGTGTGTTGGGAGGGGCAAAGATGAAATTGGTTGGCAGGCTATAGAGTAGCTCACAAAATTAAAGAAGGTAGTTGACCAGGCCAGGAGGGAACATGAAGCAGAAGAGCTCAGACATCCTAATGAGCAGGCTAACTTTCTCCTGAGCACCACCAGCTTCTCCATCTGTGAATCATTCTGCTGGAGAGATAAGGGTCCATCCACCTTGCATAGCTTGGGTCAAGTACTCATCTGTAGTTAGGGGAGGGCAGGGAACGTTGATTGACAGTCCCACATATGCTGTGGCACACAATTTCTAGTGGTGAGGGGGACTACACCTCCCCCCCAAATAGCCTGCTTTTACCACACATAAAAGGAATTGATGCAAAAAGAAGTGTAGCTTATTGGTACAAAAAAACCCCTATAAATGTATTTGTTTACATTAGTTGATATAGCATGTTCATTCAGCCTGAAAGAAGAGATGCCA
The DNA here is from genome assembly GCF_963455335.1 of Martes martes. Classification (NCBI taxonomy): domain Eukaryota; kingdom Metazoa; phylum Chordata; class Mammalia; order Carnivora; family Mustelidae; genus Martes; species Martes martes. Next base: position 39,577,759 of record NC_137899.1, read on the forward strand.
TAGGCTTAGAATAACAGCTAAAAATATCTTAAAAATATACATTTGATCAACTTATCCAAATTCATAAGCCATCATGCTATATACATTGCATTATCTAAAAGTTAATATTTAATGTAAATATCCAAGATGGCAAGATAAAACTCATTAAATGGAATAATGTTCATTTGAAAGGTTAACTTATTCATACCAAGTGCAATGGCTATTTTGGTATTTACTTCTAATAGCAGCAGCAATAAAAACTTTGGCAATGCTGTTAATTTATTGAAGGCTATAGCTAGTAAATATTTAATACAGCCCCAAACATTTTAATCTCCTTTCCATTAATATTTTACCTAACAGTTTCTCTCTCATATAATCAATTTAATATTTTTAATGCTTCATATTTTAATTGGTCTTCAATTTGGAAAGATGGAATAGGAATTTAAGCTTAAGATATGAAATTGTATCTACAAGCTAAAGAAAAAGTTAAAAATATGTAAAACCCTTAGGAAATGGAAATGACTCATTCTAAAATGTGTGCCATAAATTTCATATTAAATGAACAGTGAATCATAAATGTTTCTTCTTTCACATCTTTAATATTCAACAATTATGTCTCTCTTTAATATCCTTTGGCATTAAATGTAATTGACCCTGGTTGTGTCAATTAGAAGCACTTGTATTATTTATGGATTTTTTATGAATTGTCTTTATCAGGTCTGTAGAGCTTTAGGCCACTTGCTTATTCATCACCTTGTTCATCAAATCCTCGTCTTAAAATATGGGGATTTCTGAAATAGCTTTTAATACAATAAAACATCCACTCTTACTCCTATATCATAATGTAGGTGGCAATCATTTTCTATAAAGGACCAAAGAGTAAATATTTTAGGCTTTATAAGTAACATACTGTCTATGTCACTTCTTAGCAACCTTTTAAAAATGTAAAAACTATTCTTAGTTGAATAGCTGTAAGCTGCATATGACCCATAGCCTTAGTTTGCCTACTCCTGTAATGCATCATTTTATGAAAGGTTATATGTCCAAAAGGCTATCAGATACATTTGTATGTTTAGTAATTTTGAATAAACACATAACCACCATTTAAGAAGTGGAACATCATAACCAGTGCCTCAGAATCTTCTCCTGTGCCACTTCCAGAGTTAATATTATCTTTGGACGTTGTCCTAAATTAATGTATTTTTATCTTTTTAGGAAAATTTTTCTTTTAGTTAAATTCCTTTGTAATTTATTCAGCTTGTTAGACAATATTTATTAAGGATGTGTTGTGTTCCAAGCACTCTTCCAGGTCCCAAGGAGCTTATATACTAATGAAGATAAATAATGCATATATAAGGAGTAACAGAAATTCAGTATTAGCTGAAGGTGGGAAATGATGGTGGCTTGAAGATGATCTGGTAAGAATAGGGGTATATTTTTGAAATAGTGCCATGAGACTTACTGATGGATTTAATGTGAAGTGTATAAGAAAGTGAGAAATCAGGGATAACTACAGTTTTGACCACAGAAATTGAGTAGAGAGTAATGCCATTTAAAATATTGAGGAAGAATTTGAGAGAGGCAGATTTTATAGCAAAACTCAATAGTTATGTTTGGGGACATGTTAAGTTTTATGCTTATTCGATACCCAAATGAAAATAGACACTTGGAAATTCAAGTATGCAGCCACAGAACTAGATGAAATTACTCAAGGAAAGAGCAGATAATCCAAGTAGATGAAAAAGGGATGAGGATCCAGGAACAAACCCTGGAAGAGGAAGAGTCAGAGGGAGATTGGCAAAACATGCAAGTCATGTTAGGTAAAACACTAAGTGGGTGTGGAGGGGATCTTGGAAACTTAGGGAAGAAAGGAAACAGTGGTCCACCAAGATTTAAAAAAAAACGCAAAAACTCTTAGAGGTTGAGCAAGATGAACCCATTTTTTTTTTGACCTTGATAATAGCCAGTGCGGAAGAGTGGTGAGGATAGAAACCAAAAACCCAGTTGTATTGCGCTAAGCAGAATGGCAGATGCACCCTTCAAAGGAGTTTGTGGTGAAGGGAGCAAGGAACAAGGAAACAAGGTGATAGCTAAAGGAAGTATGAGTTAAAGGGAACTTTTCAAAAAAATCTAATATGAAATGAGCTTGTGTATAATTTAAAAATGAAAGGACTTCAAGAGATGTTTTAGTGATATCATGCTAGATCTGCACCAGTTATCTATCTCATGTTGTATCACAGATTACTCCAAAACTTACTGGTGTAAAACAAGTATTTATTGTGCTCAAATATTTGTGGGTTGGGAATTTGGATTGGTCTATACAATAGGGATTGGCAAAGATTTTCTGTAAAGGGCCAAAGACCAGATATTTTAGGCTTTGCAAGCCCAGTGGTCACTGCCACAACTATTCAACTCAGTCATTACAACGCGAAAACAGCCATAGATAATAGATGAAATAAAGAAGGTGGGTGTTCCAATAAAACTTTCCTTAAAGAAATAGGTGGTGGGCTGGATTTGACCTGCAGGTCCTCATTTGCAGACTCTGGCCCAGAATGTCTGTGGCCCCACCTTGACAGCTGGCCTGGAATGCTGCCGCTCCTCAGGCGTCTCTTTCTACTTCAGCATGATCTTTCTACATGATCATGGAAACATGGCCACTTCAGGTTAGTTACACTCTTAAAATAGAGCCTTGGGGCTTGAAAGTGAGTGTCCCAGGAAAAACTGGCAGAATCTGCGTGGCTTTTTCTAACCTAGGCTTGTGCCATATTTTGTTTGTTGACATAGTCAGAAAGGTCCACCCAGGTACAAGGAGAGGGAAGGGAAGGAAATGTTTACCTCTTCCTGGGAGGAAAAAGCATTTATGGATATGTTTAAAACCTCCAAACTTTCTAAGAAATAAGCAAAAGGTCAAGCGACTTTTTTTTTTCTAGAAGGGAATTTTGAAATTTCATAATGACTTGGGTGATTTCAAAATGTTGGTTGAAAATGGAACATTGTGGTCACACCATCATTTTAAAAATTTTCTTGGGAATAGCACTGGAGAAGAAAAATGGTTTCTTGTGGAATTCAACTATGATGGTGCTTAACTGCATTCAGACTGCCTGTTTTACAAAAGAAGGACACAGGTAGTTGACCTCATCTTTTGAGTGTGTAGACCTCAAATTACTTGCTATGTTGTGGTTTTGGTTGGACTACTGAACATGAAAATGAATATCTGACTCTTAGAAATTATAAATAAGTTTATTTGGGCATCTGTGGTAGGCCTAATAACGGGCCCAAAAATGTCTGCATGCTGGAAACCTTGAATGATGTTTTCTATGGCCAAAGGAACTTCGCAGATACCATTAAGGATATTGAAATAGAGAAGTTATCCTGGATTATCCAGATGGGCCTTAAGCATAATCACAAGTGCCCTTACATGAGGGAGGCAGGGGGAGACTTGACTAGATGTAGGAGATGTGATGATGAAAACATCACAATGTTTTGGAGCAATGCAAGGAAGAAGCCACAAGCCATGGGTTGTAAGTAACCCCTAGAAAATAGGAAAGCTGAGGAAAGAAATTTTCCCTCAGAGCCTCCAGAAGGAAACTACCCTGCCTACACCCTCACTTTAAGCTAGTGAAACTGACTTCAGACTTCTGGCCTCTAGAATTGTATGAGAATGAATTTGTGTGGTTTTGAGCCATTGAGTTGGTGGTAATATATTACAGCAGTCATGGGAAACTAATGCAGCCTTCTATAAAAGTTCATGAAACATTTGGCTGACACACTTGTTGGCACATGACATAAATTGTATTGAGCTAGGCATTTACCATAAATCTGTGAGAGTTAAAATGAAACTGTAAATGGAGTGCTTGCTCATAGCAGTTGCTCCAAAGATACAAGTCAAACAAGATACCTGTTAAGTAAATGATTAGAAAGTAGGGGACGTGGTATGGTGTGGTGAAACCAGAAGCTGAAACTGGTAAAAGCCGCAGGAAGGAAAAGGCACAATGAAGCAGGGTTGAAACTGGAAAGGCCCCAGGAAACTGAGAATGGAATCTCCCAGGGAGACTGAAGTGCATTATCTCAGGGTCCATTGGAGGCAGGATGACCCAGTACTTGAGCCAAACCCCCACTGTGGGGTGGAAAGATAAGGTGTGACATTTATTCATTCAGTCCTAATGGTGATGTTTATTCATTCAATCCTCATGGCTCACCATGTTCCAAGCATAGGCTCTCTCTAGTCCCCAGGGCACAGAGTAAGGAAGACTGACCTCAACAAATACACAGGAGGTCAGAGTCTTCTTGATTATCCTCACTAACTGAAAATTGTTTCAATTTTTCTTAAATGGCAATATATTAAATGCCAAACACTAGCTTTAATGCTTTAAGGAAATTTTTACATGGTAGCTCTTACAAAGCTAAAGATTAAAGGGGGAAACACTTTCAGGTTCATAATACTTAGGTATTTACAGCATCTTTGTTTACATTACATCAGCTGTCTCTTAGAAGCAGCAAAGCACAAGACCCCATAGCATTGATTCTGAAGCAGGAATGCCTGGGTTTGAATTCCAAATTTGCCATTAGATTGGCGAATTTGGACAAATACTATTTGACTCCCTCATCTGCAAAAAATAATAGCATCTATCACAAATTGTCGTAAGAACTGAAAGGGTTAATAATTGTAAAGCACTAACAGTATCAGGGCATAGTAAGGGCTACATATTGTTGAGTAATGGTATTAAAAACTTTATGACTTTAAGATATTAAAAATTTCATGGATGGAGTTCATAAGAAAGCACATTCATTTGCACTCTGTAAATTGCTTAACTTTTCCAGAGGTTAGCACTTTCCTGCTGGGTATTTTCCACAGTCACTTTCTAAAAGTCCCCATGATGAATTTCTCCTTACCATTCAACAAATGCCGATGGAGCTCCGGCCTGTGAAAACCAGTGAACCCATATGTTGCAAATGAGTGTCAGTAATGGCGATAGTGAGGGTTTCACAATCTGTGAGTGAGAAGAAAGCTCACAAATGCGATCGGAAATGAGGCACTTCTGCCACTTCTAAATCACTTCAGACCCTTTCAGACTATAATAAAGTGCTGGGGATGTGAATCATAGCTTTTGCCTGGGGGTGGAGAGGTGAAAAACTCACTGGCTTTGCTAGTCTGACAGAACTGCATTCAAATCCTGCCCAGTCCTTACTAACTACAAAGCAGGCAACTTAATGAAACTTTCTTAATCAAAAAGGGCCATGTTGGCTGAGTCCTAAAATAAACATATATAAACTCCATAATTTAGCAAAGGATCACTCTCCTTGGCTAAGTAGCAACAGACTGTATGTAGTTTGGGTGTTCAGAAATTGGAGTATCTAGGGATCTAGATACACGCGTTTGTATTTTTCAGTGGAGAAAGGAAAGCAGTGCTACCTTAAGCCTGTTTTTTTTGGAAGCTTTTATTGGCCAAAGCTTTCTGTCTTTACTTTCGTTTAACCTTTTAGAAGTTTATAGCATTCAGGCATTTCCTTTGGCAAATCTGACACATACTAAAGAGAGAGGATGTACTTATTTTTCAGTTTTTCTAGTGAAAGTGGATGTGTAACATAAAAAAGAATGATGACTAGTCAGACAGCACTTTCCAGTAACAAGGTGCCAGGCACCAATTTCAGATTTTATTCCCTGTTTACCTCACCACTGACCCCAGAGGAGGAACTGACTCTGCAAACAGCCAAAATCATAGTCGTTTTCTTCATTTCCTGTGTGACCTTCCCCCTCCCCCCAGTGAATAATCCCATAATCAGTCAGTGTCCGGGGTTTATCTTGTTCCCAAGGAAGCTGAGAGAAAGAGTTTTTTTTTGTCTTTTAAATTTTGGCCTCTTCTTTCTAAAAGAGACAGCTTTTCAGAAAGACTTTCACGGTATCATGTTAGTCATCTAAACATGGTGATTTCACCCTGGATATAAAGGAAAAGGGAAGAGGGCTGAATTTGGATGAATTACTATGGAACACCTCATTTTTTATTACTTCATATATTCAGTGATAAGAATGGTCTGTAAACTGGTGGTACAAATTACTGTTGAACAAGCATTATTATCCATATTTCACAAATAAGAAAAAAAGAGAAAAAGCATAGAGAGGTTAAATGATTTGTCTGTGGTCACAAATCTTGTTAGTAGCCAACTCAGAACAAAAACCTAGAACGTGGGATTGCAAGTTCTAGACTGTTTTTCTTTGCCATTCATTCTTGGTAATTAACATACTCAAAATCTACTTAGAGATATGTGATTACAACAAAATAAATTATTGTTCCTTTTGTTGGGTGAGTTTGTTTTGACCTGGATGTTAAATTTCCCCAAGTCCCAGTGTCTTTTGTTATGTCTATTTTGATTTTTGTTTTCTTTTAACAGTGCTTATGGCTTTTAGACTGTTGATTTGTATTTAGGGAGATAGCTTTAGTAACTACCAAGCAGGAAGTCATCCAGGTGAATCTAGGACATCCTGTGGAACTCAGAAGCAGGGCTAAATAAGCACTTCAAATATGCAAAGAATGGGGGGAGCTTAAAGCAGACCAAGTGATTTGTTTAACTCTTGGTTTTTCCTAAAGGAAGAAGAATCCCACCTTTTTAGACCCAATTTGGATCTCAAGTGTAAGAGTCAGAGATCTATCCTCCCTGCCTCTCTCAGCCTGCTTCTTTCCAAAAGCATACTCTCTCTACCGTAACTCACTCTCTTCCTTATTATATTTTTGTCTTGTTCCATTAAATAAGGGACTTTTCCTTTAGTCTTCTTCTAATATCCCAGGACCAACCAATAGTGATATAAACTGGCAAGTGACCTTGGGTCCAGAGGTCTGGTGGGTCATTCCCTAAGACTAAAGTCAGGATAACTTTGATGCGGCTATTAATCTCCTTTACAGTCCAGGTAAGAGGCTAATGGCACCTCAGAATAGTAGGTGATTAGGAAAGTAAATGAATCTTGGAGAATTCTGAATTCCCAAAGCCACGTCACTGTATTCTTCCATCTCTTTCCTTAAGTCTGTTCCTTGTCAGCGTTACAATAACACTTTCCATTCCACGAAACTAAGACTTGGGAAACAGAACACTGCCTCATTATCTGTGTGGAGGCCGAGAACATTAAGGCCATCGCACCTCAAGTTTAACTGATGTGGGAAACAGAGGCAGAAGAAAATCATTAAAATTCCTTACCTACTGACAAGCCCTTGAAACAGACAGAGTGGCTCTCCCCTGGGGACTTAACTGCCCTCACCTTGAGGTTTTGCTAGGGACAATCCTAGCCTGACCTACCCCGACAGGTCCGACCAGGACCCTGTAAGTCTACTTTAACAATTCCTTTAGGAAACTTTATCTCTAAACCTCCAAGATAGTGTCGAGAATCATTCCCAAGCATATGGCCCACTAATAGACATCTAAAGGGTCTCACGAGAAGATTTTTACTACTGGAAATAAATAACCTTTCTCCCAACAATAGCTAGTCCCTCAAGGTCCTGGAGACCTTGCTTCCAAAATTCCTTAGAGTCTTACATCATCCATAATCCCCTTTGTCCTCACCCACCTACGAGTCCACCCCTACTCTGCCTTTAAAAACTCTGACTGTAATCTGGTTCGGGGTCCAAGTCCCTACTCCGCTGCATGGGGTATACTTGGGCCCAAGCTTAAGCAAGTCACCTCAGGGTCCAAGTCCCTACTCCGCTGTGCTGGGTATACTTGGGTCCAAGCTTAAGCTTGTCAAATAAACCCTCATGTGATTGCATCGGTGCTGGGCTCCTTGGTGGTCTCTCAGACGTGAAAACTCGGGCATAACAATCTGGGGAGACTTTATCTAGTAGAGGTTGTTTAGTATTTTGTTTTGCTTTGTTTTGTTCTGGAATCTGAATTGGGTCGTCACGAGGGGGTGCATGAATGAGTGAGAATGTCATAAATTGTCCTGTGATTCTAAATGATTATGCTAAACTTTCTCAAGGGATCTGAATTCTCCAGGGAAATTTTCCCGGGAATTCTCAATTCGTTTGAGACACAATCCAAAAATGGTGACTTGGATAAGAGAACTCAAGAGCTGCATGCAACTCTGAATGCTCTTCTAGATGCAGCTCTATTCATAGTTTGCTAAAGGTGGTTGATATTTAAAAAATCCCAGTCCCATGATAAGGGTTTTGATTTTGTTTTGACTATTTATAGCTCTTGATATGGAAATTGGGGAATAATCATTTAATAATGAGAGCTTGACTGATAGAAACACACTCTAGAACCTGATTGGTGGAGCCAGAGAGAGATGCCATTTCCTAAGAAACAGATAATAAGGAGATTTAGAAAGCAGTTGCAGAATGAAAAGCAGAGAAGTGATGATGATAATTCAGAAAGAGAGATGTTGGGACTAGAGGCATAGAAGAAGATCTGGATAGTGATTTTAGACATCTAATGATAATGGAAAGGGGATCCATTGGCTGAGAATGAAGGAGTAGCTTAGACTTGATCTGTTTGTACCTACAGACCAATTAGCAAGGACCCAGCTTTCCCAGGGACCAGATTTAAGAGAAATAAAATTGGTTTGGGAGAAAATAAATCTGGCTAATTAACGTATATCCAGCTAAGTTATGCAATTAAGTTGACTATAACTCATTTATTTGAATATATACTTTAGATAATATATACTTTATAGATAATATATTAGTATGTAGTGAGAAAGATCTTGTACTATAAACTGTAGTTATGATTTGAATGACTGGCCTGAGCAGGATGTGAAGGAGGATCACGTATCTCTTGTTTGTAGCCCCCACATCTTCCTAAAAAGAAATAAAATGTCTTAAATCTTGGTTTGCAGTAATGGAAAGGATTCAGAGTAAACAAAGAGTCTCTCCTATCTGAGTAGTGAAGTATTGTTAATTTATTATTAATTTATATCAATGCCTTCTTCTAAAGATGCTATAAATTGAGGACCCTTTAATGAATTTTTTTTCAACCCATGGGTTTTAAAGAGTAAACTGTTACAAATAAAGCTCGATCCTGTTCTTGATGATGTTATGTTTTTAGAATAATTTTTGCAGATAGAGTAGAACATAACTGACCATATTTTCTTTCTCATAAGTTGGATTAATTTTTTAAAATGATAGCAAGAAAAATCATGAAAAGTAGCCCAACCAAATACTCTTTCTTCACTTGATGTCTCATTGCTTGGCAATTTTCTTCACTGTCATTTTTCAGTGGAAAAATACCTGAAATTTATCTACTGAAATTCAGCTGAACAGAGTAGTTTAAAAAGAGCCAATTCAAATGCAATACAGCATTTGTTTCTAATTACCACTTCATCAAGTCCTAGTTACAAATTAAGTCTCTTTTATTTCAATTAACAATTTAATGGTGCTTTAGAGAGATAAAGAATGTTCTAAAAAGAACCCAAACCTCTGATAAAGCACACCCAATTTTCTCCCAAAAGAAAACATGGTAAAGACATCAAGCTATGAGAAGAAGCCTGGGATAAATGGTTTGTGGACTATACTGGGCACCACAGGTAGGAGATGTAGATAAGGTAGATAATGTGGTTTTTTTGTTTGTTTTGTTTGTTTTGTTTGTTTGTTTGCTTTGGAGCGGGGGAGGTTGTTTGTTTTGTTTGCCAGGAACTTCTCTCCTATTCTGCATAAGTTGTCTCTTCTGATATCTTGTATGAGGGAAATACCAGCTAGGCAGCCATGCAACTATCCAACAAATACTTATTGAGCATCTCCTTTGTGCCAGGCACTAAAGTGCCAGGTCATGAGGATTTGGTGATGAGTAAGATCTAGTTCCTTCCCTCAGGAACTTCTCTTGTTTAATGGTAGAGACCGATATATAAACTAATAGTTATAGTGTAATGTGTCTAAGACAATAACCGAAGGAGAAGAGCTATAATGAAGATCGATAAATTCATTTCCTCTAATGTGTCGTATGATTTCGTACAAAGGTTTTTAAATCGACAGAGATATTCTCTCCGCCCCATATCTATCCATCTATCTATCTATCTATCTATCTATCTCTCTCTCTCTCTCTCTCTCTCGTCTCTCTCTCTCTCTCTCTCTCTCTCACACACACACACACACACACACACACAAAGGTTTTTAAATCGACAGAGATATTCTCTCCGCCCCATATCTATCCATCTATCTCTCTCTCTCTCTCTCGCTCTCGCTCTCTCTCTCTCTCTCTCTCTCGTCTCTCTCTCTCTCTCTCTCTCTCTCTCTCACACACACACACACACACACACACATACACACTGCTATGGGTGAAATTTCAGGTATATTTAGTGGAGTTGGTGATATGTAGATACTCATATAGGGAACCACAAACACTAACTCTCCATAGCCCTGAGCTTTTACAGATTTGAAATTCAGCTTTTGACTGGATAAAGCCATAGAATGTTAGAGCTTCAAGGAATTGCTGAGTGTATCTAATTGACTCATTTTACAGTGAGGAAACTGAGACCTAGAGAAACTAAGCCATTTTCTCAAGAAGACCTAGATAATCATTGGAAGTCAACGTTAGAAATCCACTCTCCTAATCCTTAATAAAACATATTGGAGATATTTTGTCTTTACTCACAATGCAGGCTTTTGCTTGGCATTGTCTAATTTGACTTCCCTGCCGACTCAGTGTCCATAACTCTTACTCTTTCTGCTATGATGCTGATGAAACCTTCCATGTCAGCAGCCACATCTGCTAAATGAAGTTAATACTTCACCTTTTTAAAATAGGAACAGAGAAACTCAAGATAGAAAGAAATTCTGAAAATTCTTGAGTAGTATCTTACAGCATTTTTGAAGGATGTCATCAACCTGAAATAAATGTCTCCTGGGCTTGTTTTGGTAATATATATTTTGTCTGATTCATGGATAGTGTATTAGTTTCCTATGGTCAGTATAACAAATTATCACAAACTTTGTGGCTTAAAACAATAGAAATTTATTTTCCCATAGCTCAGGAGGCCAGAAATTTGAAATCAGTATTGCTGGGCTAAAATCAAGATATTGGCAGTGCCCACTACTGGCTGTTGTGCAGAACATGGTCCTTTCCTTTCCATCTTTTGATAGCTGCTGCTATTCCTTGACTTGTGGCCAAGGCACTCTAATCTTTCTCTGTGGTAATACTGCCTTCTTTTCTCCAGAGGACACATGTGAATGCCCTTGGGATCCACCCAGATAATGCAGGATTATCTCCCCATTTCAAGATCGTTAGCTTAACCACATCTTCAAAGTCCTTTTTTGCCAATAAGATAACACAAGTTCCAGGTTTAGGATGTGGATATCTGTGTGTGTGTGGGGGGGTGTCCATCAAAGTCCATCAAAGGTGGATAACAGGTTGTCCATTCTTCAGTCAGAGACCATGACACAGAATTTCTTCTCACTTTTTTCCCTATTAATTTTGCACATAATTACTTTGCTTGGATCTTTCAAGGACTTGTACTAAGTTTTTTTTTTTTGCTACATTTCTGAAAAATGTCTTATGATTTTTCTCATAGCCTGTCATTCACAATCTTTTTTCTTCCTTTTTTTCTTTTTTTTTTTTTAAGATTTTATTTATTTATTTGACAGAGAGAGACACGGTGAGAGAGGGAACACAAGCAGGGGGAGTGAGAGAGAGAGAAGCAGATTCTCTGCTGAGCAGGGAGCCTGATGTAGGGCTCGATCCCAGGGTCCTGGGATCATGACCTGAACCAAAGGCAGATGCTTAATGACTGAGCCACCCAGACATCCCTCATGATTATTTTTTCTAAGTGTTTTGCCATCTATCTTGGTCAGTGCTCTGAAATAATCAAGATCACTTTGGAACTGAATAAGAAATCAGGAGGAAGCATCAAGAGATCTGTGTGTTTTACATGTTAGAACTCTGTTGCTGTTTATGTCTGTTTTTAGAGTTGGAGTAATCTGCTGACCATGGCTACCATATTCAAGGAATCAGTGTTCTTATTCCCAACAACGTAGACAGATAAGATATCTGGATGCTTTAATAATCACCATTGATTCACTGTCAGATGGATCCATGCTCTATGACAACTTTTCAATATTACAGACTTTACCAACTAAAAAGGCATTCTCCTCATCCTGTGTACAGAAAAAAACATTGGTGAATGGGGATGACAGCCAGAAGCCCTGTGGCAAGAAAATAAATATAAATGTGCCCTTTCATGCTATGTAAGAACTCCTGTGCTAGAGGTGGACTCTTCAGTGTGCCTTATTTGGTTTTCTGATTGATATCTAGGCCTACAAGGCAGCTTTGTGGTAGGACCAGAGGGCACCATGAATTGTTTTGCTTGAAGCATGGAGTTCAGCAAACAGACCATTCAGGAATAAGATTCAGTATTGGTCAAGGACACTGGACTGAGAACCCTAATGAGACGAGAGATGTGGCCGCTTCTGAGACTGGTTTCCTAAGCAGAGCGATTGAGTTCCACCCTCATGGGTGACCTCTGGCCCAGTTTGGAACAGAGCTTCCTGCACTTGGCAATGGCAGAGAGGAGTTAGTAGGAAGGACTTAGAACTATGCCTTTATTGACTGCATTAATCCTTACAGCTGTGTTCCTCAACTTCCTACTGACTTCTTTTGTGAAACAAACAAGTTCCACTCCTCCCTAACAGAGAACATATAGTAATTACATTCATCTTCATTCACAACAACTCAACTCATACTGTAAAAACTTAGATAGTGCTGTTCGAACTTTTTAATTCCTTGTCAAATGTGGTTGCAAGTTCATTGAACGTAGGAAAAGAGTAGCCAAGGACTTTAAGTTAACATTTTTTCAGACAATGGAGAATAAACAAAGAAGTTATTTTTGATGTCTCTACCATGCCCTCCAAATACAATGGTGGATATTTTTCCTCTATAAACTCCTTTCCTGTATAAATGGTACTTAATATTTTTGGAAGGGTAAAGATATGATCATATCTTTTTTCTCCAGTCCAAAGATAACTAGATTTCCCTCAGACTGTAAGTAATTTAGATTTGATACTCTTTCCAGAGAATTTCGGGAATGACAAGTGGTAAGGTACTGCGGTGTTTTTACTTTGGAACATGACAAGCCTTAAAATCAAGGGAGAAGAAAGGCTGATTGTGATCTTTGAAAAGAGGGCTTTGGTATATAGCAAAAAGCATGTTAGAATAACTAGAAGCCTGGGTTAACTGCATGACCACAAGGCTTATCAGTGCATCTGTGTCCTAATAGGTTAAATGAAGATAATATTGAACTTGTTTTGTTGTAAGGATGCCATCTGTTTGCAAACTGGAAAATCATGGTAGATGTTATCCATGTGGCTTAGTTATAATGGAGAAATGGTCTTCAGCTGTGTGATGATCCTCTTATAAATGAGTAGACTAGATCAACATTTAGTTTCAGGTTCTAGCTTGCCCATAATTTTCCTGGCTCCTTTTCCAAATCAAATGTGGCAGCAGTTGTGACTGAATTAGTTTAACTGCTCAGACACCTGCACTCGTTTGGTCACCCTAGTCTCTTTTCCAAGGCCGAGTGTTGTGATCACTTATTCTCGTCAGCGTTGGCTGCTGTTATTGAGCACTAATAGGGCATCAGCTTGTCTCTCAGCAGCTCCAAGGTCAGCACCCTGTCATAAACCTACCAAGTCAGGAACACCTTCCAGGCTTTCTTTTCTCAGACACTGGGAGGAAAAAAAAAAGATGCTCAGGGCTGGGAATGAGGAGCTTCAGCCCTGCACAATCTCTACCCTTTGCTTTATCCCTCAAAGGGATAAGGAATGTTGTTATTGCGGCTATGGCCACTCCTCTCTCCGTTTGGTCTCAGGGTAGATTGGATGCAGTGTATATGGCCTTATTGGTTGTTGAAACACTGATATTCTTCTATAATGGTTTATAAATAACTGTTGCCTAGTGCTCTGAGTAAGTTACACTGCCCAGGTGGTATTATCAATTCCCTCCCTTATCTCCAGTAATGAAAAGCTCAGCCTGACATTGTAGGAGGTCTCCAGAACTTTCTGGTGGCCCTTTCTGATTGTGAATGGTGATTTGAATACCTCTTCTTGCTGTGTCCTGTGGCTTTCAGGATAATGCAGAAAATATCAGGATAATATAGAGCATATATTCCTTTCCACTTGAAAATGTTTAATTTCCATTCAAGAATAAATATTGATCAAGAGCTTACCATGTCCTAGGCATTATTCCAGGTACTGGTGATTTTTCAGATCTACATCTTGTTGTTATCACAGGAGAAGACTTTGGCTCAGTCCACCCTGAACCAAAGGGGGGAAAAACTTTCACCGATATTTATAAATCTGCTATTTTCTACTGATTATGATAACCTTTGCTGCATGACCAATCACATTCATTAACAGATGAGGTCGGAGGACAGCTTCACTTGGACCTGTATTTCCTTCATCTGTGAAATCATACTTTATGTGAATTTATGTTTTGAAAAGTCTAGGTTGTTTAAAATTTACATATGATACCGAAGTGAAGAGACAGGAACTTAAAGCCCTATTTTCCTGGGAAAATGTGAAATACAGTGGATGTGTTCCAAAGCTCTTGTGGGGAACAGAAAGATAGCTATTATGCATCCTCTGGGCAATGCAACATTAATTGCTTCCTTCAGAAAACAAGTCATATCCTTTGTTCAACCTCAGAAAACTAGAAGTATGGTTATAAACACATTTAATAAGTTTCCTGCCTGTCCTCCTATTTCCCTCTTTTTTTTTTTTATAGTGCTAGATTTGTGTAAAAGTAATACTCCTTAACACTCTGTCACACTTGGGCAGACACCTTGTGAATTCAGGTGCCATGCAAATTCCAGGTATATTGTGAGGTCTCTGAGTCACTTGATAAGATTTGTATACAGTTCATACCTAATTAATATATGATTAAATGAATACCCAGTAAAATACAAACTAAATTGGCTTTCTATCCACAAACAAGGTTGCAAGAAGAACTTATAAAACCTGCACATAGGTAAAAAGAGCTTTGTCACAATGAGTGTGTTTAGTCATAGATTTTGTTTTAAGATTGGAAATATTCTAGTAAAAGAAACCGTTAAGAAGGCTATGGAAAACAACTGGACTATCTCAAGTCCTCAGAGGCAACATTATGATCAAAACCTTTGGGTTATAAAGGTGTGTGCAGGGGAGTGAGGGGTGGGGGAGAGAAGGAATGGAGAGAAAGAGAGACAGAAGCAGAAAGAAAGCATGCACACTCAAGTCTCCTTCATATAAGCCTGACTTCCTGAATGGCTGCGGGAGCACTGGCCATGGATGCCAAACACTATGATATCCTTTGCATTTTAGAGTTACAGAACAGCGCTGAGTATTCTCATCTCTCTCTGTTTGAATATTCAGGATGTGTCTTTATGACACAACAATTTTAGCCATGTTTATCCAGTGTTTTTCTTTTTCTCAAAGGGAATACTATTCTTTTGCTCTACAGTTTACACAATGTTCCTGTCCCCTGTTGCATACAATCCTTACCTCATAGTTAGTGTAGATCTGTTCGGGTTGGTCATAAAGCTACCAGTAAGCATGGGGGCTTTTTGGCTCCAGATGGAAGATAACAATTGAGCTCATCCTGGAGCTCAGGGTTAGAGGAGGACAAAGCAGGACAGCTGAATTTCTGGGGTTTTGCCAATCATAGCATCCTTCGCCGATTGGATTGTTATTGGGAATCTTCCGATTCAGACATATAACATCATTGTCCAAAGCCTCACAAAATCAAATGTGGTATGAAATTTTTGCTACATCATGCTACAGCATGGCTCTTGTACTAGAGTTAAGGAATAGATATATTTATTGTCTCAAAGAGCCATTCTTGTGGGACCCAGAAAACGGTTGTGATAAAATTGAGTTATGCCATAGACTCTTCCAAATACTCTATGCAGCCAAGGCTTAGTTACTTCAGTTATAACCAGTGTGACTGCTCTCTTCAGAGGACTCTAAAAATTAGAGAATCATTAAGAATTTGCAAACATAGCCTCATGGAAATGTCTAACATATGTCAAATATAAATGTTCTTTCTCTGGTAGGAGAATGAGAAAGAAGCATATTTTATTGGATTCTTATGACTGCTGAGAGCTTGATCAGATTGTGAATGCTTGGCTTCCATTCACTGAATCACAAAATCTCACAACTGGCAGTGGGTACCTTGAGAGCATCTGGTTCAAATAACTTACATTGCAGATGAGAAGAGGTTCCGATATATCAAATTACTTGCCTAGGGTCATACAGCTTGTTTATGGCAGTGTCAACGCTAGAAGCCCAAGTTTTATGATGCTGTAACTAGTTTCTTTCCTGGAAGACCAGATGGACCTATAACCTGGAATTAGTATCTAGGAGAAAGATGGTAAAAATGTCACCCTGAGTCTTGACTGTTTGGTAGGGAACCCTAACTGACTGGTAGGGAATCCTAACTGACTGAAGCAGGATTTTGGAGCCACATCCAGGCTTATCGTAAACAAGCTCCCAAGGTTAAATACAATTTCTATCATGGAGAAAAAAAGGGAAGAGAGACCAGATGCCACATGTTTCTGATGTAAGAGCACCCAGTTTTCTTATCGTCATTTTCAGATGTGTTTAAAATATATGTGATAATTGTAGGAATTGATTTTATAAAATTTTAATGAGGGGGACTGCAAGGAATAAGTGTCAACTTAAAATTGGTGATAAAGTATTGTCATGTCAACAGGTGGCAGCTATTTGCTCCAGCTTGTGCTGGGAACTATGGGAGCTACAAAGAGAGCAGAGGAAAAATGCTTATTTTCTAGTAACCTATCCCATAGCAGAATGAAAATCATTTAGTCATCCTAATGGTATCATGGTAGTTTTATAGCAACACAGTTCTTTACATTTTCAAATTGCTTCCAATGAATTGTCAAATTATTTTATATAGGGAGGACAAAGGAATATAGGATTGCTTAAATTTCATGGTCGTCTAGATTTTTGTGGCATTTGTAGATATTTTAGGGGGAAAAAAGCTTTGAAGGAGAGAGGAGGAAGGGAAGTTTGCTTAAAGTATTCAAATGAGAGCTTCCTCAATAAAAAAATGCCTAACTGGAACCAATAAATTTATTGTACACATTTGATTTCTCAAAAAATTGCTTTAAAATTCTCTTCATATCTCATGGTTAGTTGCTTGGCAGTCTAAGCTATGGAGTGGCACGATGCCTTTAAAGTTCTCAACATGTCTAAATGAGAAGCCGAAGTTCAAATAAAGCCATCTGAGCATTATTTGAATCATTTGAAATGTCTGCAAATAATTCTCTGTGCTGCTGATGTCTGTCTTTCATTCAGTGAACAGAGAAAAAGAAAACTCAATTGGGTCTACATTTCATTTATATTCCACTGGATGGGAAAACTTCCTACTGCCTGAAAAGCATGTCAATACTAAAATATGCCACAGAATGTATTTCACCAGGACTCATCATCACTGGGATCTTCTCAGTGGCCAGAATGTTACAGGGAATGGCACTACAATCGGTCAGTGTCTCCTCAAGTGGGTCCAGTAGATTCATGTTTCTCAAGATATTGTTCCCAGAATCACTTGGAGTGCTCTTCCTGCTGAAAAGTTTAAGATTAAATTCACTGGATCAGAACCTCTGAAGGTGGCTTCTGGGAATTTAACATAATACCCCCAGGGGATTCATGTAGCTACTAAAGTCTGAGAACCATTATACTAATGTCTCCTGATATAGTTTGAGAGATCCCAAAGATACTAGCCAGGCTCTTGTCTTCCCTAATAATATGATAAATCAGAAAAATGGCCAGTTTTCTGTGTGTTCTAAAGCCTATAGTTGTGAGGCTGGGCATCAGTGAACTAACAGAACCAGAGGGGTCATATTTTGTTTCCTAAGATCGCCTCTTCAGGTGAGTAGAAGCATGCTTTTACCCTGAAGCAAGATATGAAGTAGCAAATCATAGTCTCTTATAACACCTGTAATCACAGATTTCTCTTTTCTTTGAACCCTGGCCACTAAACATTCTTGGTATTATAGGCAGATAGGAGAGAAATAGATACACAGAAAGACGGATAAACAGATACCTTATATCTACTACCAGTGACAGAACTTATTTTGCAACCCAGAAGCTAAACTCATTAGTTTTATTTTGTGAGGATTCGTTTGAATTGCCCACTACTTTTTTTAAGAGAGAGAGAGAGAAAGCGCGCGTGCGTGCGTGTGCGCGCGCGTGTGAGCGAAAGAGCACTTGTGTCGGAGGGGGGTGGGTGGACAGAAGGAGAGGGAGGGAGAGTGTCTTAAGCAAGCTCCACGCCCAGTATAGAGCCCAACACAGGGCTTATTCTCACAACCCTGAGATCAAGGCCTGAGCCAAAGTCAAGAGTCACATGCTCAACGGACTGAGGCACCCAGGCACCCCAAATTGCCCACTGCTTTTAAAGGGAAGTTGTCACACTCTGCATATCCTGAATTGTAGGGCTCTTTTCATATTTCTTTCTTCATTTTTCTTCTTTCCTGTTACTTCTCTGTTACTGAATAATATTGTATTGAACCAAGGAACCTACTTTGTGGCAAAGACAGCATATGGTAGGGTTCTTCAGAGAAACAGAACCCAGAGGGAGTGTGTGCGCACGTGCATGTGTGTGAGAAGTTGGTTGATTGATTATAAGGAATTGGCTCACACAATTATGGAGCCTGGCAAGTCCAAAATACGCAGAGCTAATGTCCTAGTTCAAGAATGAAAGCCAGCAGACTGCTATAGGACACCAGGAAGAGCTTGATGCCCCCGTTTGAACAACTTCAGGCAAGAAGAAACAGTGTTCCAATTTGAAGACGATCAGGTGGTGGGAGAATTATCTCTTACTCAGTGAAGGGTCACCAGCTTTGTTCTAATCAGGCCTTCAACTGATTGGATGAGGCCTACTCATGTTAGGAAAGGCAATTTGCTTTACTCAGTCTACTGATTCAAATGTTAATCTTATCCAAAACACCTTACAAACAGAACACAGAGATATGTAGAATAATGTTTGAACAATTCTCTGGGCACCCTGTGCCCAGTGAAATTAATGCACAAAAGTAACCATCACATAGAGTGTAGCAGTAGGTGTATAACTATAGGATCTACATACACACAGAAGCCATCAGCTATGTAGAGTGATAGATGATCTTTGGATGAAATAGATGAGGCACCAGCTTGAAGATGATGCTCTGCAAAGACAGAGTACAACCTTAAATCAGTGATCTTTACGTAGTGCTGTGTTCTCAATAGACTATCTGGGTGCAGAGACGAGTGGTGTTTTCAGGGATCCATGCTTTCTAGCTCTTAAACTTTGGGAATTTTGGTTTAGAAGTACTGGTTCCTATAGGACCAGATGCTGAAAGACCCCTATTAAACTAGTGTATTAAACTCCTATTAAACATTGTTGCCTTTTGGTCACTTCAGACTCCTTATACCAAAAGATCAACAGGTTAGGAAAGAAGTCAAGTGAAAGATAAATGATCCTATTAATCAGGTGTAAGTGGGTCTCCTACTGGGACAAGAAGCCTTACATGGAAGCAAGGAAGAATACATTGACAACCGTGTAATCCACTGGAATATATCTCAGTACTACCCTGTATGATTTTTATGGCAAATGGCTAAGTGCAGGAGTCACAGTATGAAAGGGAACAGTGACAATGGTCTCAGACCATTTATGAATGAGAGTCTGGGTTCCCTCAATAAACAGACTGATGTAATAAATGAAACAGCTCTGTTCATATCTGTAATCCAGAGTTCTTAATGCAAATGTCACATATTAAGGAAATGTGGAAGTAGCCATGCCCTAAGTAAATCTCACATGGTTCATAGAGTACTCAGGGTTTTTCTCTAGGCCATTCTGAACTAAGGATTTGCTTAGGTTTGTACAAAAGATGGATTTTGGAGCTATTGCTGGGTTCGATTTATGTGTCCAAAATAGAGCAAGCTCTCTTGCCAGAAGCATTTAGAAATAGGGATATGGTTTGGCTCTTTCCCAGGGGCTAATTTATTGGCTCTTTATCAAAATATATAGGATTATTTTGTAGTCTCAAAAAGGGAGATGGGCAAATCTCACAGTGTTCGAAGTTTAACAGGTATCTCAAACTGTTTTTCAAATTGACTGCAAACATAAAGTCACAAAGCCTTGAGGCAAATGTAAGCTGAATCTCGCTGACTCTTTTTAAAATACAATACATCCAAATACTGCTATTTTTTAAAATGTCTGAGACAGCTGGAGATATTTCAAGAGGAAAATTGGAAAGATATTTTTTATACCTTTAGGCAAGAGTGAATTATTTCAAGCACCAAGTGGTTCAAAATCCCATTGAGCTCAAGAGGCTGGGCTTTCTTGGATTTCTAGTGGGCACTGCATTTGGCATAATAAACTTCCTCTACTGCTTCATTTCCTCTGCCTCAGATAGCCACATGCCCTCTAACCAGCCCTTGAGACAGACCTCAGTGCTGAATGATGGATAATCGTCATTTTCACCAATTCGCTTTAAGAACTATGTTTAGTTTCCAAGTACTAAAGCAACATGAACGGCTCCCTTAGGAAAACAGTAAAAATACAATCAAAACAGTTTAAATTTCAAAGGTCAAATTCATAATTCTACACTGCAGCCTAGTTTTCTCCCCATAGGCAATGTGGTATTACATACACTATGAAGCACTGCATTCACATGTAAGGATTAGTCATAGGCTGTCAGAGCTGCCAAGGACCTTGGAGATTATCCATTTCTATGCCTTTCTTTTACAGATGAGACACAAGGCTCTGGGGAAGTGATACCAGAATGGAGAGGAAAAGAGACATAAAGTTAGATACACAGAGTACTTAAGTTTGTTTGTAGACAAGTTGTGAGCAGCCTACTTAGAATTCTCATACGCAGTGATTTTCCCCATCTCCTTTCCTGGCGCTCTACCTCTCTGCCCTCATTCCCACCCCAGCCTGCCAACCCTCAACCTTTTCTGGCCTTTCTCAGCAAGCTTACATCTCTGTGAAGGCTTAAGGTGTTAAAACAGTTCTTAACATTTATTAAACGTCTTTTGCATCAACCTCTTTTACATAAAATGGTTGAGAGCAAAGCCCCTCTGATGCTGGCTGGACCTGTAACACAGAAGCAGGAAGCTGATTGTGTCTCCTCTTTATTAATTACCTTGTCTGCTTTTTCCAGGAACAGTGCCCTCCTTCTCTTAGGCAGAACTGAGGTCTCATCATTGTTTTCTTACCTAAATGCAAGCATTGCAATGCCTGGGTTTACCTACTCTAACCCGTCCTGTAACACTTTCTGTCCTTTCTAAGGCTTCCTGAGCTTTCACCCTCTGTCCCAATATCCCAGCACCTCTGTTCCTCTACCTCAACAATATTATTTTCTCAGTGACAAAGTTCATGTTTCATTTTTTTAGTTCAGGGAAGTCTTAGACAAAAATCTCTTGTATTCCTGGACAAAGCTCTGGGGTCTCAGGGTGGGAGACTGGGATCTCTTCTAAAATGGAGGTTTGAGGGGTCCCTGGAAACTTGAGACTTCTGTGAAAAAGATCAAATCACGAGAGGTCTTTTATATGTATTTTTCTAATGTTGCAAATTTTAAATGTTTTGAAGCTGTGATTTCACCACAAAAAATAGTTTCCTATCAGGCATTTTGCATAGGGCAAACAGTGAGATGTACTGAATAACCAAATAAATAGATACATATGTTCTTTTTATAACGCAGACTTTGTCACATGCAAAAGAAGCACTGTTTGGCATTGGTATTAGTTTAATAAAAGAGCTGCTGCAGTGGTCATTACTATACCAGATCCATTTAGGAGGCATGGACTGAAAAGCCTGTGCTCGAAAGGCACTGCCAACAGGAGGGGATACTGTGGATAAAAAACAGGGGCCTTGGAGACAAAAAATCCCAGGTACCAAACCTAATTCAGTTACGTCTTGCCTAACCTTATACAAACAGTGTAACCTCACTGAACCCGTTTTCTTATCTGCAAAATATTTTAACAAAACTACCCAATGAGCTTTATATAAGGATTCAGTAAGAATCTCTATGTAATAATGCTATATGTAAAAAATTTTGAATTTTACTTAGATTTATATTTTATAAAATATTTATATTTTATGTGTAGGCATGTATATTAACATATATATGTTTATGATGTCTATAACATGATTTATAGCCAATAAATGGTAACAATTTTTTTTAATTGTGTATTTTTATTTATTTATTTGACAGACAGAGATCACAAGTAGGCAGAGAAGCAGGCAGAGAGAGAGGGAGAAGCAGGCTCCCTGCCGAGCAGAGAGCCCGATGCGGGGCTCGATCCCAGGACCCTGGGATCATGACCTGAGCCAAAGGCAGAGGCGCCCCGGTAACAATTATTTTAAGTAATCGAAATAAGTTTTTAGAGATTCAAGTTAGCATATACAATGGCAGTGCTTTGACAATCTTAAAACTATACTATTAAACTTTTAAGGCATATTCCATTCTTTTTTTTTCTATCATTATCAATGCCACATTTCAAAAAAAACCAAAACAGCTGTTTTTGCTTTTACGTCCACATCTTCTATTATGGGTAAACAGTCTGGAAGAGAAGATCTGAACCCTAGGAAACTCACAGGCTAGATAATTACGCAGTGAATAACTGAGAGTCAACAGAAATCAATATGGTTTTTTTAAGTGACATCACAGGTTGAGATCACATCTACCAATCAGATCATAATATCATTCAGTAATGCATTTGATTTCAATTAAAATTTGAGGGGTGCCTGGGTGGTTCAGTCGTTAAGCTTGTGCCTTTCGGCCTTTGGCTTAGGTCATGATCCAAGGGTCTAGGGATCAAGCCCCACATCAGGCTCCCTCCCCTGTGGGAAGTCTGCTTCTCCCTCTCCCACTCCCTCTGCTTGTGTTCCCTCTCTCACTGTCTATTCCTCTGTCAAATAAATAAAATCTTTAAAAAATTTTTTTGAGGAAAAGTCAGGCAGATATTTTCATTCACTTTATAGGTGAGAAATCTGAGACTGGATGAGACTGTGATTTGTCCCCAGTAAAAGGGCTTGCTAATGCAAGATAATAGCAGGGCATGAACTCAGATATTTTTGTAAACTTTATTTGAGTTAAAACTTTCCTATAGAAAAGTGTACGTACCTTAAGTGTATAGTGCAAAGGTTTTTCATAAACTGGGGTCCCTACTTCCCAGATCAAGAATTGGAATATAACTAGTACTCGGGGGATCTTTTATGCTACTCCCAGTCACTATACCTCAAGGTAATCAAATCCTCACTTCCATCACACTAATTAGTTTACATTTTTTTAAAAAAGATTTATTTATATATTTATTTGACAGAGAGAGAGAGAGAGAGAGAGCTCAAGCACAAGCAAGGGGAGAAGCAGGCAGATGGAGAGGGAGAAGCAGGCTTCCCACTGAGCAGGAAGCTTGACGCGGGGCTCCATTCCAGAACCCTGGTATCATGACCTTAGCCAAAGGCAGATACTTAACCAACTGAACCACCCAGGCGCCTATAGCTTATATGTGTTAAGAATTTATATAGATTGATGTAAGTGTTCTCTTTTATGTCTCATTTCTTTAGCTCATCATTATGTTTTTGAGATTCATCCATCCTGTTACATGTACCAGTGGTTTCCTTCGAATTCACTGCTGTATAATATTCCATTTATAAATATACTGCAATTTATCCATACTTCTATCGAAAACGTCTGTGTTGTTTATAGTTTTTGGTTGCTGTGAACATTATTGTATATCCACTTTGACGTATATAGGTACATCATTTCTGTTGAGTATATAATTAGAGGTACAGTTGCTGGCCAATAAGGTCTGTATAAAAGAAGCTAGATTTTTTGACTTTGGAATCAATGTCAAGCCATAAGTATTCTCAGCATGACTGGACTTTCTTCTGATACATACAGCAACAGAATGACAAGCTCTGGGAGTGAGAAAGCTAAGATGGACTGAAAGTCTTTTGGATGCTGTTGGCACTGAGTAGTAATGCACACTGCAAGTGCCATACAAACAACAATTAACACAGGTCCTGGAAACCAGTTTCTTATGCCGGTCTGTTGCTTATTAGGTACACCATCTTCAGTAAGTCTCAGAGCCTTCAGAGTTGTTGTTCCCTTTGTTCAAATTGGTCATCCCCTTCCTTTTGTCTTGAGTAACTCCTACCCATCCTTCAGGACTCAACCTAATCTCACTTCTTCAGCACAGCCTTTGCTGATTTCCCCCATCCAGACTCAGTTTGCTGTTACTTTGTTTCTCATAGACACCTGCACTTTCCTTTTTAAAAAAAGTGTATTTATCTTATTTGTACATTTCTAAGTGATCATTTTTCTAAATAATTGGTTTATTTTCTACATCATTAGATGGTAAGTTCTCTGAGGGCAGAGTCATCTTTCTGGCACATCACATGTATTTGAGGTCCCCAACACCACCTTACATTTCAGTAATTTGCTAGGAGGACTCACAGGACCCAGGAGATATTCGTACTCATAGTTATGACTTGTTAGAGTAAAATGCTGCTGAGCCTAATCAACAGAGGGAAAACCAGGCACAAGCTTCCTTGCCTAGTGAATGACACAGGTGCAGCTGATTTCCTTAACAATACACTGTCACAGTATATGTGAAGTGTTACCAACCAGAGAAACTCATTAAATAACAATGTCCAGGGTTTCTTTTGAGGGTAATATGAGGACCCAATGCCTAGCACATACCTAAATCCCAGACTTCCAGAAAGAAAGCAGGCGTTCAGTATAAACCACATGGTTTGTAGAAATAGTCAAGGTACAACGAGCTACTCTTACTAGTTCTGATTGGAAGGAACCATCCTAAAACTCAGGTTCCCAGGTATGAGGAAACCAATTCCTCTAAATAAGGATTTAATTCAGGAAAATATCAGGAGATGTTGGTTAAAAAAAAAAAATTAAATACTCTTTTGACCTTTTTATAATTGCAGGAATTTTAGAACCTTTAAG
The DNA here is from genome assembly GCF_963455335.1 of Martes martes. Taxonomy (NCBI): domain Eukaryota; kingdom Metazoa; phylum Chordata; class Mammalia; order Carnivora; family Mustelidae; genus Martes; species Martes martes. The sequence continues at coordinate 39,602,660 of NC_137899.1, forward strand.
TTGTAAAAATCTGCTAGATTTGGTTGGGGAGATCAATATATAATGTGTCCTAAATTCTAAATTCCTTGACCATGGGATACTTTCTTTCCTCTCTTATTTTTAAGTGATGGGTGTTCTATGAAGAACACACTGACAAATGCTATTCTAATTCCAGCCCTTTCTCTCAGGCCAGTCACCTTCCCACCTCAGTATTCTGCTGACAAGTCTCAGGATGCAACAGTCCAAAGCACGCCTTTCAGGTTTCATAGAACATATTAGAGTTACAGTTGTTTAGCCTATTAATTCTCTTAGTTTCTTCTCAGACACTTGTAATCATGACCTGTAATACCGTGTAACACACATCAGTGATTCTGAATCACAGATAATGGAAAATTAAAGGGGTTAAGCATATATATTCACTGATAACAAGCCAATATTTATTCAGCATCCCACCTTCTATGACCCAATATCTGTTTCTTGGCAGAATTTTCCAAAGGTAACTTAGTTTTGCGAAGGTAACTTAATTGAAACTCATTAGCATGTTACTGACCATACAGCACAAATAGTGTAGAACAGATGTAATTAAACACAGTTCCAGTTGAAAACCTACATTCAGGTCCTTTTCTATTTTCTCCATGGCTTTTGGAGTTGAGACTACTGAGGTGAAGACTGTGTCAAAGAGGTCATAAATAAAGCCACTGCTTTGGATAATTAATGTATAGTGCTATGATACTTTTCAGGTTGAGACTATTAATTTTTGATAAAATGCTATGTATATTCATACAGGAACTCATTTAGAAAAATGGCTTTCATATAAACACTAGAGAAACACCTTATTTTTCTTCTCAGCTTTAATTGAATAATTTTAATACAAGCAAATTAAGTAAAATAAGGTCGAGACTTCTTTGTAAAGCAATAGTTCACTATGTTTAGCTAGATGTATGCTTAATGAAAAAAACCTTAATTTTTTCATAGATGGAGAAACTGAGACAATAGTTGTTTATGAAACAATTCAGACTACATATTTAGATTTCCCAGGCACTTCTGAATGTTAGTGGGCATCAAGTCTCAACCATGAGCAATGAATGCAAACTGTGCCCCAAAGACTAACAGTTTTTTTTTCCCCAATCCTAAAGATAGGGACCAAAGCTTACATTTTTATAATGAGAATAAAAAAGAACTGCCTCAAAAATGGTATTTGGCTGTAATCTCTCTTTTTTTCCACTTGCATGACCTAATCACTTACCAAAGGCCCCATCTCAAATACCACCACATTGGAGATTAAGTTTCAACATGTGAATTTGGTAGTGGCATGTTGGGAGGGGACACAAATATTCAGTCTATAGCAGGAATAGTCCACAGACTTGGTGCATCAGAATTAATTGGTGGTATTTGTTTTAATGGAGGTATATGGAGCGTCATTCCAGATCTGTTTAATCAGAATCGTTGGGCATAAGCCCTAGGGATCTACAGTTTTAATATGCTTTACGTATGATTCTTATCACATAAAATTTGAAAATAACCTTTTTAGATGACCACAGATGGACAAGATCATATGCTATTCCCAGGGCCAGGTTAGATGATTTGTAGCCAGGTTTTAAAAGTGGGTGTGACTTGAGAGTTAAAACTGAAAGGAAAGGACATTCTAGTTGGAAACAGTGGCATGGGTGGACACACAGAGGTAGAAAAACAAATTATATTTATGGAATGCTGAGAAGATAAGTTGGTTGGAGACAAGGTAGAATGTAGGGGAGCAGTGAAGAGAAAACTGAGAAAGTCACAGCAGTCAGACTATGACTGGTTGTCTTACTGGAAAGCATCCCCTTCCCATAACCAAGAAGATACAGAAGATCCCTTGGGTATAGTTGACGTAGGCAAATAAGCAAACTTTATAGGTTCAAAGACAGAGATTCTGTTTAGGGGGGGAAGTGAGGAGAGGAGAGTTTTCTGCAGAGTATGTCTTGCTTTGTTTTGAATTGTCTGTTTACTTATTAATATTCAGCCTTGATCCAGAAATTTAGGAACAAGCTCTGATGATCTAATTTTGTTCACGGAATTAATAAGTGAGCTTTGTTGATACGTCTGCATTCTAACATCCTCTGATAAAACACTGCTAATCGGCTGCTGTGGCCAATGAAGATAAGCATACAAAGACTGTGATGTAGTTGCCCTCCCTTTTAGTAATTAACTTTTGAATTTGTCGTGCTTTTTAGAGTCTAAAATAAAATGGTAGGCAGTGAAAGTTTGATCATCAGTCCCATTGAATAGTGCCAATGAACAGTTGATCTTGCTATCCTATTTACTATTTTTTTTAAAATTTAAACTTCTGATCCTGTCAAACTCTACATTTTTATGCTTTTTCACTCTTAAACTGCTTTAGCTCCAGATTCAGGAATGTTTGCGGATTACTGTTATTGAGTGCCTGGGTTAAATTTTGAATCAGCCATCGAGGTGGGAGGCTCTCCGCTGTGAGAACAATCTTGCGCAGAGTGACAAGCCCCTGCGGCCGCCACGCTGGAAGCACCCTGAAGCCACACTCGATGATTTTTCCTTCTCAGGTACTTCTTGCATCAAGCTGTGTCTCCATTGCAGTGCTCCCCACTGCCTCCACTGTTCATGGCACACAAGCCTAAACCAGTCTGAGACAAGTTGTTTTTGTTCAGCTGCCAGCATGAGCACGTGTCCTGGGTTGAGTGTGGAAGAGTAATTGAGGGTCATGTCGGTACTGAACATGGCTCCCCGTAGAAGTAATCACCCGTAAGCTCCTCTCGAACTCTCTTGTAAGGAAGTTTTGGTCATGATAGGTTACACTACTGGCCTTTCTACTACGGGATATTAGATATTCAGCACAGGAACCTTTAGGCTTTGGCAACCTAGTATATAAAAATGGCATAGTACATGCTTAAAAAGAGACTCAATTCATCCAGGCTCAAATAATGAGGGCTTGATTTTGGAAGTTTGACCATGAGTGACTGAACTCTAATCCGTGGCAGAGAAGTGGCACTTATCTGATTTGAAGCATAAATAGCGGTATAGGAAATGATTTCAGGTTTAAATTTTGTGGTATCAAATTCAGATTTATCAACAAAATATATAAAACCTCCAGGATGATAAATCTGTGTGAAGCTCAATCAGTAGACCATAGAGAGCACAAATTGAATATCCAAGCCTGAATGCAAAAGTGACTCCACAGCTCCAGTGCTTCATCCCCCCAGCAGAAAAAGTGCAATTGAGCAAGTCACTATGTAGCTGGAGTGACCAGGTCCTTTTCATCACTTTCCGGGATTCTTAGGCACTCTTACCACAGTGCCGGGTTCTTCGGAGCCACTGCCAGCAGGGGTAGAGCCTGGGCCCTGGGCTTCCATGGCATCAGCACACAACCTGGGAATGGCCCAGCACGGAGCACACACCAGGGCTCCCGTGGCTTTGTACTTTTTCTGCTTTCCTACCACAGTTTCACTTCAAATTTCAGATGTTGTTGTGACTGAAACAATTGATGAATGATTTGAAGCCATTTTCGAAAAACATGAAGCAGCTTGTCCTTCTGGTTTAACACCCGAGCTGTTATTTGTAAAAAAACTGCCTTAACCTCCTGATTCTCTCCATATTTTCTCTCTGCCCAGAAGCCACAATCAATGGCAGCAATCTCTCTATGTCTCCTAGTGTATTTATGTCATATCTCCTGCACCAAGCTGGAACGACTCCATTTCTACCTTCATGACTGAGGGAAGTGTGAGTTTTAAAACAGGCGAAAGCCTCCTCAAGAGAGGGTGTTTTCCTTGGTTCTAGTATGTTTTTTTGTTCAGTACTGTCCCTGCCATGCAGGTCATTTCTTTTTTTTTTTTTTTTTTAAGATTTTATTTATTTGACAGACAGAGATCACAAGTAGGCAGAGAGGCAGGCAGAGAGAGAGGAGGAAGCAGGCTTCCCGCTGAGCAGAGAGCCAGATGCGGGGCTGGATCCCAGGACCCTGGGATCATGACCTGAGCCGAAGGCAGAGGCTTTAACCCACTGAGCCACCCAGGTGCCCCCATGCAGGTCATTTCTGCTCCTCTTTCCCTATACTAGAAGAAGCCTGAAGTGGCTCGAGGGAATATCATGCTGTTTAAGATCTGGTGAGCAGGTAGTAGTTGCGCGACTGTGAGCTCATCATTAAACTTGGTCGCATTTCAGTTTTCTCCTCTGTGAGACTAAGACTGGGTATGAGAAGGCTCTAATGTGGTGCACGGCACAGAGCAAGCACTCTACCAATGGCTGTTGATGTCCTCATTATTGTTATCTTTACATATTAGAGAGCCCCCCCCTTTTTTTTTTTTAGAAAAGCTGGACAGCACCTGGAAGTCACCATATCCTCATATCCCCCTACCATAGATCTATAAAATAAACCATCTTGGGCCAGCTGTGGGGTAGATGGAGTCACTGAACTTGTTCTGGCCCCTGAAGCTGTTCCAGAAATCAGGGTTGGGTTGGAAGAAGTATTGGCCAGTTAGCAAACAATCTTCCTCTGTGGTTGGTTGGGTATCTGAATTCCTGGATTCTAATGGTGATATACTGGTAAACCTGATGTTTGGGAGAAAAAGTGGTTTGTAGTGATTGCCAATTTTTGTGGTGTAAATATTCCCACAGTGGCTTATGTCAAGCTTTCAACCCAACATTGCTAAACACAGGGTTAGAAAGAGATGAACACCACTGGTTCCTGTGAATTGCTACAAACCAAGTCTCACACAGTAGTGGTTCTAGACAAGTTCTGTCACTTCCAAGATGTGTTTTGTGAACCAAAAGTTACTGTTCCTCTTGTCCTTTCTGTACAACAAAGTTAAGCCAAACAAAAGTTTCCTAATCTGGATGATAAACAAAAAATATATTCTTGGCTCAAAAAAACTTGGGAAACTGGATTCAGCAAAGTAGGTCAGTTAGAGAGGTTTCTTTATAACAGAATGCCTTAGAAACTTTAATATGACTTTAATATTTATACATAATAATTTATTGTGACTCAGAGGGAGATATACTGTTTACCTTTTCTCAAGCATTTTTTAGTGGTATAGCTATTTACAATAACCAGAACTCTCTACTAGATGACATTCTTGTAGTTCTAAAACCAAAAGGAAGAAAGGAAGAAAAAAGAAAAGAGAAAGAAAGAGCCCTTATAGTTACTACCCTCTTCCTCACTCCCACCTTTTAACTTCATACCTCACTTTTTAAGGTAAGGGAGCTAACCTTTGTTAAGTCCTTACTCAGGGCTGAGTGTGAAACTCAGCTATACCAAGGTTCTCTAAAATGAACAACTATCCTAAAAAACAGGCATTGTTTCCTTCTATCCAATTTCCAGATTAGAAATCTGAGCCTCACTCAGGGTCATTTTGTTTGAAATGAAGGAGGCAACTAATACTGCCAATCAGAAAGGGCCTTTCCCAAAGACACTACTTAAAAACAAAATGAAAGCCACGTTATATATTCATAATCACAATTGAGACTGTAGGTGGGGATCTATTTTAGCAATAGTGACACCTTGTGGCTACATCTGCCTCCGCTTAGTAGCCAGAAAGACGGAAGAAGGGATCCTTTCCTAGGTAGGTCACCCCTTGAGAGCAGTGGAACTGTAGCACAGGAAGAGAGCTCTCGAGAATTTTGTGGATCATCATTTTGTCATTTCAGAAATAACCCAAGATGAAAAGAATCAGAGCTGTCTTTTCTTTTCGTCTCTTTTTTCTTCTGTCCACTTCTTTTCTTTGATTCCTATGATAAACTCAGAAGCAAGTCAATTTGTGTTTAAGTCCTACCCCACCCATAAACAAAACAAAAGAGTACATTTTTAAATGCATAGATGACTCTTTGATGTTATGAAAAACACTAATGGTCCTTAATTTTAATGGACTTTCAGATTCTGGGAGGCCCTCTGTATGTTGCTTTCATGTGTTTTCTGAGAGATTTCAGATGCTTCTTAATGAAATGGAAAAAGACATATTTTTCTAAAGCAGCCAGAGTAATATTAGGTTCTTGGAAGATAACAGGGCTCTTGTCAAGTCATTTGAAGAAATGTCTGTAAAGAAATCTTACAGAGATACGAGGGAAGAAAAGACAGCCCAAACAGAACAATACAATGAAAATGGAAGGAAAACAAAAAAGATTTTCTACTAGCCTTTTATTACAAAATCAAGGCCACCCACTGGATCCTCAGATCTAATAGGGGGGCCAAAACATTGTGAAAAGTTCCATTTGAGGGGGTTGAAGACTAGAAAATTGGAGATGCATGTGGACTTGTTGCAAATTTTCAAGGGTTCAGGTGGTGGGGAGAGGAGGTGTTTAATTTTTCAGAGCCATCGTGACTCACAAGGCAAAATGAAGTAGAAAATGAACATTTGTGACTCATACTTATGTCATGCTGCATCCATATCAGCCCTTGTAACTTCTGTTACGCTAGTCACAGGAAAGAGTTGAATACTGGAGAGTTAGGAGAGTTATTCTAAAGGCCACCTCGAAAGTACTTTGTTTTGTAGGAAAGCTTAGACTAGCTTGGTGGTCTGGTAACACGCCTGTGCCTTATCCCTTTAGTCTGCAGGTGTGAGGATGATGTAGGGAGCTCAGAGCAAGGAGCGGGAAGGTTAGATAAGAAAGTGATGTGGTTTTGGAATATAGGGGAGGTTTGGTGGGTCCAGAGCCAACAGCCAAGAAAGAATTCTTGAGACATCTTTGGTGCAAAAAGGTGGTTTTATTAAAGCACGGGAACAGGGCCTGAGGGCAGAAAGGGCTGCTGCACTGGGGTTTGAGGGATGGCTGATTATATACTTGGGAGTTGAGGGAGGTAAGGAAAACAGAGGTTTCAAAAAGATTTTCATATGTTAAAAAAGACTCACAGGATACCTGAGACCTAGCCATTGTCAAGTTAAGGTTGTTTTTCCCTCTAGGAAGGCACTAACTTTAAGACAGTTGGGAGCTCCCAGGAGGAATGTCACACATGTCCCATTCAGGAGGAGGGAGGCTGTGGGGTATAAGCTTGTGCTTTGTCTTAGCTTTTTGCTCTTTCGTCAAAAGAATGGGAGAAAGGGAGGGAACAAGCAGATATGAGCTCATGAGCTACATTAGAGTTAGGAGATCAACTAGGCTGTTTTCACTGGGTAAGTCTTGTTTTCAACTACCTGGGCAGAAACCCCTCCTCAAATTTCCTGGATAAAGTGGAAGTCAATGAGTACAGGAAGAAGGGCAGGGATTATATATCTCTGAGCTATTTCACATATTCTTTTTTTTATTTTTGGACTAGAATGTTCTTCTTCCAACCCTCATCTCTGTCTCTCTAGCTGAACTTCACCTGACTAGTAAGCTCTCTCATTCACACCATAGCATATCACTTCTCCTAAATAATGGCTTAACAGACACTGCTTGCCAGACCTGCATGAGTCACTGGGATGCAGAGAAAATGAAGTCACCCCCCCACACACACCTTTTTAAGAGCACCCTGGTTGTATGTTGTGGAGAAGGGTCAGTGGGGGAAATTCTCTGATTGTCCTTTTTTTCATAACACACTGCTGCATTTCTCTTGCTATGCTTACTCTTATCCTTCACAACAGTTGCTTTGTCCCCAGAACAGGTCCCAAAGTACCCAAGGGCGGAGGAGACATAGTTTCAATTCTTGCATTTCTCTCTCTACTCTCCCAGGGCTGTTGCACATAATAGATACCTACTAAATGGTCATTTAATTGAGTTGAATATCCGACTGACTGAGCATTAAGACCTAAAGCTGTTGCTTCCATTCCAGCCTATTGAGATAGAGGTGGTCTTTTTCTGGCTGGCTTTTGGCTGGGGGAAGCCAACGTCCAGCCAGCAGAGATTTAGTAGAAGGGTCACCTGGGAGTGTCATGGGGAAAAAGGTCAATGGGTAGGTAGCAACAATTCTGATTAGGAGGCAAATAGAAAGGGAAGTGGATCCAGCCAAGGGCCACAGCAGGGATTCCGTCTGCCTTTGAGCTTGATCAGACCATTCCTTTCCTCTTCTCATGCCAAGCCCACTCCTCATGCCTAAACCTCTAGCCTGTGCTCTTGGTAGAATCACTCCAGCTGGTGTTCCAAGTATTGGAAGCTGTCTTCTCAAGAGTAATTTGCCTGTATCAAATGTGTAGAACTGGAAACAAGGCAATACATGATAACTTACTTAACACATTTTCAGATGTAACAGCCCCATTTTAAAATAACAGAAAGAAAAAAAGTCTTCATAATTCATCCCTGGAAAAGGAAACTCCTTATAACAAAACACCCAAGCTAACTGTCTGAAGCTGCCATTGCACTGCTCCTTAATGTGGGATAGGTGGAAATGGCGGATGAGGATAAAGAGCACAGCCAGACCCGCTTGTTAGTAGATCCCTGAGGTTACCTCAGAGTGCAGTGTTTACCCATCATGGTTTCTCTCACCCTGATTACAGATTTGCCCTCCAAGATTCCCTTCTCCTGCATCAGGAAAAACACAAACTGATAAAGTTAATTCATTGTATTTTAAAAGAATTTGTGGGATTAGGAGTGGAGTGAAAAGAAATAGCAAGAAACTTTAACCCCACCCTTCACCCCCTGCTATTGTGTCCAGAAGCTATGTGTTCAGCTATTTCTAGCTTCTTGAAGAACACAGTCAGCCCTGCTCTGCCACTGCATTATCCAGCAGTTTCTTCCCTGAATACCAATATATTTGTTCCTCTTTCCCATGCAAGATTCTCAGAGGCATTGTCTGTAGTTTATGGAACATTTTGTATTATTTTAATTGGTATCTAACGATATCTTCAAGATATCATTATATACTTTTCAGATGTCTTGTAATGCTGTTTCTATGCCTTTTAATCATTATTTTGTTTATAAATTGTTATTATAATTAGAAATATTCATTCTAGAAAACTGTGAATCTTGAAAAATAATAAGATATAGTGGAATATGAAACTTGCCCCAAATCCCACCACCTAGAATGGAGAGTTGAAGTTACTAATGTTTCTGGATTCATACTTCAAGGCATCTATTTTCTTCCATATATATATGATATAGATATACATATTTATATATGTATACTTATCTCTCTGTCTCTGAATTTGCTAGATGAACATACCTATCGAGTCTCTGTCTCTTACAGGGTTTTCTAAAATGTACCTTATTGAGATATAGGAACACAGTATTGGGCGCCAAGAAAGGTTTTAAGGCCCCTTTACTCCTGAGACCTCCACTTTGAAGCAAGTTTATGAGGAAGCCACTCCTCAATACAACTAGCATTTAGGAATTTCTTCCCCTATTTAGTTCAACTTCTCACTGGCCTCTTTATACCAATGAACAAGTTGTCAGGAAACAAAACTGCTATGAATGAACAAAGTGACAGGTGCATAAAGTACCAGAATATCTCAAAGTTCATCAAAAATACTGCCTCGCATATGGAAATGCAATCCATTTTTCCTTCCCAATGAGTATATGCCAAAAGAATTTTCTTATCAAATATTCATTTTGAGATAAGGAGTAGTGAGACAGAGATCTATAAGCATTTGATTTTGGATGGGTTTTGTGTTTTGTTTTTTTTTTTTTTTGAAGGTTACTTTGGTGGAATTGCCTATCTTAAAGCTATGACAGCCCTTTATCAGAACACAATGAATGTAAATGACAAGCAGTCATGGCTGAGAAAAATTTGCAGTCATAGGAAAAGGAAAAAAAATGTACAGAGATACGCTGTAAGAGCAGACTGGGTAATACTGGAGAGTCTTCTCTTCTAGTTAGCTCTTAAAGCGAGGGTAGTTTACTTTTTCAGGCTTTTTAATCAGAGTTTTTCAAATTGTCAGGGAGGGAAGAAGAATAAGTCTTCCACAGATAGCATTCCTGTCCTTAGGTTTATTATTATTAACATATATAGTCTTACTAATAGTATCATAGAATATAGATTCTGGAGAGGGGATATAGGAATTAAGTTAAGGAAATAGGTTTTTATGATCTCAGCCTAAGGCTGAATCCAGGTTCCCCATATACTTATTGAATTACTTTACCAAGTTGACTGGCCTTGATCTCATCTGTAAAATGGAAAGAAAACTAGTTCTTATTTTATATAATTGCTATCAAGATAAAATAAGGTAATCTAAGCAAATATTTTGTACTTACTGTGTAATAAATGTTAATTCTGTTCCAAAAGCTCTTCCAATAACTGAAGGTAGGAACCTAGCTGATTCAAAGTCTCCCCCACCCTCTTGAGTACAAATATCCACATATCTGGAGCATTTGCAAATTTAGGCCCACAAACTTAAACATATAGGAACAGTTTTCCTAATGTCATCCTTCAGGGCAGTAGATAATTTTATTCCAGTTATTATAGGCTCTCCTTTTTTCCCCTCCTCCCTTGGTTATACCAGACTTTCAAAGGTTTTTGTGGTAGCTAGAAATGGGAATGGGCTGCTGATGTCCGGTACGTCCTGGTTGCTACTGACTTCTCATGGTTTTTGCTGCTGTAACCCCTTGATGTTCCCTGACTTACTGTATCCCTACTCCTTTAGATAGGAGAATCTTAGCTAATGCTGGAAACCCTATGTCAAAGTTCCCTTCCTGAGATGCCTACTCCCTTAGAGTAACAGATAGCTCTATCTCAGAGCCCTTTGTCCTTCTACAAGCCCCCTCTTCTCTCATCTTCTAGAGTTCTAACAAAATATCAACTGATGATGGCTTTCCATATATAGACTGTTTTGGGCTTTTTCTGTCTTTTATCCTTGTCAAATTCTGACTGCAAGGAACCGTAAAGGTTAGTAACTTGCTTCAAAAAAAGGGAGACAGGAAAAGCTTAGGGTGGGTAGGACACAGTAATACTTCAGTTAATTATCCTGCCACATGCATAAGATAACCTTCAGGATTGTTAACTCCAGGGTAGTCAAGTGGGAAATTTCTCTGCATCCAGCCTTGAAAAAAGTACCTTCCAAAGAATGTAGTATGAGAACCCCTCGTGAATGTAATTGTTTAGCCACCTCCTATGCCTTGTAAGTCTGTTCTCCTACCCATGGACTCCCAGCACAGAGAATCATTTCAGTGCTTCTGCTCACTCATTCCTCAGTTGCATGGGCATTTACTTTCATCTTGTCTCTAGCCTCTGTTTCTTAGTTCTCAAGCCCTGAAACAAATGCCTGCTGCCTCCTCCATGCAGTCCTTAGTCATTTTCACATCGTCCTCTTCAGGTATAAGGAATTATTTCTCTCCCCTGCAGCTCTGTATTTATACCACTATTAAGCATTTATGCCTTCTGCATCTTGGACTACTTAGTTTTTGTTTCTGCTTCCACAAGGTCATAGCACCTTGAAAGCAAAGTCTTGACAACTTTTTATTGAAAAGGATTTAATCAATTTACGTTAAGCAGAGTAATAATGTAAGAGAATGGGTTGCTATGGAAGTCTGGTAATTTACATTTAAAAGGAAAGAAGGTGGGGGTGACAGGGGTTAGCATTTGATTTTGTTTTTATGTTTTTGGTATAAGACAATGATTCTCAATCTTGGTTGCATGTTAGAATAATCTACATAATTTTCTGAAAATAGCAGTGTCCAAGCTTCACCCTCAAAATTCTGATATAAATGGTCTGAGGTAGAGTGAAGACTTTGGTATTTTTTTAGAAGCTTCCCAGTATCTGAATGTATGGACAGAGTTGAGAAGCACTGGTATAGAGATTAAAGAGCTAATGGTGAGATCCCTGAATCCCATTTTCCTATCTCCTCAGTTTCCTGATTTACTATCCTTTTGTATTGTGTACATTTTTGAGAGCCAACTCAAATGCTTTGGGGAATAGGCAGAGTTTAAATAATGAAGTCAGATAAACCAGTAGTATCTATCTAGACAGATAAACCAGTAATCACCAATCCAGGCTACTCAATATACTAAGTTGTTTTCATGGAGTCTTAAGGAAAATGTAAAATTTTCAAAATAAATTTTATTTAACTATAAAACTTCCTTATCTCTCTTGCTGTTTCCTTTTGCTAAAGAAGCAGTGGAGGTTTGGCCTGGAGAGTGGGGAGGAGATCCAATGATTTTTATTCTTTAAAAATCATAGGTTATATATCAAAACTTCAAGAAGTTTGGATGTCTTTAAAACTTGTTTAATTTTCCTAATTCTCTTACTACTTACTCTACTTCTGAGTACAGAGTTTATTAATTTATTGACTAAGCTCTTTATGAAGAGAGGAAACCTGCGTCAGGATTGGATTACTGCAATAGCACAGCTATAGTGCTTCTGAAATTGTGAGATGGAAATGAATTGAGTTGAATCACATGGTTCATCCTATGTATTTGGTCAGAACTCCCTGTTATGTAGTCAAGTCTCTTGTTAATAATTAAATATTACAGTAATCTATAATTTTTTCTAATAAAATGTGAGCAGTCATATTAAGGAATTGGGACACCATGAAATCTTTCTAATATAAGTAGAAAAATTACATAAAATCATCTGTAATTGATCAGATCTAATTCCATAGCACCAAAATTTACTACTGTAATTGAATCAGGACATAGATAGGGTGACTGCCTTTTGAGTACTTCAAAACAATCTAAATACAAAAGACCACAGTCTTGACATAGAAAAAGGAAAAACTCTAAATTGAAACTCTGAAGTCCAGTAGTCCTTTGCTTATTAAAGTTTATATTTAAATTCAGTTTCTCCCCGTTTAGGTTGCACAGAATTTCTAACACCTGATGTTTTGGCTTCCTTTCTGACTGTGCTCAAGCATTATCCTAAAAAACTACTAGAAAACAAATCTTTTGAAAACTTAATAAACGATACTTTCCAGAACAAAACAAAGAAAGAAAATGGACTATTTTCCTGCCAGGTACCTCACAGGGATGTAAGAGCTCCAACTTGATCCTATTTCAGGCATGCTGACAGATGATAAGATTGCTGGAGATGTCACAGTGTCTTTCTTTGTGCTATGGTCTCTCCATTTGTGAAATATGAGAGCAGCTTCTGCTTCCCTCCAACTGACATGGAAGTTACACGACACTGAACTCTATTCTTTTTGGTGAAGAAAGAGGAGAGAAGGAAGAGTTGTCTATAGTTTATACAGTAGGAACATCACAAATATCAGAATTATATACATTACAAATTAATAGCAGTTTTTTAAAAGTACATTAAAACCTTTCTCCAGTATGTGACAGTCTTTGTATATGTAAGACTTTAAAGTTACAGTAGCAAATTCAAAGTGAATTCATTTTCTCTCATGTGCTCCATCTTGTAACCTCTAGGATATAGCACATTTCTGTTTCCCTGAATTGCTTTTTTTTTTTCTTTTTCTTTTTCCTTAATTGGCCTCTCTGGATAATTCCATGGGATAAAGAAGAAAATAGTCTCTGGGATTAGTAATACTGAACAGGTGCAAAATGTACCGTTGAAAAGCTAGTTAAACCTCAAAGGTGGAAGCTCCAACTATAAATTAAATGAGAGACACATAGCCTCATCAGTGCCCATATGTTGGTCAACTGGGGATGCTCTTATCAGAACAATCTTTGTAAATGTAACAAGCCTGTTTCAATGCTACCCACAGCATGAAGCTGATTTCTATTTTGCATTGTAATAGATTATACAGCTTCAATTTTCAGTGGACATGCCCTAACATATTGGGTCTCTCAGGAGACACAGCGGTGGCATTTACAAGGAGGGGCAGAGGGCTAAGCAGTATCATGCAATATTTAAAATGTTTTTCCTTGACAACCAGCAAACTGTGATTACCAAATAGGATGATTCGCCACTTCCAGCTGTCAAAAATAATAGCATCTCCTATTAGAGGCTTGTTACAGAATGACCACCCAAATGTCCACTTTCTAAAAGATACGTGTATTCACATATTGATTATAAGATAAAATATTTAACTTGTTAAATATGGGAAAAGATGTTGCTCTATAGATTTTCTTTTTATAGTGAGAACTAGGATAAGGGAGAATGTAGCATCAAGAAAACAGACTCAACACTGCACTACAAAAACGTCATTATAACACTTGCTGCTGTTATATCACCTTTGTTAGAATGGTCTCCAGGTAGTCACTGAACTATGCTGTAAATTAGTTTGTCCAAGATTGAGTGGTTTCCTGGGACTCAGGACTTTCAGTGCTAAGATAAAGAAAGTCCCAAACAAACAGGGACAGGTTGGTGAACCCACTAGAAACTTTTTACTTAACATCAGTGAACACTTTGATCTGAAATAATGTAAGCAGTATAATTACCCAACTGACAGCTCTGCTAGGTGACTCTTCTGGTGGCATTTAAAGGAAGATAAAATAATAGTAGAGTCTCCAAGATTACCCAACTGCTATATTTTGGCAAAAAAGTTAATTAATTTTGTCACTGTTTTCTGAGTGTGTGTACTAAAGTTTGGGTGCCATGATCTCTGAGGTGAGTGGAAAGCCTTAGCAGTATGATTTCATATCAGACAGAAAGTAACCTTCAAGGGTATTGGGTTGGGTTTGACTAATCTCAATTTAGATTAAATTGTTGATGTAAGGGACACCTGGGTGGCTCAGTCGGTTAAGCTGCTGCCTTTGGCTCAGGTCATGATCCCAGGGTCCTGGGATCGAGTCCCACCCACATCGGGCTCCTTGCTTGGCAGGGAGCCTGCTTCTCTCTCCATCTCTGCCTGCCACTCTTGCCTGCTTGTGCGCTTGCACTCTCTCTCTCTCTTTCTCTCTCTGACAAATAAATAAGTAAATAAAACCTTTAAAAAAATGTTGATGTAACAATCTTAGAGTAATATAAGACCAAGTATCACAGACTTGAAAACTGTATTGCATCAGACTAGGATATTCCAACAGGATTTTCCTTTTGGAGGCCATGAGGCAGTCACACACAGTACTGAGTGTCCTGGAAGGAATGGGAATTCCCATGGTCAGTGACCCTGCAAAGTGGCAGCGCCAGGACAGTGAATGAAATTAGAAAGGAGAAATGTGAAATCTAAATCACAGATATGTCTAGAACTCCTGGATAGAAGGTAGTAACATGGATGAGAAGAAAGCTGACCAGGAAGTAGGCAGAGAGGCACATTGAGCTGCCCTAAAGGAGGGTTTATGTTCTGAGTGGGACCATATTTAGCACTTTCCCAGGACATCCATCTTCTGTAACCTCCCACATTTTTAGTAAATCTTGTAAACACCTGCGGTTGGTCCCAGGCTATGAGAAATTAAGGGAAAGAACTATTCCTATATTTGGGATGAAAGGTTAGAGCAGTGTTTCTCAACCTCCTTTTTGTATTCATTATCAGCTCCCTAAGGGGCCTCATTAGGCATTTTTTCCCCAATTTTCTCCTTCCCCATGAAATTTTAATACCACAGATAGACCATATGTATATCTGTTTATATACTATATGCATTTCTGTGCTTTATACATTAAAAGAGCAAGATGAGTAAGGTGTTTTCAGCCCCCCAGGAACCAATTTTCACCCCTGTGGATGCAGTATCACCCCCATAGAGAATGCATGGAGAAGGGATAATAGCTTGAGAGACTTTGCATTCTCAGACTATCAAGAGGTGACCTGCATAGAGCAAGTAACAACTCACTGGGCAGAGTAGAGATTAGAAAGCTGATGAGACCCAAGAAGACAGCCCGGATATGTAGAGCACATAAACATTCCCAAGTAAGAGACTGGATTCCCTGCACATGAAAAGAATGCCAGTTCTAAGTCATCATTATATGATTATTAAAGAAGTGTGATTTCATTGTATAATTATAGGCTGCTAAGGCTCGGGAACATTTGGTTCACAAATGTAAATAAAACATATTTTGAGAAGATTGATGAAAAAGATGGGGTTTAAAATTCTTAGTGAAGATGGAATATCATAAACACTGAACTCCACATACAAAGAGGCAAGCATGATGAAATACGGACAGAACGTAAGAATTAGGATGATTACTGTGTCTAAAAACAAAGGTCAGAGTTTAAGTTATTAACTGATAGCAGTGCTGTAGAGTATCTCAATGGCTAAGTCTAGACTGGTGTTATGGTAAAGAATAAACAGAGATGATAATATAAGAATCAAAATGCACAGCAAAGATGCATCTAGTATAAATTCTGTCTACTTTCTGTCTTTTACAGTCTTTCAGTCTGGAGACTATGTTGCCTTCTTAGCAGAAAATAACATGTTGCACGGGGGGAATGGATTTTGGTCAGGAGATCTGAGCTCTGTTTCCAGGTATGCTGCCCTAGGCCACCCTAGGTTCTTCACTCACTGGCCATGCCCTATAGTCTGTAAAGTGCAGAAGATACAGTAGAAGGTGTCTAATATACTCTTCCATTTCCTACATTATTTGAAGATGTAAAATTATGTGCTTTGCTTTCCTGTGCTTCAGAATATTCAAATATTTGATGAGCAATTCAACAATCAGCCATTAAGTATGTACTAAGGATCTCTTTCCACATTGTACTGAACATTGAGACAGGGCAGGATTAACACAACTCATTTGACTGACTCTCCTTTTCCTACTAATAAATCTCTAAAATTTGTGGTATACTTAGTAATACAGGGAGAAGTAATGCAGTGGCTTAAATTCATACCAAGATGTAAATATCAGATCCTTTCCTAAGAGGAAGGTTTGCCAAAGAGAAAGGGGAGAAAGATTAGGAGACTCAGAACATTCTGACCAGGAGGCAGGACCTGTGAGTAAAGGAATAACTCTCACGGAAGAGAACTTTGCTGCTGCTGCTGCTGCTGCTGCTGCTGCTGCTGCCCTTGATTTGATACATTTACATATATCCTGAGTACCCCATCAGGCTAGTGTGACATGTTTGCCTTGGGTTTTATTATATTCGATGTACTTCTCTGAAGATAGCCTCAAACCCTCAGGCACCATTCCAGTGGGGGAGGGGGAAATGAATTGGCTTTAATTGGTTAAAACATGGAGTACTGAGTCTATGATTGACATGACTTTCAGTAAAATAGAATATATCCAAATTGACAAAGTTTATGGTATAATAGTCTCCCATATATTTCACTTCAAGCTTTTGTTTTAGTTTTTGTGTAACAATAGTGAAAGTTGTATAATTATAGTAGGAGAAAGGAGTTTGCATTTGAAACCAAAAGTACTAAATAACTAGATAAATTATTTTTGACTTGGCATTTTTATTGGTAAATATACCACTGGCCATACTTGAGTTAAAACAAACCAACAACAACTGGTTTATCTTGTTTTTAATAAAAAGCAGCAAAAACACTAACCTAGCTTTTGTATAACTCCAAAATACAACTAGAAAGAAGATACTTTTACTTCACTTTTTTGTTTGGCATGAAGTCTGCAGACCACTATTACAGCCATCTTCTATTACATCCTCCTGCTGTGCACTGTGACCTCCAGGCACAGTGCACAACTGCTTGCTGGTCTCTCAGTCCGTGCCCTGTGTTCATATGGCAAGGTATTTGCCTCTTATCACTTTGTACTACCATTAGCCATGTAACTATCTGTTTCCCCCATGAACTGTGAGCTCCCCAGGGGCAGGGACCATGATTATTCATCTTAGTCTTTCCTGGCACCTGGCACAACATCTGCATAATATATACACTCAATTAGTGTTAATTGAATGAAAGTAAACTACTTTTATTTTCAGTGGCCTTCCATTTATGTAAAGCAGTATAGTTATAATGAATACCAGAATCCTACATGTACCATAACAGCATATCTCGCTAGAAATTTTAAAAAGATGAATTTTAATCAAATACATATTTTCTAACTTACATAAGCATGAGGTGTCCTTAACTTTTTCTAAGTTTCTCAAGCCTTTTTTTATGTGAATATATAGGAAAATGGGGCTTCTGTTAGTTTTTATTTGTTCTGTTTGGTTTTAATTAGCATTGTTAACATAGAACAAAACATGCAAATTTAGGAAACAGATGATGTATTTTTCATTTTTTTTTATCCTCCCATTTGAAGGCCTGTAGATACAGCCGCTTGATGTCTAAATATTTATTTATAAAATGTCAACAGACAGAAAAAAGTGTAATTAGAAATGCTAGTGATTTTAATGAGAACTAACTCTGAAATCTAAGATTAACTAGGTATCAAATACTACAAATAAATACTTATTCTTCTGGACCAATACTTATCTGGATCCAACATTAAACACAGAGCTGTGACAAACTTTCTTATGACATTTTTCTAAATAGTGGATAAAAAGACAAACATAATGAAGGACAAGTGTTAACACTGTGGTTCTGTTCCCCTCCCCTTCACTTGCTCAGTTCTGTATAATTTGTTATTGGTGTAGTGTCCATAGATAGTATCATGCACTAAAGAACTATGATATGGTTTTGAAGAATTGTTGATAATGCTAGCTAAATTGTTAGACAGGGAAACAACAAGCCCAGGGTGGCAGGTCATTTCACAGGTCTCAAAAAGATTGTATTGAAGTAAAGGATCTGTTAAATTATTTTGGAATCTGTTGGTAATTATATAAAGACTCAATTGGTTTCTGAATATTAATATATTAATGGACTTATCATAAAGTTGTAATGTTCAAATGTGTTCGTAATTCACAACTGTACTTCCATGAACAGTTGAAGTGGCTCATTTAAATACTTATGTGAGGTGGTGAGCTGTGAAGTCAGTCCAGAGAGGTAAACAATCATGTAGAGCAGTGGGCAATTTGTCCTCCAGGGGACATTTGGCAAAGTCTGAAGACATTTTTAGTAGTCGCAGCTGGAGTGAGGGGAGCTGGGCAGGTGTATTGTTACTGGTATGTATTAGATAGAAGCCAGGGATGCTGCTAAATGTCCTGCAACTCACAGGACAACTCTTTCTCCATCCCCAACAAAGAATTATCTGCCCAAAACATCAGTAGTGTCAAGATGGAGAAACCATGATGTAGAAAGGGGAACAGTAATTATACCAGAAACCAGGTATAATTAATACAACTAAGCATTAAAGGTATCTTTCAGCTACTTGGTTCTTAAGTCACAATATAGAATATTAATATAAAATGATAATTTTTCAAAGTGTTGAAGTGTTCTCTGTTTTTTGTTTTGTTATTGTTTTTAGATCTTTCACAAAGACAGAAACTCAAGATTAGTTTGCAGGTGTAAAAATACTATATTTTAAGGGTAGAAATTAGTAAACATATAGTGATGATTCTTGAACTTTAGTATACATAAGATTCACCTAAGGAGTTTATTTAAGATACAATTCTGACTTCTTGTTTTGTTTTTTTTTTTAAGATTATTTTAAAATTTAAATGCAGTTAATTAACATATGATGTTATTAGCTTCAGAGGTAGGGTTCAGTGATTCATCAGTCTTATGTAATACCCAGTGTCCGTTACATGACGTGCTTTCCTTAATGTCCCTCACACAGTTCCCCAGCCACGCCACCCCCCCCAACAACCCTCAGTTTGTTTCCTGTGATTAAGAGTTTCTTATAGTTTGTCTCCTTCTCTGATTTTGTCTTGTTTTAGTTTCTCCTCCCTTCCCCTATGCTCCTATTTTGTTTTTTTAAATTCCATATATAGTGAGATCATATGATAATTGTCTTTCTCTGATTGACTTATTTTGCTTAGCATAGCACTGTCTGGTCCCATCCAGGTTGTTGTAAATGACAATATTTCATTTTTTTGATGGCTGAGTTCTACCCATTCATATGTCGGTGGACATCTGGGCTCTTTCCTGGTTTGGCTATTATTGACATTGTCGCTTATAAACACTGGGGTGCGGGTGCCCCTTCATATTGGTATATTTGTATCTTTGGGGTAAATACCTAGTAGTGCAGTTGCTTGGTCATAGGGTAGCTTTATTTTCAACTTTTTGAGGACCCTCCATACTCTTTTCCAGAGTAGCTACACCAGCTTGCATTCCCACCAACAGTCTCTACATTCTCGCCAACATCTGTCATTTCCTGACTTGTTAATTTTAGCCATTATGACTGGTGTGAATGGTATCTCATTGTGGTTTTGATTTGTATTTCCCTGATTGCAAGAGATGTTGAGCATTTTTCATGTGTTTGTTGGCCATTTGGATGTCTTCTTTGGAGAAATGTCTGTTCGTGTCTTCTGCCCATTTCTTGACTGGGATTATCTGTTCTTTGGATGTTAGTTTGGTAAGTTCTTTATAGCTCTTGGATACTAGCCCTTTATTAGATACTAGCATTTGCAAATATCTTCTTCCATTCTTTTGTTGTCTTTTGGTTTTGTTGACTATTTCCTTTCTCTGCAAAAGCCTTTTATCTTGAAGTACCAATAGTTCGTTTTGTGCCCTTGTTTTGCTGTCCTTTGGAGATGTGTCTAGCAAAAACTGGCTGTGGCCGAGGTCACAGAGTTTGCTGTCTATGTTCTCCTCTAGTATTTTGATGGATTCCTGTCTCACATTCAGGTCTTTCATGTATTTTGAGTGTATTTTTGTGTATGGTATAAGAAAATGGACCAGTTTCATTCTTCTGCATGTAGCTGTCCAATTTTACCAAAATCATTTGTTGAAGAGACTGTCTTTTTTCCATTAGATATTCTTTCCTGTTTTGTCGAAGATTAACTGACCATAGAGTTGAGGGTCCAGTTCTGGGCTCTTTATTCTCTTCCACTGATCCATGTGTCTGTTTTTGTGCCAGTACCATACTGTTTTGATGATTACAGCTTTGTAATAGAGCTTGAATTCCGGCATTGTGATGCCATCAGTTTTGGTTTTCTTTTTCAACATTCCTGTAGCTATTCAGGGTCTTTTCTGGTTCCATATAAGTTTTAGGATTATTTGTTCCATTTCTTTGAAAAACATTGACGGTATTTTGATAGGGATTGCATTAAATGTGTAGATTGCTTTAGGTAGCATAGACATTTTCACAATATTTCTTCTTCCAGTGCATGAGCATGGAATGTTTTTCCATTTCTTTGTGTCTTCTTCAGTTTCTTTCATGAGTACTTTGTAGTTTTCTGAGGTTCTTTGCCTCTTTGGTTAGGTTTATTCCTAGGTGTAATTGTAAATGGGATCAACTCCTTAATTTCTCTTTCTTCTGTCTTGCTGTTGGTGTATAGAAATGCAACTGATTTCTGTGTATTACTTTTATATCCTGACACTTTGCTGAATTCCTGAATGAGTTTGGGGGTGGAGTCTTTTGGGTTTTCCACATAGAGTATCATGTTATCTGTGAAGAATGAGAGTTTGACTTCTCTTTACTGATGTGGATGCCTTTTATTTCTTATTGTTGTCTGATTGCTGAGGCTAGGACCTCTAGTACTAAGTTGAACAGCAGTGGTGAGAGTGGGCATACCTGTGGTGTTCCTGACCTTAGGGGAGAAGCTCTTGGTTTTTTCCCATTGAGAAAATATTTGTTGTGGGCTTTTCATAGATGGTTTTTATGGTATTGAGGTATGTACCCTCTATCCTTATGCTGTAGAGGGTTTTAATCAGGAAAGGATACTGTACTTTGTCAGATGCTTTTTCTGCATCTATTGAGAGGATCCTATGGTTCTTGTTCTTTCTTTTATTAATGTATTATATCACATTGATTGATTTGTGGATGTTAAACCAACCTTGCAGCCCAGGAATAAATCCCACATGGTCATGGTGAATAATCCTTTCAATGTACTGTTGCATCATATTGGCTAGTGTCTTGGTGAGAATTTTTGCATCCATGTTCATAGAAAAAGTTTGTTAGTTTTTCTTGCATTTCTGTTTTTTGAAATAGCTTCAGAAGAATAGGTATTCATTCTTCTTTAAATGTTGACTATAATTCCCTTGGGAAGCCATCCGGTCCTGGACTCTTGTTTGTTGGGAGATTTTTGATGACTGCTTCAGTTTCCTTGTGGTTATGGGTCTGTTCAGGTTTTCTATTTCTTCCTCTTTCAGTTTTGGTAGTTTGTACATCTCTAGGAATGCGTCCATTTCTTCCAGATTGCCCAATTTGTTGGCATATAATTGCTCATAATGTTCTTATAACTGTTTGTATTTCTTTAATGCTGGTTATGATCTGTCCTCTTTCATTCATAATTTTATTATTTGGGACCTTCCTTTTTTCTTTTTGATAAGTCTGGCCAGGGTTTTATCAATCTTACTAATTCTTTCAAAGAACCAACTCCTAGTTTCCTTGCTCAGTTCTACTCTTCTTTTGGTTTCTGCTTCACTGATTTCTGTTCTAATCATTATTAATTATCTTCTCCTGCTGGATTTAGGCTTTATTTGCTGTTCTTTCTCCAGCTCCTTTAGATGTAAGTTTAGTTTGTATATTTGAGACCTTTCTCGTTTCATGAGAAAATCTTGTATTGCTATACACTTTCCTCTTAGGGGACTGCCTTTGCTGCATCCCAAAGATTTTGAACAGTTGTGTTTTCATTTTCATTTGTTTCCATGAATTTATTTAAATTCTTCTGTAATTTCCTGGTTGACCCATTCATTCTTTAGTAGGATGCTCTTTAGCCTCCATGATTTGAGTTCTTTCCAAATTTCCTCTTGTGGTTGAGTTCCAGTTTGGAAGCACTGTGGTCTGAAAATATGCAGGGAATGATCCCAGTCTTTTGGTACTGGTTGAGACAAGATTTGAGACCCAGTATGTGATCTGTACTGGAAAATGTTCCAGGTACATTTGAGAAGAATGTGAATTCTATTGGCTTAGGATAGAATGTTCTGAATATATCTATATCTATGAAGAATAGATATGGATATGGAATGTTCTGAATATATTTATGTATAAAGTCCATCTGGTCCAGTGTGTCTTTCAAAGCCCTTGTTTCCTAGGTGATCTTCTACTTAGATGATCTGTCCATTACAGTGAATGGGGTGTTGAAGTCCCCTACTATTATTGTATTATTATTGATGTTTTTCTTTAATTTTGTTATTAGTTGGTTTATATAATTTGCTGCTCCCATATTAGGGGCATAAATATTTACAACTGTTAAATCTTCTTGTTTGATAGACCCTTTAATTATTATATAGTGTCCTTCCTCATCTCTTATTACAGTCTTTGGCTTAAAATCTAACTTGTCTGATAAAGATTGCTACTCCAGCTTTCTTTTGATGTCCATTGGCATGATAAATGATTTCCCACTCCCTCACTTTCAATCTAGAGGTGTCTTTAGGTCTAAAATGAGTCTTTTGTAGACAGTCTGTTGATGGATCTTGCTTTTTTATACAATATGACATACCCTGTGTCTTTTGGTTGGGGCATTTCGCTCATTTACATTCAGAATAACTATTGAAAGATATTAATTTAGTGCCATTGTATTGTCTGTAAAGTGATTGTTACTGTATATCGTCTCTGTTCCTTTCTGGTCTATGTTACTTTTCGGCTCTCTCTTTGCTTAAAGGATAGCCTTTAATATTTCCTGCAGGGCTGGTTTAGTGATCACAAATTCTTTTAGTTTCTCTTTGTCTTGGAAGCTTTTTATCTCTCCTTCTATTTTGAATGACATCCTAGTTGGATAAAATATTCTTGGCTGCATACTTTTCCCATTTAGCACCCTGAATATATCATGCCAGTCCTTTCTGGCCTGCCGGGCTTCTGCGGATATGTCTGCTGCTCGTCTAGTATTCCTACCCTTGTAGGTTATGAACCTCTTGTCCTGAGCTATTTTCAGGATTTTTTTTTGTCTCTGAGATTTGCAAGTTTCACTATTATATGTTAAGGTGTTGACCTATTATTATTGATTTTGAGGGGGTTCTCTTTGCCTCCTGGACTTGAATGCCTGTTCCCTTCTCCAGATTAGGGAAGTTATGTACTATAATTTTCTCCAGTAAAACTTCTGCTCTCCCCACCCCTTTCCTCTTCAGGGATCCCAATTAGTCTAATATTGTTTTGCACAATAGTATCACTTATCTCTCAAATTCTTCCCTCATAATCAAGTGGTTGTTTATCTATATTTTTCTCAGCTTCTTTATTCTCCATCATTTTGTCTTTTATATCACTAATTCTTTCTTCTGCCTCATTTATCCTAGCAGTTAGAGCTTCCATTTTTTATTGTATCTCATTAATAGCTTTTTGATTTTGACTTGGCAAGGTTTTAGTTCTTCTATTTCTCCGGAAAGGGATTCTCTTATGTCCACTATGGTTTTTACAAGTCCAGCTAGTATTTTTAAAATTGTTATTCTGAACTCTAGTTCTGACATCTTACTTATATCCATACTGATTAGGTCCCTGGCAGTCAGTACTGCCTCTTGTTCTCTTTTTTAAGGTGAGTTTTTCTCTCTTGCCTTCTTGCAGAAAATGGTTGCTTTTCTATTTGTAGAGTTGCAGCAATTTTTTTCTTAGATCTCCAGTTGAGTTCACAGGTGCTCAGAATGATTTGATAGCTATCTAGCTGAATTCCTGGGACAAGACAAAACTAAGGTCTCCTACTCCTCCGCTATCTTGGACTCCTCCTCCTCTAGGAATTCTTGTTGAAAAACTTTTATTTAGTGGTCATTGGCTCTATAGACCGTATTTTTAGAAATATTGATTTAGTGGAATAAATCACTAATGTCAACTTTAAACCAACGTTTTCCAAACCTGTACCACAAGTATTTTCTGGGGAATGTTTTAAAATATAAGATATAAAACATAAATGTATTGAAGTTATTCCCAGAAATATTGATTCAGTAGATCTTGGGTTAGGACTTATATAACTCTGTATATTTTAAAGCCCGCAAGTTGATTCTCTTTATCAACCAGGGAATACATTTGCCACCACAGTCTATTATTATAATATAATTTGGCATAAATTCATTTTTGACAGAAGCTAGATGAAAATCTATTCAAAACTAAATTTCTGGACAGTGTGAGGGCTACATATAGGATGGGCTTTTGATTTATATTTAAGCCACAGTCTCCCAGTTCTCCAGCTATGTGATCCTGAGTACTTCATTTAACCTCTCTAAGTTTCCTTTTTGGTAAAATGAGAGTAATGATATCCACTTTGCACTGACTTCTGTGGATTGGTTGGCAAAGTACCTGGCATAGAGTAAACACTCAATAAATAACTGTAAGCTTTAAAGCAAACTAGTTGTCTAGATGTATATAGATAAAGCTAATATATAGATATTTATATGTTAGGTATTAGTTATTTTAGTATTATATTAGCACTCTTCATAAAAATTAAAGAGCTTTAAAACTATATCCTTGCCTAGAGAGTTAGATGTCTCTATCAAATATATAAGCTATGAGAATCACTCCCTAGAAAATACTCCCAACATATTTACAAATCAGTTTGCATACTTCAACTTCAGCATAGACTGTGGACAAATGAAGTAGTAATTAGTCCCTAAAATAGTCCTTAATGATCCCTGCCTCTTAGTGTTCACGGCCATTTATTATCCCTTTCTCTTGAGTGAGCTGGATTCATTTCTAATGAATAGAATCTAGGAGAAGTGATGAGATATCATTTCTTTTTCTTTTTTTTTTTAAAGATTTTATTTATTTATTTGACAGACAGAGATCACAAGTAGGCAGAGAGGCAGACAGAGAGAGGAGGAAGCAGGCCCCCTGCTGAGCAGAGAGCCAGATGGCGGGGCTCGATCCCAGGACCCCGGGATCATGACCTGAGCTGAAGGCAGAGGCTTTAACCCACTGGGCCACCCAGGTGCCCCTGAGATATCATTTCTGAGATTAGGTTACAAAAAGGCTTCTGTTTTAAGTGTCCTCTCCTTTGTCACTTGCTCCAACAGAAAACAGCTCCCATGTTGGAGCTGCCCTACAGAGAGGCCCATGTGGCAAGGAACTCTGGCCAAAAGACAGTTCTTCTTTCTGAAGTTTGCTTTGGCTATTCAGGGTCTTTTGTGGTTCCATACAAATTTTAGGATTGTTTGTTCTAGTTCTCTGAAAAATATTATTGGTATATTGGTAGGGATTGCATTGACTCTGTAGATTGTTCTGAGTAGTACGGATATTTTAACAATATTAATTTTCCAATCTATGGGCTTGGTATCAAGTCTTTCCATTTATTTGTGTCATCAATTTCTTTCATCAGTGTCTTATATAAATGTTTGTTGTTTCAAGCCACTAAGTAAGTATTGGGGAAATTTGTTACACAGCAATACAAAACCAATACAAATGATATTGATATTCTGCTTACAAATTCAACAATGTAAATTTAACCTTTGAAAGAAGAAGGGTTATCATGAAAGGGAATTTATATCAAATATTCCTTCTCCTTCTGCAACAGGCGTGGGTCAGACTCTTGCTTGCTCTCTTTCTGCTGCCATCTTGGTTCCATGTCCCCCTCACAAAATGCCTTGTGAAGTCACAGAAACCATCTCTGCTACAGAGCAGGAGTTGCCACAGCTCCAGGCTGAGACAGGGTCTGGAACTGAATCTGACAGTGATGAATCAGTATCAGACCTTGAGGAATAGGATTCCACACAGCCACACAACCAGCCCAGCTGGCAGCAGCCACTGAAATCAGTAAAGAAGCAGTCAGTAAAGCAAAACAGAGCAGGAGTGAAAAGAAGGCATGGAAAGCTATGTCCAAACTGGGTCTTCGACAGGTTAGAGGGGTTACAAGAGTCACTATCTGGAAATCTAAGAATATCTTCTTTGTCATCACAAAACCAGATGTCTACAAGAGCCCAGCTTCAGATACCTACATAGTTTTGGGGGAAGCCAAGATCAAGGATTTACCTCAGCAAGCACAACTAGCAGCTGCTGAGAAATTCAAAGTTCAAGGTGAAGCTGTCTCAAACATTCAAGAAAACACACAGACTTCCAACTGTGCAAGAGGAGAGTGAAGAGGAAGAAGTTGATGAAACCGGTGTAGAAGTTAAGGACATAGAATTGGTCATGTCACAGGCAAATGTTTCAAGAGCAAAGGCAGTCCGAACCCTGAAGAATAACAGTAATGATATTGTAAATGCTGTTATGGAATTAACAATGTAACCATCTGAGAAGGAGGACTTTTTTTGGTGTTTCAAAAGATAACTGCAGCTTGGTTTGAAATTTGTACTTTTTCTATCATTAATAAAGTTATTGTTTCTTGTTGGATGAAAAAATATTTCTAGATGAAACCAGGGAACCATCATGGTAATTTCATATCATTTGACATGATATAAAATTTATTATTTGCAGTTGTGAAACATAAGGGCTTAAACCATAATAGTCAGGTCCAGGCCCAGTGGCAGATATAGTAAATACGGAAGTTACTGCAAGTAGTACTCATAAGTGGCCACAACATAAGAAAATAGTTGGTTCTAAAAATGGCATAAATTGATAAAGAATACAGTGATTTTTTTCAGGGAGTTGATAGCTAAATTGTTTGACTTTAATAATGATGTTTTGAGATGTTGGTGATTACAGAAATTCTAAGGCCATTTGATGTCAACAGAAATC
The DNA here is from genome assembly GCF_963455335.1 of Martes martes. NCBI lineage: Eukaryota > Metazoa > Chordata > Mammalia > Carnivora > Mustelidae > Martes > Martes martes. Next base: position 39,629,854 of record NC_137899.1, read on the forward strand.
CTAAGGTGATCACAAAGGAATTTGCAACAGGAAACCAGTTCACAACATTAAGAAATGCCTGATATGAAATCTTTGACAGGAATTCTTTACAGTATCTTAGAAATGGTTTTGCTGAGGGCATAAAGGAATGTGTTACTTACCTGGCCAGTTAACACACTCTTTCAAGTTGTGCCCTCTCTTGTGGGAAATTAAAATTCTGTAGTGATAATTTGAACTATATGGGCTGCCATTCCAGAGAGCAAATCTGCCCTTACTTATAGGAATTTATCTTTGAGAATATCTTTTTACCTTTATACAAAGAGTCAACTGAAAGGATGATGGAGATCGACCAACAAGATCTGACTGATTTCCTCCTACAATTTCATGTTCAACCAGAGGGGCCCGTGTCAGTATTTCAACCCTATTTCATATTAGATAAGATCTTAAAAGATAATAGGCATATACTCTGGACACATCATGCATGTACCAATAATTTTACTCACTTTTAACAGAAGATGTAGTCTTGTTTGGAATGTATGACACTGAACTACAGGGTGTTTCTTTTAGTGATTAGGACTGGAGGTTTTGGGGGTGCCTGGGTGGTTCAAGAGGTTAAGCATTAGACTCTTGATTTTGACTCAGGTCATGATCTCAGGGTCATGAGATAGTTAACCTGTGTCAGGCTCTGCACTGGGCATGGAGCCTGCTTGAGATTCTCTCTCTCTCCCTCTCCCTCTGCTCCTCCATCCCCTCTCTCTCAAAAAAAAAAAAAAAAAGTTGAGGTTTTGAAGTCAATCTAGTCCAACTACCTTTCTGTGTTTCCCAGCTTTACTGTTTAATCCTTTTGTGAGTTTTGGTATCACCTTACTTCTCTAAGTTCTAGATTTTTTCATCTGTAAAAGGGAGTGACTAAGAACCTACCTCATGTAGTCATAAGGAATAAAATCCAAATAATGTATTTATTATAATGTTCCCAAGTAACTGCTTTATAAATTCAAATTAGTGTAATAAAAGTAATAATTATTGTGTCAGATCAGGTGTATACATGAATTAGTGTGCTTTCCTTTTTGAGCAACTGTGAGTTGTTTTCAGAGTGCTAATGGAAAATCACTTGGAACCTAGAACTTCATGCAGCTAAAGGATTATTCAATTGAGAGAGTGATGAAAGTCGTAGAATTTATTATATATACAGACATGGTTAAAACTGAAGGTCTCTGAACGACTTACTAGAAAACATGCTTCAGTAAAATAAAATAAGTCCAGGAGAATTAGATGCAATAAGCAATAGTACATAAAGACTAGTAGGACTTATTTTCAATTTTAAGGAAGTATGTTTTTAATCGTTATATTTAGCAGTATATTTAATAAGTGGATTCTTTGTCCCCTTCAATGTAATTTGGTTCTTTCATGTGGATAGATAATAGATATGAGGCAATGTAGTTTATGAAGAACAACTGAATATTGATATTTGTTTTTTTATGACATGAAAATATAAAAAGGTAAGGTAACCGGTACTCTTGACAGTTCTTGATGTGACTACCTTTAATATTTGTAACTATTTTTTCCAGTGTTCCATGCATAATTTTAAATAACTGAAATGTATATTATACATGCAGTATAAATATAAATTTCAGTTGCCACTTGGGGAAAAAAAATCCAAAAACTGTCAGCATTTGATGTAGGAGGGAGAGATGAGGGAAAGGAGGAGGAAATAAAAGCATATTAAGTCTCCTTTTCAGAAAGACAATATGGGGACTGATGAAAAGTTGATGTTGATTATAAAGTACAGATTAAGTCATGTGTTTTTAAAAGTTAAGAATAACTGCTAGAAAAAAAAGAATAGTTACTAGAATAGTAATATTCTAGGATATAGTTACATAAAAGAAGTTTAAAAGGTAAAAGATATATATGCAATATTATGCCAATAAGTATGAAAAGAAAATGCATAATTTACTAATTTAAATTATAAAACTGGCACAATATAAGTAGAATACCTGATTAGACCATCATCCATTTAATATGTTGAAGTCAAAATTAGGGGCACCTGGGTCGCTCAATTGGTAAAGTATGCGATTCTTGATCTCTGGATCATGAGTTTGAACCTCATGTTGGGCATAGAGATTACTAAAAATTAAAAAAAAAAATCAAAATTAAAAATGTCTGCTCTGAGGGCACCTGGTGGCTCAGTGGGTTAAGCCTCTGCCTTCGGCTCAGGTCATAATCTCAGGGTCCTGGAATTGAGCCCCACATCGGGCTCTCTGCTCAGCAGGGGGGCTGCTTCCCCCTCTCTCTCTCTGCCTGCCTCTCTGCCTACTTGTGATCTCTCTCTGTGTGTCTAATAAATAAATAATAAATAAATAAAATCTTTAAAAAAAAAATGTCTGCTCTGACCCTCAAAAGGTGCTAAGTCCTAACTCCTTTACAGGTGATGTCTACCAAACTTTCAAGGAACGTGGAATTTCCAACTTATACAAACTGTTCCAGAGAATAAGAAAAGATGGAAAGCTACTAAATCAATTTTATGATTCACATAAAGCACTGGAATCATGTCTAACTAATGTTAGCAAATTGTAGCAAATTATAGGACACTCTTATATGTACAAAAATTGATAGTTCATCCAGAGACTTGCATAACTCATTTATAAAGTATAACAAGGAAAAATATGCCATTTTTCATAGGCAAAAAAAAACAACAAAATGGGAATATAACCAATTAATATTTTAAAATCCATGGAAAAATATAAAATGATACTGAAGGGCCTAAAAAATGCTTTAGTATATGAAAAGATATATTTATAGATGCATAAACAATATTTCTGACCATAGATTCTCACCATACTAATTTATGAATTCAGTTAATCCCAAATAAAATCCCAATATAATTTTTCATAGCAGTTGAAAATTTAATTCTAAAATTCATGTACTATAGTAAATGCAAAATAGTAGCCAAGACAATATTTAAAAAGAAAAGATGAATTGTTTCCTATGTGATCTTAAAACATAAAGTATAGTAATTAAAACTGTGTGGAATTGGCTAAAGAGAGACAAATACATCAGTGAAATTAAATAGAGAATGCAGAGCCTGGTTCATGTATACTTGGGAAATTAGACCATGATAGATGCAACATTTCATGTCAATGGAGAAAAGACAGATTATTCAATATATACTTTCCAGGCAACTGTGTCATCATTTAAAAAAACAATTATATTCTTCCTTATGGCAATTGTAATATTAAGTTCTGGATGAATTAAATAACTAAATATAAAAGATAACGCAATAAAAATAATAGAAGAATGTATCAACGATTATGTTAACATTGTTGAAACGGAATATCTTGTGACAAGATATCAAAAATTGATAAGTTTGGCTGTATTGAATGTTAGGACTTCTCATTGATGGAATACATCACTAATAGAATAAAAAGATGAGGACATTCAGGCAGGAAATATTTGCAATATAATGATTAGGGGTTTTCATCAGGTGTATACAAAGAATTTCTATCAATCAGTAAAAAAATGGCGTGCAGTACAAATTAGCAAAAGAAAGGAGCGGTTTATAGAAGAGAATATATAAATGGCTAATGCAGATATGAAAACTAGTATTGTCCTCCAGGGAAGCAAATAATAAGTCCATTGCAAATTCTACCTATGTAATTAAACATTCTTATTTTTAAAAAAGCAAAAACATGTATTTGGGCTTTAGATTTAAATCTTGTCACTTACTAATGATGTTTTCTTGGACAAATTCTTCTTTTCCTCCCTCCAAATAAATGGAACATTATAGGGTCATTTTAAAGGTTAAATAACATTAGATATGTAGATAGTCTGTCTAGTACTTGGTATTTAACAAGTGTTTGATAATTGTTAAGTAGGGTTACTTGTTACTATGCGAGGCAAGAATATGACAAAGCCAACAACACTTAAAAAAACGATGATTACCTTACACCAGTTAGAATGGCCAAAATTAGCAAGACAGGAAACAACGTGTGTTGGAGAGGATGTGGAGAAAGGGGACCCCTCTTACACTGTTGGTGGGAATCCAAGTTGGTGCAGCGACTTTGGAGAACAATGTGGAGATTCCTTAAGAAATTAAAAATAGAGCTTCCCTATGACCCTGCAATTGCACTACTGGGTATTTACCCCAAAGATACAGATGTAGTGAAAAGAAGGGCCATCCGTACCCCAATGTTTATAGCAGCAATGGCCACAGTCGCCAAACTGTGGAAAGAACCAAGATGCCCTTCAATGGACGAATGGATAAGGAAGATGTGGTCCAGATACACTATGGAGTATTACGCCTCCATCAGAAAGGATGAATAACCACTTTTATAGCAACATGGACGGTACTGGAAGAGATTATGCTGAGTGAAATAAGTCAAGCAGAGAGAGTCAATTATCATATGGTTTCACTTACTTGTGGAGCATAACAAATAACATGGAGGACATGGGGAGATGGAGAGGAGAAGGAAGTTGAGGGAAATTGGAAGGGGAGATGAACCATGAGAGACTATGGACTCTGAAAAACAACCTGAGGGTTTTGAAGGGGCGGGGGTGGGAAGTTGGGGGAGCCAGGTGGTGAGTATTATGGAGGGCACGTATTACATGGAGCACTGGGTGTAGTGCATAAACAATGAATTCTGTTACGCTGAAAAGAAATAAATAAATAAAACAAAACAGAACAAAAAAACGATGATTATCACTTTAGTTATTAAGAGCCAGTAATGAGTAACTGGTTGTTCTATGATTCAGTGCTAACTTTTCTCTTTTTTCCCCAGCTTCTACCATTTTACAGGGTAAAGATGTTGGTTTGCTAGCCCATAGTAATTTGTCTACAGTAAAGTCTTGTTTCCCTAAAGGTTGGTTCTCTTGCAAGAGGCTTATTGCATGGATGGCCCAAATGATGGTCTCCCTATATCCATACCCTTTATGATGTGAGTTTGAAACTCCTCCCATTAAGAGGTGGAGTCTATTTTCCCATCCCTTGGTTATGAAATAACTTCCTATTTGTTTGGACAATAGAGTATAAGGGAAGCAACAGTGTACCTGTTCCAAACCTACAGTTTCAAGAGATCTCATGTATTTCCACTTTCTCCAAACCTGGCTTCCACCACCACCAAGAATAGGCCTGGGCAAGCCTAATGAGCAACCATGTGGACAAAGGCTGAGACCCTCCAGTTTCTAGCCAATTGGTGCTTAATTTTGCAATAGGCCTGGGCTAGCCTAATGAGGGACCATATGGAGAAAAGCTGAGACCCTCCAGTTTCTAGCCAGTTGCTGCTTGATTTTGAAGTGGATGCTTACCCAACCTTCTGTTGACTGACCAAAGATTCATGAGTGAGACCCTCTGAAACTAGAAAAATCACGTAGCTGCCATAGATGTTTGAGCAATAACAAACAGTTATATAGTAATAACAAATTAATTCACCTTATCTATAATATGTACTGGACTTTCACACATTTGTTTTTTCTTGATAAAACATGTTCAGCTTCCCCATTTCTCTCTAATTCCTTCATTAACAATAAATATTTGATGTAAGTGAGTGACATAAAAATTCTTAACAAAGAGGGGATTAAATGGTATTTTCTAAATTTTGATAAAACTAACCTCCTCACTTTTGACCAACTTTTGGTGGGCCTTTTTGAGTTCATCAGAAAAGGTTTGTGCCTTTTTCTTGTGTGTTTTGTTGTTGTTATTGTTCAAGGAGAGTATAAATTTACAAATAACCGGGCAAAATATACATGATTTTTTTAAAAGTGTCAACCTTAAAACAAAAAGGAAGAAAAGAAATAATCCTTTGACTTACTCTCTTTCCTTCAGGAATTGTTTTGTTTTCCACCTGGGATGCTCTCCACAATTTCAGTTGGAATTGGTTTTAGTTGTATTCCCACAACATTTAACTCTTAGACCAGTATGTGACTGAGCATCTTCCACTTTAATTGATCTAATTTGCACACATAATTCTGATGGAATTATTCATTGTAAAGTGCACCTTTGGGCCTTCCAGAATTCTGCCTTTTTTCTGTGAATCCATTGCATTAATTTACCTGCAAATTCTACCTTTCTCTAGAGGCTTCTCTTGGTTATGTAAATACTTTTGTACAGATTTCCCATTACAAACTGTTCTGAAACACTGTTCTCTCATTTTTTTCCTGCTTAGATTTGGACATAGGCCTTGGAAGCTTCATAGTTGCAGTTCTCAATGATCTTTTTTTCTGGTAAAACAGAAATATTTGTCATAGATCTGATTCATTAATAACGTGATTATTATAATAAACACTAAAATGTGGATAGAGAGTTCTAGCCCTCAAAGATCCTAATTTCACTTCCAACACAATTTATCTTTAGTTTTTTGAAGGTGCATCAATGATAAAGATACATGTTTTTCAAGGTTATTTTACCCTGATTTATTTACCATAAATTAAAGTTAGAGTAATAACTGAAGATTGTGAATAGAGGAAGGAGTTATGATGGCAACACAATTTCATTATTTTAATTATGTGTGGCACCAGTATCTTATCACTAGTAGCTTTTTCTAAGATACTTGAACTGTGACTTCATAGCATCCTTGTAATTAGCCTGAAGTATATGGAGACCAGCAACTACATTCAGCCTGTCAGTCATAGTTCGCTTTATTATTGCATCATCCTGTAATTCTTTGTTCCCATGTTTCTGTCCCTCACAGACTGGATGCTCTCAGAGGACAGGGATTTGCCTGAAACACAATAGATAATTCAGTAAATTATTTAAGGAAATAGGGAAGGATGAAAGGAAGGAAGGGAGGGACAAAGGTGGGGGGGAAGAATTCAGCACGTGTGCACATATATAACCGTGACTGCAAGAAAACAATGAAAGAATAATTGCACTGCAGATGTTGCAGCTGGACTTAAGATCAGAAGGTTATATACATGAGTAGAGAGGACCAATCTTTGGTATGGTACGCTGCAGACATCACTCTGAGTCTTGTGCTACAAGTTTGGTTGGCGGAGGGTAGTTTCTCAGGCAGGCAGGCAGGCAGGAGGGAGGAGTAAGTTGTCACAGTTAGCTGTGTGCTAGCAATCGTATGCATACCTCCGGTTCCTTTTGACCCTTGATGTTTACTTTAAGTCCACTTTTACTGTCTGGTGGGAAAAGAAGGGAGGAGATAGCTTAAGACAGCCTTCCCTCTCACCTTGCTGCCTTCTTTCTCTCCTCCCTCCTCTTTTCCTTCTTCTCTTCCTGCTTGAAAACTTTGGAAAAATTCTCAGGATAGATAGTTCCACCTTTTATGTTAAATATACTGACTATATGCTTGAGAAACAAGTAATTTGGTTCATATTACAGAATTGCCATGATTTTATATACAGCTAATGATACTTGAATGCTTATGATCGACTGATTTTAGCAGTTTCTGATCCATGAAGAAAACATCCCAAGGCATCATTTATGCTCAGTAGAATAGACCTATATTGAATAAATAGGAAACAGTGTAAATTGGTGAATTGTCCTCATAGTGCCTTCTGATCTATATTGGATTATATCTTGAAATATTAATATTCTGGCTGACAGTGCAGTGTGACTCATAGGCTGAATTGAATATGGATGAGTTTTATTAAGGAGCTGAATGATTTGCAGCAAATAAACAGCATCATAAATGTTGGTGCTTATTTTGGGGACAGATGTAATCATCAGGAAGAGATAAAGCCAATGTGTGTATTAGGAAGGAGGTAGTTTGAAGTATTGCTGGGTAGTGGCTCTTTTTAATTTACTTGATGATATGACATCATACTCTAAAATTCAGGATAAATATCTAAAGGAAAATTCTCATGACCCCAACCTTTACTGGTTTGTACATAAATGGCACGTTAAAATGCATTATCTTACTGTCTGTCACAAAGAAAACTCATGATAATTCTTCCCATATGGTGCTGTGCATTTAATTCTCTTTAACAGAGCCACCTGAGTATGTGTAAAGTCAGTGATGGAAATGGAAGCTATTTGCTTTGATGGCATTACTCCTGAATCATTTATCACTGCCAATACTCCACAAAACTGCTGGGACCAGATCCTGGTGATAAGTTATTACATTCTGAACCTGCTACCTTATTTCTAGCATGCAATAAAAATGATCTCAGTATCTGTAATTTTAATATTAGTTTTCTTCTCTGTTGGCAGTGGTTATCTTTAATGTGTACTATGTAGAATGATGATTGTAATAAGCCAGAGGTGCTCATCTTCTGCTCTGACCTTCTTATCATCCATACACCTTTGCTGCCCTGCAGCCCTGCTCCCCTACCTGGGGACCTCAGAATGCTCAAATAGTGCCTTTACTTTCTTAGTTGTTAGCTTCCTTCCACCCTCTCCCACACCTCTGACTGCCTTCACCACCCCCTCCAGAAATCTAACCAGAGTCTAGGTCTTTCTTGACCACTTTTATCTGTAAGTTGATGACAGCAGCATGGAACTAAAGGGAATCAGACGGTCAGCAGTCATATTCCAATGGCTTAACATTGGAATGAGTGATTTAGATAATGTGGCCTCAGATTATAATGCTAATTCTAACCAAACATGTTAGAAAATCTTAGTTTTGTCAAACTGTTTTCTCTCTTCTCTCCTGTCTTCTCCTCTCTTCTATTTTCGATCTAAAGAACTTAGAAATTTTCTGTAGAAAAAAGAGAATGTTTTGAGATCCTCTCTCCTTCTAGCATCAAGTCCCCCGCAACCCAGATTTCCCCAGATTTAATATTCACAACTCTTTTAGCTCTAAATGATTTCTGCCAATAGTAAAAGAGCAGGTAACAGAGAAGTTTCAAAATTTAAGTTGGAGAAAATATGCAAAAGGATTCTATTTCTGATAGCTAGAAACTGGTAGAGTAGTTACTCTTGTCTATAATTTGGTAATACAAAATGTCTATTTAAGTCATTGATTCTGACACAATATCCTCAAATTGAGGGAACGTTTTCTTTTTTTTTTGGAGGTTAAAAAATGCTGCCTAGTGACGTGCCAGGGTCTGTGAGCTGTATACTAGATATAAGCTATAATTTATTCCTTTAGCAGCTAAAAAAAATTAAAGATAGGATTCTTTTGCATCTGTTGTACATTTTAAACACATACTAACTGAACCCAGTGGTTACTGAGTGTCACAGAAATATTTATTGTGTTTACCTGCTTGTGGGATTGCTGAGGGCAGTGAGCTGAAGATAAAACCTTAAGTCTGAGAGACAGAAGTAATTACCTGTTTTCCTCAAAAGTATATGGAATAAATATTGTGGAGTTATTATACTGTCTCAAAGTAATTTTGTTTTCTGATTGACGGTTGTAAGATGAAAGAATTAAAATCCAAGGTAGAACAGAAGAAAAGTATGTAGAAAATGCCATTTCCCCAGGCTCACTACATTGTGTTGAAAGGAAAGGTGGGTCTGACTGCCAGTAATAGTCTTAAAAGACAAAATAATCAAATGAGTGGGACGGGGGTGGTGGCCTCACATAGGCTTGACACTGTTCAGTTATATGGGATGATTTAACTAATGATTATGATGCTGCCAGTGGCTGCTTATTCCATGCCAGACCCTACTAACTCATGTCACCTTGAAAATAACTCCCTTGGTAAGTTAGTATTCACCACAGTTTTTTTTTCTTTTCTTATCATCTCTATTTAACCAATGCAGAAATTGAGATCTATAGAATTAATCCAGGCCACTGGAGCTAGTATTTGAAACAGTCATCCTGACTTCCAAGCCCGTGTTTTTCAAAACTGTAATGTACTGCTTCTATAGCAAGATATTGAGAGTAAGTAACAGAAAACAAAGAAAATCCCTTTATATGAATAAATCAGTTGCCTGCTTTTTCTAATTGAAAATGGTATCCTTGAGATTGATCATCTACTTCATCTTGAGCGATTTTCAGAATGTTTGCAAAATCCATATCCATTTTACCACCATTAAGCATAATCTGAAAAGCAGTAAAGGAAATTCCAAAGGAGCAGCTCCAAGATGTTTAAAGCATTTGTAGGCATGAGAGGCACCCCCAAGGTGACAGTTTTGAGGACAAATGTTCTGGGTTTTTTTGTTTACATCTAATATATTTGTTTAAAAAATAAGTCAATATTGTCTTATTAACATGACTTTTAGTGAAATTGTATATATAAACACCAAGGAAAAGCTCCATATATATTTTAAAGTAAACTAAATGCACTGAAAATTTAAGTATGAAAAGAAAAAGCTGAAAGAAAATATAGATGACAGCTAAAGGAATAGTCTTTGAGGTCTTGGTTTAGTGAGGCAGTGCTTTCAAAAAATATTTGATAAAAACCACAAGTATATGGAGGTTGAGAACTGAAAAGTTGGATTACATTAATATTAATTAAATGTTCCACGGACATCCTTGTTAATGTTGGCAGACAGGTGAGATGACAGGCTAACAGAAGAAATTTTCAATGTCTAAAACTTACAAGGATTTCATTTTTAGAATATATGAGAGATTTCTTCATATCTGCTAGTAAGATAGTCAACCCAAAAGAAATAAAGAGATAAAGGACATAAATAGACACTTGAAAGAAGGGGAGATCCACGTGGTTAGTGTGTGTGTGTGTGTGTGTGTGTGTGTGTATGAAGACATTTCCTAACTCTTAACAGAAATTCAAAATGTCATGATCTACTCTTAGATGATCATCACATTAAGAAAAACCTGGACAGTTTGAAAACATGGGCAGTGCTTTAGACGAGGATATGAGGAAGCAAAGACCCTTATCCAGGGTTGGAAGAATAAACTGGCACAGGCATTCTGAAAGGCAATCCAGGTGTGCTAATCTCTGTCGATCAGCCATTGCTTCATTGTAATCCACTACAAAACCTGAGGTACCTACAACAGACATTTATTCTTTATGTGATCGAGTGTTTGCTGGAACAGCTCTGCTGATCTCTACTGGGCTCTTGTGAATCTTCCATTGTGAGTCAACTTTTCAAGGCCGGACATGGCTGGCATCCTTTTGAAGCTGAAGGTTCTCTAGTCTGGGCTCACATTATGGGTTAAACTGAGGACTTCCCCAAATTTCTCTCATCCTTCTTGGACCATCAGACCAAATAGGGCATGCTCTCATAATGGCAATGGCAGAAGCGCAAAAGGGCAAGTGGAATTTTGGGAAGGAGCCTTCATGCCTGGGCTTGAACTGGAACTGGCACACTGTCACTTTTGCCTACAGTCTCTTGGCCAAAGCAAATCAGGTGATAGTACATACATTCCACTTTAAGTGGGAGGATCTGTTAAGTTACAAGAAAAAGGGTGTGGACGCAGGGGGGAGCAAAGAAGTGGGACCAATGAGCTAGTAATTCCATTTACCACAATGCCTTATGACTGAGCTGCCCTTTTTCTTGATATCTATTTCAGAGCTAATCCCCCCACATGTCTAACAATGAAATAAGTATAACAAAAATTACTGCAACATTGTTTAAGTAGTAAAGGTGAGCAGTGTAGGAAACCCTTGCAGAAGGAGTGAATAACTAAAATATGGTATATGCCATCAATGGAATACAATGCAACAGTCAGCAGTAATTAATTAGATTTAAATATAGTAGCATGAACAGATCTCAGTAACTTAATGTTGATTTTATTTTTTATTTTTTAATGTTGGTTTTAAAAAGCAACAAACAGTATGAGATTCATTATATAATGTCAGTTATGTAACCTCCACCACATAATAGTACTGTATATTTTAAAGGTACATATACCTGTTAAAGAACATTTGTTAAATAAATAAGAGTGTGTGCCAATAGGAAGCAAGGAATAGAAATGAGTATGGAGAATTAAGGCAGAGGAAAAAATTAACAAGGTAAAACAAAAATGGGGGCTTTGCAATACACTGAGAATTAATCAAATCAATTTTGTGCCCTTGTGATTTTTTTTTTCCTCGTGATTTTTAAACATAACAAAAATTATAACAAAAGACTCTAAAAAATGAACATAGCTCATTTGGAAGATTTGTAAAGAAACAAAGTTTTAAGCAGAGTTTTGGAGTTAACAGACATTCTGGTTTGAGAAAGGATGTTCCAGGGAGGAACATGTCATGGTCAAGGCAGGGACGAGAGAAGGATGTGTGAAAATTGTATGGGGCGGCTTCTGGCAGAAATTTAATGAAAGCTTGACAGGGTGTAACAGTAGATGAAAGCATAAGGCAGAATTTCTTGTAATCTGTCATTGGGGCTTTTGTTTTGATCTTTCCATACTTTGGGAACACTTTGAAAGCACCTGGAAACAATTAAGTGGAGCCTGATAAAAATGAACCCTCTGGAAGAGAAGTTCTTGAACACTTGTATGCTATACCACTATCCTTCAGAAGTCACAGCTGTCAGGGGTTCTGTGACACTTTTTTGTTCTGAGACACTGATAATAAGAGAAGACTTCTAAAAGTATTAGGAATTATTCTCTCCCTGCATATAAAAAACAAACCAACAACAAATACAACAAAACAAAACTTTCTATTGGTGTTGCAGGAAATGATATCAGCTGTTCAGCCCGCATCAGGAGAAATATTGAGGGGGCAGGAATTGGAAATAGACTGTGGGTAGCTCTCTATTTTATTATCTGAGGGTCACCTAACATAGCCTCTAGAATTATTAACTCCTTTTCTTTAGAGTAAAACCTTCCTCCGTTGGAAACATTCTGGTTTAAAAACAAAATGTACTTTTAGTCATTGTTGAAGAAACTGTAAATTGGCAGGCAAAATTATGAAGGGTAATTTGACATTTTCTATTGTTTTAAAAGTCAATATTTTTAAACTCCATAATTTAGCCTTTGAGAATTTTCTAATTCTAATTTCTAAAGGAATAATTAAATATGCACAAAACATATATGCATAAAATTAATAATAAATAGTAAAAAATGAAAACTAGTTAAATGAGCAAAAACAAAGAATTAAAGGAGTTAGGCACTTTTGTGTAATTGAATGGTATTAAGTCATGAAAAAAATCTCAAAATATTTAGTAACAAGGGAGAAACACTTGAAATATATTGGCATGTGAAAAAGCAAGTCAGAAGTATATACCAAAATTGAGAAAAATATACTTAAAAGTGTTTATCTCTGAGTGTGAGACTATATACAAAATAATTTGTTTCTTCTCCAAATTCTCTTAAGCAATTATTTGCTGCTTTTATAAGACAAAATAAGTAATACATGTTATTTATAAAACTGCACTGAATAAATAAGTTAAATATCGTTGAAATTGGTCATTCAAGAAACTCATAATCATTCTCTTTATTTGTTAAATATATATTTGAGTTCTTCCAGGAACTCTTTATGAATGGAAATTTTAGATATACATCAATATTTTGGAAATTCTTAAGGAATATTCGAGGTACGTCTGTTACCTGGACATAGAGGATTTGATTAAAAGGAAATGGCCAAATTAGAAGTATATTTTACATCCTTAAAGAATTAAAGAAAATTGAAAAATAACGAAAGCCATGTTTTTGCAAAGCATAGTCAAGTACCTTTTTCAAAAGTGTATTTATTCTAGTTCATACACCAGGCCTCAGGATGGATTCACATTCTTATTCACAGCTCACAGTATCCAGGGCACTTCTCAAGCGCCAGGCACACATTGTGGTATTTTTAATAATAGATAGCGAAATGAAGAAGCAGCTCTGGCCAGAAATTAAGAGAGGAATTTAAAGAAATAAATAAAGCTTATGAAGGTGATGACCATAACCTAAACCTATTAAATGCTGGTCATCTCCTATTTTCTTTTATCTTTCCCCCAGGGTTTTGTTTTTTTTTTTTGACAGAGTGTCCCCAACAACAGTTAATATTACATTCAGCCATATAATCACTTGCAGAATTTCTGATTAGCAGGGATCAGAGTATTTCCAATGGTAGGAACCAATCCTTTAATCCTCCAAATAGTAAAATGAGCCACAAAGTAGGACTGACTTCAAACACAGAGTGTTAATTTTTCTTGCTTAAATGACAAATAGCAGTGGTCATCTAGTGTAATTTCATCAGATGGTTCTGGAAGGCTCAAAACAGCAGTTGGATCATTAACGTACTCACAAAGGAATGAACTTCAGTCCTGCATGTTCTTTTCCTTGCATTCAGTGCTTCCAAAGCCAAACGTGTGTGTTGCTGGGTTCCTTGGAGTATAGGAAAGTGATAGAGCTTAGTCCCATGGTTTGCTCCACCAACACCATGTGCCAGCTACTTCCAAGATTGAGAACGTGCTCTGTGCCCCTTGTTGGGAAGTTTGCCTCAGGAAGTGATCTCACGTCAAAGTACCAACAGATTTGATCTGACAAATACTCCCTATTCCCAAATAAAAGGAAGACTATTTCTCCTCACTCTTCTTCGGAAATTACCAGCCAGAGATCCCATGAGGATGAGAGGATGATTGGGTTGCTTCGTGATCTGTCAGAAGAAACGAAAAATAAAATCATTCTTTATGATGGGAATATTTGAATTGCATTTTCACACAAATTTCCCAAATTGCAAGACTTTTGCCACACAGGAAACACCTGCTAATTTACTGAGAAGTCAGAGGCCTGGAGTGCGCAATGACCTGTTCAAACTGGAAGCAGCCATTTAGGTTGGTGTTTCAAGTACCAATTCAAACTAGAATCATACATCATAGAGGCCATAAAAATCATATGGAAAGCTAATTAATATAAGATGGGCCAGGTCTGACTCAGGTCTAAAAACCAAGTGAGAATTAGCTATGGCGTCTGCAATTTGTTTTTCTTTTTTGGTAAATGGGAATGGAATCACTATACTTGGGTGAGTAGAGCAAATATCCTTTGAAATGCCATCCTCACTTCCCCCCCATATTGCCTTGGCATACCCTTAGCTTTTCCTTCTAGAGTTAAGTTTGAAGATCATCCAGGGTAAAAAGCTGAAATGGATTAAGTTTTGACAAATAACTAGCTGGAGGCGGAAGAGAAGAATTGCCCTGAACAAGAAAAATAATCAAAGACACAGGGGATGGAACAGGATCTGTTTTCTATCTTTGTGGAAACAGATAAAGAGAAAAGAATTTAACTGGCAATGGGAAGGTTTAATTTAGACATCTTGAAGATTTTACAGGTTTTCCCACTACCAAGAGTTGCTACCTTTTAATAAGAGCTAAATTCTTTAGATGCGTCATAGGTATGAATTTCAACATCACAAATTCAAGTGTGCAGAAAATGTGATTTTTTGACTATCATAATTGTGAGTGCTCTGATCTGAACACCCAGCCTGCCCCATATAGGAAACGATTAAGTTTTTTTTTTCTTTTTTCCAACTTTTTTTTCTCTTTTCGATACAGTGATTTTTTTTTTTTTTTTTTGGAGTGGGGGTGTCTATTCATACCTAGAGGGTCAGAAACCTTGTAGTTCATTCTTTCTTCCAGGTGTTCTATCTCTCTGTAACCCAAAAGCTCACATGGACAAGAGCAGGGGAAGACTGGCACACTCTGCACCCTTTCTTTGGTCCAAACAACTCTTCCCCTTTACCCAGGGGTTGGCTTGGTCTTTGGCTTCCTAGGATATCTCCCTCTCTGTCCTTGGCTGAGCTCTCTACCTCAGAATCCATCTGCAGTGTCCCAGATTCAGAAAACTGAGCTTAAACACTCCACTGGTTCTGGAACATTTCCTGAACTGTTCTCAATTCATGCCTCTTTTATTTCAAGCACTTTCCTACATTTAATTTTATTCAAATCCCATCCATTCTTCAAAGCCCAAAAATTTCTCCCTGATCCCCTCACATGAAGGGATTTTTCTTTTTTGAATTCATAGTCTGTTCCTCTCCTCTGACCTTTATCACCTTTTGTTGGCACAAACATTCAGCTGGCAAACACTTATACAGGTAGACTTGTTGTTGACTGTTGGCATCTGTGCGATTGGAAGGATGTCTGTTCTGATTGACTCTTGGTTATGTCCTACTGGGGTTTTTTTTTTTTTTCATTTTTTTTCATTTTTAATTCTACCTCTATCTTCAACCTAGATTATAATAAATTATATCCATGCTCTTCTCTCCCACTGTAAACTCCTTAAGGAAGGAAATGTTTCTATTTGGTAGCTCATTCAATGCCTTGTACATAGTAGGCAATCAAAAATATTTATTAAATGAGTCCTCAGGTGAAACTAGACTAGGCTACAACATTTTCTTTGGTGTAAGGATGAAAAAGACAGGAGGCATCATTCATCATTGGCATATAAATACAATTTACTTGCCAGCATTACTCTCTTCTGTCTACTCCCTGATGCCTACTCGAAGTCTCATAATTTTTAATTTGAGAAAAGAACCAGTGGGGTACTTTGGTTTTAATTTGTGGAGAAAAAAAGAAAATAAAATTATTCAAACTTTGCTCTTCCACCACTGACAGTTAATAATATCATTGTCATCACACTGAGCATTTTTAAAAGGCATTTGAGAAATTCATCTTTTCCCTGATTTAACATTTTAACATTTTAATTTCAGTCCCGTCTCAGGAGGATTAAAACTGAGCAGCACTTTGTCACTTTTATGCTCCTCCATTACTTTGATATAAAAACAGAAATAGTAAATACAGTTTAAGAATGCTTCCAATTCACAAGGACCAGATCCTGAAACCTTCATAAAATTTTAGATTATTATACAGCATCATTGTACAAAGACTTGGCTTTATTTTTAGAACTATTAAGTGAAAATAAAATAAAAAGGAGCCCCTCCCGCTGCATAGTAGATACTGAAAGACAATTTTTTCTTTTCTTTCTTTCTTTTTTTTCTTTTTTGTACTTTGGAACATTTAGTTTGTGAGAGTAGAGAACACCAAAAAGCTGTTTGTTCACTTCCTAGCTAAGAGCTGGTGTTTATACAAGCTTTCTAGAATATAGATTCCATTTCCTGTCTTCAAAAGTTATAGATGAATATGCACCTATGAAATCATTTGCAAATTGTTGAAACTATGAATGTTAAATCCACAAATGCCAGAGGCCTGCTGTTACGGCTCTCACCAGCTTAGCTCTAAGTTAAGAGTTCTCCGTGTTTAAATGGTTACAACAACTACTCCCACTCCAGTTTCCCTAATGATCCTCAAAACTCCTGGAGGAGCTGCCAATTCCTATGTCATCCTCATTCTCCTAGAGCCTGGGGTTCAGAGGAACTCGGAACTTGGAGTTTAGGATTTGATAAGATCCAGACAGCTCAATGTCAGGAAGGAGTTGAGCTGTGGATTCAAGTTTATGGTCATGATTCTCAGAATATGGGCCAGATTCTTATTCCTAACACGTGACTTACTGGACTAGACTTTCTAGTGGGTCAACCTGGGAATCTGCATCTTAAACTTCCTCCTTATATGATTTTTTTAGATTGAAAAAAGTCACAACGTTAGGGGCACCTGGGTGACTCAGTTGATTAAGCATTTGCCTTCAGCTCAGGTCAGCATCTCAGAGTCCAGGAATCAAGCCCCTCGAGTCAGCCCCCTGATCAGCAGGGAGCCTGCTTCCTCCTCTCCCCCTGCTAGTGTGTGCGCTCTCTTTCTCTCTGTCTCTCTCATGCTCCCTCTCTCTCTCAAATAAATAAAGCTTTTTTTCTTTTTTTAAAGTCACAGTGTTAGCGATACCATGTAAATTTCAGATTGCCCATAGTCCCAGAAAAAGTTCTCCCATCAAAAATAACTTTACTGACCGTTTCAGTCAAGAAGCCAAGGTTGCCTTCCTAAGTAGTGTCTCACCTTAGTAAAAACCCATGGATGGCATTGTAGACCTGCTTGTAGAACAAAATTAAATTTCTAATAATCTCAATACAGTTCACCAACAGTTTTAAGGAATATTTAAATAATTTGTCTTTCAAAATGCCAAGGAAAGAAACCCATTCATCTGTTCTTGAACTAGACACTGGTAAATCAGGATGACCCAGATGATTATGCATTCATGATGAGATCTGAGAAGGGGATGACTTTGCTCAGCTCTGTCAGGTTAAAATTATTTGGATAACTTCTAAACAAACAGCATATCCACCGTGAAGATTCCAGTTTTATTTATTGTCAGTAGCCTTGAATGATGATTGCAATAAAAGCATATACTCCTATCCAAAACCAAATAGAAGAGGCTACCATTTTTCACTTAGCGCTGAAAGATTCTATTTTAGAGACGAATTGAAATCTTTTGTTTTTCAAGTAGCACATTATAAACATCACTTGAAGCATTTCCTTATTCAATTTTGTACAACTAATAGTTTCTTCAAGTTAGTTAGGTGATTGCTAGCAATTAATTAGTAAGGTTAACATTGTTCTTATTGATCAGCCTGACAGCAGTGATTGACAACATTAGTATAATTGCTTTATTTCTCAGAAAACTTTAGCATGAGAACCTAATAGTAGTGGGAAACAGTTGGGAGATAAAGAAAAATAGATTATATGCTTTAGATTGGGCCAATTACCTTAACATGCTGCCAGGGCTTTGATAACTGTATTAAGGGCTAAGGCTTCCTATCCTTAGGCAGCCAAGAGCTTATTTTCTGTCCTTTCCCTATACCTTGGATGACAGTGGATCTCCACAGGGGACAGAGAAGTTGGTCAGTGATCTGACATGCAACCCTGCATTACTATTTCAATTATAATCAGGATGAGTAAGTAAAGGAATAGTTTGTAACCAATGTTTGAAAATTCAAAATTTAGTGGCTGTGTTTAACATTTTTTCTTATGAAATAAGAGATCGAAAGGGAAGACACATTTACTCCACATTCTACCTATCTAAAGTTCCAATGAAGTTGCATATATTCCCTCCTAGCTGTCATTCAGATATGGAAGTAATATTGATGATGTTCCAGAATGATTCTGGATCTGGCTACAGTATTTTTCCCTTAAGTCTTCCTTGTTCAAGGGTTACTGGGAAGAGAAGGTGAAACCTAAGGATCAGGGACATCTTGTGACTGATACAGAGTTCCAGTGTTTTCTTTGGGAATTTAATAGAAATCTTCAGTCTTTTGTTGCTTGACCTACTACTGCAGAATGACTAGTCCTTTATTATACTCAACTTATCTTTCAGAATGACTGTGTTAAACCTTCATAATTCATGGTTGTCAAAACTTTTAAAGATAGCTTTTGTTCTTGTTAAAATGATTAGGAATATAAGTATAGGTTTTGTTTGGATATTTGCTCAGGATGTTAGAGCTATTCTTTTTTTTTTTTTTTAATCATTTTATTTATTTATTTTCAGTGTTCTAGCATTCATTGTTTATGCACCACACCCTAGTACTCCATGCCATACGTCCCCTCCCTATAGCTATTGTAAAAGATGCTCAAATACATGCTTCAGCTTACAAGGAACATAAATGTAGATCCCTTTCATTAGAATTACCAGTTACCAAGAACATTCTATATTCTAGATACCTTTAAGGTAAATTGAATACATAATCTTCAGTTCTTACAGCAAAATGACAAATTGTAGCCCTAGTTTGACAGATGAGGAAACTAATAGAATAAAGGATGAGTACAAGGTCAGGCAGGTAATAAGGGACAAAATTCAGATTTATCTGGTTCTACAGCCTGTGTCCTTTTTTCTATAGCAGACATCCACTTGGTGGAAGCCCTTCGGTTCCATTTAACCTTCCTACATTCAAAGGTGTATTTCTTCCATTTATTGTGCTCTAGTAGAGATTTAGAGGGTCACTTCTGTTGGTCGTGTTATCAAAAAGAAAAGTAGTATATTGGTTGAGATTTTAGGTCTGTTGTCAGCCTTGCTGGGTCTGAATCTTGGCTCTGACCGTCACTTCCTAGCTGTGTGTCCTTATGTATATAACTCTATTTCCTCTTCTTTAATATGAAAGTAATAAGTGTTGTACCTCACAAGGCTGTTTCATGGATTAAATGAATTAATGCAGTGCTTCTCAAACTTCAATATGCACACAAATCATTTGGGAGCCTGGTGAACCTGTGGATCCCAGTTCCAAAATCTAGGGTAGAACCTGAGATTCTGTGTGCAGGATACACAGAACAGTGAACAGTGGCTGACATGGAATAAGTTTTCAGTAAATGTCAGTTGTGATTATTTAATGATTCAGATGAGGGAAGGTCCCTTGGAGAAAGTACTAACTTTGAATGAATTTTTGAGGAAATGATAATTAAAGGGATCTTACATTGTGCAGGACAGCCTACCATGCCAGAACCTCTAAAAGATTCCATTACTACATGGTTAAAGGGTTAGGTCAGGCCACCATTTACTGGAAATGGTATAATTTTGAAAATTCAGTTAGAAGGAACAGGCTGTGATGTAGCCACCTAAAAAGCAACTCATTTATTGAACAAATATTTATTAAGCTTCTTGTGTTTTAACTGTAAGAAATTTGAGGTCAATTAAGCATGATGTGTATGTCAGACATTGACCTTGACACTAGGAATACTTGGCCATGCCCTATTTTAAAATGTTTTCCTCCATGGCGAATGTAGCATATACCTTCCAGTACTAGTTGCAAGGTAAATGGTTTTGTTTTATAGGGAGTATCTGTCCTTCTCCTGCTTCAGTGCTCCTTTCCACTTCCTATCTGGGATTTCCAATTTACTCCCTATAATGCCTCCATTTCGATCTGTTTAATGTAAGTACATCACTCTTCTGGACAATTCCTGAACATACTCATTTTCTGATTAACCCACACATTTTTTATTGACTACCCAATCCATGCATAACGTACAGCTCTTAGCATTGTATGTGTTGGAAAAGATAATTTTTTTTAATATCTTAATTTTATTTTTTTCAGTGTTCCAAGATTCATTGTTCATGCACCACACCCAGTGCTCCATGCAATAGGTGCCCTCCTTAATACTCACCACCAGGCTCACCCATCCTCCCATCACCCTCCCCTCCAAAACCCTCAGTTTTAACAGGTAATTAACCTTAATTTCATGGTCTATAATGTTTTTATTTGACTGCCACAAAATAAAACCTTGTTTGCTCGCATGCCTAGCATATCTGCAAACAAGTAAAAGAGAACCTCTAACCCTAAGAATCTACAGTCCACCTTAAAATGAACACTGATACTTTACATTCATGTTTAACTCTATAATATAAAGATGTTAGAAACTCGGCTGAAAACAAACTTCCCAAGCAGACTTTCTGGCTTGATAGATGCCTTTTCATGAAACACATTTATATTAATGTATTTTTGTTTCACATGTCTACCCTAGATCAGCTTAATCTTTCTGGACATCATTCTTGCATTACTTCTTAGGAGGTAGTAATAATGGTTTCACATGTTAGAAATACTGACTTGCTAACATAATCCCTATGATATTCTCATTTGCTTTGGAACCTTTGGGGATTCCAGCAAGTTTTTGTCACATAGTATGCTAAATCTTCAAAAGAATGAAACAGAAGACAGTTGTCCTTTTTTCCCCTAGCTTTATTGAAGTATACTTGACAAATAAACATTGTAAATATTTCAGGAATACTATATACACACATACACACACACATAGACACACACATACTATGAAATTATCACAGTCAAGATAATTATCATCTCCTCTCACATAGTTATGATTTTTGTGTATGTAATGAAAATACTTAAGATAACTCTCTTAGCAAATTTCAAATACACGATATAGTATTATCATTATTATTAAAAAAAATTGCAGTCACCAAGACAGCATGGTACTGGCACAAAAACAGACACATAGACCAGTGGAACAGAGTAGAGAGCCCAGATATCAACCCTCAATTCTATGGTCAAATAATCTTCGACAAAGCAGGAAAAAATATACAGTGGAAGGAAGACAGTCTCTTCAGTAAATGGTGCTAGGAAAATTGGACAGCTATGTATAGAAGAATGAAACTTGACCATTCTCTTACACCATGCACAAAGATAAACTCGAAATGGATAAAAGATCTCAATGTGAGTCAGGAATCTATCAAAATCCTAGAGGAGAACATAGGCAGTAACCTCTTCGACATCAACCACAGCAAGTTCTTTCAAGACATGTCTCCAAAGGCAAAGGAAACAAAAACGAAAATAAACTTTTGGGACTTCATCAAGATCAAAAGCTTCTGCACAGCAAAGGAAACAGTCAACAAAACAAAGAGGCAACCCATGAAATAGGAGAAGACATTCACAAATGACACTACAGGCAAAAGGCTGATATCCGAGAGCTATGAGGAACTGCTCAAACTCAACACACACAAAACAGATGGTCACATCCAAAAATGGGCAGAAGACATGAACAGACACTTCTCCAAAGAAGACATACAAATGGGTAATGGACACATGAAAAAATATTCATCATTAGCCATTAGGGAGATTAAAATCAAAACCACATTGAGATACCACCTTACACCAGTCAGAATGGCCAAAATCAACAAGACATTAAACAAGTGTTGGAGAGGATGTGGAGAAAAGAGAACCCTCTCACACTGTTGGTGGGAATGCAAGTTGGTGCAGTCACTTTGGAAAACAGTGTGGAGATTCCTTAAGAAATTAAAAATAGAGCTACCCTTTTTTTTTTTAAGATTTTATTTATTTGACAGAGATTGCAAGTAGGCAGAGAGGCAGGCAGAGAAAGAGGAAGGGAAGCAGGCTCCCCGTAGAGCAGAGAGCCTGATGCGGGGCTTGATCCCAGGACCCTGAGATCATGACCTGAGCCGAAGGCAGAGGCTTTAACCCACTGAGCCACCCAGGCGCCCTAAAAATAGAGCTACCCTTTGACCCTGCAATTGCACTACTGGGTTTTTGCCCCCAAAGATACAGATGTAGTGAAAAGAAGGGCCAACTGTACCCCAATATTCATAGCAGCAATGGCCACAGTCACCAAACTTTGGAAGGAACCAAGATGCCCTTCAGCAGACAAATGGATAAAGAAGATATGGTCCATAGATACAGTGGAGTATTATGCCTCCATCAGAAAGGATGAATACCCAACTTTTGTATCAACATGGACGGGACTGGAAGAGATTATGCTGAGTGAAATAAGTCAAGCAGGGAGAATCATATGGTTTCATTTACTTGTGGAACATAAGGAATAACATGGAGGACATTGGGAGATGGAGTGGGGAAGTGAGTTGGGGAAAATTGGAGTGGGGAGACAAACCATGAGAAACTGTGGACTCTGAGAAACAAACTGAGGGTTTTGGAGGGGTGGGGGTGGAGGTTGGGTGAGCCTGGTGGTGGGTATTATGGAGGGCGCATATTGCCTGGAGCACTGGCTGTGGTACATAAGCAATGAATTTTGGAACACTGAAAAGAAAATGAAAAAAATTTTGAGTATACTTAACATACACAGTTATATTAGTTATATTAGTGTACTATATGATTCAACATTTCTGTACATTACTCTGTGCTCGTCATGATAAGTGTACTCTTAATCCCCTTTACCATATTTCACCCATCCTCTCACTCACCTTCCCTCTGATAACTATCAGTTTGCTCTCTATAGTTGAGTTTCTTTTTAGTTTGTCCCTTTTTTTCATTCATTTTATTTCTTAAATTCTATATATGGGTGAAATCATACTGTGTTTTTCTTTCTTTGATTGACTTACTTTGCTTAGCATTATACTCTCTAGATCCATCCATGTTGCTGCAAATGGCAAGATTTCATTCTTTTTGATGGTTGAGTAATATTCCATTGTATCTACCACATCTTTATCCATTCATCCAACAATTGACACTTGGGCTGCTTCCATAATTTGGCTATTGTAAGTAATGCTGCAATAAACATAGGGATGCATGTATCTTTTTGAATTAATGTTTTCATATTCTTTGGGTAAATACTCAGTAGTGGAATTACTGAGTCATGTACTAATTCTATTTTTAATTTTTTGAGGAACCCCCATACTGTTTTCCACAGTGGTTGTAGCAGTTTTGCATTCCCATCAACAGTGCATGAGGGTTCCTTTTTCTCCATATCTCACCAACACTTGTTATTTCTTATGTTTTTGATTTTAGCTATTCTGACAGATGTGAGATGATAATCTCTTTGTAGTTTCAATTTGCATTTCCCTGATGATGAGTGATATTGAGCATCTTTTCATGTATCTGATGGCTATCTGCATGTTTTCTTTGGAACAACACCAGTTCATGTCTTCTGTTCATTTTTTAATTGGTTATTTGGGATTTTGTTGTTGTTGAATTGTATAAGTTCTTTATATATTTTGGATACTGACCCTTTATCAGATATATCATTTGCAATATCTTCCCCCATTCTGTAGATTATCTTTTAGTTTTATTGATTTCTACCTTTGCTGTGCAAAAGGTTTTTATTTTGATGTAGTCCCAATAGTTTATTTTTGTTTTTGCTTCCCTTGCCTCAGAAGACGTATCTAGAAATATGTTGCTATGACTGATGTCAGAGAAATTACTGCCTGTACTGTCTTCTAGGATTTTTATGGCTTCAGGTCTCACATTTAGGTCCTTATCCCATTTTGAGTATATATGTGTGTGTGGTATAAGAAGTAGTCCAATTTCATTCTTTTGCATGTAGCTGTCCAGTTTTCCCAACAGCATTTGTTGAAGAGACTGTCTTTTTCCTATTGGATATTCTTGCCTCCTTTGTTGAAGATTAATTAACTGACCATTCAATCATGGGTTCTGTGTCTCCCGCATTCTAGTCATCTGTGTGTCTGTTTTTTGTGATTTGCTTTGATTTCTAAAGCTTTGTAGTATATCTTGAAATATGGGATTGTGATACCTTCACTTTTGTTCTTTTTCAAAATCGCTTTGGCTTTTTGAGGTCTTTTGTGGTTCCATACAAGTTTTAGGATTGTTTGCTTAGTTCTTTGAAAAATGCTATTGGTATTTTGAAAGGATTGCACTGAATCTATAGATTGCTTTGGGTAGTATGGACATTTTAACAGTATTTGTCCTTCCAATTCATAAGCATGGATTATCCTTTTATTTGTTTCTATGGTTTTAATTATTTTATCAGTGTTTTATAGTCTTCAAAGTATAGGTCTTTTACCTCCTTGGTTAAGTTTGTTCTCATGTATTTTATTATTTTTGGTACAATTTTAAGTGGGATTGTTAATTTCTATTTCTGCTGTTTCATTATTAGTGTATAGAAATGCAACGGGCTTTTGTATATTGATTTTGTGTCCTGTGACCTTCTTGAATTCATTTATCAATTCTAGTGGTGTTTTAGTGACATCTTTAAGGTTTTTTATATATAGCATCATGTCATCTGCAAATAGTGAAAATTTTATATGAGTTTGGCTTTTTTAGATTCCACATATAATTGAGGTCATGGAGTATTTATCTTGCTGTGTCCATCTCACTTAGCATAATGTTCTCACTATTCATCCATGTTATTGCATATGGCAGTCTGTCTTTTTTTTAGAGCTGAATAATATTCGTGTGTGTGTGTGTGTGTGTGTGTGTGTGTGTGTATCACATTTTCTTTATCCATTCATCTGTCAGTGAACACTTAGGTTGTTTCTATATCTTGGCTGTTGTCTCTACATTTATTTTGGATATATGCACAGAAATAGGATTGCTGCTGCATCATATGGTAGTTCTCTTTTTAATTTTTTGAGAAAGGTCCATACTGTTTTCTGTAAGGCTATCCTAATTTGCTTTCCCACTGTATCTGTGAAAACCACAGATGTGCTTTTCTCCACATCCGTACCAACATTTGTTACCTTTTGTCTTTTTGATAATAGTGATTTCTGAACAGGTGTGAGGTGATATCTATTGTGGTTTTGATTTGAATTTTCTTGGTAATTAGTGATGCTCAGCACCTTTTCATATACCTATTGGCCATTCATATGTCTTTGTTTGCAAAATGTCTGTTCATGTCCTAAGCCCATTTTTTTAAGCCTGTTGAATTTTTTTTTTTTTAGTTTAGTTTTTTTGTTTTTGTTTTTTGCTATTGAGATGTTTGTTACTTAAATATTTTGGACATTAACTTACAATTATATATATGGTTTACCAGTATTTTTTACCATTCTGTGGGTTGATTTTTCACTATGTTGATTATTTCCATTGCTGGCAAAAACTTCTTAGTGTGATGCAATCCCACTCGTCTATTTTTGGTTTTGTTGCGTGTGCTTTTGGTGCCACATCTTAAAATTCATTGCCAAGACCAATGACAAGAAGCTTTTCCCTATGTTTTCTTTTCATTGGTTATGGTAACAGGTTTTACATTTAAGTCTTTAATACAGGTTGAATTGATTTTTGTATATGATGTGAAAAAGAGGTCTGATTTCATTCTTCTGTATGTGGATATCCAGCTTTCCAAAATCACTAATTAAAGAGACTATCCTTTCCCTATTGTGTGTTCTTGGTACCCTTGTCAAAGATCAGTTGACTGTAGATATCTGGATTTATTTCTGGCCACTCCATTCTTTTCCATTGGTCTGTATGTCTGTTTTCATGCTGGTTCCATATGATTTTGATTACTATAGCTTTTTAATATATTTTGAAAACAGGAGGTGCTCAAGATTGCTTTGGCTATTCAGGGTCTTTTGTGGTTCCATATGAATGTTAGGTTTTTTTTTCTATTTCTGTAAAAAATGCCATTAGTATTTTGATAAAGATTGCGTTTACTATTAATTACATAGTTGTTATTAATTAAACCTTTTGAGCAACAGATTCCTTTGAGTATCTGATGAATTTGTGGATCTTTACCCCAGAAAAATAATCATATGCACATACTTAGAGACTCTACATATATAGAAAGACTCTTAAAAATCTATATGTATGTATATAATTTTCATAGTTATGTAGACTTCCCAAAGTATATTTATCTGATAACTTTGGGTTGAGAATATTTGCTGTAAAAGTTCTCCAGCCAGTCTATAAGCACAGTATATGTTATAGCAAAATCCATTGCTCTGACCCATTCACATAGGGGAAATGGGAAGCAGGAAGGCACCAAGTAGCTCCAGAGGAAGATAGGGCCACATTTCACAAATAATACACCAAAACCAAAAATCGCAATCAAACAGTAACTTGACTTAAATGATCTGAGAGCATGGTTCTGTTAAAGGTGGATCCATGTAAACGTTCTCAGGGAAAAGAAAGAAAAGAGCAAATACCACGCTTCAACGAAAGCCTTGGGGCACATGGGCTTTTACTTACACATGCACACATGCTTATCCAGGTACGTCCTGCCATAATGTCACTAGCACTTTCCTCTTTGGAGATAAAGGCATACGTAGAGCTGTGATGGTAGATGATAGACACAACATCTGTCTGTTATTAAAGAAAGAATTGTGACTCCAAGCTAGGAAAGCCAGGATTCTAATACTGATTGCTATTAAATCCACAATCCTAAACAAGTCATTTATTTCCCTTGGCCTGAGTTTATTAATATGTTGAACTTGTGCTATGGCATATGCCTTTAATACCTCAGACTGTTGTAAGTATAAAAGCAAGGGATAAAAGGTGTGTTGGAAGAAATACATACGAAGTTACATAAAAGCATCATACATTATGATTATGTTCAAGATACCATCAAAGTTGTTGGGAGACTCTGCAGTTCTTATTACTGACTCATGTTATTATTACTATTCTTAACAGTTATTACTACCCATAATATACTGGTAGGAAATTGCTTTAATTGCTTTTATATTTAAGTTTCTCTGTTTGGAACCAAGGGTACTAGATAGAACTTCTCTTACATATATATGGAACCGTGTTTTTAGTTTCAAGAGTATGCTTTATTACTGAAGTCCTAAAAGGCTTTTAGTACATTAAACTAATTTAGAAAGAGTGTGAATATAATGTTGAATGTATCATTCGTTGTGATTAATAAAGAATCTTACACCAAAGTTCCTCTTGATTGTGAAAAATAATTTCAAACTTCAAATACAAGTTTATCACTTTTTCTTAGAAAAAAATACAGCAGAGATGTACTTTTGCTTCAGATTGCTTTTATACTTAATGGACAAATAAGTTTGACATTGTTCTATTTTCATAGTTTTATTGGGCCTTAGTGGATATAGAAAACTATTGTGTTTCCTTATCTAACAAGAATTTTTTTAAAAATATGGGTTTTTTTTTGTTTTGTTTTAATTATTTAGAGAGCATGCACATGAGGACAATCTAGGGGAAGGGCAGAGCAGTGGGGAGAGGGACAAGCAGGCTCTGCGCTGAGCATGGAGCCTGATATGGGACTCAATTTCATGACCCTGAGATCATGACAAGAGTCAGACACCCAATCAACTAAGACCCAGGCACCTCCTTATAAGAAGTTTTTTTTAAGATAATGACTGTCACAGGTCCTGTTTCTCCAATTCGAAGTCTTCCCTGATTATTCCTCTAGTTTGGATTCTGTGTAATTATATGGCATTTATATTCTCTCCTCAATATATTTATATTACCTTTATGTCAATTGCCAGAATTCTTTAGGGCAAAATAAGTTGGGCCTTCATTTCCCTTTGCTGTTTCCCTAGTAATTATTTGAAGAATACTGTAAGGACTCTTTTTTAATTCCTCTCACTTTGAGGTGAGCCTTTATAAAGGTGGTCATAATGCAGAAAGCAGAGACTGGTACTGAGAATGACATTGTTTCATAAAAATGTCAGTGATTATTAATTCATAGAAGATTTGTGAGGCAAGTGGAAAGACCTGATAAGCCTCATTTCCTTGACCATATTCATTTTTCACCCTGGAAAATAAATTTTGCTAATCACTATTTAAAATTGCATTTGCCTTTTACCCATGTTCATTTTAATTAGTTCAAGTTTGTGGGATGTAAAAATGTTTTCCTATTCATCAAGATGTTGCTAGAATGATGCTGTCCAGAGTCCTAGGCATTCCTGAGCAAACGGGCTTCTTTGTAACATTAAAGAACTCTACTAAGGGTACTTTCTCAAGTATGTGTACCAAGAGTCCAGAAATATGTAATCCCAAAGAAAATAACTTATTTTCAGACCTCTTATCCCTGAAAATCTAGTCATTCTAAGGAATAATTACATTTTACCTACATTGTACTCTAAATTTTCTCAACCAAACCTCCCAAGAACACAGAGTGCTGTTTTAAAACAGTCCTGTACTAACCCAAAAGATTGTTAAACTGCAAGTAGTATTTCTTTGCAGTACCAAATTCTCACAACTTGCTTTCAGATGCTAGGAATATCCTCTGAGGCTCCTCTGTGCATCCAAAGGTCAAGGAACTGACATTTCGGTATCAGTAACATAACTTCTGAAGCTAGGAGAAAGATAAACACAGTGAGTCACTTGTCCAGTCTTGACAAGTAATATGACTCGTGCAGTGTGAGGCATCCCCAGTGAAAACAACAGATGTTAGTATCTGCTTTGGGTAAGAGATCCTGGCAGGTCATAGCCAGAATCAGAATGAGCATCTTGAAGTCCCTTAAGAGAGAGAGAGAGAGAGAGCTATCAGGTTAAGAGGATCTAAATCCAGAAATTATATCTACCCATAGAATTCATATCACAAACTCTGAGAACGGACAGAATTAAATGCCAGTCTTTGGAGACATTTTTTAGAACCAGAGATATTTTTGTGCCAATCAGTGCTGCAATTGACTTTTAAGTGGATTTGAACCAAAAGTGGAGAAGAATTTTTAATGAAGGCTTTAAGAGGGTTTACATTTAACTTAATAATAAGACTTTCTCCCAAACCTTGTTGAAGTGGTCATTTAAAATACATATCCTTTCAAATACCTCTTCTAAAACAAAACTTCTTAAAAAAGCTCTGATAAATTCTAAACTTTTCTAGGTCAAAGAGTTTAACTAATTCATCTTTCCCTCACAGCACCAGGCAAAGTGACTTGTCCAAAATGGTGCTCCATTTTGGACATTTATGGTAAAAGAATGCTTTTACCATATTATTCCCTTGAAGAAAAACCTGTAAGAGACCCCAGCCCCACGCCTGTTCTCTTCAAGTTACAACTGTAATTTAGTGTTATTTTTTTACCACTCTCCCTGACGGTTGTGGAACTTGTTTCTTCATGAAATTCTTGCTACGTTGATTGTGCTTCCACTTTCCCATTGTCTTTTCACTCCTACTAGCCACTGTCAAGTCCTGACTCAAGTCCTACTTTGTCCATAAATACTCCTATTGCTTAGCCTCCAAAGCTCTCTCTATGATTGTTTCACCCTGTAGAGTCTGGTAGTTCTTACTTAGATCTTCTCTAATTACCGAAAGTATGTTACGTTTGTGATACAATCAGAGGGTAAGGCCCAGATCTTCATGGCTCTCTTTTCCCTCAGGTTCCAGATCAGAGTGAGAATGAGTGCAAATGTTTATATAAATAAATAAGAATAAGGATAGGATGGTATCTTGAAGCACTGGATTAAGAGAGTCTCACGGAACCACAGCGGTCTGTGAAGATTCAGTTCACTTCCATTAATTAATAGATCAGACTTAGATTTAGGCTCAGATCATCAGGGATACTTCAGACCCTCTCTAAATAGGACATATTTGTGATTTTCTTCTGGAGTTATTGCTAACTTTCAATAATATATGACCACAAACCCACAGAACTCCGTCTTTGGGGCTCATAAAAATTCTGTGTTAATAGTAATCTCTTTGTCTCTCATTAAAAGTCAGATGTACCCATCTTTGTATTGCAAGAATGAGTTGAGACAGATGTGTAAAAATATCTTTTAAAATTATTGGGGAGTGTATGCAATTCCTTTTGGAGAATGAGTTTTGTATTGTTGAGAGGTCCACATTTTATTTCAAACTATCTTCTGTTTGAAGATCTTCCAAAGATCATAGGACGAAGGAAGAAGAATTGCATTATAGCAGGTTTTCTTTTGCTACTGATTCATTAAACTAAAATTTCCACATAGCAGGAGAGTGAACCAGTTTCACTCAAACCCAGATGTTTCTGACATTACCATTTGCTAAAGCGAGTCATCTAGACAAAATGGTTCACCATCCCTATAGGAGGATAAGGACTGATAATTTATACAATGAATTGATAAGAAATGCAGAAGAAAACCAGAAGGAAAGAGTGAGGGAGTAAACAAAAAAGAGATACAAGATAAGAATAACATATGATGTGAACTAGAAACTAGCTCTAAGTTGACACTAATATATAACTCTACACGGAGGCTTTGCATCTCTTCAGCTAATACAGAATAGGATCCAGTCCTCACTGTGTAAACCTGTGGTAAAGCTCAGATTTTCTCAAGTTATTTCAGACCTGGATTTTAGTATATCATTTCCTTGATGAGAAGCCCACGAGAGACCCCAGCCCTGTGCCTATCCTATTCAAGTCAAAACTCTCCTTCAGTTTTCTTTTCCACCACTCTCCCCTGCTGTTCCAGGACTTGTTTGCATATGGAGAGCTTTCCACTGGTCCTGGGTTCTCCTGGGTTCTCTCTTTCTCATAATTTTTTTTCCATCATTTTTTTTGAACTAAGAAGTTCTAAATGCTGATGTATCAATGAATGAAACAAAGTGTGTATCCTCATGGGATTTATATTCTAGTGAATGACCAGAACCTAAGTATCAGTCAATATAGTAATATTCTTTAATTGAGCAACTTCTAGGTGTTAGATGATTATATGTCACTTCTTTTTTAAAAATTAACATATAATGTATTATTAGCCCCAAGGGTACAGGTCTGTGAATTGCCAGGTTTACACACTTCACAGAGCATAGCACATAGCCTCCCCAATGTGATTATATCACATTAGCACATAGCCTCCCCAATGTGATTATATGTCACTTCTGAGTTAATCCTCAAAATAACTCTAAGAAGTAGAGATATATCACTGAACTTATTTTTGTAGAGATTAAAAAAAAACTGAGGTTAAGAGAAAGCTAAATAATATTTATAGTGTCACATACCTAATAAGAAGTGGAACTTGGATTTGAACCCATATTCCCCTGACTGCTAAGAAGAACAGCCCAAACAGGCTTTAAACATCAGGGTGACAGCCTATGTGATCAAGAAAATTACGTACTTTATACATGTTATATATTATAGTGAAAAGTCCAAACTAAGATATGACTGTTTATGTATTAATTTTATATCACGAGTTTTATTTCTTGTAGAGCTACAGGGGTAGTAAATGACAAGGTATTTGTTTTCATGTTAAACCCTTTGACTATTAAACTAATGCACCTTTTGCAGCTTCTCACAGTGTTCCCAATCTTCTATAAGGAAAACATTTTGCTTGCCTACAAAGTATAATTTTAAAACATTTCTAAAAAATTTCAAATGTGTTGTGATATTCTAGTGATGGAAAAAGACTGTTCAGTACTCTTTTCGCTCTGAGTTCTCTTTGGCTTCCCTTTGGGTTCGTTCTTACCCATCAACTTTCTGAGACATCTTGAGCCTTGGTCCAGGGAACCTACTGACTATGGCAAGTGGAGCTCTCAGCAGTGCTGGGACTCACTGCCAAGCAGGAAGCTGGCAGCTATGAATACCGTCTTTTCAAAAGTTTCCAGAAATGAGAGCTGTTCTCCAGAATGCTGGGATACTTTTACATGGACAAGTGCTTAGTTGCCTGAGAAGTGTTAATGAGAATTTTGCAAGGGAGTGGGGGAGCCAAACCTCAGGGTCTTTTTAACTCTCAGCTCCCAAGACCCACATACATTTCCTAGAAGCCCTGTGGGGAAAGGAAAGACAGAGAGCCAGACAATAAGAACTGCTGAGGACCTGCAGCATACAGAATGTTGTACTACAAATATAAGGAAAATAATGTGTGTCGTCTCTACCCCTGAGGATTTTATATTCTAAAGGAGGAAGGGAAAGTATTTTGAAATACCCAACCCAGTCAACAAGTCATATACCTAATTAGAGCTGTGTAACCACTGGAGAAATGTATAGTAACTACAGCATTCTCCTTCTCTGACAGTTTCTCTCCAGAAGCCACATAATATCATGGTTGAAAATATGAACTCCAGAACCATATGCCCTGGGTTAGAATCCTTACCCTGTAACTGCCTAGATGTATAGCCTCAGCTTCACTGTATAATCTCTTGTGCCATAGTTTCCTTTTGAGTAAGATGGGGATAAATAATAGTCGTTCCCTATAGCACTGTTGTATTAAATGAGCTAATATATAGAAAATGCTTGTATAACAGTATTTGACTAAAGTAGGAGCTATAGTAAGTGCTTCTCTAGCCAGTGTCATATTGTTTGTTTTTAAGACAGAGTTGAAGATCGAGTTGCTTCCTCATTCTAGTAGTAGTAGTAGTAGTAGTAGTAGTAGTAGTAGTAGTAGTAATGTCTTCTGTAGTGAACACTCAGTGTGGAAATGGGACATGTCCTATCTCATTTAATTCTCATAACAGTCATATGTAATCTATACAATTTTAAACTTCATTCAAATATAGAGAAAACAAGGCTTAGGGAGGTTTAAATAACTTCACAGACTCAAACCTGACTCTTCCAGAACCCATTTTCTATTATGATCTGTTGATTCTTTTCCATCATGAAGTAATGTCAGAATATTCTGCTGTTTGAGATGGGTCATAATGCTGAAAGGAATTTGGTAAGGGGATAGAGGAAGGAATTTAATAGCTCTCTAAATCTTACAATTAAAAGCAATTGAGGTGCAGATATAGCAGTAGAGTTTTGATGCCTCGAAAGTTTTTTTTTTTTAAAGAATATGAACCATACATGAGAAGTCCATTCAGATTATATTTCCAATTTCTGAATATCTTCTCACTGATATTTATTAAAGGGGAGAGACTGATTTAAAAGGCACCATTTCTGAGGCCACAGTTACTAGAATTTTACTCAGGTTTTGATCCAGAAAAATATAAAGACTGGTGGAGCTATGAGAAATCCGTTGAGGCAAGAAAAGGAGAAAAAGGATCTGTGTCCTAGAGACAGACACTCTGCGCTATAATAGAACAACAGGTGGCTCTTTACAATTGATGACTGCATCCTCCATGGTCGGCCCAATCCAGTTTTAAAAGATCTAAATTGAGAAGAGAGCTCGTGATGCTCCGAGAGGCATCAAGTTAATGCTGAAGTTTTAGTCAGTCCTTTGGGGAAGAAAAAAGAGATAGGTTTATTAAAATTGCCTGTATTATACTATGAAAACTTCTACAAGGATGGGCTTCAATTTGGGCAACTCTGTTGCTGCATCTTAAAGGCCTTTGATTTTAATATATAATAATGAATAAAACTACTGGTGGGTATCCTCCCGAGTCATAATGTAATCAGAGGAGAATGGCTAAGTCTGGCTCTCATTTCTTTTTGCTATTGAATATTTGCTCTCAGCCAGATGCACCTATGCTGAGAACACAACAACAAATCACTCTATATATAGTGGAGGAAACCAAGGGGATTTTGTCAGAAGGTAAGTATGAACTGATGAGAGTCAAATAAAAATATGGTTTTGAAATTATTGAGTGTTCTAGAAGAGATCAACTCCAGGTGTCCAGGATCCTCTAAGCAAGTCCAAACCCATTCCCCACCCCCACCCCCAAACAAAACAAACAAACAAAAAACCAACCACATAGTTTATCGAAGAACTGCCAACTCCACTCTCTACCAAGAGGCCCAGCCCCATAGATAACTCTAAAGGTAGAGCTTAACACTGGGATTTAGCACTACATACCTTTGTAAGCGCCCCATCATTGGCTGCTGATTACCTAGGCTGGTGATATCTGAGTTAAGGTTTCTCCTTATGATACTAAAGACCTTGTTCCCTGAATGGTGGGCAGGATTTCTGTGTGCTCTGCATTCTGTACCTTTCGCACTTGGCTAACTGTGCTGTCTTGGTTGAGTTGGTTTGAAGCCAAATTCTCTTTCTTTCATATTTCTTCCTGTCCCCAAATAAAACCATTGTGTGGCCCCAATTTTCCACTCTTTCTTCTGTGTACATTCTTTTCAAAGTATTTTTACATTTCCTCCCTTCAAATGGTGGAGTTTAATGTCGCTTTTGACTTGACTTAACTGCTCTTTTGACCTGTTTTTTCAATGGAATATAGAAGAAGAAAATGTATAGAATGCCACTTCTAAGCATAGTCTCGAGAAGTCCTGGACGCTTTGGCTTTTCGCCCTGTCTTCATGATGAGAATAAGAACAGGCTAGCCTGCTGTAAGATGAGAGACCACATGAAGCAGAGCCAAGTGAACTCACTTGTCCCATCCAAGATTCCAGACATGTCTTTCCCAAATCAGGAAAATCACCTCATGGACTTAAAGCTGACATAATTGAGTATCACAATTAGCAGAACCACCCAGCTACCATGATAACTCTTGGGGAAGGAGGGAATGATAGTTGTTTTAAGCCACTAAGTTTCAAGCCCTGCTTGAATGTGAGCTGGTATCTTCACCTCCTAGCACAGTATTTGATACTCAGTACTTTTCATAGCAAAAATACTAAATAAATGATATCTTGGAATTCACATCAGTGAACATTTGGATAGCTCTTTAATTTCTAATCAGATCTAAATTTATTTTTCTTATTAACCAACATCGTCTTTTTTGGACTGTGTCTCTTTTGTATTCTTAATTTGGTGTCCTCTTTGTTTCTGTTTTAATTTTCACTTAGAAATGAATAATGAATTTGAGAGATTAATAAACTTTCTAAATGCCTTTGGTATTTTTTTGGTAGAAGATTTTAGAAAGTAAAAGGAACCATGTGAAGAGAAGGACAAATAACCCCAAATCAAATGAGAATGGAAGATTTGCCTTGATCATATGAATTTGATGATAAAATTCTGAGTCACAAAATAATTGTTAGGGGTATTACTACATCACAAAAAAATACTTGTATTTTTATTTATGTGACTTCAAGTAGTTGCCACCTGTCCTACATTTTACATGTTCTAATAATTTTGATTTCTCTTAAAACTTCATTCAGAAGCCCAGGCATTAAAAGTAACTAGAACTTTTTTATTTGGTGACTAGGTCTTTCTGCTTAGTAGAATTCAGGATATAGTTATGTTTTCTTCCATCTTTTAATAGTTTAAGATCTTCAACCAAGGAACCACTTTTTTATGATTGCCAGCAGTATTCATTTATAAAATGTGCATAGATATTGAGCATGAAGTCTTTAGATGTGAGTTTAGGATGGGACATATACCACAAAAAAAAAATTTTTTTTTTTTTGCACTACTCCTTTGGGATAAAATCCATTAAATTCCAATATTAACTCTATGTGGCAAGGCAGTGAGCACTTTTGGATTATTTGCCCATTCTCTGCATGTGAAACAGTAGTACATTGTTTGCATTAGAAAGCGGTTGTACTCTGTGGAGATGTTGAGGATGTTGTTCTGTTGGCATGGCTGAGGACAGGCTGCTTGTTTCCTCTTTTTACAGGGACAAGTGATACTATGATCCAAATGGGCAACTCAGAAAGGGAAGAATAAAAAAGAAGTAGCCTATGTTCTTTTAATTATCACATTAGACTGCAGCCATTTAAGGTTTGGCGCTTGATTGCATTCCTTGTCTCTCGAGGTCTAGGAACATTTCCCATCGTGGCCTGGCTGTTGATGCAAAGATGCTCTGAAAGCCTTGCTCTTGTTTCATTCTTTCTCTGCCTCATTAACTTGTTCATTTTAATGATTACATCTTCATAAAATCTAACATTTCAATATCAAATGTTCCATTCTTAAATTAAGCATTAAAAAATAGGGATGGGGGAAAGTTGATCATCATACAGTCTGTCTGCATCTGTTTCAACACGTGCAATGATTCCAGTTCATTATTTTGGGGTGTGCAGGGGCTCACATATCCCTGTGTCCTTACTGTCTGTTAATACAACTCCATTTGTCCTTGTATTCAAAGCACATTTATTGAGCTCTTTCAATGTCCAAGGCCCTGGAGAGATGCATTGAGGGAAAGAAACAGAAACTTCAAACCCACCTTAAAAGAACATGTATCTCTTTCCCTAGAAGGGACCAATTTTGAGGAAATCCTGATGAAGAAAGGTAACACATTACCATAAAGGAGAAAAAGACTTAAATATTAAAACCTGGAAGACTGGGAGTAGACACAGGAAAGGAAAAGGATATTAGGGAGATACACCAAGGGCTTTTCTTCAAGAACTTGTTAAGCTCCCTATTTGTATTTATGCACTTTTCTCTGGATTTGTTATATTTGTAATTTAAAACATCAGTAAGATAAGAGTATGTTGCTAATACTTCAGAAAGAGAGACATGGGGAATAGTTACCAAAAAATGGTTAGACACTATTAGAAAACTAGGGACTGTTAATTTTTACAAAGACAATTAAATTGGTACTTCATTTCAGTATAAATTAGACCCATGCTGAGATTAGAGGATTCAGGTATGATTTTATTATTCTACCCAAAGAATAAAATATGGCCTATGTATAGGTGTCATAAACTAGCTTTATCTTATATCCTACTCTAAATGTATATGTCATCCAAGTTAACAGATACTGAATATTTGATCAATTAAAATATGCTGGTTTACTTTCTATGGGAACAAATACCTCCCTATTCTATACAGTTGATCTTTTTCTTCAAAATTCAGGTCTTTACAATATCTGTAAAAATTTGATCTGCTTGATTCCAATCTGTATTATTTTTAAAATTTTGATTCTGTGTCAGTTTTTCACTCTTCCAATGACTGTTTTAACACCACTTAGTAAATCCAACAAGTATTTATTCAGTGCTTACTCTGTGCTAGACACAGTTTTAAGTGTTGAGGATATAGCAATAAAAGACAAGGTTTCCATCTTCATGGAACTTAAATTATAGGAGAGGAGAAAATACAATAAAAAGAAGACAGTAAAGTAGATAGTACTTCAGTCAGTGATGTGAATTTTGAAGATACATAGAGTAGAATAAAGGGGATAAGAAGTGTAGAAACCTCTAGATCTTGTACCAGCCTTGGGTTTGGGGAGGAGTGGTGATGAGTCGGTGGCTGTAGCAGAGAGTGGAAGAAGTAGGAAATGAATACAAAAATAGAGAGGGAGACTATCCCCTGTAGGGCCTGTGGACCATGGAAAGGCTTCAGCTTTTACCTACTTAAAGTAAGAAGCCATTGGAGAGTTTAAGTCAAACTGTGACACACTTAACCTACATTTTAATAGATTTTAACTTTTTTGAAAGGTTGCTATGTTGAGAATAGACTGAAGCGGTGCAAGAGTAGAAGTCATCAGAGCCACTGTTGCAGCAAGCTGGGCACAAGTTGATACTGGTTTCGGCCAGACTGTAGCAGTGGAAGTGACCAGATTCTGAATAAATTTTGAAGGTCAAATCATACATCTAACTCGCTGACTGGATATGAGGTATAAGAGAAAGAGAATTCTAAGTGGACTGCATGGTTTGGGACCTGAGAAACCAGAAGGATGGAATTGCTTTTTACTGAGATGGGAAGGGCTGCAGAAAGCAGGCTTGAGAGTGAGAGCCAGAGATTGGGTAATAGATGATCTGAGATGTGTAACCATATACAAGTGGAGATGTTAAGTATACGGTTGAATAATTGAGTCTGGAGTTTAAGGGGAGAAGTTCTGGCCAGAAATATAAATCTAAGAGTCATCAGCATAGAGATGGCTTTTAAGTTCAGGAGAAGAGATGGAAGTATGTCAGAAACTACTGTAGACAATGAGGTAATATCTCAGGGCAAAGCTTTGGAGAACGAAAATGCTGACAGATCTAAGAGTTGAAGAAGAATGAGCAAAGGTGACTAAAAAGGCATAGCCAGTGTAGTTGTAGGATTTGAGATATGCTTTCTTTTATTTGAGCAGGGATTCTCGTTGTGTAAGTATTTTTAAAGAAATATTTCATTAGATTTATTTAAAATAGAATATGATGGAGTGCCTGGGTGGCTCAGTTGATTAAGTATCTGACTAAGGCTTAGGTTATGATCTCCAGGTCCTGGGACTGAGCCATGTGCTAGGCTCACACTCAGTGGGAAGTCTGTTTGTCCCTCTGTCCCTCCCCCACTTACGCTTTCTCTCTCTCAAATAAATAAACAAAATCTTTAAAAAAATAAAATAGAATATGTTTATAGCAGCAGTGTCTGCAATAGCCAAAATATGGAGAGAGTCCAGATGTCTGTCAACAGATGAATGGATAAAGAAGTTGTAGTATATGTGTGTATATACATACACGCATGCAGACATACATACATACATCACACGGTGGAATATTACTCAGCCATCAAAAAGAATGAAATCTTGCTATTTGCAAGGACATGGATGGAACTAGAGGGTTTTATGCTAAGCGAAATAAGTCAGAGAAAGACATTACCATATGATTTCACTCATGTGGAATTTAGGAAACAAAACAGAAGAACATAGAAGACGGGAAGGAAGAATAATACAAAATAAGATAAAAACAGAGAGGGAAGCAAACCATAAGAGATTCTTAACTATATGAAACAAACTCAGGGTTGCTGGAGGGGATGTGGGTAGGGGGATGGGGTAACTGGATGTTGGGCATTAAGGAGGGCACGTGATGAAATGAGCACTAGGTGTTCTGTGCAACTGATGAATCACTAAATTCTACCCCTGAAACTAATAATATACCATAGATTAACTAAATTGAATTCAAATTAAAAAAGAAATAAAATAGGAAATACAGTGAAAATTCATATAAACCTTTCTGCTTTATTGAATCTTTATGTTTTTTAGTGCACTGTAACACTATAGCTAATTGGACACCTCTGTGTACCCTTCAGCTTCCATTCCTCTTTCTCTCCCTTCAGAAGTCACCACCCCCACTTCGAAATTAATGTCTTTTATTATTATGCATCGTTTTATATGTAAGTATATGTAAATAATTTTTTTGTACTATATGTTTGTGTATTCTGTAGGGGCTAAGAACACACTGTCCCAAAATGTACCACTTTGGCATATTGATTATTTTAAATAAAAATTACTTAAGAGACAGCCTATGCAAGAAGAACACTAAGACCCTCTTCTGTCCCCCTAAAACAGGAAATAGATCTCCCATGTGGAAGGGACCATCCCTGTACTAGAAGGTAAAGAGACATCCCTATCTCCAGAGATGGGAAATTTAGAGCTGAGAAGCTCTAAAAACAACCCTTGTAACTTTTTACTACCCCTGTCCAAATTCTGTTCAGCATTCCTTACTAATTGAAGCTCCCAGAGTTTTCTTTGTCCTGTCAATTTCTCACAGATACCTTGTCTCTTTGTCTAAACAAAGGCACTTCTTTAGGTCTCAATTTCATTATTGAACTTCTTTAAGTCTCAATTTTATTCTTAAACCTCCATGTGCATGTAACAAAACTTTGATTTTTTTCTCCCGTTAATGGTCTCATAAATTTAAATTTTAGCCCAGCTGGAAAAACTTGAGGGTAGAAGCAGAATTTTTCCTTCCCTTCAATACATACTATAGGATGGGAAATTTTAGAGTTCAGGAGCAAATGGTCAAGAAAGAATTCTTGAGATAGCTTCAGGGCAAAAAGGTGGTTTTATTAAAGCACAGGCATAGGACCTGTGGGCAGAAAGAGCTGCTCTGGGATTGTGATGGGTGACTGATTACATACTTTCAAGTTGGGAGGGGGTTAGGGGTAGTGGAAGTCTCTAAGGAGTTTGGAAGCAAGGTTTCCAGGACCTTGAAGGTCTAGCTGTTGGGATAAGGTCATTTACTACTGTCTAGTAAACCCTTAGTCAGGAGACACTTCAGATGTCTATCTGTGGACTCTATCTTTAGAGGATGATTGCTAACATATATCTTGGGGAGGAGAGAGATAAAGGAAGTTTCCAAAAGGATTTTCATATGTTAAAGAAGACTTACAGGATCCTGGAGGTCTGGCTAATGTCAAGCTAAAGTTGTCTTTTGCCTCTAGCTAACTACTAACATTGAGGCAGTTGAGTTCCTGGAAAAAGGTCATTCTGCCTCTCTCAAGGACTTGTCAATGGATTGTAAGTTATATGGAAGTTAAAATTTTTTGTTTCTTTTGCCTTTGTTCTCTACGTTATTTTTTATATATATATACACACACACATATATATATAATTTACATATAAATATTTATTTTTAAATAAAAAATGTATTTTTCAGGTTTTTAAGCTTTTCTGTATAACCTGTACATTGCCTTCTACACCTCTTGATTTGTGTTTGCTTAGTAGCATATTTTAGAAATATTCTATTGTAAGAATGTGTTGCAGCATATTTTTCTAAACATTTTATACAGGATATTTAGGGCTGTTTTCAGTTTTTGCTATTTTCAGTAACGATGCTGCAAATATTCATATATTACCTTTAATGTACCAATGTGTGTGTGGTTTTATCTAGCATATAAATCCAGGGGTGGAATTGCTGGTCATATAGTATGTGAATTTTTCATCTTATTGAATATCACCAAAGCCTCTTCAAAGTGACTGTGTCAACTTATACTGCTACTAGAAATGAATGAGAGCTCCATTTGCTGGACTCCTTGGCAACCCTTAAATCTGATGGGACCAAATGACATCTCATTGTTTCAATGTTTTGTTTCTTTCAAATTCACTTTTTCAAAAGTTTATTGTCCTTTTGGGTCTTCTCCTCTGTAAATGGCCTGGTCATAACTTTGCCATGTTGCAATTTTGTTTCTCAATGCTTTACACGTAGGGAAATTCACATTAAATTCTGATTTTTGTTTTTCTTGAGAAGCAAGATCTGGCAATAGTTGCCAACTTTTTCATAAGGTGACAGTTGACAGGAAATCTTGAGCTAGACCGTACACCTTTTGGTTTTCTACAGTCTGAAATACTCCTTATCATATTATCAGTAGCCTACTTTACTCATTTATTTTATCCATCTGACTCCTAGAAGCATCTGAATTGAGGATCCTGTCCCAGAAGCCCATGAACCAGGTTAGGAATC
The DNA here is from genome assembly GCF_963455335.1 of Martes martes. Classification (NCBI taxonomy): domain Eukaryota; kingdom Metazoa; phylum Chordata; class Mammalia; order Carnivora; family Mustelidae; genus Martes; species Martes martes. The sequence continues at coordinate 39,671,430 of NC_137899.1, forward strand.
CAAAATTCTCCCGGGTTTCTTTAGAGAATATTGTTTAACAAGATTAAATACTTGTTTAAATGACATACACAGAAGTGCTATTCTTAAGAACAGACAAAAAACCCTTAAGTTTATTTTGTAGACATATTCCCATTTTAGGTAATTCCAAAGCATGAAAGTCCAGATTTTTAAAAGCAGATGATTATTCTCTGTTCTAAAGACCTTTATAGGTCTATTTTAAAATTTACCAAAACTCACTATGGGGTTTATTTTACAAAGCAACCTCTCCTAACACACTTAAAACATACATAATTATTCAGCCAACGTATACTTAATAACCTATAATTATAGCTCACTTTCACATAAAGGAAGTTACATGTACACTTTGTGATAACATTTTCAGCTAATTAAAAAAAGTAATACATTCATTAGCACCTGCCTTACTTAAAGGTTAGGGTGATGTAACCCTGGAAAAAATAATAGAAAACTTGGAATAAGAGGGAGAGGGAAGGTGTGAAGGGTTTTGAGTGGCGATTAACAAATGAGATATTCTGGGGCATTTCTTCACTGATGAGGATCTGGGATGCAAGGCTGATCCGAAGGAAGTGAATTATTTCCCTGGGGCACTATGTCTGCTCTTCTGGTAGCTGCTACCACATAAATATTAATGTCTGTTTCAAGTAGCATAGCCTCAATGACTGTGCTCACTTCAGGCATGGATAATGCAGAAAAACAAGGATATAATACATTATTAACTTCCCAGTGTTCTTTGTACAAAATAAACTTTAAAAGTGATTCTAACTAGGGACTCCTGGGTGACGCAGTTGGTTAAGCGTCTGACTCTTGGTTTCTGCTCAGGTTCTGATCTCAGGGTCCTGATCTCAGGGTTGGGAGATGAAGCCCCACTTGGGGCTCTAAGCTCAGTGAGTCCACTTAAGACTCTCTCTCCCTTTCCCTCTGCCCATCCCTCCCTGAGTTCGTATGCTCTCTGTCTCTCTCCCTCTGTAAAATAAATTTTTTAAAAAACTTAATAAAATGAATCTCACTAAACTGATTTATATTTTGTGTTATATTATGGTATTACTATTATATATTACTATATTATCAGAACAAAATATGAAAACAAATCAACTTCCTAAGTTCAAACTGAATACTGTTTTCATGTATTTACTTATTCCTTCAACAAATATTTATTGAGTACCTACTATGTGCTAGGAACTAGAAATAAAACCACCAAGAAACTCTGCTTTGTAGAGCTTGTCCTGTGGTTGTACAGCTCATGTTTTATATGCATTGCCCATGCATGTGTATTCAGATGTATCCTCAACTGCTGCTTACTAGCACATCTCCACTCATCTTAGAAGCTTCAAGTTCTGTCTTCTGTGCTATTACTTTTTTGCTGTCACTCAACCAGTCCTCGGTGGTGGCAGATGTAGAGGCATGGCAAAAAGGTGGGGAAAACATTGTCTAAAACTGGTGCCATTTCAAAAAGGTACAGAACAAAAATAACATAAGCCCATTTCCTATCATACTTTATCTTCTTCCAGGTAGACCTCAGAAAGACACATGCTGTTTTACATTTTTGTATACATTTTTCCTCTGTTGAGCCAAGGCTTTATTAGGGCAGTAGTTTGATCTTTATCTGATGATTCCATCAATTATACTCAAAGTCAATAGAAGATGTAAGACAAAGAAATCCAAGGGAAAGAAAAGTAGAAGGATGCAGAGGTCAGTTGAACAAATAACAAACAATGTAAATGGTTGTAAAGATTAGGAAGACTAGTAGGTGGGATATTGAATTGGTATTGAATTAAGATATTAGCAGAAGCAAGGTACCTGTGGGCCTGTTACTGAAATGAAGTTTTACAGTCTTCTTAATGGAAGAGGGTTGAAGATATTGAATTTAAAGGAGTATTCAAGGATATTAAAGAAGAGTTTGGAAATATCTGTATTTTCTGCTTCTTACAAACATTTGATTTGGTTATCTGAAGAAACATTCCCTGTGTAGAATACCTGAAATGCTTGATAAAATGTAAACAGTGTCTTTTTAAAAGCATCACTGAGCTTTTGGGAGAGTTGGGGAAATCACTAGAGACCAGAGCTGTAAGGAATCATGAATTCAGAAAGATAAATAAGGACTGGAGCAAGCGTTTATTATGGAGATATCTGAAAATTCCTTTGTGGTTGAGAAGCTAGGGCTTTGAAGATCTGTGCATTCAGGAGATAGAAGTCAAACCCATAGGCTATAGTGGAGACCAAAACTGTAAAAAAGTGGCACTCTTGTTGGAAATCAGCAAGCAAAAAAATGATGAAGCTGAGGGAAGAGCTCAATATTCTTACCTCAGTTTTGGCTCCAGGTGAAGTAGATAGATAGATGGATAGACAGATTAAAAATCTCTCCATGGACAATGCCTACCCATGTAATTGTAGACAATCCCCATACAAATTGGAATCCAGAGTAATTATATGGCCAAAAAGCCAGAGGTAAGCGTGAATTTTAAATTGTTCCAAATTACCCACAAGAATGACACTTTAACTGACATTATATCAATAGTGATAAAACTGGAGAAACATAAAAAAAAAATCTTTGAAGTCTTGAGAGAAAATAATTGTTATCCTCGAATTGAATACCCAGAAAAATAATTGTTTTTATTTGGAATCCGAACAAAATAAAGAAGCTTTCAAACATTAGTAGCAACAACAATAACTGAATTTACCATTAACAAACTTTCATTCAAAGAAATTCTAAAATTATGCTTCAGGAAGAAGGAAAATGATCTCTGAAGCAAAGTCTGAAATTCAAGAGATAATGATGAACTGGTAAAGCTGAGGAGAAAACTAAACGACATTGAACTGGTAAAGCTGAGGAGAAAACTAAACGACATTGACTATTTAAAATAATAATATAATGACTTCTCAATGTGGAGTTGAAAATATTGGGAGGAAACTGCCTCTCAAGAAGGATAGGATGAGGGGTGTCTGGGTGGCTCAGTCAATTGAGTGTCTGTCTGCCTTTGGCTCAGGTCATGATCCTGGGGGTCCCTGTTTCCTCTGTCTGCAGCTCCCTCTGCTTCTGCGCACGCTCTCTCTCTCTCTCGCGCTCTCTCTCTCTCAGTCAAATAAATAGCAAAATCTTAAAAAAACAAAAAACGACAGAACTAGTGTTATGAGGCAACAATATTTACAAAGACCTAACAATTTAGAAGTGCCATATTAACCCATGAAATGAAGCAATGAAACAAGAAAGCAAGTCCAAAAACAGAACAACATACATGTGCAGCTTGTTATTTGTCTTGACAGATCAGAGGAGAGAAGATGGACTGCTGTTACTGTTGTTGTTATTTTGTAAAGATTTTTTTTATTTGACAGAGAGAGATGCAGCAAGAGAGGGAACATAAGCAGGAGGAGTGGGAGAGGGAGAAGCAGGCTTCCCCCTGAGCGGGAAGTCCAATGCTGGGGCTCGATCCCAGGACCTTGGGATTATGACCGAAGGTAGACACTTAATGACTGAGCCAACCAGGCACCCCGAGAAGATGGACTGTTTAACAGATTGGTTTTACAGATGGGGAAAAAAAGGAACTAGGACTATAACTCACACCATACACCAAATTCAGTTCCAGATGGACCTACACGTGGAAAGAAAACTCTAAAATGTTTACAAGACAATACAGGAGAATATCTTTATGCCTGTGAGTCACAGAAAGATTTCATTAAGACCTTTTAAAAAAGCGCAGAACATAAAGGGAAAGATTGAAAAATATGTTAAAATTTATATCTGGCATTGATTATCATCAAAGACCCCATAAGGAGAATAAAAATACAAGCCTCCTACTGGGAGAAAGTTATTTACAAAATGTATAACTGTCAAAGACTAGAATCAGAGCATAGCAAAGACTTCTGTAAATCAACCATAAAAAGTCAAACCAAGAAAAAAGACAAAGGCAGTTCGTGAAAGAGGAAACATGAATGGTTCAAGAGCAAATTAAAATATGCTTAATTATATTAGTAATCAAGGAGAAGCAAGATAAGGTCATCATGAAATACCATTTCACTTCCAACAAACCAGGAAAACAACAAAATATCTCACAGTAGCCACTGTTGAAAAATATGTGGGGCAACAAGAGTACCCTTGGAGTACCGGTGGGAGTAGAAATCAGCACGTCTTCCAAGGAAACAATTTTTCTTCCCTTCTGCATGTTCAACAATTCTTTGATGTAGCAATAACTCTCTTAGGAGTATACTCGACAAGTAGGGAAGAACATATCCAGTTTGATACCATACTTATGCTATAAAATAAAAGTAAAGCAAGAAAACACTATATTTGGGATATTCCATTTGTTTAGGGAGGTGGTGGTTACATGAGTTATCTTATTATTTTTCTGAAATTTGTACCTAAATGCTATATGTAGTCTTTTGGAAGAAGCGAGGTAAACATTCGAAACTATTCATGTGTTATTCAATATTATCATGCATAAGTAAATCAGTTGGTAAACTATAATTGACATTTTATAATACCTTCATAGTATGGATATAATGGTTCTCAATGCTATCTTCCTATAGTCCTTTGTTAAAGATTGCCTCCTTCCAAGGTAGATCTCAGAATTGAGAAGACACCTCCTCCCACTCCACTTCTGCCCTGCCTCATTACATAGCTGAGAAATAGATTCGTATTCCCGTACCTAGCATAAGCAGATAAAGTGTGCCATTTTCCTAGGCACTAGTCTCCATGTTGAGGTGTTACACTTTGTTGATTTATACATACTTAGCCTCACCTCCAGAGCACACATACAGCTAGCATGCCAAGGTATGATCCATGCAAATACCAATAACCTCATAAAACCTGGAACAATTCTCATGTTGGAACTGCTTCTGAGTCTGGCTTCTTGTACCAGATGTGGTCTTTTATGGTGGATTCTTTTATAGACATCCTCTTTCCTCCCCACCACCATAACCAGTGTCCTCTACTGGAAGGTCCCTCCACTTCCAAGTATTTCAGTCAATGCACACAGCTCCTGGAGAGAGAGGTTCACTGGTTTCACAACTCAGTCTTTACTTGGGTCCTACAGGAATACCCCACAACAAAGATAACACCTTTCTTGGTAGAATGAAATAAGTGGAAGTCTAGATTTTGATTGTATTGGATAAAAAATTTTCCAATATCTTCAACTTTATTTCAGCTTTGGAATTGGATTATTTATTAATTCTTATAATTATTTTATCTTTTCACTTTGATGTGTATCATTTTATAATTCTGATCAAGTTGTGATAACCACATCAAATAGAATTAATCATTATTTACTGGCAGATGGTTGCAGAGAACATTGGGCAGAAGCTACAAAAAAAAAAAAAAAATTCCCTAAACCTCTTTCTACCTTCTTAAAAGGTATTAGTTACACATAAGTTAGAAGCTTTCATTTGAATATGGATGATTCACTGCATCTGTGCTTCTGTAATCCCCTTCACCCTTAAGATTTTCCGTGGTCTGACATCAACATCACTTTGGCCTGCAATAGCAAGTTAGTCATGTTGCTTTTCCAATTTATATAAAGACATACTACTTTCTGAATTGATCCCCCTGGACAGTGGTTTCCAGACTTTTTAGCTTACAACCCTATATTTGTTTGATATAGACTCACAGCTTTCCAAAAAGTGCTGAATGCTACATAAATATTTAAAGAAGATAAAAAGGAGTTTTGAGAATTTGAGGTTGAGTTGTTGTATAGCTAGAAAATATGGTAGAAAAATCACAGAGTAGAATGCAGACATCACCCAATTAGGATGTCACTGTTTTGGTGTAGAATTCTACAAAATGAACATCACTGTGCCCAACATTATCTCCAGTTTTGAATTACAAAGCCTGCAGTCCTACAGTGATATCCTCTAATCCATGCAGTCTAGGCATTGTTTTATTTTTTATGTTATTCATCAGTATCACAGTCCTAATCTAATTAATATATCAGTCATGAAAGAGAAACTTAGCTATGGTTCTAAAAAAAAAACCATGTCTCTGCCCTCAGCTATGTTTTCTATATTCTTCATAAAATTTTGGATTCTTCACAGTAGAGTATCAGTTGTAGCATCCTCATTAGGGAGATGCATCTGTTTATACTAGTTTTTTTCAACAAATATAGGAAGTGTATTAAAAATGCAAAATACGATCTCTGTATTTGCCTTTCAGAGAAACTGCTAAATGTTATCATCCATAATGCACAAGAGTTGGTAAACTTTTTGCATATTTCCATTTTCTCATTACTTCCTTTCTCAAACTCAGAAAATTAAGTTGGTAAACTGAAATTTATCAAAAGCTTCAGGAGGTGGTTTCTTGGTCTTTGAGCCATTGACTTAATTACCAGCAGAAAAAGAAGAGGTCTTGGTGAACATGATTTATATACACAACCACATATGGTAAGTCCATATCTTCCCCTTTGCCTCAAATACTTGTTATCAAGGCTCACACAATTACCACATTTTCCATTCTCCTTAGCTTCATGAGTTGGCGTGTGTTAATTGCTATGAATTACTATTTTTTTAATTACAAAATGAGTCTTGTTCTTTTTTGAACACTTGAAAAATATAGGAAACTAAAGAAAAATATTAATATCTGCTGAATAACCCACTTTCTAGAGACAGTAAAAGCTTCTGCACATCATAAGGGGAAATTAAGAAAATGAAAAGATAACCTATAGAATGGGGAACATATTTGCAAACCTTATAGTTATTAAGGGATCAATATCCAAAATGTAAAAGGAACTCCTCTACTCAATAGCAATCAATCAAATCAGTCAGTGACCTGATTTAAAAATGGGTCAAGGACTTGAATAGACATTTCTCCAAGGAAGATATACAAATGGCTAACAGGTATATGAAACGATGCCGAACATCACTAATCAGAGGGAAATGAAAATCAAAACTACAATGAGATATTACCTCATTCCCATTAGGATGGCTATTATTAAAAAAAAATTGTTGACAAAGATATGAGAGAAAGTGTAACCCATGTGCACTGTTGGTGGGAATGTAAACTGGTGCAGCCACTGTGGAAAACAGTATGGAGGTGCTTTGAAAAACTAAAAATAGAACTATATGATCCAGCAGTCCCACTTTCTGGGTCTCCGGAAGAGTTGAAATCAGGATCTCAAAGAGATATCTCTACTCTCATGTTCATTGCAGCATTATACACAGCAGCCAAGATGTGGAAACAACCTGAGAGTCTATAAACAAATGAACAGATAAAGAACATGTAGTGTATACATACAGTGAAATATTATTTAACCTTTAAAAAAAGGAAGGGAATCCTGCCATTTGTGAAACATGGATGAAGTAGAGGACATTGTGCTAAGTGAAATAAGCCAGTCACAGAAGGACGAATGATCCCACTTACATGAGGTACCTAAAATAGGCAAACTCATAGAAACAAAGAGTACAATGGTGGTGGCCGGAAGTTGGGATGGGGGAAGGGGAGGAATTGCTGTTTAACAGGCATAACGTTCCAATTGTGATTGAGTCCTAGAGATTCGTTAGGCAACATTGTGCTTGTAGTGCTTCATAATATCATATGGCACACTGTAAAAGTTGTTGAGAGGGTAGATTCCATGTCAAATGTTCTTACCACAATAAAAAAGAGAGAGAACCAAATGGATCTCTCTCTCTCTCTCTCTCTCTCTCTCACTCTCACTCACTCACTCTCACTGTTGGATTTTATTTTGCTTTGTTTTGTTTTCAAAACAGAGCTGGAGCTCTTTAATACTGCATTACTGCTGAATTACCTTGAAATGTAAAGTTGATACTTTTTGTGAGCTGGCACATTGTTCTTCCTCTTGAATTTTAAAATTTGACTTTGCTGAGGGGAATTTCATTTTCTCTCATCTGAAATTACAAACAGATCTCTTCTGTGCCAGAGTTAAGCATGAAATCAAGGTAATTAAAGATGAGTAAAGCTAAAAGTTCCCTGAGCAAAATCAAAGCAAAGGAAAAAAATAAATAAAGATTGTCGTGACTGAAGTAGCATTACTCATAAATCCTCTGGGGCTTGTGCTTGTGCTTTTGTTTTTGTTTTATTTTTTTCCCCCGTTTTCTTTTCCAGTGTAGAATTAGATCAAAATTTGAGACCAAGAGAATGGTCAGAAAGGATAGTAAGCAGGTAGATAATTGCAGTGGTCTCCTCTTCATTTCTGTAAATGTTTGCTTGTTTGTCTAGCAAATGTTTGTTGTGTGGCTGTGGTGTCCCATTCTACAGTACTAAGATGCCAGTGCATCACATTTAGGCAAGCAGGTGACAGTTTATGACTTCCTAACTTAATACTGTCAGTGCCTTCAGCCAAAGACCACCAGGAACCACCTTGTTCCAGTTGGGTTTATTACTCATTGCAGTGGGAAAGAACACATGGCACGGGGAACTGTGGGACACTTCAGTAAGAGGGAGTTACAAGAATCTTGTAAAGGATTTGGTCTTGGATTGAGTGATTTGAGAGAAGGTATAAGGAAGAAAAGTTTGCCCTGGACTGGATGCTGTTAGAAAAAGAGAGCATTTCTGTGTTTGGGTATTTTGTGGGTAGCACAGTAACCATGTTTTTTATCTGTGCTTAGGCAAAACCATGAAGTGGTCTTGTTCTGTTTCATTTTATCATTGTCTCAGGGTGACCTCATCTGAGGTTAGAGATTGTTTATGTCCAACAGGAGAATAAAATGACCTTGCCGTGAACGTGAGACCAGCTTGCAATAACATTAAGGTCTACCTGTGATAATCAGATCAGTTTCAGATGTCAGGGGCTTTTTTTCCCCCCTCTCCTCTCCCCTCCCCTTTCCTTTTCTCTCCTTCCTTTCTCTCTCTCTCTCTCTCTCTCTCTCTCTCTTTCCTCTCCAATACCCCCCACCTTCTTTCTCTTTCTTTTTGTGTTTTCTGTTCTGGCATGACCAGGAATTCTCCTTTCTGGGTACAGCACCGCCCTTCCCCCTCCCCCGACTCACTCTGTTTCTTCAGGCTGCTTTGCTTACAGTGGCTCACTTTCTACCCTTGCCTCTGCTGTGGCCCCCTGCCCAGGGACTCCTGCACTGTGGCCAGTGCCTGAACAGGAACAGTATCAAGGCCCTTTCACACTGCCTGGATCAGGTGAGGAAACAGGTATGTTGCAGGCATACCATATTGGAACTTAGAGGGACCTGGGCATCCCTAGCTCCTTTTTTCTCCCTTACTTCCCCCAATTCATAAAGCTCAAATCATAATTTATTCCACAGACTTGCTACCATCCTCTTCCAGTCCATATCCTTTGCCAATACCTTAGGCCAGGCTACTGTGCAATTTCATTGGCGGTATTACCCATCTGTCTCCCTGTGATCACTTTTAACCCTTACAACCCCTCCCCTGCACTGCTTCCAGAGTAACCTACAAATGCAAATCCAAGAGTATTACTGCTTACCTTTAACTCTCCCTGACATTTAAGACAAAGACCAATCTCATTACAAAGCTTGTAACGATATAACCTTTATGTATCTTTTCAACATGTAGCTTTCTTTGACTTTATCTCCAGTACTCTTGCCATATTGCAGGTTTATCTGCTACTCAAATGGGTTCTATGTGCATATTTCCACCCATGTCTTGACCTTTATACATGATTGTCCCTCTACTTAGAACCCACCCTTCCTCCTTCTTCCCTCTAAGCTCTAATTCACATCTAACTTGCCCTTAAGACCTCTAACCCTGCCTTACCTAAGTCCCAGCGTCTTGTTGAGCGCTACCATAGCATGTTGCAGTTCCCTTCATGACACCATCTCCCTCGATTATGAGCCCCACGCAGTGTCTCCTTTGCCCAGAAGACTGTGTGTTGTAAGATGATAAGGAACTTATCTGAGTTGTTCACAGCTATACCCACTGCCTGGCATGGAGTGAATGCTCATCAAAACATTTACTGACTATTTGAACGTATTAATCAATTAATTGAATTTGACATACAAATAAAAACGCTACAATAAGTGCTACTGCATTAAATATATCACTGTTAGTACTAAGGCTTATTTTAATTTTAATAAACAGAATTATATAGGTTGTCTAGGGAAATTGATTAATATGTCAATATTGTTTCCTGGGAAGATGTGCACAGAATTCTGGACAAAAAAACTCATAAATAGGGGCTCCTGGGTGGCTCAGTGAGTTAAAGCCTCTGCTTTCGGCTCAGGTCATGATCCTGGGGTCCTGGGATCAAGCCCTACATCGGGCTCTCTGCTCACCAGGGAGCCTGCTTTCTCCTCTCTCTCTGCCTGCCTCTCTGCCTACTTGTGATCTCTCTCTCTCTGTCAAATAAATAAATAAATAAATCTTAAAAAAAAAACAAACAAACTCATAAATAGCTTTCTGTAACATACCCAATTATAATAGGTGAGCTGTCCAAGAGGCGCCTGGGTGGTACAGTTGATTAAGAGTCTAATTCTTGGTTTTGACTCAGGTTGTGAACTCAGAGGTCCTGAGATCAAGAGCTCAGCATAGAGTCTGCTTGAGACTGTCTCTTCCTGTGTCTCTGCCCGTCCCCTCCATGTGCTCTCTTTCTCAAAAATAAGTAAATCTTGAAATAGGTTGGCTGTCCATGATTTCCCTTATGTTTTTGTATTAAATACTATTTTATGTTGTAGCACTTAATTTCTATATTTTTTGTTTTCTGTCTATTCAAATGGATCATGGGGGCCTTAAAGACAAGGAATATATCTGTCATTTATTTGTATTTTCCACAAGTCCAGTTTCTGACGTATATCAGGACTGGAGTAAATGTTGTTCTATTAGATTTGATTTTTGCCCTTAATAAATTGGGCATGTTTAATAAGATAATCAGTTTCCATGAAAGGAATAAATGACATCTGGCTCCCCTCTGATCTTGTGAATTATTGCTCATTCATTATTCATTTGGTCACTAAATGTTTATAGGACTTTTGTATACTTGGCTCTGTGTTAAGTATTGGTTGTATAGTGAATGAAAAACAGCTACCTTTCTTTAAGGAGTTCATAAGTAAATAGATAATAATATGATATAAATGCTAATGGTAGAAGCACAGAAGAAGCATTAACTCTGATTAAGGGAGTATATGAGGTTTCGAAGTGTGAGAAAGGAGTGTGCCTAGGTTATTGTTTTCAACAGCTGAGAGCCATACAAAGCAGGGGAGTTGATCGGCACTTAGGGTAGAGGTAGAATAAGAGCAGAGAATAAATCTAGAAAGGTAGGTTGGATCTGGCCTGGGATTGTGAGCTATATTAATGAGTTATGATCTCATCCTATTAGGTGGTATGTAGAAGCTGTAGTGTGCAGCCCAGATCCTCCTTAAAGAGTAAATAACTTCACTTCCCCCGCTGCTGGAAGAGCTGCTAAGAGAAATAGCAATCCATTGTCGGCCCCTCAGGGGATTGCCTCACATGGAAAAAGCCGTCTTGTCCAAGTTCGTGCCCCCTTCTCCCATTGTCCCACATTCCATGATTGATTCACACAAGTGGATAAGGCCTCGTTCTTTGACCCCAACACAAAAGTGTTATCCCAACCTCAGAACTCCTCAGCTGAGACCTTGCTGAGACAACTTAACATTTTCAGTTCTCCCTCTGCTTAATTCTGCTATTTTCCCCTTCCTTTCCATAAGCACAGATCCTAAAATTGTTCCTTAATAAAACTCCTGCTTAGCAACATATTTTCCAAGTCTGTTAAACTGACGAAACCAACTTACAACAGGTGGTAGTAACGAGTCACCAAGGGATATGAAGCAAGAAAGTGATATAATCCAATATATATTTCTTCAACATGAGCTTTCCCACACATACAAAAACTAATTAGGTTTTAAACAAAAATGCACATCAATTAATTTATTTCATCAGGGATTATTCCTGTAGGGCTGAAAAAGCTGGTATGGCAGCTGCAAAAGCATGTAGTGTTGATATTTTTTTATAATGCATCATTTTTCTTCATTATTGACATCATATTCATCTTTTTTTAGGATTTTTTTAAACATCAGAATTCATTAAACTTTGTCACAGAGCAAAGGAACTACAAAGTAAAATCTTTATATTCAGAACTTTTATAACCAGGAAATTATCCTGATTAAGAAGTAAATATATAGTCTTGATATTTAGGAGATCATTCTAGATATAAAATGGAAAAACAAGACATCTTTCACAACATGTACATTAATTTTTAAAACTTTTTTACTTTACTATGACAAAATTAACATTTGAATTCTACAAAATGGGAGAGTTTTGTTCCACCATCAGATGATTGAAAATTGCATTCTTTTAATTTTGCCTTTCAAACATTCAGATCCTAAAAACAGATTAGGTAAGCCAATAGAGAATTATACAAAAAAGGGTTACAGTTGATCCTTTTTTTTTTTTTAAAGATTTTATTTATTTATTTGACAGACAGAGATCACAAGTAGGCAGAGAGGCAGGCAGAGAGAGAGAGAGAAGGAAGCAGGCTTCCTGCTGAGCAGAAAGCCCGATGTGGGGCTCGATCCCAGTACCCTGGGATCATGACCTGAGCTGAAGGCAGTGGCTTAACCCACTGAGCCACTCAGGTGCCCCTACAGTTGATCTTTTCTATTCCAGTTTTTTCTTTCACTTCTGTTGAATATTATCAGATTACCTTTAAATCTATAACTCAATCTACATTCAATCTGTAATTATTGAGAATTTATTATAAGGAAGGCACAGAGAATGATCATAAATAAAATCCATCTAAACCTACTGGAAGACCCAGTCCCTGACTTCCCTTCCACATGCATTATTGGGAGTGCCTCATGTGACTTCCCATGAATCCAACACCATGGGGTCAGCTGCCATGTGGGGTTTCTGTTTCTTTTCTCTTTTTCTCTGACCTCCTAAAGTTGAGCATCACTACATTTACTTTATAGGAGTTTCCCACATTGTGGAAGCACAACACGGGACCACTGAGGTTCCTTAAGGACTCGAAGAGTGAAAAATCTCTTATGCCAATCTCTCCAGATTGTGCGCAGCACCACAGGAAGGCACCAGAGCCCTGCAGTTGACAAAACTCTGCCTTTAGTTCCAAAAAAGAGAACTGTGTTCTTTGTTACACTCTTTAGCCGGGGTTTCCATTTTACTCCTTGAGGTATTAACCATTATATTATTACAGGATATGAGTTGGGACGTGGACACCATAAATGCAGACTTGCCCTTCCCTTCAGTGACTAAGGCTTTGTCAGTCTTTTCACGTCTGATTTCTTGGGATGACATTCCTTCCAGGAGTTCTCTTAGTTCCTTATATACATAGACTCAACTGTCTCATAGTTGACTCAATATTTCTGAACTCTGTGGTGTTCAACATTTAGATTGGGGATACTACAAAACAATAAGTGATTATGAAATATCTGCTTCAGGATATTCTAGAATTTCTCTAATTGCTAACACGCCTCAAGATGAGCTGAAGTCATCAAATATTTGTAAATAGCTGAGAGAAGGGAACAAATTGCTACTATTTACAAATGGTCTGCTCTTTTTTTTCTTTTGGAGGATCATAAATTTTAGATTTTTATATTAATATATTTTTAAAAGAATAATTGATTCAGTACTGTTTCAAATTTTGAGAATTGTCTTAATATCTTATGTAAATAAGACAATCTTTGTATGAATGAGAGAAACTTACTTAAAAGATTACTGAGAAGTTTGTATAATACTTTAGAGTTGTTCTTGGAAAAAGATGATGGTAAAACATTAAGAGGGCTATCATCTTAAAAATGGAAAGAGGGTTTGTGACATTTAAAGCCAGGTAAAAAACTTTAAAAATTGTATCTCAAGGAAAAATTGTAATTTCTCAACAAGAAAATCCCTATTCATCATTCAATATATCATCATTTAATATGAAAGACAGCAGAATGCACTTATTAAATGCTGAATAAATTTGCATTTTAGAGTAATTTAATTTTCACTAACATAATTTGAATGGCTCAAGTGAAATATAAAGGAGTTAACAGATCATTTAAAGTGTTAAATTTTTTTTAATGATTTTATTTATCCATTTGAGAGGGAGAGAGTGAGAGAGAACATGAGAGGGGAGAAGGTCAGAGAGAGAAGCAGACTCCCCGTGGAGCTGGGAGCCTGATGCAGAATTCGATCCTGGGACTCCGGGATCATGACCTGAGCCGAAGGCAATCCCTTAACCAACTGAGCCACCCAGGCGCCCTCAAGTGTTAAATTTTATAGGAAAAATATATTGGCAGGTATAACAGACATTCTTATTCCTAAGATAAATTTTGAACTCTTTAAAATGATAATCAGAAAAATAATATAGTTCCAGTATACTTAAATGATTTAATTCAGTAAGACTTTTTCTTTCTTTGCAAGCATGAGTTTTACTTGTGCCTCTAGAACTTTTATTGTTCGTAAAACCATTGTTTCATTCACAATTGTTTTTTCATATGCTGGTGGTTTATTGCAGAGAATTACACAAGATACTAGGATTTGTTAGGATGGAAAAAGTAGTGAAAATTATATTTGAATAGACAGCAACACCAATATTTGTTATCTGGATTTCCAATTCCAGACATTTTAGAGCACTTGATTTTCAGATACATAAGGAAGAAGTCTACAACCTCCCTTTATCACCTCTTCCAGCAACTAACAAAGCATACTGCAGGAAGTTTGACATAAACGCTTGTTGCAATATGTGACTTAAGCCATGTTTTCCTTAAAAAAAAAAAAAAAAAGGCAAAAAAAATATGACATTATCACCCTGTCTTTTTTTTTTTTTTAAGATTTTATTTATTTATTTGACAGAGAGATCACAAGAAGGCAGGGAGGCAGGCAGAGAGAGAGAGGGAAGCAGGCTCCCCGCTGAGCAGAGAGCCTGATGCGGGCTCGATCCCAGAACCCTGAAATCATGACCTGAGCCGAAGGCAGAGGCTTAACCCACTGAGCCACCCAGGCACCCCTCACCTTGTCTTTTCTTGAGAGGCTAGAAGACAAGGAGTTAAAGGCCTAGGAGAGAGAAGTTAAAGCATTGGTGAAACCTAACAGAAGCCAAGGTCTTTACACAAAAACTTTAAGAGATATTTTATCTGAATTTTAAGAGAGATTTTATTTAGCCTGAATTTGGAAGTTGTTCTTAAAAGAGGTTAGTGTACTTAAGGATAGGATGATCCCGTGTTTTTTTTTTTTTTTAATTCACTTGGAACTGTACAACCATATTTGGAACCATTGGACTAATATTGCTGTAAGCCAACTGGTTTTTGTTTTTTTTTTTTTAATAGCAAGTGGAGTTTGCCAAATCCATGCTATTCGTAGGTTTCTAGACACAGCTATGTTACACCATACCACTTGAATCTATGGTCAGAAGACAGCTCATTCTTACTTTTAGCACATACAGAAGCAGTTATAAATCTAGACCAAAGTAAAAATATATTTAAATTTTACATCCAAGGTTTGTAAGAGACCACTTGGTTAAAATTAAGTGTGACTATTAAGTTTTTATTGGGGGAGGGAAGGATATGTAGATTTATATACAGGATATATAAAATATATGCATACATTTGTGACATGTATATCTTTAGCCTCTAGAATTTGAGACTTAATTTCAGCAAGGTAAGCTGTATTATTTTTGCTTTTTGTCTGCCTGATTTCAACATTAGGTCATATATAAAAACTAACTGATGCCATTTTAATTGAGCCATTTTAATTTAGGTCCCTATGCCATTTTAATTTAGAAACAACATATCTGAACTTATAGATGTTTAGAGGTAAATGAGGCTTCCTTTTTTCTATTTCATTTAAATGTCTTAAATACATAATCAAAGCCGTCAATTTTTTTTTATTGTGTTGAGATCATGACCTGAGGCAAAGGTAGTCACTTACCCTTCTGAGCTACCCAGGCACCCCTCTTTATAGCATCTTTTTTTTTTTTTTTAAGATTTTATTTATTTATTTGACAGAGAGAGATCACAAGTAGGCAGAGAGGCAGGCAGAGAGAGAGGGGGAAGCAGGCTCCCTGCTGAGCAGAGAGCCCGATGTGGGGCTCGATCCCAGGACCCTGAGATCATGACCTGAGCCGAAGGCAGAGGCTTTAACCCACTGAGCCACCCAGGCGCCCCTCTTTATAGCATCTTAATCACCATCATTTTTGTGGTCTCCTCTGTTGATATATAGTTTACATAGTTTTGAATTTTATAAGGATACTTTATAAGAAGCATGTGCTGTGTTTTGTTCTTGTGGCCAGATATACTTTTTAGTGCTCATATTTGCACATAATTCTCACAAGTCACTTTGTAAAGTAAAGAGACAATGTTAACATAATTTATATTCCAAAAATCTAGGACGTTTAAGCAGATTTAAATACTCACTTTACAACAATTAACAATGAACCTCATGTTGTGGTCAACCACATTTAAATCTTACAACAATTCTTATGACAAGAATTTGTTGTGTTATTTGAATGTTTTATGCTTTGCCTATCTATTTAATTTTGGTTTTGAACATGATAAACCATTACTTCAATTATTATCTTCAGTTATTATGTTTTTGATTCAGTAAGGAGCTCTCATTCTTTGGCCATTAATTCATTAGTTTGATAGGCCCAGCAACTTAATTGTGCATCTCTAAAAAGTAAACATGAAGTTGAAAATATTTTTTGAGGAAAATGTACAAATATTTATTAGTAAATTTACTAATAATTACTGGTATACTGCTGTTAATGAACTGTTACAGGTTAGATGCAAAAGACACAATTCACACGTTACATCTTCTTTCAATGAAAATATATTTCTGACTAGTACAAAGATGATTTTTTTGGCTGTGACAAACCCTTAATACAATCTGTCAAGTAATGGCTCATTTCTCCTACCATGGGGCGTTCTTGATATCTTACCTAACTTCTCTGTGCCTCGGGTTCCTAACATGTAAAATGGGGATAATAGTAACAATTCATAAGCTGCTATAGAAATTGGTACTCATTTTCTAATGTTGCCATAACATATTATCACAAATTTCGCTTCTTAAAGAACACCCATTTATTGTATCTCGTGGCTCTCTGGGTCAGCATTCTGGGTGGAGCATGACTCAATGAATCCTCTGCTTGGAGTCTCCTGAGAGCAACATCGGTAAGACTATGTTCCTTTCTGGAAGTTCAGGGGATGAATCTGTGTCTGAGCTCATTTAGGTTGTTGGGCAACTTCAGTTATTTGCAGTAACAGAACTGAGGTCATCATTTACTGTTGACTCTCAGCTGGTGGTCAGTCTTTGATCCTACAGGCTGTACCCATTTCTTCTCACCTCTCCAGGTGGCTCTCTCTAGCAATAGTGGGTTGAGTCTCTCTCATACTTTGAATTTCTTTTGCTTCTGCTACATCTCTCTGATCTCCAGCCAGAGAAAGTTCTCTGCTTTTAAGGGCTTGTTATGATAAAATTGAGTCCATCCAGATAATTCAAGATAATCTTCCTATTTAAGGTCCATAATCTTAATTACCTCTGCAAAGTCCCTTTTATTATATATGTTACACATTCACATGTTCTGGGATTTAGGATGTGTACATTTTTGAAGGGCTATTATTCTGCCTATACCACAATATTAGAGAAATTAATTCATGGGACGTGCTTAAAACAATGTTTGATGCAAGTGGTTCTTATTTTTTATATTGTAATAACTGAAAATTAATACATACAGTGTACCATGACATCATCTGAATTCAACATTTTGTACAAACCCAGCATTGGCATTTCTTAGTATGATTGGTTGTGGCTGTCTTATTAGCCTACAACATTTAAAAAAATTAGTCTGCCACAATTTTTCTGTGTCACATCATAAAGTCATATTTTAAAATATATTTAAAAGCCAAAGTCAAATAAGGATATATTTTTCAATTGTAAATTATCATTTTGGAAGAGAAATTTTGTATTTAAACTAGGAGAATAATTCAATCTGAGTATTCATCAGATTTTGGGCTATTGCTATCACTTTGACATTAGGAAATTGGCAGCAACCAGGCAAGCTTATCAATGCATTAAAATTTAAAAAAAAAAAACCTGTCAGCTTGGGGTACCAGCTTGATCAAAAACTCAAATACAGACATATTTTAAGTCTATAGTAGTTCTTGATTATAGGAAAGTCATCCCAATGTTCTGAAGTTGTACTCTAATAATATTTGAAAATAATTTAAGAATTACAAAACAAAATTTAAGATATCGGGAACTAGAAGATCTTGATGATACATAAAGTCTAGCTGGAGAAACATTTAGGCCTGTACTAAGTATTTTTGTAGAAATACAACATGTTATAGTTGCTAATGTGAATCCTTTTCTCTGGTTTAAGCTCTTTGAAGAAAGAAACTGTTCTTTTTCACATTTTGAAATTCTTCATTCTACATAGAAACCTGCTGTATAAAGTTGGTTAAGTTAAATTTAACATGTTGCTTAATAAACATAGCAAAATAAAAGGAAAATTAGCTAGGCTTCGATATCCATAAATATGCCAGGGTTTTCGTTTTAGCTTACATATGAAGTATGATTAGTTCTTCAATTTCACAGAGAAAAAAATAAAATGGAAATAAACAGGGAAAATTTCTAAGGTACTGCTTCTCTTCCAGTTTCATCAGAAGATTAAACTCTGTATAGCTAGACTGTTATATATTTTCCAGATGCTTTCCAAGCTCTTAATTTTCTGTTTATTGCTGTTTAGAGTTTGTCATTACTTTGATGCAGCAGGTAAACTGACCAAAATACTTGTGGCAGAGCCAGTAGACAAAACAAAACAAAAATATACACACAAAAAGCTCTCATGACCAGTATGGTCCTCACAGACTTTTAGATGAACATCTCCCAGATCCTTTAAGCAACGAGATGGCAGACAAATAAATACATACCTTGTTAAATACAGTGGCAAACTGACTTGTCCTGAGAATAAGCCTAGAACTAAGAGGAACTAAGACTCCTGGAGGTTCTGACTCTGAAATTTATACTAAGTGGAAAAATTCAAATGGAAAAACAGAACTCCAGTAAATGGGTTGAGAGAGAACTAAAAAGGAAACATTAAAAAAGAGAAACAAAATACCGAAAGTGTTCAGAACGTGCCCCTGGAGCCATTTTAAATTCCTTGGTATAGCTTAGTAAATTACGTGTTCCTTAAATATCTGGGCTGTAACTTACCACTTGGTCACATGTTTAGGGCAGAACACAGGACAAACAAGATCAGGACCAGTGTGAATTTGTTCCATGATATACAATTGATTGCTTACAAAACAAGGAGTGTTTAGCCTTGTCACATTGTGGAAAAGTGTTTATCTTCTTCCACAGATGCAGCCATTGGTTAGAAACATGACATATGGCTGGAGAGTAGTTAAGAAGCTGGTGCCTCAAATAGGAATAAATAAACTGGAGGGTGCAACCACCATTTACATCCCTCTGTCTCTGCTCGTATTTGTAACACAACTAGGACCCACGAACAGTGGTTCTGTTTAGTGACATTTAATGACATGGGGAACTCTGAGGAAAAAAACAAGTTTAGGGAAGAGAGGAGAGGAAATCCAGAAAGCAGTTTGCACCTGCTGAGTTTAAGGTGTCTGTTATACATTGCATATGTTGATCCAGTAGACATTCTATAATCAACTCAAGGAAAAGTTTAGGCTGGAGATATGAATTTGGGGGTTAGGCATATGAATGATATCTAAAGCCACTGGAAAAGAAGGAGGATACTGGGAATAAGTACAGAAAACAAAAGACAATTGAAAATAGAAGATAGTTTTCTTAACATTAGGTATCAAGAAGAGGAGAAAAACCAAACAAGGAGACTGATAGGAAGCAGTAGGAAGCAAAAAGAACAATGCCTTGCAACAACAGTTCAGAGGTATGCCAAGAAGGAGGCAGCCAGCGATAATGGCAAGTGACAGAGGCAAATTTAAATGAGGGCTGAAATTGACCTCAGTACTTGGTAATGTGAAAATCATTTGCGAATTGAAAAGAACAGTTTTGTGAAGTGATGGAGACTGGACTGGGGTAAGAAAGTGTTCTATAAGGAAATGGGCATCATTGCTTTTAAAAGATGTAAACCATAAAGAGGAGCAGAGAAATGTGGTAGTGGCTCACAATGACCTACTGTTAAAAGGATAGAATAGTAATTTTTTTTAAATTTTTTTTAAAATTTATTTATTTGTTAGAGAGAGAGAGAGAGAGAGCACAGGCAGACAGAGTGGTAGGCAGAGGCAGAGGGAGAAGCAGGCTCCCTGCCGAGCAAGGAGCCCGATGTGGGACTCGATCCCAGGACGCTGGGATCGTGACCTGAGCCGAAGGCAGCCGCTTAACCAACTGAGCCACCCAGGCGTCCCAGTAATTTTTTTTTTTTTTATTGGAGATTTTGTATATGCTGAATTGGGAGGGGAAAGAAGAGAGGGATAGTCACTGGAACAGCAGAGTTCTAGAGCAGGTGAAAATGGTACTCATGAAGGGATTAGTCCTAAATAAAACAGAGTTCATTGACCATTATAGGAGACCAGTAATTGCTACTGACAAGGACAAGGAGACAAGAATGTCTTGGTCAGTAGGGTGGTTGACTAAGGCTGGGGACGAGATCATCAGAAATGGGAATGTGTAGAAATGGGTTGGGGGGACAAGTTCATGGATGAATCATCTTGGCACAGTCCACTCTTTATAGGCAATAATTATTAGAACTTCCCATGGAGTGTTTTAACATACCCATGAGTGAGAACAGAGTGCCTCTTGCCTGTAATTATAGCTACTGTAAACTCTTCCATGCTGGCCTCATTTGCTTCCCAAACTGGTAGTGATAGGACAATTCTCAGGCTGCTTTGAGACAGGAAAGGAAAGTCCCCCTCTCTGCTGTGTTACAGTTTAATTGTTGGACCTGAAGGTGCTGCTCTCACTTTAAAATCGTATTTCTCCCGGGGGGCTATTACACTAGGGGAAGGACTTGATTTCGATGATTTTTAAAAAAGATTTATTCGTTTATTTTAGAGAGGGACAAGGAACAAAGGGAGAGGGAGAGAAGCACACTCTTTGCTAAGCGTGGGGCTCCATCCCAAGGGGATGTAGGGGGCTCCATCCCAAGACCCTGACACTATGGCCAGAGCTGAAATCAAGAGTCCGATGCGCAACCAGTTGAGCTACCCAGGCACTCCTGGGTGCTTCATCTTCCCTCTCCAATATTCAGACCTTGTCGCAGAATACAACTCATTGTGTCAGACTCTTTTCTTACCATGAGTTTTCTCCCTGGGCCCCAGGCATTGGAACTATTTATGTTTTTCCTACTGAAATAGTACCCAACCCTGTGTAAATTAGTCACTGCAAATATAAAGCGGGTGATACTGAGCGCCTGGGTGGCTCAGTTGATTAATAAGCAGTTGAATAATAACATGCCTTCAGCTCAGGTTATGATCCTAGAGTCCCAGGATCAAGTCCCACATTGGGCTCCCTGCTCCGGGGGGAGTCTGCTTCTCCCTTTGACCCTCCCCAGTCTCATGCGCTCTCTCTCAAATAAATAAATAAAATCTTTTTTAAAAAAGTGGGAAATACCTGCAAGCTATATCTAATATCAGTTACAGCCCTGCCCATCATATGAGACAGTACAAATACTAGAAAACATGCAGGTCTTAGGGGATAATAGTAGAGCCCAGTGATCAACACTGGAAGACGCTCTCATGCAATTTCACAGAGCACTGCCTGGTGTGAAGATTGCAGCTTGCATAGCCTTGATTTTGAAAGTGTCCTCTTGCTTTTAGGAATAATCTCCTGCCTGGCCAAGGGCCCAGTTTTGACGGGAAGTACATGGGATTGTGAGAAAAATGGGGAAGCACTGTGGCTAGATAGATAACCTCCTGAATAATAAGTGACAGGTGCTATAACTCGATCACTCTCCCATTCAGAAGGCTGAATCCATTCTACCAAGCTCCAGGGGACAGCCAATATGAGAAGCAAAGCAAGAGTTACTGAGAGGAAGGCAGTTTGTTCTGGTCTCCCAAAGATTTCTTGTCTCACTCAGAACTGGATTACAGGGACAGAGACTGATAATACATGACCTTGACTCATTGTTAGTATTGCTGATAAGTCTGGTAAGGCAACTGATTAGAGGTATCAAGAAGGAGAAGATAAACACATTAGCAACTGACCTGAAGTTAGAAATAGCATAATTTATGGATATTGAAATGTGTAATGGATATTGGGATGATTTTCAATATAATCCTCCATAATGAAATTAGGAATCACAGAAAATTGAAGTCACAGCTAAAAAGGTTAGAATTAATTAATTTCCTTTTCCTTTTGGAGGCAATAGTCTTAGGCCTTTATAGTTCATGAAGACACCAAAATCTAGGTATACATTTCATAGGTATACCATAGGTATACCAAAATCTAGGTATACATTTCAATAAATGTCTCATAAATCTCAATTTATGAGACATTTTGCCTAAAGGGAAAAAAATGTACCTGTTGGAAGTGTATCTTTTTTCTTTTCCTTTCAATGGGAAAGGTGCAGTTTGCTTGAGAAAGAAAATATCCAGAAGTCTACACTGGTTCTATAATTCACATTGTGACATTTAACTGTCAGCTATTATTTCTAAACTATTAACTTTTATGAAAGCTATTTAGACAATGATGTTGATGGTTAATAATACTGGTTTCAAAAATATCAGCGGATAAAGGACACAGTTCTCAGGGCAGTTTTTAAAAAAAAATTCTGAATCCATTCTCCTTCCCTCCCTCCCTCCCTTCCTTTCTCTTTTTCTTTTCTTTCTTTCTTTCTTTCTTTTTTTTTTTTTAGGAAAAATCTGGGGACTAGTTTTGGCATCATCATATTTTTTTTTTCACTTTTGGAAGTATTTTTTCTTTTCTCATTTTAAACACTGTCAAGGATTGATTCTGCCCTGAGAGCATTGTAAGAAGAATTTCAAACTTCAGGTTAGAATGGTCCTTGCAGATGACTTTGGTACTATGTACATGGTGACCCACAGAGTGTCTAGCACACAGTAGGTTTCCAGGAACTGGCTGCTGAAAGAGTTCTAGAAGCTGGGGCAAGTGCTTTATCCCAGTTGAGAGTAATGCACGTGTTAAGAAGGAAAAGCCAAAAGCAAAATCAACACAAAATATTCCTCTTATTGTATTATTTATTTATTTATTTATTGGCTCTGCAGTTCCTTTCACAATAATGCTGTGAACAGTTTCAACATTCCTGAGCCAAGCCAGTTATTAATTCCTTGAGAAAATTAAATTGTTTTTTTTAAAAAGCAAAAAAAAATTTTTTTCAGTCTTGTTAGTAGAGTTATTTAAATTTCACCTAACTAATGTAACAATGTAAACTCAGGGATTTTTAAAAGTATTAACTATGGATACTCTTAAGGATATTGGGGATTTTATGAACCATAAAAAGGAGTTGTTGCACTCTAATATTTTTAATTCATTTTTTAAGTGTTAGTCCATTAAGACATTTCATTTCTCTGATCTGATTTTTCCCCAAGGCAAAAAGTGTGTGTGTGTGTGTGTGTGTGTGTTTATGTAAAGGGATCAATAGAAAAGTGATTCTCAGAAGGAAAATCATTAAATTCTCCTCCCCAGAGATAGAGCTCTATTCCATAAGGCATGAAGTAGTTTTACTTGTTATTAATAACTCCAGATAAATGACTCTTGTTTCTGAATGTGCCTGTATCTCCAGATTTAAGTTAAAATGTTCACATTCTTGTTGGTGACAAGAATGTGCTCTCAAAGCACAAAAGGGAGCATGGGTTTCTGTGCACCTTCACAGGAAGCCTTAGGTTATTCAGGAAAGCTAATTCCTCTGCCCATGATGGTAAAACAAGACCAGATTTCCAGTAGAAGAGTCCTAGGGGAGACAACGAGACCATCCCTAACACTTTAAGCACAGAGGAAATTTCAAGGCACTGCCAAGTAGCATTCAGAAGATGGCCAGAAGTAAACAGTCTTCATAAAAATAAGGTCTGCTAGAGGCTGAGTGAGTGGTCTCTGTTTAACCAGGGCATCATTTTTTGTCCCTTATTCTAATCTTTAATAGTAAGTAAAAAAAAAAAAAGTTGAAGAAATATCATCTAGAACTCAAATAGCGACTATATGTTTTCAAAAATATTTTTATTGATATCATCCTAATATGATCCTTAGAACATACCTGAAGAGGTATTTTGTAAGTGGCGTCATGTTATATAGAACAGTGAAGTGACTGTTCTAAAATCACATGGAAATTGAGTGTCCAGGTGCCATTCAGATTTCATAATTCCGAGCATCAGCTCTGTGTATAGTTCAGTGCTGCCCTTTTGCAGGGAAAGAATTTAGAATTCTCGTCTCTGCCCTCTTGACAGAGACATTTGGAAAACACAGACTCACTAATTATCTACATCCTAAAGCAAAATTTGAGTTAATTGTCACCATTTATTTTCATGGAGGAATTTAGTCAAGTAATTATGAAAATTATTTCAAAGAACAAAATCTGTTGGCAATGATGGACTCTAATGAGCAAATATTAAGCTGCTACATTAGTTCTCCAAAATTAGTGCCCTTTCTATTTCTTCCTTAAATGTAACAATTTCTTCAAGAAGAATTAGATATTATTAGTCCTTGACATCAAAAGCCATGGGGAACTAATTACATAAAGTTGAATGAATATCTTAACTTTGTTGTCTGGCAGGCCATGGCCAGCTTTGTTCATGGAAAGCCCCTAAGTAGAGGTAAATAGGAAACACCTGGACCCAATAGGCACAGAGAAAGAAGTGTATAATTGTGGTTGAAGATAGCCAGTTGTCCACAGAACTCATTTCCTCTTTCTCTATGCTATTCACTAAGGTTGCAGGTAGCCACATGACTTAATGCTACCCAGTAGAATCTGGAAACAAAAGTGATGGATGCCAGTTTCGGGTCTGGCTCCTAAAAACTCCTCCATGCCCTTTCTCTATTTGCCAGCTTGATGAAATAGACACAGAAGTCTTGGAAGCCATGGGCTGAAGATAAAGCCACAGAATGGAACAAGCCCAGAGCCCCGAATCACCACACGAACAAGAGCTACCTACCAGTCAGGAACACCAGTTTTGGAAGTTACGTAAAAACTAAACTTCTATTGTGTTTGAGCTGTTTCATAGTTTGGAGTTATTTGTGACAGCAGGTAACATTTCTCTGTCTAATGTGTTTAACTCCCAGCATATGCAAAGAAGAGATATTTTTGCATTTAGAATGTTCAGCAAGATTTCAGGACTTGCAATGTGGAAAGATTGAGCGCCATGATTTTGATGAATAACAGAATTATTGTCTTACATGGAATTGTAATCACATGGGTATTAGTGTGACCTTTTCAGGAGTGAAGCTTAAAGTCTAGTGTACCTCTCCCTTTTGGTCCCCCTAGACTAAGAATATTTCTCTTCTTGAGCAGGGCATAGACCTGGCATAGACCTGAGCAGGGCATAGACCGACCTGGGTGCATCCTCATGAGGAACGAAAGGAGGGTAGGGAGGACATGATCACTCAGGGTGTCTGTGTTGATGCTCTTCTCATATCTGTTTTGTACTTGATAAAGCTTGTGAGTAAAACCACTTGGTGATTTCTGCTATCCAAAAACTGAGCCCCAGCCTTCTTTGATCATTTATATGTGCAACCACTGTGTCTATGAAGCAGAATTTATTGTATAATAATCAAAAAGCAACTTTATTTTTATTTTCATTGCACTTCTGAGAGTACACTGTGAGGGCTCCTTTGTCCTCTGCTCCTGAATTAAATTTAGGGAATGTCTGGGTATTATCATATAATATATAGGTTCAACTCAGTAATTACTATGGCTAGTTAATTCACTGTTGTGATTAAAATTTTAAAATGCCTTTTAAGATTCACATTTGGTCCACTTTATTCTTCTGCAGGATAACTATCTGCAGTGGGAGAGTGGAGTATTTCTTTCCATTCCTTGTACATGAAACTAGCTAGAAGTATTTAGACTTAGAGGTATAAAAGATCTGTTGATATTATTATGTGGAAATATAATACCTGATATCTAATAACCCAAAGGTATAAAGTTAATATAACAAAAGTGAGAATGTATACAAATAGAGGAAAGTTAATTTTTTCTGTTAATAGTTATAATCATATCTCAACTACCACCCAGTAGAAACTGTTGAATATCAGCCAAATAATGACTTTAAATTTCAGGCCTTAAATCTTAATTCCATCCAGAATGCTGGTGTTTGATTTTAGGAAAAAATAATATATTTTCTCACTGAATTATAATTCAGTGTGAGAATGTGTTACCTCAGGCAACCATATGAGATACTATTAAAAATGCAATTTATTCTACTACATAAAAATAACTAAAAATGCTTCAAATCGCAGAAGTGATGTAAGCAATGAACTGAAACATATTTCAAACCCATTAAATTTCAAAACTTTGTTCATTCTACTTCTACACATAAACTAGCACTTGAGAAAGTCAGTGTTGTTTATTAAAATCTAAATTTCATTATAAGAAGAAAACATTTGAAAAACGTTGATAATTGTTGAGGCTGAGTGAGGAGTGCATGGAGATTCATTATATGTTCTCTAACTTTTTTGTGTGTGTTTGAAAATTTACATAATAAGTGTTGTGATAATTGTGAGAACTCTACATGAACAAAAAGTTATTTACAATTTATTTAACTGCTGGTAGGAAATCAGTGTGGCTCTTTCTCTGGAAGTCAGCTTCCAAAAGGAAATAAGATAAGTAAAGGGGGTAAAATATACCCATTGGAAATAGTTGCCAATCAAAGGGGAAGATCACTTCTAGAAAGTACAGAAGATTGGGTGGGGTGCCTGGGTAGCTCCGTTGGTTTAGTGTCTGCCTTCCACTCAGGTCATAATCCCAGGGTCCTGGAATGGAGCCCTACATCGGGCTCCTTGCTTGGCAGAGAGCCTACTTCTCCCTCTCCCTCTGCCTGCCGCTCCCCCTGCTTTTGCTCTTTCTCGCTCTCTCTCTCTCTGTCAAATGAATAAATAAAATCTTAAAAAGTAAAAAATAAATAAAAATTTTAAAAAACATAAATTTAAATGGCTATTTGTGTTTCAACCGATTTGCAAGGTATAACCACCTATTTAACCACGTATAACCAGAATCCTGACTTTTATGTTAGCCACTACATTGGTTCTTGTTCATTTTGCCATATATAGATGCATCCCTAAATGACATATAGCTTGGTTTTATCTACTTCTGAACTTTATGTAAATGGAATAATATGTATGCTTTATTGACTTGTTTCTTTCATGTAAAAAGACATTTGAGAGCTTTATCCCATGTTGATGTTCTCACCTACAGTTCATTTATTTTTGTTGCAGTTCTTTGCTATGACTATATCGCCAATTTATTTTTGCTACTTTTTCATTAACAATCTACTTTTGATGATGAACTTTGAGGATGTTAATTTTCCAGTTATTATAGACAATGCCACCTTGTTAATTGTGCAGATATGAACTAATCTAGGATAAATGTAAGTGAAATTGTTGGGTCAGTGGGTAGAGGAGGTAAGGGGAATTGCTGGGTCGGTGGGTGTAGGTTCAAGTGCTTTAGGTAGCATCAAACTGGTTTCCAAAATTTTTGTGCCAATATCCATCAGCATGCTGAAAGTCCTATGGCTTTATAGCCTTACTAATACTTTTCATTTTTTGCCACAGGCATATTTTCTCTTTTAAATGAAGGAATACCTATGATGATAAATAAGCACCAGGAAAAGAGAAAAATGATGCAGTTCAAGGCCAAGTTTATTACTAGCCTCAAGAGTTTCACATATTTTTCAGACTCTTGCCAATAATAATTTTAAAAAATAAAAGTAAAGCATACCCACAGGGAGTCACAAGACAATTACTTCTAAAGTAAGTCAGAAGTAACTGTTTGGAAAAGCTACAATTAAGGGAAGCAGAACTTTTAAATGAATAAGAATTAATATTGACATTTAGGATTTATTACTTATATCAGATCTCTTCCATTTATCCATTTTAGATTAACTTCCACCCTTCGCCATCATGCTCTCTGTCCTGGGAGGCTGACCTTTTCAGGACCCATTGCCATCTGGCTTCTGGTTGGATTCAGCTGTGGAGAATTCCAACAGAAAACAGGAAGGAAAAAGCTCTCTGTTGTGGGACCTGGTCTATGTGCCAGAGGTTTCAGCTCCTCTCAAGGGATCATCTCCGTGAGATCCTCTCATTTTGGGTTCCAGTAACCTCTTACTCCCCTTATCCTTTCAGGCCTAGATATGGTAACAAGTGTTGCTGTTACAGTGTCCAAGATATCCCACCATCTGCTGTGCTTCCCTGGCCAACCTTTAAAAATACTTTCTTTATTAGTAAACCTTTCTTGAGTTATCCTAACTTGAATATACTATCTATTTCTCACTGGAACACTGATTGGTACACTATCCCAGTAGTTCTCAGACCTCTGTGTGTATTAAAGTCAGCTAGCAGACTTGTTAAACTACAGATTGTTAGGCACCACCTCTGGAGGTTCTCATTCAGTAGATCTGGGTTGCGAACTGTGAATTTACATCTCTCATAGTCTCCTATTACGGTTTGATATTGAGGGGCCAAACTTTGAGAACTGCTGTAATATATGTTTCAAGTTCAGCAGGGCTTAGCCATTGGTCAAAAAGACACAAACTCCTTTGAGGAAGGAATGTTGCTTGAGTGGGGTAATGTGCCAGAAGCCCTAGATACTTAAGAGCAGGGAAGGAGGTTATAAAACATCTTAGGTGGTAACAAATACTTTTATTCTGTCTCTCGCTTTCAATCTCTCCGTGATTTCAGTGAATGAAAAAAGAAAAAGGCTATTTCTTTTATTTTACTTTTTTTCTTCCCTGAAATAAATGAAATCTATTCTAGTTAGAAAAACTTCGTCTAAAAATTGCTTCTTTAGGAACATAAAAAGTAGCATGCTAAATTACATAGCTTGGCAAATATTGTTACTTTCTTTTCTCCAAAGGGCAAATGGATGGAATAGGGAGCATGTAAAGAGAAAATTATCCAGGTGAAAAATGTACTGTTTATTTAAAGCACTTTGCCCTATTGGAAAATGGTGGGAGGAAGCCAATATTTTTTTGAGCATCTACTATTTGTCAGTCTTTTATAAACATTAACTCCTTTTATCCTACCCCCACCCACACCAAATCCATGTAGTAGATATTATGCCCTGCATTTTAAAATGAGGAAACAGACCACGAGAAGTGAAATAGCATGTCTAAAACCACATGGCTCGTTATAAAGTTAGTACTAGAAACCAGGAGTATCTCCAATGACTACGATTTTCCCACTAAGCCACACTGACCCCAAAGTAGAACTTGAAGACTATTATGGATGCTAGGTGGCCTTCAGGACTGAAGGACTTTGCCCTCAGTGTCTGAGAACGTTGCCAGTTGACAGCTCTTAGCTTCAGTTTTCTATGGGAATTGCCCTCTATCAGAGAGAACTGCTTTGCCACTGTCATACTCCTTCCTGCAGTAGCCTGTATCTAATCATTGAGGGTGACATGGAGGTAGTATAAAGTCTTACATCCCTTGGTAGACCTTCCTGTAATTGGACCACAGTCCAACTACTCCCTCTACCCAGTCCTGCTTCCTCCTCTTCCCTTCCATAATGGCTGACCCTGACAGTGTTCTTTAATAAATTGTCAGCGTGCTAATCTCCAACTCAGGTACTGTTTCCCAGAGAACCTAACCTATGACAAAGATAGACCCTTTTGCTTTCTAGATTGATGAGACAAGGAATGGCTCACAAAACTGTAAATTTCCTTATAATGTTAGACATTTATAATTTGGGTGCTCAGAGCTCCATTAAAAATATTAACAGTGATTTTACTGAAAAGGTCAATAACTCCTGTACCCAGTCTTGATAAATAAATGAGTTTCTAGCAGAACAAACAAAAACAGAAAAATTGAGGACCAGAAATATATGGGCAGGCCAGAGAGTGACCTAGTAATCCATGAGCACGTCATATACCATGGACATCAGTTGGTATGATTTGTAAAAGGAATGGAGAGTGGTAGTTAAGTCGGCAAGCTGGTTAATTCAAAGTTGGTTAAAAGAACTGCTACATTTCCAAACCTGAAGGGTTAACTGAGTTATTCTCAGGTTATCTGTGTTCTCTGAAAATTAATTAATTTACTTTTTAAAATGTTACTTAAGTTCCATAATTTTCATCCAATCCCCATCCCCTCCATACTTGTCAGTAGTAATACCTAATGTGTCTAAAATATTGTGGAAGAATTTTGTTCTATGTGGTCATCACCATATTATGTATTTTCATAGAATAAATACTTAGAGAATTAGCCAAAATGTGTGTGTGCACGCATGCATGAGAGAGAGAGAGAGAGGGGGAGAGAGAGATATATATTAGTGGGGCCAAATTCAAGAGATATTTCAATCATAATAATCATCATAATGCATTTTTTAAAAAATTTCTGAATCCTTTTAAGAAATGTTAGTGTTCCCTGGTAGCAGATTCAGTTTTGACATTTTTCTCAGGATTAGGGATGAGCTCACAAACTAATTATAGTCAATTTAGGATTATTTTATCACTAAATATAATTTTACAAACCATGGTCAAGTACTATCATTTTAGGAAGAGAACCAGTTTTTTTTCCTCAAAAAATCAGGATGGATGACAGATACATACTAATCAAATCCTTTGACTTGGAATTAAAAATGAAATATTTTAAATAAATTTTTGAGGTATAAATATTAATTTTTTTCCTGAAAGTATAACTATACAGTAGGATAAAGGAAAGGTAGAGAGAGGTAAGCACCACCTCAATGTTTAGTACATCCCTCTTTCCACGTTTTCAAGTTGCCCCAAAATATGGATAAGTTAGGGCAGAGCTTTCTACGAATCCCAAGAAGGGAAAGATGAGCAGCAGTCCCTCTCAAATAGGTCAAACTGACTAACCACAGCAAAAATGATACCCCTGCCCACAATGAAACCATAAAACAAATTCTAGATAATATACATGTATTATCAGAAATGCATTGCTAGGAAAGATAACTAAGCTTGTGAAAGTTCAGAAGCTCTGTCAACAGAATACATCTGTTGTCTGTTTCCTACCTTGAAGGTTTCACATCCCACTGCAAAAGAGAGCATTTTAGTGAGCTCAAAGAGAAGGCTCAAAGGCCCCTCCTTACCTTGGAGAGCATTTCTTCCCCTAAAGCCTGAAGAATGACTTGCCATTTGGAAGACTGCTCTCACAATGAGGGGAGCACTCATCTACCTCTGCCACAAGGGAAAGAGAGGTTAATGAGACTGTCACATGACTTGGGTTCTGCCACAGTGGTTCCAGTCTTGAAAGAGTACCCACAAGAGTCTGTACCAAGTACATTTATGAAATCTCAGAAGTCTTAGTAAATTATACAAGATACATTTAAAGAATCTCGGATGTTAACCTTTTGGATATTTTGGATATTTTGAAGTTGTCTAAAAATTCTAGGAGGGCATTTGAGCCCTTAGCCAGGGCTCTGTTACTCCAGCCCATGAAAAGGAATTGTGAGAAACACACATTTTCTCCTTTAAATACTCATTCAAACTGATTCTTAAAAAGGTATTAAATTTTTTAATGCTTACAAAAGGAAAAGAGATCTATTGGCAGGAAGTAAACAATACAAAAACTCTTTTAAGACCTGTAGTATTTATATGATAACGAAATATACCAAATCCCAAATCAGGAGATGCATTGTGATAGATACTAATATATATGTGCCTATATGAAGAAAATGAGCTGGCTATATGAAATTGGGAGTGTGCCTGAACAAACAGATTCACAGAAGACAAAATTATATAATCAAAAATTGGGACTGGGGTGCCTGGGTGGCACAGTTGGTTAAGCATCCAACTCTTGGTTTCGGCTTAGGTAGTGGTCTCCACGTCATGAGACTGAGGCTCCCGTCAGGCTCCACAGTCAGTGCAGAGTCTGCTTAGAGTTTCGCTCCCCATCCCCTCTAAAATAAAAATAAAATAAATAAAATAAAATAAATTATTAAATAAATCTTTTTAAAAAATTGAGACTAACAATTTTCAGACACCTTTTTGAAAATATATCTTAGCCTGTTCGCAAATTTCACATTGATTTACAAAATTTTTCAGGATCAGACTTCAATAAACCTATATTTGGTACTTAATTTTAGTTCTTGCTGTAATCACTAGGAGTCAGGCTCATGTAATAGTGAGTTCTAGAATGACAGACCTAATTCCAGATCTACTGATTATTAACCAGCTCTTTTCATCTCGAACAAGCCTCTTAAACACTGCCACAGTTCCTTCCATTTGTGAATTAAATAATAATAATTCCTATCTATAAAGTTAGAATGAGAATCAAACAAAATCTATAAATCTGTTTGAAAATGAATTATAGATACAAGATATAAAATATTATTGCACAGAAGCCATTTGTTAGGGTGAGGATTAAAAGTTAAAGGCATCTCAACTCAGGATGTGGCACAGCTGGGAGCCTGTGTACATAAATATATCACTTCATCACTATTTCCTTTTCTCCCCTTCTCTCCTAATAATACAGATCTCACTTTTCCAGTTTCTTCCAAAGCTTCTTTGGTAATCACCATATTTCAAATCTTTTTATTGACACATTGACATTCTTCTCCTAAAATGCTTCTCAGAGACATCTTCATTGATCCTTTAAGTCTTCTTCCACTTGATAGACTCCTTCTGCCTGGTCTCTGACACTGATCACTCCATATTGATAAGTATGAGGACAAGAACAGCTTCTATGAATTTAAAAAAAGTATCTAGTAGGTCTTTCAATGCTTTCATATTGAGAAAAGTTATTGTGATGTTTTTAAACCAGTACAATTTTACGTAAGTATAACAGGGTATCTAGATTTGTAAACATATTTATTTTTGAACAGGGTCAAGGTCTTGATAACAGTGCAGGCAGAGTTTTTTTTTTAGATCTCAAGCAATAAATCATTCACAGTGATTTAGGATAAGAACCTTAACTCGGTCAGTAAGCAGGGGAAGAAAGGGAGATTATGACAGGATCAGAAGTCCTATGGAAAATGGAATCAATAATACTGATTGTAATAGTATTTACTGGGGGAGGGAAACACCAGGTAAATAATTTAATAAATGGTGGTACTGTCAACCCCAGTACAGAATACTCATCCCTAAGCATTCAAACTAGCAACCCATAAGTTTTCTTAGGTATGCCATTCTCTCTGGACTCTGTGCATATCCATAAACTGGACCCTTTGCACTAAAATATCTTTCTTCCCTTGTCTTCCTAGAAATCTCTTTCAAATTCATATGAAAAGTTGTCATCCCTTCTGGGAAAGTTTCTTTGAGCCATCACACAGCTACAGGCTCCTTTCTCTTGCTTCTAGATCTACTTCTGATACTTCTATTATAATACCTACATTTTGTACTATATTTACAAGTCCATCTCCTGTTCCTCAAGGTCAGGGCTGTGTTTTACTCATCTGAATGTCTCCAGGGCAGCAAACAAATACCTAAAACGTGATATAGATTCTACAAATGTTTACTAGAAACGTGACTGGGAAGAAAAGTTAGGTTTGGTGTCTTGAGTATGAATGTGGAAATACTAATTATGCAGTTGAAAATATAGATCAGGAACACAGAGATGGCACAAAAATATGGATGCAGGATTGACTTAGATCACTGAGAAAAAATGTGTGCCTGAGTGGGAGAAAAAAGGAGGGGACAAAGGTAAGGGAGTGAGGGAATGAGAGCAAAAGCAGTCCCCAAACCAGGTGGAGAATCAGGGAAGAGTAGTTATACAGAAACTAAGAGAGGAAGACAGTCCAGATGGAGGAAGTTGTTTCCTCTTTTAGTTTCCATAAAACTACAATTCGCCACCTGGCTTGGGGACCGCTTTTGCTCTCATTCCCTCACTCCTTTACCTTTGTCCATTCCTTTTCCTAAGAGAGGAAGATAGACCAGATGGAGGAAGTTGTTAAAGGTGCCAAGCAAAGCTGCTTCCTTCTGTATAAAATGTGGAATATAACACCTAATACGCAGAGTTATGTTGAGGACTGAGTAGAATAGGTGACAATGCTTAAAATAATGTCAGGGACAAAATGGTGGCAATAATTATTTCAAAATCAAATACAGTGAAAATGGAGATGAGCAAACTAGTCTGGCAATTGGGAAGTAGATGGAAGTGACCACTGTGGGAAGAGCATCCTAGAAAGGAAGGGACAGAGGCTGAATTTCTGTGGGGTAAGCAGTGAAAATGGGGTGAGAAAATAGAAAGCAAAAAGATACTTTCCTTTTAGGAACTGTATTGATGAAGGAGAGAGGAGAGTGAGGTTGGTGGCCTCAGGAGAAGGGAGACTTGTGTAAAGAATGTTTAGTTGTAGGGCACGAGAATTTTGTATGTACATAGAGGAGGAGGAGCCATTAGAGAGGAAGAAATATTTGCCCAAAGAAGGGAAGAAAAGAGGGTTGGAGATTGGTGTACATTTAATAGAAAATTAAGGGCGGTATCAAGAATTCTCTCTTTCCCATGGGATAGGAGATTAGATCTCCTGATAACAGTGAGCTTCGTTTGGGCGTATAAAAGAAGTCATAAATGGATGAAGTGGTCACCATGAAAATGGGAAAGGAAACCGTTGAAACATAAGTTAAAAAAAAAAAAACTATTAAATGGCATTAGTTCCCATCAGTTCCTATCTGCTGCTCTTGTCTTGACCTTCTAACCACAAGTATTGCCTGCCCCTTATCATTGAGAGTCCCTTCATCCTACTGAGGAGCATGGATGAGTACAGAAGTAATCTTTCATTGACGAGGATCTTGCCTTTTAGGGCCAAAATCACAATGGGTCAGAGCCCTGGGCACTGAGATGAGACCTGATCCATACAGCCCCCAGGACTGAAACAAGCAGGGGAATTTCCAAGCCTTCAAGCCAAACGAAGGTTAGCATTACCAGGATTCAAAGCATGGAATAATTTTTTAAAAATCTTTTTCAGTAAAATGGTACAAATTGACCCTAGTGTTTTGAATATGAAGCTCCTAGCCTCCCAAAGATGATTCAAGGAATCTGACTCAAGTCTTCACAAAATCCTTTCTAATTTTAATTACAGGAAAGTAATTTTCATCTGCTTTGTAGTCTCCAGTTCATTTCAGTTTTCAGCAAAATCTCTGCCACAGGAGTCAAGGGTCCTCAGATCTTCTGCCCCCTTCTGTAATAACTTCCTTGGGGTCCTACTAGGTATCCCTCCCAATCAACTTCAGTCAGGGAACCCTTATGGAGGGTGCTTTAGTTTAGTCTTCTTATTTTTTCACTTGTTTTTGCAGGTTCCCAATATCAATAATATCCAGCCGATCAGTTGTTCAGGAAATTCTTAAGAATAGATTAAATAAGATAGGCCCATAGGGAGAATATGGCCTACAAGGAGTAACTTCTCCGTTCAGATATCCAAAATGTCCAAAGCTCTTTCTCAGATGCATCTAGGCTTTGGTTCACTGTCACAGGCCTAAGCAACTCAGCTCTTCTCTCTCCTTTAGCTGAGGCCGGCATCCACTCTGTTGCTTGGGTGTCTGGGCCCTCTCCCACAGCTGGATATAGAACTGGTCAAATTCTTTTCAGCTCTTTCCACTTACATTCCTTCTACTCACCCTCCTCATCCTTTCTTTGTTCCATTATAGACAAAACCCCTGTATTCTTACATTTAAGTGTGAGACAACCTAACATTAAGAAATCATGGGTACATTATAAATTTTAAAGTAATTCAGAAAGTTCTTATGGTAAGTATTCCTGACTCAGTGGGTTAGGTGGTAACTAGAAACCTTTGAGTTTCAGCTCTCTGCTCGAACTCTCTCGACTACATGGATCCCTCATGTCACCCAGCTAGTGGGTGGAGCAGGGTCTTGATCTCTGATCCATCAGGCTCAGACTCCAAAGCCTATAACAGTTATGCTACCCTGGCTTAAGCAGAGTTTGAAAACCTGCCATACTATCTTACCTTTATTTACATGACAGGGACTACCTATATTTACATGAGAAGTTTTACTTTTGAGGATGGAAAAATTACCCTAACTTTCACATCTTTCTTCCCTGGTATTACTTGTAAACATAGTTGATAGGAATCCAACTATATGCTGGTGTGGGTCCTCTAAGCATCCTTACATAACTGTACCTTTTGGCCTTTCAGGATGAGTAGGTCTTTTGTTGTCAGAGCAGCTCTGGGTTATACTAGGGAAACACAGCATATCCCCATGGGCCTTTGTTTTCCCTTGGTTCAACTAAGTGACCCATCTCTAAGAAAATATACAAGTGGACAGGAGTGGGGAGAGGTTGATAGTTGCTCTCTCTGTCCCCTGGACCCAAACGAATACTGGACTGGCTCTACATATTAGTTTTCTAATTGCTACTATAATATATTACACAAATGTGGTAGCTTAAAACAATCTAGACTTATTATCTTACCGTTCTTTGGAAGTCCAGCTCAGATGTCACTGGACTAAAATTAGAATTTGGTAGGACGTGGTTTGTTTTTGGTGACTCTGGGAAAGATTCTGTTTCCTTGCCTTTTCCAGCTTCTGGAGGCTGCTCCCATTCCTTGGCTATTGGCCCCTTCCTCCAGCTTCAAAATTCTCTCTGAATCTGTTCTGCCTCCCTCCTCCACTTTTTTTTTTTTTTTTTAATGATGAAAAAACTGTATTTAGATTTAGCCAGCTGGACTCAGTTCAGGTAATCCCAGTTTCATTGGCAACATCCAAAGCATCATAGTCAGGGGCCAGTCGAACATATGCCTTCTTCTCTCCATCACGCCTGATCGAGGTGTTGACCTTGGCCACAGCAATGTCATAGAGCTTCTTCACAGCCTGTTTGATTTGGTTATCTTTGGAGTCATTGTTCTGCCTATCACACTTTTTTAGGAATCACACATGAAGAACGAGATCATCCATTCCAGGAAGGTCAAAGACAAAATCAGGGAGTACATAAGGGAGAATTCTGAAAGCAGAAGCTTGACACTAGAGCATCTCTTACCAATTTTCTTCTCCCCTCTGTTCCCCTTCCCTCCTCTGTTTTCCCATATATGAGACTATAAGGCAATATTCCAGCAAAGAATGTACTTACAGCACATAGAAATCCAGAGAGAAGCAAAGAGGTGATTCACCTGGAGACGCACAGAGCTGTGAACTGCCTACTTGTAACCAGGGTAGATAATTTGGAGGGTTCATCTTTCTCATCTGTAAACTGGAGTTGCTACCTGCCTCAAGTTTGCATGAGGATCCAATGAGGTAATAGATGTATGTACTTCGGCACACTGTCCTATCATATTCTGGATGCCTCATGAGTCTAAGGATGTTACTGGTTTCAGATATATCTAAGGAAAAAAAAAAAGAAAGAAAAGAAGAATAGGGGGGAAAAAAGATTTTTACTTCTCCACAGTTTTTCAGAATAGCAGAATTTAAATTGCTGATTCCTAAGCAGTGAATTATAAAAGTTTTTAATGAGCGATGACATTGACCGAGGGCTTATTGATTAGGGGACATCTTTATTGTATTCAAGTGGAAACAAAAAGTAAGTTTCTCTATACACTTAAGGAAAGCCCCATGGCTGGGGTGCCTGGGTGGCTCAGTCAGTTGAACATCCAACTCTTGATTTTGACTCAAGTCATAAACTCAGGGTTGTCAGATCAAGTCCTGTGTCAGACTCCATACTCAATAGAGAGTCAACTTGGCATTCTCTTTTCCTCTCCCTCTATTCCTCCTACCACTTACACGCTATCTAAAAAAAAAAAAAAAAAAAGTCCTATGACAAAGGAAATTTGCATAATCCTTAGGAAAGGCTGCATATAGCAAAAATATGTATTTATCATAATTCTTACTAGCAAGCATCTAAAATAATCAGTAATGATATTAAAACCCATAATATTCTTCAATTATTATAATAATATCTTACCTTGAGCAAGTATGCTGTTTTAAAGCACTTCAGTTTACATCAGTTCACTTTTAATGTGTACATAGTTCCTGCCCTAACCTCATTTCCAGTTGTCCCATAAATTGATTGATTTATGCAACTTAGTCCTTGAGATTAATCAACTGTTCCAATTGTTTGTGAATTTACCTAAATAAATAGGACTTTCTTGATATAATTAGTCTAGATATTATAAAATAACATGAAAAATGCACGTTTTCCTAGGAAATATCAGACTTTCAATAGTATAGCCTGATCATTCTTAGCACCCTTACCCAGCCATTTAGCATTTACATTATATATATAATAGGAAACTATGCCACAACTCCTTATGAGATAAAAGTTCCACGTAATATCTGCTCTCACCAATTTAGGATTTTTAAAGACAGAATAAGAATTTGCTACTATATTGCCAAATCCCCTTGCTAAAATAGAATCCTCTAACAGGAACTTCATATACAGTTGAACAAGAAAAGTTCTTCTGAACCAGCTTAATACTGACTGTGGACACCTCTCCCAGAGTGTAGCTAATGGAATGGACTCCTCTCTTGAGTCACAGGTCATTGGAGCTGACCCGGGCCCATATGACCAGCCTGTAATATGTGCTCAGTTTTTGTTTCCTAACCCAAAGTGGTCAGTGTGATGATGGAACTCTCTTGCTCTACATCCTGAGTGTTCTCCACATAATTACAAAATAGATATGTGGAACATTTGGCATGTGCCTTTTTCCTGTAGGATCAGCACACTAGGCTGGAGGTAGGGAGAGGAACTGGGATGGGGATTTAGGATCAAGAATGCCTTAGAGCATCCTTAGAGCTATACCAATTAGAGGGGTGTTTTATCCATTTTGTCAAAAATTACTCACTTTATACTTAGGGTTAAAACTGAAAATGGGTTCTCTGCACTGCATGGGACATGGGTGCAATGGCATTAGACATTTCATGGAAGGAGTGTCTAAGAATGCTTCTGCGTAATAGCTTGACACCCAGTGTTACAGGACTGAAGGCTAGAAAATGGTGTGCATTACAATGCAGAGCATTTAAATAATCACTTAAAAGAACTTCTTGCAAAAGATCAACATGAATATGAAGCTTTTTTAGCAAACTATACTTCTTACTTTAAAAATTACCTTAATTTTTAAAATTCTGAATAGCCTGTCACCTGAGAGACATTTAGACTACTTGATAATGTTGCTAATTTCATTTCCTGCCCTGTTGCGGTAGCTGAATTCTTATAAATACTGGGTGTCTGAGTTAGGAACATATGTACACACATGGATATACATATATGCACATTGAAACAGTTTCTTGTGATAGCATTTCCCTCAGCCATAATTTGTCATATGAAGAAAAATATCCAATATTATATAAAAATAGAATGTGTAGATAATTATTTTGAGGTTTTCTTATCAATTTCTTGCATATTTTTTCAAACAATCTAGATTGTAGCTAAAATACATTTATTTTTAATGTAACTATTTGCTTCTAGACAGTTCAGATGGAACCATTAACAATTTTTCCCCCATCCTCCCCTATTAAACTTAGCTGATAATGGAATGTCATTTTATTGTCTTGTTTTTAAAAAATTTTAATAACAATGCAGGAAGGTGAGAATCCTGTTGTGGAGACTTTCAGAAAATCACCTCAGGTCAATAAGCTGATACATCTTTTTCTAGGACCTAATTTGAAAACTTGTAACAAACAGGGAAATTAGGCCTATGAGATACAAATGAGTCACCAGCATCAGCCAGCCACCCCTGACAGGACCAAGAACATGACTCTGGCCTCTGCAGTGCAGTCCTATCCCCCACTCAGTGCCCCTGCCCTCTGGCCTTTTGTTTCTGATGAAATGTAAGAAGCTTCCTGTCCAAACCACATGTGCTTGCAGTTGCCTGATCTCTATAGTAACAATGAAAAAGAAAAGAAAGCAAATTGACTTCACTAGAGTTGACCAGGATGTTAGGAATTCTTTTGTGCTGATTAATCATCTCTCTGCTATTGAACTTTCCTGCCTTTAATTTAAGAAATCCTGTTTGCGTTACTCTGTAAGTGAGATTTCAGTCAGTGACGTCTTTTGTAATGAAACCAAAAAATTACGTGGAACACAAGGCGTTCATGTAAAAGTTTACTATTTATCAGTGGCGATAATTAGGAGTGGTGATATTTTGCCAAATTCCCTACTATATGAATAGGCAATTTGAGAAAAGCATTTGTTTTCTTCAAAATACTATTACATTCAGAATCTTTTTACAATAAGCCTTAAAGAACTGACTCTAAGTTTGTTGAATAAAATATTGTTTGAAGTAGATGGATGACACCTGGAGACATGATCATCATTTTGCTACATGGAGACTTCTTTGGTAACAGCTTTATTGAAATATAATTCACATCCTGTGCAATTCGCCCATTTTACATATACAATTCAGTACTCTTAGTATATTTTGAATTGTGCAATCATTGCCACAATCAGTTTTAGAACATTTACATCACCCAAAAAGAAACTTCTCTACTTTTTAGCTATCACTTTCACAATTGCCTTACAACATCTACCACCCCAGCCCACAGCCCCAGCTAACCATAGCCTTCTATCTGTCTCATAAATTTGCCTATTTGGAACATTTTATATAAAGGAATAATATGATATTTGGTCTTTTGTGACCTCCTTCTTTCATCAGCATGTATTTTCAACATTTATCCATATTGTAGCATGTCTTGATACTTCATTCCTTTTTATGGTCAAATAATATTCCATTCTATGAATATGCTACATTTTATTTACTTGTTCATCATTGATGGACATTTGGGTTGTTTCTACCTTTTAGCTGCTAGGGATAATGATAGCTATGAACGTGCCTGTACAAGTTTTTGTATCAACATGTTTTTTATTTCTCTTGGATGTGTAACTAAGAGTAGAATTGTTGAATCAAATGATAATTTTTGTTTAACTTTTTGAGGTATTGCTGAAATATTTTTCAAAGTGACTGTAGCATTTTACATTACATAGAAAATTAATTTATGGGACACCTGGGTGGCTCAGTCGGTTAAGTGGCTGCCTTTAGCTCAGGTCATGACCCCAGGGTCCTGGGATCAAGTCCCACATCAGGCTTCTTGCTCAACGGAGAGCCTGCTTCTCTCTCTGCCTCTGCCTGCCACTCTGCCTGCTTGTGCATGCTCTCTCTCTTTCTCTCTCTCTCACAAAAAAATGAAATCTTAAAAAAAAAAAAATTTATCAGAATTTAATCTTGTGGGTAGTTGCTGTTTCAGTGTCGATACTTATTCTAACACATCCTAAGGTTCTTTGTGTCGTCATGTCAGTTATCAAAACTCCAGTGAAATCAGAAGAATAAGGGGGAAAACAAGCCCCAAGGGGCCAAAACCAATACCAAATGGTCTACCCACTAAAATTCATATTCATCCCTAGAAAAATCCTATAAGCTCTCACTCCTAGTCAATTTACTCTTTTTTTAACTTCTGATTTTCTGAAACTTTGAAGATGAGAAGAAAATTGGTGAGTTTCTAGAGACCAGATTATTGATGGCGACAAGAAAAGACCGCGAAATGCCTCATAGTGAGAAAAGAAACTGAACAGGAAGTGATAAAAGAAAACCTGAGACCTCTCAACACTGGAACTATTTAGTTTCAGGGAAAGTCCCTACACACTTGTAATTACTCCGAGATGTCACTGTATTGTTTCAGAGTGCAGTTGCTGCAGTCTTCAGTAATCAAAATAAGATACAATCATATCATTAAGAAAAGTGTGAAAGTTTTTAATACGGTTTGAAGAATACATCCAAATGATGCACTTTTTGAAAATTCATCTTTTAAAATTATAGACTCTCAGGGCTGGACAAGAGTTTAATGATCATATCTTACCTAATGTAATGTCATAGAAAAACCTAATAGGGGGACTATAGAGAACTGGTTGCAGGTTCAGAGATTTGTGAACTTCAGCACAGAATAGTAACTTTGGGTCTTAACTTGCATCATGAATGAGGTGCTGGATCTGAATGGATAATATACAAAGCTTCCTTTAGATTTTTTTATTCTATCTGTCCCTCTCAAGTAAGATTTCATGAAGGGTTAAGCATATTCTAATTTCCCAGAAGAAAATAAAAGAAATAAAAGAAAATACTTTGAAAACTTTGAAAAAACTTTGCGAACTCGTAGACTATTTAGAAACAGTCA
Source organism: Martes martes (assembly GCF_963455335.1). Taxonomy (NCBI): domain Eukaryota; kingdom Metazoa; phylum Chordata; class Mammalia; order Carnivora; family Mustelidae; genus Martes; species Martes martes. Next base: position 39,713,456 of record NC_137899.1, read on the forward strand.
GGAAACATTAAATATCTATGAAGTGTCAAGGTTTGTGATAGGCTCTTGAGACAGAAAGATGAATGAATGAAGCCTAGTTCTTTCCCTCAAGGGTGTGCAAACCACTTCTCATGTATGGATCATTACAAATGACAGAAGTTCTACAGAGGTAATCATGCTAACATATCTCATTTACTGATAACTTACTATGTACTAGGAATTATGCTAAGTGGCTTACATGCTTCCATAATTTAATTCTCATAACTCTATGAGGTAGACGTTATTATTCTCAGACACAAAGAGGTCAGGTAAGTTGCCAGAGATCAAAGAGGTGGTGGTTGTTCTGATTCTAGAGGGAACACAATAGGAAGAGAGCAGTTATATTTGGGAAGGACCTAGAATTTCAGTTTCCTTAGTCCTTTGCTAAGCCCTTCTGGTAGAACTACACTGAAAGCATAGGATAAGGATAGAGTCTACTATCATGTAGAAGTTCAGCTGCAGGTAATAGAAAATATTTTAGCTATTTTAAGCAGGAAAAAAATTTAAAATAGGAAATTAGAAAATAATTTAATACAGAGAATAAAGTATTTATAAAATTGTTAGAAGAGTTGTTAGAAGCAGGCTCTACTTGAACCTCCAGGAATGACTCCCAGAATCACATAGTAGAGCTGACCTGCCAAGAAAATTATGACTTGCGGGAGGGAATTCAAGAGCCAACTCCTGATTCCAGAGTCACTCTTGTCTTGGCTGTAATCTGAGTCCAAGAGCCTGCCACTGCCACTGTTGGCCCCAGAGTCATGCAAATCTTGCTAAATCAACATCCATAAAATTAGTGTCTCACACACCCTTGCTCTTAGGTTAAATCAGTTCTGAATGCAAGTGTCATTTGAGAGCATCTGATTGTCAGGACTTACGTCACATCTGGCAATCCTCACTTCCAACACATCTGGGATTTTTGTCCAGCCTCTGCCTATTAGAAGGAGATTGAAATGGTGTTTAAGAACCAATCTTAAAACACACACACACACACACACACACACACACACACACACCCCAAAAAAAAAACCAATCTAGCATATCCACTATAACCAAGAAAGAATTCTTGGGCAAGCTCAGTAGTCCTCACTAGTATTTCATTCTAGTATTTTAGAAGTCCTTGTGGTTTCCCCTACGATTCTTGATGGATCATCCTACATTCCAAAATGCATTTCTTTTGAAACTTGTGGTCTCATTACAACTCCAATTTTGTTTTATTTTATTTTTTCTTAAACATAATGAACAAGCAAGAAATATTTTAAATAAAAGTATCCATTTGATATCTCATCCTCTAAATTCAACTTGAAAGTTAAAGTATTTACTTTTGAAAGAGTAAGCATTTTTTAATCTTCTCTTCTTCTTTTTTTAAATCACAAGCTGTTACTTTGCCCAATTAGTTGTTATTTGTATTTGAATCTAGCAAGCCACCTGAATTTTTATGACGTCCTAGGCTTGGGGAAAAACAAATGGGAGGAAGTTTCAGGTTTCTTAGACTCCTTTTCTGTACAGAAGGACATTCCCATAGGGCTGACATTCAGTTTTCTAATCCACTCTCAGGACCCTCACCAACAATGACTGGTGTGCACTGGGGTTACAAATTTCATCAGCAGTGCCTTCCCCCCACCCCTGAATATCATTAAGATCCTTCACTATTCAACCCATATTCGTGTGCTTTTACAGGTTTACTTCCTTGACCCAAACCACAAACATGTTGGGCTCCATATGATATAGGAAAGACATTAGGGTTCCAAGCTGATGGCCAAGAAAGAATTCTTGAGACGTGTTTGGTGCAAAAGGTGATTTTACTGAAGCACGGGGACAGGACCCATGGGCAGAAATAGCTGCAATGGGGTCATGAAGAGTGGCCCATTATATACTTTCAGGTTAGGAAGGGGTTAGGGGTAGTATAAGTCTCTAAGGTATTTTGGAAGCAAGGTTTCTAGGACCTTGAGGGAGCTAACTGTTGTTGGGAAAAGGTCGTTTATTACTGTCTAATAAAACCTTAGTCATGAGACCCTTCAGATGTGTATCAGTGGGCCATATGCTTGGGGGGTGATTATCAACATGTATCTTGAGGGGTTTGGAGATAAAGGAAGTTTCCAAAGGAATTTTTATACATTAAAATAGACTTACAGGATCCTGGTGGGGGGGAGGGAGGGTGGTTGGGGCCAGGATTGCCTTTTGCCCTTAGCAAAGTATTAACATTGAGGCCCCTGAGTCTCTAGAGGAATGTCACTCTGCCTGTTTCAAAGACTTGTTAGTGGGCTCTATGGTAGTAAAGATATTTAATAATTTTTCTTCTGCCTTTGTTTCCCATATCACTGTGTCTCTGATAAGCAGAAAAATGTATTAACATACAAAAGGCAGATGCACCACCTGGAGAAGCTCATCTTTATGGAGTTACTGAATTGCTCTCTTAAGAGTGCATAGAAAAGAAGACAAGGGTCCCCCAAATCAGATTCAATATTGATGAACTACTACACTTTAGTTTAAACTAAATTTTAGTTTTAATTTAGATTTTTAATGGAATATCTTCAGAAATTATAAAAAGCAAAATATAGTCTGTAGAAGATATTAATGATAGAAGACTTATGCATAGTCCCTAAAATTTGGAAAGACAGTCATTTCATTAAAACATAGAAAACCTGAAAATTGTGATAAACTATATACTTTTTAGCAATATCCTCTTTACTTCTTATTTTATTCTTTTCTTGATTTTTAAAAAAGTTGTGTCAATGACAATATCCTGGTGTGCCCCTCACACCCTATCTCTGCTGGTATGCGGGCGATAATGAGGCAGCCAATATGTTATTGTCTATTTCTTGTTTCCTAGCTTTATAGGGCAATTTTAAGTACTAGTGCTTGCAGCCAGAGTCACTATTTGCTTCTGATCTACCAGCTACCAAAAAAGGAAAAAAAAAAAAAAAAAGACTCCACCATTTTCCTCAGCCTTAAAATACATGTATCACTATCATCCCAGGTTCTCAATGCTGCTAAGAAAATTTGGTGCCCTAGGAAACAGTTGAAGATCACATGCTAACCAAATGTTCATGTCACTGAACTTATCATTAAATGTTTATGAACTTGGTTCTGTCCCCATTGTGAATGAAGTTAGGCTGCATAAATAAAATTACACATATATGTATGTGTGAATCTGTGTGTGTGGGGGGGGAGGTGTGTGTTACTTGACCAATATCATTCAGTAACAAACAAGATTTAAAATTTCATATGACAGCAAGGAAGCTAACTGGTTGACATGATGGGTTTCAGTCCTGATCTCATATAACTTGGCTCATGTGACCATGGGGAAGCTTCTTATTCTTGCAAGATCTGCACTTGCACATGGTTTAAAAAGGAATTAAACTACATGGTAAGGTTCTTTGTGTCCGTAACTGAGTATGGCCGAACACCTTTAACTCAAAAAGAGTATTTGAAGGATCCCTTAGAGGAGTCTGCCTGAGATGCAGGTATATCTATAGTGTGGTCTCTAACTGCTTGACTTGTTGTGTAATTACAGTATCTTATAAGCCTCTTCCAATTCAGTAGGCTACAAATAGTATCCAAAATTCTTATAGCTTGAAATCCACAAAAGAAAAATAATTTTGAAAATACTTCTACCTCTTTGTTGCTTTTTCTGAAATATTTAAAATAGCCATTAATAACCACAAGAGCTCCTCTCCTCATTACACTCATTTGGGTTTTTGAGGAACAAAGTAACATACTGGGTTATCTCACTCATAATTTCCTATCATATGATTTCAGTTTTGTAACAGCTAGTTTTCAGTGACTTTCATAAACTGTATTTCTCCAAAAACTTAGGAAATGTGTTCTATTATCATCTTAAATTTTCTTCTAAGTTATGCCTTCTTGATAAATTCAAGTAAAGTGTTTCTGACATTAGCTTAATAGTATCAGCTATTTCCTATTTATAGTTCTCCTAGAATTTAATACTTTTCTTAGGTAGATTTAATGATTCTTTTCTTTCACATAATCATGGTTTTAGTAGCAAACAACATACATTGTATACTAAACAGCATCATTTATTTTTAAAGAACATTTACGTAACAGTTGCCATATGGATATGGAAAACAAGATGGGTAATGTAAGCCTATTATGTTGCTTAAAATATATTATGAGCATAACTAAAGGAAATATTGAGCCAATTTGTCACAGTTGTTTATTCTAAAGTAAAGGAAAAAAAGCTTTTGTTTTATAATAAACAGATGCCCATATCAGCATTGGATTTTAAATTATTTCACTACTCCCTTTTCAGATAGCCTAATTTATTCATTGTAGTTTTATCAATTAGATATTTTTTCTGAGAGGGATTTAATTCAAAAATTCACTGAGTGCCAAAATGTTCACAATTATGGATGTGAACATAATATAGTGATTTCCCATAGTGCATTGTTTATTTCAGAGTTGAGCAGATTCTCCCTTGCAAGGTTACATCTCTTTTACATTTACAGCCTACTTGAACTTCCAAGGCCTTCTGGGCACTTATTTTTTCAACAAATATTTGCTGAGCATCTACTACGTGCCAGACATTTTTTGAGGTACTAGAGAATCAATAAATAAAAGGTTGAAAATCCTTGCTTTCATGGAGGTAAAATTCTAATGGGGAATACAATCTGCAAGATGTAGTCTATTTTAGAAGGTGACGAGTGTATAGGAAAAAATAAAACTGGGGACTATGAAATATAATGGAGAAAGCTATTATGGAATGAATGTTTGTGTTCCCCCCAAATTCACCTCCAATCAATTCAGTAAGTGGAGCTTCGGGGAGGTAATTCAGTTTAGATAGGATCATGAGGAGGGTGGCTTCCTGATAGGATTATTGCCTTTATAAAAAGAGGAAGGACAGGAGAGTTCACTCTCTCTTCATGTGCACACACCAAGGAAAGGCCATGTGAGTACTCAGCAAGGAGGCGTTTCTACCAACCAGGAAGAGGTGTCTCGTGGTCAGTGTCTACTGACCTTGGTGTCACCTTGATTTTGAACTTCCAGTCTTCAGAACTGTGAGGAATAAATTCCTGTTTTTTAAGTCACCCAGTCTATGGTATTTGTTATGACAGCCTGAGCTGACTAACACGATGGCAAAGTTTGAAGTTTTAGATAGAGTAGCCAGGAAAGTAAAGATGTGAAGGAAGTGAGAAAGCAAACAATGCAGATCCTGGAGGAAGAGCATTCCAGGCAGAGGGAAGAGCAAGTTCAAAGGTCCTGGGGGGTGGGGGGGACGGTCCCGGGGAAAAGAGCTGGAATGGGAGAAGTAATAGAGAAGGCAGTGGGATATGAGGTCAGAAAAGTAATCAGGAATGTAGCTTTGTGTGAGCTACATTCTACATGTATGAATGAAGCTACATGTATGAATGTAGCTATGTCTGAGCCTTGTAGCTTCACAATAGCTATTTTGGTTTTTATTCTGAGGTGGGAAACCATTAGAGGGCACTAATCAGAGAAAGGAGAGGTCTGTTAAAACCTGGATATGTTTTAACTATATACATCTTGCTGCTATGTTGAGAACAGATAGCAGTAAATCAAGGTCAGAAACAGGGGAACCAGTTTGGATTCTGTTAACATCACACAGGTGTGAAATAATAGTGGCGTAAGCCAGGCTAATGGCATTTGGGAAGTTAAGAAGTACTGGGATTCTTAGTTCATTTTGAAGGTAGAGATGAGAGGATTGCATCTGGTTATGCAAAAGAGAAATTATACAGAGAGCAAAAATTAGATTCCCGTATGTTTGAGAAAGTATGGAGGGAGAGCAGTTGAAGGTAGTGAGCATATAGATTCCTCTTCCAAGGAGTTTTGCTATCAAAGGGACCACGATATAGGGTAGTATGGGGGGGTGATTTAAGAAAGTGTTTTTAGAAGGGAAAAGTAATTGCATATATATATACACATATATATATGTGTGTATATATATGTGTGTGTGTGTGTGTATATATATATATATATATATATATTTTTTTTTGCGGTTACAGTAAAGATCTTTATTTAGGTTTGGTCAGTACAGATAATATATACTGGAGTCACAGAGCAATATGCATTAATAGGATATAACCGTTCATAAAAGCTGAGTAACTATGCACACAAATTTCTTAAACATTCAGTCACCTAAAGAGAAAATGCACAGATGTATGGTAGAAAAACTATATCTAACACTGAAACTACTATAGGACTCCATCAGCAAGTCCAACTTTTAATGATAAAACTACTATACTGGGCAAACTTGGCAGTCATAAACCCACATCTACTCTAAGTCTGAATGGTGCATAAGTATCATAACAGCATGAGTAAGAATGCCCTTACACAGCACAGGTTCTAGGAGAGACACAGATTCATACAGACATCATTGTGTTATACTTTAAGGAAAGATTTCCATTTACAATTTCACATTAACTCACATAAAAATAACTTGACCCTACACAAAATGTCCATTTAGGAAATTCAAGTTAAAATTAAGTCTTACAATTTCCAAAGTAGCAGAGGTACTGAAGCAAAGAAGGGGAAGGGAAAAAGGAGGGGAGGGGAACCACAGCCACAAAAAAAGGCAAATTTTGATAAAAGTATGCATTAATTTTCTGGAAAGCATCCTCTCCCAAATTAAGTGACACTGTATAAAAATTTGCTGGACAAAAATATTACAAAACTGAACCCTGTACATTTGCACTTGAGTCCAAGCCATTCTGAACGTGGCAGGAAGCTGCAGGTCGGTTACCTTTCCCACTCACTGTTTTCGCCTCTTGAGGGTCATGATTGGAGTCTGTGTCGTTTGGGTGGTGTGTGAGAGAGTTTTCACTGCCTGTGGGAGAGTCTACGTTCATATCCCACACTGAGCTGATTTACATAACTACTACCTCCTCTGCCAGTTCTCTCCTCTGAGCTGTTGGAGGCCTTATTACCATTCCTTGGAGAAGGAAAGTCATCTTCGGCTGTGTCACCCTCCCTGTGAAATCCAGACCCGGACGTCCTCTGCCGGGAAGATCTGCCATTACTTGTTCTGTTGGCCAGCCGACTGCAGTTTTTACCTGTGGCCTCCGGCTCAGAAGATGTAGTCCTGCTGGTACTGGGGGCTGGAGCTTGAGACTGCTGCTGTTGGTACTGAGCCAACTGTTGGCAAGTCTATTTCAGTTGTTGCTGAAGAACTAGAATGGTGCTCTGCAAACCCTCTGCTTCTTCGTCAAGTTGAATGATGAAGTCATTCAGTTCATCCTGACTGCTTTTAAGTTCCTCACTATATTTCTTCTGTTAAGCCAACTCTGCTTCAAGTTGTGTGATAAGTCCCTGGGACAGCTGCCTTCCAAGCTCTTGATTCTCCTGGATAAGCATTTGACACTTCGCCATTAACTTTTTGCCTGTTTGGCTCATTTAAGTTTTGACCCAGAAGTTCAACAACAGTCATGAGGTCCACAGTCTAATAAGACTGATACATAGTGTCTCTGAGTCACTATGCTCAAGGTTAAGAGCGATGCATATTCCATTTTTACATTTTACTGGAATTTTACATGTTCAATTCATGATTTTAAATCTCTAGGCTTTCATTCCTCCAAACTGTCTGAAGACCCAGAGTGCCACAGACTTAAGACTTCAGTTTCTCCCTCTATTTTCTTCAAACAGAAACATTTCTCGAGTGTCTACATGTTCTAGAAGGGGAATTTTTCAGAGGTGGCTACTTCTTCGGAATAGTCCAACACCATCAGGCCTCTGAAGCAAGGGGAGGGGGAAGAGAAAGAAGCTGAAACACAAAGTTCATCTGGTTAAGTTTTACATTAACCATTACAAGCTGGATAGTATAAGAATGTGGCTTTTGGGGCTCAGAAAGTCTGAGTCTTGGTGTGGAAACCAGTACTTGGCTGTTCCACCACAGCTTTCTCGTAGTGGGACTGTCAGGGAAGTCTTGACTGGGGAGTATGATTTGTTTACCTATCAGGTGTAAACTTCCAGGCACTCAGTTCATTTTGGGCTTGTTCCAGTTTGTCGTCAGTCTGTTCCGGTTCACCTTTCATTTTTAGGAAAAACAAGTTGATTGCTGGGTCTGCCATTGTTGATCTCAGTTGGGCAACGCTAGGCTGCGGGACTTGCGTGAGGTACTGGATTTGAGTAGTACACTCCGGTATCTCTTGCTCCTTGGTTGCTAGTCACATTACAAGGATGTTTTCCCTGCGTGCAGACTCTTGTTGCTGTTGCTTTAATTTTTCTTCAGATTCCCTTAACCCAGTTATATCATTAGAGTTAAGATCTGTGTACTTGCCCTCCAAAGCTTGGACATATGCTTCATATTATTTCCATCTTAGAATGAACTCATCTCGTGCCACGGCTTTGAAGTCTGTTTCACCCAGCCGAACCTTTTTGGGAAGAGGTTCCTCCTTGGTCATCTTGAATCCTCTCCAGCTGGAGGCCACACCGGTGCCATCCAGTCACACAGGCCAAGACCGCGCTGCTGGCTGGCTGGCCAGACCTCCAGGCCGTACTACCCCTGGCCCCCGCGCTCCTCCTCCTGCCGCAGCCCTGGCGCTCCCCTTTAATTTGCGGTCTCGCTGCCACAAAATGGCGCTGAGGGAGGACCAATTGCATATTTTTTTATCTGGTAGGAAAAAATAGAGAGTAAGAAGTTGATGGTGCTTGAGGAAAAGCAAGATCAGCGAATAGGTGAAAGAGGATAAGCTGTAATGCACATATGTGGAGGCCAGCTCTAGCTAGTGGGAGGGATACTTCCCTCCATAGCATCTGGAGAAAAGAGAAAGTTAATAAGCATAGATGCAAATGAGTAAGTAGTTGTGGTGGTGGAAGTTTTTGGAAATTTGCCTCAAATTTGGGGGGGGGTGCGGAAAATGTAAAAAAGCAAGATCCATTGATAAGTGGATGAGGAAGGAGATATGAATTTAATGTGAACGGAAAAACTATAAAATAGTTATCTGGAAGAAGGGGAGAGAGGACAGGCTAATTATGAAAACTGGACTGTGATTTTCCATTTTTGCATGAGTAAAAATGTAGTAATAACACAACCACTTGCATAATTAAAAGCTAAATTCAGAACACAAATACCTCAAATCAATTTAAGGTCGCTGGTTTCCCAGATTTTTCCCACTGTGGCCCTGTATTTAGTTTAGGATAAACGAAGCTAACTGTGCCAAGAGGTGAAGTTATATTTTTGTGTGTGTGGTGAATTTTACATCTCTTTATTTGTATATCTCAAGAAATAGGGATTGTCTAATATAGAGTCCTCATATTATAAAGTAATCTGGGCGATTTCTCTTGTTTTACAGATGAGGGAACCAAACCACAGGATGATTTAAGTGTTCCAAAATCTTATATTCAGTAGCTAGTTCAGGCAAAACTAAGACACAGTTCTTCCAACTCCTAATTCATTGCTCTTCTCCAAGCATTTATATGCTGATTTATATATAAAAGGTGGAAGGATACATCTACACATACTGTTTATATTTTCAAAAGAAAGCAATTAAAAGAACAAACGAAAACCTAACAAAAATGATTACCTGTAAGTGTATGGAGGAAACACAGGACATAGAAGACAGAATTGAAGTTAGACTTAAAAATATACCTGGTTTTATAATTTTCCTTTCAAAACATGTACATATTTATATAAAAAAATTAAAATGTTAAAAATCACAAAAAATTAAATCTAATTCTATGCTAATTTGTTTATATAACCATATAGAAAATTAATTATTGTAAGTGACTCCAAAATATTTTGACTCTAAATCCTTAATCGTTGTAGCCTAAAGACAAAATGAATTGCAAAGTGATCTTGAACTATACTGTTAGTTGTAATAATATTTTTGTTATCTTGAAGCTATTATAGGCATATTATAAGACTGAGCAAATAAGTTTATTAATATCATTAGGAACCATGATTATTAGTGGAAGAGGAATACAAGTCTAAAAAAGAAAATTAAGTAATGTCCCATAAGCTTAACTTAAACTGAACATATCAATATTCTTCATCTTTTCTAAAAATGCCTAGTTTCTAGCTGTGTCCATGGAAAAGCCCTAGCAACAACAATAATACTTAAGGAGGACTGAGCTTCCTCAGTGGCCACATTCTTATCTTTAAATACTATTTCCCATCCTCACTCCTCCAAAGTACCAAAGCTCCTTGGGGTGCTTGGAAAATGGGTGAATCTAAGTTGAGGGTTAGAAATATATAAAGCTAGCCTAGGACATTTAGATGTGCCCCAAAGCGCATCTTTTTTTTTTTTTTTAAAGAAGATGAAAGAGTCTATTTGAGTGCATCAAAAGAATAATGCCTGCAAAAGGTTGAAATACATTGAGAATAGGAAAATTCACAAGTTAATAATGATGTAAGTACCACACACACAACTGTCACCATTAGAGGCTTCTTGGAACCAACCAATTATTCTAAAATATAACCAAAAAAGGGACAGCATCAAGCCAGTGTTTGCTGTACAAAATCTATTTCAGTGTAATCAATTAGTCTGGTAAGGGAAAGTTCTTTAGATAATTCTAGCTAGTAAATGCAAAGGGAATGACAGAATTAGAATATCACAGTTTTGTCATTGGTAATGAAATAATGAATCTATATAATTACCAATATAGATATGAAACAATTAGTGAGAAGCATGCATCATGTTGACATCATCTGGATCCATCTGGATCTTAACATCTCTTAAACAGAACAATCAGTCATTTTGCCAGGAAGTACACGGCATCCCTTATGCAACTTTCTTGTCAAAAATTTTTAATTAAGCCTATATATCTACCATTTTACAATAAATGTAAAGAAGTAAGAAAAATTTTAAATTGCATATTGGGAAGCAATCGGCTGACTTCTGTTTGTGGGAAATTTTACAGTACAAATGACTGAGTTTCTTCAATAAACAGCATTTTTTTACAAAATGGAAGAACTGTTATATATTTCAAAAAAAGAAACTAAAAGATATAGCGAACCAAATGTAATATATGAAACTTAAGATCTTAATAAAAACAAACCAATCCTAAACAGACATTTTTGAGAAAAGTCAGGAAACCTAAACATGAGTTGTGGGTATTAGGTAATCTTAATAGCTTATTCCAGGTACATTTTATGACAAAGTATTTGTTCAGTATGGATACTGAATATTTATGGAGTTTATTATGTTGTTTTGGGCTTACTTTAATATCCTCGGTCTCCACATCCAAATAAAAGTGCACTCAAATGATAGCACAGAGGTAGACGAATGAAACAAGATCACCAGAATGTTGGTAATTGTTGATACTAGGTGATTTAGTTAATGGTTCATTATACCATAATCTCTCTACTCTTGTATGTTTAAAATTTTTCTATAAAGAAACTGTTTTTTAAAAAAGAAGAAATAAAAGCAACAGCAAACTTCGTTGTTCATAAATTCTGAGCTCACAAATATTTATCCACTTAGGATAATTGCTTAGAAGTGTAATTGAGTATTTCAAGTTTTGACATATGTTTCTAATTTGTGTTCTGGAAAAAGTGTCAATTTACATAACCCTCCAACAATACATGAGAAAGTCAATTTCCATTCTCCTAACAGCCTGAGTTTGATCAGTCTTTCAATATTTGCTAGTCAGAAAGGCAGTAATAGCTTATTATTGTATTTACTTGTGTTTATTAGATTACTAAGACATATATATATATATATGTGTGTGTGTGTGTGTGTGTGTGTGTGTGTGTATAAAATCCACTGACCATTTATATTTCTTCTTTGGTGAAGGACCTGTTTATATGTATAAATCTATATCTATATCTATATCTATATCTATATCTATATCTATATCTATCTCTCCTATATTTCTTTTCAGGAATCATCTGTTCTCTTCAATTTTAAGAGTGCTTTGAATACTAACTTTTTCCTATCACATTAACTGCAGATATTTTATTTTCATTAGCCTTGTTTATGGTGATTTTTGAAATGTGAAAATTTTCGATTTTTATGTATTCAGCGTTTTAAATCTTTAGTTATATACCTTTCTGGCTTTTATTTTAGGCTATGAAAGGTCTTTACTTTTCAAGATTATAAAAGTATCCATTTATATATTCTTCTGGTTCATTAATAATTTTAACTTTTCATCTTTGTCAATATGGAATTTATCTTTGTAAGGACTGTAGTGATGTTCCAGCTTTATTATTTTCTTTTTCATTTTTTAAAGTCTTTTTAAATTTATTTTTATTTTATTTTTTTAAAGATTTTATTTATTTATTTATTTATTTATTTATTTATTTGAGAGGAGAATGTGCACAAGTGTGTGGAGGGGCAGGGAAGCGGGAGAAACAGACTTCCTGCTGAGCAGGGAGCCAAACTCTGGGCTGGATCCCAGGACTTTGGGATAATGACCTGAGCCAAAGGCAGATGCTTAACCAACTGAACCACCCAGGTGCCCCTATTTTTTTTTTTTTTTCAAATGGCTAGTTAATTATCTCAAACCATTTATTAAATAATCTATCTCTTTCTATCCATTTTAATGCTGCTTTTACCATATGCTTATTTCCCATGTGTATCTGGTTCTATTTCTGGGTGCTTATCTACTTCATTGATCTATTTAATAATTCATGCATCCAACTGACACTTTTAATTACTCTGGCTTTATTACTTCTTTTAAAATGTAGTAGGTAAGAGTAACTTCCTATAGCTTTCTCTTTTAATTTCTGATGATTGTCACATATTTTGTGTATATGAACATTGGAATAAACTTGTCATGGTTAAAAAACAAAATTTCATTCGGAGCCATATTATCATTACATTAAAATCATAGATTGATTTAGAGAAATTTACCATTTTATAATAATGAATCTTTTTATCCAATAATAAAGATGCAAGATGAGTCCCTTTCTAGTTAAATCTTCTTTCATATCCTCAGTAGAGTCTTAAAGTTTCTTCATAATTGTCTTTGATATTTCTTACTAAGTTTATCCCTAGATAATCATACTCCATGTTGCTGTTGTAAATGGCACCTTTCTCTTTTATGTATTTTTTAAAGATTTTATTTATTTATTTGACAGAGATCACAACTAGACAGAGAGAGAGAGAGAGGAAGCATGCTCCCCGCTGAGCAGAGAGCCAGATGCAGGGCTCAATCCCAGGACCGTGGGATCATGACCTGAGCCGAAGGCAGAGGCTTTAACCCACTGAGCCACCAGGTGCCCCTCTCTTTTGTATTTTACACAATAAACTGCACTTAAAGTGTACAACTTGATAAGTTTTGATATTTGTGTATAGCTGTGAATCTAACATCACAATCAATATAGTGAACATATTTATCACCCCAAAAAGTTTTCTGTGCCTCTTTGTACTGCTACCCTCTTCATTTCCTGTACCCCTTCCCAGGTAACCAATAATCTTAGCTTTCTATCACTATTAATGAGTTTGCATTTTCTCAGATTTCTGTAAATGAAATAATACAGTGTATCCTTTTTTTTTTTTTTTTTTGCCTCACTTCTTTCACTCAGCCTCACTATTTTCTGAGATTTATCCATGTTGTTAGGTGCCTCAATACTTTATTCCCTTTTTTGCTGAGTACTTTTCTATCATATGGATATAACACAATTTGTTTATCCATTTATCTGTTGATGGACATTTGAGTTATTTCCTCTTTTGGCTATAACAAATAAAGCTACCATAAACAATCTTATGCATGTCTTTGTATGGGCGTATGCTTTCATTTCTCCTGGGTAAATACCAAGGAGTGCAATGGCTGGATCATGTGTAGGTGTATGTGTGACTTTTTAAGAAACTGCCAAACAATTTTCCAATGGAGTGTCATTTTATGCTCCTACCAGCAGTGTGTAAGGGTTCCAGTTCCTCCATATCCTCACTGATGACTTGCTATGGCCATTCTTTCTATTTAGAGCTATTTTAATAATTATGTAATGGTGTATCCTGTTTTAAATTGCATTTCTCTGTTGACTAATGTTATTGAACATCTTTTCATGCACTTATTTCACATCTGTATATCTTCTTTTTTTTTTTTAAGGTTTTTATTTATTCAACAGAGAGATAGAGAGCACAAGTAGGCAGAGTGGCAGGCATAGGGAGAGAGAGAAGCAGGCTCTCCACTGAGCAGGAAACCCAACATCGGGCTCGATCCCAGGACCCCGGGATCATGACCCGAGCCAAAGGCAGTCGCTTAACTGACTGAGCCACCCAGGTGCCCCGGCATCTGTATATCTTCTTTAGTGAAGTGTCTGTTCAAATCTTTTTTATATTTTGGTGGCATTGTTTTTATTATTGGAATTTTGAAAGTTCTCTGTGTATTCTAGATAAATCCTTTTTCAGATATGTGATTTATAAATATTCTCTCCCAGTCTGTGGCTTGTCTTTTCATTCTCTTTAAAGTGTCTTCTGAGGAGCAGAAGACTTTAACTTTTGTTCATATATAACTAATCAAATTTTTTTAATAGTTCATGCTTTTGATTTTCATAGCTAAGAAATTTTTCCTAACGTAGTGATTTTCAACCAGAGATATTTTGCTCCTCTGTGAATATCTGGCAAGTCTGAAGACATTTTTGGTGGCCACAACTGGGAAGGTACTACTAACTTCTAAAGGGATGAGGCCAGGGATGCTACTAAACTTCCTAAATGTGCAGTACAGCCCTCCGCAACAAAAAATTATCTGGCACCAAATGTCAGTAGAACTGGGTTTAAGAAACCCTGGTCTATCCCAAACCAAAAGGATTTTCCCTTTGTTTTCTTCTAGAATATCTGTAATTTTAGATCTTACATTTAGGTCCAGGACCTGTTTTAAAAAGTTGCTTTTTTTGTATATGTTATGAAGTATGGATCACAGGTTGTTATTTGTCTGTTGTTTTCCATATGGTTGTTCAGTTGTTGTTGTTGTTGTTAAGATTTTTTTTATTTATTTGACAGAGACACAGCGAGAGAGGGAACACAAGCAGGGGGAAGAGAGAGGGAGAAACAGGCTTCCCGCCAAGCAGGGAGCCCTACATGGGGCTTGATCCCAGAAATCTGGGATCATGACCTGAGCCAAAGGCACACGCTTAACGACTAGCCACCTAGTCACCCCTGTTTGGTTTTAGCACAATTTGTTGAAAAGACTGTTCTTCCATAGAAGTGCATCTTTGTAAAAAATTCAGTTGCCAGTATACATACAGTATTATTTCTGAATGCTCTATGCTGTTCCATTGATTGTTTTGTCTATTTTTCCTCCAATATCATACTGTTTTGATTACTATAGACTTAAAATAAGTTGAAATTAGGTAGTTTTAGTCCTGTAAATATGATGTTATTTTTCAAAGATGTTTAGATTATTCTAGGTCCTTTGCATTTCCATGTAAATTTCAGAAACAGTTTGTCAATTTCTACAAAAAATGTTTGGTGGGGGGCGCCTAGGTGGCTCAGTGGTTTAGGCCTCTGCCTTCGGCTCAGGTCATGATCTCAGGGTCCTGGGATCGAGCCCCGCATCGGGCTCTCTGCTCAGCGGGAGCCTGCTTCCCCCTCTCTGTCTGCCTCTCTGCCTAGCTCTGATTTCTCTCTGTCAAATAAATAAAATTTTAAAAAAAATGTTTGGTGGTATTTTGATTGTATTGCATTTAGTCCATAAAAAATTTAGGGAGAATGACAGTATTGAATCTTCTCACTCAGATTGTAACACTTCATTTATTGAGGTTTTCTCTTTCAGGATTGTTTCATAGATTTCAGTGTACACATTGGCATCTCTTTTATCAAATTTACCCCCAAGATTTAATATTTTTGTTATTATTGAAAATGATACTGCTATCTAATTTCAATTTATGTTTATTGTTGACATACAGAAATGCAACTGACTTTTTGAATACAGACTGGAAGACTTGAACAGCAGAAATATATTTTCTCACAATTCTGCAGGCCAGAAGTCCAAGATCAAAGTGTGAACAGGATTGGTTTTCTCTGAGATCTCTTTGTTAGGCTTTCAGATGTCTATCTTTTCTTGTCTTTGAATGGTCTTTCTTTTGTATAGTTCTGTATCCTAGTCTCCTCTTCTTATAAGGACACCAGTCATATTGGATTATGGCCCATGTTAATGAACTACATTGAACTTTTTCTTTTAAAGACTTTATCTCCAAATACATCATATTCTGACATATTGTGGGTTAGGACTTCAACATATGAATTTGAGAGGAATACAATTCAGCCTATAACTTTAAGTAAGGTAAAGGATTGAGGGTTTTATTTTGGAGTTCCTACCTAATTAACAAGCTCCTGGTTTTCCCTATCTACTTTTGTTTGGGTTTGGGTTTTTCCTTCCTTCCTTCTTCTTCCCAACTCCTCTCTCTCTAATTTTTTTATTTTACCATTGTATTAATTCTTTATTAAAATAAACTAATACTTTAGGCACATTGCTTTCTTCTGAAACCTCAAATTCAGTGTTTTGATATAATGTTTTCACTCATTCTTTCTTTCACTTCACCTTTGCATTCTATATATTTTTCTCATCCTTTTACTTTACATTTTAAAGTAAAATCACTTTGTTTTAGGGCCATCTCTTACAGATGACATAGGTTTCTCCCCCCCCCCCAAACTCAGTCTTATTCTTTTAATTAATGTTTTTATCCCATTTTTATTTGTTACTGTGACAAACATATTTAGCTTTACTTTTTGTCATCTCATAAATTTTCAGTTTTCTGTGAGTTTTATTATTTCTTTTGTGTTCTTTATCTCCTATCAGATAGTTACTGTGCAGTTGTCATAGCTGTTGTTGTTTCTGTTCCTACCTGAGCAGATTTGGAAGGTGTTCAAGCAGTTTCAGACCATTTGTAGTTACCTTTTGCTGAGCTAAAAACAACCACTAAACTCTCTATAATGGAAACATGCTTCTTCACAGTCATTATTTTTCACTGAAACCTTTTTGTTGTTTAACTGCAGGGGCAGTTTCTGTATTATAGTCACCATAGTCAAGGACACATAGTCTATGCTTATTCTATGGTTATTACAGCTTTTTGGATTAGGCATTGGAACTTCCCTTTCAATATCTGGTTATGATGATAAAGCATCATTCAAAGACATTTTACATACTTCCCATAAAAGAATAATTTTTGCCTTGCTTTACTTTCATCTCTTGAAATACAGACAACAGTTTTTTCCTCACAAAAGAGTTTCAAGGATCTTATCATTTTAAGGTGATTATGGCTTGTCCTGAAATGAATAATAACCATCATGATCTATCTCTAGCCAGATATAAGGGTTACATTAAAAAGAAATATATTCTATATGGTTGCTATCCTGACAAATATTCTTATCAGGCATCTGCACTATGATGAATATGGCTTCTAATAAATACAATTTATCTTTAAAAACTTGTTTTAGCAGATCAACTATTGTTTACTTAGTGAACAGAAATGATGGCCTTGGCTTAACACTCATATAGCTTTTGATTTCCGTATAAAGCTCCATTATCTAAACAGACTACTAATCTCCTGACTCAATTCTCTGTCAGAATCTAACTTTCAAAGAAGAGCATGTGCTGTTGGTGGATAGTAGGGCTATTGTCCCTTTAGGTAACTTCAGCAGTTGTCCTCAAAGCCCGCCCAAAGGCTGAAGGTAAACAGAACATAGCAGAATTTAAGGTTTTAAAGTTGGCTTTTCAGTCAAAAATAAGTTGAATAAATTAGCAAAGAAGTCTTTAAGAAAGTCATCATTTGACAAAGTAGAAGTATTCCATCTTCTCTCTCACTTATACCATGACTTAGAAAATACATTTATATTACAAGACATCCTTAGACAGTTCATCCAGATAAATAGGTATCAGAAAGGGCCCTTAGATAAACAGATATCAGAGTTGGCTCTCTTTTTGCTTTACCAAGTTGTATTTCCCACAGGCACATCAACAATGTGAATTAAATGGTATCATTCCACAACTCACCTCTCAGTATTTAAGTCGGGTGGTGACAATCCTGAGTTTAGCCACCTTGAATAATAGGTTGGAAAAACATATAAGGAGGCATTGGGAGCTGATAAATAGACTCAATTTTGTTATTTCTTAGATGGATGAGCTAAAAAACAAATCAGGCTAATCTGAGACTTCACTTGGGAGTTATGTTAGGTCTAAGTGAAAGCCGCCACTGAATAATGCCTTGCCTAAAAATAGTCTTACGGTCAGTCCTTTAGGATATGTCTCATTCAAAGGTACTGCCTCCACGCTTTTTGTGCTGCGTTGTCACTGTGATTGAGTTGTGAACTTGTTCTCTTTTACCTCTAGAAATTTTGAGAATTGTCTAAAAGGATTTTTAAGGTCAAGATTATATTAACAGATATTATTCCATGTAGATAAATCCCATGGAAAAAAGGACAAAGTAATGATTTATCAAGACATGTAAAAGAAGAGCAAGATTATAGAAAGAAATGTAAAGTGTAATAATACATGTAAAAAAAAGTGAGTGAATGAGAATCCTCATTTTTAAAAAAGATTTTACTTATTTATTTGTCAGAGAGAGAAAGAGCACAAGCAAGGGGAAAGGCAGGCAGAGAGTGAAGCAGGCTCCCCGCTGAGTAAGAAACCCTACGTGGAACTCCATCCCAGGAACCCGGGATCAGGATCTGAGCTGAAGACAGATGCTCAACCAACTGAGCTATCCAGGTGTCCCAAAAATACCTTTAAAAAGAAGAATTTGTGGGGTGCCTGGGTGGCTCAGTAGGTTAAAGCCTCTGCCTTCAACTCAGGTCATGTTCCCAGGCTCCTGGGATTGAGCCCACATCGAGCCCCACATTGGGCTCTCTGCTCAGCAGGGAGCCTGCTTCCTCCTCTCTCTCTCTGCCTGCCTCTCTGCCTACTTGTGATCTCTATCTGTCAAATAAATAAACAAAATCTTTAAAAAAATAAAAAGAAGAACTTGTACTCCAAGAGAAGATAAAGGTGAAAGGACTGGAGAAGTTTCTCCAAAAAATTATTATAAACTCCTTTACACCATAAATAGAAATGTACTTAAATCCTTGACTGATATTTGAAAATTCTTAATTCAGAAATGCAAAATTATTTGTTTCTGAGAAATTTCTCCAGGGAGTTGATATTTCTCAATAAGGATACCTGTACATCTATTATTAAATCTTTGAATTCATAAGTTAGTAACTGGTCAAGAAAATTGTGTAATTTCTAGGCAACAAAAGAATTAGGTCTGTAATACTAATTCTTTCTTCAGTATTAGTATGACAGTAATCTCATGTCTGGAATTCCCTTAAAATGTCACTGGAAATCCCCTGTATAGTTTTTGCTCTGTGAAAAGTCAGGAAATTATGAAGTTATCAAAGTGATATCCGTGCCAATATTTGCTCATCCCAAAACTACATTGCCAAATCCAAGTTCCTTCTAATGTATCTGTATAGAAACAGGGCTTTCAAGAATGGGATTGCATGGAATAGGACACAGATAATGAAGGAACTATGGTGAACGGGGTGGGAAAAGGAAATTCTCAGACATGATCTGATGATGCCAAAGATTTTAATGTTAGAAAGGCAGAAGATTTGGGATCGACTTTAGCTCCACTATTTCTGTGCAGTGGAAATCTGGAAAATTTGCTTGATTTCACCAAGCTTTTTTCTCCTTTAACAGAATGAGTTTAATGTTATTTATTTTGCTGAGTTATTATGAAAATTAGGCCAAATATTGCCATTGAAAATACTTATAAATTGTAAAGCAGCTGCTGTTGTTTTTGCTGCCATTGTGTTCTTGCTGTCTGTATACACTCTATCAGTACTTCTCAAGCAGGGCTATGCATAAACATCCACAGTGGAACAGCTTCAACAGGCACATGCCTGGACTCCATTTGGGTGTTGAAGGTGGGCTCAAACATAACTCGTTTGAAAAGACCATCCGGGCAACTCTGGTGTGCCGCCCTTGTTAAGAACCATGAGGTTTATTATACTCTACTCCCAAGCCTCCGATTTCCTGGTCCCTAATGTGTTATCACTGCCGTGAACTAGAAGGCCACGAGGAGACCTCCTCTCTGTTTACAGTCCCAGATTTCAATCAATGGTCATTTTAGCCCAGAAGTTTCTAGTGGAGTGCTGACATTTGACATTTACTATAATAGTGAAGAGTTGTTGTTTGGGGAATAAACAATTCAGTAATTAAGGAATGCCAGTATTTTTTTCCTTCTAAAACTAGCTAAATATCCGTTTCAATTCTGTGTAATCTACCTATCACAAAGCCCATTCCCAGACTGTTTGACTGACATGGTCTATTCCTAAAGATTAGTCATTCTTCTCTCCATATTATTAGAGGTATAAAGATATCAGGGTGCATGCTCCATTTGCTGCTTACTGTATCTCTCAGTGGAAGACAAAGGAGTTGAAAACTGCCCTCTCAACACACACAATTGCCAATACTTACTCATTTCACTATATCCATGTAGCCCACGTATTATATTACAGGCACTGAACTTTACTTAGGAAATACATGTAAGTAGTGTTTGGTGGTGAGAAATTCCTGTCAAACAGAATCACCAGAAAGCAAATATAAATATAAATATAAAAAATACATATAAAATATAAATATAAATAAATATATATTTATATAAACATTTATATAAATATAAATATATAATATATATATGTGTGTGTCTGTATATATATATATGTGTATATATATATATATATATATATAAAAATACCAACAATTAGACATGTGATAAAAGGAAAATGAGTAATGTCTTCAGGTTAATTTAAACCAAAGGCAGGACATGAAGAGTGCACTAACCATAAAGAAAACCTCACACCCAAAGCGGTGGTGATTAATATTGCTCCTATCTGCTTAGCATTCTAACACCCTCCAAGGCTTATCTCTGTTTATTTTAATACCATTTATTGTTCTTTACTGCATGTAAACGCCCCAATTGATATGATCCTTTCCCACCAACCCTATTTGTTTCATTCATTCCTAATGGAAGTTGCCTGGCTAACTCATATCCATCCTTTCAGTTCACTTCAAGAGTCTCTTCTCCTCTAAGTCTTCCCTGATATCTACTCTGTTCCCTAAACTTAGGTAGGTACTCCTCGTTAGCTCTTCCTTGCTGCACCCATAGCATGCTGAAAACTGCCTTCTAAATTTCTAGGTTTCATAGCACCTATTTAATAGTTCATGAGTATGGAAAATATCTTCATTACTTTAATTTTCTTTCATTCCTACAATCCTCTTTTTCCTTTGTAACGTTTGTCAAATTTCTACATTCCTTATTCTTACACATTTGGCCCAGTTAGGAGATCTTTAAGCATTTCAGTCACACAGTTCATCTTTTAAACTGGTTCAGATTTTGCCAACAAACATGTGATATCACATATTTTCACAAAAAGAAATGCATGAATTGACCTGTCTTTCAGGCTTAAAATATTGTTGTGCTTCACACTCTCAAAGAAGAGCATAACTTAAAGATAAGGAAGCTATGACCATGGGTGTTTATGTGTGTGTCAGCTATATAAGCAAAACAAAAAGTTTTTCCCTTTTTCAAAATTATGACACCAAATCATATAGTCTGAATCAGTGATTCCAATGTCCTATGTGGGCCTGTCATCCTAAAAAGTGATATAAAATCAATACAAGAAGATTAATTTATTTTAAGATAGCTATGTGTATAAGTATATGCTATTATTTGGTTGATGCAAAAAACAAAAAAAAATCAAAGCAGAAAGTTTATGAAGGAAACTCCATATCCATCACCTTGCAATAACCACTATAAATAGTTTGGCATGAATTTCCAGGCTCTTTCTGCTGTACCTATGACATATACCACACACACACACACACACACACACACACACACACACACACTATTTTACATAAATGGTATCATACATCAATTTGATAAATTATCCTTTTCACTCAGTAATATATTGTAGACACGTTATTATGTCATGAGTAATATGTATTTATGTATGTAACAGTGGCATAATATGCTATTGAATGTATTTTAAAACTTTTAGGAGAAATAACAATGATTTACTGAAATAAGAGGACATCAAAATTTCAGGATGATCCCAGAACTTTGCATGGCAGGAAATTAGTGCATTGAGCCATCTGGGAGGGCTCTATGAGCCAAGCCAATATCCTGTCAGCTCATGGTTGTTCATGCCTCCACTGTGCAAGGCCCCAAGAAAAGAAAGACAGATGCATGATTACACTGCCTAACTCTGAACTCCTTTTTGTCTGTTGTCCTGTTCATCATTCTTGGTTTGACTTAATCATCCATCTTCAGCTTTTAATTGTAATTTTCATTGATACCACATGGTCTTTAACTTCAGTTTTGGTTTCACACACACAACAGATATTCATAAATCCAGCTCAGATGAGCCTGCATATTTTGAAGGCTCCTCCAGAGACAGAGCTAATGGAAACCAGTCCAATCAACATAATCATACTAAATATTCAGTAAAGACAACAGTGAAGTCAGAGGACACACACACACACACACACACACACACACACACACATATACAGAGGGACAAGTCAGAATAAAGATTGGATCAAAGTCAATAAAAATCAGAAGTTTTTGAAGAATACCACATGTACAGAAAGACTCACCACACTGAATAGGAAGTAATTTCTTAAAAAAGGAATGAAAAGAGGAATCTTGGATTCTGCGACTATCTGCTTTCTTGTCTGTAATCAGAAGTTCTAAGTTAGTTATCAGTCAACAAAAGCATGTGGAGTTTAGTTTCTGGTCTTGCTGTGACCCTTCCAGCATGAAAGAAACCCAACTCTCCTGGCCCCTGGACCCAGTATTTGCCTTCGTTTGAGAGTTCTTGAGATTAAAACCCTTAAATAAATTCCCAACCTGTAAGACCTTTCCTCTCAATCCCCTTCCACATCATACTCTTCATGATACTGTGTACTTCTTTGCTTAAACCCAGACTCTCTTATCTATCTTTTATACCCTGCCAGTGGGCCTTACCAAATTACCATTTCAGAATTTGTTAATTCCTCTATATTTTGGCCTCTTCTCTGAATTTGCTGTCTACTTTTTGCTGTCTCTGCAACCTGCTCTTAACCTTAAAATGTCCTCAAGTTTTCTCAAGGGATAGCATCACATTATTTTCTCTCATCCCATATACCCTCAATCTAGAAAGTATGATTGATGTTCTCTTGTTCTTCATTGCTACTTTTAGATCATTATCTCCTCATTCTCGAGAAGAGGGAGGGGAGAAAATGGGAAGGGAAATGAAGGGGAGGGGAAGTGGGGGGGGGGGAGGAACAACTCTTTGAGGCTTACATCATTCAGTCACGTCAAATTCTCTACCTCTTAAATTCTGCCATCTTCTGAAGTCAGGATCACTGTCAGTGATCACTAGAGAATTTGATTATTGGGTTGTTATAGTCCTCACCATTCCCAAAACAACATCCTTGTTCTCTTGGGTCACCTGGCCTAATACTTTGGGATCTTAGTTCCTCGGTCTCTGCATCTCCAATGAGAGTGATCTTGCCTTGGACCTCTGTGTCCAAAGCAATAATTCAAATATATTTCAAATATATTCTTTGAGCACTAACTCTTTTTCTCTCATTTTTAAAAATTATTTCTGCTATAACAATTCTTTGACTTTGTCATGATCTCCAATCTAATGCTTCCTCTGCTTTCCTCCAATTTATGTCCCTCTTCCTTATTTCCCTTCTGAGAACATTTAGAATACATGCTCCACTGTTTCACTAATACTCTTGACAATACTACAAATTTCATCGCCTTTCTACTTAATTCATTATTCCCCTCTAAAGAAACCCCATAGCTGAATGTTTGTGACTCTGCTTTCTTGATGCCACCCTTTCAGGAGCAGCATGCAGTCAGAGAAAAATCACACAACAGGCCAAGTTGGCTCCATCCTAAACCTGCAGTCACCAACTTAAAATGGTGCCTTCCACACCTCCTAATCTCATCACCTCTCTCCAGTTTGGCTCCTTCACTCTTATGCTCACCTCAAGAATTATGTCCAAAGTTTTCCACTCTCCTAAAACCACTCTCCCTAACTCAGCAAAATAACCTTTTCATAAGATATAGGAACTTTACAAAGAACTGGGAATTTACCTCATTTCCTTGGTATCAGACATCCATTTACATTTTCAATCATTAGAGCTTTCTTTTTTCCTGGAAAAAAAAAAAAAAAGCTGTCTTTTTTTTCCCCAGCTAAATCTGAATTCTCTACCACCTCTACTATGGACTTATTGTTTTCTTGAATGATTAAGAAGGTTTTGCTACTGACTTTTTTCCCTCTTGCCTATATATTCAACATCTCATCTCTCAATTGAACTTTTCCGTTGAGTTTTACACAGTTAACATTTCTTTCATTCATTCTCAGCAGTTCTAAATTCCTCTGCAGCTACTTCCCCAGGCTCTTCTTTTTTTCCCATTCAGAGTTCTCAGATTGTCCGAACCTTTCGTTTATGTTTCATTTCTTCACTCCTCAGCCTAATCTATCATCTGGTTAAATGACTTCCCTGAAATGGCTCTCAATAAAGTAATAGACCTCTGTAATAATGCTTAATTCAGCTTATATTTTTTATCTTATTTGGTCCTGCGATGCAATATGTCACCATTAACTACTTTCCTTCATGTGATCTCTTCACAGTGATCTCTTGATAAATGAGAAGAGGAGAAGGCCTAGGAATTAAACTCAAGAAGCCTCATTATCTGTTGACTTCGGAGGGAAAGATGATCTTTTGAATATAGCAGATAAGGCCTATACCTTGTGGTTTTTTCACTTACTCAAACTTTCATCCTGGCAACTTTATCTGTATCCACAGACTTAATATCCAACACCCACAGGACTGGAAAACTTTATATCCAACCAGTACATTTCCTCTGAGCTCAGAGTACTATATGCAACTATCTATACATCTCATTCAGGAATTTCAAAGACATTTCAACAGATGTCCAAAACCAAATTTTATATATATATATGTATGTTTGTATATGTGTATATGTATGTGTGTGTGTATATATATGCATGCATATATATATATGTGTGTGTGTGTGTGTGTGTGTGTGTGTGTGTGTATATTCCCCTGAATCTGGTAATTTTCCATTGTTTTAAAACTCAGGACATGGTACCACCACCCAAATAATTAAACCAAAAACTTACATGTTTTTATTTCCCTCCACCCTACATTCCATATTCTTTCTCATCAATTTCTATTCATATTTTATCCTAAATATCCCTGAACATTGTCCACTTTCTCCTTCCACACCGCTACCACTCTAGTCCAGGCTATTGAGAACTCTCTCCTGGATTAATGCAGTGGTCTTCTAACTAGCTGGTCTCCATTCATCGTAACTTCTTCTCATCTGTTCTCTGTGGTAAAACTAGTGATCTTTTCATATTAAAAAATTAATAATATTACTTTCTGGTTAATTCTTCAAGGTGTTCCAGTTACTCTTAAACTCAAAATAAAAATATGTAATATAACCTAGGAGGCCATGTGTGGCCTGGCTCCTTCTTATCTCTCCAGTTGTATTTTGCATTATACATCCATTACTCTCTCCTTCAAAGTTACGCTGACCTTTGCAGCCCTTCAGACTGAGCAGAGCCTTTGAACATGGTTTCTCCAACTATAATCCTCACCTACCCTCTCCTTACATAATTAATGGCTATGTATCTCTTACTTCTCAACTCGAGTGTCACTTTCTCAAGGAAACCTTCCCTCTCTTAGCAGGGGTAATTCCATTATCTCTCTATCTTGGCCCTGTTCACAGTTGCATTTATACACTTCTTTGTGAAATTAGGTGATTAATATCTTCTTCCCTGTGTTAGATGGGAAGCGACGTAAAAGCAAGTAAAGGTTTGTTTTCTGCTCATTGTTTTATCTCTGGACTTAGGACAATGTTTAATAGCAAGCAAATATTGGTTGAATCAGTGAATTGCCTGAAGAGGATTGAAACTCTCCTAACTCTGGTGCAGCAGAGAATTATTTTATGAACCCCTGAGTCAGATCTCAGTTCTGTGCTTCTGTGACCTATGATTCTGTCCCTCCTTTCAGAAGCAGGCATTTCCCCTCTTTACACTTGCCCATCTGAGAAGCATCATCAGTAGAGAAGATAAGTGAGGAGAAAAAGAAAAACATCAATAAAAGACTACCCCTTTACTCTTCTGTTAAAAATATAAAAGTTAAATTTACTGTGTACCCAATTCAATGTCGTCTACTCACTCTGTACTCAGGTACATGCCAGAGGACACTAGAGGATTTGGGTCTCAATTGGGTTATAGACAAGTTGTTCCTCCATCCTGAGGGGACAATTGAATGAAAATCCATGCATGGCATAGTTTAATCTATTATTTTAGGTAGCAGTAAGCTTGAAACACTCAGCACTATTTGCCCTTATGATATGGTGTGGGACTCTAAGCTTTGATTGTTTATCTAACATATTTGCAAACTCACATTGCATGAATTTAAACTTTGCCAATCATCACTCCTACTTTACTCATTATTGATGGGCATGGTCTGCTTTAGTCTATTTAGCACATTATATTGGATGACATTCCAAAAGAGTAAATGTGCATTTTCTCTAAGCACACACAATAGATTACAGTCCCAATAGCTTTTTAGGCACAAATGTTGACTCTGGTAATTTAACCATGACCCTATCTCTGAATTTGATTATACAGCCCTTGTACACTTTGGTAGAGCTGTAAGTCTCAAGCAGCCAGAAAGAGGCCAAATGCTAATTCTATAACATCTCAGTCTTGGAACCAACCATTTTTAGCAGAAATTTCACAGGAAAGACCTTTAATTTAAAAAGAAAACAAGGTAAAGTACAAGTAGCAATGGGTATACAATGGTGAACTAGCACTATCCCAGGCTTCTATAAACAAAGTCTATGAGAAGGACATAGGTAACAGGCTAGACTTAGTAACTCCTGTGCTGTAGTGGATGCATTTGTTTTTCCAGCTCTGACTACCAGCTCATCTCCAAGTGGAAGATAAGCCATCAACCAGTGGAAATTGGGACCATTTTTCTGGGAAGAAGTGTAGCAGTATGCATCTAGAGGCTTTAAAATATTCTTGGGCTTTAACTCAGAATTTCAATTTCTGGAATTTATCCTGAGGAAGGGTTGCGGGAGAAATACAGAGGTGAAACTACAGAGATTCTAGTTAAAGCATGGTTTTAAATAGCAAGGAAAACAAGTGGAACAAATAGAGAGTGGTTAAAATAATTATGAAATAATTATGAAAATGCAAATGATAGAATAAATACAAAAGGCCAAAGCCAGTAGTTAGAAAACCATTCATTTGGAGAATATTTAACAACTTGGGAAAATGTCACATATGATATTGAATTCTATTGTCATTATAATACTTGCTTAATAAAAGACATGTTGTTACATATATGCACAAAAGGTGTCAGAAAGGAAAATCCCTGAAGTACTAAGTGTTTAAGTGTGAGAAGTAAAATCATGGGGGATATTTATTTTCTTCAGTATACTTTGGCATATTTTCAAAATGTTCTTCCAAAAATAGTATTATTGTGAAATAGTGTTGCTTTTTAAATAAACAAGAATAATTAACTTTTAAAAATCTCCCCACCACCTCGATATGTATCAGTATCAGCTAGGAAACATGCAAAGTAAACAGAGAGGACCCCGGGCCTATAGCAATGGGGATTATACCACCAGAAAAACAGTAAGCAGGGCCTGCGGATTAGGGTCAAGGAAGAGATTTGTCTGTTCATTGAGACTTGCCTATTGAAACCTAAACAAATGCCAAATACTGCGCTAGCTGCTGTGGGTGAAGTAGCAAACAAAACAGATGCCTTCATATCCATGGAGGTACAATTCCACTGCCTGATGGAGGAGGGAAACAGTAGATAAATTGGAAAGAAGATAAAAGGAGGGCAGTATGTGTCTTGTCATTATCTGGCTATGATTTTATGAATTCTTATTGAGAAATGACTGAAAGTTACTATCAGAACTCCACTGTAAATTATTCGTATGATGCACATTAAATGTGTACAATTTTTATAGAGTTCATTGTTCAGTGCTAGTTCAGCCAATCTCATTTAGTTATCTTGAAGTTCATAATAGAACCACCCTTGGATCTTATTGTAGATGGAATACAAGCACCTGATTTCAATCATCACTGTAGTTATGATTCCAGTGCCTGCAATGAGTAAACAGATAAACTGCTTTTCTTTTGTTACTGAATGGCAATTTTCCTCTAGGTAGCCGAAAATTGGCAGCAATTGCATGCTATCACAAAAAAGATTTTATAATCTACCATTTTGTTGTTGGGTTTTTTATTGTTGTTGTTGGGTTGTTATTTTTTGTTTGTTTTGTTTTGTAATCTGCTTACTATTTAAATACTGGATGAAGTTATGGCAGTATTCCCTGGAGAAAATTGAGTTAGACAAACTTTTGAAAATTCCTAGAATAGTCTATTTCTAGCTGAACTTTGAAAACTGAAACTATATTTATCTTTCCAAACATAAGGAATATTAAAGTTAAGAACCACATTTGGGGGCGCCTGGGTGGCTCAGTGGGTTAAAGCCTCTGCCTTCAGCTCAGGTCATGATCCCGGGATCCTGGGATCGAGCCCCGCATCAGGCTCTCTGCTCAGCAGGGAGTCTGCTTCCTCCTCTCTCTCTCTCTGCCTGCCTCTCTGCCTACTTGGGATCTCTGTCTCTCAAATAAATAAATAAAATCTAAAAAAACAAAAAAAAAAAACCAAAAAAACGTTTCCTACAAAAATTAACCATTTCCTAAAGACCATCAAAGATTAGTATTAATGGCAAATTAAAGATTGGTATTAATTGCCATCACTGGTTATGTCCTCTCTCTTAACAAAGTCTAACAACTTCTATAACTGGCTGGCTGATTGCCTAGTAAACATACTACAGCAATGTGCTCAGTGGTGGAGAAAAGTCAAGTCACTGACTATAATCTAGTCCTAACAAGAGCGAGAGACACTCATTTGTCATATCAAAGCAAATCTGTGCAATAGGTGCCCACCTTGGACTTCAGTATTTTGGACAGACAGGAGACTCAGAAGAGATTTCAAGAATTGAGAAAAATTCGGAGACATAATTCAGCAAGAGGCATTCTGAATTCTAGTATTCTGTAGTCCCCTATCCCATTTCCTGTATCATCTGCATGGAGTTCTTAATCCCTTCTTTAGACGGTATAATGAATGCAAGGCAGTGTGACTCTGCTCCAAAGCTTCAAGGCTGCGTTGCCTCCTAAGTCTGGGTGTATATTTGATGACCAGTAGATCATTTAATCTGCTAATTCTATGTCCAAATGAGTATTCATTTATTCATTATCTATTTGTGTAACAGAAACATTTTCCTTTAAAAAAAAAAATGAAAGGGCTACCAGAATATAACAGGGATATACTAACTTTTGTGCTTCGTTAAGGTAACTTGTAAGAACTGGAGAAGTATTCATATAAAAGAAAATAGTATTTTTTGTATCCTGGGGCGAAAGGGCTTTGGGGGACAGTGTGTATCATGAAGTGGTGATGAGGGAGAGAGTTAGGGCTTTTCAGGATTACCAAGTGTTCAAGATGACAAGAGCTTGAATAGCTCTTAACTCCCCCACCCCCGCTTTTGGCAGGTGGGGGGACAGGTGGTTGCGGACAATGTATTTTGTCTACACCTTCTGACTACTTCAAAAAGGCAGGTTCCAGTTTCATAGGTCAAAAATGAATCACTCTGCTAACCTCAAAATCCTGTTTTCTTTTATGGGATGGCTGCAATAGTTAGGCCCCTCTTATCTCTAATACATTAAACAGCAAGCTGCAAGTTGAGAGAGAAACTTCTCACTGGAAAATCTTGAGAATTAAGTGGTTACAAGATGTAACATATATCTTCTGGGAAATATGCACAATAATCTTAGTGTGACTAATTCTAGAGCTGTAGATGAAATTACCATTTGTTAATTCCATTTGTTTCTAGGGAGAGAAAAAAAATCATTAATGGGATGGCAAATGTTAGAAACCTAAGACCTATAAAGGAGCATTTACCAAGGCTTTCCTGCAAACCTCTGGTTTAGATGGTATTTGGCTAGTTATACACTAGGGAGTAGGATGGAGTAAACAATAGCTTCAGTGATAAGAAGTAAAGAGGACTCAAAAGAGCTTTTCCACCAGACAGTGTAGTGCCTAAAATTCCCATCACTGATTATTCCTATGAGTGAAATGGTTTATATCTTACATTACATATTTTTTCAATGACTTATTTCCCACTGCATGTTTTTGTCTTCATTATAATCCTAATAATTTTGGGTTATGATTAATGAATCTTCAGAAGATTCCAGTATAATTTCCTTACAAATGACATAGGTGGTAAGACCTATGTGGTCTTTCTCTTAGTACAGAATTGATTTTTTTTTTTTTTTTAAAGCATAGATCTTGCAGCCTGTCAGGCTGGTTTTGCATCACAACTTCACTTTTAACTGGTTGATCCTGGACCTCATATTCCTTATCTGTAAATGAGAACTTAAAACAAAAAACCTAGGGACACCTGGGTGGCTCATTTGATTAAGCATCTGCCTTCAGCTTTGGTCATGATCCCTGAGTCTTGGGACTAAGCCCTGCATCGGGCTTCCTGCTCAGGGCAAGTCTGCTTCTCCTTCTCCCTCTACTCCTACCCCGTTCCACCCCGCTTGTGTTCTCATGCTCTCCCTCTCTCTTCCCTCTCTCAAATAAATAAAGAAAATCTTAAAAAAAAAAAAACAAAAACCCTACATAGAAGGTTGTTCAAAGAGTAAGCAAAATAATCGATAGAAAGACAACATATAGAAGATAAATATTAAATATCATCACATAGAGAACAATCCATTTAAAAATCAATGTATTTCTTCTCTACAATTTGCAGAAACGTTAGAAAAAATGCATATAGCTTGGGATTTCATAAATATTCAAAATAAAGAACAAAAAAAGCACCTACAAATAATTTTTAGTTCCTTTTCATTCTATACCTTTTAGGGAGGGCACATCTCCTTCAGCCGACAAGCCCTATCACCTTTCAACATCTCATTTCTCTCTTCTAATAAATGAGATGAGTAGACTAAGTGCACAGGCTTCAAAAGTTTTTATTGTTTCAGTTGATGAGATGCTATTCATTCAAATGAAAATTTCCCAGGAGCTCAACTATTAAAAGCTGCTTCATTTAAATTTGGGAATAGGTTAGGAGCAGAACTGTACCTACCCCACTAGACCAGAATAAAATATGTTACTTCTGTTAATATTCTGTGATCTCAAATACAAATTCAAGGTTCTTCAAAACCATACAGGCAAAGATTGAAGGCAACTGCTGATAAATGAAGTGATAAATCATGAAGGAAACTTTAATAGCATTATTTACTTAGTGGCTTCATTCTGCTGGTTTTAAAACTAGGTTTTAGGGGCGCCTGGGTGGCTCAATGGATTAAAGCCTCTGCCTTCGGCTCAGGTCATGGTCCCAGGGTCCTGGGATCGAGCCCTGCATCAGGCTCTCTGCTCCTCGGGGAGCCTGCTTCCTCCTCTCTCTGCCTGCCTCTCTGCCTACTTGTGATCTTTGTCTGTCAAATAAATAAATAAAATCTTTAAAAAAAAAAAACTAGGTTTTAAAGAAATAGGCCTAAATTTCTTATTGCAGGACAATTCCACAAAGCTATGTGTCATCAGCAAATGAAGAGTGTGGCATCATGGAATAAGATCAAGCATTTTTAAGTGCTGTAATTATGGGAAAATAATAATAATAGATGATAGATACTGAGGATCTAGTTATGCACCAAACAGATACTTCTAAGCACTCATGAGTTAGCCCATTTAATTCCCATGACAATACTATGGAATCACATGCTTTTTATGAAAAAATGCTTTTTATGATATTCTATTTTACAAATGACAAAACTTCAAAAATGTTAAGTAATTTGATCAAGATCATATAGTTTAATAAGTAGAACTTCTGGGATTTAATCCTAGAGAATCTGGAACTCTACTAATATGTCCTTAAAAATATTTCAAAGATTAGATGTGATTTTGATAAATAAAGAGAAGAACCCATAGAAGCATACATTAAATAATGATGTAAAATCATATAAATATAAATAAAATGCTTTAAGCTCCATAAAGGTTAGAGACCTTATTATTAGTTGGTAAGGAGTTTTAAACAATTTAGTTTTTCTTTCATGATATCTAATTTTATTTCTATTTCATTTTCTGTTTCATCTTCATCATTCAGTTTATTAAAGTCATTTTTAAAACAAACAATATTTAATTATAAATGTTTTTAACAAAGCAGATTATTACAAATTATATAAAATATGTTGACCCTTTCACAGGAAAATTGGACAAAGTGTTAGATTTCATGTTAGTAATGCTTTATTTCCTATAGTAAGCCTATAAATAAACTCAAGAGCATCCACTGTGTGATGTCCTTCCTTTGGAGAAAAGAAACAATAGTAGTTGCTTTGAAGTAAGGACATCATAGTTTTCCCTTGAAGAGGGCTACTCTACTTTCCTTTGAGAATATCCCCATCTTGTGGAGTCTCCACTGCCCTAAGGGCCTGTCATGTGGAAACTCCCGTTCGCTTTTCAAGCTGGAGGCTGGAGAGTTCTCAGATAAATACAGTCACTTATGATCTGGGCAAAAATCCCAACTTCCAAGGGGGTGTCTACACATGTTCAGTGCATATGCCCAAAGCATGTGCCCCAAAGTCTCAACCAGAGAAATGTAGAATTGTTCCAATGGCTCCAAACTGTCTTTTTGAAGTCTTATCTCCTGTGTGTTCTGATTACTTTGGCTTACCAGCAGGAAGACTGTTTTTGCTAAATTAATGCACAGGAGATGTGAGGGAGATGAATGTCCTCCCCGTTGAGAGGCAGCAGGAGGGCCAGCTGCGGTGGCAGATGCTGCCTGTTTAAATACCTCCGCTCTCAGCCTAAGTGCCCAAACCTTGAGGAAGACTGCCCTAGGCGGGAATCAAGGTTGTCAAACTCCAGCACACTTGCCGCCCTGATGGCTCTCCTGCTTCTTAGCAAGAATGTGTGCTTCCTGGTGCCTGCTCTCTGTAAGGGCGTTAAATTCACAACACGGAGGTATGATAGTCAGCACTGCGCTAGGAAAGAAGTGAGGTTATCTACAGAAGAATCAGTCCACATTTGAAAAAAAAAAAAAAAAAAAAGAAGAAGAAATAAATCAAAACCTTCCAAGAGACAAGGAGGAAGATTTTCTTTCCAGCAGGTCCAATTCAAGTTGTTCCATAACATGAAGACAACCCAGCCACTAAGCATCAACCACTTTAGCGCTTAAGAATAAAGACATTGACATGGATGGAACTAGATGGTATTATGCTTAGAGAAATAAGTCAATCGGAGAAAGACAACTATCATATGATCTCCCTGATATGAGGAAGTGGAGATGCAACGTGGGTGGTTTGGGGGGTAGGAAAAGAATAAATGAAACAAGATGGGATCGGGAGGGAAACAAACCATAAGAGACTCTTAATGTCACAAAATAAACTGAGGGGAGCCGGGGTGGGTGGGGGGAGGAGAGTAGGGAGAGGGTGGTGGGGTTATGGACATTGGGGAGGGTATGTGCTATGGTGAGTGCTGTGAAGTGTGTAAACCTGGCGATTCACAGACCTGTAACCCTGGGGCTAATAATACATTATATGTTTATAATAAAAAAATTTAAAGAAGAAGAAAGACATTGTTCAGGACTCCCAGTGCACATGGGCAAGGGTTGTTCAGCTCCCTAGAAAGTAGCTTATGGCTTATTGGTGAATCACGAAATCAGTTTTGTGAGAGGGGAAAGTCATCTGTTTAAAAAAATGAAAATAGATGAAGAATTAAAACATCTTCTAACCATGTATTGTTTAGTATAACATACTAAATACACATGCACACATATATACACATACATATAAGTTGTGAAGCAAATTAAATCATGACCCACCCCCAACCCCTTTACTTGAATATTACCTATCCCTATTTCATGTTCAAAATACATGTGGTCCTTTCATATCCCATCTCTTGCCTCCCCATCATAGTCCAGAAGTAAATTCTATCCTGAAGGATGTGTTTCTCATTCTCAATATTCAGAACTACAGTCCCTTATCTGAAAACCCATAGAATCAGATGTGTTTCAGATTTGGGTTTTCTTCCCCCCAGAAAGATCACATAGGTCATATTCTGTGTATGACAAACACTCTCAACAGAGTCTGGAGAAAATTCTGTAGTCAAGCTCATTATTACATCCAAGGCAAAACAGGCAAATACTCACTCCTTTTATAAAGAAACACCACAAATAGCCTTGTGGGTTATTTTTTGGTTTTGTTTTTGCTTTATTTTTTGCCACCAAATAATAAAGTTGCATATGAAAATAAACTTCCATGGGGCACCTGGGTGGCTCAGTGGGTTAAGCATCCAACTCCTGATTTCGGCTCAGGTCATGATCTCAGGGTCCTGAGATTGAGCCCCCCCCCACCCCCGCGTTGGGCCCCATGCTGTGCTTAAGATACTCTTTCTCCCTCTGCCTCATCCCCCTCCCTCTCTAAAAAATAAATAAACTCTCTTTTGTAGCTGTATAGATTTTGCAACCGCGGGAAAAGGAGCTTGTGTCTCCGTTAAATTTATTAAACTTTTCTCAGGTACTTAATCCTTTTTGCATTTTGTTTAAGAAAACTTTCCTACCCTGCAATCATAAAGCTACACTTTTAAATCTTTTTTCTCTTATTTGTAAAATTTTACCTTTCTTAACATATTTAATTCATCTGGAAATTATTTTTGTGTATGTTATGAGAGAATATTCCAATTTCTTCTCCCCCCCATAGATAAATAATTATCACTGTTACATTTATAAGACTCCAGCTTGGTTATGTATCTTATTTCCATGTATGAGATCTATTTCTAGGCTGGCTATTCCAATGATCAATTTTTACCCTTGCACAAATACCACACTCTCTTAATTAGCTTAGCTTAATAGATCTGGTAGCTGGTAGGGCAATTCTTTTAACCTTATTCTTATTCATCAGGAATATCCTGACTCTTCTTGACCCCTTGATCTTCTATTCAAATATTATCATAAGCTAGTCAGGTTCCTCAAAAACCTCTTTTGGGAGTTTGATTGGATTTGCCCTGAAACTCTCATTTAATTTAGAGAAAATTGACATCTTAGCAATATTGATTCTTCCTAACCCTGAATATGAGAATATCTCTGCATTTATTTTCTTAATGTCTTTCAATGATGTTTTATAATTTTCTCCATACTTACATTTCACCAACAATATAATTATTGCACTTATTTCTGAGTATTTTATAATATTGTTTATATTGAAAATAGTTCCTTTTTTAAGTTGCTTTCTCTCTTTGTTGCTGGTGTTTAGAAATGCAATGGATTTTTTATTTGATCTCATATCCAGTCACTTTCCTAATTTTTCTTATTAATTATAAACTATCCCTACACCTGTTCAGATTTTCTGTACAGTTATTTGTAGATAAGTTTTGTTTCTTTCTTCCCAAAAGATATATTTATTTCTTTATTTAAATTTCACTGGTCAGAAACTCCAATGCAATGATGAAAAAAAAAAAAAGGAGAAGTGATAGAAATCCTTGTCTTGTTCCTAATTTTAAAAAGAATATTTCTAAAATTTATCATTAATAATGTTTGCCATAAACTTTTGATAAATATTTATGTTGCTAGGTTGGAAAGGGGGATAATCGTGAATGGATGTTCAATTATATGGAATGATTTTCTGCTTCAACAGAGATGATCAAATGGTATTTGTCCTTTAATCTGCGGTGAAACATATTAATTGATTTTATGATGTTAAAACAACTTTATTCCTGGGATAAGTTCACTTTGATCATGATATATTATCATTTTTATAAAAACCATTGGATTTGATCTGATAATACTGTGTTTTTCATTTTGGCATTAATGTTCACGAGCACGACTGATCCGTAATTTTTCTTTCACGTACAATCCTTATCTGCATTTGGTAGAAGGATTATACTTATATTAGAAAATAAGTTGTGGAGATTTTCCTCTTTGTTTATTATCGGGAAAAATTTGTGTAAGTTTAGAATTATCTGTTTTTCTTAAAAAATTTGAAGAATTCATTGATAACATTGGGCTTGCTGTTTTCAGTGTAGAGAAATTTTTAGCTACTGATCTGAATTTCTGTTTCTTACTGAGTTGGTTTCTGTAAGTTAGAGTTTTCTATAAATCTATACATTCCACCTATGTTTTAGTGAAATTTTTGGTAAAAAATTATTACACTTGTGCCTTGTCTTTGGCTTGATAAATACTATCACAGGTCCATCTGTATTACTAGCCTTTCAAAATAACTAACTTTTGGGGCACCAGGGTGGCTCAGTGGGTTAAGTGTCTGCCTTCGGCTCAGGTCATGATTCCAGGGTCCTGAGATTGAGCCCCCCATGGGGCTCATTGCTCAGTGAGGAGCCTGCTTTTCTCTCTCCCTGCTGCTCTGACTGCGTGCACTTTCTCTCTGCCAAATAAATTTTAAAAATCTTTAAAATATTATTTTAAATAAGGTAACTTTTCTTTGTTGATTCTCTTCATTATATCTGCTTTCTCTTTCATTAATTTCTCTTACTTATTATCTAATTTTTATACTTTGGATTTATTTTGTTGATTCGTTTCTAAAATCTTAAGTTTAATAATCAGCAAATTAATTTTCAGCCTTTCCTTTTTTCTATTTTTAGCATTAAAGGCTAAATACATGTATATATATCACCTTCAAAATACTCATTATTCTTTGTTTTATTATGTGGTAGTTTTATTATTATTCTGCTCTAGGTATTTGTTATTTTCCAAAGAGAAGATGACTGCAAATTTTGTCCTTTAATATATGATCTCTTTCTTAATAGTATTGAGATCTATATGATATTATTCTTTGAAATGCATAAAGGTTTAGTATATAAAGCTTCATGTGTAATGCAGAAGAACATGTATTCTTTAATTATTGGCAGTATGGTTCCATGCATGCCCATTAAATCACACTTGCTGATATTTTGTTCAAATGCTCTGTATTGTTACATTTTTTTTTCTTCTGCTTGTCCTAAAAATAACCAAAGATAAGGGGAATTTGTGGATTTGTAAATTACCCTTGTCGTACTGTTATGTTCTGGTTTTATATATTTTCGTGCTGTTTAGAAAGATCCATACAAGTTTAGAATTTTTATACATTTCTAATGAATTGAACTTTTTACAGTTCTATAGGGATCTAATTTATCCTTAATAATGCTTTGTGTTTTACATTTTATTTTTGTTCCATTTTTTAAAAGATTTATTATTTATTTTAGAGGGAGAGAAAGGGAGCACAGGTAGGGAGAGGGGGCAGAGGGAGAGGAAAAGAATCTCCAGTAGACTTCCCACAGAGCATGGAGCCTGACGTGGGGCTTCTTCTCATGACCCTGAGACCATGACCTGAGCCAAAATCAAGTTGGTTGCTTAACCGACTGAGCCACCCAAGCTGTTTTACCTTGCTTGCTTCCTTGCCTTTTTTTTTTTTTTACATTCACCAAATTGAGCAACAGAATATTACCAGTTTCCCAGAAGGCCCTTGGTGTTCCCTACCAATCACTATCCCTCTGTACTCCCCAAAATAATCATTCACAACTTCTTGTTTTATTTTGTTTGACATGTTTCTAGTTATCTTTCCATTCTTTTATGGTCAGTCTCTCCTGGTTTTTATGTTTCCCTTAAATTTAATTTGATAATCTCTTTTGACTGGTAGTAGTTAAATTGCTATAATTGGGAAAACCATTACATTTTTATTTATTTATGATATAAATAACTTGCAAACTTAATGTAATTACATTTATTGCTCTTTGTATCTGATTGTTGTTTATAAATGTTTATGTTGTTACCTTCACATCATGGAAGGAGAATACTTGTCCATTCCTTCGATTTTGGCATTGGTCACAGGACTTGACTTGGCAAATAGGATGTAGTAGACTTAATGCAGCATAGGACTGAATTATGCTTGTGTGTTTCTTTGCTGTAGCCATGAGGAAAACATCCCTAGGTTAGCCAGCTAGTTTTGGAGGAAGATGAGAGATATGGAGCAGTTCCAAACCATTTAGCTCAGGCATGACTTGATTACGAATCTTCAATCCATCTAAAGACCCATGAGCATAGATGCTTATGTGTTAATTCACTGAGCTGTAAAAGGATTTGTTACTAAGAAATTTGTGGCAATAGCTAAATAATATTCTTATTGATATGCTTATTTGTTTGTTTCTACTATTTTGACTTTGTGTTTCTTATTTGTCCCACTATTATCTCCTTTTCCTTTAGGAAAGATGTCATAACTAAGATTCAGTTGGTTTATTTATTTGCTTTTTTCTCATTATAATACCTCCCCTATTTCTTTGGAGGTTTTATATTCCTTTCCATTTTTTGATAAATACTCCTAAAATTTTATAATTATTAAACAAAGTCTAAAGTTAATATCTTACCCTTTCAAAAAAAAACAAACAAATGAGAATTTAAGAATAATTTGATTTTAATCACTTCTTTCCAACATACCATTGTTTTCTAGTAGGTTAGTTATTTCTTTTTTAACTCCCAAATTAGGTCATTAAAATTAATATTTTATACAGGTTACTTTTTAAAATAATTGTTTAAAGATTTTATTTATTTGAGACAGAGAGACGGAGAGAGAGAGCATGAGCAGAGCGGGGAGGCAGAGGGAGAAGCAGACTCCCAGCTGAGCAGGGAGCGTGATATGGGGACTCAGTCCCAGGATCCTGAGATTATGACCTCAGTGAGAGGCAGATGCTTAATCGCCTGAGCCTCCCAGCCCCCCTCCCCATGCAGGTTATTTTTATCTAGGTTTTTTGTCTTTTCTTTTTTTTTAAGATTTCTTTAAATAGCTCTTCTTTGTTCACTCATTATTTTTTCTTCCAATTCAGGTCTTCATTTTTTTTTTCTAAAATATAATCTTTAACTAAAAATAAAGATCTTTTAATGGTATATTCTACCAGGGTTTCTTTATTTTAAATACTTTGATTTTACTCTTGTTTTTAATTTAATTTAATTTAATTTTTAAAATTTTATTTATACATTTGAGGGAGAGAAAGAGAGGGAGTGAATGAGAGAGAGAATCTGAAGCAGACCAACATGGGGCTCAATCCACAACGCCAGGATTATGACCTAAGCGAAACCAGGAGTTGGACATTTAACCCACTGAGCCACCCAAGCACCTCGTACTCTTGTTTTTAAAACCTAGTTTTGATAAGTCCTAGTTTCTTCCCACATATTGAAGATATTCCTCTACTATCTTTTGGCATCTATTATTGCTATTAAAAAACTCTGCGGTTAGTATAATTGTTACTCCTTCATATGTAATATGTATTCTCTTTCTATTGTCAAGATCCTTTCTTTGTTACTAATATTCTACCATATTGCAAAAAAATTATATGATTTATTTTTTATTTATCTGCTTGGAATAAAATGAAGTTCCTATGTCGTAGATTTCTGTATCACATGTGAAATATTTTTGGCCATCATGTTTTTAAATATTTCCTCAATTTAGATGCATCTTAGTTTTTTTTTTCCCCCTTCTAGCTTCCATAATTATGGAGCTTTCATATTCCATCTCTTCCTCTTTCTGTGCTGCTTTTTAGGGTGCTTATCTAGATTTATATTTTAGTTCAGTCTCTCTTCAGTGGTATTAACTTTGGTTAAGACATCCATTGAGCTCTTAATTTTAGTATTTACATTTTTTATATTTGGAAGCTCTATTTGGATGCTTTTCAAATATGTCTATTTCTATATATTCTTGTTTCTTAATTTTTTATTCCATATTTTAACTTCAAAAAATTTAGGGTTGTATATTTCATATCAGCAAATTCTAATATTTGAAGTCCTTGGGGACACACATCTGTTGTTTGCTGTCCTTCCAACTAGCTAGTTGCTAGTTGCTTTGGACATTTTTACTGTGAACTTATTTTGTTGAACTTATTCGGAATGCAAAGTGTCTAATACGGGCATACTTATATTCAGAGAAGATTTGTACTTACTTTTGTTGAGAGTCAGAAGTTACTACTAAGCTAGGACACATTATCCTACTTCAAGGGCCCTGAGTTAATGAGAATCTCAGGTTCATCTCTTCTGCTCTACTGCTTATCCAAGACTTATTCTCCACTTACAAAACTGATGTGTACTTTTGCTTAGAAAACCCTTAATTTCACCTTTGGGGTTCCCCCCTTCTATATTTAACTCACTGCTCTTTTGTTTTATTTTTTAACTGTCATTTTGTTTTGTTGATTTGCCATAGAGATTTCCCTTACTCTCTAGGAAGAGCAATAACCCATTAAAAATTCTAATCAAAAATTTGTCTAATTATTGCAGAACCTAAAAGTATACTTAATGAATGGGACTTCAAATATCTAATGACCCACATTGTCCAAAAATATTTTTACTACATAATCTTGTTAAGGCTTTAAAACAATTTTGTTGAGGATGATGCTGCATTATCACCAATATCAGATTAGAAAGTTAAGTCTCAAGTGAATTATGACTCTG
Source organism: Martes martes (assembly GCF_963455335.1). Classification (NCBI taxonomy): domain Eukaryota; kingdom Metazoa; phylum Chordata; class Mammalia; order Carnivora; family Mustelidae; genus Martes; species Martes martes. The sequence continues at coordinate 39,753,908 of NC_137899.1, forward strand.
AGGACACAGAATGCCAAGACTAAACATTTGTCAAGGCTGGTGCTTTGGAGATAAACTAGAATTTATGCATTGTAGGACTCTGACCCAAAGAAGCTTTCAGTGTAATGTGACTTTCTTATTAAATCAATATTTGGTTTTCAAATGAAATAAACTTTTTCCAGTTAATAATTAATAAATCCTTTTGATATTTTAAAAATTTTATACCTGCCACCTTTAAAAGTTGTTTTAAATTTTCCTAACTTAACATTTAAAAGTTCCTCAAATATTGCAAAATTTGACCAAATACATCAATAGGTGTTAGGATTTAATGACAGTTTAACTTTAAAAATTATTTTTAGCTTTAACTTCATGGAGACTGAGATAACAAAAAGCTGGCTTTTTTTTTTTTCTCCAAATAAGCCAGTGTTCCACAGTAAGTGATTTTGAAGCCAAAGTGGGATTTCAATTTCTGTATGGATTCTTAACCATAACTTCTCTGGGGAATTTTCCAAGTCTGCAAAATAATACTTGAAAATAAGTACTTGAAAATCCATAGCACTATTCATGTGAGCCTGAGCATCATTAAGCTTTACATGACATACTCCATCTTGCAGACATTGATATAGAAACACAGAAGCATTAAGTGATTTTGGCAAAGCCACAAAAGGGCAGCCAAAGCTGAGTCACTAGCAATATATTTCATAAGTATCTAAAATAAGAATCATTTCCAGGGGATTCTCAGGCTTAAGAGACTCTGAAATATCTTAGGACGGTGGTTTTCAACACCATCACCCAGGAACTTAGATAAAAATGCAAAGTCTCAGATGCTATCTCACACCTACTAAATCAGAAACTTAGGATGGAACCCATCAGGTCATTCTAGTATACCCTACATTTGAGAACTATTACTATAGACAAAAGTATGGACAAAAGACATGATTTTCCCCTTCCCATTTCCCTAGACAAATTGCAGTAACTTTCAGAAAAGAGATGAAAAGCAGTATAACAGATTGCAAAGTCCATAGGTGCTACCTGACAGTATGGTTTTCTATAAAGATGCTTTGTAGGACTGGTCCTCAACCTTGATGTCAGACTAAACTGTCCTGATATATTTTTTAAAGATTTTATTTATTTATTTGACATACAGAGATCACAAGTAGGCAGAGAGGCAGGCAGAGAAGCAGGCAGAGAGAGAGGAGGAGGAAGCAGGCTCCCCACTGAGCAGAGAGCCCGTTGTGGGGCTTGATCCCAGGACCCTGAGATCATGACCTGAGCCGAAGTCAGAGGCTTTAACCCACTGAGCCACCCAGGCACTCCATGATATTATTTTTGAGGTAAGCAATATGTTACTACTAATAAAATAATGACTTTTATAAATTATTAACTTCATGTAAATAGTTATGAGTTTAAGAATATCCTTACAATAAGGTCTCACTCAATCATGTATATTCTGATATATCTTTCTAAATTCAAGAGAAATATGCAGAGTTATAGCTTGAGTGCTACCAACTTGTCCATATCCTTAGGGTATCTTATCTATGTGACAGCCAATAGTGAGAATCATTAATAAAGCACATGCTAACAGTTTTAGAGCTACAAGATTGTTAGAGTACCGTAATTCTCAAAAATTCTGTACACATTTATAGAATTGTTTTATGTAAACAAAATTACACATTCTAGGCTAGCAACCTCCCACAATCTCCTAATTTGGAGTAATTTGAGTGATTAGTACAAAGCAATAAAGGGTATGGAAGAAAACAAGCAAGTCATGACCTGGAAGAAACCAAGTAATGTTCTATTTAGCATGGGGAATTGGGAGCAGAGATAAGGGAATGGAAGATTATGTCCTATATACTTTTGCCTATAGCAATAGCTCCAAACTTTAGGGTATACCAGGATGATCTGAAGGGCTTGTTTTCCTTTTCTCTACCCCAGCCACACTGACTGCCCCAGAAAAATCATGTGACATACCAAAATTAGATGCATTTCAGATATTGGACAGCATCATTTTAGGGGGTCCAACCTTACAGGCAAGTGCGGTCAGGGAAGAGAGTTGACACTAACAAAGACCCTGAGAGAGTGAGTCAGGGATCAAGCATGCAAGAGACCACCCATGAGCATAGGATCACCCCCAGGACAACATAACTGAGGAGTGAAGGATGGTTTAAGCTTAACTGTGCAAGAAAATTTGGAGTAAACTGGTCAGAAGTCAAATGCCAAATGTCAGAGGTAGAAAATTAGTCCAAACCAAGATATGGGAAATAAGATTCTAGTGCAGGTATTATAGAAGAGCAGAGAGATCATCAGAGATCTCTGAATGAAGAAGATAGAATTTTCTGTAGAGGAAAGAAAAGACAGTGACTACAAGTGAAAGTAATTAAATTTTTGTTGTACTCTCTCACATCTGATTCTCTACTTCTCTTTATTCCTAAATACAAAGATGGTTCCTGTAGTTCTTAACTTTTTCCAGGTTATGCATTGCTGTAGATAACACAATCAAAAGTTAGGATCAGGCTCCTGACTCCCGAAGCTTATAGGATAAAGCAATAGCATCCAAATAGAGAGAGATCTGCTTTGGGCTGTGACTGAGCAAGCAATTGGTTTTGGTCTTACCCTACCACCATAAACTACTATAAAACTCATCACTTTTTAAAAAAAATTTTATTTAAATTCAATTAACATATAATGTATTATTGGTTTCAGAGGTAGAGGTCAGTGATTCATCAGTCTTAAATAAATACCTAGTGCTCATTACATTACTTTCCCTCCTTAAAGTCCATCACCCACTTATTCCATCCCCAGCAACCCTGTTTGTTTCCTATGCTTAAGAGTCTCCTATAGCTTGTCTCCCTCTCTGATTTCATCTTGTTTTATTTTTTTTCTCTCTTCCCCTGTGATCCTGTGTTTTGTTTCTTAAATTCCACATATCAGCGAGATCATAATCGTAATTGTCTTTCTCCGATTGGCTTATTTTGCTTGGCATAATACCCTCTAGTTCTATCTACGTCATTGCAAAAAACTCATCACGTTTATCAGATATCAGTAAGTGCATGAAATTGGCTCCATGTTACTTGGGCTTTCTGTTTTAGGGCAATTTCCTGGCCTCAGCACAGAATAGTAAAGCTCACTTGGAGAGCAGGAGTCTTCGTAAGATGAGACAGAAACAGGAATTTAGTGCTGCTGAGTTGGCGGAAAGTTACAGGAGAGATGAGGAAATTTTACTTTTGGCAAAAATAGCAAAAGTTTGTATGGGGCTTCTGCTTAGGTCAATGACTGAGAACTAGGATGTCATGCACAGTGAGAAATATCAGGAGGCCAACCAGAAAGTGTTGACAGTCAAACTGAAAGCTGAGCAGAGATGTTGGTGGTCACACATTTCTGGGAGACACTGAAATTCTGTCCCAGCAAGAGCAAAATCCCAGTGGACACCTCAGGCATTCACTTGGAGCCTCAAAAATATCATGCTGGGAAGAAACGTCATATCGTAGGACACTGAGGACACAAACAAAATATTTAAAAGACCAACCACGAGAGTATTAAGAAAATATACCAGTAATTTGGCTGTCTATCTATTTGGCTATCTAATTCAACAGTCTCCAAAGGAAGACAACATTATCCTGACTCCCTACCATATGAAACCTACAGTGTTGTGCATACAATAAAATTTATGAGACATGTGAAGAAGCAGAAACTCTGATCTGTAATCAAGAGTAAAAGGCAGTCAATAAAAAGCGACCTCAGAATGACCCAGGTGTTAGACATAGTAGATAAGGACTTTAAAAGATATATTTACAAATATGTCTAAGGACTTAAAGGAAAAATGAATGTAATGAGAATGCAGGTGCAGAACCTCAGGAGAAAAAAAAAATTTAAAGAAGGAATTCTAGAGTTAAAATGCACAATATATGAAATTAAAAAAAAAAAAACTTACATCAGGTATGCTTGCTGGCAATTTAGACACAGCAGTAAAAATGATCAATGACCTTAAAGATCAATAAAAAGTATCTACACTGTAGAACACAGAGGGAAAAGGTTAAAAGAATTAACGGATTGTCTGTGACTTATAGGACATACCAAGTATCCTCATAGTCTTGATACTTGATAGCCTTAGAGGAAAAGAATGAAGAGAATGGTATAGGAAAAAAAAATTGAAAAAATAATGCAAAAATGTCCCCAAGTTTGAGAAATACATCAGCTTCAAGAAGATCAACAATCTCCAAATAGGATAAATACAAAGAAAATCATTCTTAAGCATATTATAGTCAAATTGCAGAAAAACAAACAAGACAAATTTAACAGAGAAATAAAGAATGAAGAGAAGGAGTAGCTTAGAAAAACAAAGTGTGAGATTGACTGGGACTGAATTACTTGCAAGATTTAGTGCATATATCAGAATTCCAGAAACTGTCAATAGGCTGAATGCACAACTATGTCCTTGCTTAGAGATTTAGATCCTCAGTCTCTGGTTCTTCCTCTCTGGAGAGAACCATGGACCAACCAGAAATGAATCACCACACCGTATTTGACCAAGTATGAGTGATCCTGTGTGCTAGACACCTGAGCCCTCTAGATAATGACATGTGCCCCTGTGCTGGTAGAACTGGAGAGGGAGACAGATCCCCTGCTCATCACCATGAAAGAGCTCAAGGTCTGAAAAATCTCCATCATCATTCGCTGCTACCTGCCAGACAGGAGCTATGAAGACTGGGGGGTAGATGATCTCATCATCACCAACTGAAGTGGAATCCTCTTTCTGACTGTGCCTCATCCTAGTTTCAGTTTTCATGTTCTTAATACATGTAAATAGTAAACTGTTCAACCTTTCACCCACCAAAAAGAAAAAAATTAAGAAAAATGTAGAAAATTCCTGACAGTGAATTGGTTTACAGGATAATGTCCCCCATTATTACTTCTTGTCTTTGTGCAATTGGATACAAATGTGTTACAGGGCTGACACTGGGGTCCATATATCCCAGCCTGAAAAGCAAGTAATGCTCCACAGCAATATTCCCAAATCACATCATACAAGATTAATAACTCCATTCTCTTATCACTGTGTCATGGTATACCAAAGAACTCTCTAGAATAGGAATTTAGAAATTCTTCTTTAAAGGGTCATCTTCATAGTTTTCCTCCTTGCTGCTGGGCCTATAAATCAGATAAGGTTCCTTGAGCTTGAAGAATATGCACAAACAGTAAAAATAGTAAAAATAGGGAGCGAGAGACTTGATGTGGTGCTAATAAAGCTTGCTGCTATAACTGCTGGTCATGGACCATGTCTTTGCCAATCAAGTCTTAAGGTAGGGGATGATCTTGCTGCAGTTAATGATGTTTACACTGGTGCAGATTCCTACTAGGATACAGGCGTTCTTCAAGTTTTTATCTCATTCATTCAAGAGCACCTCACTTCGCTGACTTGGGATCCAGGGTTTCTGCCTTGTGATTTGCTTCCACAAATGAAGAGCACTTTAACTCGGCCACCTCTACACAGTGCTGGTAAAGCACCAACACCAGTGCTTACAGTACTCCACACAGAACCTTACTGCAACCTGAGGCCAGAGGACTGCAAGATGGGGAGAGCATCCAGACAAGCTGAATCTGATCGCAAATCCTTTAAATCCGTAGAGCTCTAGACGGCCCTGTGAGAAGGATTCAACTTGTCATTGCAGGCTTTGAAGATAGAGGAATGGGGCAATGAGCCAAGGAGGCCTTGAGAAGCTGTGAAAGGAAAATGAATCTCCACAAAGGAGTACAGTCCTTTGGTTGTAGCCTTGATGTTAGCCCAGTAAGACCCATGTGAGACTCCTGACCTACAAAACTCTAAGATAATAAGTTTGCATTGTTTTTAACCACTGTATTTATGGTAATTTGTTACAGCAGCAATAGAAAAGTTATGCAATCTCTTCTTTCTTGGCTAATTGCCAATCTCTGCCACTAGGACCTAGGACCACCTGGTTTTACTCCCTGGATTTATAACTCAAAATCCTCATTCTTTGAAAGATGAAACTGGTACATTTGGAAACTTTACATATAACCTTTCTTACAGACCCAGTTCAAACCTTGACCCTTCTTCTCTCAAGATCAACTTAGAAGACTGGCTTAGAAACACACCTGAAGGGACGCCTGGGTGGCTCAGTTGGTTAAGCGGCTGCCTTTGGTTCGGGTCATGATCCCAGCGTCCTGGGATTGAGTCCCACATCGGGCTCCTTGCTCGGCGGGGAGCCTGCTTCTCCCTCTGCCTCTGCCTGCCACTCTGTCTGCCTGTGCTCGCTCGCTCTCTCTCTCTAACAAATAAATAAATTAAAAAAAAAAAAAAAAAGAAAGAAACACACCTGAAGTGGTCAGGCTTCAGTAGACTCAATGTAGAATAGTTAGAGAAAGGGGAAGAGACAAAGGAATTAAGAGAGGCTGACACAATGGGAGATGGGGAGGGGGCAGGAGGCAGATGATATCATTAACAATTGAGAATATCGCTTACACAGTTCAGCCCTTCACAGGGCCTGAAGTGTCTAGATAAAAAGTGTGCGCAATCGAAGTTCGGCTCCACGTATAAACAGAGTTTTAGCTTAAGGGAAAAAAAATCTTTTAAGCCCCCAAAAGTGATAAATTGCAATCTCTAATATTAAGCTCCTTCATGAATAGTTTGATTCACTTGATTTTCACTAAGCTTTTAAATACGAAATGCATCCACAAAATCAATTTCCCATCTGCATTCCTAGGTAGGAAATGGAAAGAACAGAAGTAGTTTTAACTAGAGGTCATTTATTTAAATAGGGGGGTGGGTAATAAACTTGGACATAGAACAGTAATCTGCACATTTTAAAGGACTATTTTACATGATAACAGAAAATTGTGTGTAATCTTGGCCTGATGCTAGAGATCAGCAGATTGGTTCAAGTTTGCCACATGCATGTCCTTGTTTTGGAAGTGATTCTCAAATGTATACTTTCCCATCCATATGCAAATAGACGTTAAGTGTCATCAATAGCTTTTATTTAATCTAGAGTAGCCACCGCAGCCTTCTGCTGCTGCTGCTTCTTCCATGACGACGTCGTTGTCGTCGTCTTCTTCTTCTTCTGCTTCTTCTTCCTTTTTAGTTTAAAAACAGGGTCTAAAGATTTACCCAAATCCTGAAAACTAAATGATACTGAATTAATACCTAGAAGCCAAAATAATAATACTTACAGAAAACCCAGGAGTGCTGTTTGTTCAAAAACAAACAAAAACGGGATGCCTGGGTGGCTCAGTGGATTAATGCCTCTGCCTTTGGCTCAGGTCATGATCCTAGGGTCCTGGGATCGAGCCCCACAACAGGCTCTCTGCTCAGCGGGGAGCCTGCTTCCTCCTCTCTCCCTGCCTGCCTCTCTGACTGCTTGTAATTTCTGTCTATCAAATAAATAAAATCTTAAAAAAAAGAAAAAACAACCAAAAAACCAAAACAAAACAATTAGGCAAAAAAACCAACAGGCACTCAGGTTAAAAACAAATTAATTGGTTTTACATTTTGTAGAGTTTGATTCTTCAAATTCCCAGGAAAGGGACGACAAGGACAGGGACCCCTTTGGAGTTTTTAGAGAATGTAGTTTCTTCCCACTGTTGGCTGCAGAGAGCACTTGAGATCCCCAAGGCATTTCAGCACTGCCAAGAAGAATCTCTGTCCCCCACAAACTAATGAGCCCTCAATAGCAGATATGACCCTTTGCCTTTCCTGGGAGAAAACAAGGGTGGCCCAGGTGGAGCTGAATATCAGAAAAAAAGCACTGTAGATCTTCACTGTTCTAATATAAGTTATCTATCAACTGAGCTTCCTTTTCCACATATTTAACAGAAAAACTGTTGTTAAGGTATAAAATGAAAAATTTTAAAACTTGACACAATATTACATAAAGACGGTCTTACAAGAACACATATATATGGGTGTACATATGGCCATTTTCCACATTTGATGTAATATTCCTCCTCCAAGTTTATTTGAAGAAACTCTTGATAAATCAATATAACCCTATAGTTGTATTTTATGTACATACGTTACATATAAAATGTTCAGGTATGTTGTATTAATTTTCTTTTTTAAAACCCTTATTCTGTTTCAGTTTAATAATTTCTACTAACAAGACACCTGGAGCTTGGGTTCTACTGATTGGGCAGTAGCTATGCACTAAAACACATATGAGGCAAATTTCCCTACCTTTAGAAAACAGAGGTGTGTAACTCTGTGAAGAAAATGCATTTTCTGACCTAGGAAACCTTTCCCAGACCTTAAAAAAAAAGAGTGGAATTTTTTTCTATTAGAATTTTCTTCAATTATTAGAATTTTCTTCTATTAGAAAAGTTCTAATATGCTTTTAGAATTTTTTAAAACTTATCATCATTTACATGTGATGACAGCCCAATCATATAGAGAGACTCTATTACTCTTTGGTTTAACAGAGACTTGTGTTCAGAAGAATGTAGTACTAAGAGAGTTGGTCACCAACCTCAAAAGCTTTACACTTTAGATATACAGATATAGTGATGTACATACATGCATTATTTTTTCTGAAATGTATTGATTATATATTTATACAACCAGTTGTATTTCTGATGTAAAGTAATATCAGGGGAAAATTACACTGGACAAAGTTGAACAGGCCAGGGAGAGTTTATTCAAGCTATTGCAATAGTGGAGAGAGATCGAACTCTGTTCCACAAAAAAAAAAAAAAAGAGTTGGGAGTTTGCTGAGAATCAGGATGAGCTAGTAGAAAAGTACTAGAGAACATTAATGGAAGGTTGATTATTTAGATTTGTGGAGCACATTCCTGACTTTACAAATGTTTTCCTCTGTGATAACACCTACTGTGTTTGTTAGCCCATTGAAGTTTGGCTCCTACCCCTCACTCCTTAGCCCCACACAGACCAGGAGACAGAGGTGCTCCCTCCTTTGATGTTTACATTTCAAAGACATGGTTCCCTGGTCCTTTAGAAAGTCATATCCTGAGTTGTAAAACCAGCAAGAAGCTGGAAGAGAATTTATATCATTTCAAAGGAGCTGAGAAAGAATGTATAATTATAAGTTTTCTAAAGTAAATGCTATAAGGAAAGGGAGATCATGGTTCTAGAGTCAGGAAGACTAAAGTTTCATCAAGGGAAATTGTAAGGCCATCTTGGTCCAGAACAAGAGAAGGGAGACTCTAATGATGAAGAGGTTACTTTCGAATAGTATCTTCAAAATAGAAAGGCAGTAGCCTCCTGGGAAGGAGGGAAGATGGTGCAAGGCTGAGATGGGCTTCTGCCAAGAGCAAGCTGACAAGTTTCATCCAAGGACTGGTAAACAGAGCGTGGGAGCCAGAGAGGAAAGTCTGAGCAGCAGTGAGTGGGGGGTGAGGATGGCCCTTAGTTACAGGAAACCAGGGGGTGAAGGGCCTTGACACCTGTGATTAAGAGTGCTAATTTGGCTTAAGAGGTAATTGGGCATTGGTACAGGACTCTGAGAGGACAAATAATGCAATCAAAGAGAGGCCAGAGGAAGATGACTGTGACAGCTGTGAGGGATTTGAGGGTGCAGAGGTTGAGGCGGGAAGACCAGTAAGGAGGTCATTATCACGCTGCCTGGATGTTAGAGCGCTCCATCTCCCCACTCTTTCCCACTCTGTCCCTTTTTCTTTTGTGAAACTCTTTTCCTGTCTCTCTTCCTTAATTATCTTTTCACACTCCAGTCCCTATGACCACCTTTTAAAAAATCCAACTGCCCTTCTTGTTTCTTTGAAATCTCTCCACAAGGCACACTTCAGCCAGAAGATGTAAGATGTAATTAAATCATCAGATCCTTAAGGCAGAAGATGTGAAGCAGTAATTAAGATACTTTCCCATTGCCTGATCATAAGACCCAACCTGGGATGCTTTTTTAATACAACATGCTTAATGTGTTTTGGGGCTTTTTGAAATATAAATTCCTGGGCCCCACTGCAAACCCACTGAAACCCTATTGTCCAGGGGTGGGATATATCAATCTGGTTTTTTTTGGTGGGTTTTTTTTGTTTGTTTTGTTTTCCAAGAGAGTACCCCAAATGATGGTTATGATCTGGCAGTTTGGGAAATGTGTTAAGGGAAAACCCATAGCTGCTGATGCCATGAGAGAGGCTTCATGGAAGAAGTAAGTGTTTAATGAGTTTGACTTTCTGTTTTGGTTCCTGGTGGCAATAGTACATTAGGCAAGTGGTGGCTAATGAATGTTTTACCTGGAAAACTGGTAAAGCACAGTGGAAGTATGTCCCTGCTAACCACTGATTGGCTTGAGAGAATAAATGTAATCAGAGAAGACAAATCTGCAGAGCATCACAATGGCTCTGTAGGTAAAATCACCACACTGGGGCTAGGCCAGAGACTGAACATGAGAGTGAGGTCCTGGACACACAGCTACTGAAGTACTTTTTTTAAGCTGTATTTGTGTGTCTCTTTAGCCCTGTGACAGTATAAAAGGACTATTGTAGGTCAAAATCTGAATGAGGAATTGAATATTACACCATATTGGTACTTCCAGGTTTACTTTTTTAAAAAAATTGTGAAGAGGGGTACCTGGGTGGCTCAGTGGGTTAAGCCTCTTGCCTTCAGCTCAGGTCATGATCTCAGGGTCCTGGGATCGAGCCCCATATTGGGCTCCCTGCCCAGCAGGGAGCCTGCTTTCCCCCTCTCTCTGTCTGCCTGTCTGCCTAATTGTAATCCCTCCCTCTGTCAAATAAATAAATATATATTTTTTAAAAATTGTGAAGATTTTATTTATTTATTTATTTTTTTTTTTTTTTTACTTATTGAGAGAAAGAGAGACTGCGAGTGGAGGGAAGAGCAGAGGGGACAGGGAGAGTGAATCTTAGGCAGACTCTCTGCTGAGGGAGGAGACTGCACGACCCTGAGATCATGACCTGTGCCAAAACCAAGAGTTGGACACTTAACCGACTGAGCCATCCAGGCACCCCAACACTGCCAGGTTTTTATTGCTGTGCACCAAGGAATCAACATTGAAAATGCTCCTTTAAAGTTTTGAATAAATGCAAAATGAAAGTATCTCAAAGGAATAGGATTTAACCTGCAGTATTATTTTAATCAGCCCAATTTTCCCCGTTAGGAAAAGACATTAGTATATCCATCTTGGGCCTTCATGAAAGCAAGTTGAAGGAATCTGAAGGAAAAGTTGAAGGAAGCACTTGGAGTCACACCTAAAACAAGGGGACACTCTGGTGTCATTTGCACTTTTCTGCTGAAGAGCTTACCACCTAGTTTCCCTTGCCTAAGTATACCAGTAGCAGCTGAGAAGAGAGCTGGACAGAAAGGGGCATGCAGTTTGAGTTGGGATTTGAAGGTTGGATGAGAGTAGAACAAGATAGTAACAACTCTCACGAACATCTATCACCGTCCAGCCAACTCTGGCGGGACACAGTGCTCATCTGATTGTTCAAAGATTGTCAAGACCACCATTCTCTCTTTCCAGCTGATCCAGATCATGTCCTGCTGAAACTCAGTTATTTTCTTTTTTCAAAGTGCTATCTTCTTTTGGTCAGGACCGTTACCTAATCTTCAAACAGAAACAAAATAATGAGCAGTCTCTACAGACCTTTCCATGTCAAAAGTTCTTATTCTCTAAGCATGTGGGGGAATTATATATGCAAGGTTCAGGTACAGAGTGACATGCAAGATGCTAACAATAGCCCCATCGTGTCCCACAGTGGAGAACCCTTGGGATAATTAATTTGCTTTTCAAATGCAATGGAAAAATTGAAGGTCCCCCCCACCTTGTATTTTCTTCTAACACAAATAGTACAGAAGAAATGAAATGACAGAAAGGCAGGATATTGAAGTTCCAATATTACAATCTAATACAGACGTATTCTAGAAAAGATGTTCAGCTTTATTGAAGTTTAAGTCGATATGTTGATTTGATATACTTATGTATCGAGAAATGATTACCAAGTAGCGTTAGTTAATACCTCTATCACCTCACTTAATTATAATTTCTTTTTTGTGGCAAGAACATTTAAGATCTGGTCTCTTCACAACTTTCAATTATATAATACACCATTGTGAACCATAACCATCATACATCAGATCCCCAGAACTTACTCATCTTTTTTTTTTCAATTTCAGCTTTATCAAGATATTATAGACATACAAAATTGTAAGATATTTAAAGTGTACATTGTGATGATTTGATATACACATACACTGTGAAAGGTCTCCCCCCATGTAGTTAGTTAACACATCCATCACCTCCATATTTATCTCTCTCTCTTCTTTTTTTCTTTGATGAAATCATTTAGTTCTACTCTCAGCAAATTTCAATTATACAATACAGTGTTATAACTATAGTCATCATGTTTTACATTAGATCCTCAGACCTCGTTCATCTTATAGCTGAAAGTGTGTACTCTTCTACTAACCTATCCCTATTTTTCCCGTGCCCTTGCCCCAAGGAGCTACCATTTTATTCCTTGTTTCTGTGTGTTGGACATTTTTTTCTTTAATTCCCCATATAAATGGTACTGTGCGGTATTTGTCGTTGTCTGGCTTATTTCAATTAGCATAATGCCCTTGGGTTTCATTCATGTTGTCACAAATGCAGGATTTCCTTTTTTAGGGTTGAATAATATTCCATTGTAGATACAAAAGATTTTTAAGGCAATTTGTATATGTGCTGCTGAAGCAAGCACTGTAAGGCAGTTTGAATATTAATGTAACAGAAAAAGAAATGATAAGGTATTAGTAAAAATGGTAATGGGAAGAAAAGTATGTATGTCTGTTGCATAATATGTTGGATTTATTACAATAATAACTTCTGGCCACTTTTAAGAACTCCATGTGTTCTTCCTTCAGTACCTTGATGCTGATTTCTGGTAATGATAGTCTAGAAGATGATGCCTGTTCTCTTATTATTGTGATTAGTAAATATCAAATTAAATTTATTTTAAATGTATTAAATAAATTATTAAAACAAATATGTTAAATCAATATCTTCCTATTAAAGTAAATATGGTATTTGGTTATGATATTTATGAATAAGGACTATATAGCTTGATTTTGAAACATATGAAAAAAGTCATAAGTAAACTTAAATTGCAAATGACAAGCTTGGAAGAATATTTCCTAAAGTTAAAATGTCTATATCCTTAGTATAGAAAGAGCTAATACAAATTACTAAGAAATATTATTAACATCCTAACTAAAATACAGATATAAGCAGATAATCCTTAGAAGAAAACTAATTATGAATAGGTTCAATGGCCAATCCCATTTTATACTAATTTGCAAATTAAAAAATGAAATATAATTACATGAGAATATTTAAGATTGGCAAAGGTGCAGTGATAAAGGAAAACTTTTATGTCTAGTAAAAGTATTAATGGGCATAATTTTTGTGAAAATTTATTTGGTAATAGGCACTGAAGTTTAGAGGTTTGCACTCTAAACTCACAACTAGAATACTATCCTAGGCAATAAGTGATGTGAAATGATTCACGCAGAAGGGTAATTCTCATAGAATTATTTGTAATAATGAAAAATAGAAATAGTCCAATTTTCACAAGAAGAATTGTTACAATAAGCTTGTAGAAGATTTAATGAAACAGGGAAATACAGTATATGACATTGTTTAAATAAATAACATATAAAATACATACAGATTATTTGTTATGTTATGATCCTAATGATATATTTTAAGTATATTGACCCACAAGATCTGTTACTTCAGGAATATATACTTTGGAAGTTCTCACATTTTTAAATATTACAGTGGCATATACTTCCCCCAGATTCAGTTTTTACAGCACCTAGAAGTCATTATTCTGATGTATACATAGTGTGGGGGATTCTTAGACCCATTTCTATCACGGAGTCAGGTCACCGCAAATTCCCTTGTCCATTTTAGCTAGTTTAAAATTTTAATTTTCAGGAGCTCCTGGAGGGCTCAGTCGGTTAAGTGTCCAACTCTTGATTCTGGCTCAGGTAATGATCTCAGGGTTGTGAGATCAAGCCCCATGTTGGGCTCTGCACCGGGCATGGAGCCTACTTAAGATGCCCTCCCTCCTTTTCCCTCTGCCCATCACGCCCCCAAAAAATAAATAAATAAAATTTTCATTTTCAATTGAACAACCATAATTTCTCATACTTTCCACTCTCCCTTCATATTCTTGGCACTAGATGCTGGTTTTCTTTTCAGGAGGACTTTTACAAGCAAATGAGATTTTTCTTACTCTATAAAAGCTAAGAGATTGGAAAGAAATAGAATTTCTTCATAAGAAATAAACTTCAATTCATTCTAGAAAACTTTTAGAAAAGTTGAATTTTAAATCTCAAAACATCAACTAGTTGAGAATATTCATTCAAAGGGGCTGAGAGGAACAAATTATGCTGTTGTAATCCTGTTGGAGTACTAAAGACTTTATTATTGATTTACATAGGCTTTAAATTTTTAAACAATTAACATGTTTTGTTTAGGTTATAATGTATTATAATTATGTATATGTTTATATATTATATAATTTATGTATTGTAATATAATCATAAAGCAACCTTTGTTTCTGGCCCAACAAGACAGTATATTTAGATGAGTGGACAAAAGCAGAAATTCTGGCTCTATTAAGACTGTCTGGGTAATCTTAAATAAGTTATTTATCCTTCCTGTGCTTCAGTTTTCTCATCTGTAAAATGGGAATGATCAGAGCACCTACATCATTGGGTTGTGATGATTAAATGGGTGAAGTAGGTGAAGGGCACAGAGTAGTTGGCAGCCAAATAGTTAAATGCTGTGTAAGTGCTCACTATAAGTATTTTGTTCTAAATAAATATGTTTAGTTATGAAAACTAAATGGGCTGAAATTTAAAAATTAGAACCAGTTTTGGATAGGAGATATTCCTGAGGACTGATTTAAAGATTTTATTTATTTATTTGAGAAAGAGAGAGAGAACATATGCACACACAGGCTGGGGAGACAGTGCAGAGGGAAAGGGGCAAGGAGACACCCTGCTGCGCAGGGAGCCTGACACAGGGCTTGGGGCTCAATCCCAGGACCCTGGGATCATGACCTGAGCTGAAGGCAAACACCCAGCTGACTGAGCCACCCAGGTGCCCCAAGGACTGATTTAAAAAGCATAATACCACTACTAATTACTTAAATCATTTATTTGGTTTTTACCTTGTGCTAGAGACTATCCTAATCACTTTACATATATTTATTTAATAATCACAGAAAATGTTATAAGTTGTACATTATTATCCCCATTTATAGAAGGAAACTGGAAAAACACAGTTTTAGAAACTTACCTAAGGTTACAGAAGACGGAAGTGAAACACCAGAATTCAAAGTCAGGTCTTCCTGCCTCCAGGATTAATGTTCTTAATGATTAATTTTTCTGGCAGGTATAGTAAATCAGCCCTAGCTGTAACTAAAATATTGTTTATTTTATAATTTAGTTTGTAATATTCTTTAAAATTTTGTCTAAATATTAGTAATTAAAGATCAGTTGATACTGCTTATTATTTCAGCAAAGAGGTCATTTATTATAAGCAATCAGTAATATTAGCCATGCCTATTAAAAATCTAGTTGTTTAGGGGTGCCTGGGTGGCTCAGTGGGTTAAGCCGCTGCCTTCGGCTCAGGTCATGATCCCAGGGTCCTGGGATCGAGCCCCGCATTGGGCTCTCTGCTTAGCAGGGAGCCTGCTTCCCACCCCCGCCTCTGCCTGCCTCTCTGCCTACTTGTGATCTCTGTCTGTCAAATAAATAAATAAAATATTTTTTAAAAATTTAAAAATTAAAAAAAATAAAAATCTAGTTGTTTGGACAATACAGCATACCATTGTCACTATATTTCTGTGATGACTTTTACCAAAAGGCAATGCTAGGAGGAAATAAACAGCTCCTGATGGCTTACTCGCACAAACTCAACCAATATTACCGTGAAAAGATGGAAAAATCCCAATGATATTGTTATAGGCATGAATGCATCATACTGTTTTAGAATTGCTGTTCCTTATATACTAATGTACTATTTTTTAAAAAGAAAAAAATAAATCTGGCACAGTTTTGAATATTCAGGTAGTCTGATCCCAGTGGAGTGGAATACCTTAGAAGATTCTTAGAAGGATTCATGATGAGGAATGTTCTTATTCTGGGAATGGGCATCAAGCTCCACTCCCCATTCCCAAATATGTGTGCCTTAATGGGGCTTCAAAATGCAGGACTAGAGAAGAAAAAGCCTCGCGTACTGCTTTAAACTATTAATAAGCAGTCAGGGCAGAGATGCTCACCTTGGAACATCAGCAACTGCTCTCAAAGATGTGCCCAGTATTCGATGCAAGACATTCTTGGAAAACTCTCCATTGGTAACAAAAGAATAGCAAAAGATGGAAGAAGCCTTGAAATTATCTTGTCCCTAATATAAATTATAAACTCTTCATTAAATCATCAGAATATGTTCTAACGAGGAGTGTTCAGCTGAGAGAGGCTGTTCTGCCACTCTCCATGTTGAGGCCATTCCAGGGAGAGTAGATTCTATGATTAAGGTGATTAAGGTAATCAGCCAGGCTGATTCAGACACTCAATCCAGCTGCTGCCAGTGGACCTGCTGGTAATCACCAGAAGAGTGCACTTTGGAGGAGAATTTCTCTCCACAAGTGCTCTTGTGTTTGTTCAAGTTGAAACTAAGTTGGAGAAAAAACCGTGCTTGAAAGTTTTCTAAGCTGTACAAACTATAACCTTCATTAAAGTGCATCCCTGACCGGAAGGCCCTGACCACATACCAAGGATTATGCTCCTGGGTTCTGCATCACGTTCTCTCTCTCTCTTTTTAAAGATTTTGTTTATTTATTTATTTATTTATTTGTGAGAGAGAGAGATGGAGATAGCAAGAGAGAGAGCATGAGTGGGGAAGAGAGGGAGAAACAGGCTCCCTGCTAAGCTAGGAGCCCTATGGGGCACTTGATCCCAGGACGCTGGGATCATGACCTGGGCCGAAGGCAGCAGCTTAACAACAGAGCCACCCAGGCACCCCTGCCTGCATCACTTTCTCATAAATTGCTCTGCACACAGTGAGCCCTGGATAAATTGCGACAAGGGGACTAAAAAAACTCCAACTTTCATTAATCAAGATCCCTTAATCTTATGTTTCATTCATCGTAGCCACCATCTTGATGGTGTGACTTGAGAGTTGATGAAAGCTACCACTCCTTGATAATTTTTTTTTTTATCAAGTGCTGTGATATTTGCTAGCCATATCGACAAAGTTCATCTTACGCAAATGTCTTAGTCCCAGTGCCCTTCCCTTCTTCTAACTACACGGATATTCTTACTTGTGGAAATCCTTCCATTTTTTAAATTTTAGAGCTAGGAGAAAACTGAGAGAGAATTTAATTCAACCATCTCCCAAGTGGACCCATTTTCCAGTGTGGTAGCCACTAACCACATGGGGCTATTTAAATCTAAATTGATTAAGTAAACTTTAAAATCAGTTCACCAGTTGCACTAGTCACATTTCAGGTGTCCAATACCAACACGCAGCTAGTGGCTATCATACCGAACAGTAACAATATGGAACGTTTCCATCATCATGAATTTCTGTTGGATAGCACTGATATAGACTAAGGAGGGTACTACTAGTGCTACATGATTATAGGTGGTACACAAAGGATTTTTTTAACAGCTATTATTTTGACGTGCACTAGAAATTATATAACTTATGGGTCAAAGACATTTTTTCCACGGGTATTATTGCTGAGGATAAAAGCTAAAATGTGCATTTAAGTTGAAAATGAGAGTTGGTTCAAAGAAAAATATAGTGCAAGGCTTACTTAGATATGACAAAATTGTGAAAGTGGTAGGTGAAAGAAGGAGGCTTGGGAAGTGGGAAGGTGTTAGATTTTAAAATAAAAATAAAAAAGAAAGGGTAGAGCTTCCATTATTAGCCTGGAGCATCTTATGTCCTCCTAACAGAGATTATCAGATAAAGTAACCTACCAGGTCAACAAGATGAGAAGCGAGATGTACAGGGCAGAGGAGTGTACACAGGGAGGGTAGCCTGAGGGCCATGGTAGTGCGAGGGGAAGGAGCAGAATGGTCATGTCTGGGCACATCAGGCACTTGTTGGGGAAAGCACAAACAAGGAAAGAGAGTATGGATTTTCAGTTCAGGCAAAGTCAAGAGCCTCATGAAATCCTTCACTGTTATTTACCAAGTTTTGAGGTTTGATGTGTATAGCAAGTGTCTAATGTGAACATAGTTCCAAAACTCTCAAAACTATAATCTTCCTCGCTACTTTCACTAGCTGTGAAATTTTATTAGAGAAGATTTGAGTGGAAAGGTAAGATCAATCACAATAAAAGATTATTTAATCTCCTAAGTAAATTTTCGAATTTACTGATCCTTGAGCTAATCCAATAAAACCTTCTAGTCTTGCCAACTCACATTCTGGGGAGCTACAGGTGTTGATGGTGCTCCTCCAGTGATCTGTCAGACAACCGCAAGTGTTCGTGACGTGGCCAGCATGGCAGTACAAGAGGCTGTAACTCACATATTCGAATTCACTTTTCAAATCCAGTGTCCCCTAGAGAGTGTTTAGTACTTTCCCCTAGATTCAAGAAGTCCAAGGAATCCAAGGATCAGACTGACAGTGTATATGCAGAGAGTAGAAGCTGTGTCTTTACAGCAAAAGCAGCAAAAGCAGCAGAGGAGAGACGTCTTCCTAGAGAAGCTGACAGACAAATGTTACCAACAAGATGTCAGCTGGCAGCTGTTGTGGGGACATGAGAGGTTGCCCTGGGAATTCTAGAAACACTTGGATTTTTGGAGGAGAGATTGGAAGGTGTGAGGTACAGTGGTTTTGGAGATGAAAGTAACTGGCCAGCATAATCTGATGATAAATGTTAACACAACCTGACTTGTCACCACAGAAATGCACATTCTCAGGTTGATAGAGTTGCACTTGGTCTTAGTCTCACACAAACCCTGTGAGCATATTATCCCCTGTGAGTTATCATTGCCATTTCACACTAGAGGATCTTGAGGTTCAGAGGAAATATGTTACTCAGCTTGGTCCATCCCGTGGAACCAAAGGAATTTCAAGCCCATACCCCGAATTTCACTGCTATTTTAAGAAGATGAGTTAGAGCAGGGTGTGAGTAAGTTAGCAGGCACAGTAGATAAAGACTTTGGGTCACTGGGCCTGGGAGGCAATCAGATTGCATTTTACTAAGGATTGGTTCTGCTTCCTATATGTAAGCACACAGGAGCCCCCTTACGTCCAATGATGGGTATGAAAAAGCAAAAACCAAAAGAATTAGAAAAGCCTAATACCTGTCTCCCCCCTTCCAGGAAATCTTTATCACAAAAGATGGACATTTAACTTAGCTCAACTAAAGATGGCCTATTTTAATAGAAAAGAACCTATTCTAAAGGGACATCATCAGGAAAGAAAAAAAGTCATTATGTAGTTTGATCAAAATGTTTCCCAAAACTTCAACTCATATTTGCCTAGAAATATCTCTGAACTTGATTATTATTGGGCCTAACATTCACACCAGAAAGAAAGGAACTATTCCTCTTGAGTTTACTTTCTCTTTTTGGGGGGGAAAAAAAAAGGCTTTTTTTCTTTTCTTTTTGGCTGCCTAGCATCCATTTTCCCCCTCTGACATTCCCAGGTCTCAGATTTCCTTAGGGGAATTAACTTCACCCCTCTTTGACGGGCAGAACAGCAAGTCCAAGTGCCTGCCCTCCTGCTGTGAAAACCGAAGAGACTCCTCCTACCAGAACTCCCTCTCGTCACCATACCACCATCCCATGCCACCAAGGAGTGGGCATGTGACCCACGGCCAACTGAACTTTCCTAAGATTTTGAATCTTGACTTGAGTTGTCCAAAGATGGAAGAAATAGAGTCCACTCTTCCCAGCTGCAGTGCTTGGGATGGTCAAGCAGTTCCAATCACTGAGACTTTTCAAAACTGCCCCCTTTTCAGTAAATTTTATTTCTTTCTTAAAAATAGTTATTTGAAACTGTTTTGGTTGAATTATGTCCCTCCAAAACTCGTATGTTGAAGTTGTAAACCCCAGGACCTCAGAATATGACCTTATTTGGAAATAGGATCATTGTAGATGTCATTAGTTCAGAAGAGGTCAGGGGCACCTGGGTGGTTCAGTCAGTTAAGTGTCTGCCTTTGGCTCAGCTCATGATTCCAGGGTCCTGGGATGGAACCCGAAGTATGGCTCCCTGCTCAGTGGGGAGCCTGCTTCTCCCACTCCCTCCCACTCCTGTTCTCAAATAAATAAACAGGATCTTTATTTCAAAAAAAGAAGAAGAAGAAGAGGTCAGACCAGAGTAGGGTATGCTCCGAATGCAGTATGACTAGGTATCTTAATAAATAAAGAAAATCAGACGCAGACACATATGCAGAAAACGTGCCATGTGAAGATGAGGGTAGAGGTCAGGGTGAAGTTTCTGCAGGCCAAAGAAATCTAGGATGTTGATCTTGATCTCAGACTTCCAGCTTCCAGAACTGAGACAAGAAGTTTCCGTTTTTAGTCACCCAGTTTGTGGGCTTTGCACAGCAGCCCTAGCCAGCTAATAGAGTAACCAAAACACCTAACCTGACTTTTCTTTTTTAAACATGAATGTTTCTGAAGAGTTTAAGGGAGCACATTCGTATTAAGTTGTTGGTTAGGAAAGACCTGGGTGGCCCAAGGAGAGGAGTTGCTAAGCGGGGGGAATCTACATAGGAAGATAATAGGCTGAGCTCTAAATTTAGATATGAATATTTTATAAAATGCTTATTTTCCCTGTAGTCACAGTGTAAAATTTTGAGGAGAACAAGCAGATGATTTTGCAGTTGGCAGATAAAGGAAAGGCTGGAAATAAACAATAATGCAACTTGAACAGTTTGAGTTTGAGAAAAGGTATATGATGCACGACTGTCAGGGTAAGTTTCTCTATTACAAAAATTAAGTGTTTTGCTTTTGCTTGTAGTCTAAAAAATGATGGATTATATTCGTTATTCTCTTGTTGATACCTTGATATAATGTTAGCATCTGCTCTGAGTCAGATGTTAATAGGGCGTGGGCAGAAGGCCCAGGTTTGATCTGATCAAGGTAACTGACTTTGTCTCTCTAGTGCCTGAGGATTAAATGGTCCCTAATTAACTCTTATTTTTTTCAGTAAATATCTATAGAGTATATACTCTGGGACAGGATAGGCTGGTGAATAAGACAGGTAGGTTTTCAACTCCACCTTGGAGGGAGCAACAAATGACACAGGAATGAATGGTCGGGTGTAAATTGCGGGGAAGTAACATTTGATCTGACAAGGGAAGGTCAAGTGAGATTTAGCAGACCCAAAGCAGGGTACATTGTCTGATGGAGGACTGTCACTGGCAGGGTAGAAGTTACTGTGAAAGCCTAGAAGTAGACAAGAATACTTCGGCAATAGGGACACAGTGAAAGAAGTTCAACATGGTCAAGAAGTGAGACTGGGGAGACCAGGAAAGCTAAATTAAGGAGTGGGAATTATCCTAATGGTAACATGAGGCACCATCGAAGAATTTTAATCTGGGAAGTGACTTGATTAGATTTTCCTTCCTTAAGAAATCATTCTAGTCACTGTTTGGAGAATGACACATCGAACAACTAACCTAGATGCGTAGAAACTGATTAGAAATCTGTTGTCATGGTGAGCAAGACAGAGATTAAACTAGGATAGTGGTCACGGAAAAGGAGAGGGTGTCATGTCTGGGAGAGGAAAAATGCCATGTCACCTAACTGGGGAGGTTGCATTTCATACCAGTTTGGCCAAGACTGCTATTCTGGCTTGTTGCCTGTGGGTTCTGTGAGAATGCATGGTAGTTCCAATGTGCCTCACTGTTAAAGACCAGTGAACCACCATGGTAGATTTCCCCATGAGACTTGGAGGGGGACTCTGTGATTTCTGGCACATGCCCAAATAGACTGGCCATGACCCAGTCCTTTCATCACTTATAGTACAGCAGGTCTGGCAAGCCTATAGCCCTCATCTCATCTACTTTTTCCAGACAACTCTTCGAACCAGGAAATGTTGAATTAGGGAAAACTAGGGTATGTGTCTTAGCCCCAGGCTTCCTTTCACCTGGGAGTTCTGTCACTTCTCTCCCGAATTGCCTTTTCCTTTTTTTCAACAGTACAGGGGCAGGCAGCAAGTCTACTGGCTAAGCAGAAGTCCAGCTGGGAAATAAAATGTAAATACCGTGCAGCCATCTTTGGAAACACTGAGTTTCCTAAAAAAGGAACTCTTTCTCTCCACCCAGAAGTCCCTTTCTGTTGACTGGGGGTATGGGAGAGTTGTATTTATAAGGCTTAATTTCTGCAGAAAGTTGTTTGGTCCCAGCAACTTTCGGTTTCTTGCATTAAGAATTCTGGGTACGTGGTACTTTTCCTGCACAGATTTGGGACTTGGTACAACTCAGAGCAAAAATTAAAATTCTGCTCAACCTCTTGTTATAATAACTCAGATGTTTTATTATAAAGTTCCTTGGGGTCCTGAATATGGGAATATAAAATTGCAGCAGGACACTTTAAAAATGGCAGGATGGGTTAGATACCTACCTTCTGAAAGCATGTGATTGGGCTGTGTTGTCTTAAGTACTGAAATGCTTATATTTTAAATGTAGCTACTCACTTAGTAGGCAGCGACTATTATAAGTACTTTAATTAACTAATTAATTAGTTAAAAATTTTATTTAATTCAATTTAGTTAACATATAGTATATTGTTAGTTTCAGGGGTAGAATTTAGTGATTCATCAGTTGCGTGAAACAGTGCTCATTACATCACGTGCCCTCCTTAATGCCCATCACCCAGTTACCCCATCCCCCCACCCACCTCCCCTCCAGCAATTCTCAGTTCTTCTCTATAGTTTAGAGTCTCTTATGGTTTCCCTTCCTCTCTGCTTTTATCTTACTTTATTTTTCCTTCCCTTCCCCTATGTTCATCTGTTTTATTTCTTAAATTCCACATATGAGTGAAATGATACAGTATTTGCCTTTCTCTGACTGAGTTATTTTGGTTAGCATAATTAACCCAATACCCTCTAGTTCCGTAAGTACTTTATTTACATATAGAATATATTTTATATTATATGTGTGTGTCTGTGTGTAGAATATATTTTATATTATATGTGTGTGTCATATGTGTGGGGGGGTGTGGTGTGTGTATAATGTATATATGGGATTGGCAAAGAGGCATAATTAATTGAAAGAAAGGCATTTAGGATATGATTAGTCAAAAAGAAAATTGACTTGTGTGGCTCTCCAGTCCAAATCACCAATCTCATTTTTTTTTTATTAAGGGTTGAGTTATAGACCAGATCAGCCTTTCAAAAAAATGTTTTTTAGGGTGATTTTTGAATCTACTGAACTTGAAGTTCCAAAACTTTCCACCAGTCAAAGGTTAAGTATCTCACACAAGTGGGCACTGAGTTCTCAATATAATTAAGGCTGCTGCTTCTGGCTGTATTTCTGAGGTCACCATGCTTGCGTGGCTGATTAGATTCCACTTCTGAGAACAGATACTAAACACATTCTCAATGACAGCAATTGCTTTAAACTCCTTAAAGCCTTCAAAATAGAGAAAGTTTAATTTAGAACTCTTAGTTAAAATAATCAGCAATTAAGACTTCAGGAAATTACATTTAAATCACTCCTGTAGCATCCTCGAAAAGTTCCACACCAATCTAGAAGTTCCTGTACGATAAAAGAACAGATTGTTCATTGTTAAGATTTTTGAACTTCCTTTTCTCCACCTTTTTATTAAATCTAACGCAACTTGGCAACTTGGACGTAACTCTAACTGAGCACTAAGCTCTGGGTAGGTGTAGTTCCAGGTAAAGAGGCCCACCCACTGGGACATTTTCTTTGGCAATTTGGTGAATAATGGCTTCTCTTCAGCTTCGTCCTAAAATAGGAGCCCACCCCTATCACAAATCCAAAGATTTCAAAACACACTTCCTCATTACACACAACAATCAACTTGGGTTTTTTAAATTGCTGTGTGCATTTATCAGCTAGTATTAGTTCAGCAAAGAGGGAGCAAAAGCTCACAAACACCCTACACAGTTTTACAAGACACATTGTAGGGGGAAAAGTGACTTAGAAGGATCAACAATATTCTAGGGTCTTGGGGGATGCATTCCTGAGGAGGTGGACCTCTAATTCCTGGTGGAAGGGGTCTCATTCCTTGGGGGGAGGGGGCATGCCTATTGGCGTCCTTCCAGCAGGGAGAAGCCCAGTTGGCGGGCCCATGGGTGATCTCATACCAGGTGGAGGAGCCATAATGCCTGGAGGTGTTGTTACCCAACCCACAGGAGTGAGTGGGGTACCTCCTACTAGTGGGTATTGAGTTGTAGCAGCTTCTACAGTGCCTTTTCCCTCTGGAATCATTACCTGTTGGGATGGCTCCCCAACCCCTTAGACAAGACCTGCTAATGCAGCAGGAACTTGGGGAGTTGGACAGCCAGCTGGCACTCCTCCTGCAGCTCCAACAAGTGGTACCCAAGCAATGCCGGTATCTTTCAGGGGTGGTCTTGTAAACTCCCCCTGTCTCTGAGAAGCAGTTCTTTCAGCAACTGGAATTTAAAAGGTGATTCTGGGAGCTGCCCTTGTGAGCTTATGGCAATTCTCATTCTGTAGTTCTGCTCCACCCTCCCTGTCCACTCTTTCCCCTAATCAGGGTCCAATATTTCCAAGTTATGGTGCCCTATACGTCCTTCTGAAGGAAGAAGGATCCCTCCAAAGGCAGTGATTTTGACACTCTAGCCCAATCCTGGCTCACCTTTTCATCAAAACTATATGCCCTGTGTCCCAAAATCTTTCAGGAAGCCAGCAAGTTGACATGCTTATTTCAACATGTATTTCTACAAAGACATAATGAACAACAATGGCCTGTCTTTCTCAGAAAGTATTCGCTGTCATAGTCCAGCCTTCACTACATAAATCTGAAACAGTGACACTCTGGCAAAGACAGAGGAAGAGATATTGTGACACAGAGAAGCCCTTTGGCTCTTCCTCGGTTATTTATTCCAATTACCACTTAGTTTTATAACTGGCTGCACTCACATATTTCATAAAATTATAAAACCTTAGAGGTGAAAAGGATTAGTCAACACTTTTGCTTCAAAGATAAAGAAACTAAAACACAGAAAAGTTAAGAAAACAGTCCTACAGTCACTGAACAGAGAGAGAAGCTGGCACTCCTGGCTCCAGTTCTGACGCTTGTCCCCTTATCTCTTAGACTCTGTTGATGAGCTTTCCAGAAAAACACATGTGCACAGCTAATTCTCTCTGTGGTTTCCAATGGGATGAGGGGAGTTGGGTTAGAGAGAGCATATATAAGCGTTTCCAAAAGGCATGTTCAGATTTAAGAAACATAATTAATATCAGAATATACTTCCAAATTAGGAAAAGGAAAATGCTATTGCTTCAATAACCAGAATTAGGAGAAATAACTTGTAACAAGATACTGGCCGGGAACAATTCCATCCTACCCATGTCAGTGATTCTCAAAGACTGATGATGGTGGGCAAGGGGCACATCAAACCCTCCACAGGAAGAATGAGGCCTCCAGCTTTATCTGAAATATAGAAAATAGTTTGACTATCTATCTTTTGAAAGTTGTGATTCCAATTATGAAATGTTTCAAATACAAAAATACAGAAAAGCATAATTTCACGTATCTCCCCACTGTATTCAAAATATATTGTTCTATCACATTTGTTTAATAGGTCTCTTTTTTGTTTAACTTTTTTAAAGAAGTAATATGTACAGGCACAGATAAAAATCCACCAGCAGTGTGCCTTCCTTCCCCTCTCTTTGAGCGACAGGCACCCTGATCAAGTGTGTATGTATTTTTACCTTTTAAGTTATTCTCTTTAAACACATATGCATAGATGCATAAATAATACATATTATTGTTTGATGTATTTTTAAGGTTTATTTAAATGATACTACTAGTGCCTATATCTTCTTACAACTTGTTTTTTTCATTACATATACTACTCAGGAGGGTTTTGTTTTGTTTTTTGATATTGACATCTGTAGAGCTAGGTAATTCGGTTAGGTAATTCAGTTAGCTAGGTAAGTTGGGTTTACTTATACAAGAACTACAATTTGGTTAGCTAGGTAAGTTGGGTTTACTTATACAAGTAGTTCTTGTAATTCGGTTAGCTAGGTAAGTTGGGTTTACTTATACAAGAACTACTTGTATAAGTAGTTGTATATAAGTATACAAGTATATACAAGTATAGTTCTTGTATATAAGTATACAAGAACTACTTGTATAAGTAAACCCAACTTACCTGTCCAGTCCCCTACTAAGGGACAGTTTTATTGTTTTTACTTTTCACTATTGTAAACAGTGTTGCAGTGAAAATCTTGACATACGATCTGTTGTGTACATGTGTGAGAGTTTTTCTAAGATGTATAAGTAGAGATAGAATTTTAGGATACATGAGTGTCCATGCATACTAATTAATGAAATATTGTTTTCCAAAGTGGTTGTGCCAATTTATCCTACAGCTAAAATTACCTGAGTCTTGTTTCCCCACATCCTTACCAACATTTGGTAATATCAGACTTATCCTTCTTACCTCTTGAGGATGAAATGGTTTCTCATATTATTTTAATTTGTATTCTCTATATAACAACGAAGTTGAGTATATTTTCATATATGTATAAAATACTCCAGTTTTCCCTTCTGTGAACTGCTTTTTAATATTCTGTATCTATTTTCTAAAAGTTATTTTTCTTTTCCTTATTGATTTATAGAAGACTTTATGTATTCTGAATACTATTCCTCTTGCACTTATATAGATAGAAAATATCTTTTATATAGATATATAGATAGATCTATATAGATAGATCTATATAGATAGAAAATATCTTTTCTTAGAGTGGGTTTTTTTATCTTATTTTTTTGCTCTATTTATAGTATATTTTGTCATACACAGTTTTTTAATGAAGTCAAATTTATCATCATTGTCTTTTATTTTGCTATTTTTTGATGTTGTTTAAGTAATACCTCTCACTTGAAGTCATATAATATTGTCCTGTATTCTTTCTTCACATTTTTAAATGTTATATAAAATGATATTTGCACTTGTTGTTCAATCCATCTGCAGTTTGTTTTGGGTATGGTGTTAAGTAGGAGTCTGCCATTCTCTCCTCTATGAATTAGCCTGATGTCACAGCACCAGTTAGCGCACAGCCCAACTTTCCCTCGTGCATTTGTAAGGCCACTCCGCTTCACACAAAGTTCCTACATAGAGATGGTTCTGTCTTTAGGTACTCTGTTCTCTTCTGTTGATCTCTTTGTCTCTCCCCATGTCAATAATACTGCCTTACTTAATACGATTATATCGAAGTTTACTTCTGAAGTGTTGTGTCTCTGCTTTTTATTCTCCTTCTCCTCCTCCTGAGTCTTATTCTTCATCTCTTTCTATAAAATTATTTTAGTCCATCCTTAGTGTTTCTTACTTTTGTATGACATTTAGGTCATTTTATAAAGTCCTGTGAAATTAAATTTACTTTATAAATTAATTAGAAACTTGTCATCCTTTTAATATTAAGTCTTTCAATCTTTGTAGATGTTTTTTTCTCAGTGCATTTAACTCTTCTTTTAGGTCCTTCAGTAGAATGTTGTGATTGTCTTGATAAGGATATTGCACTTCTTTTGTTATATTTACCTTTATGTATATTTGCTACATTTTATGGAGGATATGAAGATACACTGCTGATTTTGTACATTGGTCTTGCATCTAGAAATCTAGCTGAGCTATTTTTGGTACTAATAGTTTATAGATTTTACTACCTTTTTTATGAGACAATCATATTATCAGTGATGTCTTATTTTTTTCTTTCTTATTTGTTCACAGTTTAAAAGTTGTAATTAATTAATTTGTCTTACTGCATTGCCTAAAATCTCCAGTTCAATATTAAAATGAAGTGGTGATTTTATAAGGGATTTAAATGGAGCTTCTAATGTTTCTCCATTGAATATCATTTTGTTGTAAGGTTTTTGTTGATGTTCTCTATCAATTAAGGAATTCTCTTCCTATTCTAATTTTACTGTAAATGTGTGGATTGCTCTTTTTTTTTTTTCTTTAACCCTGAATTGGTATTGAATTTTGTCAAATAATTCAATCTGTTGAGATAATTGTGACTTTCATCTTCAATTTCTTTGTATAATGAATAAAATTAGTAGATTTGTTTATTTAAACCATCTTGGTATTTCTAAAATGAATCCCACTTGTTCATGCTACATATTTTAATACATTGTTTGATTTGTTTTATGAATATTTTATTTATGATTTTACACCATTGTCATAAATGATATTAAGCCAACAGAACTCCTTTGTGATACTGCAGTTCTGACAGGTTGGGGTTTCAAATGTTTACTGTACTCATGAAATGAGTGGTAAAGTATTTTCTTCTTTCTACTCTGAAAGAGTTTGTTTAAAAAGTAATTACGTATCTTTCTTAAGTTTGTAGAACTTGGCTGTAAAACCCTCTCTTTAATTTACTTTATTTGGATTTATTTGTAACTACTGATTCAATTTCTTTAACAATTATAAAACTATTCATCTTTTATGTTGTAATTTTGGTAAATTTGGTAATTTTTCTAGAATTTTTTTTTTACTAAAGCTTTCAAATTTATCTCTGTATAGTTTCTGAATACATACATACACACAGATACACGTTCAGTCTGCAATTAAACTTTATATTCCAAATATGATTTATCTGTGCCCACACTCTTTATTTCTTTATTATTGTTGCTCAAAATCTTCTATTTTGGTTCTTTACCACTGTTCAGCTTTATTGACAATATGGTTTCTTTTTTTTTTCTGTTTTATTCATTTCATTATTCTGTAACATTTTAGTCATTTTTTGGACAAATTGTATATAAACTCCTAGGCTTGGAGTTTCCCAGAGTATTGCAAAATCATATCTAAGCTCCAGTGAAGCAGAAGCAAGGGATTGTGATTTCCGGGGGAGATGTCTTCATTTTTACTCAGCTTCTACATTTTCTTTTTATCTTTCCATGCTGCCTCGGTAGGTTTTTTTTAAGGCTGTCTTTTCATTTCTCCAAGAGACTTGACTTCAAGCAGTTCTCTCAGTGTTACCTTCCCTTCCTTGTCTGGACCCAAGGCCTCCTCTTCTGACTCCATCTAGGTGTTAGAACCAAAACATCGGGATTTCCAGGGCCCCATATACCTCTCCCTGAGCAGGATTAGTCTCCCTCAGTTGCCATTCAGGTTTCTAGTTCTTTCTTCAGTTATAACTCATGGGGAGAATTCCATTTCTGTTTTGGGGGTTCAGATATCCAATAATTTTGTTGTCATTATTATATTATATCTTCCCATTTTCCAGATGTTTATAGCATGAGGGTATGTCTGTTATCCTAGTTGACTAACTTGTTGAAACAGAAAGTTTTCAATTTATATTTTAAGACACATAAATTCAATATTTAGAGAACTCTTACTTCTATTTTTCTGTTAGATTATATTAAGTACTACCATTTATAGAACATGCAGCAATGATGCAAGATACTTCATTTTGATTGTTGTATTTTGTTTTTATAGGTGAAAGAACTGAGGACTGGGGTTATTAAATCATTTCACCCAAGTTCACACAGTTATTCAGCACCAGAGGATGCAACTCACATCTGTTTGACCTCAAAAGAGATATAGCTGATTCTCAAACCGCTGGGGTTTTCTCCCATCTTAGGCTGCCTTTTGCGGGGTTGGGGGGGGTGGGCTCTTCTGTTGTTAAGCATCACTCCTTTCTTATATAAATCTACTAGTTTTAGGGATTTCAGTAAAAATCCGAAGGGCAGGAAAAATTCTCTATGACTTTCATTTTAAAGTGCTCCCTAGACACTCTCTTTATCCCCTAAAAAATTAATAACAATGTTTGAATACTAACAATTTATAATTATTAATATTATCATTTAAGGAGAGAATTAAGGAAAGAGAAGCATGGATTTCAACAACATCAGTTGGATCATTTTTGAAGGTGAATTCCAAACATGCAAATTTGTTTCAAACCTTCCCTGAGGATTGAGTGCAAAGCAGCTGGCTGGTACTTTTAAGCCGCTCACAGTTCGGCACAGTGGCTCCTAATGCTGGCAGAGCTCCTGTGTCACCAGGATCTGCAGAGCGTGGCAAGCCAAATGAAAGAGGAAGTTTGCAATTAATTAAAAATAAATGAAAACAAAAATCTTCCCCCAGTGGCTTGCTTCTCATCTTGGTTGTAATCCACAATCAACATGTGGAGGCCACGTGGGGCATTTACCAAATGGAAAAGGTATAGGACTGTGTCGAAGAAACCACAGACTGCCGCTCTGGACCACACTAATAATTCTTTTAAATCCTCTCATTCCACCTCGTCAAGAGACACAGCAGCATTTTAAATCTGACTGACCCATATAAATTACCTCTCTACTCATCCGGCTGTGAAATTAACAGTTGAGGAAGACAGGTCCTGTCAAGCTTGCTGTGCCGAGCTGCTGAAGGGTTCAGAATAAATGGGGGGTGGGGGTGCTTTAAGAAAACAAGGAGCCCTGGAGAGCTGTGATCAACACAGTGGTCTCTGATACGGTGCCTGCTGTTCTGGAGCCTGGTATCAGCTTGGGAAGGGGGTTCATCAGAAAGGCACAAGTTGTGTGGTGCCAGCTGTCACGCTGAAACACAAAGTGCTGTGAGCCTGGGGGCCTGCTGCCAAAGTGGTTGCGAGAGATACCACTTACCTCGAAAAGGTTAAGCCATTGGAACTTGAAAAATAAACCCAGAATTACTCTCCATTCTTTGTGTCACCTAAATTCATTGGTGCCCTGAAATAGGGCACTTAAACTTTCTTGTTCTTGGTTTCCTAAATATTTATGTAATACTGTTTCTAGGTGTTAATTTAAAAAAGAAAAAAAAAGAAGTTACCGTCTAATGAAGCTTCATCAGTAAATCATCCTATAAATCAGTAAATCATCCTGTAATTTTGTGTTGTTTGACAATGTCGTTTAGAAGAGGTAGAATGAACCTCTTACTTTCAAACTCCCATAATTTATTCCACAGCCTCACCAATCTCCAAGATGACAATGCCAATAATTTCTTTCCTCTGTCCTTCCATGTGGATACCTAGTCTAATTAGGGAGAATTGGCTTTATCTTTTGTTCTGCATCAGAAAAAGACGAGTCTTATCATCAAATTCTTACACATTAGAAGTTGAAAGACAACGGGGTGGGAAGATGACCTTGCCAGTTCTGCTTTGGGCACGTGCCTGTGCACGCATGCCTGCACACACAGAAATCTAGGCTGATGTAAATGCAGTAGCACCTATGCACGTTTCGACCTGCAGTCTGTGTGAGTTGGACACCTGCCAGCATGGAAGTAAGGCAAAGAATAGCTTTGATAGCACTGCATCCCAGTAGACCAGAGAAGCACAGGCAAGACAGTTACTTCGTGATTGCTATTAACCATTTTATTAATATTATTGGTATGAAGGATTATGTTGGTGACCTTTCATTTGTCACCTGATGTTTTCTTCAAAAAGATTTTGGACAGATTTTATGATCCTTCTTTCATAGATGAGCTACTTTGGTGCAGTAATGTCATGTAATATCAAAGATCACAACTTATAAGACAGAATTGGAATTAAAACCAAAGTTTGATGCCAAAATGTCGCAAAGGCTTTCAACTCCAGAGTCCATTGTAACTCAGAAGAGAGAAGACTAACACTGAAACCGTAATACTACTAATATTATAGTAGGCAATATAGTCCTTTCCTCTTCTCGTTCCCCAAACCCCTACTTCCAAAAGAGAAAACAAAATCAAGAACATTCTAGAATGAATCACTTCTGCTCAGACTACTGAAACTGAAAAACCTTGAAGATCATTGCCCATATTCCTCTTTCAAATAGAGAAAGCTGAGACTTAAAAATGGTCTCAGTCTCTTATGACAGAGCCAGGACTAGAAATAGACAATTCATATTCCCAGACCAGCACTCTTAATTTCATTACTAAAAAAAAAAAAGAAGAAGAAGAAGAAGAAGAAAGCATTTTCAAAATCAGGAAGTTGCTTTCCTGATTGTTCACCTGCTTCCATAGTCATTAGTCCAGAAACCCTAGAATAATTTGGAGAATGGCAAAGTTTTCTTTCTTTGTACACCCAATGCATGAGTTTATAGTTAGTGCTTTCCCTCACCAGGAAGGAGAAAATCAAAGCTATTAGAAGATGTTGTGTCACTTTTCAGAGAAGGTTGTATTTTGACATCAATATATTTTTCTTTTCATCCTTAGCTCTGACAAGGAAAGTTTTGAATGAGGTCAGTGATATTAATTTTACTTTAATTTTAACTTCCCAAGTGAGTTAGTCTGTAGAGTTTCTATTTTGGTAATTTGAGTTTTAGCAGTTAAGTTGTACTCTGATATTCTGTATTCCCTGAAATTAGACACTGGAGGGAATACATTTGAGACATGAAGAAGTCTCCAAAGAAGAAATTCATAATCTTCAAGCTAGAGAAAATTTGATTTACAGGAAAGTTAAACAACAACAAAAACCCCAAGCAAAATAAATAGGGATGACGGGAGCAACTCTGCCTGTGCAGTTACATATGAATAAATAAGCTAACATTCATATTAGAAATTTAATCCTACTTTGAAAATGTAATTGAAATTGATTCATCTTTATTTGCGTTTCTAACCAAAGTTAAGAAAAATGAGTTTCTAAAAGTAATTTTCTGGGCCGTTTTCTCTCAGTTCCAAGTGCATCCTTCTTTATTTTTTACTGTTTTGGGAAACTGGGGCTGGAGGTCTGCAAAACATATTTCTCCTTTGCTGGCTGCCTTCCTGCTGGGTTCCTCAGCTAGGAGGTCATGGAGGGAAGCTGAAGATTGGAGAAGGGGAGCAAGTTATTTCCTCTTCCTCTTGGGTTCAGTCTGAGGCTTCCTTTGGCAATTCTTAGAACCAGGGTCATCATCCTCTTCCCAGGGATAAGAGCATGAGGGAGGCAGTTCCTCAAACTCAATCACTGAGCCCCAGCTTAACAGAGGCTGTCCAAACTGCTGTGGGGCCAGCACCAGTGGGCACCACTACCTTCCCTGTTGCCTGATTGCCAGCATCACAGGGCTCTTTATTGAGCCAGTGAGGTGTGGCAGCAGCCTAGCCCCTCTCCTCAGAAGTCTGAGGGCCAGTTCTACAGAGTTCCTTTTCAGGCTCCTGGGAACGGCATCCTCTCTTCAATCCCAGCTCTGCAAGGTCGCCTTCCCAAACACTGGATTCCCCTGAGGATCCCCAGCCCTAGAAGGATAGCTGCATCCTGTAGGGATTACCTCTGTGTGTTTGCTTTTTTCAGTCCTCCAAATCTGGTTTAACCAATTCCCTATATTAAATTATTTTGTGAAATACCTTAGCATGTTTTTGGTTTTCCCAACTATACCCTGACATAGAAGTAAAAATGAGAGGATGTGTGGAGAAATAGGGCAAGTTGGTGGCCTAAAGGAATTGGAGTGAGGAACACTAAAACATAAAGCTTATAACTATTATTTTAAGTCTTAATGAGAACATGAGGGAAGGAATCTCTCATTTTCTTAAACGCAAAGGTCTTTAGTCTTCCAAGACCTGTCATGTGGTGGAGAGTCTGTAATAGTAGTAGATACCAAGAGGGTAGAACTAAGGAGTCCAAAACAGGACGGCTTGGCAAAGCTGAACTTCCTTTTCCATGACAAAGAACTTCCTGACCGTCAGCAGAATCCTAAGCTGGGAAGGTCAGTGAATTGAAGACTATTGAAGAAGAGATTTAATTTAGTATTCTCAAAATCCAAGATTCAATGCTTCTAGCAACAGCTGGCAATCAATAGAAAGGTAGAGGAGGACTGTGCATTGGAACATCCTTATGCTAGGTTTAATATTACACTCCAGAAGCAACAGAGACCAATCCCATTCCCTGTGAGATCAAATCGATGACCCAAAAATTGATCTCAAAAATGCCTGGAAAAATGCAAATGATAATTGACTAACATTGTTGCCTCCTATCTGATACGCCAAAAGCAATATGAGAAGTAAGTAATTTTAAGAAATCATGCAGGGTTGAGACACCAGTTGTTTCTATAGTAGAGTGTCATCAGGGGGGCAAACTAGCCAGTGTGTGATATCAAAGACTCTGGAAACTGGAAGCTCAACTCTTAAAAAAAAAAAAAATTATTTTAATATTCTGGTGTTAACACTGTTCTGAGATTTTCTTGCTCAGTATTGCATTTATGTAAACTTCCAGTCAGGAATATCCAAAGATAGCTGAGGGAGGCTAACTCTCTAATCAAGTTTAAAATAGAACAGAAGGGGCACCTGGGTGGCTCAGGTGTTAAGCGTCTGCCTTCGGCTCAGGTCATGATCTCAGGGTCCTGGGATCGAGTCCCGCATCGGGCTTCCTGCTCAGCGGGGAGCCTGCTTCTCCCACTCCTACTCCCCCTGCTTGCGTTCCCTCTCTCTCTCTCTCTCTCTCTCTCTCTCTGTCAAATAGATAAATAAAATCTTTTAAAACAAAATAAAGCTGAAATAGAACAGAAAAGTGAAAATGAAAACACAGAGACCTTCTTCTGGTCAGCAGGTGTTCCTGGATGCTGCCCCTCTTCTTTTTAAAATTTTTATTTAAATTCAACTTAGTTGGGGCGCCTGGGTGGCTCAGTGGGTTAAAGCCTCTGCCTTCGGTTCAGGTCATGATCCCAGGGCCCCGGGATCGAGCCCCGCATCGGGCTCTCTGCTCAGCAAGGAGCCTGCTTCCTCCTCTCTCCCTGCCTGCCTCTCTGCCTACTTGTAATCTCTGTCGTCAATTAAATGAATAAAATCTTTAAAAAAAAAAAAAAAGAAAATGCCGGGAGAACATTAAAAAAAAAAATTCAACTTAGTTAACATAAAGTGTAGTACAGGAATAGAATTTAGCAATTCATCAGTTGCATAGAACACCTAGTGCCCATCACAAGTGCCCTCCTTTATGCCTATCAACCAGTTACCCCTCATCCCAACCTCCTCCCTCCAGCAACCTTCAGTTTGTTTTCTAGAGTTAAGTGTCTCTTATGGTTTGCTTCCCTCTCTGTTTCCATCTTATTTTTCCTTCCCTTTGCCTATGTTCATCTGTTTTGTTTCTTAAATTCCACATATGAGTGAAATGAGTATTTGTCTTTCTCTGACTGACTTTGTTTCACTCAACGTTATACCCTTTAGCTCCATCCACATCATTGCAAATGGCAAGATTTCATTCTTTTTGATGGCTGAGTAATATTCCGCGCATGCACGTGCGTGTGCGTGTGTGTGTGTGTGTGTGTATCACACTTTCCACTAATTTCCATAGTCTTCTCCTCAAATCCATGCACTTACTCCAGTGTTCTGAATATAAACTTTTTAAGTTCTGTGATACAAGTTTGGTTGGCCTTTTCCTCTTAGCTCAGAAGTCCCTCATAGTATTCAAGCAATGAGAAATTCCCAAATAACAGTGGCCCTTCGAGGCAAAGATAATTAGTTATAAAAGCCCCAATACCATGTATGTTCAATGTTTTCAAAGGCTATCTGAATGTCATGTGTTGGCTCCTCAGGAAGTTTCTGAATGTAAGTAATTAACACAGATATAGGGGAAGGAAAAAGTCACACGTCTTGCCTTCTTTTCATTCCATCTTTCTGTCATCAACCCCTTACCTCCCTAAGTGCTGTAATTCCCTAAAAGCAGTTTAGAATTTATGCCCATCATGGGACTTTCATTTGTTTTTGGGAAACATTTCTGCCCCCTGAAAATCTGGTGGGAAATTTCAGTTTTCACCAAAAAGTTTAAATCAGAAATCAATGGGGGGAAAAGTGCAATGCAAAACAGCTAAAGTTGAGCTCAAACCCCAGAGCCTAAGGATAAAGCTCTGTGCAATTTTAACCATACCCTTCACCCAATAAATATTTACAAATACAGATATGACAAGACCCAACCAAAGAACTAGCATTATAATGTCATTTCTGGACAGCTGTTTCTTAACATACTGTATGGTATAAAGAAGTCTCACTGCTTGTTTGCATCCTTTGGTAAATGGATTCTTCCACATCTCTATAATACATTTATATATGATAGCTCTTTGAAATTTTGTTTTGGTATGGTTCACTTTGTTTATTAACACAGTGGGCTTCAATTTTGAGTTTCCCTTAAAACTTGCATAGAGAATGCCAAATGCTGGTTTGGGAGACCTGCAGTCAAGAAGTCAGGTCTGCGTACCAAAAGCAGAACATAGCTAAATGCAAAATGAGGGAATTTAATCAGCACCTCCACAGATTTGTTAAGAATGTGGGTGGTTAATGGGGCACCTGGCTAGTTAAGCATCCAACTCTTGATTTTGGTGCTTAGGTCATGATCTCTGGGTTGTGAGATCAAGCCTTGTGTCAGGCTCTGCTTTGGGCATGGAGCCTGCTTGATATTCTCTCTCTCACTCTCCCTCTGCCCCTCGCCACCTCCCTACTTTACCCCCAACCCCATTCATGTGCTCTAAAAGAAAAAAAAATTGGGGTTGCTAGTTCCACCTCTTCATTTAAGCAAAAATGGAATCTTATATGAGTAGCCTGTGAATTCAGAGCCA
This sequence comes from Martes martes, assembly GCF_963455335.1. Lineage (NCBI taxonomy): Eukaryota > Metazoa > Chordata > Mammalia > Carnivora > Mustelidae > Martes > Martes martes. Next base: position 39,790,512 of record NC_137899.1, read on the forward strand.
ACCTGCAACTGACCTGGAGGGCAGTTGTTGCTTTCCCTAAAGTTCTCACCAACACATTAGGCCACCATGGCCAGTTTGGAGACCCACATGTCCACTGACCTAGAGCTGATGTCACACAAGGACACAGGCTGAAAGCGATCATTGGAGTTATTAATTTGATAAGAGATATGTTAACCACATATAAAGACAGTGATACAGCATCCTTAGCTTTGATTCTGCAGAGTGAAATTAACTTTTTATCTTCACCTTTGTGAATCTTTCTCATTCTTTAAGACTCAGCTCCAGTTCTACCTCCCCCAAACAAATCTTCTTAATTATACTCAATCAGTGTTCTCTTCATCCCCTGAAGTCTATAACATATAGTACTTGCCTGGGTTAGCAATTATCTTGTCACAGGCATATTGTCACCTCCCCAACCAGGTATTACATTTCTTTATATCCTTTAAAATGCCTAGCATAGTGTTAAAGACATAGTAAAAACTAAAAAATACGTACTGATTAGATAATCAATTGGTTGAAGGTTTTCTCCAAAATCATTTAAAATACTTCCTCCAACCTTCAGTCTATTTTCTTTGCAGGGAGGATCTGGATTTTTTTACTTTACCAGTTTGGCTTTCCAGTTTACTCATGAGTTGTATGCAATTTTGCCTTGGTTTACACATGTAGACCGGCGATGATATTCAAAATATTTAAAATATATTGGGGTACAGACCAATGAGAATGCAGCAGTTTACCGGAGGCCACCTATTGTGTCAGGCATTAACCCTTTGAGGAATTACAGTCAAGGCTCAGGTATGTAAGGGGATGGCCCAGAATGGCCAGAACCCCTGGAAGGTACTAGCACGGCAAGGTCTCTCTCTAGCAACAGAAATGGAAGTATTTTAATAGTTTTCAATAGTTTAACAACTAGTATTGCTAGAATGGTGCAAACTAATAATTACCAGCCTTGGCCTGGCCCTGAAATCTTTGAAAGCAGCAATAGCAAGCAGGGAAAATAAGCAGCCATCAGGCAGGGTCTGTAGAGAATTGAGTCCCCACTCTTAGGTGTAGAGGTTTAAAAAAAATAAAAACAAATAGAAGAATTCCCCATCCTTTTTCCTAGCTTTGTGTAGCCAGAATTTACAGGTACTTTAGAATTAGTTGAAACTATCATAAAATTTGTTTCTAAATTACAGCTTGCAGTAATTTATTTTAGTATTACCTAATGGTACTTAGTTTTGAATATTCGTATTTGTCATTTTCTATGCATTCACTGACTCAAATGTTATTATGAGTAACTGTTATCTATGTGCACTCTACCTTGTTTCAAGAAAAATGCTTAGGAAAATTCAAAAAAGATCCCATGCAATAAGATAAAATATTTGTGGTGTATGTGGGATGAACTAGATAAAAGTAAGAGAAGAAAAGATAGAATTAGGAGTGATGCTTGTATTCAGAGTACTTGCTATAAAGTCTGATATATTTGCAAAAAGCGAGCTATGAATTTGGGCTCTAATCTTTCTAGCAGATAAAATGCAGAGGGAAACATCAGTTATAAAATATACAGAATCCATTGAGATAAAAACAAACCAATTGCTCAGAGAAACACACTGATTCATTCTCCTGAGACTGCTATCAATAATAAAGGTGTTTGCTTAAAATGGAATTCTTTTACACAACTGCTGTCTTTAATCAAAAGCTTGGTGTAAAAAGCTAATAAACAAAAACCTTGACTTTTGCAGGTTTCCCACTTACACTGAACTTAGTTTATTTAAACCTCTCTTCTCCCAACTAAGTTCTGAAGATGATCCAAACCCTTATTAGTAAATAAGCCAGTCTTACAATTTTGAATATTGGACTAAGTAGTCTAATCCTATTAGAAGTGTTTATTCCCTCTTAACTGTCAAAACCTGAATGAAATAGATGTAGATTTTATAACAGGTATTTGGCCCTTAGATCTCCTAAAAGAAAACAATAGTCAAGCATCAAGGACAAGCTCAGACCTTGTAAATATGCCACAGCATTGCCAACTTCAAGCCTGGAATCCCATTTTGAGCAATTACTAGTCGTCCTGTTTAATTTGAAATTCAGTTTATGTGGCTCTTAATTCTAAGCAACTCTGCTATGAGGGAGAACTTTTTCTAGTATACATTTGGGATGTGTCCCTTTGTGTTTCTGAAGAAGAGATGTGTTTTAGAACTTTTTTGTGATAGGTTGGTGTAATTGGCTTCAGTGATTCAGAAACAGCATTCATTTCTGAGGCATTTATGAAAAATACATATTAATAAGCAAAGAGTCTCCCTCTTTCTCCCTTTCCCCCCCCAACCCCATTTCCCAAGAGGCTTCTTGGAGGAAACTGGAAGGTGTGATTTCTTTCAGTCATTCCATCATGCTCTCTTTTCTCATCCGATATGCTAAATCAGATAACTGCAAGGAGCAAAGATAAGGGCAGGGATGGAAAAGACATGGGCTTTACGTGTCACTGTGATCACAGCCTCCCTGAAGGCTCAGTACCCAGAAACCCAAAGTCCAGTGGCTGGTACTGCCATGCCTGGAAGGCATGCAATTAATGTGATGCGGTGGTGGTGAGTGAGAGAACAGAATGTGTGTCGTTTTGATCATTTTGCTATCGACCTGCCAAATCATCAAACCGTCTGAGGCTTAGTTGATTGTTATGGTTGGTTTGCAGAATACATGATAAGGCTGAACTTACTCTGAAATTCAGACTGAACTTTTTCTAAAATTCAGAATGTATAATTAGTATTACCTTGCTTACTTTAATTGTTCTGAAACTATAGAGGACTTAAGGAGCTATACAAAATTATTTAGTTTAATGAACTCAGTTTTCAACTTATCTAAGTCACTAATCTTATTTCCTTTAATAAGGGCATGAACAGAACTCCCCTGGCTCATTAATTCTGAAATCAGAAGTCGATTCCAAAGGGAATAATACTTAATATACTTAAAATGTTGAACATTTTTACAGCCCTTTCTCATACAAAGTCTTATTTAAACCTATCTTATGAGAAAGGTGTTGGTTTTTGTTTTTTGTTTTTTTGGTTTTTTGGTTTTTTTTTAGCTTTGAGAGTTTTGCCCTTAGCACAGGTACCCTCAGTGGGCATATAATAGAGCCTTAACAAGTACTCACTGGCAGAAAAGGAAGGAAGGGAAGAAGGAAGGAGAGATGGGAGGGAGAGAAAGGTTCATTTTACATGTGAGAAAATTCAGAGGAGTTAGTGATTTGTCAAAGCATATTGGGCTGGTGGGAATAACCTGAAGTCTTTAAATCCACTGTTCTTTATTGCTCAAAATGGCTTTTGTTCGGCCTTGTATATAAAATAAAATTTTACACTTTCTAGAAAATCACAAACCATTATTTGTGATCTCCAAATTGTTGTTCACTGATAACACTTGATTTCATTTCTTCACCAGTCTCTTATTCTGATAATTTTTATTATTATTCTACTCACTGTAATGAAATATTAACTCTAGCTGCAAACATATCCCAAAATTAGACCAACATTTTTGAGTGTTACTAGCAGCTTTAAGGCATGACTTCGGTATTTAACTTTTTATGCTAATTCTTAATTTGTTTCCAAGGCTTTGAGCAGAAATTTCTCATTTGCAACTCAAATCAAAGGGGCATGATTCCTTACTTTTTTATTGTTGCCAGTTTCTCCATGTCACTCATTTTAGCTCCTAAGCAAATAACTGAATTTTTCATTCAAATATCTCAGAAATATCATAGTGAAAATAAGAATACTTAAAGGTGCAAGACATATACATGGAAGATAATGTAGTTTCCTCAGGCTTAACAGTGAATAATAAATTATATGCTGAGACTATTCATTTCATACTGTTGTTGATTGTGCAACCCCACTGGTATAGATTGAACTGTATTCCCTCAAAATTCATATGTCCAAACCCTAACCCCGAGTGTGATGACATTTGGAAGCGGGACCTTTGAGAGGCAGTTAGGGTTAGGTAAAGTCATGAAGGTAGGACCTTCATTATGGAATTAGTGGCTTTATAAGAAGAGGAGAGAAAGATACCTCTCTCTCTATCATGTAAAGAGGGACACAGCAAGTAGGCTGCCACCTGCAAGCCAGGAATAGAACTCTATTGGAACCAGGATCAAACCAGCCTGAACATTGATCTTGGACTTTCCAGCCTCCAGAACCATGAGAAAATAAATGTCTGTGGTTTGTGCCTCCCAGTCTTATGGTGTTTTATTATAGCAGCCATGTGCCAAAAATTTTAATTTAAAATCTAAATTATATTTAGTCCATAATTAATGAGATGATTAAGACTGTGTTTTAGGCCTTTAAATATTTAGCAAATGTTTCCTGGTCATCGTCATTCTTAATCTTTACCAGTGTCACAGGTAACATGTCAGGAGGCTCACCTCCTTTTCGTAAACTAGCTTGATGCAGACCGGGCTATTAAAATACCATGATCGTTTGCCAAATTAGCCACTGAGCCAACCACAGCGGCCAGACTTTAACTTGGGGGTCAAAGCTTGTTTCTTCAGACTCACTCAAACTCAACCTTTATGAGTCATAGATTTCTGAAAAGGGCATTCACGACTAAGGAAAGTGATACAAATTAAATTGCCCCTGCCTCCTTGACCTTGGTCATTTTTCTATAAATGACCTATAAACCTATATGAATGACCTATAAATGACCTATAAACTATAGGTCCTAAATGACCTATAAACTATAAATAATATAGTATTATATTTTTACCTATCAAATTCTCTCTCCTGGGCCCTGGACCATGTCTTATGTGTTGTTGTTTTTCTTCTTAGCACCTGGCACGGAAACTGGCACAAAATGAACCTTTGCAATTGTTTGGTGAGTAAATAAAGGACTGAATGAAAAGACTGACTAACATATAAATGCAACACAAGAAAGCCACTAAGAGTATGGGCTTTGCAATCAGGCAACATAGATTCAGATCCCAGTTACGTCATATCCTAGTGAGTGACCACACTTCACTACATTTCTTTTCCTCATCTGTAAGATGGGGCTGGTAACAGTGCCTCCCTGAAGTGAGGAAACAACAAGGTAATGCACATGAGACTTAGCATAGTATCAGCATCAAAGATGTTACGTGCACGAGTTGCCCCACCTCTAACTATCTATGTTGCCTCAACATAGTTTCTTATCCCTCTTTACCTTAATCCATGGTGGAAAAAAGGCAGGTCATGAGGTTTACCTTAGAGGAGTAAAAAAATTCAATCAGAGAAGATAGTGAGTTTGAAAATATAATACAAATGCTAGGAACAAATGTTATTATTTTACTGTCCAAAAAAAGGAATCTCTTGGGAAAACAGTAGGAACAAAGTGTAATGGGCATCAAACTGAAGTTTGAGAACCAAGTTCTAATCTTGGTTCCACCATCCTAACGCTAGACAAGGAGCATAAATATCCTGGGCCTCTGTCATCTTGTCTAGAAAATAAGATGGTAGTCTAGATCATTTTTCAAATTAATTCTGTGTCTAAAATTGTATAAGCTTAAATCACTGTTATTTATACAATCTGAATTTTAATCTCTTGCTTGAGAATATGGCTATAAAACATTACCGTATCTCTCTAAGGGAGATGAGTAGTCAACAGGTGTTTTAGAAATGGGTAAACTGAAATGCTGTGTGACCAGTCCCTAGTCCAGCAAAAGTCAGTGGTGGAGGACACAGATGCAGACCAAGAGATGCCGATGCCCTGTTCAGAAATATACTTTTCTACTGAGTTTCAACTGATTCTATATTTAAAATTCTCCTGGTTAGGGGCGCCTGGGTGGCTCAGTGGGTTAAAGCCTCTGCCTTCGGCTCAGGTCATGATCCCAGTGTCCTGGGATCGAGCCCCGCATCGGGCTCTCTGCTCAGCAGGGAGCCTGCTTCCTCCCTTCTCTCTGTCTGCCTACTTGTGATCTGTCTGTCAAATAAATAAATAAAATCTTTAAAAAAAAAAAAAAAAAAAAATTCTCCTGGTTAAATAAGTTATGGTACCTGCAGAGGAATACAATAGACTCACTAAAATGACCTGGTAGAAAAATTTTAATTAGATATAAAGATATTGATGAAGAATTGTCCCAAAATGAACATATTAATATCCATTAGGGACAAAAACACAGGCACGTGAACACACTCACTTCACACTTTAGTAATAATGGCAGTTTCTGGGCATGAAAGGACATGAAAACTCATTCAGATGGGGGATATAGTAAGAAATTGAAAATACATTAAAAGCTCTAAGGGTCAGACTAATGGGTTGAGTTAAGTGTCTCTCTACAGGTGCATAGTTCTCTAATACCTCCGATTCTATACCTTGTTTGGAAGCTATAAACATGGGAGCTATTGCTTGCTCAATAATTTTTTGAGAAAATTAAGGGAGAAAATATATACTAAAGCCTCCAGCCCAGTGCCTGTCCATACTAAGTGTTGAAGAAAAGCTAATTCCCTTGGATTCTCTGTGTGAGGCTCTACTTAGAAAAGGCAAAAGAAAAAGAAAAAAAATCCTTCATTCTTGTTCCGTAATTTAATCTCTTTTCTCAAAATGGCCTCCTGAAAAAGGCTTCTAAATAAATGCACTTCCCTCTTGATTGTAGAGGCTGGGAACAGTAGTTTATTACTCCATGTCTATCTAATTCTGTTTTGGTTTAATGCTACATGTTTGTTATCTGGACACATTTTGGGAGAAAGATTGTATGAGATGTGAAAGCAAAGCACTACTTTTTAGCTGTGCCTACCATAGGGTTGCATAATATATTGATTTTATAACTCACTTATTCATCTATATCTCTTGAAGTCATTAAGCATTTTTCTGAGTCCACTGATAATCTACTTCTTAACGCTAAACTTTATTTCTGACACACACAACCCCGCCCACACACACACTTATTCCTCAGTCCTTCTATACTTTTTCTTTTTCTTCTTTTTTTTCTTTTTTTTCAATTGATCTCTTATTAACAAAAAATGAAGGAGATGTTTCAGGCATAGAGTAAGTTTTAGAGGTAAGCAAACTGAAATGGACTGAGTGGGTTACAATATACCATTGTTCATAAAAATATGAGAAGACTTTTGTTAATTTCATTGTCTTAGTTACTTTATTTATCTAGGATATTGGGTTCCTGTTTCTTTCCCAGGAAACTACTATTCCTTCTGCCAAGGTACAGTCAATCAGTTCTTTCAAACTCATGACCACACCATCCATTTCATTTTTCAACATCCACTACATCCGCTTAGGTGGGTGTCATAAGAGGAGGTCTGTAACAGCTACAGCAGGTGCAACTGCAATCTGTGTGTTCCCTAAAATATTAACATTTGAATTTCTTTAACATCCAGTCCTCTTCAAAGCTACGTATCAGACCACAGCCAACAAATCAGGGAGCAGGAGCAGGATTTGAGAGATTTGTTTACTACTATGAAAACTTGCCAGCTGCCTATAGTACCTATAGGTCTAGGATATTATGCTAAGCCTTACTCTCATTAAAGAAATACAAATTAAAATAATTATAAGGCAGTAGTTCTGAAGCTTTAGAGTGCTTAAGAATTGCCTTGAAAGTTTGTTCAGCATGGGGATTTCCAGATCCCATCTCAAGAAACACTTTGAGAAGATCTGCAAGAAAGCTAGATTTCTGAAATTTTTAACAAGCATCCCTAGTGATTCTCATTCAGAAGCTTCATCTCCCAAGCTTTGAGAAAAATTCCTTGGTAGTCCAAAAACATGCCTGATGAGTTAAAAAAAAATAAAATATTATAAAATCCACAGCTGATGGGACTGTGAACAGGAACATTACTAATTGCACAATGAATTTATGATAAATTAGACAACGTGCACAGCAAAAACTGTCAAAACAACCAGAGTCTGTTGCCTGGTATTTCTTTGGGGGGAATTGTAACCCAAGGAAATATTCTAGAGTATTTACTTTAATGTTAATATTTAAAGACAGTGAAGTTCTATTTATAAAATAAAAATACTAAACAACAAAAATTATTAATAATAAGGCAGTTTATATATTAATATATGTTTATTTAGCACTACTGTGAGAGATAAAGTACTAAGCCCTATATGAATATTACCATTTAATCCTCATTTTAAGAAAACCTTATTATGACTGAGCAAATAAGATTTATTAACCTGAACATATACTATATAGATATTTTAATCTCATATGTGTGGGTCATAATGATTCATAGAGATATAAAAACTAACATAAGGTGAAAATGGCAAAACACAATAACCTAATTATAATTTTAAATAGAGATGTAGAGATTATCAAAGATTATCGAAGGAATTAGTGATATAAAAGAATAGCAACATGTGAATATTAGATGTTTAATTAAATTAGTCACTTGACAATTTTTTAAGAACACATAATTCTGTGTATTCACAAACTAAAACAAGGAATGAAATCATTTCAGTGTGTCAACAATAAGAATATTAGAGGATGGAAATTATAAAACAACCAATATATTCAAATGAATGGTAGTATTACAGATAAAGAGAAACGACAACAATGAATTTTGTATGGTCTAGATTAAGATCTGAAGTTCTGAGTTAATTCTAAAGGATTTTTTGAAACTGAGAAATATTTTCCAAAAAGTCTGGGTATGTTTTAGAAGTCAAATAAACACTGGATTTCACCACTTTCCCCTAGTGTTTTTCATCAGCTTTGGCTAGCAAATGCTGGTCAAGTTTCTCTTGCCATCAGCAAGACCACCTGGACTCCATCTCATAGATTCCCTTCTTTCAGCAATGAATCATGATTTCAGTTGTTCCCATACATACTGTCAAATAAAAGCCACAGGACAGCTGTAAAGATAACCTCTATAATGGCTCAGATCCAGAATTACATTTTATGTGAGATCAATCTCTCACTGAGATTTTTTTTTAAAGTCCCTTTGAATTGGCACATGGCCAGAAAGGGGCCGATATTCTTGATAGTTGTAGACTCAAAAAAAAAAAAGTATATATACACATATATATATAAATACATACCAATCAAATATAAATCTCTATATATAAATCTAATTTTATGCACACACAAACATACATATGGATTCGCACTAATACCAAAGTCCATAGGAAAAGTTATTTTAAGTTAATTGACATTTAGTCACTTGGAGGAAAACTGGCAGATTCATTCCAAAATAATTAATTTTTGCTGAAAACACTCAGAGGTCTGTTTTCCCAAAGCAGTCCTATGAGCCATGTGCTTCACTGGTAAGGGCATACTTCATTGGGCACCATCATTGCTTTCCCATCTGGCAACAGGTGGCCATTAATATGAAATGTTATACTAACCCTGAAATGAAATCCATGCATAATCAGTGATTCTGGAGAGGACAGACGTGTTTGAAAGTCTGAAAACTGTTCATTTCTTTAAACAAGCAAGCCTTCATTCCAAACTCTTCAAAAAGAGAGAATGAGCCACGGGTATCAGCTATAATGAAGTGGTTTCCAAATTTTTGCATTTGTAGAACTTAAATCACCTGGAAAAGTGATATGTAGAATTGGAATCCTTCTCATTAAAAGCAGAGTAAGCACTGTGATAGCCCATCACAATAATGGTAGCCTTAGTGGATGCTCTCTGGGGCACATCTTATTGGTCACTCTTCTGAAGAAACCTTTTGGGCTCAGCAGGCTTCTAAATGTGGTAGCAAGGGAACTTAGGCAGAGGGCAGCTCACACCCTCAATACTATGAGTGAGAAGCTTTAATGAATAATGGTTTCAGCTCTTACACACATCATCAGTCCATATATCTGGCGCGCTCAGTCAGCCATGATCTGAACTCAAAATGGGTTGGGGCACAAGTCAAAATCAAAGATTATCCTGAAGAATTTATATCTGTGCCTTTGTTGATTCTGGTTTTCACTATGCCTTACTTTTATCAAGGGTTATTATGTAAGATATACACAGAAATTTTAAACTCAGAATAAGAAAACAAACAACGTGATTAAAAAATGGGCCAAAGACTTTAACAGACACCTCATTAGATGAGATATACAGATGGCGAACAAGCGTATGGAAGGATGTTCCACCACTTATGTCATCCAGGAAATGCAAAGTAAAACAACAATTAGCTACTACTATATACCTATTAGAATGGAATACCTATTAGAATCTGGAACACTGACAACACCAAATGCTGATGAGGACTCGGGACCAGAGGAACTCTCGTTCATTGTTGGCAGAAATGCAAAATGGTACAGCCACTTTGGAAGACAGTTTGGCAGTCTCTTAGAAAACTAAACTTACTCTTACAATATCTAACAATCACACTCCTTGGTGTTTATTGAAAGGAGCTGAAAACAAATATCTACACAAAAACTTAAACACAGATTTTTACGGCAGCTTTATTTATAATTTCCAAACTTGAAAACAACCAAGATGTACTTCAGTAGGGAAAGGGATAAACTACGGTACCTCCAGACAATGGAATATTACTTAGCACTAAAAGGAAATAGACTATCACGCTATGAAGAGATGTAGAGGGGCCTTAAATACATAGTACTAAGTGAAAGAGGCCAATCTAAAAAGTTAGGTAATACTATGTGAGCATAACTATATGACATTCTGGAAAAGGCGGAACTATGGAGACAGTAAAAAGATCAGTGGTTGCCAGGGTTTGGAAAGTGGGTTGGGATGAATAGGCGGAGCACAGAGAATTTCAAGGCAGTGAAATACTCTGTATGATACCATAATGATAGATACATGTCAATATACATTTGTCCAAACCTATAGAATGGTGCATAATGTAAACTATGGACTTTGGGTGATTATCATGCATCATTGTAGGTTCATTAATCATAACAAACAGATACCACTCTGGTGGGGGATGTTTATAATGGGGGAGGCTATGCACATGTGGGGGAAATTTGTGATACATGGGAAATCTCTGAACCTTCCCCTCAGTGTTGCTGTGAACCTAAAACTGCTCTAAAAATAGCCTTAGTTAAAAAAAAAAAATCTAAGCAAAGTAGAATCATTGGGCTAAGTATCTATCCTCTCATACTGACTGCTTTAAAATATATCATGCTCATTTAGGTATCTACCCTACCCATGCCTTTCCATGCCATGCTCACACTACTATAGCAGATCACATATATATTTGATTTTTATGTCCAATGAGCACAAATTAATTTTCTTGAGAACAATTTGTGAGAAGTCTTTACCACTCCAGGCTGTTTAGAACTATGAAAAACAAACTCGAATGTTCTTTGAATCTGTAAAACAGTGTATTCAGTGAACCCTATGTGAAAATATTCTGCCTTTAACCTTATAGAATGTCTTGTAGAGAGCCAGGTTTGTTAAAGTTATGTTCTTTGGTTTCAATACGTCCCTTTCATGCAAATGAGCCCGACTACCTAGCCTCTTGTCTCTTCTCACCGGGATGCCTACTGCTTATTTCTAATATATTGTCTCAAGTTTGAGAACTTTACCAAGATCACAAGCTGCTGGACCAACCTTTCTCTTTTCAATTTCCTTCTTTCCCCAACTAAATCCTTAATTGTCAAAAATATTAAAATGGAGATAATCTCTCACTGGAGCATTTGTGAAAATTACAGAGTCCTCAGTGACTTCCGATGTGACTGGGACCAGCTGCTGATAGTAACTCAGATAACAACGTGTTTCAAACAGCTAATCTAGTGAGGCTTTCTAAAAATATTAATAATAAAATCCAAGTGATTTAATTTCTCTAGATGAGTATAACGCAAGCTCACTGACTCCGTGCGTCATTGGGCTCTGGTTGCTAGGAAATCCATGAATAGAACTTAATATGCATTCAGCAACAGGCTGAAGACGCAATTTATCTCCATGGATGCTCCCTCAATTGCCTTTGAAATGACATTAAGATAACTTTGAAGCATTTGAGACAAGCCAGAGTCAGTGAACACAAAGGAAACAGACCATTTTTGGGCAACCATCTGGACTTCCTGCATAGCTCTTTGAAGTTCACACTCCCTGGGCTGTGCATATCTTAATGTATATTCTATCTAGGTAGGGATTATGGAGCTATGGCCATACTGTGAGTAGCAAATGAGGGACGAAGAATGATGCAGAAATGTGGGCTTTGGAGACAGATGCATCTAAAATCAAATTTCACTTCAGAATCTCACTAGTTTGGGTACATAAACTTTTCTGAGCTTTGGTTCCTTCTTTTATAAAATGAGAGTTACAGTACTCACCTTACAGAATGATTGTAAGCATTAGATATGTGTATCTAAACTCCCTGATATACTATACCAACACAGTTAATGACATAACAGAACTAGCAATGGAGGGAAGTAGCAATGGTAGGTTTAGTAGAATTGCAGCAGCACAAGTACAAGAGTAGTTATTGCTATCAGTGTACTACCACCACTATGATAACTACTACTACCACTACTACTACTGGGAATAATTTAAAGCTCTGCATAATCACTGTGACCTAAAAACAAGCTAAAGGGGAAGAATAGTTCATAAATAGCTACAGATCAGGGTGGGTGCCTGGGTGGCTCAGTCAGTTAAGTGTCTGACTCTTGGTTTCAGCTCAGGTCATGATCTTGGGGTCCTGGGATCAAGTCCCACATCAGGATCCCCACTCAGTATGGCATCTTTTTGTCTCCTTCTCCTTCTGTGCTTCCCCAACTTACCCTCACCTGTGTGCATTCATGCACACATGCACACTTTCTTTCAAATGAATAAATCTTTAAAAAAAGAACCCCAAAACAGTCACTTTCACCAAATTTCACTAAATTAAGCATTATTATTAATATTGTCCTGAGGATATAGGGGAAGAAAACTTTCCCCTTCTTCTCTTCTAGGTTCTTTGGCTTGACCTAATAATTAAATTTTTATAAAACAGGTTAATGAGAGAAAAGCCAATTTAATTACATATGGACTTGAGCTCCACAAAGACCTGAGAGGCTTCCCAATAGTCAGGCAATTGAGATTTATATGGCATCTTGAGCTAAGCAGAAGGGGGTAGAAAGTCTGGGACTTCAAATAAGAGGAAGACAATTCACAGGAAGATGGGAAGAGTAAATGTTTGGTTAACAAATGTTTGCTGTGCCAAGTGAGAAGACTTTCTCATGTTAAAAAAAAAATCTCTGGTCGTAGCTCTCTTCCTGATACAGGCTCTTTAATCTAAATTCTTCTAGGCAGTTAATGGGGAGATTAAAAAAAACTCTTCTTGAGTATGTTGGGCCTCAATCATCTTCAGCTCCAAACAATCCACATGGCAAAGTGGCACATTCTGGGGTAAACTACCCTGAACCCCATCACTTAACAAAGGATGTGGATAATGGTGCCATCCACTGATAGGGCAATTTGTTGGTGATAAAATTTTGATTTTTGTTTTGCTTGTATTATGAAGCCCACGTCCCCTAATTCACATTATGAAGAGGTCCTTGTTTTTCTATCAGAGTAGTACTCATGACAGCGATAACAAAGACTTAAAAAGTGTATACTCCTTCCATCTGCACTAGGAGGTGTCTTTCTCTTCCTTCACCAACTGGTCCAGAAAACATTGTAAAGCACTTGCACTTAACTGTTAATCTATTTGAAAGGACTCTACAGGGTTCAATCAGAATAACCTTCAGGTTGCCTGGATGGCACAGTTGGTTAAGCATCCGACTCTTGGTTTTGGCTCAGGTCATGATCTTGGGGATGTAGGATCAAGCCCTGCATCAGACTCTGCACTCAGTGCAGAGTCCACTTGGGATTCTTTCTCTCTCCCAGTCATGTTCTTTCTCTCTCTCTAAAATAAATAAGAACATCTTAAAAAAAAAAAAAAAACCCTTTCATATAAACCATGACATCTACATAGCCAGCCAATAGGAAAAGAAGTTAAACAATCCTTATGATTTAGAAGAGTAAACTTCCCCAATATTTTCCCAGTGTGACTTGAAACTCCATGCACCCATTTCTCTGCTCAGTCCTGGGGAAGTTCTAGTTCTCTTTTCTTTCTAGAATTTGAACCAACATAAGCTTCTGAAACCCCTAAATAAAGACTCATTTCATTTTAATCATGAAAACACTTTTTTTCTTTAAAGACCCTAGGAGATGATACTGCATCAAAATTGTCTGTACATAATTGGAAGGATTTTTCCCCAATTCTTCTGCTTCTCTGCCTAGAAATTCCCTCTTACAGCTGTACTCAGCAAAGTAACGATTTAAAATGTCTTGGACAAGCAGTGTTCCACATAGGAGAAATATTGCTTAATGAAAGATAGCTTGCCTCCCTTCTTTCCTTATGGCACTGTTCTACTCACATTGAGTGCTGTGTCCTGTCCCCCAACTCTCAGCACATACCTGGAGCACACAGGATCCATCCACCCAGTGTCTTGCTGGCCATACCCTTCTTGGCAGTGCCCTGTCAAAGACTCCTGCCCCCATCTCCTATCCTGTGACACTTTGGGGCCAGGCTAGATAATTTAATAAAGTATTTCATACTAAGGTGTTAAAGATTGATACTTATTTCATTGATTCAAAAATAGTTATTGTCTGGAGGCTGAGGGTATAGAGGAAGGAGCGTTGGATCAAATTAAAGATAATTCTAGCCTCCTCTTCCTGATGACTTGGAGAGATGAGCTGTGGCAAGGAATACAGACTTTTTACACACCGAGGAAAGCCAAAGAATTCTAGGCATTTAAAGTGTAAGTAAAGTAGAATGCATGTTAAATGTATACAACACAGTTGAAGTTTCATTTTACAGTCACGGGAATTGCTGAAGGTTTGGAAGAGAAGAGTTTTGTAACCAGAGTTGTAATCTAGTAAAGGTATCCAGAAGTGGAGTACAAAATCAGTTGTACTTAGGAGCATGGAAGTAGGAGGATGAGTTAGCTTTGCCTCTGCTCTCTCCATCTGGCTCAAAGATAGCATGGAGGTCTGAGCAGATTGGTGGTTATGCAATACAGGAGAACTAAGAACGACATAGGCATCTCTCTGACTCCCTGTTTTCAGGATGTTTTGGCTACTCCTGCTATCTGTTTCCCCACACACATTTTTGCCTGGTCTGTCCTCAGAAACAGGTCTAAGAACCTCAGAAATACTTGCACACAGGCCCAGGAGAAACACAGAAAGTGCGAAGATACCAGCTCCAACAGAGAAATATTTCCTTACTATTTTCTACTAACAGTGAGCTAATTTGATTATAACAAAAGGACAAGATGGTAAGTGACAGAGCTGAGCAATCACTTCAACCAATGTCCTCAAAGTACAGAAGAGGTAACTGAATGACTGGGATTTTGAAAGTCTTATCCAAAGTCCCACACTGAAAATAAGAATAAGCCCAGCCTCCTGGCTTCTTCTCCAGTGCCATTTTCAGGCTCCACCAAGAGCTTCCTGCCAGGAAGTTGCACTTTTCCAGTGACAAAGTATCCAAGTTCACTTTAGGATAGAGATTTTCACCTGGGGATAGGGAAAGGAGGAACTAGAGGGTATCAAAAGGCAGTCCATCAGTGTCTCAGCTACTACCCAGATTTACTGAATCATGAAGTTCCTGCAATTCCTGGATATCCTACACTAAAATCATGTAGTCATTTCAGTATCGAAAACCATCAAACTTTATGTTGCATCTGTCAAAACTTTCTCTGTGTGGATATCTGTTGTTAGGGATGATTGAGGTCACAGGCAAGCTGTGTTTGTGCTCAGCCTTATGAAGTAGGAGCCTGTTTTCCAAACACACATTCAGGTTGGTTTCTAATTCCACCACTGAAAATGAGGATTTTTGAAAAATAACCCTTCTCTTTTTAGTAGTTAGGGAGTTTTGTTTGACCATTAGTTTTATTTTCCACCCTCTGCAGAGAGGAGCATGAAGCGTATAAAGAAGCAGGGAAGGTATCAGGGGAGATCTGACTTAACTCAAACACGGTTTGCTAGTTCAAGGGTGGCAACTTCTGTTTAAATGCTTTGGAAGTACTCACCCACATTGATCCAAGAAATACAAAAATCACAAGTGACATCTAGACAGCTGGTTTTTAAAAAGTGGTTTGGCTTGAAAACTTTCAATTTGACAAGGAAATTATAGAGCAGTAGAGTAAAATAGCTGGGAGAAAGGAGTGGGTTTGGTCGGGGTCTGGCCTTCCCTGGCAGAGTGGCTGTCTGGCAGGCATGTAGCCTTGCCAAGCTGTAGTTCCCCATCTGAGAAATAAGAAAACTAAACCTGCCTTCACAGCCTTCTGAGATCATTGGTGTATGTTATAGACAAGAACATTGAACTCTCAGAAATTTCCAAGAACTGTCAAGTTCACAAAGCTGGTAAGAAAAGAGCCAAAATTCAAATTCAGGTCAGCTCACTTCCAGGATGACATTCTGTACTAATGGTTTTCAACCTGTGCTCTGTGGTCATCCGCCAGGTATTGGGGTGGGGATGGAAGTGGCAAATGAGTAGGGATCTAGAACCTTCCACTCTAGCTTCAGCAAGAGTGGCTCTGTACGATCGTTTGTATATATTGACATTTCATACATAACTTTGTTCAAGAAATTATTTTCTGGGCAAAAAACACATTGAAAACCTCTCTTATATTATACTGCCTTTTATACTGCCTTCCAACATATGCCTTTAGTTTCTCAAGCAGTGTTATTCCAATGAAATTTTTAGTGATGTGGGAATATTCTATATCTGCCTTGTTCAGTACAATAGCCAGTAGCCATTTGTGGCTATAGTGCACTTGAAATGGGGGGTGGTGTTAAAAGCAAATGAATTTTTAATTCTATTAAATTTTAATTAATTTAAATTTAAGTAGCCATATGTGGCCAGTGGCTACTATATCAGACAGTACAGTAATCTACAGCAGTAGATGAGGAGGGAAGGCCCTAGGGTTAACCAAAATTGAGCTATGATAATGATAAAACTTTAAGCTCAAACACCCATTTGGCAAAGGTAACAAGAAGCTGAAGAGCTTTCACTTCAAAAAAAAAAAAAAAAAGAAAGAAAGAAAGAAAGAATCAGATAGTGTGTCTTCTATTACTGTTTGTTCTTGTAGTTGTTTCCTAGAGCTGATTAAATGGCTGTTCTCATCATCATAATATGCAGGCAAGAGAGAGCTACAGTTGAGGATATCTGTGTTCCCTGCATAGCTGTTTGCCTGCACTGAAACAGAAGCTCTGCTTGTCTTCATAAGTTATTTTATATTCATCTTGGTATTTACAAACAGGTGATTTTCTAATGTAGCAATTGTTTCCTGTCAATAGGATAACTGAAAGATGAATTGCAATTTACTTCCTCTCACAT
Source organism: Martes martes (assembly GCF_963455335.1). Taxonomy (NCBI): domain Eukaryota; kingdom Metazoa; phylum Chordata; class Mammalia; order Carnivora; family Mustelidae; genus Martes; species Martes martes. The sequence goes on from NC_137899.1 coordinate 39,807,713, forward strand.
GCTTTTGAAGTGGACCACCCTCTTCTCCTGGGCTCTGTTCCTCTCCCACCCCCGCTGGTGAAAGCCCCCACACCTGCCAGTCAACTGTCCCCACCCTGAACTGAAGGGAGAAGGACCTGGGGCAATGGGACAGGCTGGGAGAAGTCCTCACCTCACTGCACAGCTCACAGAAGTGAGAAAGTAGTCAAGTCAAATGTCTGTCTTCAAAGGATTATGTTATAGCTGTCTTCTTTCTCAGCCCCTGAATAAACACAAAATCAGAGTTCATTTTTTCACCTGATTCCAGAGAAACCAGTGCATTCATAGTTCAATTCTCTCCACATAGGTATAGCCTTCCCCACCCCTCCACCCCCATAGCTCAGTGAATCAGGAATCAGGCTACCTGACAACAGAGGCTGGAGCAATCATTTCTCATATTGTCATATGATGAATAGTCTGAACAATGCTTCGTTTAAACAAAAATCTGAGTCTCACAGCTTCAAGATGCCAGTACCTTTCCCCCCCCAAGCAATTCCACAGTGGGTCTGCATTAATTCATTCAGACACACTAGAGTTAGACATTAAAATAAAAATATTCTGAACCAAATTATTCCTCTCCATTGGAATAGAAATGGGTCAATGGATCAAACTTGGAAGATAGAATGTAGAACCGAGACAGAAGACTTGGTAAGGTAAAATTCTTTAAGGATACTGCTTGCCTCCTTTTACCCACCAGAATCTTGACCGCAGTCTTTAGGCAAGGTCAACCGAACTCAGAGTATCTATATTGATTCTCTCATGTAACCAATATTTATAGTTAATGTAAGGATATTCCTTTATGGCGGGCATCCTGACAAGTCATCAGGTTACTACTAAATACTAATACAAATGGACAGGTTGCTCCCACAGACCTGAGGCTTAATAAACAGTTAAGTAAGTAAGATAATTCATGATTTTGTGAACATTAAGAGCTATGAAGGAACAAAATAAAGTGATGTTTAGAGGGAGTACGACTACCTTAAATGGCGTGGTCCAAGAAGGTCTTACTGAGAAGATGATGTTGACAGTGAGACCTGAAGCAGAAGTAAGTTATGGAGTTTGCTTGGTGATGAGGGTCCAAATGGAACAACAGAAAGAAAAGAGCTGAAGCAGAGAAGATACTGCCGTGATGGAGGAAATGGGACTAGTGCGGCCAAGCACAAGGAGGGGTGACCAACCACTGAGGTGAGAAGTAGAAACCAGATTCCTCAGGACTCTGAGGGTCAAAAAAGCAGTGGGATGTATTCCCAAGTGCACCTGTGCTAGGGTTATAAGCAGGAGGGTAATACCAGCAACAAGACTTCATGAAAATGACAGTAGGGCTTTTTGAGAATGACAAAGGCAGAACTCTGTAGGAGATCAGGTTCTCTTCATGAGGCAGGAGGAAACTTGTAGTCTGGGTGTCTAAGGAGAACGTTCTGGACCCAACTGTCTTTGGTTTCTGTGAGTACCACATGTAGGGCTTGTCATGCCAGCCTCCTGCAGGGCCTCATCCTTTGTACTTGTTCATTGTACCGTCCTAAATCTCTGAGCCTCACGAAGTCGACTGCTGTTCCCTCCATCTGGAATGAGCTTCTCCAAGTATCGGCATGCCCCACACTTCCTTGCTTTCTTCAGGTCTCTGCTCAAATTTCACATTATCAGAGGAGTTTTCTCTGCCTGCCCAATCTAAAACAGACCGCTTGTCCTTTCCTTTCCCTCAGTTCCCCTTACTCTGCTTTATGCATCTTTATTTTTCTTCATGGCAATAATCACTGCATGACATGTCATATATTTATCTGTTCATCTGTTTTTTGTCAGTCTCATGCAAATAGAATATAAGCTTCTGGAAGGTAGGGTCTTTGGCTGTGTCATTCATTCATTCATCCTCCATGTCTAAATTAGTGTCTAGCACATCATAGATGACTGATAAATATGTGTAAAGGAAGTGCAGCCATTGTCCCTTGTCCTTTTGTACCTGAGAGCCTGGAATCTTGTATAGGAAAATCTGTCAACATCTGCAGTGGCAGGAGGAAGTGAAACCCACTTGGGAAAGAAGATCACCTCCTGCTCAAACACTAAACTCAAAATAAATACCCCATGCAACCCCTCAATTTTCCCCGCTGAGCAGCTGCTCAGGAGCCTCATTGGATATAAATTTCATGCCATTATCTTCTATGGAAGACATTTCTTCTTGGAGGATAGAAAGATTAATATATGGCTCAGCAAGAAGTGAAAACACCCTACTGTGGGTGCATTAAAAGCCAAAGAGGACGTGTAAGAACCAGACTTTGTCCATTACACCATGATTTTCTCAATGGCAGATACCATAATTGTTCACCAAGGCACCCACAGCACCAAAGAACCTAGTAGCTTGTCATTTTGTGTTGAATAACAAACACTTTAGTTGAAGGGACGTGATTTACGCACGTAGAAAATCAACTGAAGAGCCAGCCCAGCATGATAGGAGTTGAAAGCCAGAGCATCCCCACTTTATCTAGGCCCTCAAAGCAAAATCACACACAAAGAAATGAGTTCTCTGAAGTATAAGGATTGCCTCCTCCAGCAAGCCTTCCCTAAAAATTCCGGCCCAAACAAGATTTGTATTGCCTTCCTACTTGCAGCCACACTTATGTCACTTAGCAGTTTTTGAATGCTTTAATACAAGGATCACTTCTCTTCAACACTAACATCTTTGAGAGTTGGGTCTGCATCAGATATTCTTTTACGTGCCAGCACAGTACCCCAAACCATGTGAGGAAAGTAAGCAGTTAAGAGTATTTTCTAGGTATGTTCTAGTTAATTAACAAGCAATCTTTTTCCATTTCCATTTCTCTAAACCATAAGCAATTTAACCATGTTTTTCCACTCTGATTTGCATATCTACTTACAATGTCATCGTGTTTTACATATATATGTTCATTTTGCTTACACAAAATGAAGCTATTTTTCTGCAATCACCGGAATACTGTTAACATCCAGAGCCTAGAGTTTCCCATCTGGTAGCAAATCCCACAACAAAGAGCCTTTTTGGAAGCTTGGTTAATCCTCTAAAGAGATGTATTTCACAACTCAACTTTTATCTGATGTCAACAGAAACATATTTTTGTAGAATATGGTTCATGTGCAAGTATGCTGAATTCCTAGTTTAAAATACAGAAAGATGGAAAGGGTTGTGGGTAAATTTGAGAAGGGAGAGTAGTCTCATCAGTTAAAGTCTCTGAAATGGCCTTGAGCCATGACCCCCTTGGCCAGGGCTATAAAGAAAAGAGCTTCTAGTCAATTAATGAGGCCATTTTTTTTTCAAGCCCTTTCTCTAGGGAAGACCTCCATGCTGGAAGGTCAGTGAAGGGAGTTCATTTGGAAAAGATCGACAAAAACCAATAGAAGAATAAAAGAAAGAAGAATTCCTTCCTTTTTCCTAGATCACTGTTTCATTCTTACTGTTTTTTCCTCAAGTCTCTAGGCCTCCTCCCTACCTCTCTCAACTGAACTGACTTCACATTTCATTCAGGGGGAGAAAAGTAACAGGCAGTGAGAATCAAATTTCTACAAGCACTGCCACTGCCACCATTTTTTACCAGCATATACCAAGATATCAGCATCTGGGCCCATTGCTCTGACTTCCCTCCCCATTACAAAGGATAAATTGTCCTATCCAAGACCAACCCCTCTCTTAACTGTTGACAGACCCTACTGCTGCGTTGTCCTCTTTCTCACATGTGTTTTCAGGGTTTCTGTCTCTCGTAGGTCAGTGCATCATCATAAAAATGAAGTTAGGATCCCCTACTCTTTTTTTATTAGTTATTTTTATCAATATATGATATATTATTTGCCCCGGGGGTACAGGTCTGTGAATCGTCAGGCTTACACATTACACAGCACTCACCATAGCACATACCTTCCCCAATGTCTGTCATCTCCTACTCTTACTTCTTCTAGCCACTTCATGAGTTCTCTGCTTCCCTATACCCTACAACACTAGAAATAATTGTTTATATTTGCTCCCTCCAATTCTTCTCCTCTCTTTCAACTCACTCCTGTCAGGCTTTTAACCCCATAAATTCACCAACAGTGGAATCTCCAAAGGCAAATTCTAAGTCAGCAGCATTGACACAGTTGGGCACTGACTTCCTTCCTGAAACAGCTTCTTCACTTAGCTCTGTCTTTTGGGTTTCCTTCCCTCTGACTGGCTGCTTCTCCAGTCTCATGCACTAGGCTTTTCTCTTCAACATTCAAGTGTTCCTAGGAGTCAGTTCTCAAACCTCTTTCCTTTTCTGTTCTCACTCTATCTAATGAATTTAAGGCAGGTTCTAGACATTGGCAGTTCCCAAATATGTACATTTTCTCCTGTATATTAGACCTATATATATCCATTTACCTACATCATGCCCCCATGTATATATATCCAAATTCTTGATTTCACTCTCAAATTTGCTCATATCACTGTCTTTGTCCAGTAAATGGAAAATCTATTATTCAAGCTACTCAGGCCAAAAGGTAAGAGTATAAGCTTCTTGGGGGCAGGGTTCACAACATTTACCTTCATCTCCTATGTGCAGTGATCCCATGTGGTAATCAAATAGCCATTTTCCCACCATCCTGGCATTCCTTTTAGGTGGGGTTCCACCGTAGAGGACTTAATCAAAGGTAGTATAAGCACCATGCCAAAGATTGGAGGTGAGAGAAAACTTCATTATCACTAGGTATTCTCTGTAATCAGGCTGGCTTTCAAGAAAGAAAAGAAAATTCATTGTCTCCCCCCTGCACTGCATGCCTCAATTCTGCCCTGATCCTCAATTCTTGCTTGTCCTATTAGTTTTATATTAAGCTCTATTATGGATTAAAGAGATTTGGAGGTAGAAGCTAGTTGGAAAACTCAACATCATTCATAGAACTATTAGTATTGAGAAGAATATGTTGCGTTTCAAACTACAAATTTATAAGTAAACTTTAGTACTTCATCCATTAACATAGGAAATAGGATTTCTTGTTCTGTTCTTTGTGATTTGTATTTCCACTTCTCTGTCAATTATTCATTATTATGCAGCTTCTAAGAGGGCATGAAGTTAACAATAAAAATTATATTAATAATAGAGTGAGTTATTAAAATTTAGTTTAATAGCCACTATATTTGTGATGATAATTATAGTTATGACTAACTATGATTATAGCAGTCATTGTAATCATAATAACCTCAAGGATAGTTTAATGCTAATTACTCCATCATAAAGAAATGAGAATATAGAACTGTAAGTGAATATACTTATGATTGTAATGCAAAAGAATACGTGTGGATATTAATTACTAGATATTAGCCTTCTCCATGAAACTGGAGCAAAGAAACATTTTGGTGAATCCAGACTTGGTTCAGATCTGCTGTAGGTCTCCTGAGGGGGAAAAAACATTCATTCTTAAAACTAAATGTCTTACATTGAAACTGATTTGAGATTTAGGGAATGTCCTGAAAAGATCTTGGGACCTTCTTTAATTCTGAGTGGGCTAGAGAAAGAAAATATCATAGATCATAATCCTTGAAGCCCACTAATGGAAGAAACTGCCCCTCCATCAAGATCACATTAAAATACCTACAAATGGAAATTCCTGGGGGGCATTTTTATTGAAAAGACTCCTAAAGCACTCTCGTCTTTTCATGTCCATTCCTACAAGCTCTAGGGGACGTGTCAGTCTTACGAGAACAATGAAGTGTATGTGCCTAATAATTATGAAGATGGATGGGTGAGATTTTGCAATTCATAAATCTTATAAAAATCAGTATACTTGCCCAGTGATTATTTGTCTTGAACTCTATCTCACCTTACTTTTCCTTCTATCCCAGAAAGATGTCATTTTGTAAAAATTCCATGAATAACATAAGAAAGCTGGTAACTTGGAGTGAATTAGTTCACCGTTAGGCATCCAAGGTAGAAGAGGACAAACTGAGCCAACATGATCTTTATTAGATAGAAGAAAATGTCAAGCACCACGTTTTTAAAAGAAACACAAGATATATTCATTTTCACACATATTTGCTGCAGATGGAAATTTCATTTCATGATGGCTGGTTGTGGACCCTGGCCAAGGGCTTATAAATACCGAGAAGACTTTATTGTATAAGATGGCCTCACTAAAAAAGCAGCCACATAGAGACCCCAAGAACACCACCAGAGCTGGTTTATAATGAAATATTTGACAGTAATGATGATGTCAAGTTTCTCCATTTGAACCAACACACATTTTTATGGAATCATAATAAAAACTTTGCATAATAAGAATTTTCAAGGCAATTAAGAATAAGAGTAATTCTTAACAGTTAGGAAAGCCCTATTGGAGAAGGGAAAGAAGGAAGAGAAGATTTGTTGCCGATCTTCAATGGTGTGAAGTTAAATAAGTTTCAGTTACATCATGAGTGATGAGCATAAGAAATCTTGTATTGATTCTCAATCTGTAGTGAATATGCCAGCCAAGAATTTTCCAAAGCTTTGTTGGCTCTCCACACTCAGGCCTCTCAAGCGTCAGAGGCCCTCTCACCAGTAGAGGATGCTGTTCTTCCATACATAGGAAGCACCCCCCCACCCCCTCCCCCACCACCCCCCCAAGTCGTCCAATCCCATCCAGAAAACCATCCGCACAGGAAGGGATTCCTACCAGGCCATTTTGTAAGTGTGATTTTGCAATTCAAACAAAGAGAAGAGAATCTTTCTCTTAGCTAAAATTAATTTAAATATTTTCGTAGTGATTTCTAGGTCTAATTATTTGTAAGAAAATGAAAATAATGGAGGGAAGTGGGAATGAAGTACATGTGGCTGCCTAAAATATAAATATCAGCCACTGTTTTCTCTTCTGTGAATTTCTAGCTCCCACGAGTGAATCTGAAAACAATGCATTTCAATGAAGGGAGGGTGCTTCTTGACTTGATCAGAATTTTCCCTCTGGTAAATAATGAGGCCAGAGTAAAGGCTGGGGGCTGAAAAGCAAATGAAAACAAGACAGTCATTCAAATTAATAATAATAATAATAATGATAATAAAAAGCTGAAGGGGAAAATTTATCTCCAAGGGAAAATGAAAAAAGAAAGAGAGAGAGAGAGATGGGATTTGCCAAGAGGGAAGCAGAGATAAAACATAAAGCCCAAGAAAATAAGTATAATAAAAAGGAAAATAAGAAAAGAACTCGTTCCTCTGAAAAGAAGAGCTTGTAAAAATACAAGCAGGACAAAATTATACAGGGACCTTTCTCTCCCAGTAAGTAGCCTTTCATTCATTTGACAAGCTTTTCTTGAGTGCCTCGCACTTGCAGAGAACACTAGAAGTGCAGGCACAGAGCTGAATGGCGCCTGGTCCGATTTCCAGGAATCTTAGCATCTAAGAGCAGAAATACAGCATATAGAAATGACAATGTAGGGAAGAAAGTAATAAATGTCGTGAGAGAAATGGGTATCAAGTATTACATATGACAAGAAGAGGGGGAGTTGTCCCTGTGTTGATGGATGCATCAAAGAAGACCTCATAAAAGGGACAGGTTTTCAGTTTGACCCTTAAAGGATGAGTAGGATTTCAATAAGAGGATTTGGGCATTCTTTATAGAAAGAAGAAATGACATGATTAAAGGTTCAGAGTTGGGAAAGTAATTTGTTTTTACTGTGAGTGCTTGAGGAGAAAAGGAGTGGGATGCCTGGCTGGTGAGAGGCTCTTAAAAATCAAATCATGAAGGCCTTGGAAAGTCAGGCTAAGAAGTGTAGACTTTGTTCTGCAAGCCAAAGTTTTAAAATCTGGGTTTGTGCATAATTTTCAAGGAGCCTGTTTAACTCCCTCTGTATCATTGCGATTGTGCTTTTTTTCCTCCTGGGAAGAGAGCCCTTAATTTTTTTGTTTGTTTGTTTGTTATTAGAGATTTTATTTATTTATTTGACAGATAGAGATCACAAGTAGGCAGAGAGTCAGGCAGAGAGAAAGGAGGAAGCAGGCTCCCTGCTGTGCAGAAAGCCTGACGTGGGGCTCGATTCCAAGACCCTGAGACCATGACCTGAGCCTAAGGCAGAGGCTTTAACCCACTGCACCACCCAGGCGCCCCTGTTTGTTTTTTTTTAAATCAGATTCTCAAGTGAATCCATAGCTCAAAACAATTTAGAACATAGAGAAGACACCTCTCTTAGGGTGTCTGCCCAGCTCACAAAGTCTCCTCTTTTTCTGGATATTGACCATGACATATAAGGATGTGGCCTCTAGCGGCCAGAGCTGTGTAGTCTGACCTTGCCACAATGGTCACAGTTGAATGAAGCTGGGGAAACAACTGATCCAGGCTGACACAATCAGATCCCAAGAGTATACAGACGTGAACTGAGAAACCTGGAGGCAAGAGGGTGTGGGAATTAGAACTCTTAGATAAAATATTCATGAATTCCTTATTTTCAGGCATCCATCCCCACTTTTATTTCTGCCTTTCATGGTGCTAAATTGTTCAAATCTCTTTTGAATTCTGTGAGATAGCCTCAGTATCCTTGCAATATCCTTTTCTCTTTTCTTTGATTGGCTAGCCAGAGTTGATTTCTTTCACTTGTAACCAAAAGAACTTTGACTGATATAGAAACTGTATTTCAAACACTGAAATGAGGCAGTGAGAAAGTATTGAAATGTTGGCACAGAGGCATGACATTATCTAAAAATTATTTCAGAAACATCAGTGTTGTCTTTACATTTTTCCTCTATCTCCAGTCTTCAACATCAAATCAACACTATCCTTTAACCATTTTGTCTGCCCAAGATGTATAGTATCCATTCCCACTGCAGCCATCCTGGTTCAGGTCTTAATCCTTCTCTTCGTAGCCCATCAAAATGAGCTAACTTCAGGCTCTAATCAATTCCTCACAAGTTTGACAAGTGTCTTTTGCAACTTGTGTAAGATCATATGCATCAGCTCAAAAATCTTACCCCACATGTTTCTGTGAAAAAGTTTAAACTCTCCGGTCCAGCATTCAGAGCTCTTAGGAGTCTGGCCACAGTCTACCTTTCCAACATTATCAATCACAGATAATACTGTCTAAGTGGTCAGACTCGATTTCAGATCAGATCTTGGACTCCAGGTCTCTACATCCACTGCCCCCAAAGTTTGAAATGATATTTCTTTTCTTTTTACCCTGGTCATTCAACATAGGTGACATCTGTGTTGTCCTTCCCTGCTCTAACTGGGCAAAACTGTTCTCTTCATCCTTTGCTTTCTTGCAGCAGAGTCTTCTATTACATTTCAACATAGTACAGCTGTTGGCTCACCTCTGCCTCCCTTTCTGTTCTATGAGCTGTTCAAGAGCATGTCTTATTTCTTTATATTTAGGACCTAACACAATGCTTTCCAACAGTGGGTACTTGGTAAATAGTTAAGAAAAATGGTGGGTATAAGAATTAATGAAGGGAATAAAGGAGACATTGGGGGAGAGGTATAGAGAGGACCCGGTGTGTAGCGTGCTTAATCTCAAAACATTCCAAGAAGAAGGATTTGGTCAGCAGTGTCTGAGACTGGGCAGATGTTTAAAAAAAAAAAAAAAAAAAGGACTCAAGGTGGGGAAATGTCGTTGAATTCAGTGATGAGGCAATGGTTATGATATATTCATAATATGAAGAACAGTGGCTAGAGAGGTTAAAATGCTATTATGTGAGGAGGTGGGAATGAAGCAGAAGAAAGAGTAACAGGTTACTTCTTTGCAAAGTAGGGAAATGAAATGAGGTTTAACCTCGGGGAACAGTGGAGGAGTGAAATCAGAATGGTCCTACAGAAGAAGGCGGAAGTTGGAGGAGTGAGCATTGTCAGAAGAGAGAAAAGCCTCCTCTTTGAAAGAGGAAATAGGTCTGGATACAATGATTATTTTGGAAGAAAAATGAGATTTCTTAAATCCAAGAAAAGAATAAATAGAAAGAACTGCAGTCCCCAGTGTTATTCGTTTTCACTCAGCAGTACAGAGTATTTCCGATGCCTCTATCAAGAACTCTCCCCCAAGCAAAGTTCATCCAATAGAGAGTCAAGACAAAGGTAGAATAACTATAATTTTGTAAAGGAGAGACGTTAAGGACATAAAGACAGCAAAGATCACTTGAATTGTATCCGTTTCACGTCAAGGGCACCCTTATAATCACATTTAGTTACACATGGATGTGCTGTAGAAACAGCTGGGTGGACCTTAATTTAATTTAACTAATTGATTTATTGGTTTCATTAATTGCTGTCAAAGGATACAAATACTGTCCCCAAGGGCCACAGTTTAGTTGGTCATCACTACAGCTTCTAGAAAAGTAATTGGATTTCTTAGTTTAGCCCTCGAGGTGAGCTATCAATGAGCTAGCAGGATTTAACACTATAGTGCCATTGAAAATAAAGACAGAGAACTACCTATAGATATAAACAGTGCCTCCTTCCTTCTCATTCTCCTCAGTGGCAAAGGCCTTTTTCCATTAATCTTTTTTAATTCCTTTTTATCAGAGTAGATTTCCTTCATTTCTTCTCTAAGCACTCTCTTTACTATCCTTTTCTTTGGATTTCACCTTTCATTTTTAATCTTGGCTTTTCTCTAATTATCTTAGGTAGCAGCAGATCTTCATACATAAATGGGATATGAATCAATAAATAATTGATTAAATTGTTAACTCAGAAACTGACCCTTTGATTTTCTCTTTTGTGTTGCAGTCTTTGGACATAATGCTGAAGCCCAGAACCTTGAGTTACAGATGTTTCTCTTTCTTTCTTAAGTAAAATTAACACCTACTTGGTTTTGTGTTTTTTTTTTTTTTAATATCAAGTGTTAGGAAGAGAAAATGAATTAGAATCCCAGATTTCTTACCATTGGATCTTTTCCTATGTATATAGATGCTCTGGAATCTCAAGGAGCAAGAGCGCTAAGTAAAACCTTCAATGGCTGGTTTACTCTGTAACGCACTAAGACATAAGCAGCACTTTTAACCATGAAACAAAATCAGAGAGAAAAATATTGTCTTCCCTCCTTCCATTTTCCCTCTGATCCTCCCTCCCTCCCTTTCTTCTCTACCCAGATTTGGCATGCCTAGAACCTGTGTCAGTTCCCAGTAAAAACTAGCAGTGCCAGACACAGTAGCTAATACACCTGGGAGAACATAAGCGTTTCTGGGTGGGGAACTAGAATGCTAGGCAAAACAGAGGCTGTGGTGTGAAGTGTAGCAGCATTCAAGGTTAGTTGCTTATGCCTGCACGTATAGGAAACATCCCCTTGAGATACTTTCCAAATATTTGGGAGAAGAATAAACATTTTGAGCTGCTCAAGACCAATATCAGTCATATAAATAAAATGAACCAATGAAATTTGAGCCATGGCCACTGATGTGACCTCATTCATTTGCCAAGTCTTATAAAGCCCAGGGAAATTCAGGTATTAGGACATTCTTAGACTTCAGGGGCCTAAAAACATTTGTGCCCCACTTCATAATGTGTTCTTCCTTTGCCATATCCCTTCTGTAATTGTTGGACATATTCACTGCAAAATGCAGATACCCTTTTAAATATTTAAATTTTGATTCCCAAATTAACTTAGGACTCCAGTTTTTCTGAGAGCATATATAAAAATTATCTTACAGTGGCAGGATGAATGCAACAATGCGTATTGTGATTAATGCAGGAATAAAGAGGCTGAAGACATAGGGATAATTTCAATATTCCAATGTCAACTCATAGTTTAGAACAAAGGTTTTATAAGAGAAACTCTGTGTGTCCTAGAGTTTATTTCTAGGACTGCTAGAAATAAACATGCCTGTCTTAAATCTATAGTTCTTAGTTCTCCTACTTAGTTTGTGGTTCAACACTGCCTCCCATGGCATTTTACACTTGAATAACATATATCTATGTTAACGTGTGTGTGTGTATGTGTGTGTGTATCTGGTGCCCTTGCTATTACACCATATTGTTGTTATAACATTAGGGAACTATCGAAATACTAGAGTTCAGTCTTTACAAAATAATAATAAGCTTACTTTAACTGCCTGTAAAATACAGTTTGCTTACTATAGTGACATTCACATTGAATTACAGCACAATTTTGCATTGTACAATTTCTTAAGACCCTCAATATGTTTTTAGCTCTATGACTGTGATTTGATTTTAACTGTATACATAAAATATAAGTACAGTGACTACAGATGATCTGTTCTATGTAGTGAATCAAATGATCTCTATAGACCAAGAAAAAAAAAAAGTGAAAACTACCTCTGTGTTTTCCAGCCAGGGAACTTTTTTTTTTAAATCAACATCACTGTTAATATCATCTTGTCAGCTGGGGGCCCTTTCACAGAAGAACTTTTTAGGCAATGTCTGGTGCAAATATCACTGTAGCAGGGTCTTGAGTAGCTGTGTGGCTACCTAGACTCTCCGGGGCAATCAGCCCTTTTGATAATAATTCTGAAAATGGGTTCATGGGCTCTTACAACTAGAAAGACTCTTAGAGATCATCTTGTACAACCAAACTCCGGCAGTTGGGACCTACTTCTAGACACACAATGGATCTGGTTCTACCCTCACTATTTCACTTAGCTTTGCTTGGGCAGTACCACTTCCTGTTCAGAATCCAGAGCTGTAGCAACAGTCTGAATACCTACCCCTGTGAATGCTTCACATTTTATTTCATGTCCATTAAACTGAAAGCTAGCATTTCTATGGCAGAGCTCTTTTTATTTAATGTGAAGAATGGGAGCCACAGAACAGAAGCAGGACAAACCTCGAGGCGATTTGCACGAGAAATTAAGATTGCACAGCTCCAAGGACTAGCTGCCCAGTGTGCTGTGGCTGTCCTTGGAAACTGAGGGAACTGAGGGTCAGTCAAAGACCGACGAACCATGAGCTGCGTGCCATATGAGGTCCCTAAATCCTGCTCATTCTTCAAAACCCAGGTTAAATATCTCATCCTTCTTACTAGGATTAATAATTAATATCACTTCCCCTGAGTCCCAAGTGCTTTGTACACATCTTTACTTCAGTTGTCTAAGAGGCTGCCTGCCAGTGAGATTACGTAGTTCATTGAGGAAAGTGACTCTATCTTACCACTTTTGTTATCTTCAGTGCCTAGAATAGAATAGTTGTTTAATAATGTCTGAATGTAGAAGGAAATATCAAAGAAAAACGTGAGGATAGCATACTCTTTTTACTGAACATCAGGGAGCATCAGGAAAGGGATATAAAAATGTAGGAAATCTCTTCTCCTCTTTGTTTGACCTGTAAAGCCTATGAATAGAGTCAGATAATCCTAACCAGTGTAATAAATTCATTTCTGGAAACGAGGCAAGTTTACATTGTCTCTGCACCCCTGATAACTCTGACCAGTGTTATTTAAATTGTTTACTATTTGCTCAGGTAATTCTCAGGGCGGCGCATCCTCCAATAATGTTAACCAACTACACACTCACAATACGTAGATAGATTGTAGAAAAATAACAGTGTTTGCTTTTGTGAATCCCCGCACACAGCACACAGAATTGTCATGGCAAGTCATTTTATTAATGTCATTTGAAAACCAGATTGACTTCAGGAGCTATTGTCTGTGCTATTTTGCTGGTGTTTTCCTCCTTTCGGCGCTCTGTACTGTAGTCTTCACAAAAGAACACTAGAGGGATCAGCTTCATATTTTTCAGAGGGCTTTGTGTTAACCAAGCCAAGTACAATTATGGCTCTTCCCAGAAGAGGGAAAGAATAATGTTGGCAATAGGGTGTTACCACCCAGAACCACACAAAAAGCTCCAAATGTAACCAAAATGGCTTTCTCAGCCTTTATAAACCCAGAAACCTACGTGGCATTTTCCCTGGCTAGCGGCAGCACTGTAAGAAATTACCTTTAGAAAACTGGTTAGAGGTCTATTGGAGCTTTGAAAAGACCTCGAAACCTGGGGAGGGATTGAAGGAATAAATAAGCAGACTTGTTGTTTAATAAGGCTGCCAATTTTTTTTTTTTTTTTTTACTTCCAAGGGACAAAATCAAGTAAATGTCAGATTTTTCCCAGCTGGTAAACACATTCAGATTTCAAACTAATAAACCTCCAAAAGGAGTAGGGCTGACAATGACAAAGTAAAAAATCATGAATTCCTTTTTTTTTTTTTTTTTCAAAATAGGATAGAGAAATAATTCAGTCATCCTTAATCTGGACATTTTTCCTCTTCACTTCGCCTAAATTGTGGATGTGAATAAAGACATAAATGGATGAAACAGTGTAATTTTAGTGTTTATGGATGCATAAGAGAACTAATCAAGCTGGTGATCCAAGTCTGTCAGAACTTACACAGTAACTGAATCAAATAAAATTAAAGGGGGAAAAAATCCTCTTGTCTATAGTGTCACTCTATAGCTTTAATCTGTTGATTTCAGAAAGACCTTGTCAGCTCCTACACAGATCTGATTAGTGAACTACCGCATTTGCTGATCCTCTCACTCCCAGCCCCCACCCTGATCCCTGTGGTTTGTCCTAATTAAAATAAAAACCATACTGCTCTAATATTTGACCCTACCATTTCTCTTCTCGAAACTACGCAACAGGTTTTAATTGCACTAAAACCTGGAATCCAATTTAAAATCGATTTGGGGGCTCTAAGTCCATGTCTCAGATGTTCTCGTGGAACTGACCCAACTGCTGGTCTCCCTGCTCCACACAGCCAGGGATGTCATTCCAGGCAGTCAATCTGCTTGACTCCAATAACATCCTGACATGATTCTCCTTGTTCTTGATTCTGCCTTTCTCTTCTCCAATAAATAAACACTCAGCTAGAACGCAGCCACAATGGCCTATTTCTGTCCATTATGCCAGGTTGTCATTTATAGGATTTGATGTGCAACATATCTTGTCTTGTTTCTTCTGAAATCAGAAACTCCATGCTTTTTGACTCCTCGGTAAGTCCACAGCATGGGGGCCTCCGGGGTCCTTTCACTGGAGGAGCTCTGAAAGGAGGCTCTTCAGTCTCTGTTTTTATAAGCCAAGAGTGATAACGTAATTTCAAAAATTTCTGGAAAGTCGCTGTGATTCTCTTCAGCCATCCCTCTTCATTCCTCACTCCTGATTTGGTTGTGCCCTGCTCTGTAAAAAATAGAAAAAGAACTCTGGCTTTCCTATATTGTGGAACTTTCCAGCAATGTCCTTCCATAAAAGGGATGGGTCTTGTTTCAGAGCCAAAGGATCTGCCTCCGACAGTTTGGGCTGCATGGTGGTAGGGTGTTTTTTTGTGCTTTTTTTTTTTTTTTTTAATACTTTTAGACAACGTGGAAGTGTCTGGAATGGTGCCTTCAGTCCTAGCCATCCTAGGAATTACTCAGTGTTTCAGGGCCCTGAGCCAGTAACCACTGCCCAGCCACCTCTGCCACGTTAGCTCTGACAGGGAGGTGGATGAGCTTGGGTTCAGGAAGGCCAGAGTGTTGGGATCTCCCATGCTGAGAAATCCGCCACAAGATCAACAATAATTCTGATAGGCAAAAAGCACCCACCCCCTTAGTTCCTACTCCCACCCCCTATAGAACTGTAGCAAGTGAGTGAGTTGCTCAGATCTCACTCCCATCTGGGCTTCTCAAGGTTTAAAGCACCAAACCTCTTTGCAAGGTCATGACCCACCTATCCAAAGCCTGGGCAACCCCAATCCCGGGCTGCACCGATCTAGACAGGGCTCCCCTTTCTCTCCTTTCTTTCTTTTTCTTTCCTTCCTTCCTTCCTTCCTCTCTCCCTCCCTCCATCCATCCATCCATCCACCTATCTTTCTTTCTCTCTTGCTTTCTTTCTTTCTTTCTTCCTTTCTTCCTTCTTTCTTTTGGGAGATGGCGTGCCTCTTCTCTGCTCTGGTGTTTGAGCCATCTCCCTTGCGGCTATCAGGCTGGTAGGTGTTCTCTAAAGTTACAAACTCCTCAACCTAGAACCAGAGAATTTGAACCAGTACACATCAATGGGGTTAGGGTTGGTTTTTTTTTTTTTTAAGATTTTATTTATTTTAGAGAGAGAACATTGTGGGGGGGCAGATTTCGCACTGAGGCACTGAGCACAGAGCTTGACATGGGGCTTGATCCCTTGACCCTGAGATCATGAGCTTAGCCAAAACCAAGCTTTGGATGCTTAACTGACTGAGCCACCCAGGGGTCCCAGGTTGAATTGCTAATGAAATTAAGTGTGAAGAAAAAGGTGAAGCTTTGTTAGACTGTGGGCTTTGCAAGAAAAATGGATCTCTTTGGTTCCCAGCAGTTGGACTAGGTGTCTTGCTCTAGCCAGCTTTACTCATTTGTGTAAAGTGCTACTCTAACCAGGAAGTTGCACTGTCCTTTTTATTTTATTTTAAGATTTTATTTATTTATTTGACAGAGACACAGTGAGAGAGGGAATACAAGCGGGGGAAGTGGGAGAGGGAGAATCAGACTCCCCACTGAGCAGAGAGCCCAATGTGGGGCTCGATCCAGCACCCTGTGATCAGGACTGGAGTCGAAGGCAGACGCTCAATGACTGAGCCACCCGCCCCCCCCACACACACACATGCACTCTGTTCCCTGCGAAGGGGAATCAAGATGGGTTTCAATCTTGCTTGCTTCTGACAGTTATGACCCTGACATATTATTATGCATGAGTCTTAGTAAGTTCATCTGTAAAATGGGGTAGAACTGATGGTATGCCCACTTCTCTCTCTTATAGTCTATGCTCACTTTTCTAATATTTTAACATGAGTGGTCCAAGTCTCCCTTGGTAATCTAGTTGAATGGTTATCGAACGTTAAATCTCTTGGTAGTCTTGGGAATTGAATGTTAAATCTCTGTTCTGGTCATAATGTAACCCTCCTAGGGGCAGGATCCTCATGTCTTACGTTGCTTTGTATCTTCAGTACCTTCAAATGTGCTTGTACAGCAAACATTGGTTGAATTAATGAAAGGCAGGAAAACCTACTTAGTCTCCAGTTTCAACCCTGCCGCCAGAAAGCTGTAAGTAACCTCCAGCAAGTCATCTGAGTTGCTTGGGCTAGTTTCTTCATGTGTAAAACAAAATGTTTGCAGTACAGAGACTTTGGTTCTCTAAAATACTTGTTCTCAGTTAGGAGATTGTTGTGACCTCCAGTTCCTTTGTCTCCTGAATTTTCATCATCTTTGGCATCCCCTTGTGATTCATAATTCAGGCTCCAAGCCCACTGCTTGGTTTTGTATCCCGGCCCTCCCACTAACAAGCTCTGGGTTTGGGGGCAGTCTCTTCAACCTCCCTGAGCCTGTTTTTTAATCTTGAAAGTGGCAATAATAATGGTACTATCTCTGGGGAGTTGTTGGGATGAATAAGTGGCTACATTCATGCAAAGAATCAGAAAAATGTGGGATAAAGAGTAGGTGCTCAGTAAAATTTCACCTTAACTATATGACTGCCTTTCCGTCCCACATTTTGAGTTTAGATAAGTAAAAGTAACTGGTATTTGGGACTTTTGAACAGAATTTCAGTTTTTATTTCAAACTTTTCTCTTTCTGATCAGCAATAGTCTGAATTCTACACATAGCAACCTAGCTAGGTGTCAAGTATAAGGAAAATAATTGCTTTTTAAGAAGCCCTACGTGCAATAACCATCCCATTTATCAAGAATTTGACTAATAACATCTTCTAAAAACCAGTGTAGTATGTGTCCTTATGCTGATCCGAAGCCACAAATCAACAGATTTCAACCAAGTTCAGCCAGTCTTGACTTACGTATCTTTATCCTCATGAGGAAGATTTTGATTTCCCAGCATTTAAGATCAGTTTTATTACTTTCTTCTTTAAGGAGTGAAAAAACTTTTCACTGTAGAAATGAAGAAACATTGATAAAGTCACGTTGCTTGTTCTTAAAGTTTTTATTGTTACCATTATTAACCTTGCTTCAGCCGCAGTACCAGAACATAATTTTCCCTGTGGTAGAACATGGTCATTTTATCTGTTCTGAGCAAAGTTTGTGAAGACTGAAGTTGAAAGAGCTGTGAACTATGGATAACCCATACATTCCAAAATGGTTGTTACATTATTATTTTTCTCACAATTATCCCCCCCCCAAAAAAACCCAGATTTATTTAGTAAGGCTCAGAACAATGAAATAAATACAGTACTGATTTCAAATGCAAATGTCATGTCATTCCTAAATGAGTCAACCTTCAAAAGACAATGATAAATCAACCAGATAATTTCTGTGTGTCAAAGAGTTTTAAAGGTGATAGCTAGTAAATTGAAGTACACATCAAAGTTTCTCAAATAAAAATGTTAAATATAAGTTACTTCTTCATACACATCTAAAACCTGTCAAGTACAAGGGAAAATAATCTGTCTCACCCCCACCCATTAACTGAACAGATCACAGAAGTAATTGGCATCTTTCCACCTCCCAGGATTGGCCCCAGAGTAGAGTGGCAGCATCATAATTCCAGCTGTGTGGGAGTATCACTGTGTTCTAGCCCCTCCAGCAGCAATCATGGCAGAACTGTAATGTGCCCAAATCCAAGTGGCAATGCCCAGCACACAGTTAGAATACCAGATTCAAAAGCCATTTCTGGATGTGTCAAGGGTTGAGACTGTTGAGTTCTAGCTTAGTGGTCTTCTCTGCCAGAAAGGACAAGTGGTGATTTATAAATATATGTGCATACTGTGTGGCAATGCATTTTGAGGAGGATTCTGGACAACACTGAACTTCTTGCAGCCAAGCAAGCAGGGTCTTGAGCTTTAAGATGTGGGTGTTTGAGTTGATGACAACACCTATTTTCACCAGCTCACGAAGCCTGAGCCCCCCAGGTTACATGCGTCTTACATATTTTGAAGAGAGATTGATGCTACCTGTTGTTAATTTATGAAGTGAGTGGGCTGAGAATTAAGGAGGCGGATAAATCGTGACATGCAAATGATTTTTCCTCCCCCTATGGATCAGAACCTTAATCATAAAATAAATATTCTTACTCTTCATGTGGATGATGCAGGTGATCTCAATTCACAAGGGCATGTAAAATCCAATATGTATTTTTCCATTCCCAAGGCAAGAAGATTTTAAGTAAACTGTTTCCTTTTTACTGGAATTTGTGCTTATCAATGATTGCCACAGAAACAACGCGGCTGGAGATTACGGAGGAGCCCAGTTACTTGATAGCACCCTTCTCCTCTCTTAAACCAGAGTCCCTGCGCTGTGCCTTTAAGGCAGGGGGGGCTTGCTCCCAACACGGGGCTGAACTCTGCCCTCCGAGGCGGTGAGTCAGACTCCACAGGCTCAGACAAATGGAATCTCCCCCTGTGAGAGCCCACAGCATTCTGCAGTGAGAAGACATCAGAGCGCCTGAGGGAAATATTTCCCCTCCCACCGACTTGACCTCCCAGCTCTAAGTATTCTTTACTGAAAGGTCCAGAGTGTCCTGAAAGCCTCTGAAAATTGAAAAGTGTAATTCATGACACAAGCAAAACTTTTCCTTCCCCACCATCTAGGACCACCTACAGAAAATATAGGTATGGGCCAATGCCAGATTCAGAGCTAAGGGAGTAGACCCAGAGCCAACTTTCTTTTCAGCCTTTCCATAGTACCTGAACCACACACACACACACACACACACACACACACACACACACAGGCACAGTTCCAAGACAGGGATCAGAAGAGAAATTCTGTGAGAGACTACAACTCTTCCTCCACAGTGTGTGTGTGTGTGTGTGTGTGAGAGAGAGAGAGAGAGAGAGAGAAGGAGGGGAAGGAGAGAAAGTTACATCTAAAAGCTAATTTTTAACAACATTTTAGATGAAAAGAGAGATTTAGAGCTGAGAAGGAGGAGTAAGAAGGGAAGCGGCTGGGGGAGAGGCTAGGGACAAGGGAGGGAGTGGGAGAGAGAGCAAGATGATAAAGAACAATCAAAACAAAGTTTCTTCTCCCTTATTCCCACACTTGCAGATTTTTTTTTTCTTGGCAGCTTCCAACCTTGCTGACGTTCCCAACATCAAGTTTTAAAGACATGCTCAAGAGCCCCACAAAACTCAGTACGTGGACACACTAGAAACTTTCTGAGTCTCTGATGGCAGCTCTAAATCTGGGACATGGAGGAGTTGCCTATGAATGCTGCTCTTAAAAAGAACTCTATAGCCCTAGGAGCTGTCCCCTCTTCCTTCTAAGGCCCCAGGGAGAAAAACTGTGGTTGCCTGGCCATATCCACCCAACCCACAAGCCAGTGGTCCCCTGGAATCCAGCACAGGACCTCCCAGCACTGGCTGGGGAAACCATCACAGACTTTTGTTTGTAAATATTTCTGACCTGTTTGTTCAAATGTGCAAAATAATGTCAGAAAGCAACCAAAAAAGTAACAGCTTTTTTTTTTAAGTTCAAAGAAACATTTCATGTGAGGCACAGATGAAGTGAAATAGGACCTTATTTTATATCCCAAATTGAGGAATGAGATAGATAATTTATATAAGGAAAACTTTTTCCTAAAAGCAGAAATTAAAGTTTACTTAAGCTTTACTTCATAAGTGTAGTGCAGTACTAGCTTGTAAACTGACGTTGATATTTACTTGGTTCATGTTCTGTCATGGTATTTTGATTTAAATTTAAATACTAAGGTGGACATTAAAGTTCTGCTAATAATTTAGTCTTAATTTAAAAATGTGGTCCAAGAATATAATTTTTAATAACTTAGATTCTTTTGGTAACAACACAACCTTCATTAGTTAATGTTGTTAGCCTAGCAACAAATTTATCCACTGATTAAATATCTTAGATAATAAGATGAAAAGATTTAGAAAACTTGCAATATATTATTGATTTTATTTCCCTCCTGAAGAGATTTCCATGGGTTTCCTTTCTCCAACCAATTCTTTAGCCTAGAATCCAAAGCCTTTTAATAATCTGGTTATTTTCTTTCTCCGTCCCTCCCTCCCTCCCACCCTTCTTCCTTCCTTCCTTCCCTTCCTCCTCTTTTTTCTCTTATTAATGTCCTTATGAGCTTGGATCCATCTCTTTATGTCCCTACAGCTTTCCTCATGCTGTTTCCTTTTTCTGGAATGATTCTCTAACCCCCTCTCTGCCCATTTCAATCCCGCTCATCCTCCAGAATCTAAACAGAAATTTGCCATCAAGTTCAGTTCTTCCAATTGGATTTTCCTATACAGAGGGTTAATGTATGGCCTCTATTGTGCCTGATTGTATTTCTTAACGCCCCTCAGTAGAAGACGTTTTCTCTTTTTCTTTATCATGGTCATACCCTCCTCAACTACAACTGGCATAGCCTCCATGTTTAAAAAAAAAAAAAAAAAACTAATTCCCTGAACACCACCCCCCCCCCCCCCGCAAACCTTGCAATGAACAAGACAGAAATCATCAGAGCAATAACTTAAAATTTTTTTCTCCGTCATCTGCTGTGGTCTGCTAACATAGAGATAGAGTTTTCTTTAGTGCATACAGATACAATTGCAATACAGAAAAGTAAACCTTTAGGTCTCAACCACACAGACCTGTCAAGTAAAATGAGCAACTTGAATAATCATATCAAGCCGAATTCCCAGAAGTCCTCCTCACCCTGGGTCTCCAGATCACTACCATCCCATACAACTATGGGGATGTGTCTCTGAAAATTGAATTGGCTAAATGTGTCCATTTGTCTGATTTGGTTTGCCTAATCAATACAAAACAGGTTTACTACAAGGACCTTTCGAAAGTGTTCTTGTCTATTCCTCTAAAAATCTTAGACCTTAATCTGTTTTCATAGGATCAGCTACTTGAACTCTTCTTTATTTTCCAGAGTCTTCCATTTGGCTTATGAAACACTCCACCAAGTTGCCTAAAGGTAGATATTAATTTACTCACAGAAACTGAACTGTTTTCCCCTTAATTAAACATTGCTTTCTCAACCGCATTATATGCTTTTCAAATGAAAAAGACAAAACAAAACAAAACAAAGCCCGTTCCATTTGCTGAAAGGGTTGAGGACTTTTATGAAGCATTTCAACTGATTTGTCAGAAAGCAATATGCAGTACAGCTGTTCTCTACCCCTAAAGCTGGCCTCTCAGATTTTTTCCAGTGCCTTTTTTTCAACTCTCTCCCCCGCCTTCAGGCATACTTTTCTTCTCTGTTATTGCTCTTTCTTGCTTTCTCTTTGCCTGCACCCTTTCATTCCCAGCTCCTCACTTGTGTGTCCCAGAGGCGGGAGGCAGGGGTGTGAGTGGAGAGCACAGTCACTTTGGCACACATCCATATCCCTAATGGGCATCAGAATAATTCACTAATAATCACTCAGATGCAATCAAAGTATTCAACACAGAAGAAAATGTATAAGCACATTTTCTAAACAAGTTATCCTGCCCTCTATGAGGTTAAAAAAAAAAAAAAAAAGGTACACTGCTTGGGGAAAATAACATATACCTCAGATCTCCTACTGGATATAAATCAATGTGTTTCAGAAGTCTAGATTTTTCTGCCTAAGATTCAGAACTTGGAGTTCAGTTTTCATATTCATAATCAAAACAAACACCAAGTTTAAGAGACATTAACTTGAAATCAGGACATTTCATGGATTAAGATATTATTTTTCATTGGTATTAACTGTTTTGTGTTCTTTCTCAGGAGTAAATTAAGAAAACAAATCAAAGACAATTCTCAACCTTTCAAAAATGAAAACTAAAATGCTTGATCTAAGAATTATAAGTGAGTGCCTTTGGTTCAAGGTAGAAAGGGAAGGAGTCAGAATGAAATGACAGTGGCCTCCCCTGAGAATTTATAGGTTCATAAGTGTCAGGGTATCACAGAGTTATATCCAAAGCTAGAGAACAGAGCCAGACAACAGGTGTGACATCTTCCTTATAAAATGTGGTATATTGGGGGGGTGCCTGGGTGGCTCAGTTGTTAAGCATCTGCCTCCAGCTCAGGTCATGATCCCAGGGTCCTGGGATCGAGCCCCACATCGGGCTCCCTGCTTAGCAGGGAGTCTGCTTCTTCCTCTCCTGCTCCCCCTGCTTGTGTTCCCTCTCTCACTGTCTCTCTCTCTCTGTGTCAAATAAATAAATAAAATCTTAAAAAAAAATAAAATGTAGTATATCTATCTATCTATCTATCCTCTATGCTTTTATATATTCATTCATCAGTGCTTATAACATTCTAGGCACTGTGTGGATTCTGAAGATGTGGGAAGGAAGAAAACAAAGTACCCGTCCTCCTGATCCCTGCCTTCTAGTGGAAGAAGACAGAGAAAGGAGAAATAACCAGATAAATGGTATGGCAGATGGTGATAAGCAGTAAGAAGGTAGGAGCTGTTTCTTTAAAGAGATTAATTTTAAAAGCTCTCACAGAGATGACATTTGAGCAGAGACCTGAAGGGAATGAATGAATGAGTCATGTAAATATGTGGGAAGACTATTTCAGGCAGTGAGAACAGCAAGTGCAAAGGCCGTGAGGCTTGTCGAGTATGTTTCAGGAATAGCACGGGGACCTGTGAGGTTGGAGCAGAGTAATTGAAGGGGAAATAAGTATGAAGTAAGAAAGTCAGAGTGGAGACAGGGCACATCCCATAGAAGGCTGTAAGCAGGGACGCCTGGGTGGCTCAGTGGGTTAAGCCTCTGCCTTCAGCTCAGGTCATGATCTCAGGGTCCTGGGATCAAGTCCCGCATCAGGCTCTCTGCTCAGTGGGGAGCCTGCTTCCCCCCTTCTCTGTCTCTGCCTGCTTCTCTGCCTACTTGTGATCTCTCTCTGTCCATGAATAAATTTAAAAAAATCTTAAAAAAAAAAAAAAGAAGGCTGTAAGCATTTAAATGGGCTCTGGATTTCACTCTAGATGATATGGGAAGGATTTAGATGGCTCTGAGAAAAGAAGAGGCATAACCTTAAATATTTTAAAAGGATCATATGGCTGCATATGTAGAATAGACTAAGATAGCAATGGTAAAAGTGGTCATAGGTGATGATGTACCTTGAAGATAGAGCTACCAAGATTCAATGGATAGATTGGTGCAAAGGATGGAAGTGGGTGGGGGCAGTGAGAGTAAGAAGGAAAGAAGATCCCAAGATTCTTGGCCTGAGCAGTGGAAAGAGAGAGTCGCCATTTATTGCAATTTAGGATACAATTGAGTCAGGAGAGGGGTTTCTTTTTTTCCCCTCCTTTCCTTTTATTATTTTTTTAATGAGAGAAATTACACCATAATTATTCTGATGGTTATGATCCAATAGAGAAAGAAAAAAACTGATACTGGAGTCTTATCCTTAAGTAAGGGAGAAGGGACAGGATTGGCTTTGGTTAATATGCTGGGAAGTTCAACTATAGGAACAGGAGTCAAGATAGATATTGGTGGGTTGTTAGAGGTGGTATTGGGAAGCAGACATTTTCTTCCATTTGGTTCTATTTTCTCTGGTCTTTGATGAAGAATTAGGATAAAGGATGTTTCTCACTATCCCCCTCACTTTACCCTGACCCAGTTATCACCTCTTTACCACCATCCAAACCCTTTCCTGTGCCACCACCCCCTCCCCGGAATAGCTTGTCCATCACCAGCAAGCTATTCCCCCTCCCACTTATTCAGTGTTTTCTTTTAGCCCATCCTTGCCCTTTTCCACTTGGATCTACATTGCTGGGGCTGGGAGATTGCAAACATACTTCTGCAGGCCCCCTGCCAGTTGCCTTCCTTCTGCCAATAGAAGACAGTGTGGAGAACAGAAGGTGGGAGGGAGGGAGCAGTTTCTTGCTTCTGGCTCTGACGGTGTGGTAGTTGTTGGCAATTGTGGCAGTAGGAATCAGAGAATTCTGGACTCTGGCAGCCCAGCCAGGGCAGCACCTTCTTAGTGGTTCTAGCTTGGGTGAAATGGATCCAGAACGGACTGTGGCAGTTTCTCCAGTAGCACAGCAGCAAGGGTTGGCTTACGGGCATCAGCAGCTTCTGATCCCTGAGAAGCCACTTACCCCTTGCACCGCTTTAGCCACCTCCTCTGTCTCCTTTTGTTCCTCTCATCCTGCCAGACATATTGTAACCAGTTCCTTGAATAAAATTCCCACTGTATGAAAGACACTAAATAGCTTCTGTTTTCTTGACCACCAGTCTCTCTGTATGATGCACAACAAACACCCTCAACCCCCTTTTCAAGGCTTTCCTCCATCTCCTGCCTTAATGAAAATGGACTTTTCCTCAATGACACTGTTGCTTTTCAACACACTCATAGGTCACTGTTTATTATCTCATGCCTCAACTATTCTAGGTCCAGGATAGAGTGTTAATATTGTCATCTCACCCTATTGCTGCATTCAGACTGCCTTCCTGCCTGTTTTCTGATATCCTGCTCATTTAGACCAATTCCATTTGATTTTACTAATCTTTACCATCCCATCTGTACTGAAGTTACTCCCTTTCTTTAATGAAAGGTTTTGGCATCAAGCCCCAAACCTGGTTTTTATCATCCAAGTCCTGTCGAAAGCCTGAATGATCTCTGTGTCTGCGTGGATGACCTACTGACCCATCCAGCATCCTCTGCTTCCATTTTTTTTTTTTTTTTTTTGCCTCTCTCAAGTTCTTTTCCACTCCATTCCGGCCCCTCATTCTTGTCATTGCTTCTATTTTACCCTTTTCATAACCAAACTCACTAATTCCCCTTCTTATTCACAAATCCTCCTACCTTTAGCATACTGGATTGGGTACCCCTTGGCCTTTTTTCAACCTCATCAGCACTCCCAGTGGGTTGAGCCCTCTCTTTTCTCACACTTACTCATTAGATTTTTTTTCTCTCTCTCTCCTCATTTTCCTCCTGAGAGAACCTCATTTCATGATTCATGGTTTCAATAGCATTCTTGTGGATATCTTAACTCTCTTGCTATCCTTTCATTGATAAAGGTCCAGCAAAACCCCAATCCTGAGTTATCCAACTCTTTCTCCATGCCTGTACCTGCATGGGTAAACATAGCTAGGGAGGAAAAAAATCACATGAAACAGCAAAGTGGTTAATTCCTTTAAAACTTCAGAAGCCCAATCTCAAGCATGCTATGAACTTAACCAACTCTGACTATCTTAATATCTCTAGTTTACACTATCTCACTTTTTCCAATGACTTAAATTTTTTTTTTTTAATTTCCTTAAGTCTCTAGTCCATCCTTCAGTGCCTTTGCTTTCAGCACATGGTGATCTCACATGTTAATTCATAGGACAAATAGATGTCCGAATAGGGGCTTTCCTCAGTTTCTTGATAGCAAATGCACAAACCCATATATAGATGCCCATCTTTTTTACTTCCTGACTGTTACCACAAAGGGGCTGTGCCATATACTTGTTTTAGATAATCTTTCTACTTTTGCTTTAATTTTATCTCTTCACAAATTCTCAGAAACCTACCACTCTTTATTAATGCTTTTCTCTGCTTTTCATCTCAAGTTTTCCAGGTACTTCTTCCCTTTTTAAAAAATTGAGGTAAAATTACATAACGTAAAATTAACTATTTTAAAGTATGTAACTGAGTGACAGTCAGTACATTCACAATCTTGGGCAACCATCTCTTCAGTCTAGCTCCAAATATTTCATCACCCCAAAAGAGAACCTGTTTCCACTAAGCAATCATTCCCCATTTCTCCTTCCCTATAGCCCTTGGCAACCACTAATCTGTTTTCTAGCTCTGTGGATTTACGTATTCTGGATATGTCACATAAACAGAATCCTGTAATATAGGACCTCTGTGCCTGGCTTTTTTTACTTAGCACAATATTTTTGAAGTCCGCTCAAATTGTAGTATGTATCAATACTTCATTCCTTTTTGTGACTGAATAATACTCTCTGTAGGAATATACCACATTTTATTTTATCTGTTCATAATCCGATGGACATTTGGGCTTTCCTACCTTTTGGCTACTGTGAACAGTGTTGCTATAAACTGTGTATAAGTTTTTGTGTTAAACACTTGTGTTCAGTTCCACTGGATATGTAGGAGTGGAATTGCTAGGTCATATGGTAATTCTATGCTTGATTTTTCCAGGAATTGTCAAGTGATTTTCCATAGTAGCTTCCCATCAAATTTTGAACATGCTCATATCTCTCTAATTGGAAAAACAAAATCTAAACCCTATGCCCTTCTTCAGCTACTAATCTTTCTCTCATCTCCCCTAAGAGCAACTTCTTGGAAAAAGTTGTTTATAGGCTTATCCTTTTCTCCGCAGTTATTAAGTGTTGACATTCCTCCAGACCCAGGCCTAGGTAATTTTCTCTTCTTTTCTCTATTGTTTCCTCCATTGATTCTGGCATCCCTCCAATTTGTTTCCCAAACTGCAGCCAGTGTGACCTTTTCAAAATGTGAATTGGATCATGCCACCCTTGTTTTAAATAATCAGAAGATTTCTCTTGCTCTTGGATAAAATAAAAATTCCTAACCTACCTAACCCTGCCTGGTCTTATTCCACTTCCTTTCTAGTTATTCCTCCCACCAGGTGCTCTGTTCCTCTGGAAACCCAGCCATATGTCCTCCTTTCCCCCCATAGGCTTGGTTCTCACATTTTCTCCTCCAAGACGAGACCTTTCTCTACCACCATATCTTCAATTTTTAATTTCCATTCTTCACATTTTTGTTCATCCAGCAGTTCTTTGAAGCCATCCTTGACTTCCACGATTTGGTAAAATCTCAGTTCTTAGGGCACTGTTGTCTCGGTCAGTTCAAGCTACTATAACAAAAATATGATGCCTTAAAAAATAAACATTGTTTCTTGCAATTTTGGAGGCTGAGAAGTCTAAGATCAAGGCACAGGCTTATCCCATCTGGTAAGATCCCACTTCCTGGCTTGCAGATAGCCACCTTCGTGGCGTTATCCCCACATTGCCAAGAAAGGAAGCAAGCTTTCTTATGTCTCTTATATCTCTTTTTATAAGGACACTAACCCCATTCATTTCATCTCCATGACCAAAGTACCACCCCAAAGCCCCACCTCCAGGTATCATCACATTGGGGATTGGGCTTCAGCACATAAATTTTGAGGGACACAGACATTCATCCCATAGCAACCGTAATAAATCGGCTGAATGGTGATCCTCCAAAATTCATATGTAAAAGTCCTAATCCCCTGTAACTCAGATTATGACTGTATTTGGAGACAGGGCTTTTAAGGAAGAAATTATGGTAAAATAAGATCATATGGGTGGGATTTAATACAATGTGTTCTTATAATAAGAGGAGATTAGGGCATAGATAACACACAGACCAAGGAGGGAGGTAACCACGTGAATATACAGGGAGAAGCCTGCTATCTCCAAGCAAAGAAGACACCTCAGAAGAAACCAAACCTGTTGGCACCTTGACCTTGGACTTCTACCCTCTAGAACTGTGAGACAATAAATTTCTGTTGTTTAAGCCACCATGTGTGGCATTTTGTTATAGGAGCCCTAGTAAACTAATACAATCACCAAGAGTCTTTCTGTTTTTATCTTCAAAGTCACCTTGTAGTTCAAGATGCAGCTGGGGGGAAAAAAAGGCGAAAAGATAAAAAGGACTCTGTTCCCAAATAAGTCGTTTTCCCTTAAACAGCTCTCCTAGAAGTCACACACAACACTCACTTCATTGGCCAGCTGTTGATCTCATGACCACGCTTAGATGCAAAAAAGGTTGGAAAATGTAATTTCTCTGGCTCACTGCTACCGTCAATAAAACCAAGAGCGCTCTTGCTAAGGAAGAAAGAGATACTAGAAACTGTATGGCAGCTAGCAATCTCTGCTACAAGTGGCTAAGTGTCAATATAACCCTAGAGAATTAGAAATAATTGATGAAGCAAACTAAACCCATAGTATTAATTAATTTGAGGGTAATATATAAACACAATCTATGTATTTTTCTGTTTTTAATGCATATGAGAATTTGGTATATTAGAGTATCCAGTGCATTACTTTTGGGATTCACATTTAAATTGTATAATTACATAATTTGTTAAACTTTTTATTTTAACTTCAAAGGCATGGAAGAGTGTACTAAGTTTATAAATAGTACCAAGGCATTTTAAAAGAACTTAAATTTCATACTTCAAAGTTTAATTAATTGGAAGTCTTAAGATTTACTTAAGTACTTAGATTTTTCTTATTAATTAGACAGTTTTGGATCTTTAAAAAATCAAGTATTTTAAATTTATAAATTTAATTTAAAATGTTTAAACAATTTTAATTAATTAGGTTTAAAGATCCCCTTGAAAGTGGTTGCCGAAATAAGCTACATTGTTAATAGAATAATAAGATTCCTAAGTTGAATGTAAGATTAAGGAAAAATTAAGTTGGATCCATAATATGTCAAATATTAATTGAAAATCCAAAAGAATCGTTAATAGTTTTTTCTGTGCATAGAAACTGCCCTCAAGGACACTAGAAAAACTTCATATTGACAGGCACATGTTTGTGAAAGACTCAATGAGTCAGATGATGAGTTCTGAGTATTTGGGTTCATTGGAATTTTTGGAGCAAAAGAATGTCATGATCATGTTTTTGTTTCACAAGATAATTCAGATGGCAGTGAAATGTCCTTTCCTACTTTTCTGCCAGGTGATCCCTACTCGGTTCTTCAAGCCCCAGCTCCAAGGTCACCTCCTCCATGAAATCTGAACCAATACACAGCCCCCAAGCAGCACTAAGGGCATCCGTCCAGTGTGGTATTGCATTTTGCTCATCCTATATTATGACCATTTCCTTTTATTGAGGTTATTTGTGTCTGTCTTCTCTAGAAAGCCACGAGGCAATACCGCCTTATTCATTTTTGGATTTTTTTGTGTGCCTAACATGGAACCAGATACATCCAAAAATATATATTTCGATTGGACAGAATGCAACTGAGATGTAAAAATCAGGACTTGATTCCGAATTCAGATTAGACCATCCCACCCAAGTATAGACATCACATGACACTCTACCTCAGACACAGATGATGTCTTCTTTTCTGCCATTTTCTAATTTTTATGGCAATCATAATTAAATAAATAAATAGCTAGTCATGATTATTAATTATTTATGTCCAAGACATATCTAGCACCACAGAAAAAGAACTGGCTCTTCCAGAATTTCCTATCAACAGGTTTTCAGCTGTGTACTCACTTGCAAATGATTACACATTCGCAGGAAAGAAATGTGTTTTAGTTGGAAAAAGTCCCAGCAGGCCCATTGGGTGGGCATTTGATTCCTTGATAAAAAGCCAAGTCCTGCTGTCTGGAAAGGAGGAAATTAGAAAAGGGGCAAAGGACCATTTGCTTCAGGGCCTGAAATAACACCAATTTCAGCAAGAACTATGAGCAGCAAGATAGCTGAATTAAACAGTGGAGAGAAAAATTGCTAAGACTTCTTTAGCTATGAAATAACTTAGAAAATAACTTCAAAATAATTTCCTAACCCATGACAATATTTTGACCAAGAATATATTGAAAGACAATTTAGCAAGATGTTCTGGAGGACTTTAACACAGTAAAAGATCTAATCTTTTTAGATCCAGGAGAGATAAATAAACATCAATCCAATAACACACAACCTTTCAGGTATCTTTTAATCCTGAGATTATATTTTGTGTGTGTGAGTTATTTTCTTTGTGTATATGTGTATGTGTCTCTTCCCACTTCCCATCCCATCTCTCTCTCTCTCTCTCTCTCTCTCTCTTTTAATTATACTGTAAAAATCAAGCCAGCAGGAACTGCTTCTTAACATTTAATCATTATCCACCCTAGCTGTTGTAAATTTTTTTTTCTTTCCTTTTCATGGAGAAATTTTTCTTTCTATTGCCTATACTTCTTTCCAGCACATTAATTATCTTTCCTGTGACAAGCCCCTAATCCATTTTTTCCCCATGAAATCTGTAGCACTTAATGAAGATTATTCTCACTTTGTAAAGGCTTTAGAAGGGACTTTTCAGATCCTGTCTAAATGAGGGCCTCTTAAGTCATATGATGAGCTGAGATTGGAGCCCTAGTCTCTCAGATTTGATTAGCAGGTCCCGATGGCTTGCTACTACTTTGCTCAGCTCTGTGATTTTAGCAAGAAAAAAAGCAAAAAGAAAACAAGAGTAGCTATCTGGATAATAGCAGGAACAAGTCTGAGAGGCGAACATTCACCTGCCATATGCACTATAACTGAATACAGTCATTAGCTACAGATGCCTGGTAATTTGAAATGGGGGCCTTTTTTGCCTCTTATCCTAAGTAGCCTCAGTGTTGAGACCAGTACGTATAAATAATAGCCTATTCATCTTCCACTGGGGCTTAGAATTAGTGATTCTACCATGTGGTTTTCCCTTCCTGTATCTTCATGACCTTTCTGCCTTTTAAACAATCAGCACTTCATGATTATGGTATGCTTAGGTCTGCTTTCACTATTCACCCTCAAGAAGAAAAAATATATAATGCATCAAATCCCAGTTCTGAGAAAACAGGGTCCAGGTCTAAAAAGCAGATGTCATTGTGACTGTCACTAAGGAGGTCTGATGACAGTCTCCCTTCTTCTCTCACAACTGGGGTGGGGGGGGGAGCCATATTGCAGCCTTACCCTGTCAGAAAGAGAGACACCTTACCAGATGTTAGTTAGATTTGGAGTTGTCATCACTCAAATAGTCCCCCAAATTAGTGACAAATACACACCCAGGGGTTTTAAATCTGGGCTATGCATCTGACAATTATGGACTGCCCATGGCTGGGATGGTAAAATCAAAGTCTGGGAACAAGATTCCATGATTCTGAAATCAGTGCAAAGAATAAAGAATAAGGGGCGCCTGGGTAGCTCAGTGGGTTAAAGCCTCTGCCTTCAGCTCAGGTCATGATCCCAGGATCCTGGGATCGAGCCCCGCATCGGGCTCTCTGCTCAGCATGGAGCTGCTTCCCCCTGTCTCTTTCTGCCTGCCTCTCTGCCTACTTGTGATCTCTGTCAAATAAATAAATAAAATCTTTTAAAAAAAAAAAAGAAGAAGAAAGAATAAGAGAAGTGATGGCTTTTTTCAGTAACAGTGAATAAACTGGCTTCTTCTGAACCCCTCTGAATCCGATGAGATAGGAATAATAATGACAAAGACAACAGTAACAATTGACATTACTCAGTGTACTGAGGCGTTCCTCTCACTAATTCTTTGAGTCATCATAAGGAAGATCTTTTAAATTATGGCTTCCATGTAAAATGTATATGGGAAGGAAGTTGTAAATTTGTGTTAACTCTCCCAAAGTCTTATATTTTGGAAGTAAAAAAATTATGTTTTGAGGATTATGTCAGTGTGTATGTCAGAGCTGTACTTAGTTACTTCCTCTTCTCCACTGGGGCCTTATCATCCTAAGGCCCTGACCCTACCAGAGCTCCAAGGAGAACTTTGCCCACATCCCTCCTTCCAAGTCATATATATGACCCAGATAATATATGGTCATATAATATATGGTCATAATATATGACCCAGAACACAAACAAACAGAAATACTACCTCCTGTAAAAAGTCCATCCTTAGCCTGATGCCCAAGGCTATCAAGATCCTGGCATATAGCCTGAAACCTTTTATCTTCCAGCCCTCACACATGCTTTCCTCTGCCTAGAAAATTATTTTATTCCCCTTTCTCTGCCCCACCTCAAAGTTGGCTTCACTTGGAGACTCTTATTTTTGCTTTAGATACCCTAAAACTTACTTCGTCTAACAAGTCTTCCCCGAACCCCTAATCTAAGTGAGAAATCCCCATAAGGGTCTCCTGTGGCCCTATATATTTTGCTTATTATAACATTTATCATCATTCATCATATTTTCTTTTATCCTTTCTTCCTTTCTAGATTATAAAGACCCTGAAAAGTGTTAAATCGTATTTGCCTTATTTCCTAATACATGGTAGACCCTATATAAATAATTGTCGAATTTACGAGCTAGTAAATAAATGAAGAAGCAACACAACTCTTGGCAGGACAGACCAATTCTGAAATACCTTTTACAGATAAAAGATAGAAGTGTTCTTTTCCTGAAAACCCTAAAAAGCAAGATCAGTAGTTATCTATCTAAGATGAGCTTAGAGTCCTTTCTAGGTCCCTTCTAGTCCCCTAATGCACCTACCCCCTTTTTAATAGCAAAACTGCCAACACAATCTTTGGATGAATAATAGCATTGTTGTCATTATTTCACCACTGCAGTGGGTGAGTGCCTATGATGGACATGAATAGTGGGACTGGCCTTCGTCTTAATCAAGCACTGAACAGCACTTGTCTCCAGGTGTGATGGCAACCATTTCACTTCTCAGCATTATTGCCATTAGACAAAAGAGGCAATAAAGAGATTTCTGTTAAGTAGAAGTCTTTAATCTGTATAATTTCACCCCCACTGCTGATTAATTTACTAACCTTACCTCCTTTGTTCCAGGGCATACAGATTAAAAAGAAAAAAAAAATTGAACTCACACGTTACCTATGTGAATTCTGCACAAATATTTTACTACGTTTATCTGACAGAGATAACTAATTCACAATATACCACTTGAAACAATTACCTCTGCCAATGCTATCGATTCATCTGCAAGTTCTCATAGAATCAGAATAGCTGGACTGAACAATTCAGTACATACTTTTTAACACAGAGCATTCAGCACCCTTTTCTAGATTGATTAGGGGCCATTGTGTATGGAAATTTATACTATTGTTTTTCCATGTGACCAAACATAGGACTCAACAGCTTACTATTGAGATCGTAAACTGAAATAGTCAACAAAAATGAAAAGGAGGGAAGAAGGAGCATCAGTCATTAACACAAAATACTCCTTAATTCTCATATTCCCTGAAGGAACCACTTGAACCCATTTAATTGATGTTAAATGAGAAAACCAAGGCACCAAGAAATGAAAGTCTAATATATTTCAGCAACCAGATAAGTGAATGAATAAACAGTGGTCTGTGCCCGTTTTCCTTGGATTAATGTTCAACATCCTTGACAGGGCTGATGAGGCCCTTCTCTTAACGCTCCAGCGTCTTCTCTTAACATCCCTCCCTTGCTGACTACCCACTAGACAGACAAAACTTCTTACCTTTCTTTCAGATGGGATTTTGCATTCTTTTTGTTGGAAACTTCCAACATGCTGCTCCATCTACCTGCAGCTCTTCCCTCACCTGGAGGTGCTTTAGTTTCAGCTTAAATAACACTTCCTCGGGGATGTCTTCCCTGGCCCAGTCAGCTGCTTTTTCTGTGCATCCCCAGTACCTGCATTTCCCAGTGCCAGCACCTTGGCCACCTCCTTCGTGTTGCCTACCTAACTCTAAGTCTCCCGGCAGACTCTATGCTCCAGGACAGGCTGTGTCTGTTTAATATTACTCAGGTTTCTTTTTGTTGCAAGTGACAAAAAAGCTGCTGAAACTCACCTAAACTAAAAGAAAGATCTGGTAATTAAACAATTACCCCTGAACAACATGAGGGTTAGGAGCACCAACCTCCCACCCACCCCTGTGCAATTAAAAATCCAAGTGTAACTTTTGACTCACAAAAACTTAACAAGTAGCTTGTCTATTGATGACCAGAAGCCCTACGGATGACGTGAACTGGTATTTTGTATGTTAGATGTATCGCATAGTGTATTCTTACATAAAGTAAGGTAGAAAAAGGAAAAATGTTATTAAGTAAATCATAAGGAAGAGAAAATGCATTTACAGTGCTATACGGTATTTATTGAAAAAAAAACCCATGTATAAGTGGACCTGTGTACTTCAAACTTGTGTTATTCAAGGGTCAACTGTACTATGCTTGGTAAAAGATATCCAAAAGCACTATACATAAGGTCACATCACAAGAATATCCAGTGGAAGGTTAATGTATTTTGATGATTACATAATGTCCTGTCCATAATGTCCTTTAGGCTCCTAAACCTATTCCTAAATTCAGGGAAGCCTGACTCGCAGTTGTGCCTACAGAAGTCTCACCTTCAAGCTCAGGTCTACATTTATTATATAAGGGCCAATATGTATTCTAAGTAGGGGATGGTATACATATATCTTTATTTTTATGGTACTCTATCTCAGAATTGAGTTGTTCTTGTGCCTTTAGTGCCTTGGGGCTAATATCTGCCTTTTTTCTCCTCTGAGGCTCTGGACACCTTAACCGGACCTTAATCACCCCACCTTTGTTTTCCTTCATGCTTGGACCTCAGTGGTAGCATCCCTCTTTGTTTACTTAAAATTACCTTTGATTCTCAGACTTTGGATAATTTCATGCCTGCTGGACTTTTTCCATCTTCTGTTCCATTCCTGGCTGGGTTAAAACGGTAAATCTTAAAAATCTCAACATCTGGATCCACTTACATCACTGTACTCAATTCAGTTGGGTCCCTTCCCCTAAAGAGATTTGCTCATCCTGAATCATCTTTACATGCTCACTATTCACAGATGAAGAGCTCTTGGACACAGACTTTGTTTTGACCCATAGATTTGCCTGGCCCTTTCTGTGATGGTCGATTTTCTAGCTATTCATTCCAATTGAGATAAATGATAATTTTCCCAAAAATTCTATCTCATTTTAAGCTTCTAGAATTAGTAAATAGAGATACATTAAATAATGACTTCTATTTATAATCTAGCATTAGAAATTTACCACACGGAAAGAATAGAATGTTTACCATCATTTTATCACACTAATTAGTTTCCCCAGTAGGATGGCACATTGTGCCATTTGACTCTGAAATGCCCTCATAAAAAAATTGTAGTCAGGTCAAATACTTCCTTACCCAGCAAAGAAAAGCCTCAATGATTACCACACAGTGTTTTATTAAACACTAATTTCTTTAGTCTCATGAGGACACAGCATTAGCTTTCAATTATATCCTTAATATAATCCCCGGAATGTGCTCATTTCAACATATATTTAAATGTTTGTCTGACCGTTTGTGTCATACTGTTAAACATACCATTCCTAGGTGGCTCTTTCTAAAAATCATGAAAACTTAACAGTTCCAAAACCTGAATGTTGATGTAGTTCCTTATTTTTGTAGTCGACACATAACTGACAGAAAAACCAAAAAGTAGCCACTAACCTAAATATCTGGAGAGGAGGACTGCTTATCCATTATGTGTCAAAGTAATAATTCCAGTCATCCGTCAATTTGAATTTCCAAGAGAAAGAATAAACCACCTTGCTTTTCTTACTGTTTTCAAAATGGGCATCTAGTAGGCAAACTATAGCTCATGCGTTCATTTGATTTTATATTTGCTATCGTGCCTATCAGCATTCATCCATTAAACAAACAATGGATGCCTAATATATATCTGGACAATGCTAAATACTGCTTATAATTGTCAATAGATCTTGAACTCTAAAAGTCAATACTCTATCTCACCACTAAAAAAGAAACGCCAAGAGAAATTTTCTTCTTTTATCACTTAGTGATAGAATTGCTGCTGCTTACCTTTAGTATGGCTGATCTAAGGAAATCAATACATGTCATCATTGTCATGACTCAGATTCACACCATAAGTCTCATACATGAAAAATCTGACATGTACAGATTTCAGAATTAATTCACTAAACAATTTGGCATGAGAGAACCCGAATAAAAGTTCAGGTCACTGTATCAGCTTTCTTGACGTTTACTATTCCTAACTCCTTAACAAGGTATTTTGAATTTGACTGAAGAACCCACAGTTAATTTTATGTAAATGCTCATAGACGATTCAGGAATATAATAAAGGGATAAACTTTACTTTGCCTCCTTGGGACGACTGAAAGGATATAGCCAAAAAGAAGTGCCCCAGGGGCACCTGGGTGGCTCAGTGGGTTAAGCCTCTGCCTTCGGTTCGGGTCATGATCTCAGGGTCCTGGGATCGAGTCCCTCTTCGGGCTCTCTGCTCAGCAGGGAGCCTGCTTCCTCCTCTCTCTCTCTGCCTGGCTCTCTGCCTACTTGTGATCTCTGTCTGTCAAATAAATAAATAAAATCTTAAAAAAAAAAAAAAGTGCCCCAAATGTAGGTACAGGAAAGTTCCAGGGATTTCTCTCTGATTCAGGAGGGGTAGCTATCACACAGGACCTGACTCCTTTTGCTTTCTCTCCCCTTGGTCCAATTGCAGCACATCTGTTAAATTTTAGGTTTGGTTCAGGTAAAACGCTTAGTAGGGAGAGGCTGAAAATAAGGGCTAAAATAAGGATTGAGATTATCTATGACCTTAAGTTTTGCTTTTTGCCAGGACCACAAATAATAAAGAGGATATTTTTAAAGGTTAATAATTAAAGGCAACTCCACCCCCCCTTTCCCTTTGGTAAATAGGGAAAACAGGCAGTAAGACAGTGCAGTCTGCAATATTGTGGTTCTAAAGGAATGAGTGTGCTAACGTGGCCTCCTCCCTCTTGGAACCAAAACTATATCATTTGGAAAACCTTTATTCATTATGCAGAAGCGAAGAGACACACAATATTCCAGCTGGTCTCTGAGACTAATGTTACTAACAGCCACGTCACCTTCTCTCCCTTTCTCTCTCTCTCATTCTCCTTTTTAGTTTTCTCTCTTCTCTTGATTATTTTTTTCCTTCCTCCCTCCCTCCCTCCCTCCCTTCTTCCTCATTTCCCTTCTTTCTTTCATTCCATCATTCCTTTTTTTCCTTGCAAAGGAGTGAGTTTCCCATTTCCCATTATTCTTTATTTCCATAGCTTGTGCTTAGAAACATTCTTTTTTAAATGATGGCTACCAAGTGTTACTGGAGTTGTTCAAGGACTGGGCTTTTTTTGTCCCCATCAACTTGGCTTGGAGCAGTTAAAATAAAGGCTAATAAATCCCTTTTGAAAGGCCATTGCCCCTTTTCTAGAAAGTTCGCCCCTTTGTAGCAAGAACCAGGAGATATGCCCTAGAGAAGCAGCATGCTGTCCCTAAGGAAAGGGGACTCCCAAGAACAAGGCAGCTTGCTCAGGCCAACCAGATGAAATACCTCCGGTTTCTGCGTGGGACCCCATCGTCAATTGGAGGAAGGAAATGAGACCATGACTTAAAATGATTGGTCAAAAATGAGGAAAATTTCCCCATAATTTTAAGACTGTGTGTTCATGTGTATTGAAGAGAAGTAACTTTTATAAGAAGAAGGGAATTTTAAAAGAAATAAAATTAAATTCTGGCTACAAGGGAATACAAAACCCCAGAAATTTATAACTGAAAGTGTTTCTCAGACTGTACAACTACTCATGAGTTTTTAGTCTTCTTAAAAACCTCCCTAGTAATAGAAAAACATCATGAGTGTCGAGTTTCTGTTCTGCAGCTGATGCTAGTCTGCCTGCCTGGAAACACGAAGAGTAGTGACATATGATTTCAATTAAGTTCACAGTTCCACGAAATATCCTTCCTACAAAATGGAAAAAGAGCTAGAATAGGTACCAGTGTTACTGAAGGCCCCTGGGTTTATCCTTGGGCATTTTAGAGCATTGTTCCTGATAGATTTCCAGTAACAAGACAATCACATTCCCAAATCCTTAGCAAAGCCTAACTTGGAACAATATACAGCTAATAAATGAAGGAAGGAAAGAAGGAATGACATTAGTCACATGACTCAGTAAATCAAATGTTGCATGATTGAGTCTAGAGAATTCTTCTTCCATTTTCTAGGCTCTTCCCTGTGGACAACCGTTGTTTCAATATTATTTTTCATCCTCAAAGGAACTTTGTGAGAATTTATTGGATAGCACCTCAAAAACATTTTGAAAACCACACAAAACTATATTTCAAAACACGGTGCCCCCACATACCAAAATTATATCCGCTCTTGCTTTTTTTTGTACCTTTCAACTACCTAATTCTCTTCTTTGTCCCTAGTTTCATGGAGAAAGAATAAGAACAGAAAATTTCCTTTTTGTGCAATCCTTCTGGCTAGTCACATACTCACACCCTAGAAGCTATAAGAAGTCACACATCTAGAAAGTACTTACAAAAATCATTTGCCTCAATTCCATGTAGAAATAGTCTTTACTAATTAAAGTTATAGTTTAATAGTTATGTTTAAATAGAATTCACAAAGAGAAAAATGACTCCCTAACTTGATAATTTATTATGGTTATTATTCACTAGTATCTTTTATGAAGGAAAGCATAAAACTGATTTAAGCACATTGACTAAAAAAACACCTTTCCCTCCAAAATGTTTTCGGTATTTGCATTAAAATATTCAGATAGCTGTGATCTTCTGACCATTGTAGTCAAGCATAACAGAACTCTCAGTTGTGATGAGAAGTTTTCCAATACTTGGGGACAAAACAGCTGCTGTGTTTATGCATTCTACTTTGTCTTTCTGCATAATTATCTAACACTGAAAATAAATGTAAAGGATGTGTCCTGGAGTTACATCCACACTCACTCTAATCTAAACACCAAGGCCTCTGTAGGATGGCTAGGCATATGAACAGCACTATAATAAGAAATGCCTACAATTATACTCAATGGGAATGGTGCCATGCTTCCCAAAGCCAAGGAAGTGATGTCTCTAGTCACTAACTTGCATATGAATATTTCATACAACTAGATGAAGAGTTGTGACAACGAGGGAAAGTGTGTGATTTCCTCCTGTTAAAGGAGAGTTCCAAATCTAGAAGAGAAGCTGGAGATCATCTGGCACAATATCTTCATTTTATGGATGAGGAAACCAAGGCTCAAAGAATTCAATCTCCTTTTCTAAGGCCTCCTAACTATTTAGGAAGCCAAAGCAAACTGGAACCAGCAAAAACAAACAACCTTTTAAATAGGACTTATTTCTGAAATGTAACAGTAATCTTAGCAAGCTATACGGGTTATGTTTTCATATTTCCCACAAGAGCTGAGCTTCTAGGAAAGGGGGTCAGTCTCCTTCACTGCTAATAGACTTTCAAGCCTGAGTCTAACTTTTACCAGGGCCAAATTAGTCTCATAGAATTTTTTAAATTTTAGAGCCCAAAGGGCTTTATGGAGCATTTTACCAAAACCCTTAATTTATAGTGGGGAAAACTGAGACCCAGAGAGAATAAACACACTGTCCAGAACACAAACAGAACGTATGGTTGCAGATGCAAAATACGCCCTTCCCACTGTTGAGGCAGAGATGGTGATAATCAAAGGCATCAGAGAAGGGCACGTTAAGAAATTGCCACTGGAGGAAAGACTTGAAGGACAGGGAGTGAACTATGTGGGTTATCAGAGAGAGATTTTTCCAGGCGGAGGCGTTTTCCAGGAACAGGCCAGTGTGGCTAAAGCTGTGTGGACCAGGTAGAGAATAGTTGGAGATAAGGTCAGGTAGGTATTAAAAGGCGGGATCACGGAGAGCTTTGACAACCATTTTAGGGACCTTTGCCTCTACTCTGATTGGAATGAAGAGCTCCTTGAGGTTTCTGAGCAGAGGAGTGGCACCTCTTTTTCTTAAAGGATTGGCCTGGGAGCTTTCTTCAGAATAGATTGCGGGAGGACTAAGATTGCAGCTGAGAGGCCGCTCAGAGGCTCTTCCAGTAAAATCTGGGCGTGAAATGACAGAGGCTCAGACCTGACTGTAGAAGGAGGTGGTAAGAAATAGATTCTATGTGCATTCTGAAGCCTGGCAGACTGTGAGGGAAAGGGAAAGGTCGAGTGTAATTCCCAAGTTTCTGGCCTGAGCAACTGGAACGGATGAAGTTATCATTAACTGAGGCGAGAAAGGCCACGAGGGGCCCGGGGTGAGGGTGAGAAAGAGCTGGGACATGTGAATTTGGTGTATTTGTTACACATCAAGTGAATGTGTTAAGTGTGCTTCTGGACATACGAGTCTGCGGTACAGGAGAGAAGTCCAGGCCGGACATGAACATTTGGGAACTATCAGTATATATTTGGCACAGGTGGTATTTAGGACACTTTTCTTAAACTAAACAAATAGAAAAACAGTATGTCGTAACATGAATTGCATTTAGCTATAATTCCATGTCTTCTTGGACAAAAAAGTAGCAAAAATGTAATGAAAGAATGACTCAAACCCTACTAAATTTTAGGCTCACTTCGTGATTGTGTTTCTTTGTGGTTCTCAATATTAGGAAACTGCAATTTTTCTGGATAAAAGTACAGTCAGTCAGCAAGATACCATAAGGTTGCCTTCTTATGATTCCTAGTACATTTGATTCCTTGTACATTATGATTCCTTGTACATTTCCTTGTATGTATACATTTGCTTGATTTGTGGTATGATAGTTATTGTATCAAAGACGACCTCATTCTGAGTTCCGCCACAAAGTAATCTTTTAGTTTGACATTTAATGATGGTTTTCTTCACTTTTCATGATCTGAGAAAATGAAGAGACCTCGTCTGGGATATTTGGGAATGGGACCCTGGGTGCCTTACCAATCACTGACAAGGTTTGATTTACTCTAAGTAACATCTTGCCTCTTCCCTAGGAGAGCACTTCAGAAAATACACAAAAGATGTGTTTCATGAGTATGTAATACCCATTAGCAAACAATTTAAGGATCAATTAATTAGTCATTAAACTTTCCCTATTAAGCGTTTTGGCTTATATCTCTATGGTAAAGCCACTAATGAAAGTCGCATATGCTGAGGTTTCATTTCCCTTGAGAGAGTACATATTAAATCGTTTAAATTAGCTCTCTTTAAATATATTTAAATCCCTCACATTTAGAATATTTTAAATAAAACTTCCCGCCTAGGTTTAGGAATCTCCTCTTAAAAAAAAAAAAAGTGAGAGGAGTCTTATTAATATCTATTCCTAGAAAGAAAATCTCCCTACTGATTTTGTTTAAACTGAGAAAATAATGAATAATTAGAAGCTGTTGAAGAAGATACTTAACATGCAAATAATCTTTGGGGAAAAACAACAACGGAGGTAAGTTAGTTCCACTGCTAGACTCTTAGGAGTAAATTTTTGTGTTAAGACAAGATCAACTGACTTGTCTGCTTTCTCTGCAAATTCCTGCCTCCCCCACAAAACAAAACGTACTTGGGATATATTTAAAGTAGATAGGAAACTATAAAACAATACTAAGGGAAACTGAAGTGGAGGCAGCTGTTGGATTTATTTTGTTTTGGCAGTGTAGAAAGGTAACTGAAAACAGAGAGGCATATGGATGGGAAAAAAAAAAAAACACAAAATTTACAAAAGGCATAAGCCATCTAAATATCCAAAATACAAACTAAGAAATCAAAACACTTTATGCACAGACCCTCATCAGCGAATAAACAGTCTGTACATGACATGTGTTCCCCTTTTCTCTTCTTATTGTGAGAGTCTCAACTGTCATGCATTAGTCATTCAGTCAACAAATGTTTATAAGCCCCTCCTCTGTCCCTGCCCTGTGCTGGGCACCAAGGACACTGCAGGGAATAAGCTTGTAGAGCTTTCAGTCTAGTGGGAAAGATGAAGCCTGGAGCAGTCAACTGAAGTAGAGGAAGAGCACTTCTGAAGGGGAACCTTGGTCTCCCCTTCTCCTTCCCACTCTCTTACTACCATTGCCTTCATAAGCGGCTCTGCCTCGAGTCTCCTGTTCCCCCCTCTGCCCAGTAATTACCATCTGATCATCTAAGGGATTTCAGAACCCAACTGCTCAAGCCCATGAAGGTAAGCTGCTTATCTCCTGGATGGGACTCGCCATTAACTGCCCCTACAAATATTTTAGTTCATCTCATACATACCTATCTTCTTCTATGTATAAGCCACTGGAGGACCCAGAAAAAATAAATCATGTTGTCTGCTCTTATGAAGCTGACTCTGCTGAGCCGGGACAAGTATGAACATGAATAGCTCTAGCACAAGGCACCATATGATAAAGCACCCAATGTCATGCATA
Organism: Martes martes; assembly: GCF_963455335.1. Classification (NCBI taxonomy): domain Eukaryota; kingdom Metazoa; phylum Chordata; class Mammalia; order Carnivora; family Mustelidae; genus Martes; species Martes martes. Next base: position 39,850,359 of record NC_137899.1, read on the forward strand.
AATGACATTATTTGGAGGAGCCAGGGTGGTGGAAGGAAATATTCCATTCACATCAAGAAAAAATGCCCGGCTAAAGAAAGAAATCTGAGGTGGACCAGAAACAATGCTTAGAATTTCAATTCAATTCAATAAACAGAGAAGATAAAGAACAGTCCGATCTAAAGGCAAAAGATAGAAAAATCCCAGAAAGGGAAAATAACATGAGAAGAAGAGATGGCAAGTGGCCTGGAAGAGCTGGGCCATTGCTTAGTCCGTGTTTACATTTGTTCACTCGTGTGTTTGTGGAGGAGCATTTTTTGTGTATCTCTTGCATATTGACACCCCATCACAAATTCTCAGAAGTATTTAAGTATCAAAGTACTGGTCCTGGACTCAGGAAACCTAGGATCCAACTTTAGTGTCTGTGTGGCTGTGGGTGTGCCCTTTTTGATGACAGGGTTTCCTTTTCTGTGAAATGAGGAGAGAGTCTTATCTTCAAAAGAGTCCAGAGGTGCGGTGAGACAATACCTTTGAAAGCGTCCCACATTGTAATGGTTGTGAAAATGCTTCAGGTCTTTCCGGATACTTAACAGGTCCTCATAAAGGGTTTTGCTGTTTCATAAGTCAGTACAACTACAGCCAGAGTTTTTATTTAATTTCAAGTTATCAGTTTTGCTTGACAGTTTCGCCAGAGATCATTCTGTCACAGCAAATTGAACCCACCATTACTCTTCCAAAAATATTTAGTCTTCACAAATAAATGACACTGATATCAACATCATCTGTAATACTTAACTGTATTTTAATTTGGGGTTTGGGATTTCTGTTAGGGAGAGATGGTATATCACTTTTATTAAAAAAAATCACAACATCTAACATGGCTGTTATCACTTTCTGCAGGAATATTACAGTTTATGAAAGTTCAGGGTAGCACGATAAATTCTTAAAATTAAGGAGGAGAAAAAGAAAGTGCAGAGGAGATAAAGGAATAGTTAAGAGGTGATACTATTTCATTTCCTCTCCATGTCTGGAAGACATCTCCTGGAAAGTACATGTAAAGTTCAAAAACTGAGATAAGAAACATTGTTTTAAGCCCACATGTAAATGAAAACTTAAAATCTAGATTTAATAAAGACTCTGTTTCTGAAATTTCCAATTTAAAAGTTTGTGTTTTCTCCCCTGGAGTGGCATTTTGGTATATGAAACTTACCAGAAACTCACAACCACTTAAGAGAGTAGTACATATTAGATTGTCTCTGTGAACTTCTGTCATTACCAAATGCAAACCGATTTTCTTCTGAATCTCATATTTAAATATCATATAAAAAATTTCTAATGCTCCCTTGTGTCTGCAAGAGGATATTACTAAAATGTATTCAATTTTCTTTTTTGAGTATTCCATTGAAAGAGAGGGTCTACACCTCAATGAAATAAATGGTATTTTGTATATACCATGCTTTCAAAAATCTGTGCTAATACGATTTGGTATGAGTAAATAAAAGTGTCACCTCCAAAACTGACCCGGTAACTCACATATGAGGTAAGGGCCACCTTGTCACTGGGCTTGCAATGACAACTAACGTGATGGATAAAAAAAAAATCCACATTGGGTAGGAGACTATGGGATGTCATGAAAAGAGCAGTGGTTTGGAAGCTAGAGAACGTGAGCAAGTCATTGAACTTCTCTGGATTTTGTTCTCCTCATTGACAAAATGAGAAGCTAGCCACAGACAGAGTTTTTAAAACAAAAAGAAACAAAACAAAAAAATATAATTCTAATCATCATTTACTTAGCAGTTACAAACAGTTAAGAGACACAGGGGTTCCACAGTAAATCATCTCAGAAAATTTACAGAAATAGGGGCGCCTGGGTGGCCCAGTCAGTTGAGCATTTGCCTTTAGCTTGGGTCATGATCACAGGGTCCTGGGATCTAGTCCCACGTCAGGCTCCTTGCTCAACAAGGAGTCTCCTTCTCCCTAGGCACCTCCCCCCTGCTCGTGATCTCTCTCTCTCTCTCTCTCTCTCTCTCTCTCATGCGCTCTCTCTCTCTCTCTCTCAAATAAAATCTTTAAAAAAAGAAAAACAAAATTAGCAGAAACAGAATCGGAAAAAAGTCATGACATAAAGAACTACAAGTCCTGTTCCCAGCCATACTGGGGGATGGAAGGGTAGTAAAATGGGAGAGAATTGTTGGAGCAAGACTGTGAGAGAGTCCTGAAGTATCTTAGAAAAGGATAAAGCTGTTCATTCGGTTTGTATTCAGTTCCAAATGGACCTCCTGTAATCATCCATTCCTGTGCCTAACTCAGCAGCAGCTGAGTCCGATGGGGACCCATCTCTCTTCTAGGTCAGACACAGCCCTGAATTGTCTCCATGGTGAGTTCTCCTACCTCTGTTACTCTCTGAGCATTTATGTATAGTGACACATTATTGCAGGCTATTTTTAAAGTATAAACATTTTTTTTTTCTCAGATAGATTGCAGATCCCACTTTGAGGAACAAAGCAAGCCCATTGCATCCTTCTCTGCACTTGGGGCCCTGCTGAAACTGTAACCCACAGAGCAGAGCTTTTTAACATAGTGACCTTGAATAAATATTTGCTTATTAATTAATAAATTAGGTAGGGAGATTCTGTAATAGCTTCCAGTGATCCCACCTCCTAATATTCTGCCCTGTGTTATTCTCTCCCCTTGATTGTGGGCCGGACTTAGTGATTTGATTCTAATGACGAGATTACAGGAAAAGTAAGGAGAGGGGCTCCCAAGATGAGCTTACTTCCCTTCCAAAGAACGTGACTTCCATCTTGTTTGCCATCTCATGCTCTTTCTCAGACTCCTTGATCTAAGGGAAGTAAATGACCAAGTTCTGAAGAGCCCTGTGAAGAAGGCCACATGGCAGGCGACTGATGTCTCCAGCCAAAAGCCATCACGATCATGCTAACAACCATGTGAGTGAGCTTGGAAGTGGATTCTCCCTAAGTCAGTTCTCAAAATGCCTAGGGCTCTAGCCAGCGCTATGATTGCAGCACCGTGAGAAACCCTGAGCTAGAAGTCCCAGCTAAGCTACATCCAAATCTGTGACTCACAGAAGCTGTGAGATTATACATTTTTGTTGTTCTTAAGTCTCTATATTTTGGGACAAGTTATTATGTAGCAATAGATAACGGATATGACTAGCAAAGCAGTGAGAATGAAGAGAACATTCAGGAATCTGACATTCAGGGATATATAATCTTCTTGGATTAATTTGCTTTGAAGCCATGTTGGGGAAAAAATCCCATCCCCAGTATTCTTTACCATTGCCTCCCTCACACATGCCTTCCATTAAAATGAACCACAAATCCATTTCTACACTTGTCGTAACTTTTTGTTGGTCCATACCACATGCATGCCATTAGAAAAATCGATCTTTAAAGAATCAAATAGAGAATGGTGAGGTTCATGTACAATCTTGACTATTGAAATAATTAAAGCTATGATTCACCCACAAGCCCAGTCCATTGTAGTAACCCAAACGAAGAAGCTAAATGGCTTGTGCTTCCTTTGCCCTCACACCCGGTCAGCAGCTGAGTGCTTGTGCCTGGAGCTCTGTGCTCAGTCCTGGGGAAAGCAGGTGGGGATAACGTACGAAGTAGCCCACTCCAATTCAACAGTTCAGTCTCAACATGTAGAAATATGAAGTCTTAAACTAATTCCCCTCCTTTGGGTCAAGCCTGTATGTCCAGAGGGAGGAAAATATTAGGGTTGGTAGCAGTCGGCCTGTAGAAAAAGAAGAGTATATTTGGAAGACACCATGAAGATTCAAAACCTGTAAATACACTCTGGGAAAAGGAAAAAAGAAAAGAGCATCTGGGTTTCTCAGTAAGTCCAACATACTCAGAAGACGGGCCATTTTCTGCCAAGTTCTGCTACCATATGCGAAAGGGTTTTGTTTTATTTTATTTAGTTGGGTTTTTTTTAACTTTTTCCACTCACTGCCATATACCTTACCCATCTGAGGCACTATCTGGTGCATATGTGCAATACTGTGAAACCTAAATCCAGGTTTTACCACCTTGAGAAACAAACAGCAGTACACCCAAGCATAACAACCATGGGCTTCCTGCTTTCTTAAATGAACAGGAAGTTCCTCTTTCTCCAACGTTCCACTAATCTTGCTATGCACAAAAATCCTGGAAGTAAAAGTTGATTTCCCTTGGAGCTGGCTCCTGGAAATCCACTGTAGAAACAGTATATGCTAGAAGCTAGTACAATGGACGATTAACACATCAGATCTGGGCCCTTGTGCAGAGATCTACAGGTCATGGCCCAAAGGGCAGAGGAGACATTCTTTCTTACATACTCAGTTAAAAATGAGTAGTAAGTGCATTCTGGAGGCATTTCCCAAAGATCCCAGGCCTACAGAGACACCCCCTTGCTCTCACCACCACATCTTGATTCTTCTCTTTTCCTCATACACCTTACGAATCCAATTCTGTTGGCCTACCAGGAGTGACGCCAGGAAAGATTTTGGTATCACATACCAAGAGAAACCAGAAGCAGGGATTCAGCCCCTGACCTTCAATATAGAAGACACTGAACACATACCTTCTTCCCCAAACTTTGTTCATTCAAACCTCATAAACAAACAAACAAACAAACAAAAAAACAGTACTCAAAACAAAAAAAATTGGAGCCCTGATCATATACCTATAAGTCATGCCTGATTTTTATACTGGTCTATAGAATCAAATACATATAATTGTGCAGTACAGTCTCCCTACTCCATGTATCAATGGGCATATTAAAGTAAGGCAGTATATACCTATACAACCCCAAGCCTTTGAATGAACCAAAATGTTCTATTACCCGTGGCAAAAATGGATCTTCTCCAAAGTGTGACATTAGCAGATGTTCCTGATTGGGCAAGCACTTTAGAATAGGTCCTATGCTAAACACAGGGAATGTGAGCATAAATAAGTGATCATCTCTGCCTCCCAGAGTTGACCTTCTAGTAGGAGAGACAGATGAGTGATAAACCCAAGTATGTGCTAGATAAAAATTATATCACTGAGCAAGATAAGGAAACACTTTCCAGAGGAGACGGTTAAGCTGAGTGGGAAGCTGCCAGGTCATTTCAAGCAAAAGTAACAGCCTGAGCAATGGCCTAAAAGAGCCTGATTATTAGTGATATTTATCGCTCCTGCCTCATCCTCCAACACAGCTCCCTTAGCCACTTCTGCAGTCACCACAATGAAGTACTTTCTGTTCTCTGAATATGAGTAACATGTACTTTCTCACCTTTGCAAGTGATATTCTCTGAAGCATTTACTCCTTGACCTCAACTCCTAAGCCTTGGATCTGAGTACCACCTTCTCAACCTTCTGGTCTTGACTTGGATATAATGAATTCTCTGATCTCCCTGGGTCTGAGTTAGGTGCCATTTCTATGTTCCCTAACTGTATTCCATTACTTCCATACTATAGAGCTTAACATACTCTAGTGTAAGTTCTGCAGACTTATCTATATTCCCTGTAGATTGCACGTTCTCAGAGGACATATCAAGACTCTCTCTATCTTGGTCACCATCGTGTCCCCAGCATCCAACAAAGTATCCGCCATAGAGCTGTCAGTGCATGCAGAATGAACCAATTGTTCAAAGCTGGAGCAAGGGTAAGTGATAAGATTGAATTTATAGATAAGGTGTAGGTGATAAGATTGAATGTATAGATAAGAATTAAAGCTCAAAAGACCACATGTGCCCTGCAGTGTATATATGTTATCCTTTATTCAAGAAGTCATGAAGTGTTATAAGGAAGAGGAGAGTGTGACAAGGCAGCAGTAAGAGGGCCTGAAATAATGGCAGGGGCTGGAGACAAGAAGACTGATTGCAAGAGATACTGTATTTAAGAAGTTATATTTCCAGGACCTGATGATTTATTACAAGTTTAGGTAAGGGAGTGGGAGAATAGGGATGAGTCACAAAATTGGTAAAATGAAAAGATCTATGGGGAATACCTTTATCTTTCTCTTACATAAGAAAGATGAGTATTGTAAACAATAAGATGGCCCTGGGTATTCAAGACTAAAAACATGTTTACAGTTTATTACTGCGTGTCTTGATATTGTCAGCTCAATAAGCTACAGAGAATTTGTACGCTCATGGGTAGAGAATTCAGAATTTCAAAGGACTACTTCATAATTAAAATAGGAAAGGAATAGGTAGGATACCTTTTTATAATAACACAAAATTCATCATCTTTCAATTCTTTAAGAAATGGGTAGTAAGTGGAGGTTGAATCACTAAATCTTGACTTAGAAAAATGACCTATTATCTGCCTATTTTCTTATTACCCTTTGCCTTCAGATTACCAAAAACTTTACCAAAGATGAAAAACTCTAGCACACAGTGTCTTCCAGGAGATATTTATCCAACTGGAAATACTGAAGACACAACATTGTAATAGAGCAAGGGGAAGGATATGCTTGATAAGTGAGAGAAACTGTCAACGTCAAGGGAGGAAATGGTTCTCAGAAAACATTTTGAAGAGATAAGGGAGGGCACCAGGCAACAACAAAATGTCTTCATGTGGCTGGTGGATAGGGTTTGGGAAGAAAACAGAAAATCAAGAGCGCTGAGCACAGAGAGAATAACTCATAAGAAAGATGAAAAAAATCAGAGGGAGAAATGGAAGCAAACATGTGGTTAGAGAAAACAGTTACAAAGAAGCCTCCCACCCCCCAAATTTCACTCTGAGCTAGGAAGCACAGAAAGATCATGAACAGCATTAGAATTTGGTCCAAATTCCTTACCTCAGTAATGCGAGCCTCAGTGTCCTCATCTATAAAAAGGGGTTTCAATTATGGTTGTGTTAGTCGGGTCAGGCTGTCATAACAAAATACCACAGACTAGGTGACTTAAACAGCAGAAGTATATTTTTTTCACAGTTGCAGAGGCCGGAAGCCCAGGATCAAGGTCCAGCAGGGTTCCTGGTTTGTGAACTGTGCCTTTTCACGGTGTCCTTAACACGGCAGAGAGAGGGCTCTGTGCTGTCTCTTATTAAGAGTCACTAATCCCATCAGACCAGGAGCCTACCCTTACAACCTCTTTTAACCTTAATAGCTTCTATAAAGGCCCCATCTCCAAATACAGTTGTTTGGGGAGTTAGTGTTTCAACATATGAACTTTAGGAGGACACAGTTTGGTCCATAGTAAGATTGTCATAAGAAATGTGTGAAATTATGCAAAGTGCATTGTGCCTGGCACATAAGTAAGTGCTGAATAAATGTTAGCCAGTGTTAGCTATGAAATCATCATCACTACAGGCATCATCTCTGAAGTTACTTATACTTATGTATATATATACATATGTGTGTGTGTGTGTATATATATGTATATGTGTGTGTGTGTGTGTGTGTGTGTGTATAATTTTATTTATTTATTTGACAGAGAGAGACACAGTGAGAGAGGGAACACAAGCACAGGGAGTGGGAGAAGGAGAAGCAAGCCCGGTGTAGGGCTCAGTGTGGGGCTTGATCCCAGGACCCTGGATCATGACCTAAGCTGAAGGCAGACACTTAATGACTGAGCCACCCAGGTACTCCCCCTTGCCTTTTGTATATATCTTTAAAGGACTGTTACAGATGGGAAAGACACCTGTTTCCTACTGCCCCTGAAAACTGCCCAGCTGCCTAGCACACTAAGATGTTCTCAGGCCCGTTTTATAAATATCATCCAAGGCAGAAGTAGCTATAAAAGGAGTAGAGAGATGGTGAGACAGTGGAGGAGGACTAAGAGAAGGAGAGGTAGGGAGAGAGAAGACCAGGGAGGACAGGATGAGGAAGCACTGAGATCCTGTAGATACTGTCTTCTTCTAACACACTCACAAGTGTGCATCTAAGCTATCTAATGAAAGAAGGAGCATTAGAACTACTACCTCCAGGGATGTTCACTGCAGATTTCTACTGAGAAGGGGGCAAAAAATGCCATTATTTCAGTGCTAGTGTCATGCTAGTCCATTCAGAGAGACCATGGTAAGCAAGAGACCATGGTAAGCAAACAAGACTAACATCTCAGGTGGTCACAAACTTAATAGGAAGATTGTTTTGACCTAAAACATCTTTGAGTTTGCAAAACATGCTGCAACTTTTACTCAAAGGAGACTGTACATGTTAGGATCAAAGAATAAGACCAGCTATGGACTTAAAGTGTCCGTGGAAGCAAAAGAAACACTGTAAAAAGTGCCATGAATTTTCCATCCCATATTCTAGATTTTTAAATAAAAATACAGATAGAAAACCATTGCATTAAAAAGCCAGGAATATATAGCTTGTTTGAATCACTTAAATGATCACAAATCTCCATGATGTGTTTTAAAACTATCTATCTTCTATAAGGTGTGACATCTTCTAAGTTGAAATGATGCCCCACTTGGCACTACTACAAACAGAATGACTGATATTTATTTAGTGCCTAGAATGGCAGGCACTTTACAAACACCATCTCATTCATGTATTCCTAAAAAAACCTCTTGGGGTTGCTATTATTTTTACTATTTTACAAATAAGTAAACCGAAGAGTTTGCCCAAGGTTATACAACTAATAAATGAAGGTTAGAATTCAAACCATGTCTGACTGCAAATATATCTTCTCTCCTTTATGCCAGACTTATCATCATCCTTAGTGTGTTGGGACATGTGAGCATGACTAGGAAAAATGGGCCAGGTTGGAAAAAAAAAAAAACGTTGGCATTGATTTTGAAATCAATGTATTTTTTCAATGTCATTCTTATGAGTATTTACTTACTCAGATTTTTTTTAAGATTTTTTATTTATTTATTTGACAGACAGAGATCACAAGTAGGCAGAGAGGCAGGCAGAGAGAGAGAGGAGAAAGCAGGCTCCCCGCTGAGCAGAGAGCCTGATGCGGGGCTCCATCCCAGGACCCTGGGATCATGACCTGAGCCGAAGGCAGAGGCTTAACCCACTGAGCCACCCAGGTGCCCCCACAGATTTAAGTTCTTAACAAGATCTGCATTTGAACAAGATTCATATGTACTTTATTTTTATTTATATTTTATTTATTTATTTATATTTTTATTTATATTTATTTTATTACTTTATTCATATGTACTCAGATTTTTAAAATCACCTGCAAATGCCTCAATACTGGAAAATCACTCTACTATTCTAATTCCTTGATCATATAATGGGCTTTTTAGCCTAGATTCTAGAGCAGAAGATATGAGTTGCAATTCAGTGTTCCTCGTTCTAAAGTACGTGATTTCCAGCAAACTGCTTATCTCCACTTAGCATCTATTCTCAAGGGAACATTATCACCTATGTCACAGGGAAATTTTAAGAATTACATAAAGTAAAGTCTGCAAAAGCATAGTCAACTGCCACATGAGCACTCGGTGTTTATATTTAAAAAGTTAATGAAAACATTGCCGACATCTCTATTTCTGAATGAGAGTAAACAAGAGAGACTGTAAGGATTTTTACAAAGAACCATAATGCCTGGGAATTAGGACTCATTACCATGTAAACTCCAGACATAATCAAAGTGGTTTTCAAGCTTCATTGTTCCAATCTAGTTTATCTCTTCCCCCCCCTCCAGCCCCAGTTATTTTGATGGGTTTTCACAAACTATGCAGACTTCAATAACTCACTCTCTAATAATATACTCTGGATAATTGTTAGCTTCATGAAATACAATTGCCTATACTTTAAGTTATAATTAAAGGCATTACTTAAACCCTCAAATGGCCTTTGGAAATCTGAAAATGCAACTTGGATTCATAAATGCTAGGGAAGAATAGGAAATCCCAGAACCCTAAATCAGCAGACTCAAATTCATGTGAACTTAACTGAAAGAGAAGCCGCTTAATGCTTTGGTTATAACCACCAGACTTATACTGACATTAACACCAGTACTAAATGAGGAAATTGGGCACACTGAGATTGGATCTTCAAAGTTAAGTATATTTACTGATGAAAAAGCCTTTATGATTCAGCTGAACAAAGGAAATGCAGTTTTAAAAGCAGACCTGTTGAGTAAGGGGCAATTCTAATCATGAAGAAAGTCTAAATGTGCTTCTGTGGCATCTGACTGAATGAGAATGGTGAGTTTTGCAAATTAGGCATCTATGATTTGATTTGGTCAATTTGGGACCATTTGCCCCTTTTCTCATATTATTGGCTGCTGTCAAAGAATGGTATGATGGGCTGTACAGAAAGACCCAAGTTGCTGCCATTACTGAGAGCTTGAGCATTATATCGTTATTTTTTTAAAAAGTAATAATTCACCTATGTTTTAATAACATTATCAAAAGAATTCTGTTGTATTTGATACTCCAAAATGAAGTCAAGATCATCTCACCCCAAATTTCTGGTCTTTGTTTCCATCACTGCTTACGTTTAATTCATATATATATGTGCATCTGTGTGTATGTGTATATAGGTATATGTATATACAGACACACACACACACTCATATATATCATATCACATATAACCTAAATTCTATTCTTCCTGCCTACCTGTAAAGATCATAAAAATGTAAAATCTGGGTTTTTAAGTATGAGACTAAACTCCCCTCTCAATAATGAACGATAATATTGATTCTTCTATTAAGTACTATCTAATACACATTTTTTTAAGTTTTACGACCAAAGAATTTGCTATATTTAGGGCCATATATACACAGATAAATAAGCCATGAATCCTTCCATCAAAGATGTCACAAAAGAAGTCAAGTTTACATGATACCTCTACTTTATGAAATGAAGATGGCCAACGGTTCATACTGTTCCCATCTTTCTTTCAAGATCTATAGTCCAAGTTTTTTCTTAGGTTATCTCTAGATACATCATTCCACTAACATTATTGGCTGTCCCACTTTCTTTTCTTTCCTTTTTTAAAATTAGAATCAGATTAATAGAGCAGAAAGTGACTTCAGATCATTGAGTCCAAACTCCCATTTCACAGATTAAGAAAATTAAGTCTTTCCAATTCTGATAACACAGGCAGTTGAAGAAACAGGAACCCATTTCTGTTAAACCATGTAGATATGTATGATAAAATGGAATGGAGTAAAAAACACTTCAATACATAGCCTGGCTCAAAAGAAAGGGGGATTCCTAGAGCCAATAGGAGAAAGAAAATCCCTTTTAGCAGGAACAGTAAATTTCAAATAACACTGCCTCAGTTCCTAGAGGTTCTGCACCTCCCGATTGGTTATATCTCTGGCTGCCTCAATTCTTTTTCTGGCACTGTGGAGCTCACAGTACTTTCCCTGGCTGCCCCCAGCCCTTGGCTGAGCATAGTATAGAGTACGAGAGCCAGTGCATTCCTACCTGATACTGGACTCCTCCAACCAGCAGCCTTTGGTTGAGGAGTCCCCATCAGCCTGGAGGATGTTTTCTCAGAACTGTGCTGTGGCCAAGACTCTTCCAATCCAATCCTCTCTTTGCTCTTTTCTTCTACAGGTGTCAAATCTGTATTGACTTCTAAAGGCTCTCCTGCCCGGGCCATCCTATTCCTTTTTCCTTTATCCTTAGCAAACATTTTCCAAAATAAATTCCTTATACATCTATTTCCCATCTTGGTCATCTACTTCTCCAAGAACCTGAACTGACACAGATCTGAGTACTTTAATGTGGTATGGTACATCAGTTGGGAACTTGCAAAGCTCTGGACTGGAGAAACTTCCAGACAAGTACACAAGGAGACATTATGCAATGATGTTTAGTACAGCATGGTTTGAGATAATAGGAAATTGGAAACAACCTAAATGTTCAAATATATGGAAAGGGAAATTCAAGGTATATTTATTTAATGGTACAAGAGGTAGAGAATAAATCAAGCTACAGGTATCAACACAGATGAGTCTTCCAACATAATGTTAAGTGAACAAAAGAAGTTGTAAAAATATCCTTACAATATGGCATCATTGGTTTAAAGCTAAAAACATATAAACAGTACTCTACCTAGTTTTTGAAAATGTTAATAATTTGGGTAGCAAGAACAAACATCCACTACAAGAGTGGAAATCTCTGGGATAAAAAGTATGCAGAATAGGGTAAGGTGGGTTTCAACCCTTCTCTGTGATATTTTATTCCTTTTTTCTTTCTTAAGGACAACAACTGTTATTGATGGATACGTGGGTATTTGTTATAGTATCCTCTGTACTTTTCTATGTGTTTGAAATATTTCCAGATTTTTCAAATGAAATAAAATAAATATTTGTTGAAACCGAGGCCCAAAGAAATTGTGACATGACCAAGTTCACATATTTAGTTCATGGCAGAGCAGATATTCTTGGCTCTTGGATTGGCTCTCTGGCCACCACATTGTGCTGCCTCCATTGTCATGTGTCTGTCTAATAGGGAAGACCATGGTTGATAAGTCTTTTGTATCCTGCACAATGTTTAGTAGCATCATATATGCAAGAAAGCACTTAAAATCTACTAGATCGAATTGAAAAATGTAGCACTATACCTCAAACGCAAAATTATTTTATCACTGAGGCTATATCAAGAAAAGTAATCTCGTGCTATAGTTCTGACTGCAAAGTGTTCAGAAATGTGTGGGTCAAGCATTCGGCAGCTCTGGAGGGCCTAATTGCTGACCCAGATCTTGTCCAGAAGCACCAAAAAAGGGAGGAGGTAGTTCTTATCTAAAGAAACAGAAGTAAAGCTGCCCAGTTGGAAGACAGTTATAAAGTACACCCATACCATGTAGGTGATCTTGGAAAGCTTACAGTTTTCCTCTGTGGATTCACATGTACAAGAGCCCCACTACCTGCTATACTCAGAAATCCCTTTGTTCAGAATCTGGGAAATTCAACTAGCTCTACTCTCTCTATATTGTAATGATAAGGTAGGAAAATTCTTCTGAACAGGAAATGGGGACTTTACTGACCCTTGATTCTGTGGTCCTACAGAATCCAAATGAAAACATCTAAAAAAGTAAAAATAAATTAAAAAAGAAAATATGTATTGTCTGTTCCCAAGAGCTCTCCAACAGAGGAAAGGCCCAACAGCAACCAAAATAAAACACACTTAGGTATCTTAAAACTGAAATATACCTGGGATAATTAATAGCCACAGACAGAAAAGAACAATTAGGTTATACATTCATTATGGTCCTTTTTATATATTTCCATTGTGAAAGGCAATTATTTTTCTGACTAGTAAAACCTAATGCCTTTATACTAATTTCAATAGCATGAAAATTTGAGGTGAATATGTCCTTGAGGGTAAGCTTTGTCTTTTTCATCAGTATATTTTTTAAAGCTGGCAAAGTGCTTGGCACATTATTAATGTTTGTTGATTGAATGAAAGGAGGAATAAATGAATATAAGTGAAATTAAGACATATTTCTTACTGACAGACACTAATGACTGAAAAAGGGTTCCAACAAATGAGCAGAGTTGACAATTAAAGTGTAAATAGGAATCTAATGAATGTTTTAATTGATCTTCCCTGCTTTAAAATGTAGCCAGGATTTTTTAACCTTGAGATACAATGCTCAGCAAATTAGTAGACTGCCTTTGTATGAAAATCTCTTTAATCAATCTAATAGTTTGTCTACTCAACTATAGACTTTAAGACCTCTGCCAAATTGATGTTTTGTTTTGTTATTCTTAACAAGAGTTGTCTCTTAATAATAGATTCATATACAGAAGTTGAGTTTAGCAGTTAGACTTCTGTGAAAATCGAGAGCATATGTTAAATTAACAACAACAACAAAACAACAACAACAAGAACTCTTCAAAGTTAATAAACCTAGCAGGGAAAAGAAAACTCTCATTCTTTCTTGATGATTCTACCACCAAGAAAACAATACACCTTTAGAGTCTGAATCAGGTCTTAACAAGATTTTTTAAATGGCTCCTTTCTCCTTAGTTTTATAGAGGTCCCAAGACAATGGGTGCTAAACATTTCTTTGACCACTGAAAAGTTTGATACCATCTATATAAGACTGAGATGTGGTGAAAGAAAGAAAGAAAGAAAGAAAGAAAGAAAGAAAGAAAGAAAGAAAGAAAGAGGCAAGCAAGCCTGACCAAGCCACCCACCTCTACCATGTAATGGAGGATGGAGGCTAAAGGGGAATTGGAATTTAAAAATAAGATTTGGTAAGAGAGCTGTTCGTGAGTGTTGGGTCCCTCTCGTTCTCCATGACAGGAAAAGTTAGGCATGATTTCCCTCATCTTGAACCCACAGAAAGCGGCTTCAATGGAACCACTTAAGAGAGTTCAAGGTGTGCCCCAGGGTTGACAGAGGACAACAGAATAGAAAAACTCTAGCAGACGAGCAACTCTACTCTGATGGAAGACAAGAAGGATTGCTACAAAGAAAGAGTACGAAAGTTTTTTGTGCGAAGGAAGTGTGAAAGTTTGCATGAATGCAAGAGAACAGAGACAGCCTTAAGGTGCTCTAAATACTGCCCCTAATGACTGCCTCGAGGCACACAGTAACTCTTACAAAGGACTGTATGCCAGACTCCCAGGGACCCAGGGAGAATATCAAATAAGCAAGCATCTGCAATGATGAATTTCCCAGTACTTCAAGAGAACTGCAGGTCAGATACCCTAGTGATTTGGGGATGGAGGGTGGACAATTTTCAAATAATGCACTCAAGTTTGCCAAGAGGAAATGTCAGCTTTAAAAAAACCTGCAGAGAACACAGACGTCAGCTAATTTCACCACTGATCCAATAATACCTTTCCTTTCCTCTGACCTCCTCCCTCTCTCTCAGCCCCCTCCTATGGAGTTGGAACCTGCAGTAGCCCGGTGGAGAGGGAGGAGGAGGCACGGAAGCAGGAAGTGTTGACTCCGAGATGGAGCTCCCCAGTCTGCCTTTCCCTGCAGGTCACCTCTTACAGACCTAAGCTAAGAAAGACCATAAGCCTCGACTTCCAATAACATTAACGTTATTACACGGAAGTCAACATTTTAATAACTGAAATAAGATCTCTTGGGTGACTAGAACAGCACAAAGGGTTTCTCACTACCTAATACACCAAAAGAGTCACTGTGTTCCTCCTGGAATTCTTCCAGCAACAAAAAAGAGTTTGGAGTGGGGAGAGAGGGGGAAGCTCAACGTTGTCTTGTTATTCCACCCTGCCCATCCACTGTAGCGAGGTTACTCTGGCACATCAAAATTCTATTAAGTCCTGTATTCTGATCTTTATAATAAGTATTAAAGGGGAAAATGAGGACGAGCACAGACGTCCTTGTTTCATATTGATGTGGTCGAGAGGAAAGAAGAACTGGAGACAGGTGATGAAAGAACGCCCCAGTCTCTCCAGCCCAGTCCTACTAAGGAAGCCCAGTGTTTCACCAGCACTGAGTGAGGCAGACAAACAATTGCGAGGATTCCTTTTGCTACCGGAAGTTCAATGCCAGCTGAGGCTGTTTGTTCTCACTCGGCCCACCGTGGTCTCTCCTAATGCCTCATACGAACTGACCAGTTGGTTTTCTCACTGTGATGGTAATCTGCTTTCCTGGAGAGACCTGGACCCTCTGTCCCACACACCCTGCCATGAGCCAGGGTCATTCTCCCGACAGACTAATCTCCTAGACTCTCTGTGCCTGCCAAGCTCTATCCATCATCTGTGCTTCCTCTGCCCTGCCTCACTGACCAGATTCAAGCTCTTTATAGCAACACCCACCCCAGCCACAGCCACGCTTTCCCAGCTCTGATCTCAGCCACTACCCTTCAGCCGTTGCTACTGAAGTCCCTGTATGCCTTGCGGCTGAACCCATAGAAAGTTGGAACGGAAAGAGAACTTGAAGTGACTCATTTGCAACTATTTCTTGTCATTAAAAGTGCCACGACCATTAAAGAAGAAAGGTGGGAGGTAAAAATTGGGGCCTTAGAAAGTAGCCTTCTGTTATCTTATAAGACTAGGAAAGTAGCCACAAAGTGTTCGTAATGTTCCTCAGTGGTTATCATTTCAAATCAGACTCAGACCAGGAAGATGCAGGGATAATCATGAAATATGAGGCACGGTGCTGCCGAGCACCAGTTAGTTCCAAATGTGTTCATTTATTCATTTGCAGTAACAGCCTCGAAAATCAGTGGAGTGGTCTCTAGGAAGTAAAAGAGTAAAATAATTTTCCAACTCTCATAGTCAGAGGGCTAATTCAAGTTTCAAAAGCAACACTAACTTGCTTAAAGTACCATAAAAAGAGAGAGAGAGAGAGAGTGGAAATTCCATCCTGCTTTAATCACTGTCCACTGCAAGTTTCCTTAATGATTTCCAGCTGCCCCCATTTAAAAGTTGTTGCTTTGACAGAACTTTCATACAAACTTGGAACATGCTCATGTCCAAAAAGAAAAAAAAAAAATCTTACTTTGCTCTCAACTGCATTCTAACCAAAAGCAGATTTCTCTTGGATTATATAAGACTATGATGAGCTGGAAGGGGTGGGGGAAGGGAGAGGAGTCAGGCTAGGCCTCTGTTTTTTGCAGTCTCCACAAACCATTTCACAAGAGGCACAAAGGAAAATGTGAAAACCTAGGGAGAAAGCCCACACCCTTGGGAAAGCCAAAGTATGCTTCAACATACTGCTGCATTCTGATGTGAAGAAACGCAACCCAGAATTAAGCTAACATAAAATAATTGCCTCCAAATTCCTATCAGTTAAAATTTCATGTGTATGTGTGAGTGTGTGTGTTAGTGTGTCTAAGTGTGTAGTGAGTTAGTGAAGTATTTATAGCCAAAATTGTGCTGGTCAAAGAGTCTGCAACCAACCCTACCTCATCCATTTCTTTGCTTGGGGAGGGGAGCCCAGAACAATGGAAACGATGCACCATACAATAAAAGGTTAGATGTTAACAATTGAATAGGTTTTTTTGTTACAAATCATGAGCTTGAGGTTTCAAGACCCTTTGGGGTCATCTTTCTTTCATACAAGTGTGTATGCTCTTTAAAAGCAAAGAACAACTGTTTCTCAGTAATCTTTTCTCCCCCATGGTCCCTTGCACTAGCATCTGCTACTGAGGTCTTCAACGAAGACATGTTACAATGAATAAAGAAAAACTTTCAGAGATGGTTGTTAGTTAAGCTATAGGATATGTGGAAGGAGAAAATACATACAGCTTGATGGTTGATGAAATAATGATTCATGAATCTATAATGTTTTCACATATCATTAAGTTTTCCAAGTAGATGGAGTCCTATATTATTACCCATAGGGCAGAAAGGAACTTTGATAGGTCTTCAAATTACTCTCTCAAACTATCCCAGCCTACTGAAAATCTACTCTCCTTTTGAAAATGAGTCCTATGAGTTAACTGGGTAGTATTTTTTCTTGTCCACCACATCAATAAGGAAATAATCTGTCTACCCCAAGTCCTTTATTTTGCACATTGGATCCTTCGATGGTATAGGGCCTTTCATTCCATCCATCTTTAACAATATTAACAAATTCATAATAATTTTCTTTTTAAATCCAAAAGACGTGCAGAGGAGCTACAGGAAATAAAAGCTAAGTCAGTCTTGGAGTCGCTTCTCTTGGAGTCATCCTCATTCATTCTGACAAATATCTTTTGAGTACTTAGGGTGAAGCAGAGGCTGAAAGTCCCATAGATATTCCTCATAAATCTTATTTCCATCATTTAGGGACATGTGGAGGCTTCAGAATTTCTACCTAAAAGGGCCCTGGGGGTAATAATCTGGTTGGCTGGCAAGGATGCCAACTTCTATCCTGAATCAGCCACCTGTGAACGTTGAGCACAGTTTTACTCACACTGCATCTTTACGGGGGGGTGGAGCAGGGTACTTGGAGGGTTAGGTGCCCCCAAGCCATTTGGTACTGTCCTTGTGAAGGATCTTGTTTTATTCAATTTCTGGACTTTAATTCTGGTTCTTTCCAAGCTGTCTATATTATTTTCCAATTCTAGTACCAAAAATTATACTGAGGACTCTAATGTGGGCAAGCACAGAGATAAACAAATTCATCATTTTTTAATTGCTGGGTTTTGCCTATTTGTAAACCTCAGTAATTGTGCTTGCTTTTTGAACAATTTCACTAAAATTTCTTATGACTAGATAATTTTAGCTGAATATCACTGCAGTCATTTATATTCAAAAAAGGGTTCTGCAAAATGAAAGCAGGCGGTAATATAGAATGGGAGCCTGTTACATCTGTACCGAGCCTTCTTGTTGCCACTCTTTTAATGTATTCTTACTCCTATTTTTTCTCTTATTTTTCTTTCTATTAAATATATTAATATATAAAATACTATTAATAAATATTCCCGTGACACATTTTTTTTTCTTTCATGGTCTGTGTGCTTTACCTTCTTTACTAGGTTGTAAGTTTCTTAATTATAATGACATTGCCTAGTTCATCTTTGCATCTCACTGTCCCACATCTGGCACACAGAGCATTAAGAATGGTTTGTTGAGTGAATAAATGAAGGTACTGAACCCTGGACCCTGGAAAAAAGATATAAAATAAATCTTTAAAACTTTAATAAATGGATTCAAAAGCTGTTTCAGATAAACTATTAGCAAGTCATCACATCTAACACTTCTAGAAGGCCCACCAGGGAGGGTCACCATAACCCCATAAGGGTGTAAACACAGCTGTTGTTCTCTTCAGGATATGATTAGTTTTGATTTATTGCACATGTCCACCTGCAAGGCTTCTCAGAGCACACAGAGTCATAATCTCCAAAGTCACCTAGTGACAAGTGAGTCCCTCAGCTCCATTGCTCACCTGGATCAGCAGCTCTCATTTATCTCTCAGGCAGCTCGGAACTGCTCCTAGCCTCAAGGCCTGCAAACTTAGACTTTGTCAAATCAAATGGGCAATAATTTATAATATAAGTATCTTTTATAGAATAGTGAGTTATTTCTCTTCTTCTTTCTCTTTTTTTCCCTTCACAAAATAAAATCCTGGAATTATAGACCACAAATATAGTTAGTGCCTTTCTTTTTTAAAAGATGAGTGCATATTCCTGTCATTGGTCGCAAGGAAGATGAGATAGGGAATTGAAAGGATTCAAATAAACATGACAACATTTACTCTAAAAGGGCTCAAAGTGCATATGATAAACTGCAGAAGACTCCAGAAGAAAGGAGGAACATCATAAAACTCAGTTTTGAAACTGAGGTGGAAATGTAAACCACCAATAGCAAAGGCAGGAGAATGTCCACCAAGGAAACCATGACCCCCCCCCCAAGGAGTTAAATATGCTAAATTCTAATTAAATCAGGTTAATTCTAATTAAATCAGATCAGGTTACCACATGTACCTATAAATTTCTTCTGTGAAGTTTTTCTTATTTCCCACTAAAATAATGCATGGACAGTAAATACTTGGCCATGTGCAGAGAATACCATAAATGAATGGGAAAAAGGAAGTTATCCTTGGAGTTATCCTATATTAAGAACACCACTTAACACAGGATCCTTGAATTGCCTTGCAATTAATACTCTCATCCATACAGGAAGGCTGTCCCCTCTCATCCTTTTTTTAGCTGCCTCTGCGAAGAGAAGGGAGCATCTCAAAAACTTACTTACTTACTTACTTATTTATTCCATTTTATTTTATTTCTTTTCAGTGTTCCAAGATTCGTTGTTTATGCACCACACTCAAAAACTTATTTAGCTACTGATTTGAATAAGCACACCCACCCCATCCCACAGAAGCAGCTACTAGTTTGGAGGTTTCACGTGATAGTGTGAAACTACCTACCTAATTCTATATTATTGGGAAGCCAACTTTATTTAGTGAAGAACACTGAATTGAGAATTAAAATTCATGTTCGAATACTGGCTCAATCCCTTAGTACGTATGTGATTTTCAGTAAATTACTTAAGATCTATTTTTCTCAGTGATAAAATGAAGGATTAATGATACTTGCCCTAATAACCTCCAATATGGCTGAGATAATTAAATGTTACATTAAAATGTGCTTTGTGAACGCTAAAGTGCTATGCAAATGTAAGATACTTATTGAATACATTTGATGACACAAATGTCTGTCGTGGAAATTTTTCTACCAACCTGTGACAGAAAACAGCTCTGAGTCTTTCCTATGGCAAGAGAGCATATAAATACATAGCTATAATGTTACATAAACAGCTTTTCCGTGTCCACAAACCACCTGTCCCTACTAAAAACAGCCACTAAAATTATAGAGGCAGGCAAATTCTTCCAGGTAGTTTCTTTCTCTTGCTTTCATTGAGCTTTGGGGAAATATTTTTTAACTTTTAGTCTATTCCTCCTAACTGGTTTCTGATGTACATATGAAGGATAACTCTCTAGATGCTCACTCTTTCCAGAAAGTATTTACTTAGAGAAAATTAGAATTTAATTTATACTGGATGATCAATACAGACCTTTATGCATGCAATACATCTAATACACTGCAGCCAGATTAATTTCCCTAGTCAGTGATTAATTGCCTACTCTGTCCCAGGCGCTGGAGAAGGTGCCTGGAATTCAACAGAGAGCATGATGGGCAGGGTCTCTGCCCTTCTAAATGTCAAATCCATAGTTTCGTTTCAGAGCTCATCTTTCTCAACCTCTGTGACATTTGATTGTGTTGCCAATTTACCTTCTTGAAACTTCCTTCTCTCTCAATTTTGAAGGCATAATTCTTGCTTAATATAGCAGATACTATTGGCCAAGTTCCCCAGCCTGAGTTTCCAAGTCCTTCTCCTTCATCTCCTTCCAGCTAGGGTGGTTTTGCCCACTTAGATGTAAGATGAAGTCTATGCTAATGTTCCTACAACAGATAGGCAGCACTCCTTCCTCTTCCTAATTCTGTCTGCTGTAGTGTAGATGTGTTGACTAGACCTGTAGTCACCACCCTGCAGCTGTGGGGAAACTCAAGAGGACGGCTTTGTGGTAGCTACTGCCTAGGAGTAGATTACGCCGAGTTACCTCTAATTAAATCTCCTTGAAGAGACCTCCCGAAACCTCCCAATATAAATTAGCACCTCCTACTATTTTCATGGCACTTTGTGATTTTCCTTCATATAACTTATATATCTTTTAGTTCTGTATTTCACTGCATGAGTATTTATCTTACATCTTTCTCCTCCTCTAGAAAGCAAAGGGATAATTAAATCTTTCTATAGCCATTCCATATTCAGTGTCTCACAGATTATCTAGCACGTTTTACATGCCTCACAAATATGTGTTGAAATTTGATGATTTCTCCAGACTTAGATTTCAAATTACCCTCTGGGTATCTCTACTTGAATGTTCAGCACGTCCCTCAAAACCATAGGCCCAAAGTAAATTATATCTGTACTGAATTTCTTTTCCCAGTTAATGGCATCACCTGGTACCCAAGACCTGATCCTACAAACTTAGTATTTCTTCACCCTCCTTTTCATCCTCCTGGTACTGTTCATCCTTCCTTCACTTCAAGCCCTCATTTTGCCTGCAGGTCTGTGGTGTTACTCTGGTAGCAGACCGCTCACTCATCTTCCTGTGTATTTGAAACCCACTCTTATTTTCTACTAACCTACTCTTCAACTAACCTACTCTTACACCCATCTTAGAGATCAGAAAGATGAAACTTCTAAGGGTTTCAGAAACTTCATACCTCAGGTCACTCAACTAGTAAGTAGCAGAGCTAAAATTTACGCTGGTCTATACCCCAAAGTCAGGAGACCTGGGAGAGATCTTCTAGACTTCAGCATGACCAAAAGCCTCAGTCCAGGTATCCTGAATTAGAGGAGTATGCTTATGTATGGATTTACCCCTCAGAAGCTTGCATATTTCCTGAGAACCAAGAAAAGATCTTCATTTCATCCCTTCTCATCACACATTACCCACCCCTTCCCCAGCACGCTGCATAGAATCTGCTTTACTGAAGGATATCAACGGATTTTGGAAACAGAAACGGACAAAGGAAAAAAAAAGAAGGGGGGGGGGATAAGGAAGGATTAATCCAAGGGGAAAAAAGAGGATCCAAGGTGATAAGACATGAGGAAGAAACAGATAGGAATAAGAAATATAATTCACTTTGTTTAGATTCTTGTTCAGAAGTAATGCCTTTGCAAAAAATGTTGGCTTGAATTTTGGCTGATGTTTTACCTAGTTCAGCACAGGGAAAATTCCAACTTGGCCTTTTCCCTCAGGAACATTTATGAAGAGTTAAGAGTTCTATGATGATGTGAAGTAAAGAAAGTCAATTCACATATACCCTTCTTCAAAGTAAAAGTTAGCAGCTAAGTGCCACGAAGTAAATCACCTCTCCTCTAAAAGCTCTGCCCTCTCCCCTTCGAGACAATTATAGTCTAAAAAGCCAGTTTGATTTGTCACAATTTTTTTTTTACCATTTTGTGCTTTAAGAGTAATTTGGGACTGTATTTAGGGCTGCAATTTCTCCTCTAAAGCAACTAAAAGCCTTATTCTTTTCAGTCTGATAATTAACCTACCATGCCATTTCACCCAAATAATCTTCTGGAAATTTAACAACATACCCCCAAATCTTTTGTAGGCTGGGTTTGCTTCAGCACCACTAAATCACTCAGTATCATGTTCCTCATAGGCGGCGGCTGAAATGAAATATGCATACTATGTAATTGGAAAAAGATTCTGTCTCATTTGCCTCAGCTGTTCTTCCTTGTTGGAAAGGCAGAGGGAAAGAAGGCAGCAAGAATATCTTCCTGCTGTCAGTTTAGAAGAAAAGCCATCACCACAGAGCCACATCAGCAGGGGCGGGCCTCCGTTCTCTGCAGGCTTCTAACAAGCCCCTTAGACCTCCAGACACTCATCACGCTCCCTTGACACAGAATGGGATGAGTTTCGATAAAACAATATGGGGTGCAATTACAAACACATCTTAAGTGCCCGCTACTCATTGGCTCTGTTCCAGTTCCAAAATGCTCTAGTTCAGCCTCTCAAAAAAAAAAAAAAAAAAAAAAGGCACCTCCAGCCAAAGTGCCACATGTGCAGAGAAAGAACACATTCTGTTTTTATTTTTTTATGTGTTTCCATAATCCTCGTAATAAAATATATTAAAATGAGAATCTTCCTCATTAGGCTATGGTTTCTATGGGAGTTGATTTAAAATTTTATAAATTTACTATCACTTTTCTTTTCGGTTCTCTATTATTCAGAATTTAATTGTTCAATGCATGAAATAATGATAGCTAACACTTACTGGGCTTCCCATGTGCCACACACTGCTCTGAGTGCCTCATGTATATTAATTTGGTCCTCAAAAGGATCCTGTGCCAGTGGGTGCTCTCGCTATCACTCCCGTCTTTACAGATAAGGTAATGGAAGCGCACAGAGGATTAAGTACGCTGCTCCCGACCCCACCTAGGAAGTGGTGCCCACACCTAGTGCCTCTTACTCATACAGACCATCATTTGTGTGTTCGCTACTTCTTTTTTCCTTCCTCCTGTGTTTTCTTGAAGGCCTTTTTCATCACACATTCTCATAGAGAATGCTTACCTTTAGAGAATGTCCTCAGTATTGGGGGGAGGGGGAGGTGACATGAGGTGTACCCCAAAGTTGTGGCAGTAAGGGAAATAAAGTGGGCTCAGAGAATCCACCAGAAAAATCCCTGAATATCCACGGGACTCTCACTTTTTCAGCTTTCCTTGCAGTTGGAAGGAGCCACGTGACTAGTTCTGGTCAACAGCCTTTGAGCAGAAGAAAACCGGACTCACAGAAGTGTACTTGGTGGACAGAGCATTTGATTGTGTCGAATGCCACGGACAGGTCAAATATTGTGCAACTTGAGAGATGATTGTGAGAATTAGCAATTATGGGATTTTAGGAATAGGGAGATCATTGTTGAGCATGATAAGAACGTTTCTCTGCAGAAATTCATTAGTAGCCTCATTCAGTCAGTAATGTAGAGTACAAGAAACTACTTTGCTAGTGGGTATAGAATGATTGGCATATGGTTATAAAATCTAGATCCTTCTCAGTCCGATGCTGTTCTCTTTCCTAACTCAGAAATCTCTTTTGCTTTCTTTCCTTGTTTCATTATACATCCACGTGCTCACACACCTATGTCAAGTTGTCATACCTTGAACTATTAGTCCAAAGTCTTTTACTCTTTTGTAAAAGTGCTACACATCTGTATTTTTTCCTGCGATCTTATGGTAAGTAGACTCCACTTCTAAGCCCCTTAACTTTGGACTTGGTCATATGATTTGATTTGGCCAAGGGGACATTAGCAGAGATAACCTATGCATAAAAATTGAAATTTGCTTGAGCAACTGGACTTGCTGTCTTATACACCTACACGGCCCTGAGCTAGTCCACATACCCAAGATAGTTCACTGCTCCCACGTTGACAGCCAAAACTAACCTGCAGCCTAGATCCCACTTCAGCCAACATCAGCCAAACTTCAGCTGACCTGCAGAAGCATGCGTGGGAAATAAAGGACTTTATTGCGAGAAGCCACTGAGCTTTGCAGTGGTTGGTATATGGCATTATTGTGAATATAGCTGACCGAGGCAAAATTTGAATTCCAGTTCTCCTAAACGACCTTAAAAAAGGAAGGCATGAAGTTTTGCCTGGACTCTTCTCTAATTATAAGCTTCAGATTGATCCCAAAATGCCATGAAACCACTCCACCCAGTACCCACTACCCACACCACACAGAAAAATTGGTTCATCCTTCTCTTTAAAAATCAGACTTTAGGATTGGAAGAGATCTGAGTAGTCATGTCTAGCCACTTCTTTTTACATCTGAGAATACCAGGAGATGAAATGATATGTCAGATATCATACTGCTAATCACACAGAGAGGCTACCAGTATCCAGAGTCCTCCTGTTTTTTCAGTACTATTTCCACTGTGATACACACTGCCTGTCTTAATTCCAAACTGAGAACTCTCAGGTTCAAGCTATATCCAGAAACAAGAAATCTAGGATATAACATTATAAATACTCATTCTCTTGTCACCCATGGTATCCTCTTTCCATTTTATGAATTCATTTCTCTCCAGCATCTGAACCACTCCAACACACACACACACACACACACCCAGAATTGAATTCATGTTTTAGTCTTTGAGTATTATCTAAAAATCTTGGTTCCATCAACATTTAGTATAAAGTTATTGAACTAACAATTTCATTTTACAGTCAAGGAAATTGAGTCCTGAAAAAGTAAGATGACTTGCCCAAGGTCATACAACTGGATAGTGGAAAAGAAGATTCTAGATCCCAGAATTACTGACCCCTCTCTAGCATCTACCTCCCGAACCAGGCCATTTATAATCAACAATATATATACATTTGTGCCTTTGTGGTTTTTAATTTCATTACTTCAGGAGAAATTAATTTTGGATTCTTTTTTCAACCTATTAATTCTTGACATCTTTTGTCTGGAATGGAGATAGAGGTTTTTGCATTAGAATGTAATCCAAATAAATGTTCTTGAGGGATTTCAAAAGTCAATATGACTTTTACTCTTTCAAAAAAAATCATCTCTCAAGAGGATAGTGTCTTGCCTTTGCATTGCTGTGCTTTGAAACAAAAAGATAATTTGTATATTTAAAAGGTGCCTTTCATCTTCTCATCTGTAGAGCTTGGTGCTTACAAAAACAACTCATTAATTGTTTCTTCACCTTTTGTCTCTTCAGAAAAGAGGAGAAGCACAAACACCCAAAAACTAAATCATGTGGCCAAGGCTGGATAGGGAGGCATTAATTTAACACATTGCCTCTACAAAGTTCTGGTATGAACTTTTGTGTAATAGTATATTAGTATATTAGTATATTATATATTAGTATATTAGTGTATTGTATATTAATAATACTAATCATAACTCCCACAAAACTAACATTCACTGAAGTTATACTATGTTCTGGGCACCATGATATATGCATATATGCATGAATGTATTTATTTCCAGATCATGGTAATCTTTGTGTAGAATATTATTATCCTCATTTCACAGAGAGGAAGATGAATCTTTGAGTTAAATAATTTTTCCAAGGTAACAGCAGAATGAACATGCCTGATTTCTGGCAAAGATGCCTTGTCTGTCTTACAAAATATCACGGGGTCAAGAGTGGGAAAGTGCCTTGACTCTAGCACTGAAATGGTGAACAAAATAGCTTCCGAGGTTTTCGTGGTGAACAGCTGTAAGTACACATATATACGTACTTGTTTGAAGCACTGTGAATTTATGAAAAAAGGTGGATTTGAGCTACTCTGTGAAGGTAAATTAAAAATGAACCTTTGTTTTTAGAGGTCCCGGTTGTGGTATCCTTTGAAGAAGGAGTGTTCATGACTTAGAGGGAAGCCCCAAGGGTCTTGTACAGTATGAGGAACAAACACTCTGTGTTTTGTTGTGGGAGGTTGTGTAGGTGAGTTTACTTTGTGAAAATGCACTGAGCGGGACGCATGATTTATGCCGTTTTCTGTGCGTATGTTATTTAGCATTAGAGCTCCCATTAAAATTACCCTTTGAAAATGTCTAAAAACATATTGAGAATAGAAGCACTGTCTGCCTCTAAGGGAACTTTACGTTTACCAGCTGTGAACCAGGTGAGGCAGTGCAACAGAGGTTATGCTTATGAACTTTGAAGATGACAGGTCTTGTTCAGTTCCATTCCAATTAAGGGTTTCTAAGCTTCGAAAGCCTTGCTTGTGAAAATAAAGGGACCAAGCTCAGTGAGATCTATTATAGTAGTCGCTATATTTCATTGTTGCTTCATCTCCCAGGGAAGGTTTCTGTTTACTTTGTGTATTAGTCCAGAAAACAGACAATAAGATGGAATTAAAGGTGCACAGATTTCTTGGGGGAAACATCGGAGGAGGCTGAGAGAGTTGTCAGACAGCAGTGTTAAATCTGAACTTTGTGAAGGTGAGAGGGCAGGGTTCATGGTAACAGATAATGCATAAAAGGAACCAAGTTTGGGGAAAGGGAGAAATAATGGATTCAGTTCTGATGTATTGAGCTTGAGGTGTTTTAAGACATCTATCCCGAAGTTTCAAAGGGAAATAAGGGGTCTGGAGTGTGCTTCAGCTGCACGTGTGTGAGTCATCTGCATATCGGTAGTAAGAGAAGCCGGAGGCATCACGAGAGAGCTTAGGGACAGAGTACCAGATGAAAAGAGAAAAGGACCCTGAGTATTGGTGAATTCTGGTACTTAAAGTCAGGAAAGAGAAGGATGAGCCTGCAAAGATAACAACAAGTCCGCAAAGAGGAAGCAAGCGGTAAAGGATTGTGTCCAGTCAAGGGAAGAAAGAAATGATCAATAGTGACAAACACCACAGGGAGGTCAAGTAAGAAGCAGCCTGAAAATGTCCATTGGATTTAGAGACATGGAGGCCATTGTTGATCTTAATAAAAACTATCACAGTTCAGTGACAGGGACAGGCCAATCTCCCTCTATGATGGTGGAGATTGGGTAGGGAGGGACTTGGGACTTGGAGTACAAATGTAAAGGGCAAGTGAACAGATTGGGTTTTGAGAGGATGCAAACAGCTCTTCTATTAAACAGGAGGAAAGAAGAATAGATCAGATACAGATGTAGGCAGAGATATGTTTGGAAATGGGAAGATGAGAGCTCACGACGTTATCTAGTAGTTTCCATTTTCTCAGTGAAAATGTCCTTGGCTGAGAGCAATGGAAAGGATAGAGAAGTTGAAGGATTCTGAGGAGAGTTTGAAAGTCTTTTCAGAGAATGGGGGTGGGGACTTGGGCAAAAACGTGCAACAAGTTATAAGGCCCCTTTGCAGTTGTTGAGTATACACTTATGGCAGAATCTATGGTCCTGCTGTTCAGCCCGCTACAGCCAGGATGGGTTGCACAATGCGAGCTCAGGAAGGGCAGATCTATGGGTAACCTGGGGAAGACTGTCTAGCCTGCTGGGTGCAACAGAAACCCAAAGGTGAATGCATTTAGTGGTAATGGCCATAGTGTTATTGAAATAATACCACATGGACTTATTAAGGTTGAAGAGGAAATTTAGGAAAGGAAGGCAATGGTGTATTGAGAGATGTAAGGAGTCATGGAAAGAACCCCTGACCTTGAATATTTTTGTCCTTTAAGCACCTCTTCTAAAACCAATTGCTTTTGGTCCCAGGAAAAATAGTCATGTAGCAAATCTTATATTTGAAAAATCAGCCACATTTATGGTAGCCAGCACAACCAAAAACATTTCCTTCCCTTCATGAAGTTATATTGTAATGAAGTCAGATTAACAACATTTCTTCTAGAGCAATACTGTCCTCTAGAAATGCCACATACATAATGTTAAATTTTCTAGTATTCTTATTAAAATAAGTAATGAAAACAGGCAGACTTGCCAGATTTTTTTTAAAGGAATATACTTACACTAAAAAGTCATTCCTTGTTTCTCTGAAGCTCAAATTTAACTGGGCATTTTCTTCTTTTATGTGATAAGTCTATCCATCTAAACAGGGAAATAAATCTTAAGATTCTGCTTCTTATCACTTCAACATGTAACCAATGTTTTAAAAATTGAGATATTTTAAGTTTTAGTTAATTAAATGTAAATAAAATTTAAAAATTCAGCTTCTCATTCACCCTTGCCGCATCTCACGAGTTCGGTAGCCATCTGTGGCCACATATTGGACAAATTGTAGCTACTGTATTGGACAGCAGAGCTCTACACCATAAACTCCTGAAGTCATAAACGATGTTCACCTTTGTGATCTCCCCTATGAACTAGCATAGGAACAAGGCTCTGTAATTACCACCAACAGAAGGACATATATTTGAATACAAAGGATAGACAAAAGGTGGACAATAATGAGCAGAGAAGAGAAGTAGTATATGAATTGGACAAAAGGGCCTTCTAGAAGCCCGAGAAATTACACCCTTTGGACAGAAACTTAGATGAAAAAGATGGTCCTTAGAGAAACAGTTTCATAACCAACTGGAATCTAATTTTAAAAGAAAAATATATGTTGTGTACCTCAGCAATATATACAGAGACAGGAAAAGGTGTCTTTCAAGAAACTTTCTATCCCACCATGCACCAGACATTTCTTTCTCTGCATTTTACATGGAACTTAATTCCTAACATGAATATATTTTCCACAGAAACAGCATAACAAACTCCATCACTATAAAAACAGCAAAGACAACCTCTCCCTCAGAATTCCATAGAGCAAAGAGTTGTGAGGCTGGGTATCTCTGATGAGCATGGCTATTTTCTCTAAATCCTCTCAGGGTGTTTTCTGTTTTCCAAAATGAAAGCAACCTGGAAATTATTTACTTCGCGGTGGAGACCCAGAAGAAGAGTAATGGTAGGCTGGAAGCTCACAAAAGAGAAGGCTGAAGCTGTCCTTTTCCTCAGGGAAAAATAATCTGAGTTTGATGCAATGCAGTCATTTTTTCCCCGCCATTCTTTTTATCTGCCGAAGCTGTGTTCTCCGAGAACATTCATCAGGCACCTCTTTCTTGGTTAGCAGAGAGACTCTGTATGAATTCTAACCCTGCTATATGATCCATCTTGGAAAGAGGAAAATGTGATGAAAGGGGAGGGGAGATCATTCTTGTATTGATATTTACATTTCCCAGAACATATAAAACTATCATTTAAAATTAATTGCTCACCAGACCACACTCCCACTGAGAAAATGTTGTTTTATTCAGAGAGGCGACTGACCCGAGCCCATTTGAGTTGGAGACACTGTTTTAATTATCCTCCTCGCTTCACTCCTCAAACAAGCCCCCTTTAATGGTTCAGTTTGTGCAAAGTTCCCCTCCTTTGTATTTTTAGTCAACTGAAGCTTAGGCCTTATATATCATTTTTAATTAGTTAAAAGATTACTATTATAAACTTCTGAACTGACAAAACAATAATTGCTTTCCAGTCTATAAATGGTGGTGGTGGTGGTGGTGGTTTCTGGTGACAATCAGAGGACCGATTTTTGAAGTTAGCATCTACCTATTAGTAGTGAGGTTAATGTCCTGGTTTGTGGGGAAGAATAGTATAAAAATGTTAATGATCTTACAGTGGTTGGGTAATGTTTGAACATTGGAAAGATGGCACTCAACTTCACTACCCACTACTAGTTTATTGAGGCACGAACCTAGGAGCAATAACCTGAAAGGAAAGGTAACTGTTCAGTGAAGAATCATTAACTTCTACAACTTAGCATATATTAAGAACTGACAAGTTAGGAATCCTTAAATACGTTCACCTCTCAAGAACAATTCTTCTTATCTGTTTTTTCTCTTTAACCTCCCAAACTATTCTAGCAACCCTACAGAAGATAACATGGCCTAGGATGGAGTTAGAATCCCAGCTAGAAATAATTTAACTCTCCTTCATCCTGAAAATAATGTCTTACTAGCTCGGTCAGTACAAGTACAAATTGTTGGGAGACAATTTTCCGTGGGTCACATGCTTCTGCACATTTTGCGCCACAAACGCTGATTGCACTTTTATTCTGGACTGTATTTTCAAGGATGTTTGTATAGTCAACAGCCTTGGAAGAAAAAGACGGTATTTCCCTCCAAAACAAAGAGAGATACTTTGCATGCTTAGCCTCCGGTGCAATAAAGATAGTGCCTCCGTGAGAGCAAACACAGAAATGCTTACTGCCCGTTGTAAAATATTTGGGTTCCCTAAATTCAGAGTTCCACCTTCATGTGACACTGTCCCTTGCACCCCATTTCTGTTTGTTGGTTTGTTTCCATCACCCTGTGGAACTCAGGGAACTAGCAAAAGAGAAAAGAACGCTCATTTTCTGACCACTGCTATCACTGTGAGCAATAGTCCTTTATTTCTTACTCAGGAATTATTTATTTATTTATTTATTTATTTTTTGGTCTTCTACAAGTATCCGTGAAACGGTGTGGTCTCGCTGGCTAGCTTGCGAGTAGGGTAAAAATCTCAAAGCCTTGACAGTTCTTAACAAGAATCAGGGGGAAATGCACAGAGATGGAGGCTTTTCCCCCTCACATACCTGCTCCCGATGCTTTCCTTCATGCGGAGGCTGGAGAGAGCAGAACGTGAGGGCTTTCTGGGGTACAGGTTCTCAGTGAATTGTAACACACTAGTGCACTGCAGACCCTTCCTCAGTGTAGAGTTTGGGCTCAGTAGGTAGAATTTACTTGTGCTGCAACTGAGGACTCCTTCGGGTGGTGTCCATCGGACGGGACGCTGGGCTGACTGACCGTGCAGTGCAATATGGACTAGGGTACTCCTTGCTGAAGGTAAGAGAGTAAACTCAGTCTAGCAGGAAAGGGAACTGAACATTCACTGGAACATGTGGGGATCTTGCTTCACAAAGGGAAAGTATTGTCAGAGCGTTCAGAAACTGGATTCAGGCGGGGACCGGAGCTGAAGGCCAAAGTGTAACTAGTTGAAGAGGAACGTCACTTCAGTAAGTTTTTTCAGTTTTCCAAAATTTTCCCCTTTTTTAAACTGATATTTACCTTTTCTTCTTTTCAAGGGCACTGCCGCCCGATTTAGGATTCATTTCTTTTGGGTGCCTCAAAGACAAAAAGGTTATGAACTACAGATCTAGAACGTCCCCAGCAACGGGTTGGGTTGGTGCTGCCAAGCTCAGTGTCTGCAAGGAATCCCCCACCCCAAAGCCCAGGAGGTTCATTCTCACAGGAATTGACAGGTTACACCAAGGTCTAAATATAGAGCTGAGTGGGGATGCCTCGGTGGCTCAAAGTACTCTACGAACAGACTTAGAGATTTATTTCTCTGGGGTCAGCCCCAGACCTCACACATAAAGCTTTGCCAGTCACACCTAAAGGATAAGATAAGAGAAATGCATCTCACGGGTCCTTGCCAGAGGCAGAACTCCAGGAGGAGGTCTTGGGTCTCTGCAGAGAAATCGCAGGAGAGGAATTCCACATACCACAGAGGATAAGTGACAGGACGCAAGGAGGACCAAGGATAAGTGGGCTGCACTTAAGCCTGCCTCACCCTGTGAAGAATGTGGGAGAGCTTCCTCCCTGCCAATCCAAAGGACTTGCTGCCCTCAGATGTTCTGGTTTCCTCCCTTATGATAACGTAAATAAATGGCCCCGGTGCCTATGAAATCCTAGAGGTTGAGCTATAGGGAATGACCTCTGTCGATATCCCGAGAGCAAAGAAAAGTGATTTCTCTTAGGAAGAACCTCACTCTTCACCTTTGATTAGAAATAAAAATAAACAAACATAAATATTTTAGGTTAATGTGCTAATTGACCACCTGCTATGTTCACAGTTATCCTCTGTAAAGGAAAACCCAGCTGTCTTTCTATTGAAGATGCGTTAAATAGAAAGACCTTTCTAGAAAGTCTAATTTGAGGATGGCTCTATGTTCTAACAAGGACTTTTGGCCCCTGGGAAATATAAGGAGGAATATCCAGAAGCAGTGATAATAGATTTTCTGTTTTTTAATCCTGATGGGAAAGCTTATTTTGAAGAATTTCAATTCTTCATGCAAATATACAACAGATGACAGAACTGAGTAACTGCTAAGAGCTCAGCTCCTCCTGGACAGTCTTTCCAGGTTCTGATTTCCTATTACAACTCAGTTCTTGGGGCGCCTGGGTGGCTCAGTGGGTTAAGCATCTGCCTTCATCTCAGGTCATGATCCCAGAGTCCCAGGACCGAGCCCTGCATTAGGCTCCGCACTCAGTGGGGCCTCTGCTTCTCCCTCTGACCCTTCCTCCTCTCATGCTCTCTCTCTCCCTCAAATAAAATAAAATAAAATAAAATAAAATAAAATAAAATAAAATCCATTCAATTCTTAGGTCCACTTAGAAAGGAAGGAAAAGAATGTCTCTTGCTTCAAACTCATAATGGCATCCAGCTTTGCTTTGCCCACTTTAGGTAGATTGCTTGGTTTGGACGCTTACACTATTTTTTCTGGAAACCACTCGTACTTCTGGGTTGCACTCCGAAACCACTAGAAGTCGTCTGGCTGAGAAGGAATTAGAGTCCAAGTACTTTTTTTATGGCTTTATTTTACCTGCTCCTCCTGAGCACCCTGCACTCTAACAAACACAGAAAACACATTTATTGACAACTTTTTACAGTGATGTCCTACAGGAAGATTTTGATGTTACCCACTCCTTCCCGAGTTTTACTGCAAAAGAAGAAGCCCTGCTGAATCCAGCTGGTGACTCCCATGGAAAAGTTTACCACAGAAACATTTGCAATCAGTTAAGACTTTGGTCCCATAATGCTCAGCAAAGGAAGCTGAAGACAATTTAGAATGGAAATAAAACTCTATATGCCAAACGTTAGAGCTAAGTTTTCGAGCATCACCCTTGGAAGACGTATGTTTTTCTCCTTGTTTGGTGCCTAGTGAATGGAGATGAGTATGTCTTTAAGATTTTTATTCACTGTGTTTGTGTCTGCATCTGTATAGAACATTATCTTCCCCTTGGCAGGTCACCTAGACTTGCCCACATCTGGTTCTGCTTTCATTTCTCTTACCCTATTCCTTTCTGGCCAGCTCTCAAAAAGAACGACAGCTTTATAGGTGCCACGGAGGCATATGGTTGAAGGGAGTATTTTCCCTTTTACCAAGCTCCTATTTCTGTTTTGATTTCTTCCCCTTATTTTTCACTTAATTAGGAAGAATTACAATTGAGTAGAGGCTTTTATTAGTATTTAGGGAAAATGCCATGTTAAAAAGGCGTTTTAGAGTGATCTGAATGCTTGGAAACTTTCTTTTTACTACTGACCGCAGACTAGGTGGAGAGGTAATTCCACGGATGGACCAGGGGCTTCAGTGCTGGGCAGAGTTTGTTCCAAGTCCAGTTCTGCCACTTGGTGACCTGAATCCTGGATTTTCGCATCTGTATTTACGTGATTAAAGGAAGTCCACGTGTTTAGGTTGTTGTAAAGATTAACTCTACACGCATGATAAGTGCCTGGTAAAAGGGAAGTATTATTAACGAAGAGTAGCTCTTAATATTAGGCGGCAGTAAAATGCAACATTCTGATCATACTCAGCAATTAAAAGGAAAACGTGCTGGTTTTCATCTCTGTGAGAGCTCATTATTATGTAGTGGTTTTCCATTAGGCCCCATAGAATGTCATTGCTAATAATAAAGGCTGTGAAGGCTTACTGAGCCACAGAAGTTTTATTTGCTTAATGTGAGACAATAGGCCCAAGGACAATACATTCATGGTCTGGGAAAGAGGAACAGATTACTAGAAAAACAGTAACATGCTGAACACATCAAAGAAAAATACAGCACTGATAAACATGAAAATAAGTCCTGGTACCAGGAATAAGGTAAAACCATGATTATTTACTGAAAATCCAGGGAGCTCACCCTCTAAAACAGACAAGATTAGCCTCTATTCTCTTGATTATAACCAACTTTGGCTCCCGAGTGGAGGGGAAAGAATGGGTCCAGCTAGGTGAGACCAATGCCAATCTCAGTTAACCCTTTGAGCTGGCCAAGTGGAGTCACCTCAGAATGAGGTGTTACTGTAAAATGAAACACCTGTGAGCCGTAAGATCAAGCCCAGAGCCTTCTCTACACTCACCCTGGGTAGTCCTAGACATAAAGGAAAATGGAGTTTAAAATAAAGAATTTGAACAAGATCTTCAAAGATGACAGATTTGTGGTAGTTTTTTCACTCCTGGAGTCAAGTAAGATACATTGTATGATTCTCGTAGGATTTACATAACTGGCTGGATTTCAAGTTTGCTTCCTCCGTGTGGGTGATGGTGTTTGCTGCAGCAGGGGAGAAATCTATGATTTGTAACTTTAAGGCAGCAATTATCTTCTATACTTCCTAACAATTTCCCAGGCACCCCAAGACAATCACACCCATCTCTCTGTATTCTGTAAAAATATTTTTTGTTTCCTCTCTCTCTCTCTCTCTCAGGTGAGG
Organism: Martes martes; assembly: GCF_963455335.1. Taxonomy (NCBI): domain Eukaryota; kingdom Metazoa; phylum Chordata; class Mammalia; order Carnivora; family Mustelidae; genus Martes; species Martes martes. The sequence continues at coordinate 39,885,119 of NC_137899.1, forward strand.
TTGACTTTCATAAGGAAAGACAGGGATGGTGGTAAACACTGGAGTTTGTCTTTAATCAGTTTTCCTGTCTCCCATTTGGTATCACTTACTTCCCTCTGGGTCATTTCAATGAAATTAGACTTCACCGTGCCATCCTAAATAAAGGAAAAGAGGAGTATGAATTAATGAAGTTTGGGTAATATAATTCTTTTAATGAAATTCAGGTTTATTGCTTTAAAGAATCTATGGTAATTAAAACTAGACTGAGAACTGCTTCGTTGAGATTCAAATTTAATAAATAACGAAGCAAGATTTGCAATTAGATTATCATATCCAGGCGCCGGCCCAAGTATTGCCGACGTCTGCTTATCTTGTAAGTATACTCTTTTATTCATTTATTCACTCATTCTTTCCACACAGACTTATTGAGCACATATTATTTGCCAGGTTGATGCTAGATGCTAGCGATAGACTGGTTAGCAAGAGAGGATTGCTTCTTCACCGGATTGCATCTTGTATCACTGGAAAAACTTTTCTTCTAATTAATCTTTCCCCCTATGATCTTATTTACATGATTCCATATATCCATATAATCACAGACTCACAATAAGTCTAAATTAATGAGGCTTTATCCTAGTATCCCCCCCCCAACCAAGGGCAGAAACTGATCGGCAACTCTTTTCTTTTTCTGCAGCCGTGTGTCTTAAGAGGTAAAAAAACTGTCTCAATCTGTTTTCTTTTTCTCTGACGATTTGCAGGAAATAGGTGACTTTTGATCTGAAGAGACCCATAAGGTTAGTCTGTTCTTTATTTCTGCTGTACTAATTATTACAGAAGTTCTAACAAACAAGCTAAGAGAAGTAATATGAAGTCAGGGGAATATTGTTCAGTAAAAATGTGGCAGAAATCCATTTCGATGGAAAGAAGCTGAAACCTCCTCTAGGTCACCGTAATATAACTGTCTCGGGTGGAAAGGGACGTTGGAAAGTCATGGTTATGCCCACAAGTGTTACATAATGTTTAGTGTTCAGAAGTAAATCTGCCCCTCAGCACTACCAGTAAAGGGCATAGAGTCCTGTAAGAACTGAGTCTGGCCGTCCCATGTCTGCTGTGACCTTGGTCAGTGGCCTCATCACTTAAGGATGCAGGATAATCAACAGCACAGTAGTTGAAATCAGAAGCCTGATTTGTGACTGTGGGTGAAACTCTTTCCATCAGTGGGCTTTTCTTTCAAAATGATGAGGTCAGGCCAGAAGTTCTCTAAAAGACTCTCCAGCATTAGCGTTTTTCATTTCTAGAATTAGAGCTAACACCAGAGTTGTTTCCCAGGTTGGGGGAAAAAAGGGTGGGGGGCTTTGAACGGCACCTGCTCACTCAGCACTCTTCCTCAGTCCTTTTGGGACTTCCGCTAGTCCTTTTGGGATCGCCACACTGAACCACCCAAGGGTGGGAATAAGCCCATGTCATGGGTTGAATTGTGTTCCCCACCCCCAATTTGTACGTTGAATCCTAACCCCCAGTACCTCAGATTGTGACCTTATTTGATGATAGGGTTCTTAAAGAGTTAAAAGGGTTTAAAGAGTTGAAATGAAGTCATTAGGATGGCTGTAATCCAATATGACTGATGTCTTTATAAAAGGGAGAGATTTGGATATAGAGGTATACACAGAGGAAAGGTGATGTGAAGACAAAGGAAGAAGAAGACAGCCATCTGCAAGCCAAGGGGAGAGGAGCATATCCTTCCCTCTCTTAGCCCTCAGAAGCAATCAATCCTGCCAACACCTAGAACTCAGATTTCCAGACTCCAGAACTGGGAGCTGATAAAGTTCTATGGTTTAGCCACGCTGTTTGTAATACTTTGTTAAGGCAGCCCTAGCAAACTAACACACCCAATGAGCTAGTTCCAAGAACACAAAAAGGGGTCTGGCTATCTCAAATAATTAAAGGCTTGAATCCTAGACTTCTTGCCCCTTCTTGCCCCTTCTAAATACACACCCCAGTTAGCATGTTGCCGCCTCATAGCACCAACTTTGTCCCACTCCCCAAAGCTGTCAGGGATTTCTCGTCTGATTTGCCCACCCTCATTCCCTGCCTCAGAATGGTCTCCCAAATGGTTGGATTTGATAGTGAGGACCCCTTTTAGCTACAGTATCTGCATAAACGTATGCAGCAGGTAATAGGATCCACTGAGACAATTTAAGAGAAGGAATGGATATGAGTAATATGGTGCTTGAGGAAGATCATTACTGACAAGGCAAAGGAGGGATTAGGAGAGAGAAGTAGAGGTTGAGAGACAACAATCATTGTAATTGTTCAAACTGTCGGTCCATCGATGTGACCAAATAGTCAACAGAATTAGATCAATGAGTGATTTTCAAACTTGAGTGTGAGCTAGAATTGCCTGAAGACTTCTTAAAACAAAGATTGCTGGACCCCACCCTTAGGGATCCTGTGTCATTAGGTCTGGGGAAGAGGACCAGAATTTCTATTTCTAACAGGTTTCCCAAGTGAAGCTGATTCTACTGCTTTAGAGACCACACGTTGAGAATCACTGGGCAGGACTGTCACAGCTATGACATTAGAGAATTTGGCTCCAAGTTCTAGTTTAAAAAAATTTTTTTTCGAGTTTGGCTTTTGGCAAAAACAGGGTTTATTTATGTTTTCGATTTTGTTTTTGGCCTGAATTATCCAAGCTGTTAAATACACAAGAGTACCAACTCAATGATAATTGATCGTGCAAAATTCTGTCTGATGTGAGGCCACATTAACCAGGAATTAGAGGCATCAGATGCTAAAACTGAAGGGGAAAGATCTTGAATTCATGTCCTCAAATCTGGCTACAGTCTTCTTTTAAGTTAAAATGTAGGTGACTAACAATCATATTCCTCCAGCTTTCCTACCCCAGTTGAGAATCACTGATTCATAATTTGCAAAGACTTTGCATTTGATTTTCAAAAGCATTGCTGAATTCACAAATAATGGTTCTGTTCATTGTTCTATGTACGTAGGCCGGGAAAGTATTACTCCCAACTTACAGATTTAAAAAGGAGGCTCAAAAAGGATCTTGCCCCTCTTTTATTTTTGTTCTTTCCAGGATTTTAATAATTTTCCAAGAAAGATTAATGTTCCAGCTCCAGAAGTTTCTCTTAACTTATGTAATAGAAACAATATCGGACTGATCATTAAATTCACACAAGCAATTTAAAGCAAATCGCCACAGAATTAAGGTCCATTAAAAACAGCCAATCAGCCCGAACGGACTTCTCCATTCGTAAATTATGGATTCTGCTTGAATATTCATCCTATCACATTGATCAAATTTCTGTTTCTTCTGTGTCCTTAGAATTAATTTCATAGAAAGTGGCTTCAAGCCACGGATCCAGCAAATCGTCCCTTGTTAAATGAGGGGAAAATAAGCTTCTTGTTTCTGATTTTCTTCAAGTTCACAAAGAGAAAAATCCCAAGAACTGTACTTTCTATTAAACTGAGAAGAGAGATGTGTAATGAGGAAAGAATTTTGTTCAACAATAGCAGCAGTGCCACATAGCTGACCAGCTGGAGCCCCGCCCAGCTGCGGCCCCACAGCCCGCCCTTCCAGAAAGAAGCCAGCGTGGCTCAGCAGAGGCGCTCTGACAGAGGGCGTTTGCCCTCAGCCTTCCAGCCAAGAAGCCAGCCATCCCCTCCTCTAGCAGTATTTATGCATTTAGAAAACTTTAGCGTCTTTCTCTCTTTCATTTCCCAACTTCTGTCCTTTAAATCAGTTTCATGGCTCTCACAATGAGCATTGTGGTGTATTGGGTCCATCCAGATGATCGCTGGATTTCACTGAGAAATGAGTTGTTTTCATTTCCTTGGGGACTTAATGTTACTCAAAAGATGGGGGTTACACACTGACACTTGACCTTCATGAGAGAAAGCAAGAGAAAGACACACAGACACACAGAGACGGGGGTGGGGGCATTCTGAGATGGACATTTCGACCTCTCCTTCCTGATTGCTATTTAAAGCACTTATTCTGACTTGGAGAAAATGTAATATATAGTTCCTTAATGTGTTTAGTTAAGGACCTCATGAATCATGTGGATTTCTCCGCAGCCTAAGTGGCTATTATGCTGACCCAAGGGTGTGCCATTGTGTGGACACTTCATTTGTGTGTCCCTGTTTATTTGTAGCGAGCAAGCGCAGTTCTGTAAGACACTGATTAGAGAGGCAGTGGAAGTTGTTATCTACTCTAAGTTGCATACAGCAAGAAACTGCCAAGCGGTGTTCACATAATTGAAGACGCTGAGCTCTCAGACTTGATTGTGATTTTGGTTTGGGGCTTCCAATTCTAGCTCAGGCTCTCCATAAGTCCAAGACTACTCTTTATCCTGAACGATTCCTTTTCAGGAACAACACTCCCAACCACGAATCCTGGAGATTGCATACCAGTTGGTGCATTTAAAACTTCCTTTTTAACTACAACAGTCTCATCCTTAGTCCTCTCAAAACTAATGAACCAACGCTGCTTCCTTTGCTTACCACTGGATTTCAACTTTGCGAGGAATTTTACTAAGTAGAGAGAGGCAGTGGGGGTTGGTGATGGCGGTGAGTTAGCACGGAGCAGAGCTTTCTTAACAGCTGTTATACATCAAGAAGACAGGCTTCTGTAACCCTTTCCTGGCATCCTAGTGCAACACAAAAGCCGGACGTTGCGTGCTGATAAAGACTTTCCCTTGAAAACATACACACAACGTAACACCATGAACTAATTCATATTTAAATATGATTAATAAAATGTGACACCGTTTGTGTCCGCACTTTGGATTACCGCAGAGAAGTGTGAGGACACAGAGCCACTGAACAGTGTCAGTATCATTGACATCCCCAAATGGCGCTGCCGTTTGCTGGTTTCTCAAGGAAAGCCACTCTTTTCCACTGAGATGTAGATCAAGAAAGCACCAATCTGAAAAGTATAAAGAAAAAGTCTAGGGTTGCACCTGACCTTGGTCACATCTCAAAAGTGTGTTCAAGAGTTAATTCCAGGGCACCTCCCAGGAAATGACAAATGTTTCCACAGTCCAAGTTGTGCTCATTCCCCGACCCCCAATATCCAGACTTCCTGGCTTCAAATAGTTAGAAAAAGTGTTTGGTTTGAAATAATTCCTGAGGTTTAGCTTGCCTCACAACCACATTCTTTTTGCCCTCCTCCCCCAGCCCAGTTTTAAGAAAAGAAATAAAAAGAGGAAAAGGAAAATGGCTTGGAATTCTGATGACAGACTTTCATAAAATTGTCCACGTTGCTTGCTGAGGCAAACAGTGACAATGACGACAACAACAATAATAAATCTAAAGCATAGGGTTTCTGTAGTTGCCAAATATTTGTCTTCAATTTAAAGATATTTGTCTTCTTTTTCACACCTTGAATTCTTACTGTGGTTTTCATTTTGCAGTTTTCCATTTTAACTTAATTCCATTTCACCCTACTCCTGTGAAGACACCAACTGTTTTGTGAAGCCCAAGGTTCCTCGATGTACCAAAACCCTTAAATCAGTGTCTGTAAACTTTTTCTAACTTGCAGATGCCAGGGCCCCACCCCTAATAATTCTCATTCCGATCTGAGGCTTTACAAAGTGTAATTGGTCTTCCAGTGATTTTTACGTAGAACGTGGCTTGGAAAACACTGTTGGATAGTGCATCCCTATACACACACACACACACACACACACACACACAACTCCCATTTAGTGGTTACTATCAGAGAAGAATAGTCACCTTTAAGAGTTCTATTTGGAATTCTGCTGCAGAAGATATCCACTTTTTCCTTTACGCTAGACTTCTAGAAAAAGTGGCCAGTCTCCCTCGCCACTTCTTAACCCCACTGCCCACGTCCAGTGGGTATGATCTAGCTTTCCTCTGCATGATTCCTTGATCAGTGGTCAGTGGTCTTCTTTAGTCCCTTCCTTCTTAAACATATTTTCATCCTTAGTACTTGACCATCTTCACCTTCTTGAAGCCCATTACTCCTTTGCATTAGGAGCTCTGCACTCCTTCAGATGTCTTCTTATCTCTTTCTATGTTCTTTCTCTGTATTCTTATATTCCTTCTGCTGCAAAAAATTCCTCCCAGATCTGCCATTGGCTGTTGTACTTTCTATCTCCACACATTCTCATCTGGCAAGCTTATTCAGCCCCACAGCTCCAAGATTCTTCCCAGATTCTTCTAATTCTGACCTCTGTCCCATCTCCATTCCTCACCCTTTATTGTTCGCAAGACTCCCTCTTCCGGCTCTTCCACTATACCCTCAAAGCAACGTACTCAAAAGGGAACTAATCTTTTCTCCCAAGTCCACTACTCACATGGTGTTTTGTGGTTTCATAAATAGTAGCTCCATCCTCTCATCCATTGGGGCTCTAAGCTACAACATCATCTCTGATTCCTACACTACCAGCCTGCAACATTCAAACAGGGATCTAGCCCTGTTGATTCTTCTACCCAGATGTCGCCTTCCTAGTCCTACTACCAGACTAGACATAATGTTGGATTTTAAATAAGGGGAAGATTTTTTGAGAACAAGAGTATTCAGAAAAAGACTCAAAATGCTCAAGATGAAACTTGAACACTCCTTGAAAGACAAAGAGAATTTCAGTAAGTGAAAGGAGCTATGGAATGGGATCTGGTGGAAAGAACATGGGTAAAGGTGCAGATATGGACATAAGTGTGGCATGTGCATGTACACTGAGGATTTGTTGGACTAAAGCCAAGTGTGCTTATTAGTCTCCAAAAGTGACTCCCTGATAAATCGTGCTTCTAGGTAATCAGACCTTATCCCATCCCATCCCATCCTCTTGAATCTCAGTTGGCACTGAGGTTCTCTTTGTGATTTTGGGATGTAGTGTAGGTGGCACTGTGTCACCTCCATTCCATGGCTAAGATAGAAGTCGTCTTGCAGCTTCTGCTTTAGTCTCTTAGAACACTGTGTGGGAGCCAAAGAAGAAAACCGACTTCTGTGCTGGAGCTGCCACATGTAGACATTTCTGTCAACAGTCCCAGTTGAGCCCCAGACTTTCAGTCATCTCTGTTAAGGCAACACATATACCACATATACGAACAGAGCCATCTTGGACGCTTTGGACCAGAGCAGCTGATGGCTGAAACCTGAGTGACCTCAGCTGATATAAAGTAAAACAGAATAATCACCCAACTAAGCCTCACTTGAATACCTGAGCCACAAATCAAAAATTTGTTGTTTAAAGACACTAAGGTTCAGGCTGGCTTGTTAGGCAGCAGTAGACAACCAAAGCACAAAGGCAAATTTTGTTGAGTAGTAGAAAATAAGATTAAATATGTATAATGTTTCCAAATTATGGAGAGCCTTGAAAACATCAAGCAGAATGGCTCTTTCTGCTGATACAGGATAGTAGGGAGTAAATGAAAGTTTGGAGGAGTAGAATGATAATCATAGCATTGTGTGAAAGAGTTTGGCAGAAACACGCAAAATGCATACATGAATGGCAAGCATTTGACAATCTGATATAAAACATCTAGGGTCTAATGTTGGTCTTGTTGATATAAAAAAACTAATTGAGCTTGCTACTACCTCAAGGGATTGTTGTGCTGGCTAACTCGGTCATACACAGACAGTGCTGGAAAAGCTCATTCTACATACCGTATAAAATAAATTCTTATTAGCCAGACGAAGGAGAGACTGGAGGCATCAAAGCAACTACAAAGTTGGAGCAGCAATGTGCAAATTGTGTGAAGCGTTGCTTCTTTAGGATAAGGGATTTGGTCCCTTGCTAGCCTTATTTCCCACCACTTCCTGCTACATACTTTGTACCCTAACCCCATTAACCATGGAGGGTTGCTTCGGCACTCTGTTTCATCCTATACCCCCTACCTCTATGTCTTGTCTTTCTCTTCTTATCTACCATGCCATCCTATTCCTCTTTCAAAACTCACTGAGAGGTTTGCTTCTCTTACTGACTGTTCCTTGATTTTCACAGTTTGAATTAATAGCTCTTATTGTGGCCTCCGCTATACATTATACTCTACGGTAATTCCACATTATTTTAAATGGCATTTGTTGGTTTATGTATTTGTATTTCTGAGCAGCTTTGATTATCTGACACACAGTATGGGGCTTAATCCATATTTTTCTTTTCTGTTTTTATTAACTAGAACATTTGGGATAGTAATTTAGGAAGGTTGAAACAAGTGGCATCTTAAAGGAAAAAAATAAGATGTTACGATTGACTGAATTTTAAGAACAAAGACTATGAAAAAATCACAGGTGCTACTGACATTTCAAGACGTACAACTGAGAGACCATTATGGTACAAAGAGACTCAGGAAAATACAAAGATTTTGGACATAATGGAAGAATTTTGGAAAGCTTAGATGTGAATATGTTAAATTGAGAAGATGGCAAAACATGCGAATAGAAATACCCAGAATTAGTTGTATATTTAAGGCTAATATTGAGTTCATAGAACAAAAGTCAACATTGAATGGTGGTGCTTTCATTAGGATGATGATATTCAGTTACCTCCCCGTTAAAAGATCTCACAGGAATAGGGTACAGAGAAGGGAGAAGACCCATCTACAGGGATCAAGAGAAAGAAAGAGGTTGTAGAGGGAAACTGAAATGGGTCTACTTGTGGTGATTACACAGAAACCAGTAGCAGTTGCCTACCAGTCATCAGCAAATAATGTCCTAAAATATACCAGGTGCAATTCTAAGTTAGAGTCACAAGTCTGCCTTTCTCCCCTCCTTCCCCATATTTATTAGACACCATCATCCACTCAGTGTTCCAAAGGACATTTAGGAATTATTCACAATTTTTCCCTTAATCCCAGTATTCTCTCAGCAAATTCTATGAACCTGCCCTTGAAACACAATTCTCCTTCTCCTCCTGTCCAACCCACCACCACCATGTTATGTGATACAATTGCTTTTTAACTGCCTGCCTCTAATCTCAAGTCCCCAAGGTCCATCCTTCCCACTGCCAGAATAATTCTTCTAAAACACAAATCAAACCACAGAATTGCCCTAGTGAGAGTCCCTCGATAACTCTCTATTCCCTGTAAGATAGACCTTTGTCCTCCGTGACATGGATGCTGCCTCCTTGTCTACTTCTCTTCGGATTCTTTACCATAAACAGCTCTCATGTTCCATCCATGGGAAATTATACACAGGTATTTCAAAACAATATGCTTGGAAAGGAATTTATCATTTTCTCAGGCTTAAATGCACTTTTCTGCTAGGATTCTCCCTCAGAAATGTTATCACAGGACACCTGGGTGGCTCAGTCGGTAAAGTGTCTGCCTTTGGCTCAGGTCATGATCCCAGGGTCCTGGGATTGAGTCCCACATTGGGTTCCAATTGGGCTCCTTGCTCAGCGGGGAACCTGCTTCTCTCTTTGCCTGCCCCTCCCCCTGCTTTTGCGTGTGTGTGTACTCTCTCTCTCTGGAAAATAAATAAATAAAATCTTAAAAAATAAAAAAGAAAGAAAGGAATGTTATCACAAGGTAGAAAACTGATAGTCACATTTGATTTTCTCTTTTCCTGATTCTTATATCCTAAGTCCACCTAATTCTCTTCATCCCCAATATTATCACCCCAGACCCCACTACCAATCATCTCTGATCCGGAAGTATCTCTTAAAGTTCTCTTAAAGAGTCTTGTGCCACTCAGCTCTCTCCAGTCCATTCTCAAGAGCACAGAGAGTTGTCTTTCTAAACAAAATCTGATTGGGGTTAGAGTTAGAAGGTTAGGTTAACGTTTTGCTTAGGGCTTAATATTCTTTCGTGGATTCTCATTGCTGCTAGAATAAATTTCTTGGGATGCCTTTCAAGAACCACTCCCCCCACCCCACCACCCGATTGTCTTCTGGCTAACCTGGAGCATCTATGGACTCAACCCGTACCTCACCCATCCCCCTTCCCTTACCCAGATGGCACCTATTTGTTACGGACTGAATGTTTGCGTCCCCACCAAATTCGGCTGTGATGAATAACACCCCAATGTGATGGTATTTAAACACAGGGCTTTTGAGAGATTGTTAGGTATAGATGAGGTCATGATGGTGAGGCCCCCATGAAGGGATTAGTATCCATTTATGTAGAGGCAGAGAGACCAGAGTTCTCGTGCTCCCTCTTCCATATGAAGATAAAACAAGAAAGGCAGCCATTTACAAGACAAAAAGTGGGTTCTTACCAGAAACCGAATCTGTAAGCACTTGACCTTGGATTTCCCAGCTTCCAGAGCAGTGGGAAATAAATGTCTGTTGTTTTAGCCATTCAGTCTATCTATCTATCGTATGTTGTTAAGGGCAGCCCAAGCTAAGTCACCATTGTCATTCTGAGTTTGGTATTTCCCCAGAGTCCTTCCCTATGTCCCGTGGCTAGATCAGGGCCCCTCCCATAGCACCCCACATATTTCCAGTCAGATTCACCAGAGTTTATGGTGCAGACTTGTTTAATGTCTGTCTTTTCTGTTAGACTATAGATCATGAGAGCAGGAACCCTCTTGCCTTAGATTATCAGTGCCTGCCACGGTGCCTGAGACATAGTAGGCATAAAATACTGAGATATAGTAGACATAAAGTAAGTATTTAATAAGTAAATGGATAAATAACTTGATTGCACCATACTCCTATGCTTTTACATATTCTTGTTTATTTCCTGCAGTGCCAACCTAACAAACCCTCACCCATCAATAATCATCTTTTCCTCTTGGAGCTCCACCTTAATATTCTCAGACAAAGTTAGATACCTCATTTGTTTCCCTATAGAAAGACCTCTGTCATATTGTATTGTTTCTGTCTCACACATCCCCACTAAATTATGAGCAGCTTGAAGGCAATTATCATCTTAAGCATCCATTTCTTCTCAGGCTTATGATTCAAGACATGTTTGCTGAATAAATAGATACATGATTCACTTGAGAAAGAAGTAGGTGAAGTAATATTTCTTCCAATATGGAGGGATGGAGCTATCCTAACTATTCAGTGATTCCAGTTCTTCATTACCATATTTGAGAGGCATCATAGACACAAAAGGAGCAATAGTCTATTTTTTAAGATACTTAAAGATATGGAAAATAAAAGTGTTAATATAGTCACTTTACATTATGAATATACCTTCAGTTAAATTGTGAGACTCTTCCACCAATTTCTTATTGTTCACTACAGTACATCTTTTAACCCTTTCTTTATTCTTAAAAACAACTTTCTTTATTCTTAAAAACAGTTTATTCTTAAAAACAACTGAAGCAGTGGAGATTCCTTTATACTCTTTGGGGAAAAAAATCCATCTAAAACATTCGAGGTCATTCCATTTTAAGTTGTATTGTAAATTTCCACTATTCTTTCTTAAAGAATTATTTTTCTATTTGTAATTCTTTGAATTACCACTGTCATTCTCCGACTTCACTTTCTACAAATATTTTGGAGACGAAGTCTGCAAGAGATCTGAGTTCCAAGAAGCAGTGAACTATACTATTTCAGACCTTTGTCATTGTCTGGTCACAAGACATTGATGGAACCACTTTATGTCTCTGGAATAACTCCATTATGCTTCACATGAAGTGTGGTAATCAGGCCTGTAAAAATAGAGCAAATGGTCTCTTAAATCCCTTTTTGCTCCTCGCTCCTGACATGGGCTTTCATACCTGCTGAAGCTTTATCTGGAAAGTTTCCTTAGCTTGAAGAACATTTTGTATTATTTGAGACAATAATAGATGATTCACATTGATTTGCCATATTTTTTACTCGTCTTTCTTTCTCGTGAGATTGTGAACTTACTTACTTTAAAAAAATTGCTTGAGGTGAAATTCACATAAAATAAAATTAATCACCTTAAAGTGTAAAATCCAGTGGCATTTAGTATCTCTGCAGTGTTGTGAGACCATACATCATCTGTATAGTTCCAGAACATTCTCATCATCATAAAAGGAGACCCATACCTATTGAGTACTCATTCGCTGTTGCCCTTTCCCCCTAGCCCTTTGGCCACCACCAAATTGCCTCTGTGGATTTCTCTATTCTGGGTAATTCAAATAAGTGGAATCATACATTATGTAACCCCTTTGTGTCTGGTTTCCTTCACTTGGCATAATACTTTGGAGGTTCATCCGTGTAGCAGCATGTATCAATACTTTATTCCTTTCTGCAGATGACTAAAATTCCGTTGTATGGATATACCACATTTTGCATATCCATTCACCCATTAATGGATATTTGGGTTGTTTCCATCTTTTGACTAGTGTGAATAGAGCTGCTATGAACATGTCAACTTCTTAAGGACTGGAATTATTTATTTTGATATCTCAGTGCCTGGATAATTGGTTAATCAAAAATCTGTTGAGTATAATGATGTAAGTTAATGTTTTTAAAGAATATACAAAGACAAGCTCATAAACACCTCCCCACACACACACACATCCCGTGCTTCTCCTCCCGTCTTCCTTATCTCCAGTAATGATACCAATGCCCACTTAGTAGCCCACAGCAGAAACTTCTCCATTTTCCATATTTAATGGATTATGAAGTCCTATTAATTTTCATTTTAATTAATTTTAAGTCTTGAATATCTCTCAGATCTGCCCTCTTGTCTCTATCTTTACTGCTTCAGCCTTAGGTTAGGCCTTCATCATCCTTGTACGTTACAATGCCTTTCTAAACGACTGCCCAGACTCCTGGCCCTTCCTACTGCTCCTTGATAGGGCACAAATCGGATGGTATCGAATTGCTGCTGAAAACCCTCCAGTGACTCTCCAGACACTATATATTAGAGGAAGCCTCCTTAATATGGCACAAGATGCCCTTTATAGTTTTTCTTTTCTTTTTTTTTTTTTTTTGAGAGTTTAATTATTTGAGAGAGAGAGAGAGAGAGAAAGAACGAGAAAGGAAGGAGGAGCGGAGGGAGAGGGACAAGCAGACTGAGCTGAGGGCAAAGCGTGATACAGGGCTCGATCCCATGGCCCTGAGATCATGACCTAAGCTGAAATCAAGAGTCGGTTGCTATGGGGGGTTAGGGGGGTAGGAGAAGAATAAATGAAACAAGATGGGATCGGGAGGGAGACAAACCATAAGAGACTCATCTCACGAAACAAACTGAGGGTTGCTGGAGGGTGGGGGATAGGGATGGGGTGGCTGGGTGATGGACATTGGGGAGGGTATGTGCTAAGGTGAGTGCTGTGAAGTGTGTAAACCTGGCGATTCACAGACCTGTACTCCTGGGGGTAAAAATACATCACACGTTTATTAAAAAATAATAATTAATTAATTAATTAATTAATTAATAAATAAATAAAAGAGTCAGTTGCTTAACAGACTGAGCCACCCAGGCGCCCCTACAGTTTTTCTTTAACTTACAATGGTCTTGTTTTTTCACTGGTCTTTAATTATACCCTAACTTCTTTTTTTTTTTTTAATATTTTATTTATTTATTTGACAGACAGAGATCACAAGTAGGCAGAGAGGCAGGCAGAGAGAGAGGAGGAAGCAGGCTCCCTGCTGAGCAGAGAGCCCGATGTGGGGCTCGATCCCAGGACCCTGGGATCACGACCGGAGCCGAAGGCAGAGGCTTTAACCCACTGAGCCACCCAGGCGCCCCTAATTATACCCTAACTTCTAACTCTGCACATGTATTTCCCCTCCCCCAGTATGTCCCCTTCTCTTTCATCCCTCCATTCACTCAACAAATGTTAAGTCAGTATTACCTGTCCGTTGACACTGGGGTGAATAAGACAAGCTAGGCAGCATTGACATCTGAAGTGGATAATTATGTGTTATGGAGCCTGTCCTGTTTATTGGAGGGTATTTAGCAGCATCTCTGGCCTCTATCCACGAGATGCCAGTAGTGCCCACCCATTTTAGTGATGGTAAAAAAAAAATGTCTCCAGATACTGCCAAATCTCCTGGGGCCAGAATGGCCCAGGTTGAGACCCAGTATTCAAGAGGGAAATTTTTATAGCATTAATTATTTTTTAAATAGGGATTATGGTAAATGTCATCTGTCTCTGCACATGTTGTACCACCTCCCTGGGAAAGGTTTTCCTTTCCTTTTGGCCTGATGAATTCCTCTAAGAGTCAGTTTTAGTGTTTCCTTCCCCTAGTCAGCCATCCCCAGCAGAATCAGTTACTTCTTTGATCCTCCTGGAGACTCCCTTAGATCTTCATACATTGTTCACTGAATAAACACAAAATATCTTTATTTTAATGAGCTAATGTGTTGTCTTCTCCAGCTATGTAAGGCAATTTCTCCCCATGCGTAAATTGTCCCTATTTCAAATTTTAGTAAACAAGGGATTTCAGTGTATGCAGATTTAGTTTTGTATACTTTTTCCCAAGCACAAAATTTTAGTTCTCATATATAAGAATTATAAGTCACTCCTGTTGAGGATAATTAGAAAAAAAAAAAAAAGAAATTGGGTGTCAAGAATAAAAGTAAAGTAAAGCAGATGGCATAGCAGTAACAGAGGTTTTTGCCTTGAGGCTTTAGGAAATAAGGGAATCTGAGGAGACATAAACCAGGACCTTAAAATGGCACTCCCGCAGCTGCAAGGAAGCAGGGAAGTGATATTTGTGTAAGAGGGCCTGATGGCATGTGCTTTGGGGAGTTATCTCTGGGACTGAGGATTCGGGAGTCAACAATTCCAAATCATGAAATCAGAAAGGCATTGCACATTTGGATGGAGAACCAGATACAGGGAGAAAATATGCCTTTCATATGCATATTATCTTCAGCAAAGCAAAGCAAATTTATGGGCATTTCATTGAAATGGCAGGGGAGAGAGACCCTGAGAAATTTCTATTGAGCAAGAGATGGTAAATGGAAAGCAATTGTACCATAACCATTATTAGTAATTGAAGACGTGAAAAATGTTACCGATACTCTCTTTATTTAGCATGCTGTCTTGATGGTTCTACTTTAGGATGATACAAAGATTCATAAGGGTTTGCATTTAGTCCTTCCAAAACCTTATTTTCGCCCCTACATCTTAAGTACCTTGAACCGATACGTCTCCTTATCCTCACAATTGGGGAGAATCTACTGTATTTGTGACATCTCCCGAGACTGGAAACTATACCTTATCCCTCTGTCTATCCCCACATCTGCACCTGGCACATAACTGGAACTCCAGCTCTGTTGAGCATACCATCCAAAACAAGATGTGGCTAGAGGAACGGGCAAAACCCATTCTCTTCTCTCAGATGGAGACTCTGAGAGATAAGTGGCGATTGGGAGCAGGCGTGGCAGGAATGGACTCAGCTGCAGGCAGTAGCTGGAACTCAGAAGCAGGGAAAGCACAGAAATAACGAGGATGTGCCGGGCCCAGCCAGGACTGCCGTCAGTGAGGTCCTGCAAGAAGAAATGCAGGTGTTGCCACAGATGTTGGAAGATAGAGCCCTGGGGAAGCACTATTGCAGATCCAAGCAGGCAGGTCTGCAACAGTATCAGACAGGAAGGTAGAGACCCGGTGCTGAAGTGAGGGGCAGGACTCTGGTCTTCAGGGTGTCAGGAAAGGGCGGTCAGGGGAGGGTTGCCAGGAGCATGTCTCACAGCCAGCTCCCAGCACTCTGTCCTACATGGAGAGTAACGGATTCACAGAGTGACTGAATGAATGGAGTGAATAAAACCAGTCATTGAGGAGATAAGCATATTATCGAAAGAGGAACTTGGGTACAAGAACAGACAGAATCTATGTTGTAAGACTGGGCCTAACATTTAGACCGGGCTTTAGCTATTTTAAGCCCAGACAAAAGGAACAATGTAGAGAGTCAAATCCAAAGACGGACAGAAAATGCTAGAACGGGAGTTTCTTAATTTCGTCTTATCCAAGGACAGAGTCTGAGCAGAATGAGGTCTGAAGATGTGCGTAAGTGGCCACAGTTATAAAATCGGGACCCTGTCAGGAAACCCAGCGGGGACTTCCAGGCAGGAACAATGACTTCTGCGTCGGCTTTAGTCTAGCATCTTGCACATTCTGGAGCTCTGAATAGGAAGATTTATTTGCTTACTTACTCTCTTGGGTGCTTCAGAAGGAAAGTCCATTTTTTAAGGCTCTGAAGTGCCATCCTAGTGCAAGTATCAAAACATGACTTGGGGACCATAGGGAATAGAAGCATATGTCTGTGATGTCAATATATAAATAAAATGTTTCAAAACATCATCTGGGCCTTTGAGGGGGAGGCATTGTCCAGAATGAGTCATGGATTTGCAGTAAACCATGAATCTTTCCTGCCTCACCTGAACTAATTATCCAGGGAATTACACCCAGGCCCACAGAGTGGTGAATTCCAAGGTAG
The DNA here is from genome assembly GCF_963455335.1 of Martes martes. Taxonomy (NCBI): domain Eukaryota; kingdom Metazoa; phylum Chordata; class Mammalia; order Carnivora; family Mustelidae; genus Martes; species Martes martes. Next base: position 39,901,393 of record NC_137899.1, read on the forward strand.
TGAAACAGGAAGAAGTTAATTGGTCCACAGAGGGACTGTGGCTACAGCCCAGACTTTATTAGCGCCAAGTTCCAACTATGAGGCCAGCCACACTCAGCTTTCCTCAAGAGTTCACATCGACCCTTCCTCATGCATTTTCCCACTATAAATGCTATTTATCCAAATAAATAGAGTTTGGATCAGCAAAACAGGATTGAAGCACAGTCTTCCTTTGATGTTACAACTACTGTAAATAAAAAAATAATCGCCTTTCAGAATGTTCAGCTACCCATTCCCTTTAACCAAGTAGAATTAAGAAAAGAAGCAGCGAGTCAACAAATATATTGGAAAGAGAGCAAAAGTGGATGTGAAGGGGGCTTTCTGTAGTGAAGGAGAATAGAGAAAATGAGTTATTATTTTCTTAACTGGACTCTCCCACTTTTCTATCTTGTCATGTTCACCTCTATTCTCCATGATGCTAGATTTAGGTCTAATTCATGCTTAACCATAAGTTACATTCCTCAATACTAAATCACCTGGAGGGCTGTTCAAACACAGACTACTGCTAACCCATGTCCAGAGTTTCTGATTTAGTAGATCTGGGATGGGGAATATGATCTGTATCTCTAACAAGTTCTAGGGTGATGCTAATATTACTACTGGTACAGGGACTATATTTTGAACCACTGACCTGAAGACATTTAACTTTGTTGAGTCTCAATTTTATCCTCTCTAAAGTAATTAATTTTCAGATAATTGTAAAGGCTAAATGCTGCAAAATATTCCAGAGAAATGCGAGTTGTTATTTTATTTAAAGGAAAAATCAAGACACTGGGGATCAGGAAACCCTCTGGTCATAGTCTATAATAAGGCAGCTGGTCATATAACCTCTCCAGGCCTGTTTCTGCATTTATAAAATGTATTAATTCATGCAACTAAAACTTACTGAATACCTGATGTGCCTAACATTAGCCAGACATTAAAAGTATGGTAGAAAACAAATCCTGATTCTACACATTTAGAATTATGGTTATGTTTTGAATGAACCCATAGTTGTTTTTCAACTCTAAAATTTTGTGACTTCATAATGAGAAAAGTTAGCCTTTTCCTGTTTTTCAATCACTTTGTTCTTTAGTAATTAGACTTATCATGTTTATATCAAGGAAAAATTAGGTGCTACTATTGGGTGAATAGGCTAAAACACACTCATGTATTATTAAAGTAAATTTCATGTGTTGACTGCCACTCTTGCCTATCAATAAAAAGAAAATTTGAAGTGTGTGGATTAGATGGTAAACCAACAATGAAGAAAATAACCAGAACTGATATTTAAGGTCCTTATTCTCCAGTGACATCATGCCAAATCTGTCTTCATTAACTGAGCAAACAGTTGTTGAGCATCTAATATTTAGCAGGTGCTATGCTAGGATAAAGGGTTGGAAGTGTGAATAAAATGGGCATTGTCTCTGCTATGCTAATGTACCTCACATTTGGGGCGTCTGTGTGGCTCAGTGGGTTAAGCTTCTGCCTTAGGCTCAGGTCATGGTCTCAGGGTCCTGGGATCAAGCCCCGCATCAGGCTCTCTGTTCAGTGGGGAGCCTGCTTCCCTTCCTCTCTCTCTGCCTGCCTCTCTGCCTACTTGTGATCTCTCTCTGTGTGTCAAATAAATTAATAAAATCTTTTTTTAAAAATGACCTCACATTTAAGGGGGTTAGTCAATGGAAAATTAACTCCTTTCATTAATTAATCGTCATTGTGAGAGCTACTAGATATTAGAAATACAAGACATTAGAAAATGTACAACAGGAAGATGTTCATCATCGCTTATCATCAGAGAAATGCAAGTCAAAACCACAATGAGATAGCACCTCATACTTGTTAGAATGGCTAAAATCGAAAAAGAAACAACAAGTGTTGGCAAGGATATGGAGAAAAAGGAATCCTTATGCACTGTTGGTGGGAATGCAAACTGGTGCATACTCTGGAAAATGGTATGGAGGTTCCTCAAAAAAATAAAAATAGATTGACCATAGGATCCAGTAATTCCACTACTGGGTATTTACCCAAAGAATAGGAAAGCACTAATTCAATAAGATATATGTACCCCTACAGTTATTGAAGCACATTTATGATAGCGAAATTATGGAAGTAGCCCGAAGGTCTATTGATAGATCAGTGGATAAGGAAGATGTCCTATGTGTACACACACACACACACACACGGGAATATTACTCAGCCATAAAAAAGAATGAAATTTTGGGATTTGCCACAACATGGATGGATCTAGAGAGTATAATGCTGAGTGAAATAAGTCAGGCAGAGAAAAACAAATACATAGAATTTAAGAAACAAAACAAATGAACAAAGGGGGAAAAAAGGCAAACCAAAAAAGGTTCTTAATTATAAGAGAATAGGGGATCCTGAGTGGCTCAGTGGGTTAAAGCCTCTGCCTTCGGCTCGGGTCATGATCCCAGGGTTCTGGGGATCAAGCCCCGCGTCGGGCTCTCTGCGCAGCAGGGAGCCTGCTTCTCCCTCTCTCTCTGCCTGCCTCTCTGCCTGCTTGTGATCTCTGTCTGTCAAATAAATAAATAAAATCTTTAAAAAAAATTATAAGAGAATAAACTGATGGATACTAGAGGGGAAGTAGATGGGGGGGACAGGTGAAATAAGTGAAGGGGATTAAGAGACATTTCTATTAATGAGCACTGAATAACGTATAAAAATTGTTGAATCACTATATGTACACCTGAAACTAAATAACACTATACGTTAACTACACTGGAAATTAAAAAAACAACAAAAAAAGAAAACATACAATGGACACTTGATTCATTCTGAGGTATCCAGGAAGCCTTAGACAAGTCACTTCACTTCTTTAAGCGTTAGGTTTTTCACTTATAAAATCGGGAATAATAAAACATATCTCTCCCCGAGATCTAGATAATGATTATTGGAGGTTTGAGACAATTTATGTCAAATTCCTAGCAAAATACTTAGCACACAATATAATAGGTAGTTATGATTGCTCATTAACTAACTGAAAGATTATCCATGCAAAAATTAAGAATCCCAAAGGTCAAGATCGAATTTTAAACTCTAAAGAGTCCATCAATAATACTGTTAACTTAATTTGCTAGTTACTTTTAAAAGATGAAATATAAATTATATAAATTCTAAATATGGTATCATATATAACGAAGTCTTTGTAATTGTTTTTCTGTATGCAGTGCAGGAACCAAAGAGAATGTATCTCGATTCAACTTAATGGGTAAATCAATCACCACCATCCAGATCTTTCTTGCAACTAAAGTGAAAATCTCCTTATTTTTTTCCAGCTACTTGAAACGAATTGAAAAAATATGATCCTGGAAACCAAGCCAACCAAAGTTCTAATAAGCCAGAGCGGACTTTTGGAATGCATCAGCATTCTGGTGCTCTTCAATTTAAGGATAGATTTGGAACTAGCTGAAGAAATGTAATCAGCATCTTCTCAAAGAAAGAGGTGGACTTAATTGAAAGCTGAAATTTGTGTGCCCTAATATATTCCTTTGGAATTATCAGGCTTAGAATAGACAATCACAAGATACCACAAAACAAATATATCCATACAATCTGTACACAAGAATACTGGGAGTCCTGCAGAAACAGTGCTTGTTTATTTCATATTTCTAAACTTGAAAAACGGGGCACTGAATCCCAGATTAAGCTGGGATTCATAAACTATGAGATAAATTGACTGTGTCTACATATTTTAAAGAGAACTCCTGAAAAAAGAATGATCATTCACTATCAAGTTAAAAAAAAAAAAATCTGTAAGCACTTAATTGCTCCTTGCTTCAATGCTAAAAAGCAAATGAGGGTGGGCATAATGTAGGAAGCCTAAAGAAGGAAAAAAGCATTTCAGTGGAAGTCTTTAGAATGGGGTTCATGTTAAGGTTAATCTGCTTTGGATGGTCTCTTTCTAACACACCTAATTCTCTGCCATATGAATCCTAACATCATCCTTACACTATACCCCACCCCCCGCCCCCAATTCCTGTTACACTCTCGGTATAACTTCAGTTCTACCCTAGATGTGTCGTGACCTCACCCTTCTACCTTCTCCTAGCTGGCTCCCATCCCATTGAAACCCCCTCACCAAGATCACAAGTGACCTCCGGATTGCTAATTTAAGCAGTCTTTCTAGCCTTTCCCTGACCTCTCAGAAACACATGAAACTTCGACACCCAAAAAACTGCTCTCTCCTCCCCCAAACAACCTGTTTACTTGCCTTCTGTGATGGGGACAGTATGGTTTTCCCCCATCCCATATGGCTGTTCCTTCTCAGTCACCTGGAGGCATTTTCCCTTTCTTCTGTCCATGGCTTATATTCTGGGCCTCTTCAGGGTTTTGTCCTGGGTTTTTCCTATTGTCCACTTCCACACATACATACAGCCTGGGGGATTTCACCCATTTCCATGACATCGGTAACCTAATGTCTTTAACTCCTTTGTCTGTAAACCTAGACCAAGTGTAAGTTCTGGACTTCTGGGCTATGTAGCTCATCGTCTGTGGAACCTATCCAGCCGGGTGGTCCACAGTCACTCAACACTGAACTTGCCCAGATTTGGCCTCTTCATCCTCTCTTCACCTCAAGTCTTCCCCTCAAATGTTTCCCAGCTCAATGGACTAGGCCTCCAGGCAGCCAGTTCCTAAGGCAGAAACCTGGTGACGTTCCTCCAGTCCTCCCTCTCCCTCAGTGCCCACAGTCAAACATCAGACTACTTCCGAGTCCAACAGCACTACTTTGGTCCCGACCACCATTGCTTTCGGGCAGAATTACTGCTGCAGCCTCCTCATTGGCTCCTCTGCAGCCGAAACCATCTTTTTAGATGCACGCTCTCATTGCATAATTCCTATGCTTAAAATTATACAAACACTCCCCATAGCACAGTTTAGAAAACACAAACACCAGAATACAGTTTAAACATGCTTCTGCTTTTTGATCTGGTTCCTGCCAAATCCAGCAATCTCATCTCGAGCTCCTTTCTCTCTTCACGGTCCCCCATCTCGTTATCCTACCCCATCATCCTCCCCCCCATGCCAAAATGCTTCCATTCCTCAGAACTGGCACATTTCCCAGTGTCTCTTCACCTGGGTCTCCTCCACCCCATCTCTTCTAAATCATATTCATATTTAAGGCTTGAGCTTGCTGCATTCTCCAGGAAGCCTTCCTTGACTCTACCCACCTAAATCTAGATAAGGTGTCCATCTTAAATCCTCTCATAAACACAAAAGCATCCTGTCCTCCCCATTGGCAGTCCTCTCCACACTCTTCTCTATCCTCCAACAGACTCTCAGCCAGCCTCCTTTGGGCAATGACTATGTCATTCTGTTTCCCAGTTATAAACCCTCCAACTAGTACAGTGGCTGGCACAACACTCCATATTATTTAAATGACTATACATTTAAATGGTCAGTGGGAACTGAGTAACCCAACTGATAGGATGTAGGGCAGGAAGCTCCACACCTTCCAAATATCACAGCGAGAAGGCAGCCCTCAAACCTTTTCAGCTACCGTCTTAATTATGAGCTTATCCCTTCGTGGCAATTGTTTGACAGCAACTGAACTCAAACTCAAACTAGAATGAGAGAGGATAGTATTGGGCTTTCCACAGGGTGGAGCCTCAACAAATGTTTAAGAGGAGACATCATTCCAATGCTTGCTTTGATCCAAGAAAAGAAAGGAATAAAAGTGTAAGACAACAAGGCTTTATCAGACTGTTCGCATCCCTTTAGCAGGCAGACTCTTGGGTCCTACTTTAAGGTGTGGCCCCTTTTGAAATCTGTGGGGTGTAGGGAGCTGAAGAGACCATCTGTTTTGCAACAGAGAGTACTTTAGGAACAGGAGTGCAGGTGTTAACTGTCAGGCAGCTGAAGACTGATCTCTGCCTCCCTTCCTCCACCCCTCCACTCCTCAGCCCTCAGTGGTTCCCCCATCTACTCCTTCACTCCTTTCTCCTCCTGCTCAACCACCAGCCACCACACCAGACCCCCTACACTCACACACCAGACAACCATCACCAGGACCATCCTCCATGCTTTGGGATCAGCTCCCTTCCCAGTCCCACCCCTATCCACACAAAAAGCTTCTCTCTGAGGCATAAAATATTTAACGGAGATCTAACTGTAAACACTCTCTTCCCCAACGAGCAGTTAGTAAGAAAGAGTCAAAATAATGTATAAAAATGGCTGGGATAGCAATCAGTCTTCCACTTAAAAAAGAAAAATTCCCCTTTGGTTTTCACCATCTTCATTGTTCTGTCTAGTCCCAGGGCCTCCCACCAAACGCTGATGACTGCCTGCTTCAAACCCTGCCACATCAGCAGGGAAGGAGCCTGGCAGCATTTGGTATTTGCATCAGTTTCCAGGAATGTGTTTCAAGTTATCAGTTTACTCTGCAGAGATGTTTTTTCTTTACGTTTATAAATGTGTGCTTGAACTGATACTTCACTAGTTTTCAAAAACTAGCTGAGCATTTTTTATACTAAAAAAGAAATGACAGTCATGCTTCCACAAAATGTTCTCCAGTTTAAATGATCAGATTTGACTGTGGATTCCTCCTTGTAAAAACCCTCCTAGAACTGAGCAGATAACCTTTCAAATTCCTTCCCTCCAAGTTACTTCAAAAAGTCTTTCTGAGTTATCCCCCAAGTCAGTGCCCTTAAGTAGAATAAAAGAAGGGTTTATTACAGTTCTGTTTTCTCCCTTTTATTTCCATTTACCTGTTTGTTTTTAAGTTTAGAGAAAACAACTACTTTAAGAATATTCAATCTCTTTGGTTTATAGCAGTTGCTGATGGAGTTAACTTAGGCAGAAATTTTTCCTTAAAGCACAGCCAAAAAAAAAAAAAAGAAGAAGAAGAAAAGAAAAGAAAAGAAAGGGGGAAAAAAACAAGGAAGGGAGAGATGGGGAAAAAAGAAAGGGGGGTTGGGGAAAGGAGGAATTGCAGCCCACTCACTTCTGTTTGGCACAGAGGGAATTGACCTAAAGATGTCCCTTTTACGTTGACTTCTGGGAGCCCTTGGCATTCTGAGTAGCACATGACTGCCTCACTGGGGGTGCAGAGCAGGCAGAAGTGCAGCCCCAGCCTTATGGGCCTGGAATGACATCTCAAGAGAGTTGGAAAAAGGGCTGTCCACTGAAGTTGACTGCACCCACTATTTCACAATTCTGAGGAGCTCTCAGTGAGGGCTTTCACCCTCAGTCCTGAGCTCAGGGTCAAGATTTCAGTTCCTCCTCTCCCTGGTGGGGAGCAAAGAATGGGATGGGGCTGAAAGGGGAGAAGGAAGTTGGGTGTTCCGGAGGGAGTTAATATCCACACTGATGAGGACGCTGCTTGGGGTGTGACCAGAGAAGACTGCCCCATCTCTCAGAATCGAATTGGAAGCCCCTCCAGGTGGGCTAGGTGTTTTTCCCAAGGTGTAGAGGGGAGCCACGAGGAAGCCAAGAACGTGCTTGGGCATTACCTGTAAGAGTGGGGTCAGTGAATACACAGGGAGGTCAGGGCATTGGGGGTCTCGTTGGAGAGTTATCTGAGTCCAGGCTCCTCATGGAGCTGATAAATCCGGACAAGGCATCGGTGGAGAAGAGAAGGTGGAGAGTGGAAACCTGAAGGGGAGAGGATGGATTCTCCACTGCAATCTCAGAAAGGAGAGACCCCGCAAGAGAGACGTTCAGGTGGTCACTTGCAGTCTTTTCGCAGGGGCCGATAATCTCCAAAGCTCTAGCCGAGAGTGGCCTCAGTATAGGTCGAACGAAGGACTTCCCAAATGGCTGGGGCCAGTCCGGTGTGCGCAAAGCAAATGCTCCCCAGTGCTCAGTGCCACGCTACCCCTCGCGTGTTCCCCCCTCCTCTCCAATGGCAGGCGTCCTCGGACTCCAACCCAACCCTGCACAGACAGAACCCCCCTCTCACCCTCTCCCGGAGCCAGGAGAGAGCGTTACTGCTGAAAAAGTGGGGGCACACATGCCCCAAAGCTGGAAAAAGTTGGGCGCGGGTGGGGGAGGGGACGGGAAGAGGGGGCGGGTGGCGGAGGGAGGGCGGCCTCCGGCTGCGCCACGCTGTCGAATCCCCACTCCCTCCTCCCTTGCTTCCTCTGCGCCCGCCGCGCGCCCTCCACCCTGCGGGTGGCCTGCAGGGCACAAGGTGAGACAGGGCTGGACAGCTCCTGCTTTGATCTCCGGGCTCCCGTCCTTTCTACAACTGCCTGGCTGCCCAGAGATCTGCAAAGTGTGCCCACGTCGGTGTCTGCAGAGCGCTCCGACGTGTCCAAAAGTGTTTCCAAACTTGGAAAGGGCGGGGAAGGGCGGGGGGATGGGGAGGGCGGAGGTATGCAGACAGCGAGTCAGAGTTTCCCCTTGAAAGCCTCAAAAGTGTCCACGTCCTCAAAAAGAATGGAACCAATTTAAGAAGCCAGCCCCGTGGCCACGTCCCTCCCCCCTTCACTCCCTCCTCTGCGCCCCCGCAGTCTCCTCCCAGCTGTGGCTGCCCGGGCCCCCAGCCCCAGCCTTCCGATTGGTGGAGGCGCTTTTGGAGGCACCCTCCGGCCAGAGAAACTTTGGCCGTATAAATAGGGCAGATCCGGGCTTTATTATTTTAGCACCAAGGCGGCAGGAGGTTTCGGCTAAGTTGGAGGTACCAGCCACGACTGCATGCCTGCGCCCGCCAGGTGATACCTCCGCCGGTGACCCAGGGGCTCTGCGACACAAGGAGTCTGCATGTCTAAGTGGTAGACATGCTCAGCTTTGTGGATACGCGGACTTTGTTGCTGCTTGCAGTAACGTCGTGCCTAGCAACATGCCAATGTAAGTGCCTTGGGCTTGTTGGGGGCTGCCGGGGGTGGGGGGAGAAAGTTTAGATGGGTGGGCACCCTGGTCTGAAAAATGAAATCCTGCAGTCAAGTCTAGATCTAGCTTGGAGGGAAGGCTCCCTGGCATGTGGAGAAAGGCAGGCAATTATGAGAAACGTGGAAATTATTTTAGAAATGAAAACAGAAAAGACTCAACCCTCCCCCAAAGTTAGGGAACTTTTCTCTCAACTCGAAGTGAGTCTTAATTTTATCTGGATCCTCTGATCAGTGAGGCTCGAAAGAGAACAGAAAGCTTTTTCCTAAGGGTGAGATATTGACAACTATCGGGCCCCATGGCTGCACTGATGCCCACCTTGTAAAACTTGAGGCCTGCTTTAGAAAGCCCTTGAATTTAGTCATGTAGAACTCACCCCCTAAGGGCTTTGCTCCTCTGGGCGGTTTAGGCTTGCCTGGATGATGACGATAACTATGAGGCGCCCTCTGGAGGGAGGACAGTGAAAGCACAGGGGACCAGGCCTTACGCTAATGGAATCCCCATGAGAGAGACCCCTACAGGTTTACAAAGGGAGGTGACCTGCGTTTCTGATTAAAGCCATTCCGGGTGGCTAGTGAGTGTATCCTGGGAAGGAAAATGATGTTACTTGGAATGAATACAGTCTGAAGAGTAGAATTAGCTTCTCCATTTATTATCTGGTCATGGACATGGTGACATTATTTAATTAAAATCTGTTTTGCCTTTCATTGAGCCTGCAAGTTACCTCTTTATCATGTTCTTAATGACAATCAGACATTCTGAACACAGCAAGTTGGAAAATATCAACACGGATCTGAAACTCAAGAGACCCGGGGTTTTCCAATGACTTGGCCCCTAATTTGCCATGTGACCTCGGGCAAGTCCTACTGAGCCTTTTCTAACATGCAGAATGCAGATTAGATGGACTCTGAGGCTACTTTCAGCCAAAGGTTTCATGACCAGACTTCTGTGTCAAGATAGAAAGAAGAAAATCGGTCCTTCTTGAAAATGGCTACCTAATTACCAAAGATACTGACTTGATAGGGTCGGAGGGGTGTCTGGCCACACCCAGCACTCCGAAAAGTTTGCTCCACCCACATGCCACGGTGTCTACCATTGCATCATTGTCGATGCATTGTGTGTGTGTGTGTGTGTGTGTGTGTGTGTGTGTGTGTGTGTGTTTTCTCCCTTTGTCCACTTTCAGTACTCACACTGTGGATACTAATGAGTGATTGTATGGCACAAATTCACATTACCCATTTTGTTTATATGAGATCTGAGGATGGGGGAAAAAGTGGGCTCCTCGAGGAAAGATGAAAACAGACCTAGGGAAGTCTGAAGGTACAAAAAGGCAACTCACCTTCTGACCAACAGCCAATGTCAGTCTGGAATAAAAGTTACCAAACACACATTTCTTCAAAATGGCTCAGTCTGAGTAATAAAAAGGCAAATTTCCAAAATCATAAGGAGTTCCGTTAATCAGGCCTGGGCATAATTATTCTTCCTACTGATGGACACAATGAAGTAAACATATCATTTTCCTTATTTAAAAGTAATTCTCATAAATTGCCCTTAAATATCAGTGCTGGATGTGGTCCACCCTCCTGAATTGTGACTCTTGCAACAGATGTTCTCACTCCAAATGACACACTTCTTGGCCACCTAATTAAAGCAATTTTTAGGGGTGATTCATCTCGTTGCCAGCTTGGCCACCCTTATATCCTGTGTTAACCTATAATTTTTCTACCGTAGGAGAGGAATTCAGTCTTTAAGGTCTTAGAGCAATTATGGCAAAGGGGGGGGATATTACTTCAGTGTGTTTTTCCCATTACTTCTCAAGATCTTTCGTTTTTCCATTTATACAGAGCAATTCCTTCTCAGGAACAAAAGAGATATATATTGGTAAAATGACCTTACCTAATTTAAGTGAACCAATGTAAAGCAAAATTTCGAATGTCTAAATGGCTCCATTTTCATAGTGACTAATTCGCAAATTAGACCTTTTGAAAAAGGACATTAAGAATGGTATAAACTCAATGAAGCTCTAGGTAACTTTTATAAAAAATGAAATATTTAGGTAACAAAGTTCCCGAAGTTTTCCCTTTTTTAGGTTTTTAAGTATCAGAAACTATCTACACCATAAATTATTTCCTCATCAGTGTACTGGTCTTACATTCAGCGACTCACCTATGCAGTTTATCAACTTAATTACTATGCATTGGAAATATCCTTTGGACACATTAATATTTCACAGCATTTATAAAATAGTAAATAATTAACAATATAATTCCAAATATATTTACATATTAATATTGCAAACAAATCACCCTGCTGATCCCTGCCATACTTTTGACCTGCATAATTTCCAAGTCATTAGAATATTCTTAATAAAAAATACATTTGATCCTTTAATTAGGTAAGTCAATTTTATAGGCTAATATGTCTATTTGTCAATTGCTGCTACGAATCAATGAAATGATACTAATGATTATTTACCTCTTTCCCCTTTCCTCTACAGCTTTACAAGAGGTGAGTAAAATTACTTTTAGAATTTGTTTTTTTATGCTGGGATGGTTTTGGCCGCACTTATGCCTTCTCTGGGGAAGGAAGAGAAGGTTACAGTGGTGTGAAGCAATTTGGATTTCCAAGAAAATCCTCAAGAGTTATGGTAGTCGAACTTTGCTGGCTGCCTAGAAAGTACCCACCCCAATTTCCAAAATGGGCGGTGCTATTGAATGAGACCACCCTTACAAGAATGCTCATAAGAAACAGAATAAATAATCCAGTGGAAGTTTGGGTTTTAAGCATCCACTACCGCGAAGCAGGAGACTTCACAGAGCTAGAGAATCTTGTTACTCCCTTGGAATCATTTGCAAGAGTATTAGGAACAAATTCTTAGCTCATGAATTGAATTTGAGGCATAATTAGAGATAAGTATGCATTTTGGTTCTGAGCATGTTATTTAATTTGTGGGTAAAATTTGAAATCATACTTTGAAATTTTGGAATAATGGTATGCATAATGTATGTACTCCGTAGATATATTTGTATACTATACAGAAATGGGAGCCATTTAAAAAAATACACAATTTTTCTCATAATTATTTCTTATTCTTTTCTAGGCAACTGCAAGAAAGGTAAGAGTCTAATATTTTTCCATAATATCTGAAATGATCAAAAATAACTTCTAATTTAACTAAATTTATAATAAACTACAGAAGGAAAATACTTTGTCAAGATTTTGCTCACATGGATATGCATTAAGTAAAGCATAAAATAAAGTAGCTTTGATTTTTAAGATAATCAAGTTTTATTCTCTTCCAGAATTATCTCTAATTATATTATACAAACTGGTGATTTACATACTAAAGAAAAAAAGACTTAATTCTGGAGATGGAAGGAGTATTATGTTAATTATAGGTAGTAAATGAAAGTTTATTTTAAAGGGCTTTTTAAATATACTGTTAACAGTGTAACAAAATGATAACTTTATCCACAGAAATCATATTTCTAAAAATAGTAGTTATAATATTGGCCTAATGACTGGAGACTGCAGCCTCTAGTCTCCCAGGTTGAAAACATTACATGTAATTATAATAAAAACAATGTAACTTTTTCTATTGTATTATGCCATTTTTACAGCTACTTTCTAATAACACAGTGTTTAGATCAGTCTTACAGACTAATTATTGTCAAGACTGCTTTCTCATTCACTGTAAATCACTTAGACATTTATTATTCTGCTGTTTGTATCTTCCTCACAGGGCCCAGCTGGAGATAGAGGACCACGTGGAGAAAGGGTGTGTAATTTTTGAACTGTTAAAAAGCTTTGGACCATATTTGAATAACTACAGTTTAGATGGTTCACAGGATTATCATGTATTGAGATATTTGCACCAACTTTTAAGCAGATAATGCCCTGCAGAAGAGGAGAATGAGAATTATTATATATAATCACTATTTTTCTAAATCAAGATTATCTTTTTAGAAAGCCAAGCTGTTAAAACCAGCCATGTTCTTTGCATTGGTTTGTCTTTGTTTTCGGTTGACTTGTCCAACTTATGCATAATGGACATGCATCTACCTACCCCCACAGTCCTCTCTTTGCACACGTTTTGTTTGCTTTTCAAGCAAGATCTCTTACAAAGCCCGGGAATAGTAGTGAAACAGCAGTCAACAACATGCTTCTGCCTAAATTCGTAAATGTGCAAGTTAGGTTTACGATTTATTCATGGTATTCTTAGATCTCTCTGCTCTGCTTATTTGGCATGTACAGCTACATTATATGACACTTTTGCCAATATATAAATACCTATATCTAATATCTATTGGGAAATGCAGTCTAAAATGTATTCCACTCCCAACAGTCTAGTAGAGGTGGCATTATGTCAGTAAATTACTGTAACGACATGAATAGTGTTAACGGTAGGAAGTCTGCAAGATTTTCTACCTTGTGATAAAGTGACTTTATTATCCTATCAACTAATCTACCATTCATACACAGTATACCAAAACAGTTGAGTAAGTTCATCAATCTGAAACTGACAATCAATATACAGAGAACACCACTGTGCACTGATCTCCATGTGAGATTTATAGAATTATAAATGGTAGCTATAATTTCTATCTTTATTTGAATCCTGGAGCTCCATTTTGAATTAATATTCAAAGGCTGAGCTATCCCTCTTCCAGTGGAACTAGTCTGCCCTGTGTCTTCTTTGTGTATCAGTCACTAAACCTCCTTCTAAGAAAGACCCACGTCATAAGTGAAGTTCAATCGATGACAAATATGGCATATTAAATTTCCTTACCCCTTGCACATTGAAAGGTCTGAACCACTGATCTTACCGCATATATTAGGTCTCCTTTTATACGTACAGGTTTATATGGGGGTCTGTCTAACCACGACCGAATTTGCTTTTTACAAAACAGGGTCCACCAGGCCCACCAGGCAGAGATGGTGACGATGGTATCCCAGGCCCTCCTGGTCCACCTGGACCTCCTGGCCCCCCTGGTCTTGGCGGGGTAAGGCGTCTTAAGTACTGCTAACTTTTAGCTCACTTCAGTGTCTTCTACCTCTATTGAAAGAAGGCTCATTGTGGAGCTTATTTTTAACAGTTAAGGGAGAATCTGCTATTTGGATATTAGTACATTTTATTTCATCTCTTTGGTTTCTTCATTCAAGATTTTGCTTTGCCTGGTTTCTTTGTGAGCCCTTGTCAGTTACAGAACTGGTCTTTGTGTTCACTGAAGGTAGCTGCAGCCCTCACGACTATTATTTAATTTGGGGATTTAATATCTTTCATCAGTAGGGCACAAATAAGAGGTGTTGCATTATTAAAGAGTTTGATTAGATTGAATTATAAGTGAAATCCCTGGTCTTCAGCAATTTCACAAACATCCTACTCTTTTTATTCTCCTTGGCTTGAAGTCTGCTGAACCAACATTCAAAGTAGTTTTAGGTTTAATTTGCTTGAAACTAATTTGAGAAAAGTACATTTCCCTTTTTCATTAATATCTTCTTTTAGCTTTATGTCTTTAACAATGGTATGAGTGCCAAATGGCCTCACTGCAGGAAGGAAAACATATTTGCTTAATTGGTTAGCACTATGAATCAGGAGCCCGATTCTAATATCCAACTGTATGCCAGTAAAATAAGACCTTTCTCCCCCAGAAGATCTTATTATGATTGCTTATCTACTGAGTGCATTAAAAAGCACCTCCTTTAATAGATCTACTACTATAAGAGAGATCTTTAACAGTAAAGTTATTACTGTGAACTATTTTTTAAAAGTTTAATCTTCCAAGGGGCATTTTAATTTAATTTTCCTCTAAACTTGAAAACTCTTTATATCCTTTTTTGAAACTCCAGCAAGAAAAAGTCCTCTCAGTCACTTTTGTGTAGTTCTAGAGGAGCGGGACAACAGGTGGAAATGCAAAGGTGACCTATCGGTCTCTGCTCAATTTCTCAGGAGTCTCCAAGGACTTAAAGTTTAGAAAGCTCCCCTTTCTCAGTGTAGAGCTAGAGGGTAGGAGGGGGGAGAGGTGATTGGTAGAGCAGAAAGGGTTTGAAAAGATGAGGTAAGGAAGCTTCCCACTTCAAACCAGGTGTGGACTCCATTTTAAACTTATATTCTCTCCTGACTTTTTAGGTACTTAGCTCAATATGGAATTATAAACTAATAAGTTTATAAAAATATCACTCCCTTTTTTAAATAACAACATAAAAATCTGTAGAAGTAGGATGAGAAAATGAACTACAGAGCTGGTAATTTTTATATGATGTGTTTTTCCTCTCTAGAACTTTGCGGCTCAGTATGATCCTGGAAAAGGAGTTGGCCTTGGCCCTGGACCAATGGTATGCTTCCCTCATTTTAATCTTAGCCAAAAAAATTACTGAATAGAGAATTTGTTTCTATGTAAAAAATTTCACATTGCCATTTCCTTAACTACCTAGATTAACACTCAATACTTCGATCAGATGAAGGCAACAAGTCCTTTTGTATTCAGATCTACAAGAATCTAAGCCTACATCTGGGGGTTGAATTTTCTCTAAAACGTGTGTCCAGTGTGTAAATAATCTCTGGACATAGTAACTATAGTTTAGATAAATCAATTTAATTTGAAAGAGTGATCACTCTGATTAATTTTTTTGTATCCTTTAACATTGCTCAGAATTTTAAGCAACCTGTAGAAACGCAGAGCTATTAAGTTCTATAAACTTGCTGGAAAGCAATAGCAAGTTCTAGTCCAGCCCATTTTTTAAAAAATATTTTATTGATTTCTTTATTTATATATGTATTTGAGTGGGGGGTGGAGGAGCAGAGGGAGAGGGACAAGCAGATTCTGTGCTGAGTGTGGAGCCCAATGTGGGGCTCAGTCCCAGGACCTTGAGGTCATGACCTGAGCCGAAACCAGGAGTTGGAGGCTTAACCGACTGAACCAGCCAGATGCCCCACCCATTTGTCCTATACGAGAGAGTTTAAACTTTTCTAGGGCCATGGAGGTGGTTAATGACAAAACTAGGACTTGCCTTCAGGCAGGATATCTGATAATCAACGACATCGTGTCTCACGTATCTAGTACTTGAATAAAACATCAATTTATTCAGCAACTATTTATCAGGCGCCTTCAGTGAGCTCTTCAGAACAGCATCCGTACTAGGGCTCTAGGGATGTCGCCGTGAATATGGCAGAATCTCACCCTCCCTCAAGGAGTTAACAGTACTGGAAATGTTTCTTTTTTTTTTTTTTTAAGATTTTATTTATTTATTTGACAGAGAGAGATTACAAGTAGGCAGAGAGGCAGGCAGAGAGAGAGGGGGAAGCAAGCTCCCCACGGAGCAGGAAGCCCGATGTGGGGCTCGATCCCAGGACCCTGAGATCATGACCTGAACCGAAGGCAGCGGCTCAACCCACTGAGCCACCCAGGCACCCCTGGAAATGTTTCTTTTAATACCTTTTGATTAATACCTTTTTAGTCTATTATAAATCCATACAGAAGAGAATAAGAGTATAATTTAGCATTCATATCACTCAGCACAAATAGTCAGCAACATATCCTATAATTTGAGTAATAGCTAGAAAAGTTCCCTGCATGATTACGATGATGATGGTGTATCTTTAACAAGCGAGCCTTCCAATAAGCATTAATAAGATTGTCAGAAAAAAAAAATAATATGAGCATGCACAATATATACTAGTATGTATAAAATAAAGGCAAAAATGGCTGGAACTAAAAATATTAAGTTAATTAAACACTGCAATTTAACGTTAACATGGTCTATAAAGTATAAATTTCACCTGGACAGTACATTCAGTGCTCTGTCTTCAAAAGAAGATGTTCGGTTGGACCTAATGGTCCACAGTAAGCTAATCTACTGTAAGGGCAAGATAATATTTTGTGTAAATTAAAACTCTCACTTAAGAAGTAATGTGCCTTTAATTGATGATTTCCAATTTCCTGATTTTTCTGGTAATTTTCAAACATCCATATCTAAAATGAAGAAGTAGAGATTTTCTTTGGCTTTGTTTGTATTGGGTATTTGAAATTAGCCATTTCAGCTAATGCTGAACATTAGTCAGCTTTAAAGCAGTACCTATGTCTCAGGAAGAAGCTAAAGGGGAAAAAAAAGTAAAATGCTAATAAAATAGCCTACATAAGCCCAGAAAATTAATATGGATTTCAGATTCCCCTGACTTTGGAACATTCTCTGGGGGGCACAAAACAGAGTGTTTCACTTTTAAATATCAGTGAAATATAATTTAAGCTTGCACCATCCCCACACAGTCACAGACATATGTAATCAACAGATATGTGGTTCACAAATAAGAAAGATAGGCAGCAATAAAGTATTAAAATAATTTTCCATGTTGGAAAATCAATAACTCTAAAACCCCACAGGGTTCTTCTCTGAATTAATGAGTAATCATCGTCCGTCTCACAGCCTCCACAAAATAAACTACCTTTTATGTAAATGAAATTGTTGCAAATATGCAGAAAAATGAATAAATATAATTAAAAATTCATGGTGTCAAAGAAAATTATTTTTAATGTATACCTAAAAAATTATTTTGATTGAAAAGTGACAGTTTCTTTTAATGTGGAAGCAATTTCTAAAACCAAACAAATAATTCTTATAATTAAGATGAGCTGCTTTTTAATAAAATCCATATTATTTCACTCTAGGCATTAATACCGTGGGGCAGACTTGCCTGCAGAGTCCCCATGGTTGATGTGTCATGAACAAATTACCCTAGACTTGCCTATGCAATATTTTCAGCATGAAGGAGCTGGCCCCTACAAGAGATCTTGCACAGACCTGCTTACTGCCAAGGGGAGTCAAGAATGTGGATTTAACTCACAAACTAGTAACACTGTCTCGCTCTACTTGCCTGGGACAGAAGGAAAAACAAAAGGAAGAACCATCTGCTGTGGGTGTGGGCCACAGTTTCAGTAATAACATTAGACCCTTCTAGGAGGATGTTTCAATAATGTTTCATTTTTCCTTCACCCCTCACTACCTCAGCTTTGGTCTGACATTTTCATCAGTCCCTAGCAGCCCTAAAAGGAGCTATAAGGTTACATAACAAACCTCCCTCTAATCATTAAGAAGGACTGTTGATCCTTTTCAATTGATGACCCTTGCGGCAAGAAAAATATCAATTTCTTCACTAAATATGACAGGAGGAGATGACCTATGATGGAGGCAATCCGAATGGAAATGCTTCACCCACGGCCCAGAAGGCGGTTGTATATTCCATACTGTGCACACGGCTCCAATTCATTGCTTTAGAGCAATCTCGATCAGCCCAGATGTCTGCAAATTTAAGGAACCTGTGGCCACCCACCCAACTGGGTTCTGCTGATTTGGGTAGGAGAAAAGGCAGAAGCAAAGACAGAGAAATAGTGGAGGAAATGTTGGTCTGTAAGAGCCTCCCTGGCAGAAACAAAAACTGTGAAATAAAACCAGGACAATTCTGTTTGTCTACCACAAAATGTCGGTGGCACTACTATGCCAGTGCTCTCCAATTCAAACCAAAGCCTCAATAACTTCTTAGTGCTAAGACTTGTCCTCTTTTCAGGGCTTGATGGGACCTCGAGGGCCACCTGGTGCATCTGGCGCTCCTGTAAGTACCCACAGCTGGTAACCTTTCTTCTGGAAAAAGCCAGAATTAAAGAGATGTGTGGAGTATAACGTACTGGTTTCTTTTAGGGCCCCCAAGGTTTCCAAGGACCTGCTGGTGAGCCCGGTGAACCTGGTCAAACTGTGAGTACATTTTCGCCCATTGTGGTAGATTATGTTTCTTCAAGATGTTTATTAATATAACCTCAATGAAATGACTGGTCTCCTGTTTTCTACAGGGTCCTGCGGGTGCTCGTGGTCCACCTGGGCCTCCTGGCAAGGCTGGGGAGGATGTGAGTATTTACTCATAAGCATTTCCAAAATGCCATTTAAACACTCCCTCCTCGACAAGAGTTTCTGGATTTAAATGAAGTATTCTGCCAAAAGCTGGATGTGCCCGACATAACTCACCCCATGTGCAAGATGTTATTTTAATGAAATCTTTGTTTGTTTGTATTTTGGGAAATTCATTGTCCATTAAGTATGTATTCGGACCCACATCTTTATAGAATGCCTTTTTCCCTCATCTTTAAAACCAAGATGTTCCAACTTTGATCTGACGGCTTAGCAAGAAAAGGCTGACCCTACGATGCTTTCATGTTTTAGGGTCACCCTGGAAAACCTGGACGACCCGGTGAGAGAGGAGTTGTTGGACCACAGGTAAGCTTTTTATCCCGGGGTCTCCAGCCCAGACGTCAGAGGCGTCTCCCATGCAAGGTGGATGGTAAAACTGGTATCGGTCTAAACGGTCACCTAGATGTTGGATTGCTTGTACCACTCACTGAAAGCATCTGACCAAGCAGGGAGCCCAGTCAAGAATGCATACAGTGTTTGTTAGTTCGAGGAATGTCGTTTTAATGACAGCAAGCTTGCGTAAACTAAATCCTGTTTTGCTCAAATAGCCTAGTGTTACTCAAGTGAGAACAAGTGGGTGCGCTTAAAATATCCTAGTCTTTGATTCCAAGTTTGAACTTCAATGGGAAGAAATACTTTGGAGGGAAGAAATCATTGTTTTCTAATTTAGAATGAAAACATGATTTGTCGTCTTCTGTGTTTCCTTTTAAGGGTGCTCGTGGTTTCCCTGGGACCCCTGGACTTCCTGGCTTCAAGGGCATTCGGGTGAGTACATTCTTTACCCAGAGAGTACATGCTTTTAGGAAAAGCCTCGACTATATTTAAACTCCTGGGTGACACATACTTGCTTCCAAATTCTTGGAATTCGCCAAAGTAAAGAGAGTTAGAGAAGAGTTCAGATGGCTGAAAAGTATGGTGGGATGCACTTTTCTCCGTGCACTCCCAGCTTCCAAGAAATGAGGATCCCTACGGAGAAAATTGTATAAAAGGCGTACGACTTTAAGAGGTACTTAAAACCATCTGAAAATGGTAAAAATTATTTAAGAGGGAGAGGCTGTGAGAGAGCATCTAATTCTATTTCCTTCCCTTCCAAGTGCAGAGAGGAGGCTTACCTGGGGCAAATGGAGCAAGTTTGCCTCTCGAGGCCGAGGCCGGCTGGCCTGGCCGGCTGGACCCTCCCTTGCACAGAAGGGGTCATCCCCGGGTGAGGGCAGGATTTGACCAAGCACTGTGATGGAATGGCATTTTAATAATAAGGATTTGCATTTCAGGGACACAATGGTCTGGATGGATTGAAGGGACAGCCCGGCGCTCCAGGTGTGAAGGTAAATACTAAGCCAGAACATTGTTGTTGTTGTTTTTTTAAATTGACTCTAATTCCCCATGACCCTCAGAAGGGATACTTTTAGTGAAGACTACTCATATTCCAAAGAATATCTTATTTCCTCTTCAGTACTTCAGAGCCTCAATGGTGAGGCTATGGGATTCTGTGACAAAAGTCCAATTATTAATACTATTTCTTTACTTCAATAGCTGTTAAACAGTTGAGATAGAAATAATGTCAATAGTTTCTTCCTTCATTTCCTATCCTCCAATTTCAGCTGATCTCTGTAGCCAAAATAAAAGTAAATAAACATATAATCAGATATTGGAACGCTATGTTATTTTAAACTGTGAATTCTCCTTTGCCATGCACTAATTAGATAGGTACATTCATGTCACAATACACTTTTCAACCTCTTTCCTGTGATTTATCTGTGCACACTCAAAAAATTTTTAATTAGGTAATTAAAGTCTCAGAAGTGTGTTATCTCTTGGCTAGGCTCTTCTCTGACAGCGTTTTCAACTATAAAATGTTCTCTCTCCTATTAAGGAGATAATGTGATATTAAAGTGAATACCAACGTAATTACAAATTAATGAGTAACGAATACTAGCGGGATTAGAAATGAACATGAATATGGAGAATCTGTTCTAACTTTCCAGCTGCCACACAAATGGATAAGGTCAAACTCATTCTCCCTAGAGCCTAATGTAATAGCTCAGCCTACTAGTCCCAGCATCATAAAATGTTAACACCAAAAGGAGCTCATTTTGCAAATGAGGGAAACTGAGGCATGGAGAGAATGAGTGACTTGTCCAGAGTCACACATCTAGTAGTTAGGAGGGCAGAGGCTAGAAGTTCTGACTCTCAAAGAACAACTTTTTGCTTATTCCCAAAGAATACATTTGACATAGAAGCCTCGAAATGAATGGTTCCTAAAGGGTCTGTGAAATCTGTTTCTTCCAGACCCTAATCAGATTCCTTAGTAGCAAAGTTCCTTCACATGTGCCATTTTATTAAATGACTGCTCCCCCTCCCCTGCCAGTAGCGTGGTTTTTACTCAAGATAAGAATATAGGTTGGAAATAAATAAGACAGCTTTGAAAAATATTACAAAGCTTTAAATTTCTATGCATATTTTACAAAAATGAAAATACTGAATGTTAAGAATAACTTTAAAGAGGGTAAATATGGTTCTATTGAAAGCAATTTATTCTCTGCCATCTCTTTTTATGATATCATTCCTGATACATAAGCCTAGTCAAAATGATACCCAAAATCTAAGGGGAAATATTAGAGCTGGGTTACATAACCCTCAAATGACCACATCTCCCTAGTACTCTCGTATCTGCTATTATCTATATTAAAAATGCATATTTTAGAAATTTAAAATTTTATGGATTGGCATAATTGAGAAAGTCTATCTGTGTAAGACATGTTACAAAATATATAAATGGTTCAAATTAAAATAATAGGGTAGGGGCGCCTGGATGGCTCAGTGGGTTAAGCCTCTGCCTTCAGCTCAGGTCATGATCTCAGGGCCCTGGGATCGAGCCCTCTATCAGGCTCTCTGCTTAGCGGGGAGCCTGCTTCCTCCTCTCTCTCTGCCTGCCTCTCTGCCTACTTGTGATCTCTGTCTGTCAAATAAAAAATTTAAAAAATAATAATAATAAAATAAAATAAAATAATAGGGTAAAAATGACCCAATCAGAAAAAAAAAAACCAAAAACTGATATCCTGTAATGAACAAAAACTCAGTCCTTCTTTTCCACGTAGGGTGAACCCGGTGCCCCTGGTGAAAATGGAACGCCAGGTCAAACAGTAAGTATCGATGACTTGATTGTAAATCTAAATGTATATCCTCTGTGCAAGCTGGAACTTCTTTCATGTTTTTGCTAATTACCATTTCCCTCGGCATTGTACTCTTTGATATGTTTCTAATAACCTTCTGCATACTTAATTGAAATCCATTACCTTTTAGTTGGAATTAGAACAAGACCTATTTATTTCTAGTGGATTCTTGCGCATGTTGGAAATTGGACAAAGCAAATGATGCCTGTGACATTTTAAAAATTAGCATTGTGGATTTCATTGAAAATATTTCTGCTTCTAGGGAGCCCGTGGGCTTCCTGGTGAGAGAGGACGTGTCGGTGCCCCTGGTCCAGCTGTGAGTGCTTCTGTTTTTGTCCCTTATCCTTTTAAAAATTATTCTAATAACTGCTGCTTAATTTTCCTCTGACTTTGTCTCCTTATTTTCTTCATAGGGTGCCCGTGGAAGTGATGGAAGTGTGGGTCCTGTGGGTCCTGCTGTAAGTTTTGACACTGAAGAATTTGGGAAGGGTTGAGAATTTGGGATGGAAACTATCTTCTTTATTAATTTGTAAAAATAATACCATTTTAGACATCTTACCAAATGTTCTATGTGGTTTCTCAAAGGTTCTATTTATAAGTACTATGGTCCCCAGGGCTCTTCATTGCTACATAAAGTAAAATCTACGTCCCCTTGGATACCTTGAATGTATCCCCTTTGGTATTAATGGCAACAGACTGTCCGTTTTCTCTTTGCCAGTATTGAATAAGATCAAGCCACTCTAAGCCACTTTAATCTTCTGGTCTTGTTGTGTTGTTAACTTGCTGGGAAGCAGTTTCTTACCATATTCTACTTCGGTTTCAGGGTCCTATTGGGTCTGCTGGCCCTCCAGGCTTCCCTGGTGCTCCTGGCCCCAAGGTAAAAACACTGCCAACCATTGTCATTACCTTGATCCATTTCTTACTGTGATGTGAAAGACAGGCCCTGTGTTTGCAGATAGGAAATTACACCACAGGGAGCTTAATGAATGCCCCTTTCAGAATGGATGTAGAATGACCCGTTTTCTCACTTAAAGCTTGATATGGATCATGTCTCTGTACTTGAGCTCAGGAACATAGATACAGAAGCCAACAAAGAACTTTATTTTATGGGACCCCTCTGGGATATACTCCCAAACTAGTGAGGACTGACTAGCCAAGAACCAGAGTGTCTATCACAGAGAGACAGAGGTAGGTGAAGATGGTAGGTACCCAAGATGGCCAAACGAGGCCAGGAAAATAGGAACCCCAATCCAAATCGGTGGTACCAAATGAGATGAGGGAAATGATTGCAGTTCCGAAGAAAGCTCGTGGAACTTGGGGGCTTAAAAATGGAGATATGCTGTTTAATTATCTGCAGACCAATGCCTTGTGTCATTCCCTCTTTTAGGGTGAACTTGGACCTGTCGGTAACCCTGGTCCTGCTGGTCCCGCGGGTCCCCGTGGTGAAGTGGGTCTTCCAGGTGTCTCCGGCCCCGTTGGACCTCCTGTAAGTAGCCACCGTCATCAGCCTCATGGAGTGGAAGCAGGCAGAAGGAGTGAAGGTGGGGTCAAAGAACAGAAACACTCCCATTGACTGATGACCTCCTCCTCTCTTCTTCCTCACAGGGCAACCCTGGAGCCAATGGCCTGACTGGTGCTAAGGGAGCTGCTGTGAGTATCTGGCCACCCGGGACCACTCTGCTTTTAGGCGCACTTGAGCACACGCCCCCTCGTCTGCCCAGCGCCTCAGGACCCACCATGCCACATTCTCTCCACAGGGCCTGCCCGGCGTTGCTGGCGCTCCCGGCCTCCCTGGACCCCGTGGAATTCCTGGCCCTGTTGGCGCTGCTGGTGCTACTGGGGCCAGAGGACTAGTGGTAAGTGGTCATGGCTGCAGCTCCCATCATCTTGAAAGGCCAACTTGGCTGTCATTTTGTCACCATCTCAACTTCTTGTGGTCTTCACATTTTTGGTTTTTTCTTTCCTGAGCATTTTTAGTGTATATTACTTCTATGAGTGCCTGTACATGTCTGGTCCGTCTATGTGTCTGTGTGTCTCTCTCTCACACACACACCCCTCCTGCTATCCTGGAACACTCCCCAGAGGTCAGTGAGGTAGATTTCTATATTGCTCTTCTCTGTTCCATGAAGCCAGTCCCATCAGCTCTTTGAATGTGAACCTGGACACACATTTCTCTTTATCTTGATCCATAAATATTCCAAGATGTTGGTCTGTGAAAGAGCTGTGACACCTGTTTTTCCTTTGACCGCCATTTTGTATTGAACCCTAGGGTGAGCCTGGTCCAGCTGGTTCCAAAGGAGAGAGTGGCAACAAGGGTGAGCCCGTAAGTAGTTCTATGATCGAATTTTATGGATTTATTACTTGTTTGATCTAAAAAGTCATATTTTTACTTTTTTAAAAAAGTGATTACTTTTTGTCTGGTTAGATACGCAAAAAAATGATTTTTCCTATTCTCTCCTCTTTTGCTTTTCTCATGAAACAGGGCTCTGCTGGGCCCCAAGGTCCTCCTGGTCCCAGTGGTGAAGAAGGAAAGAGAGGCCCCAATGGTGAAGCTGGATCTGCTGGCCCCTCTGGACCTCCTGGGCTGAGAGTAGGTTCCAGATGTTCTTGACACCCTGACATGCCAGAGGGATCTGAGGACACCCTTTCATTGGGAATTGGTCAGAACCACTGAGTGCATTTTCTAGATGAGGGGAACATCTGCTTTCCATCTCTTTTATTAAACCAGTGACTCTCAGTTTGGTCTGGAAACAATGCTGACCTACTTTTGTAGAATGCCTCCTCTACACATTCCTTTGAGGTTTGGGTGAAGTTTTCTGGCTTGGTTTTTTTGTTTGTATCTCTCCCTTCAGGGCATCAAGATTTCTTGCATGCAAGCCATGTCTCAGTAAACACTGCCCTATGGGATTCAGGGGTTTTTCCCAATCCTTCCTGTTTCGTGTCCTTTCTTACAGGGAAGTCCTGGTTCTCGTGGTCTTCCTGGAGCTGATGGCAGAGCTGGTGTCATGGTAAGCTGTCCATTACTCACTCCCGGTGAAGGAATCTGATGCTTCTTTTGGTGGGGCTGTCATTTGCTTTAACATCCTTCCTTCTCCCTTCTTTTGATTAGGGTCCTCCCGGCCCTCGTGGTCCAACGGGCCCTGCTGGTGTCCGAGGTCCCAATGGAGATTCTGGTCGCCCTGGAGAGCCTGGCCTCATGGGACCCCGAGTAAGTTTCAGATTGATTTGGAGCAAGTCATACCTGGCACTGTTTCCTTTTTGAAAGGGATGATTAATATTAGAAGACAAAGAAAAAAAAAAAAGAATCATCCAAAGTAAATCTGTTAGTAGATTTGCTGATGGTTGCCTTTTTAATTTAACTTTATCAAAGCCCAGAGATATTTTTACGAATTTGGTTAGTTCATCAATTGCTTATTTATTACTTGATCCAATGGTTGTGAGGTTTTTTTGAAGAATAGATTTATTTTAATATACCCAAATTAAGTTGGTTCTCCTATCAGCATGAATCTTTTATCTCAATTTGTGAGTTTTATATAAGGTGTCCATGAAACGTATTAGGACTATACATTATCAGTGTATTAGATTCATAAGTGAAATCATTTTTCCAGCAATCACAAAATGCTTTAATGTATTCAGCATCACACTAGCCATGGAGAAATGACCTTTAGATTCGTAGACACTCTAATCCATAGCAATAGAGTGATTTTTTTTTTGCCTCCATTATCTCTTATGGATGAATATCATCTGTAATTGTACCATAAACAAGTAATAAAGACACCAAATGTAGCAATAAAAAAATCCACTTTGAAAATTGCTTACTGAAAGTATTTGTTTTTCTACTATGAGGTAAAGAACATGATACATTTTGCCCATATAGTATGTTGCTTCCCAGTTTCTTGAGATCTCCATAAATGAGTCTGTGGCACTAAACTCCAATGAAAGGAAAGGTATAAAAAAAACAGAGAGAAGAAAGATTTCAGAGCTCTTTTCATAGCTCCCAGCTAGTGGCTAATACCCCTATAACGGTTTTCCCTGGGCAACAAACGAAAAGTCGGGGGTGGGGTGAGGGGAAGCGCTTTTGTGAGGTTTTAATAAATTGGAGCCTCGAGTATGTAAGTTAAAGTGCCGACATGAAAGCATCCTCATTTACTTTATAGGGTTTTCCTGGTGCCCCTGGAAATATTGGCCCAGCTGGTAAAGAAGGTCCCATGGTAAGAATTGCTCATTTTCCATTATATTTTCAAGGACGCTTCTTGCGCTCTTATCAAGTCTGTTCTGCGGCTTATTTATACATGAACACACCGAAAATAAATATCAGCCACATACATCATCTGGGAACGCAAAGTAATAGATTGTAATTATGGAGTCCAGATGAACGCCGGACGGGAAGGAGGGAAGGGGGAAAAAAACAGGGCAGGGAAAATTGAAGAGGGTGACGAGGGTCTGGAAAGGGAGGGGAAGGAGGGAATTGGGTACATCTGAGATTGACTCGGCTGTGTGTGTACTGACATCCTATTTAGAAAAGCAAAATGGATTCATAATTCGTTGACACTTTATACCAGGAAGCTCTGTGTGTTCCGAGGATGATTCTGTTCCTTCCTACGGGAGCATCCCCGGCTTGAGGTCGGGAGACCCCAGTCGATGCTGAGTGAACTTTAAATAAACTCTGCTTTCAGGGTCTCCCTGGTATTGACGGCAGGCCGGGACCGATCGGCCCAGCTGGAGCAAGAGGAGAGCCTGGCAACATCGGATTCCCTGGACCCAAAGGCCCCACCGTAAGCACACCACACCCTCTTCCCTCAGCACGTTCACCAAATCCCGGGTTCCCGGCTGCCGTCTGTCCACTGGACCTCAAGGGCAGGGGGTCCCTTTCACCACAAGAACACTGGAAGCCCCTTAGCGCAGTGGCAGCCGCTCTCCAGGGTATCACTGCACACCGATGGGGATCCGCCTCCAGACCTTGTGCCCCTGCAGACGCAGGTGGGCCTCATTGCACTTGGAGTTGCGAGATGGCGGGACGTGCCCTAGCGGACAGAATTCAAAGACTAGGAACCTAAGAAAAGCAAAGCAAGCAAGAAATTAACCTTTCAGAATTGTCGTGGTTAATTTGACATTGTGTCCTTTTCTAAAATGTTTTATTCTAGGGTGATCCTGGCAAACCTGGTGAGAAAGGTCATGCTGGCCTTGCTGGTGCTCGGGTAGGTGCTGACTTCGAGTATCTGCCCACGTAGCGCGTATCTGCCCACGTAGCTTTCCCTCTGGAAAACACGCGTCCTCTGAGGCCATCTGAGAGAATTCTGTCCTTGTCTTTTCAAAATGGCATCCCCAAAGACCCTTTTACAGTCCCAGAATATCTTTTTTCTTTTTCGACCACACTTATAAGGCAGTGGAGCGCCAACAAATCAGAATGTGTATTAGGTCAAAATTATTTATGGCCGCATTTGATTTTTATTTAATCTATGATTAAAAAGCTATGCAGATGCTAGTAGCATTCTCAGGCCTTCATAAATTGTCTTCCATCCATGGACTTCCCACAAGCCATACCAAAAGTTGGCATTTGGGCAGGGGACCCACAGTGAGTCATGCTAAGATGGGATGTGTTGAGAAAGTAATGCATGAGGCTTCGAGTCTTCTTAGACTCACAGGTAATGCTGAACCTCTCTGTGACCTATTGTAGGGGGCTCCAGGTCCTGATGGAAACAATGGTGCTCAGGGGCCTCCTGGGCCACAAGTGAGTATTTCTCCCATTCTTGTCCTTTGCTGCCCCAAACGAAGCTAGTCCTCCCAAATGACCGTCTCCCTTTTCCTGTGCAAAAGTTGTCTGGGAAGACAGCAATGGTGGTGTACATCTCTACTTAGGCTCTCTTTACTATTACTTTCAGGGTGTCCAAGGTGGAAAAGGTGAACAAGGTCCCGCTGGTCCTCCAGGCTTCCAGGTAAGTCCACAGAGACTAACAACATTGCCTTTGCCATACTAGCTGACTGTAAATCCCCAGAGCACTCCCCCGGACCCCCCATCCCCAGCACAGAGCATGATTTCAGAACTGAAGTAAAGAAGAGTCCACCTTTTCAAGGCAAACTTTTGTGTAACTCTTTAATAACCTAGAATAGTTCATGATCATGTCGATATCAGATAGCATCCAGAAAAAAACAATTATTTGCAAATCCTCTGAATAGAGCCACAAGATTGAGATTTGTGGTTTTTTTCATCTAGGGTCTGCCTGGCCCCGCAGGTACAGCTGGTGAAGTTGGCAAACCAGGAGAAAGGGTGAGTAAAACAAGGGATAGCAGGCTCATGGAAATTTGGGACTTCTCCTCCTGCCCCCACCTCAGGGAACGCAGGACTGCACTGCAATTATAATATGCAAAAAGAAACTTTATATTTCATATGTTAATGATAGTGTTCTACTTACATTGGTACTTTGGAGAGAATAAACGAATAAACCCAGTTACTCGCACTGTCTTGGAATAACAACTCCTTTGTTTTAAAGACTGAATGAAACACTGCATTATGAAAGGAAAATATATCAATGAATATTCCGTTTAATAGCCTTACTTTTTGTCTTGTTCTTGATAATGTTAACATGCAAATTATTTCCTTTCCCATAGTGAAAAAGTAAATGCACTGCTTTTCCACCAAACTAGACCCTGAAAAATTGCATTTAATGTTTTTCTTGGCATTCAGACATGACACTGCTAGCCACAATCAGGGCAGGAGTTCTGAGTCATTTTCTCTGGTAATTGTGATGAATGTGCCTCAATTCAGTTACATTCTGTGGCCTGGTCTCCTTTGTCAACAGTGGGGCACATTAAGGAGACAGCTGGTCAGTAATAAAGGAGATACACTTGGGTATACGATTAACTAGGTAATGTGCAGAATATGATCATTTCTATTAAGAAAGCAGTCTGTTATATAACTAAAAATAGGCAATGTCTGATATTGTTCATCATTATTTATCATATTATAAAATGAGATAATTTGTTTTAAAGTAATAAACTAAGTAATGGAAACTTAAATTTTCTGATCCCACGTTCTTGCATAGAAATATCTTTGATATCAGTGGAATTCCCACTTTTTGTATCTGTCCATATACAACTAAAAATTCTCTTGTTCCTAATAGCCCTGTACTTTTACACACTCAGGGAGCTAGAGCCTAGCTGGCTTTGTTTGGCTATTTCAAAAGCTATCTAAATATCTTAATCATAAGTGGATTTCAAGAACATAGATACATTTCATGATTTATTTCTATATCATATTCTGCCTAGGGTCTCCCTGGTGAATTTGGTCTCCCTGGTCCTGCTGGCCCAAGAGTAAGTATTATTTACTTTCATAAACTTCAGTCAATGTGTTTTTAAAATAAGTAGTGCTTTCTCTTAAAAGCTATTGATGACCTTGCAACAAGTTCCTGACACTCTTCTGTACTCAAACATAATCTGTAGAGAACATTTGATTTCTAAATTGAAAATAGACTTTTTAATTTAATTACTATTTCACAGCCCCAAACCACATAGTTCTAAGAAACATAAATGAGCTAATATATGTATTATATTCAGTAATTTATATAGACAAGTTATATTTATGAAAGTGGCTCAAACTGAGCCAAGGAAAAGTAGTATCTTACTAAGATTTTAAGTCACTTTTGCAATGTGCTTTGATGTTCAAAGTCTAAAGCTGAAATCATGAATCAGCTCTTACTAAAAAAAATAGATTTAATTTGTGTGTGGTCATTAGAATAACTGGAATGATGAGTTTGCCCCAACCATAATTATAACGAGGGCCTTTGAAACAGTTGCAATGTGGACTACATACATGTTAAATATTCTGGCCCGTGAAGTATCCTGTCATGGTGATGCTGACATGCAATTGGGACAAATGTAGATTGACAGGTAGAGAGATTGATATACACATGCAGACACACATACACATGTATATCCTGTTAAATATTTTAACTGTTACACACTGTTAATGCATAAGATTACAAAAGGGGGGGTGGGTATGAGTATATCTAATCCTATCTACACCTAGCATTGATCTTCTAAAATGACACAGTCTTTCCCTATGACTACCATGCATAACCGGCATTTATTTTTACCTATGGATCTATTACAAAAAAATAAAAACAAAAAAAAATGAGTTCCAAGTTCGAATATTATATTCTAGAAGAAAAACACTTAGGAGTTGTAGCCCCCGAACATTAAAGCCGAATGAAACTTTAGAGATTATCTCATCCCCTCCATTCATTTTGCTAGTAGAGAAATTAAGGAAAAGTAGTTATAATTTTATAATGGCAGAAACAAGATTCAAAAGCTTCAAAAGTAAGAACTCTGATATGTAAAATGGAATCTCTGAAAGCGATGAAGAGTGCAGCAGTTTAATTTCTCTCTCTCTTTCTTTCTCGCAGGGGGAGCGTGGACCCCCTGGGGAAAGTGGTGCTGCTGGTCCTTCTGGTCCTATTGGAAGCCGAGGTCCTTCTGGACCTCCTGGGCCCGATGGAAATAAGGTAAAATTTTCTGTTCTCTATTGCTGCTTTGGCCCACTATGCTCTAGAGTAACAAGATCATTTACAACAGGAAATGAATTGTTTTTCAGGTTTTTTTTTTTTTAAAGATTTTATTTATTTATTTGACAGAGATCACAAGCAGGCAGGCAGGCAGGCAGAGAGAGAGGAGGAAGCAGGCTTCTGGCCAAGCAGAGAACCCGATGCGGGGCTCGATCCCAGGACCTGGGATCATGACCTGAGCCGAAGGCAGAGGCTTTAACCCACTGAGCCACCCGGGTGCCCCTGTTTTTCAGGTTTTTTATTTCCTACTCTAATGATTTCCATCTCAGTAAATGACAATCTGATTCCAGTGGACCTGAATTAGCGTAAAGGAAGGGAAGTCCCCAGTGTTCTACTGGCATAAATGAATTAGTATGGTTCTTACTCTCACGTCATCACGCTGCTAATACTTGGATTTTAATCTAGAAACATCGCAAACATTTGGACACTATTTTTAAGAACAAAGTTTTACCTTCTCCTACTTCAGAGAGAAAAATTTCCAGAGGTAGTCTAAATTTTCATGATCAGAGAGGTAAAAATTGGACAATACATTCATCTCCCAGACAGAAGCCTGACAAGCTGGGTTTCAAACCGGAATCTGGTTTATATTTTAAAATAGGTGAAATGACACATTTCTAAAGAAATGGATTACTTTGACCACAATGAAGAGAAGGCAATTCCTATGACTCCTGATTCCTACCTATGGGTGGGGGGGGAAGCAAGGATTAGTTGCAAAAAGCTATTTGGGGAGGTGGAAGGATATTAGGAAAAAAGCTAAGAGGGAGAGAGGAAACAGGAAAGAAAACACGGTCCAGAGGATAGTACTCTCGGTTTTCTCTTAGAAGTTAGTCAATAGATCTGAAGTATGTGGAATTGTAGGGTTTTTATATAAAGTGGGAGCTTATACTCCCCACTCTTAAGGAGATTCAAATGTAAACATCTCCCCAGCTGACGAGGTTTCTCTCCATATCGCCTGCGTGGACTGAGTGACTTATCCTTGAGAAAGGTTTGTGGGCCAACATTTTTCACTCTGCGCGTCCTTTTGTCCGGGCCTCCACTTTTCGATGGCTGCCTGCCTGCCTGAAGAGGACCCGGAGCAGGTTACAGAAAGCTCACGGCCACCCACTCCCACTTCTCTTCAGCCACCGCGTCATTAATAGCGTCTCCCGCGGTTACAGCCTCCCTGCTTTTCAATAGCCCTCCTTTGTGTCTCTAAGCAGGCAAGAATGCGACCTATTAAATGTTGAAATTGGAATCCTTCAAGAGTTCGAGCCTTCATTTTCTTCTCTTGCTGCTGACATAATTGATTTCATGTGTGTTTGATTCCAGGGCGAGCCTGGTGTGCTGGGTGCTCCGGGCACGGCGGGTCCATCTGGTCCCGGTGGGCTCCCAGGAGAGAGGGGCGCTGCCGGCGTACCCGGAGGCAAGGGAGAAAAGGTACCCTCTCGCTGTTGCACCTTAACACGTGCTGTTGAGGAACTCTAGCCAAGCAGGCCACCCAGGGCTGCCCGTTTTTGTTTTTTGTTTTTTTTTTTTTTTGGTTTTTTTTGTTGTTGTTGTTGTTTTTTAAAACAGTTCCTGGGAGGTGGTCTGCTAGAGTTTTGAGACCTATCTCTACACATTTCCCTCTGCCACCTAGCACCTACGCATTTCTAAACTCACTAATCTGGCAAAATTCCTTGCTACCATGGAATTTCACGCAAACAGATGGTGTTGAGTAATACATGAGGCTCATTTTAATGCCACTAACAATAATGCCTCATCCTGCCCTAATTAATGGGAAGACGCTATATTGAACAGCTGTCAGCCGTGCTGCTGCATTAGTTACGCCGTAAGAGTGATCGGGCACCGAGGCCCATTGTGATGTCGCCTTAGAATTCCGTCCACGTGGATGTGTACCTTGCTTGATTATGCTGCAGGAGAGTGTATGGAAATTAGAAAAGAATATATTTCACGATAATCTGGAGAGGGCCCTCTATTATTTTTTCCTTATGTTTTTTTTTCCCCTCATTCAACAACCTAGAGAAGAGTAGGGACTCAAGACGTGACTAAATGTTACAGGACTAGAGGTGTGTGGGATTTTCTGTAAAAGCGTTACGGATTCGTTTTGATCCAAAAATTGGGCCGTAAAACCAAAAGTTGCCTTGCTTTATACTTTCAGGGTGAAACTGGTCTCAGAGGTGAAGTTGGTAACCCAGGCCGAGATGGTGCCCGTGTGAGTAGTGTTGTTTGTACTCAGACTGTTGTGTTTCCATTTCATTCGGTTTGAGTTGAGCAGCTTTCCAAGACAGAACTGACAAAAGGAGGATCTGGGTTTAGTGAGGATCTTCCTTTCCTTCCTGGGTCTATGTATAGTAGGATCATTTAACATGTTCCAAAAGAAAGATTGAACAGAACGTATCCCTTTGAAAAGCATAACCTGAATAACTTTCTACCTTCCTCAGTGTTAACTCTACTGAGTACAAACTATAAACCAAAAGCTCTAGGTTTAATAGAACGTTAAGTGATTTATTATAGGACTTTGGAAAAAGACCAGTAAAACTTGCATTTTAAGAAGCCAGAACCTCAAACAAGGTGCCATTTATTCAAATGTGTGTCCTAAGAATTTATCCCTCCAAGAGCAGCCCCCGTGATTAGCTGTTAATGCCAGAGAGAGGCCAAAGATCATGCCATGAAAGGATAATAACCCTGCCTGGAGAGTTGGCAACGTGGCTCTTCCAGGCCATTGGCTACCTTGGTTCTTCTCCTCGCTCCCTTGGAGCTGATACCTCCCTCTGGCACACTGAAAATCGTCCTTTCTCTGAATCCCCTAGCCCTGGTGGTTTCAAACAAGGCTGCTCATTGGCTGCTCACCAGGAAGCCTGACAAGAGCAGCGAGTTCAGATCTCCCCAATTCCTAACGTGCCCTTGACTTCCACATTCCTGTCACCTTGATCACTGGGGTACTTTCCTCCTGAGAGCTGCTTCTAATGGTTTTGATAATTAGAACTGAAGTGCATCAGAAGATTTCTCCATGTCCACCCCGAATGTGCAGTGACAGCATTCGGTCACGGTCTGAGCACAGCGAGGGGAAATGGCAGGGGTCACCTTTGATGGCCTAGGGGTGTAATTAATAAGATTTGTTTCTTTTCGGTGCTAGGGTGCTCCTGGTGCTGTAGGTGCCCCTGGTCCCGCGGGAGCCACTGGTGACCGGGTAAGCATGCATTCTCATGGAGTCGCGGCTTTGGGAGCCACTAGCAGCATTGACAGGTTTGCTGCCTGCCCCCACCCTAGAAAGCCCCCACAACTCATTTTTATGGCTTGGTATAGAGCCTACTTATTTAAAAACCTATCTGTTGTGATGGGGCCGCAGGAAACAAATGCTGTGTGTTTAAAGTTCTCTTTCCCTTCCTCTACATGTGCCAGCTATCTGATCTATACTTTAATCCCTATCATTTGTTTTAAAGACTTTCCCCATTGCCCATTAACAATATCCTAATGCACTGAGCCTCCTCAAAGCCTTCAATTGTAAAAAATCAATAAAATACATAGTGTGCCCATTTCACATCGAACAGTCCGCTTAAAATAGACCTTATTTATTGTACTGCACAGACTGCAGCAAATAGATAGCTCTTTGTCCATCTAAAAATTAAAATGTCCTCCTCCTCATATTGTGGGCACTGATTTATAGTGTTTTTGCAAGTGTATGACCAATACCACTTCCCCCAAAAATGAATACAATATTAAGCACAGTAAGAATCCATTTTATTTTACTCCCTGAGATGTGCATTGGTTTTCTCTTTGGACACAACTGCAAATTCTGCTCTCTACCACTGGTCCCTCTCCCTACCGCCTCTGTGAGCATTGATGTGACAAACTCCTCTTTGGTCCCATTATAGGGTGAAGCCGGTCCTGCTGGTCCTGCTGGTCCTGCTGGTCCTCGAGGTAGCCCTGTAAGTGGAAACCTGGGTCATCCGGGACACTCATAACTTTTAGACCTTAATGAACCTAAGATCGCTGTGCCATTCTTAATATCCCTTCCTCCCACCCAGGGTGAACGTGGTGAGGTCGGTCCCGCTGGCCCCAATGGATTTGCTGGTCCTGCTGTGAGTATCCTAGGACGCAACTTAATCTGAAAACATCCTCAAGCTGGCAAGTAGAGTGAGCTGGGACACCTGGACACAACTCTTCCTCTCTAACAGGGTGCTGCTGGTCAACCTGGAGCTAAAGGAGAGCGAGGAACCAAAGGGCCCAAGGGTGAAAATGGTCCTGTTGGTCCCACAGGCCCTGTTGGATCCGCTGGCCCCTCTGTAAGTTGAATTCACTGTAGTCACATGGTCTGTGTCATTACCCATGAACTCTTATAATTCAGCATAGATCAATCACGTGCCTGCTGTGTACCAGGAACATACTAGATAGAAGACGATTTTAAAAAATAAGAATTAACATTTGCATTCCACTTTATACTTTGTAAAGTTTCATAAACATCATCTCCTCTTACTTCTTTAGTATAACCCATGAGGGTGGTCGCACTGAAGTAAGGACATTTATTTCATGACACAGATGATCAGATGATCATTTTTAATTTCTGAATTGGTCTTTAATAGACATGGGAATGATTACCTTTGAAGAAAAAAGCAACATTTATAGGAAATGTCTTGTGACTGGACCCCATGTTTTTTTGGTTTGTTTCCATTTAGGGTCCAAATGGTCCCCCTGGTCCTGCTGGAAGTCGTGGTGATGGCGGTCCTCCTGTGAGTATTTCAAGGGACTCTGATAACATGTCTTTCTTTAGAATCTATTAAAAACAACTTGAAAGTTTGGAGATTTTTGGTTAATTCTGAACTATACTCAGGAGACTCTTGAGATCCAGGTTCACTTTTTTTCAGAGGAATTCTGATACTGAAGTTAGATCGTGGGTTACTAATCCCAACTGAAACTCATGCAGTGCATGTTGCTACCGCCTCACCTGAGATAACAACCAAAGTTAACCCCAGGTTGTTGAATTGTGAAATGGGTAAAAATAATTTCTCTGGTACCCCCTGTCCTTTTGCTGATGCCCCCCTTCTCCTGCCTGACCATGCCCTTTCTCTGACCTGCCCAGTGCTGTTACACTGACTCCTTGAGGACCCGAACCTCCCTAGAAATGAGCTGCACTCACTCTTTCCCGCTCTCACTGGACTGCAGTTAATACTCTTGGTCTGTTCTTGTACTTTCCTCTGAAAACAAAAGTACTTCTCCAGTGTTCATTTCTTTCGTACCCAGCCAGGTGGTTAGGATAGCATGGTATAAGACATTACACATCAATGTGTAATAATGGCATGGTGTCTTGTCTTCTTGTCCTTACAAGCGTCAGGTTATATGGTAGCATTTCAAAAAGGACCATCAGAGCCTTAATGCAAAATACGGGTGTTGCGACAGGGGCGTGCTGCTGGAGAGAGGTGCAGACATGGAGGTCTTCAGAGTCCTTGTTAAATAATACCCTGTATGAGGCTGCCCTACGTGCTCCTTGGTCCATCCTCGGTCACGTGTATTAAGGGTTGGCCAGAGGAGAAATTTCCATCTTACCCAAATCCCTAGAGTTGGTGTTGATTGTAGAACTTGACTGTGCTTGCTTCTTAGGGTGCCACTGGCTTCCCTGGTGCTGCTGGACGGACTGGTCCTCCTGGGCCCTCTGTGAGTAAATCACTTCAAAATATGTCATTTACTCTGGCCAAAAGGCCTTGTTTCTAGTAGGAAACTGGCAAGAAACTCTCTGGAAACCTGCTACTAATATTTTGCTATTACTTTCCTGGTCTGAAATCAGTTTTCCTGAAACATTAAGGCAAAATCATCACAGATTATATTTTATAAGATCAGCTTAAGAGGCTTTTATTCATGTGAACACAAGTCCCCTTTTAGGGGCATGGTCTCTTCGTTAAAAATAAAAAAACAGAACAGTTTTAGTCACATATCAGATATTTCTATATCTAATTACCCTTTATGGCCAACATTCTGCCTCCGTTGTTAAGGTATAATTGTTCCTGAATTTAAAGGTGGTTTGGCCTCTAATTTAATTCTGATTCAGACTCTCCTGTCAGGACTCAAGAGAATTTAATTAATTACCAAGGATTAAGTCTTCCGGTTAAGGTTTCAGGGAAAAAAAAATAGCAAAGATGTTGATTTCTTGGAATCCTTTTACAGGTTCATAACAGAAAAATCTTCATTCCCTGTAGGCATTTAATTAAACCTAGTTGAGAGCATATCTGATTCCTCAATTATGAACAAAATGCCAGTATTGGTTTTCTTCAAAAAGAAATGAGCAGAGTCTTCCCAAACCCAAAGTCCCATTCATTTATGACCCACTCATCTCACTCTCCAGAGTTCTCATTCCAAGATGCCAGGGGCCCGGTAGCACAGCATTTCTTCTCCTCACAGACATTTGCTGTAGCCTCGAACGCAATTAGTCACCTTCTCACAGCCTCGGGAGGAGGAGGACAGGGAGTTGCCTCTCTCCATTAGAAGGAATGTGACAGAGCCTCAGCAGGGCCCCGGAATGGCCAGGATATCATTTTGTTGCTTTCAGCTATTTGCATCTTCCTCTCTAGAACCTCAGCAGCTCTCTCCTGGGTCTGCGACCATTAACAGAATAAATGACTCAGTCATTTGTTCACAGGGTATCACTGGCCCTCCTGGTCCCCCTGGTGCTGCTGGTAAAGAAGGACTCCGTGGGCCTCGCGGTGACCAAGGTCCAGTTGGCCGAACGGGAGAAACCGGTGCACACGGTCCCCCCGGCTTTGCCGGCGAGAAGGGTCCCTCTGGAGAGCCTGGTACCGCTGTAAGTGATTTCAAGCTCTTCTCTGGTAATACCTCATACTGAATTAAAGTAAAGCCTTTATGCAGATCTTCAGGTGGCGTATCTCTGTTGATGAGTAAGGCAGGCTTTCACGTAGAGCTCAGTCAAGCCAGGAAATCTGTCCAGCATGTACTGAGCTGTCAGAGCTCTGGCAGTTGCTTAGAAGGCACTAGACGGGGATGACGATAAATGAAGGAACTCACTGTTTGATCAGAATGGCACCTCACTTGTCCTGGGATTAGAACAGAATCCCACTGCCATGGCCATCCTATTGTAAACGAATCAATCTCCGTAAGCTACCGATGTCTTAAACACGCTACGTCTGGTATTATCGTTACTCTGAAATGTGCCTTTATGAGACTGGGTTCAGTTAGAGGCCAAGGTCAAAACTTGCTTCTTGGCATAGATTCTGTAAAAACTCTATTGCACCACCCCGGATGGCTTCATTAATCTTGGTCACATTTTTCA
This sequence comes from Martes martes, assembly GCF_963455335.1. Lineage (NCBI taxonomy): Eukaryota > Metazoa > Chordata > Mammalia > Carnivora > Mustelidae > Martes > Martes martes. The sequence continues at coordinate 39,939,210 of NC_137899.1, forward strand.
CTCTTGTCCCATTGGTCTCAGGGAGGAACCAGGTACAAAGAAATATACTTGCCAAGCCAACCTGTATTACCACCTCTTGGCTCCCCAGTGATAGTATTTTTCCTCTTTTTCAGGGCCCTCCTGGCACCCCAGGTCCTCAAGGACTCCTTGGTGCTCCTGGCATTCTGGGTCTCCCAGGCTCTCGAGGTGAACGTGGTCTACCAGGTGTTTCTGGATCTGTGGTGAGTGTTTGACACCATTCTTCTTCTCATTAACATAATAAAAGATTTTAAAAGCTGCCACTTCAGATGTGACAGATTGATCACTGAATAACTCCACTTAAGATTTTTTATTCATGGCATTTTCTTTATACAGATCACATGTCACTTATCTGAGAAGCTTTAATACCACCTTCCTTAGACACACGCTATAAAGATACAGCTTAACATTATGCAGAATGATTTTTGTTCTTTTTACATGCTTAAGAACTATATAAGCTCTAATTGCATTTACTCCTCTGCAGCATGAAATGCTGGCATCATTTATCCTGTAGGAAGAATGAAACTCTGGAAGTTCTGAATCATTCCATTAAATCTGATACATGACAGCAACTAGGAATCCTCTCATCTCCATAAATTCTCTCAACTTTGTGAATTTATTTCATTGGCGATATCAGATACAACCAGCCTTACCTAGTATGGAGTGACATTCCAAACTTATATGAAGCTGGCCATCTGAGTGTGGAGGGCGAGGAGAACACGAATGATGCTTCTTGCCATTCTGTGGCCCATTCCCTCACTGCACTTTCTCTTTTCCAGCCAGTATCTCCTAGCCAGGATTGTGCTGGGAGGGTGAGATTTGCACTCAATCCAACAAGAGGAATGTTTCATCTTCTTTGCCTCTAGGGTGAACCCGGACCTCTCGGCATCGCTGGTCCACCTGGGGCTCGTGGTCCCCCTGGGGCTGTGGGTGCACCTGGAGTCAACGGTGCTCCTGGTGAAGCTGGTCGTGATGTGAGTCTAACACGCGGTCTGGACAATCAAACCCAGCTGTGTTCCACTGTGCACAGCTTCATGTCCTCAGCTGAGTTCCTCTTATTCCAAGTCTCTGAATAAGATGGTCTGTGTCTCCATGATATCTATGTGTCCTGACCATTCCTGCTATTGGAAATATGAAAAATTACTTGGGCTGGGTGGTGGGGGGATGGCTCTTTAAAACACATCTCAGAAAACGAGCCTGGCAAGTTCTAACTGGCAGGTCCAACTGTCAGTCTGACTGGCGGTTCACTGTGGAGCACGGGGAGGGATGAAAACAGGGAAGCTGAACTCTAGGGGCTGGTGAGGTAAAGAGCCTCCCTGAGCACCTTAACCGGTGTGGTATCTTCACAGGGCAACCCTGGGAACGATGGTCCCCCAGGCCGTGACGGTCAACCTGGACACAAGGTCAGCACACCTCTTTGTGTTTCTCCAATTTAAAAGTGACTAGAATCCAGGCCTGCTGGATACTAAACTTCACTTTGCCTCTGGTAGGGAGAGCGCGGTTACCCTGGCAACATTGGTCCCGTTGGCGCTGTGGGCGCACCTGGTCCTCATGGCCCTGTGGGTCCCACTGGCAAACATGGAAACCGCGGTGAACCTGTAAGTTTGTAAATACCAGTCCCTTGGTGCTGTCCTCCTTGGAGGCTTCACTCTGACCTCCCCACACTCGGGAACTGTGGGGCTTTGGCGGGGGGAGGCGGGGGTGGGCAGGATTGGGCTTAGCTGACAAGTTCGGTTTTGCTTCTCCAATTTGCAGGGTCCTGCTGGTTCTGTGGGTCCTGTCGGTGCTGCTGGTCCAAGAGGTCCTAGTGTAAGTACATGGTGAAAATTTCTTCACAGATTAACATTTAAGGAAACTCAGTCCAGACTGAAAATAAATAATGTATAGGCTAGACTTCATGTTTTTCAAAAAATTCAGTCCATGTAGAGAATTGCTACAACTAGCTTCTAAGTCTCTTCTATTCCAGATCTCCTCTGCCTGTTTGTATTAAATAATCACAAAAATCCAGCCACTTAAGGGAGAGCTCAACTAAAGCAGATCAGGGGAATGGATGGCTGTAACACCCATGTGGTTCTCAACCCTTTGCATGTCTTGAGTTCGCTCTGTAAACGATTAAGCAATGTTTGTGAGAAAGTGTCATTTTCAAAGGAAGGTAAATTCTCTGTCCGCCTTTTTCTTTGCAGGGCCCACAAGGCGTTCGAGGTGATAAGGGAGAGCCTGGTGACAAGGGGCCCAGAGGTCTTCCTGGCTTAAAGGGACACAATGGACTGCAAGGTCTTCCTGGTCTCGCTGTAAGTAAAGTGCGCCCTTCCTGCATGTATACGGCTCTTAAATGATCTTCCTCATATTTTCACTGCTCTTGCTCTAAAATGAACTGCATCATATTCACTTCCCATTCTCTGGCTGACTTCATCTCACAGAGATAATGCTATTTCATCCCAACACAAAAAGGTGCGGGTTAAGGGAGATCGAAATATACATATATTAAAATCTCCTGGCAACAATGTCCTTCAACCCCACTTAAAATAAATATAATTAGAGGAATGACTAATATGGCACAGCTGAAATAGCTTGTAGAAAAAAAATATAATTGAATATAATAGACATAATGGGAGAAAAGAGCCCCATTTTACATTTTCAATTTTCTCAATCCAGAGTCCATTGAAACTAAAGTTTTCCATTCAATTTAAAAAAAAAAAAATCCATTTGTCGACATGTGTTCTGAAAGTGTGATTTTTCCTGTCCTCTCTTTCAAGGGTCAACATGGCGATCAAGGTGCACCTGGTTCTGTAGGTCCTGCCGGTCCTAGGGTAGGTCAACCTAAAAGACCTTGGTCTCTGAAACTGAGCTTATGGCAGGGAGGGATTTTTACTGACTCACTCAGACTTGATGTCCTTCTTCCCTAGGGCCCTGCTGGTCCTTCCGGCCCCGCTGGCAAAGATGGCCGCACTGGACATCCTGGTACAGTCGGACCTGCTGGCATCCGTGGCTCTCAGGGGAGCCAAGGTCCTGCTGTAAGTACTGTTCCATGAAATAATAAAGAGCATCACGGGCCTGAGGAATATTCTCTTCAGACTAGCCCAAGACAGCTGTGACCACACATTCAAGTAGCCCCCCCACTTCCATATGTTTAGTTCTAAACTGTGTAAAGATCATACAGAAGGAGCTGTACAGTCCCTGCAAGTATGCCTGGGATCAAGTTACTCTCTTTTACTTATTAGAATGTGCTTGTGTGTAACACTTGGCTGAAAATTTGCTGTCACTGACGTCTCTCACTGTGACCAAATATGAAACCTCCTCTTTTCTTGCTCTCACCTTTGCAGGGCCCTCCTGGTCCCCCCGGTCCTCCTGGCCCTCCCGGCCCAAGTGGTGGTGGCTATGACTTTGGTTACGAAGGGGACTTCTACAGGGCTGACCAGCCTCGCTCACCACCTTCTCTCAGACCCAAGGATTATGAAGTTGATGCTACTCTGAAATCCCTCAACAACCAGATCGAGACACTTCTTACCCCTGAAGGCTCAAGGAAGAACCCAGCTCGCACATGCCGTGACTTGAGACTCAGCCACCCAGAGTGGAGCAGCGGTAAGTCAGGATATCCAGGCCGGACCAGCCCTTCTCACAAGCTGGGCTTTGCAAAGTCCGTTCCCATGGACATTTACATTGTAAATTTTGGGGGTAAAAATTGCATTATCTGGAATCATACCTAATTAATAAAGCCTTTTCCTCTCCCAGCCAGCACCTAGTCCCAGGCTCCTCTTCATATATATTTTTGCCTTTCTTATGGTAATACACTCTGATTTGATTTTTCATGGAGGAGAGGAGAGGAGGAACTGTCTAATCCTAAAAATAGCCATCCTCTTCCTCTTAAATGTGGGGTACACAGTATTACTTATGGGAATTAAAATCTTTGTCTACTAATTATTAGAACCTATGCTCCAGTCAAGGAGAGGCTTTCTGAGTTGGGTCTTTTTTTTTTTTTTTTTTAAAGGTTACTACTGGATTGACCCTAACCAAGGATGCACTATGGATGCTATCAAAGTATACTGTGATTTCTCTACTGGCGAAACCTGCATCCGGGCTCAACCTGAAAACATCCCAGTCAAGAACTGGTACAGCAATTCCAAGGTCAAGAAGCACACCTGGTTAGGAGAAACTATCAATGGTGGTACCCAGGTGAGGAATCTTACAAACACTCCTTCTCTCCTACTAAAATATTAAAGTTGTTCACTTTTTAATGATCTGCATTTTAATCCTTTACCAAAATGGGATTATTAAAAAGAACCTGCTCTCTTCTTGGGTTTTGGTTCTGTGCTGGACTGCACATTGAAGATGGAGTGACTGGAAAATCCAGACAATCTAAAGTTATTATTCAAATTGGACTTACCTGATAATCACTGGAGAAACTAATGCCATTCAGCATGAGGAAGTGCCAGCCCGCACACTACATACGCCCATGCCTGTGTAGTCTCAGAACATGTGCTCTTCTGAATTTTTAGTCAAATGTCTTCACCAACTTTATTGAATGCCTACTAGTGGGAATCAGAAAAAGAAAGAGGTCTGACTCTCTCCTTGCTCTCTTATTCTAAAGAAGAAACATACACATAAAGTCTTATCTAAAACAGGTGCCTTTTTGAGATCATCTTGCCTCAGTCTGGTAGTTGCTGTGTGCCTTCTAGGGAACTAATATTGCACAGACAAGGGAATTGAGTTTCCTTTGTAGAAGCATCTTTTCCCCAAGGTTCAGATCTGAGTCCATCATTCCTTCCTACAGCAGCCTTCTTTTCCCCATCTCTTTTTTGACTCCTAGTATCTGAGTCCCTCTCCACTTAACTAGCATTTCTTATTCTCTGTAGTTTGAATATAACACTGAAGGGGTAACCACCAAGGAAATGGCCACTCAACTCGCCTTCATGCGCCTCCTGGCCAACCATGCCTCTCAGAACATCACCTACCACTGCAAGAACAGCATTGCCTACATGGATGAGGAGACTGGCAACCTGAAAAAGGCTGTCATTCTGCAAGGTTCCAATGACGTTGAACTGGTTGCCGAGGGCAACAGCAGGTTCACCTACACTGTGCTTGCGGATGGCTGTTCTGTAAGTCATAGCAACATATGGGTAAGGGGGGGGGGGCTGCAGTTCTAGCTCAGACCACTGCATGAACAGGTGAAGGAGAGACATACCTTATTCAATCCATTTTTGTAAGTGTATTTATTTAAATTCAGATGGCAAGTCCAGAGGAATTCTTATCAGATCTTGCCTTCGGAAATTCCCTGAAAAGCTGAACTACATACCATGGCTGTGCATTAGCAGTTTTTCTTTAAACATGAGTTTGTTAAATGATGAGGGCTTCCTGGAACTTAAAATTATTTGAGGTTAAAAGGCCCCAAGGTATAATTTATAGTGATATGCACGTTATTTGACTTCATAGTATTGTCTGCATATAATATACATTGAAGAAAAATTAAAATTTACTCAAAATATACCCACCCAGCTCTCCCTACCAAGACACACAACCCTCAAAAATGATACTGTAGCAATAAACCACTTGGAATATGTAAAAACACCCCTGATGCCTCTGTTTCAAAGATGAACATGGTGATCTGGGACACACTTCAGAATGAACACGCCCAAAAGTGGTTCTTAACTATCTCTATAGTGCTACATTTTATATATATATATATATATATATATATATATATATATATATATAATGTATAAATATATGTTACACACACACACATACATATATACATATTTTTTATATATTCATATATATTTTTTCTTTTTCAAACAGAAAAAGACGAATGAATGGAGAAAGACAATCATTGAATACAAAACAAATAAGCCATCCCGCCTGCCTATCCTTGATATTGCACCTTTGGACATCGGTGGTGCCGACCAAGAATTCAGGGTGGACGTTGGCCCAGTCTGTTTCAAATAAATGAACTCAACCTAAATTAAAAAAAAGAAAAGAAATCTGAAAAAACTTTCTCTCTTTGCCATTTCTTTTTCTTCTTTTCTTAACTGAGAGCTAAGTCCTTCCATTTCCTCTGCACATCTACTTGCTTAAATTGTGGGCAAAAGAGAAGGAGGAGGATCGATCAGAGCATAGTGCAATATGATTTCATTCATTCCCTCCCCCACCCCCCCAAAAAAAGATTTGGAATTTTTTTTCAACACTCTTACAACCTGTTGTGGAAAATGTCAACCTTTGTAAGAAAACCAGAATAAAAACTGAAAAATAAAAACCATGAACATTTGCACCACTTGTGGCTTTTGAATATCTTCCACAGAGGGAAGTTAAAAACCCAAACTTCTAAAGGTTTGAAACTACCTCAAAACACTGTCCTGTGAGTGTGATCCACATCATTAGGTGCTGACCTAGACGGAGATGAGCTGAGGTACTTGTTTTGTTTTGTTCAGAATACAAAGGTGCTAATAGTATTTCAGATACTTGAAGACCGTTGATGGTGCTAGAAGAATTTGAGAAGAAATAATCCTCTGTAATGAGTTGTATTGTGTATTCTTTTTTCATCTGATTTAGCATCAGTATTTTACATCTTATTCCCAAATAAAAGTATGCAGATTACTTGCCCAACCTTGTCCTCTTCTTTAAATTCAGCATTTGTTCTTTGCCAGTCTCATTTTCATCCTCTCCCGTGGTACCAAAAAGAAGCCTTGTTCTCGGACAAGCAGAAAAATTAAATTGTACCTATTTTGTATATGTGAGATGTTTAAATAAATTGTGAAAAAAATGAAATAAAGCATGTTTGGTTTTCCAAAAGAAAATATCGAGTAGAATTCCTTGCTTCGATGCTCTTTGTAATATAAATAATGGATTATAGCATCTCTACCAGCCATTAGACTGAATGTTTCTCATTAGGTAGAAACTATGCAAAAAAGGCAATTTGGTACAGTAGAAAGAGCAGAGAAGGACGACCCAGGAGATCTGAGCTCCAGTTGTGACTGCTCCTTGTGGCTAAGTGACCTCGACCACTTCACCTTTCTGTGTCTCAGTTCCCTACCTACAAAATGGGGGGAGATTCCCTCTCCGAACTATAAAACATTTGCCTTTCTCAAAATACTAAGACTTAAGCAAATAGGATTGTAGACCTAAATTTATTTCACGTGGAGATCCACAGAACCTTATGGTTTGTTATCTATTAAGCACTTTGAAACAGTGGCTGAAAGTTGGTCTATGTACAATTAATACTATTAACTAAAACAGTTTCAAATATTCAGTAAAAATGCCATACACTTAAATCTGATGCAAGTGAGTACAATGCCTGTGAGGAGGTAATGTGTGTGCCGTCAATCAGCAGAGACAGCTGTGGATAATAGTACCATGAACACCTACCTGCCAAATCAAGTTCATTTTCCTCCCCTGCACCTTTCAATGACATCTTTAATACACTTAAACATAGTAATGTGTCAAGTAAAATGTTAAGATTCATTTAGAGCTTATTTCCTGTTGCAGAACATAATTGTGATTGTAATATTTGCCTCCTGAAATAAGTCATCTCAAGATTCAATTAATTTCAAAAGCAAAAGACTGAACATGGTGAAAACCTAACATGAGCTCTAAAAAGTCAGCAAGGTCCACTAACCACATGGTAACTTCAGATTATGGTCTGTCCACCACCTGAATCGGAACACAGGGATGCTTTTTTAAATGCAGATTCCCAGTTCTCGACCACCAAATTACAATTTAGTAAGGAATCCATATTCTTAAGCACCTTGCAAAATTGTGTTGTGCATCCATCCACTGGGAAACCACTAGATACGATGATTTCCATAGCCCTTCAAAGTTCTAACAGTTTGTATCTGGCAAGAATGAAGCAATATTCCTGACCAAATGACACAAAGAAAACAAAACCCCTGTAATCAGAATATGAGTGCTCCCGACAAATGAACTGAAATGGCCAGCGCAAACTTACGTGATAACCAGTTAGAAATCTCTGGGTTTCTTCAGTCTGTTATGCCCTCAGGTCCACAGTCCAAGAAAGCTGGCTTAACGAAGGCTAAAGCGAAGAAGGAAGAAATCATTTCCTGAGTACAAGCTGAGAGCCAAACACTACGCTAGATGTTAATAATGCTTTGTCCAACTGAATCCAAACAGGCAGACTTCTTAAGCCAAGAGGCATTAATAATCACTTAATCCTGAGTGTGGGATTACAGGAAAATAGTTCTAAAAACAGTATATATTGTATATCTGATAAATACATACCTGCATATCTGATAAATAACAATGAGGAAATAAATGATGGTATATCCAATCAATACTAAAAAGGAATAAATAATGGTATGTCTAACAGACAGCAATAGGAAAAGAGTGAAATCTATCTTGATATCCCAATAAAATTTATGAGGATGATTAAACAACAAAAAACATGCTTAGAATGGGATGTTATAATCTTTAAAATATCACATTCAAGTACACTGTCATTAGAAATCTATCAAACATGCAGATCAAAATGCTAAGAGTAGGTGCATTCATGGAGGAATGAAAGGAACGACTTTTACGCCTACATTTTCCAAATTTGCTCTAATGTAGTTATATCACCATCATTTACAACAAATTTACCCTTAAGATATAATGAAAAGAAATAAGCAGCAAACAAGTGAAAACAACCGTGGCTGAGGAGTGGCCATCTCCAGGACAAGCGTGGCCCATCTCCCACCCACTTCTCTTCTGTAAGAGAAGGAAAAACCCAGCCCCCGAGTCATCACTTACTGTGACCTGGCCACATGTGGGACCTCAGGGAGGGGAGCACAAAGCTATACGTTCCAGGCGGCAGTACCCTTAGGGGGTTCCATAGTACGGCTGCAGAGAGAGAATAAAATAATGTGTGAACACAGTATTAAACAAAGTGTCCTCTGAGGATAGCAGAGGACACAATTAATGAGAGGGAATCACAGAAAATGAACCTTAGCTTCATGCAGCAACAGTGACATTTGGGTTTAGCTGGGTAGCTTTTGCCAGAGAGCTCATTTTACTTTCAAAGCCTCTATCTGGCCAGAGGCTTCTTCTCTGGAAGCCACATATTAGAACTGTCTGGTACTTACCAAGCCAGGAGGTCCACTGTGAGTGTTCCCGGGGCCTGGGCCGAGCCCTGAAGGCTTGACCCTTGCACGACCAGCCCCCTGTCTTTAGAGGCTAATCACCAGGCCCAAGGGACCCTGCTCACGACATTTCCTGACCCTTGGTCCCATGAAGGTCAGCCGCCTCTAACTCGTGCCAGTCTGAGAGGGAAGAAGATTGCGTATGAGAGAAGGAAGGAGCAGGTAGCCAAGACTGGAGGATGAGACATTAATCAAGTCTGGTAAAAACGGTCATTTAAAATTCTAAAATCAATACAGCTAATGCATTGGCAAAGAGCAAGGACACCTGACCAATGCAGAACACATTTATTATCTTTAATGCCAAAATACTGTTTTCTGCTATTCCATTTAATATCACTGAAAAAGAAGTTCAGAAATTGGATTATATATAAGAAAAGTTGGAAATGTCGTTTTGGGTCAGAACAACAATCCATCTAGATGAGTACTTTGCCTTTGACAGTGGCACCAAGGGAAATTTGGGAGAAAGAGTGGTTGGCACTTCCTGAGAAACCAGCCTCAAAACTCCCATTTAATAACCCATTGTAAATCTTTTTTGTACATAGATGTATCTAAACCCTTCCAGAGCCCTCTATCTGTTTTGAAATATGTTGGTATTACAGTACCAACAGGAGAGAGCTAATGCTGAATTGTTAGCTCAGCTTCCTGGCCCTCTGATCAAGTAGCTAAAATGTGCTTTCTGTCCCCGTGCCTGGATCAGCCAGGGACTCAACAACTTGGTGTCTGCAGGGAGCAGCGGTAACAGCAGCTTTGGGGCCATCGACAGCCCATAATGATTGACTTATCCCTACTGTTGGGCCAAATAAGCACATAATTTGTGGTCAGCAGCTGAGGTTATGTGTACCACCTCTACCACCAACAGGCCAAGGGCACGTGGGAAAGTCTCTTAAGTTCCGTAAGAATTTGGTGAACATGCCTGCTCTCGGAGATTTCCATTAGTGTGTCTGCTCTACCTCTAGCCCATGGAACCACCGGGAGGACCAAATGGGGCAGACGCAAATGTGCTTCGAGAAGTGGGGGCAAATGTTACGTACCATCATCAGGTCCAAAATTTTTAGTCACCTCTTGAGTTAATCTCCTATCCCTGGCCCACCAATGTAGGGAGAGCAGAGTCAAAAATTTAAATTTAATTAACACCACTCTTTAAATTGGTAATCGATCAATTTTGAGTCATGTCTCCCTGTCAGTAAAAAATGTGAGCCCTTATAATTAATTTTGTTACTCTATTTATATATAAACGTTATGCACGTACTAGGTACTACAGTGCTAATATACGATGTGCAGTGTAAAACCTACATGGGGGAAAAAAAGCCTTTAAGAGAGAAAATGAATACAAATAGGAAATTCCATACTCCAGTGGATCATTTTACACACCGCCGGCATGCCCATTCCTACCCTCTATTAGAGAGACTAGTGCCCTAAACAAGGATTCACGATGGGATTTGGGGGAGGGCAGAACATCAGTGAAGTCCTGAAATAGGGTGTTAAATTTTGTGTGTATGTGCATTTTTCTTGGGGATGGATCCTCAACTTTTTTCAGATACCTCAAAAGGGTTCATGACCAAAAATCATGTCATGAACTACCGCAAAAAGGCAGATTACTTATTTAATAAACCCTGGGCTTTCCTGTACTATGACTTTCATATCTCATCTTGGGTCTCACACCTGGAAAATGCTGCTGCTCCTGTTCTAAGGCCTGGGAGAACCAACCAGCACCAACCCACATTAAAATCGAGGTTTGGGCGCCTGGGTGGGTCAGTTGTTAAGCATCTGCCTTCGGCTCAGGTGATGATCCCAGAGTCCTGGGGTCAAGCCCCACATTGGGCTCCCTACTGGGCGGCAGGAAGCCTGCTTCTCCCTCTCCCACTCCCCGTGCTTGTGTTCCCTCTCTCTCTGTGTCTTTCTGTCAAATAAATAAATAATCTTTGAAAAAAATTTTAAAAAATAAAATTGAGGTTTGTCGTTCATTCTTCCACTTCCCCGCCATGGGCCCTCTCTCCTGCGTTTTAACAAGGCTTGGCAGATGCTTTACGACCCAGAGTTGGACTTTCCAATATCAAAGTGCACCTGTCCACAAACAAATAAGAACAAACAAATTCAATAATGGAGACTGATTAATGAGTTATTCTTTTTAGGTAAAATATGCATATGTTATTTTTTTTAAAAAAAAGAAGTTTAACCCAAAGAAATTGTAATTCCTGGTATGATAAAAGACTGTAAGAACAATAACTGGAACATGTTCTCCAGGGACCTTCAAATCCCCCCAGAACCAAATGTCTCCTTCTCATCTGGCTCTTTCTAAACAGAGCTATTATTTCCCCAAGCTATAAGAATTTTGGCCAGAATTAACAATCCTCATGGACTCTAGAAAGGCATCCTTAAAATTGCAATTCATGACATATTTAAAGAAATTCACAAACACAAAATGCCACTAAAATGAAATTTTTCTAGTGTAGCATTGCTCTTGGTGCCCAGTGACTTAATTAACCATCAACAGCATGGCGGGGGGAGGGGAAGCAGAAACAATTTTTTTAATGGACTCTATTAATGCCAGGCAGAATAAGAACACCTACTCATACACCACCGTGCTGAGTAGATGGCCTTTCTCTCCCTACGGGATGTCACTTTGAGTTCACTGCTCCCCCTGCTGACTGGATAATAGAACACCCCCGTCTTCAACTGCAGCCACATGCACACCATCCAAGAAGGAAAACTCAGATTTCAGAGGAGAAAATAGAATGGCCTCCTGTGCTTATTTCCTGTCTGCCCCAGACACACAGCCTTCCCTCCAGCTTCTGTGGCAGCCTACCTTCATGTCCTCAATGCTCCCGCCTTTTTTTACCCTTTTAAATCTATCCTTAATCTCACTCCCATGGAGCTGATAAAATGGAAGTCACAAGTAGGCAAATGTAAGTAAGCTCAAGGGGAGAACGAGAGAATGGCCTTCTGGGTGAGTAGAGCTGTCCAGTGCTACTAACGTTGCCTCACAATGCAGTGAGTAACTCCAGGAGTGAAGCAAGGAGTCTTGGGGATTACACAGAATGGACACAACAGGATGTGAAGGAAAGAACAGGGGCTTGGGTGGCAGAGCTCTCTGCCTATGAGCCCTGTCTCCACCATCTCCTCCTCTGTAAGATGGGGATAACGATGAACTGCCCACGGGATGGCTGGGATTGGAAACGGGAAGGCACAGTGGCTTGGAGGGTGGGTGGGCAGTGTGCAGGCAGCACCGCTGTGGCCTCGGCCCCAGTCCCCGCAAGGCTGCATCTTCCCTGCAGCCCGGAGCACCATCCTCACCCTTCCAGGAGCGCCGGCTTCTCTGAGGACAGTGGCCTAAACCACGAGCACATCTACAGTTCAGTGACACTTCCATTTCTCCCACGACAAACGGATTCCAGCAAACTTCCAAACCCTCACAGTTCTGGTGAATCCATCTCCACAATCCAATAAAAAAGCAAACAATGAATCATGGAACACTACATCAAAAACTAATGATGTACTGTATTGTGACTAACATAACAATAAAAAAAAGAAGTACTGAGCTTTTATTAGAAGCTTGAAAATCTTTTCAATTTTTTATGAAGAAAAAAACAATCCCACCTCAACAGTAAAAACACAAAGTAAAACTTCTGAAAAAAATTTTTTTTTCTAATTCAACTAGGCTCTGCCATATGCCAGTAGGTTCATCCGATTTGGGAGACAAAGCTTTCTGAGCAGAGACAACGGCACTTTGCTTGCTTGGAAGCCCGTTCTTGTACACAAATGGACTACAACTCATACATACATGTTGAATTAGCCAAACTCCTGACACTTAATTTTCACAGCTTCCCTTTTCATGGCAGCCGGCCCACAGGGCTGCCAGGCCTGGGCTCCAGCACTCAAAAGGTCAGCCACCGGGTGCTGGGCCCTGTCAGAGAGCCCCGAAGCCAGGACAGGAGACGGCGGCAGCAGCCACTGACCCATCGCCCTACTTCAAGCAGCCTGGCCCCGTCCCCAAATCCTGCCCCCGGTTCTAGCCTGGCCTCTTCACCCAGCATGGGCTCCTGTCTGCTGCCCAGTTCACTCAGCATATCAGGGAGCAGCTGCTCACTCCTGTCCTCAGGGGACAAGCCAGAGGCTGTCATGGTGATTGGGAAAGGGCTGCTAGGACCTCGGATCCCCTGTATCAGGACACGATTGCAGGCTAGGCCCAGGTTGGGCCGGGGCTCACCGCCGACTCGCAGAGGGATGAGCGGCTCTTCCGGCCCCACATCCCCTATACCCCGCACCAGAGAGAGCAGTGAGCCGGAGCCGGGACCCCACTCTGCACCAGGGCTGCCTCAGGCCGGGCCCCCACGGCCCCGCTCTGCCCCTGCCTTTTCTCCTATTTCCTGTAGTCTGTCTGACTCCCAGTCCCGGATTTGTTACAGCGGGGGGCCCTTGGGCCAACCTGAGGTTTGTTTTGTCCCCAAATCTCCCCCACTCACTGTTTCTCCCCGGGTCTGATGCCTCAATCTTCATGCCCAGTATATAGCCCCAAGATGGGAACACAGTGAGAAATATGCTAGTCCCCTCCCTCAGCTGTTGATTCCATGTGACAACCATAACTCCTTGGAATGCCAGCCACCCTCTTCTGAGGCATCGCAGAGCATCACCTTGAGATAGGACAAAGCAGGAACCTGCTACCCCATCCCTCCCTCCATAGCACAAGATTTTGGGACCACAAAAAAATATATCTATATTTTTATATTGGGGGGAGGGAGTAGAAAAGAAACCCCTATACTGGGCCCTACACAGTGGCAGCTTCTTGTTCCATAGGGTTAAGGAAGACTTTGAGGAAATAAAAGTTGTTTGAAAACAAAACAAAACAAAACAAAACTTTGTCTCTGGCAGCAGAAATTCTAACTCAAGAGTTATCAGCATAAGCGATGATCATAATTATTAAATCCATGTCCTTGGGGAAATTTCTTGGCCTATATGAATTTACTCAAGGGCTTTAAACATCATTAAGTCACCTATTATAGCCAGTGCTTTGAATGTCTTTATGAGTATTATTATAAGTGGATCCTTCAAAGAAGGTGGATTATAGTCATTTCCAACATGGTTTTTCTATCCCTCATTATAGGTCTCCTCTTCCTTATAATACAAAAGTCTAAACAAATTTTTAAGCCTTATCAATGTCACTAAATTAAAGTTTCCATCAACTACTTTGCTCATCATAAGATATGTTCCTAATCAAAAGAATAAAAAAAGACTTTACTCAGATAACATCTAGAAAATCGTCTATATAACCCTTTCTCTGGGTTTATTCATAATGAATATTTATTTCTCATTAAATATTACAATATAGTATATTCACATTGGCTAATGTGAAGCTCCACATGTATTCTTAGATAATCTTCAACTTAAATGTCACAATAAACACTCACCTTGTCACCATAAATTATAAAAAGAGTCTTGCTTTTCTTCTCCCAAGCTTGGGAGGGCTATCTATCAAACAGAGTACAAAGTCCACTAAATCCTTTGAACCTTTGAAAAGAGAAAGACAAATCAATGCCAAAAATGATGGGCCTTCTCACCAATACACAAATTAAACTGTGTATTTTGTAAGATATACAGGGTAAGTGGGCTTCCTTTTATTATCACTTTTGCTAGGTATCTGTCAAGTGAGTCTAATTCAGTAAAATAGATTGATTCATTGGGGAAAACCTCTAATCTCCATTCTGGGTTGGGGGAGAAAACCATACAGACAGTTTAGTCACCCTACACCACTCATATTAAGAATTGGTCTGAAATATTGTTTTAAAACTCCCTTTGTGATTGTAATATGCAGCCAGAGGTAAGGAAAACTGTACTCGACTAACGCCACAGGGTTCTGAAACGCTCCCTTAAGATCACTGGTGAGGTTGGAAGTGGGTGCAAATGTGCCTTTTTCTAGGAAGATGGTGTGCAATACTTAAAGGTTTTCCAGAGCCCGTACAGTAGCTACCTAACCAGAATTGCTGGGGGGAGTCAAGGTATCTTCATTTTTCAATGACTACCACTGAGGTGATTCCCATGTATTCTCAAAGTTTGGGAACAACTGGTTTAGTTGTGTCACTGTATTACTAACATATTCTTGGATGATTCTGTGACCCTCTCCCCGAAATGTTTAGGGCCACAGCTCTAAAATCATGGGCTCTAAGCTGCTTTAAATGAGAACATGTAATGGCTCATTGAACTCGTGAGCAATTAATTTGGGAACAGTTGCAGTATTATAAATGTGATTACTTATTGCAAACCCAATTAATCCAGTCAGGAGGAATGTTAATTACAAAGGAGTATGAAAATTAGCATGAGTGCATGACTAAATGCCTAAATTCTGACCTATTATATTGTGGTCTGGTAACTTACTTTAAAAAATACTTCCACAGGACGACTCATGTATGTATGTGTGTGTGTGGACATTAGTCCACACTCCAGGGCTGATGAGTGAACTTGGAGATACCCTACTTAGGAAAACCTAAGCTTTAGAGGTGGCTGCTGTGCCATTTCAAATGGGCATTGCTGAAAGCTACATCAGGGGATATATTAATTAGCATAAAAGATGTGAAAAGTAAATTTTTATTGTTGAAATAATGATTGTTAAGATAAATGACTACTTAATAAATATTTAATATTAACAAAATTTGAGCTAAGCCTTGCTCTACTAGTAGCCTGCCACTTGATAATAAGATTGACATGAAAAGACAGATAGTCCAATTGGTCTCCAACCACTAGAAGCTACCTATATTTATCTAAAACTCCTGAATCACTAAACTGGTTTGGATCAGGTTAGAAAATGACTCAAAAAAAAAAATTTTTTTTGAAGAATGGCAGGAGATGGCCAAGAAAATAACAGGCAAAGCAAAACTGTATTTAATTGATTAAAAAAAAAAGAAATTGCATACAATAACCGTATTTCTCTTACAAGCAAATGGAATATCAATCAAAACAAATCCAGACAGAGTAGAAAGCAATTGGGAAGGCTTCCAAAGCTCCCCAAAAATGATCTCTTCTAATTTGGGAACAGCTAAGATTTACTAGGCCTATGATTTTATGGCCCTTTCCCCTTCCATAACTGAAAAAATAGAAGAGGCAGATCCTTAGCCACCAGGGCCATTTGACTCCTCTTTCCTGAGAACGTAAAACTTGAAGTGGAGAATGACAGAGACTGGGAGCCAATGAAGTTGAGGCATGCTAATGACAGCACTCTAGGGGAGGCCATAAACTTCTGCTGATGAGATTGTAGAACCATAGTAGGTTTTGGGTTGTGCTTTGAATTATGAAATAACCCAGTATCCTTCCACTATCTATTTCACTTAAGTTAGAGGAAAGTTGATTTCTATTACATAAAACAAAAATCTTTTAACTCATACACCTAGTAAACAGATGTAGAGTGAACAGCAAAAACAGAGGACTGTAGGGCTATCTTAGAGTAAATAGATACTTAGAGTTAGTAGAAACAAGAACCAGAAATTTAAACGGCCTGAAAACATTAACCAGAGAAAAAATATTATAGGGAGACAATGCCACAAAATACCTTGCAGACAAAGGTACTGATAACATTTGTTCTGGACTATCTTCTCAGGGATGTTCGTAGAGTGATAATGAACAGCCCTGAAAGAGGGAGACAGTGTCTCCTTCCAGAGTGGAGAACAGGTTACTGTCCAATGTAATAAAGATAATGTCTCCCACAGGGCAAATGTCTGGCAGGTTTGCTTGCAGCCCACTGTAAAACATTCGGGTTCCCTATGCTTTGTGTTCCTCTGTTGTGGCGGGTCCAGCTGGGTTGCTCTGCACTGCCCCCACAGGCCCTGGGGGCAAGGGAACCGGAAGCAAACATAAAGCTTCTGTTGCTTGCCTTGCTGTGAGTAATATCTCCTTTGTCTCTGATCTAGAAGTTGCATGTCTTCTGCCAGCATTTGTTAAACTGTGGCTGGCTAACATCTCAGCTTTAAAGCAGAGAAAATTTCAGACCCTCCACAGTTCTTGACAAACATTTTGAAGAAAAATACATATCAGAATGGAGCTGCCTCAGATCTGTATTCCTATCTTTCAAGTTGCCTAGCAACTAGTTGGTCACCATTGATCTGACACTCTGCAGTAATGAAAGACCACACTATGTAGAAAAGTGTGATGGAACTGTATACTTCAAGATCACAGAGATTGTTTGATTCGTCTCTGTATCTCCTTTATCACCTAGCCCAAAACCTAATATAGACTGCATGCTCAATGATTTTATGTTGAACAAATTGTTAAATCAAAGAATTAACTAAAAAATGACTCTGCTGGGATATGTATGGAATTCTAACTGAGGTAGTTTCAAATCTGTAGCATAAGTACTTTGCCTTGGAATCATTCTGTTTCTTCAAGTTCACTTAATTGTGAATAATAGAGATGACTCAGGGAAGCTCATGCAGCAGGGACATAGAGTGGGAAAGGTAAACAGCTTTGCTGAAACCGGAGCTGGAAAATGCCTCTTTATTTAAGGGGGCTTTAGAGATCTCAGGAGCAGGAATTTGTGACCCTCTTCTCCGCAGCTCTCCCACTAATCTGGTTCGTTCATATTCCACATGTTTTGTCTTTTTAGATCTACTATTAATTGGCAGCTTTTTTTTTTTTCCCCTTGCTATCCTAATTCCTTAGGAAGAAATTTTGGTGCAGTTCATAAATCCCCTGGCAGCCTACTAACTGATGACCTTTGAGTAGACATCCCATCAACTGTGATCATTAAAGTCATGTGGTATAACACCTGGCCACCTAGGCATCAGAAGCCACGGGTGGGGCGATTTTTCAAGAGGGCAAGGGCATGAAGGGCCATAAACAACATCTCTATTTGGAGGTATGCAGCCTATCTATCCTCTCACTCTTTTCCTGTCACTTCTTCCTCCTGAAAAATATGTATCTTATTTCATGTGGTTTGAGTACTTTGTCTTCAGATAAGAATGTAAAACACAAAAAGTTCTTAGACATTAAAAAAACACATACCTGTACCAAAAAAACTTCAGTGGTGGGGACAAAGAACATGAATTCTGAAAAAAAAAAGAAAAAGACAAAATGCCATTAAATATACAAAAAAAAATGTTCAACTTGTCTAATAAAGAAACAAAAAGTACGATCTTAACTGGTCAATGACTATCCTTCTTTTAAAAATAATAGTGTTTTAGCCAAAATATCAGTCTTATGTACAGCTGGCATGAGTATAAATCAGTACAAAATTTCTGGGGAGCAATTTGTCAGTATGTACCAAAAGCCTTAAAAATATTTTTATACTTTTGAGCAGTTATTATTCCACACCCTGGAATGTATCCTAGGAAATGAATCCTTAATTTTTCTAAAGACTTTTGAGCAAGCAGAGTTTGTATGAAGAGTGAGACTCTAGTTTTCTTCCCTTGTCCAAATCTAAGCACATAGCTGTCCTCTCATGCAGCTGCCCAGAGCAACCTAAGCTTGGAGAGGGAGCGCTATACTGGTATGAAAGACAAGCCCATGAATCACAGAAGTCTTCAAACTTTGAGAAATGCCATGGCTATTCGCAGCATGAAGCTGACAGAAGGAACCAGAACCCTGGAGCTCTCAAAAAAGCCACAGCAAATCCACTCTTTGAACTGGCTCGCATGCCTAAGTGCCAATCCAACCGTCTGAACAGAAGGTGTCCTGGTAAGGAGTCTCCAAGAAACACCAAAAGGTTGTACTCATAAATGTATGTCTGACTACCTCCTCTTCCACTGAAGTCGATCCCCAGTTGGCTATGGTGAAATCACATTCTCCTGCCTCCTATAACCTATTGGCATGAACATGATAGAAGGGCCTAAAGGGAAGACACTACAACAGCATAAGTACTTGCACAAAAATAATGATCGACTCTCGTATCATATCTCAGGCTCAACAGTTGTCATAGCCTTATTATAGCAAAAGATTGGAAATTAACCAAATGTCTAATAATATTGGATTGGTTAGAGTAGATATGGCACATCCGTATGATGGACTGCAATACGGTTAGGAAGAATGTTCTCCAGGAATACTTAGTGATATGGGGGGAATTAATAACTATATACTAAAATAAACAAGTAGATTAGAAGTTGCCTCTCAGGCAGGAGACAGGTTTTTAAATCACGATGAAAAAAAAAAATCTCATATAGTTAACATTACCCTTGAAAATCCCCAGGTTGGAGAGCAAATACCATAACTGCATCATAGTTTTTCTTTTTAGCATTAGAATAGGTCATTGTGTCTGTGATTGAGCATCAAAGCAGCTGGTCTGAGTTTAGACCTTGTTGTAGGAAAAATATGTATTTTTAACCACTGGAGTCATGGTCACTGTAGCAAGATGCACATACCATAAAAGATACACAGGAATTGAGACACAGAGACTAAGGAAACAGTAAATTCCTATCACCCATCTCGTGCTTATTCTGGGGCATATACTTGTGAACAAAATGAAGGGGAAATTTTAAAAAATCTGTTTAAATTGTTGTCCTCTCACATGCACACAGAGTAAAATTCACATAAGTTAAATGTGTGTAATGGTTATCTGTATAAAATCACTATCTACAAGTCCAAGACTGCTTTAGAATTTTCATTTTATATAGATATGCATACACGATCCAGAAAGAGTATATGCAAAAATTGAATAGCCACCATCTCTAAAGAGATGATGGGTACTGTCGGAGTTTTCTCCTCTTATTTTTCTGTATTTAAAAAAAAAAATTTAAATGAACATATATTGCTTTCATTATCAGAAAAAAATAGTGACTTTTTTAACTGGCACTCACAAAACATAGATGCTATCTTTAAAACCAAGCCTTATTCTATTACAAATCCTTAGCAGTATATAGTATTTAATGCACAATCTCTGTATCAAAAGAACAAGCACTTGGTTAAACAAACTACTGCTAAACACGACAGAAACACGAGAACATACGTGGAGTGCAGGAAGTCTCAATCAACAGAATTCTATTAGTCTACCTCAGGAAAGCAGTGTTATTAGGGACTATTGAACAGGACACAGAAGCAGCCTCCTAATATTGAACTGGACATTAAAATGTACTTGTCAAAAGAAAAAAGAAGGTTCTGTCTAGATATGGATTATGTAAATATGCAGAGTCTATAGTAAATTATGTTAGGAGATGCCTTCTGAGCTTCCCTGAATTCCTATCCTTTATGCACTTGCCTAAAATTTCATTAAAATACCTATTATAGCAATACACTCTCTGCTCCATTCATAAAAAATGCATAGACGCATTCATGTAATAAAGGAAATTTCTCACCGAAACACATATATCACTCTGGTAAGTCTGTTTTAGTGATTGGAAAAAATAAATGTCTCATAGGAGAAGGATTTAAAAGACAGGTCAGTTAAAATAGTTCTTTGATTGCGTAAAATTACTGGTCGTTGATCCATTGTGTCAGATGTGAAATGAGATTAAACTGTAAGAGTCGGTTTTAAATTCTCAGCATTAAACTGAATTAATAAATTGAGCAAAGACATGGTTCAAGTAGGATTGAAAGGTTCTGCTAAAACCAGACTGTTTAGATCCATTAGCAACACAGCTATAAAGAAAGAATATCTTATCAGAAAGGAGTGTAGGCTGTGGAAAATTAATAGAGAGTGCTAGACCCAATCTTGGTGTAGAATTACATGGAAGGGATTAGGAAGTGAGGGGAAGGTAATTAAGTAGAAAGAACAGCCGGAAAGAACTGAAAAGCGAAAGATCAGATGGTCTGAGGTTGAGCCCCTCACCATCTGTTGGCAATCATCAAAATTTATTTGATCTTATTGTGTATTTACTTTGTCAAAGGGGGGGGGGGAACTCATTCTAATGAATGAATAGGTGGGATACAAGGTGAATGCCCATTATAACAGACCTCATTATTGCTGGAGTAAAATCATTGCCGTTGCAACATAACAAATACAATTAATGCAATCTGATTGTTCCATCTTTGTTCATGTCTCTGACATCAGCTTCATAAAAAGGTTCTTATGCTTTCCTGGCCTTTTGTGATTTAGTTGGAGGGGTTTGTCTGTAATTTTACTGTCATTGTTTATTGTACGTCTGTCTATACAATTTGCTCTTGTAAAATTTCTGAGTGACTGCATGTCTCCATTAGGAAAGTAGGTCAACCAGCTACTTATGTTTCCCCCTTCTAATCACCATCAGCACCTGTGATTTCAATATCAGATAAGGGAGTTAACCATCACCCAGTTATACAAAGAAGAAAATTCAATTCTTTCCTCGACTTTACCTCTGGCCCCCATATTCACTCAACTACCAAATCCTTCTGAATATTTTTCCGATATGCTTTCCTTTTCAAATATTTTGGTGCTTCCTCTCATTCTCCCCCCTCCCCATATTACAACTTGAGGCTTCCATGGTCTTTCACCTTAAGTGCTACCTGCCTCTCTGTCTCCCTCAAATCCATCTGCTATCACACAGAGAAAACACAAATCTGACCTTTCAATCTCCTGTTAAGAGATTTCTGTTTCCACATCACTTACAGGATAAAGTCAAAAGGCATCTGTGTGGTATATGAAACCCTTCACTACGGTGTCCCCTGACAATTTCACCTCTCTAGCTCTGCTCTCCCATCTCAGTTTATACCCTTCAGCAAAACCAGAGTGATTTATAAAGCAACTACTAATAAATAATTAAGGAATTTTTATTATAATCAACCCATGACATGCCTCAGGGATGAGTATTTTCATTCATTCTTTATGCCTGTGCCATGCATTACTATTTTAAAATTAGCTGCTTGGGTTTTCAAGTGCAAACCTTACAAGTAAGGCAGAATGGACGACGACACTGCCAGCTGTCACACAGGAGCATCAGGACAAGAGGTCTCAGCAGAGCTCGGCAAGACTAGCAGATACATCATCGTATCTCTGGACACATATTAGTATTGCCCACCAGTCGAGCAGTGTGCAGCTACACAGGAGAGTTATATATTTTCCTTTATTAAAAAATGATTGAAACAGTGTCGTTCTTTGTCTAGTATCATCTTTCACGTACCTAGCAACACACTTTTAACATGCCGGATATTTGAAAGCTTTATCAGAAAAGGTTGGCTGCCTCAAATCAAGGGTTTTATTTAATTTAGCTCTGAAGTTGCTGGAGGAAAATAAATTGATGTCAGGTTTTTAATTTTAAAGTTACATTTGCATTGCAGATGGACTATTTAACAGTTCACATAATCAATAAAATTACTGCTGAGGCACAGGATGTGTTAATGAGACTCTAATATCTGAGTAAGTTGTTTCCTTCTGAAAAGTCAAATCATGTTTGTTTGCTTGTGCAAGTTTGTTAATTATAAGAAATCACCTTCTTTCAATGGAAAAATAGCTGTTTCCACAAGGTACTTGGCTCCTTGCACATGATAGGGATTAACATTATCTTGATAAGTAGAGATTCCACCCCACACCCTCTACCCTAGAAAAGAATGTGCAGATCCAAATTTGTTTTAAAATGCTGATTCATTACTGTGCCAAATGCCAGCGAAGAAATAGTTTTAAATGTCTTGAGTATTCCACATATCTACACAAATGGGATGAAATAAACATTGGACTAGTTAAAAGTAACGCTACATTTTTTAAACATTTAATTTTCTTTTCAGAAAGAAAAGATGAGAACTGTTTCTATTACTGAGCAGTTTTAAACTACATATTTTAACAACTTTACTGAAGTATCATCAACACAATAAACTGAACATATTTAAAGTATAAAATTCAATGTATATATTTGATATATATGGATAGACTTTATTATTTCTAGTTAAGTCAGAAAGATAAGAAAACTATCGACTATATTCATAGTAATACAATCACCATTAAACCTTTAAAACACTGCCCTTCCAAGTTTAAAAAATCTATTCATACATATGTATGAATAAAATAGATATATGCTTCTACTTCTACCAAACTACTATACTGCATATACGTTCCCTCGTTTAACTATTAAATTTTCACGAATATTTTCCATGTCTTTCCTGATCATCCTAAAGATGATCTTCAGTAATACAATGTACATTTTTATCAGTAGTAAAATAATTACAAAATGAATGATGAAGGAAATAATCACCTGTAACCATAGAAATATAAACAAATAACCATACAAATAATCACTATTAAACTCTAAAACAATTTTAATCTACATAGATGAATTACAAATATAGATATGTATATATATACATATGCTCTTATTTTTATTAATTAGTAATCAAACTACCTGTATTATTTTGTACTCAAGTGAATTTTAATGAGCATATTGTATATTTGTAATTTGCACTGCCA
Source organism: Martes martes (assembly GCF_963455335.1). Classification (NCBI taxonomy): domain Eukaryota; kingdom Metazoa; phylum Chordata; class Mammalia; order Carnivora; family Mustelidae; genus Martes; species Martes martes. The sequence goes on from NC_137899.1 coordinate 39,962,637, forward strand.
AAAGTCAAAAAATACAGAAACGCACGAAGAAGGATACTGTCACCAATAACTCTAGTATTACAAAAAATTATTATTAAAACTTTGGAATAATATTTTTCTGGAGAGCTATAAACTGCATTATTATTTAATTCTTATTACTTGTAAACTATATTTGATATGGGCATTTTTTCATGTCATTAAATGCCTTTTTAAGGAATAACTTTAAATAGAAAATAGCTCTATAGTTGACATCATTGGTATTTTTTAAATCTTGGCCAATTTATACCTAAATTTTTCATCTCAAAAAAATGTATAATCCTTTGATTAGTAATGAAGTTTAACTTTTTTTTTTCAAATGCTCATAGGCCTTTAAAAAAATATTTATTTTGTCAGTTCTATATGCTATAAATATTTTTTCCCAGCTTCTCCTTTGTTTTTATGGTAATATTTTTACACAGAAGTTTTCAATATTTTCCTTTATAATTTTTCCTTTGGATTTTTGCTTAGTTTAAATATTCATTTCTGTATTTTAAAATTTATTTTATGTTTTTAATTTTCACATGTGGAATATATTTGGTAAATGATGTGAGGTAACCAAGCATCCTTGCACATGAAGTTGAAATGGCATCTTTATCACATAATAAATTCTTATGTATGCATTTGAATTTAAAATTTGTGCTAGTGGAGTGATGAAAGCCGCAGTTCAATCTCAGAGCTTTTGTTCCTTTTGTATCTGTTTAGTTAAATGTGGCATTGATTTAGGGTGGTGCTTTTTTTTTTTTTAACACTCTATAAAGTGCTGTTATTGAAGACTTACATTTCGATTTATATACACACATATAGTTATTTTTCCTCTTCAGATTTATATTTTCTGTTAAATCAATACAAGCTTTCTGCAGAAAAAATACTAACTAAACAAAAGTATAAAGAAGCAACAAAAAATTATTTTAATCCCTCTTAATCTTAGTATTCAACAGCAACCACGGATAACACTTTGACATAATTAATTCTAAGCTTTTTTTTTTACCCACTTCACCACTTTGTAGAGGCTATGAGAGATGTAAATAAAGGTTTCAAATGGTTTTATAACAATGGCTTTTTTGTTCTTTCCATAAGGCTTTAAATTGTTTCATAATAGTGAAATTCTTTATTCTTTTAATGGAGTATGAAATACATTTTTTAAAGAATCTATATGTATAAGCCCATACTCTAAAAACAGAAAACAAGTATGTTTTCTTATTTGGTGAAAATGAAAATTCTCTGTTTCACCAGCGGGTGGCAATCTCAACATATACCCGCTTTGGTGATGGTCATGGAACCCGTTCATGCAAAGGGGAAAACTAACCTAAAATGTCTGACAAACTCCAGCAGCTGTTGTTGCCCTTCAGTTGTTGTGATTCAAAAAAGAAAACAAGAAACCTGCAGAAAGAATCACAAGTGAGAACATTACACAACATGGAACAAAATTACCTTGGCTTAAAGAGGGCTCGGCGAAAATAAAAACTATGTGTTAAAATATTATTCCTTAGGCGCTTCCAAAGAACACAGTGTTTTAAATATTCTCAGATAGGACTAAGAGTTTACATCGAACAAACATCCTACAATTACATGAATTACAACTCTTGCTGAAAAAAAAACAGAACAAAACAAAAAGTAATGGAGAATATTAGTGTGATGGGAAAACAGCAAATCTGAGTTATTGGCGAAACATCCAAACACACAGTTGAGCCACCATGAAAGGTAGTCAGGAAGGTAGAAGGCTTATAAGGGCAGAAGAATCCACATGGGGATGGACTTGGAAATAATAGCCAGAAATCACACTTACCTCTGATTTCAGAAACAAAAATGAGCAGAAAATCAAAGTATTTGGTTTTTCAGGTGCAAGATTCAATGATCCCAAACATCAGATCACAAAAGAAAGCAGTTCTTGGTACTTTCATTGATAGTTTTGACCAACACATTTAGATATTTAGTCTCCAAGCCAAATATAGCAGACATATGGCAATTTTTTTAATTTCATAGAAAAACCATATTCTTTTTTGCATTAATGATTAAAAAAATAAAACAGCAAACAGACCTATATAGTACAATCACTTGAGGTGGGGTGGGGGTGGGGGGGACCTTCAAGGTGCTGGGCAGTCTGAGATCGAGGATAGGGCTCTGTGGCAAAGCTGAAGGGTGTGTCTCCAAACTCAAAAAGACAGAGCTCTGAATCCACTCTGTCGAACCCAGTTCTTGCTTCCTGACCAGGAATCCAGGCCTGTTGGCTATCTACAGTCTGTTAGTTCCAATTTCCCTCTAGTTTCGACTCCAGTGCTTTAGAACCTACTGAGCTGGGGGGAAAAGCAGGGCACAGCGGGAGGCTGACTCAGGATTCAGCAATGCTGAGGGCCCCTCCGGCAAACTGGTTAGGTGCTCCCTGGGCAAAGACTGAAGAGCCTTTAGGGAGCACTGCGGGGGGCGGAGAAGGGAAGGACAATGAAGCCGACCTAGACCTAGAAATAAAGCCATAGTGGCTGCAAGAGTAAGGATTTCTTTTTTTCTTTTTTCTTTTTTTGTTTTTTAAGATTTTTATTTATTTACGAGAGAGAGAGAGAGAGAGCAGAGGGAGAGTGAGAAAGGGAGAAGCAGACTCCCGCCTAAGCAGGGAGCCCAATGCGGCACTGGATCCCAGGAATCATGGATCCCCCGATCATGACCCGAGCCGAAGGCAGACGCTTAACTGACTGAGCCACCCAGATGCCCCAAAAGTAAGGGCTTCTAAAGTGTGGTGATTCTTATTTTTTTTTTTTAAGATTTTATTTATTTATTTGACAGACAGAGATCACAAGTAGGCAGAGAGGCAGGCAGAGAAAGCGGGCGGAAGCAGGCTCTTCGCTAAGCAGAGAGCCCGATGAGGGGCTCAATCCCAGGACCCTGGGATCATGACCTGAGCCGAAGGCAGAGGCTTTAACCCACTGAGACACCCAGGCGCCCCTAAAGTATGGTGACTCTTGATGGTAACTACCCCCAACCCAGCCTTGGGGATTTCTATTAAAAAGTGACTATAAATAGAAATCTAAAAACTGCAAACCTCTCCACCAGTATCAAACAGCAAAAAAGAGACATTTTTATTCCCTGCCTTATCCAGTCTTTTCCACCACTTCGCATACAATGTAAGGTTGCCAGATGCCTCCCCGCACACCCCTGCCACTTGCTTCTGATTACCAGTGTCACTCTCAGGGTATAGCTTACCATAATCAAACCCAATATCCTATCAATGAGGAATAAAGCAGGGCTTCTATAAACTGGACCCTTTTTCTGCATTAATAAAACACAATATTCCTTTAGCTTTTTTTGTATTGACTTAGAACTCTGAATAAATATTTATCAGAGGTCAGTTTGATGTGAACAGCGCTAAAATAGGCAATCTGCTAACTTAAACACTATGTGAAGCATATTCAGCACTCCGGCGGGGATTCAGGTCACCTCAATAGATGGTGATAGATGAATTAATGCAAGATCAAGTGCCACAAGGAGCATGGCAGATTCCAAGAGCTTTAGTAGTTCAGAGTCCAGAAGCAGTTACAGCAGACAGGACTTAACAGCTAACATTCACTGAGCGTCTACTCAGTGCCAGGCTCTGTCCCGTGTTCTCTCAGTAGCATGATCTCATTTAATCCTCACATCAACCCTGTGAGTTAGACACTATTATTATCTCCATTTCACAAGCAAGGAAACTGAGCCTTAGAGATGTTAAATAATTGATCCAAGAGTACACATTCGTAATTGGGAAGAGCTGGTTCTTGAACCTAGACAGCCTGACTCCATTCTGCTGCGCCTTCTTCCTCCGCAACTGTGGCGCCGTCGGTTTCTCAGTCATGCCCGAAAAATCAGAGGTGTCTCATTTAGCTTAGTTCATGGTGGCTGCTTTCTGATCTTCAGGGACTGACACTTCTAGGCTCCCTTTTTTATGTGAAACCAGGCACACTGGACATAATGAAACAGTCTGAAGCTTTGTCACATCTGAGTCCACCGCATTCATGAGGATCTGGCCCACGCTGGCAGGTTAGCACTCCGTGAAAATGAGCAGCATAAACATCAAAATAACCCACAACGGAAGATGTATGAGAAGAGCTAATATTATGGTCTATTTTTGATTTGGGGATAGTAACGTAGATAATTCAAAACTATTTACATCTTTTTCACTCAAATAACAAGCATGACAGGCTGCATCATGTGTGCAAGGTGTTGCAAGAGATACTATGGGTATTCACGGCGGGGCTCTGGGAGATGTTTATGGATCTCAGGAAGCCGATATGCTTCTTAAGGTTTTTCCCCTTGGGACTTAAGTTTTTAATCCTAAGCATGCAAGGTTATCACGACAGACGTGAGTATGAAAGATACTACATAACACCAAAGAGAAATACACCAGAAAGTAAAAAGCCTTCCCCCAACATTAACTGAGAATATTTATATTAGTTGAATGCCAACAACTCCAGGCCTATTATGATTGTATTCTCAGACTCAGGAAGACAGTGCTGTGAATAATGATAAAGTAGAAAGAATTCCTTCCACAGTAATAAAATGTTTGGGGTTTTTATACTGTTCTGAGGGCAGGGAGCAAAACAAAACAAAACAAATTTGTCAATAAACATATGAATAATCCCTATTAGAGTAATGAAAATGAAAAGTGATTTTATGTTCTTTAACAACCTAAACATTTACCTAGACAAGTACTATATTTAAGGAGCCAAATTCTGCCTCACAGGGAACCAGCTGGCCATGAAATATAATCTTTAGCTGGATGGAGGATAAACAAAGTTTACTTCTTTGTGCACAACATGCAGTGAAGATGGAAAGCACACTGCCCTGGGATTTGTCCGGAGCAGGTGTCAGCAGCCTCTGAAATGGCTGCCAAGTCTTTATTTATTCACTCTCTCATGAACTGGAAGAGGGAAGGATTCTAGTATCTTTAAGTCATTCACACACACAGGCCCAGAAGTGGATGCACTTTGAGGCAGTGAGGTTAAATCTATAGGCAGAAACTCTATGAAAAACACCTGGCCTATGTTTGCTGCGCCACTGAAAATGTGGGGCTGGGGCATCTCCCCCAAAGAACCTCTCCTTCCACAATTCCAGTTACTGCTCCTAGGGCTTCTTTAGAGTCCTTGAGAATTTCCTTTTATAATGCAAATACCCTTAAGAGAGACCACACCTTCTACCTATCAGCACAAAGCCTTAGGACACTGAAAGATACCACTCAAGCATACTTATGATCTTATGACAGGAGAAGAGAACATTTCAGTTTCACGTGTTTATCTAGTCCCACTGGTGTGGGCAGGAGAGGCAGAGCGACAAGGAAAGGCCAAGAGTGTTATTGGTTATGAAAGGGAGTAGCTGCTTATTTTCTGGCTGTTCTGCTTGTTTGCATTAAGATCTCAAGAGGAAGGTGCAGTAGATCAGCTTTGAGGCTGGAATACCACATTACAATCATATTTTACATATATTTAGGCTACTGAGTGGGTCAGTAAACAACAATAATCGCGTTCTGACCAGAAGCAGCATACTGTATTTGGGATTTAGGAGAAAAACAAAAAATACAGTGTGGTTTACCTCTAGATGGCTAGCCAACAGAATTTTTGCTATGATTTCCCTACTCACCAGAGACAACTGGAGCAATGCAATTAGTCCTCCAGATCATCGCGTTAAATAATGAGTCATAAGTGCACCTGGATCAATTAAGGAAACATTTACTTTTTTCTGTTTTATCCCTATATAATTTTTTTCTTTTCTTTCTTTTTTTATAAGATTTTATTTTAAAATAAAATAATAATCTCTTATTCCCCGTGGGAAGTAATCTCTACCCACAGGGTGGGGCTTAAACCAACAACCCTGAGATCAAGAGTTGCATGTTCTACGCCCCCGCCCTTTTTTTTTTTAGTTTGATCCTAAATAAACTGTCTTTAGTGTATATATGAGAAGAGGGATGTTACATAAGATTGATGATAGAGAACTAATGAGAGATCTTTAAAAATTTTCATAACTCGATAAATTCTGTTATCAAATAGAAACTGAGAGCCACCTTCAGACTCTACAATTGGGAGCTTTTAGCCTATTCTCTCTGTCTTCATATCCACCCATGTCTCTAAGATACTTTGTTGTTGACTACCCAATATTCATATCCTACTTCTTCAAGTAAACTGCACAGTTTTCCATGGAAAACTATTTACCTACCTCTCAACAATCAATCTGTATATTTGGGGTGGCATACCTGGTCCCTGGCCAATCAGGGCAACAGATCCGCCAGGAGTTTGGGTGGGGATCCCATGACCCAAGTTGGTCCCATTACAATGGTTCCAGGGATTTGTGAGGACACTGCCAGAGAAGAGACACTCTCCCTTCTCCTCTGGACTTGAATGCTGGAGAAGTTAGGTCTAGAGCTACCCTGAGAATAAAACAAGCCCAGGAGATAGCAGATTTCAGAGAAATGGCAAAACTAGGCCCTGATGATATCATCTGAGTCCTGTATCAAACCCCAAGATTCTCCTTCCATGAGCCAATATGTTCTTTTTCTTAAGCTATTTGGAGTTAACCTTTCTTTCCCACACAATCAGAGGACACCTATCTGATAGACAAATTTAGTTGCTTCTTCTTACCTTGTGACTATTGTGTCTTTTTCCCTTCTCTAATTCAGCATATTAGATATTTAACAAAAATACCAAATTTCCTGGACTAAATAAAGTATATTTTTTTTCATACTTTACAACCAAAGAAACTTTGAGAAGTGATGATGTAGCTGGCATTGCCTGCACATTGACAAAACTTATCTAAGTAAAAGAAGAGCCTTGTTTCGAGTTGGGATCTTTTTTTGCACTGGTGTCACACATTATACAGTTGCACATGACAAATTCAGATTCCAAATTTTCATTTAAAATACTTTCAAAACGACTGCATTATGAAATAGCACTGAAATGAAACATTGCAATAGCAGAAGATAAAGATTACCTGGCAAAAGTCGGGCAACACAATTAAAGGCGACAGAAATTGCCAAATCTTTTTAATAAATCATCAAATTTTCAAAGCTAGGAGAGATTGGGGCAAACGATACATGCTTATAAAGAATCATAGCCAGGCCTCCAATAGTTATCTGTCAGAAATATTGACTGACTTTCAAGAGAGGTTATTTAACTTCTAGAAATTCTTAATTCAATTACAGATAAAAAGAATGTAAGAGTTTAATCAAATAGGCAACGCTTACAAAATCCTAGTGCTCTCCCATGTTATAGTGCCCATGTATTGATCCTAAACATGTTAAGGAAGTTAGTCTCCTAGGAACTGTTTTCCATATGACTGTCCATAGATGAGAATGATTCAGAAGAGTCTTCAGACTCCAGATATATAGATTCAATCTCTATGAAGCCAAAGACATAAAATATCACTGTTTACATAAACTAACACAGGTACTAAGTTTTATTGACAGATTCTGGTTCTATGATACAGACTAACACATGCTGATATCTCTTCTTCAGACATAAAACCAGAGAATAACAGAAAGAAGGGAGGGAGGGATGGAGGGAAACCTTAATAAGAAAGGAAACTCTTGGTGGGTGTAAGCCTGTGAGGTATTACTGAAAGAGACTGGCAGCTATAGCAATGAGCCAAAGTTACAGCCATAAGTTTAGGAGGCATCCAGGTTATCTTCGGAAGTCATCATAATTGGAAGTCATTATAGGCCAAAAAATCTTTAGGCCCTCTACATCTGGAGCATGTCACAGTTGCTGTGCTAAGGCATTAAGACAGTCATCCTGAAAGGATATACTGCCCTTACTATAGCCACATCGTGTTCTATCAGGAGAACTACATCAACCAAACTGAGAGTCAATTCGGATACCATTAGGAGAGTGCCACAGCCTAACATATATGCAGGAAAATTCTATCATGGAAGATAAATGTCTAAATGAGATTTATTAATCCCATAGCAACACCATGAAAGACAGCTAACAAGCTCAGCCCCTCAACTAACAAGAAAGAACTTACACCTGAGGAAGTGAGTTAATAGAAAGTTAATAGAATATTTAATCCTATAGGAGAAATAAAGCAGGAAATTTAATCAAATGCCTTACAAGCAAGAACAAATAGTTACGAAACAAGAATAAACAGCAATAAAAATAATCAGTTAAAGATTTTTAAAATGAAAAATTCCCTCATTAAAATACACAACTCAATAAACAGACTGAATAACACTGGATTTACTGCAGAGTAAATTGCTGAGCTATCATATATTGCTGAGGATTTCTTCTAGAACATAAAACAGAGGCAATGATGTAAACTCTGGAGGAAATTTTAGCAGATATAGCAGGTAGATCCAGAAGTTCTAATAATTGACTTAAAAATTTTTCAGAAGAGGAGACGGAAGACAAAAAGGAAGAGCAATGCTTGGAGAAACAGAGGCAAAGAATTTCTAAGAACTAAGTGATGAGTCTTCCTTGTTATAAGTGCTCACCAAGTGCTACCAGAAAAATAATTCAACAAGAAAAAAATCCAAGTTTAGAAACTTCAGAGTAAAATTTCAGACCATGAAAGATAAGAAGTAAACCCTTCTATTTCTCCTCTTTTCCCGTTACCTAGTTTCCTTTCTTCCACTTCTCTTTCTTTGGAGGTGATAGCATGGCCAAAGGCACAGGAGGCAGTAGTGGGCCTGGAGCTGAAGGGATAGTTGGAGCATGGGGCCAGCAATGTATTTGAGGAGGTGCAGTGAAGACAGGGACGTATGCATGAGGACAGGGAAAGGGGAGTAATGAGGGGATGATGGTGAGGCTAAAGGCCAAAGATATGGCTCCTGTGGTGAGGAGATTAGTTGCATAGAGGAGGGTTGAGGGGAAAGAGTAACAGTATTAAGGATAACAGGAGCTAGATCTAACAGTGTTAGAGAGGTGAATTATAAACATGACAAGGACGAAGGCTAGAAAGAGGCCTGAGCTGTGAAATTGGAATTGGAGGTACCAATGTGAACTTCTGTTTGTTTGATATATTTATGTGGGTAGATACACAGATATAGAGATGTATGTATCATAATATTGTGTGTGCATGTTTATATATGCATATATACTTGTACCTTCTACTGAGAGACTCTAGGAGCAATGGCACTCTCGTAGCTAACAATGAACATAAGGGAGTGCCCAGATCCAGCGGATTCAAATAAGTATCAACAATGTCTAAATAACACAACTTAACATTTGCTTATATATATAAATACATACATGTATATCTATGTATGCACTTACATGTATATATAATCTAAATATGATATATATACGTATATATGAGTATGAGTGTATATATATATGTATACATACACACACATTACACACAGAAAATTAACTTCTTTTTCTAATATAAATAAGTTTACAACAACAAATAACCATGTGCTACCCACAAAGGTTCAACAAAATACAAAAAGAAAAAAAAAGCCCTGATATTATGCACAACATGTTCACTGCCCACATGCAATGAAATTAGATATAGAAACTAAGGCAAAAAAAACAAAATAAGAACACATAAAATAATAGTAAATGAAACATTTATTTTCTGGTTCTCACAACTATCAGTAAATGGATAGGGCATAATTGGTGGCATCTTACAATTGAGGAAATATAAGCCCAAATCTCTTATACAAAACTGCATAATCCAGAAACCTCTGAAAATCTAAAGAATTTTATATTCATTTGGTATCAAAATAGAATCTGATCTGAAATCATTTAGTAGCAAAAGCAGATCTAAATTGACAAGAGGCCATTAAAAGACTTTATTCTACTAAGAGTATGGATATTCCTATGTTAATGGCAAAAAAAATCATATTTTTGAGTAAGCAGTGCTAACCCAGGTCCCTCTGGGAGAAGTTACATCATAAATTCACATGTGGTATTGTAAGGATCTATTTAGCCAGAGCGATTCCATCCGGTTAAACATGATTTTGTTGTTTATGAAGTAAAACTTAAACTGACCCTGCACCCCCAGCCCACCCCCAGCCAGGGAACTTACTTAAAAGCATGTCCGGAAACCAGTCCCAGGAAACAAAGCCCAAATACAAGGGCGGATCAGGCCAGGTGGAGACATCCAATCAGTGGGGCGTGCATACTGTCTCCCTAGCTACCAAGGAGTATGGGCCCCGCCTTTTGGGCGCCTTTTGGGTGCCAATTCTGACCAAGGTGATAGACTAGTTCAAATATCTACTATAGGGTAAATTGTGATTCAACTGGTCACTTGTGTGTGACCTAGCATGACTATGCAGCTTTCTCATTGGCCACCTGCGTGTGGCCAGGTTCAACCACATGGCCTTTGCCCTTTAAAAGTTAGTCGGCAAGGCAGGGAGGGGTCGCCCTCTCTGTAAGAGGCGGCCCCAACCGGTAGGTTTGATTCTCCATGCTTGGCGCAAAATAAAGCTTTGCTTGACCTTTGCTTTGTATCAGTCTTGCTCCTTTGATTATGGACCCATCAGTATATGGATTTACGGTACCACTTTAAAATCTAAAAATTTTTGAATTCTGAAACACACATCAGACCTCAAGTGGTTTTTACAGGAAATGTAGACCAGTACAGTATTTCTTCTGCATTCTTAACCTAAGAAAAGGGATAAAGAGGGGAGCTGCTTAGTTCCAATATCTATTTTTCCACCTCCTAAAGTTTCCCAATCAAGCATTTTTCTGTGGCAAGACTACAATTTTATGGCCATTATAATATGCAAACTCAAATTGTTTAATTTTTTCTTTCTTTTCTTTTATGTGGAGAATGATAGAATGCAAACATTTCCCCTCACTTAGAGGCAGGGTTTTGATATCAAGAAAAAGAACTAATATTTTGATTGTTAATGATTCAACCTCCAAGGGTAATGAGTCATCAAAGTTTATGGAGGGGTGGGGGAGGGAAACAGGAGAACTACATTTAAGGAAAGGGAAGATGCCTGTGAGGGAAGTCTGAATAGAGAGGAGTGGGTTTTCCACCACCTTCCCCCTATCCCTGGCTAAAAGGAAGATGGAAAGAAGTGAGTAAATGAAAGGAAGTACCAGAAGGAGTCCCAGGAGCCTACAGCCCAAGAAAGAGCTTGCCACATGGGAAAAAACAAGTGGGTAGATCTAATTAAGGACTATTGCCAAGAGAACTATTCTAGTGCCCAGAAAAGAATGGAAGGTGAGAAGCAAGCAGAACTCTGTAGTGAGAATGTTACAACTCCAGCTGATCCTCTCTTTAGCAAAGATAAAGGACTTAATTAGAACCCAGTATTTCACCAACTGATTTTAAGCAGGGATGCTGCCTTCTTGGGTTATAGACTTCTACTAATCTCTTACTGAATAACCCATTGAGGAAATCTCCCTCCTGAGTATGATACTCCAGGACTTCTCTAAAACCAAGATGGGAGAGATAAAATCCTGGACAACTAGTATAGTAGTAATGATGGGAAAATTACTCCTTGCATTTCCACTGCAGGTGAAAGGGTAAAGAAATGAATAAAACTTCATTTTGTAAATAGCCTAAAAGACTGTCCTACAGCTGAAGGATTTGGAAACATAATAGCTTATGCCCCTAGCTATCTCAACATCTCTTTATTGATAGCTGTTATCAGAAGTGTGGGCAGTTTTAGCTACTGAACCAATTTACAGATTTTGAAAAAAAAAGTACAAGAAATCATAACAAAAATAATTGCTGTGGGGCGCCTAGATGGCTCACTGGGTTAAAGCCTCTGCCTTCGGCTCAGGTCATGATCCCGGGGTCCTGGGATTGAGTCCCATATCAGGCTCTCTGCTCAGTGGGGAGCCTCCTTCCTGCTCTCTCTCTGCCTGCCTCTCTGCCTACTTGTGATGGCTGTCTGTCAAATAAATAAAATCTTAAAAAAAATAAAAAATAAAACATAAAATAATTGCAGTGTAACAGATTAAATGCAAAAACAGATTTTGTATAGGCACTACTAAAACAAAGAAACAAACTCCAACAACAACAACAAAACCCCAGGAAACCTTTATAATCTTACAGACCTATTTCCCTTTTTTTTTAAGATTTTATTTATTTATTTGACAGAGAGAGTGAAAGAGCACAAGCAGGCAGAGCAGCAGAGAGAGAGGGAGAAGCAGGCTCCCCACTGAGCTGGGAGCCCAATGCAGGGCTCGATCCCAGGACCCTGGGATCATGACCTGAGCCAAAGGCAATCGCTTAACCAACTGAGCCACCCAGTCGCCCCTCAGATCTATTTCCTATGTTGACTAGGTCTATATCTTAAATTTCACCAGAGGCAAGCTCTTATCTTTCACACCTTCACAGACCATCATTCTACCCATTCAAATATGCCTAACTCCCATTAACACCTTGCACCTGCCAGAATGGCTATAATCAAAACCACAAGTAACAAGTGTTGGCAAGGGGGTGGAAAAAAAGGAACCCTCCTGCACTGCTGGTGGGAATGCAAACTGGTACAGCCACTGTGCAAAACAGTACGGTGGTTCCTCAAAAAGTTAAAAATAGGGGCGCCTGGGTGGCTCAGTGGGTTAAGCCTCTGCCTTCGGCTCAGGTCATGATCTCAGGGTCCTGGGATCGAGCCCCATATCGGGCTCTCTGCTCAGCAGGGAGCCTGCCTCACCTTCTCTCTCTGCCTGCCTCTCTGCCTACTTGTGATCTCTCTCTTCCTGTCAAATAAATAAATAAAATCTTTAAAAAAAAAAAAAAGTTAAAAATAGAACTACTTGAGGATCCAGTAATTGCACTACTGGGTCATTTATCCATAAAATAGAAAAACACTAATTCAAAGGGATACATGCATCCCTATGTTTGTAGCAGAATTATTTACAATAGCCAAATAATGGAAGCAGCACAAGTGTCCATCAATGGATGACTAGATAAAGAAGAGGTGGAATTTTATTTAGCCATAATAAAAGAATGAGATCTCGCCATTTGGAATGAAATGATTGGAGCTAGAGTATTATATTAACTGAAATAAGTCAGTCAGAGAAAAACAAATACCATATGACTTCACTCATGTGCAATTTAAGAAACAAAATAAACAAGCAAAGAAGAGAGAGAGAGAGAGAGAGAGAGAGAGAATCCAAGAAACAAACTCTTAACTATAGAGAACAAACATGGTTACCAGAGGGGAGGTAGGAGGGAGAATGAGTGAAATAGGTGATGGGGATTAAGGAGCACAATTGTCATAATGAGCACAGGGTGATATATGGAACTGCTGAATCACTATATTATACACCTGAAACTAATATGACACTGTATCCCATATTACTACTCTGGAATTAAAATTAAATAAATAAATAAGAGTTTCCATAAATGAGCAAGCCCAAGGAGGAATTATGTTAGATGATAATTTTCAAAAGAAGATAAAACCACGACTCTCATACAAATACAAAATTAACATATGCCAAAGGTGTTAGTTAACTTGTTAATTAAATGAGAGACCCATTACAATAGATTCAAAAGGAGACCTCAAAGAAGACACATTCATGAATCATGAATAATATTGACATGAATTTGCAAAACTGGCTTTTCCATAGGAGGAAAAAAGTTTTCCTTCTATATACAAAATTTCTGTGCATGTCTATAGACAAGAATTATTTGCAATGTTAGCCATTTTTCTACAACTTAACTTTACTCCGTACAGAGTTGTAAAATAACTTAGAGACAAGGTTGCATATTCCTATAGGTTCAGATAATCACCAAAGGCTCTGTATTGTGTTGAATATATAGACAGAAGTCTTCTTTGCTTATTCCAAAGTCTTAAATTTCCCCTTATAAGTATTACTTGAATACAATTTTCAAACTGTCACAGCTATTTCTGCAATTCTATAAGTCAAGCTGAGGATTCTGTTTTAAAAGAAATGTTCATCATTCATGTGTATAATAAATGTCAAGGCTTTTTGATAATTGTCAAAGTATCAATGACAGTAAGTAGGCAGAAATGATTAGTTTCTGTTCTGATACTTACTAGATATACTTACAGGTTGCAAAAACTTAGGCAAGGATAATGGGAGAGAAAAATATTTTGTCAATCATTACTTTAAAAATAATGTTTAGTAGAAGAAACATCTTGATAGTCATCAACAGCAATGTCAATAAATATTTTTATATGTGCTGTAATATTTCTGGGTAGAATAGAGATCAATAAAAGGATTCTGTTAATCCTCAAAAAAGGTTACTGAGAGGAAAATGTAGCAAGTAGTTCAAACTTTATTGGAAACATTATAAAGAGACCTAGTTTATCCAAATTATAATTCCTGAAATACTTTCTGCATTCTAAGACAAAGGTATAATGAACTAAATGCTAGTGGTAACCACCATATTAAGTGTGGATCAACAGATTGATATAATAAGGTTTTTCTTGAATACATTACATATCACACACATATGCTAAAGTCCCTTATATGTAGCAGAAAGAAACCCAGAGCTATTTTTACAATTTTAAATTATCACATCTGTGTAAATGTTACAGCATTCATTTTGGGGGGGGGAGTTCTCTTTAGGATTTGCTTGGTGCCAAGTCTTTTGGTCACAAAACCCTAAATTAAAACACCAGGAAAGTATCTGATTTTCTTAAAAACATTACTTACTGATATGACAGAATTATATTGCAGCAAATATAGGGATTTCCTTATATATTTTTCCAAAGAAAGATAGGGAAACTCTGCTTCCAGCTATTATAGAAAAGCATATATCAGAATACTCTTCTTGCCAAAATCAACTACCAAATGCACGAAACAAGAGTTTGACAACAGCAGAGAGTCCTGATGGCAGGCAGGACGTGAGAAGCCGCAGTCCTGCAGGAAAGATAAGCACACTGAGGTGAGCCATTTCCCCTCCAGGCATCTGCAGGTTTGTAGCAGAAACTAATGCTAAACAGAAAGACAAACCCAAATTGCAGCACGCTTACTGGGCTGAAGAGACAGAATTATGTAGTTGAGGGCAGCCAATGGGGTTAAGGCTTGAGAAAGAAGAGGAAATACATAAAAGTGAGCTTGAAATCCTGCATGCAATTTCCCTGAAAAGAGTTCACCATCTCGAAAAATGCACAAACACAGGGGAAGACTCCTAGGAACCTAGCTGACATAGCAGTATGGTAAGAGCTAGGCAAAAATTTTAGTAGTATGGTGTTACTGAGGACATACAGATTATAATTCAGGGATCACAAAAGTAGAAGGGATGCAGGACATAACTCCATGATACATTTGAGAGCATGGAAAGGCTATGCCTTAGAAATAAGGCTATCTATGTCCCAGGAATGAAGGCAAATTAGAAGTAGACCAGTCCCATCAGAGTAGAAAATCCACTCTCAACCAGTTTAAGGGGATCTTCCATGTATCTATCTTCCTGTCAAAATGAAAAGGGAAAGACATCATCATGTAAGACCACTAAGAATTTTTATTCAGGATGCCCAATACTCATCACATTTTAATACAGAAAATAAGAAGTTGGAATATATAACAAAAAATTTAGGAAACATTTGAGAATAGAAGTAGAACTAAAGATGACCCAGATATTGGAATTATCATTGGAGACTTTAAAATAACAATGTTAAACAGCTACATGCTAAGAAATGAAACTGGACCACTTTTTTACACCATACACAAAAATAAACTCAAAATGAATTAAAGACCTAAATATGAGACCTGAAACCATGAAACTCCTAAAATAAAACATAGGCAATAATTTCTTTGACATTGGTTATAGAAACATATTTCTAGATATGTCTCCTCAGGCAACACAAACAAAAGCAAAATTAAACTATTGGGACGATACCAAAATAAAAAAAGGTTTTGCACAGTGAAGCAAAACATCGACATCAACAAAACAACAAGGCAATCTACCAAATAGAAGAAGACATTTGCAAATTATATACCTGAAAAGGGGTTAATAGCCAAAATATATAACGAATTTGTACAATTCAATACCAAAAAATTTCAATTACAATGGGCAGACGACTTGAGTAGACAATCTTCCAAAGAAAACATACAGATGACCAACAGACACATGAAAAGACTAATCATCAGGGAAATGCAAATCAAAACCACAATCAAATATCACCTTATATATGTCAGAAGGGCTAAAATCAAAAATATAAAAAAATAACAAGTTTTGGAGAGGATATGGAGAAAAAGGAACCCTCATGCACTTTTGTGGGAATGCAAATCAGTGCAGCCACTTAGGAAAACAGCATGAAGATACCTCAAAAAATTAAAAATAGAATTATAATGTGATCCAGTAATTCTATTACTGGGTATTTTGTAAAAACAATAAAAAACAAACAAAAAAATGACTAATTCGAAAAGATACATGTACTCTTATATTATTGAATTATTTACAATAGCTAAGGTATGGAAGCAACCCAACCGTCCATCCATAGATGAATGGATAAAGAAGGTATGATATAGCTACAATGGAATATTACTCAGCCATAAAGAAGATATGATATGGATACAAGGGAATATTACTTGGCCACAAAAAAAGAATGAGATCTTGTGCAACAATACAGATTGACATGGGGGTATTATGCTAAGTGAAATAAGTCAGAGAAAGACAAATAACATGATTCCACTCATATGTGGAATTTAGGAAACAAAACAAAGTAAAAAGAGACAAACAAAAAAACCCCCAGACTCTTAAATACAGAAAATAAACTGGAGGTTGAGAGAAGGGAGGTGAGTGTGGATGAGTGAAATAGATAAGGCGATTAAGAGTACAGTGATCATGCTAGACACAGAGTAATGCACAGAATTGTTGAATCATTATATTGTACCCCTGAAACTAAAGTAAAACTGTATGTTAATTATACTTGAGTAAAATTTTAAAAATAACAATGTTCAATATATTCATGAAAGTAGAGAAAACAAAGAATTTACAAAAATACAGAAATCTACCAAAAATAAAGCAGAAACTGTATAACTGAAAAAGGTAACTGAAATTAAAGATTCAATGCATATGTTTAAAAGCAGATAAGATAAGGCAAAAGTAAAGATTAATAAACTGGAAGAGAGGAACTAGAAAACCTCTGTATGAAAGTCAGAAAGGGTGGCGCCTAGGTGGCTCTGCCACCTAGGGTTAAAGCCTCTGCCTTCAGCTCGGGTCATGATCCCAGGGTCCTGGGATCGAGCCCCGCATCAGGCTCTCTGCTCAGCGGGGAGCCTACTCCCCACCCCCCTGCCTGCCTCTCTGCCTACTTGTGATCTGTCAAATAAATAAATAAAATCTTTTTAAAAAAAAAAAGTCAGAAAGGAAATTCAATGGGGATAATTCAATGGGAAAAGAATAGTCCTTTTAAAGGTGGCACTGAGACAACCTCATATCTACCTGCAAAAGAATAAAGTTCAACCTCTATCTCAAAACTAACTCAAAATGGATTATGTGAACCTAAAGCCATAAAACTTTCAGAAGAAAACACAGGTATAAATCTTGAAGACCTCAGATTTGGCAATGGTTTTTTAGATAAGCCACCACAGCACAAGTGACAAAAGAAAATAGATAAATTGGACTTCATCAGACTATCAAATTAAAATGTTTTAGCACATTTTAGTACAAATGTTTAAAGTACAAACTTTAAAGGATCTCACCAAGAAAATTTAAAAACCCTCCCAGAATGGAAGAAAATATTAGCAAATCATATATCTAATAAGAGATGCATCCTAAATATGTAAAAAACTCTAACAACTCAACAATTAAGAAAATAACACAATTGTAAAATGGGTCAAGGTTTTCAATACTTCCAATACAGAGTACAATATTTCTCCAAAGGTCATACAAATGACCAGTAAGCACCTGATGCTCAAAATCATGACCTGAGCCGAAATCAGGAGTTAGACGCTTAACCGACTGAGCCACCCAGGCACCCCAAAACAATATTTTTAAATGTATTGCTACAAAATAGAAAGAAAATAATAAAATATACTTATTAATTCAAATTAAAGTTAGGGAAAAAGCAAAAGAAGGACCCAAAGAAAAGGAATAAAATCAAGCCTAATATAGTAAATTTAAACACAAATATGTGATTAATTACTACAACTAAAGGGCAAAGTTGTTCAAGAGATTTTAAAAATCTGTATGCTGCTTACAAGACAACTACCTTAAATGTAAAAAAACAAAAGTTGGAGGAAATATATGGAAAAAGTGGTAAAATGCAAACACTAACCATAAAAAAAACCCACTAAGATCCAATAAAGTAATCTTTAAGGCAAAAAGTAATAACGAGAAATAGAGACATAGAAATATAATTTTTAAACAGTCAATTCAAAAGTGCACTATCACAGAGGCATACCTGGTTTTATTGTACTTTGCTTTACAGAGCCTTGAAAAACTCTTGGGATGATGTCTTTTGGACACCTTCAATTTTAAAAAGCTGCGGATAGTATTTAATGTAACAACCCGGGCGGGGGGGTAGTTAGCTTCTAATCAAACATATTAATAATTCTTTAATCATACATATGAATATTCACATAAAGTGGGATAAATAAAATCTATAAATTGCCACAGATCAGCTGTCAGATCTTTAACCACTTAAGGAGTTTTCTATAAGATGTGCCATTTTCCCCCCCGCTTTTCAATTTTTGAATGGCAAATAAAGGATTGTGGACCTGTGATAGCAAACAGCCAAACTGCATTTATCATAAGCCAGGAATATTCTAAGTGTTTTATATATCAAAATATTTTATCCCAGCAAGCACTATGATTAGTGTCATGTTACAAACGAGGACACTGAGGCACAAAGAAGTTAAATAATTTGCCCAAGTTATGTTACCCACTGAGATGTAGAATCAGGATTCTGTTCCAGAGCTTATTCCTTAATCAACTTGCTACGGTGGTTCTCTGAAATCTAATTTAAGTCCTAATTACCTGTAAAGCAACATTTAAAGGCCATTTGAAATAACAATTTCTAAATTCAGCTGGATATCCGTGAGTTTCTGACCAAAGGGACCATTAGGACTGTAGAAAAACTCCCTTGCTCTGTGTGCATTCTTGCACTGTGAACAGAAATAGAAAATCTTATTCAAAGTACCAATATGTACAATATCCACCAACATGTACCAATAACCTCATTTTTTCCCCCTGCCATGCAGGCAGTGAAAGAAATATCAGGGAGTGAGAAATTGGTGGGGGAGGCAAGCAGAAGGGAAAATAACATGTGAAAATCAATAGGATCCGAAGTGGGTAGCCTTTTGTCATCCCCACATGTTCATCCTTCTCTTGAGAGAACAGGGTAGCAAGTTGTCTGGGCTTGGCTAGAAGTCACATTGCATTGGGTATCCTAGATCTCCTCTTGAAGAATTCTATAAAAGTCACATTAGAATGCTGGTTATTGATTTAGAACATTTCTTACCTCTGATTCACTCAATGTAGTAAATACAACTTGAAAAGCTTTACCAGAATTTTCTATAACTTAAATTCAACTGCAAAAATACAATGGCTTCTTTGAGGTCTCTGCAGTAACTTTAGCAAGTTATTAGCTTTTCTTTTTAAATCAGATAACCAGCATTTTCCAAATTAGATTTCTTTATAGATACATAGTAACCATACTCTATCCAAATATCCTCTGTTTAGGTGATTGGCTCTGCAGTCTAGGATATAACTGTTGAAAAAATGTTTTTTTAATGAGATGTTTTCAACGTTAGTCAGAGAAACAAGGTATTCATTGTGTCCCTGGCCATCCCAGATAGAGTCAAATCTAGGCTGCGTCCGTAGGTTGAAAATCATTTTAATTATATGTCTATATTCCTGCTGGAAAACAATCTGCCCTATTTTATACTCTTGTTTTCCTATTCCCATTTCATGCCTTGGGCCCCCCAGGTAATCACAGTGTTGGCTCTTACATTTGAAAAACAAGTTTAGTGAGATTAGATTTGAATCTCCTTGGTGAAAATGTTGGCTTGCTGTAATATTGTAGTTATGGCATTTGAGGCACATATAGAAGGTAAAGAACTCTAAGAATCAAAGGGTCCAAGAAGTTACTTAATTTTGAAAAAAGTGAAAAAGCTAAGTTAGCTGAACACATCTTGAAAAATCCAAAAAACAAATGAGAATATAACAATCAATGAATTACTTCCAAACCCCAGCAATGAATGGTATCAAGTATTCAAAAAAAAAAAAAAAAAGCGTAAGATCAAATGGGCAAAAGTGAAAAAGGACAAAACTATATAGATGAAAGTTTCAAATAACTTAGTAGCGCCTATTATCTCTCTCCCCAAGGGCAGAAGGGCCATTACTGCCGCTGTGGGACAGTGACATATTCTCTTCATTGCTGAATTGAACCAATCTCCTCTCTTATGGGTGATCACAGCAAGGGTAAGTACACTAAGTGAATCAGGAAAAGAGATTGCTGGCGGGGATGTCTGCAGACAAGGCGTGAAAGAGCGCTTCTCTGGGTCTCACCAGGGCAATCACATTATGGGAAGAGAAACTTTCAATCAACTAGGAAGAAAAGGTTATTATCCAGGAAGTCCTCTTTTTTTCACCTGGTCACTGTTAAACATCATGGGTTAAGAAGAAAGTAAGTGGCATTTGAACACACAGCGGCCAAGGCACCTTGGTGCGTACTTTGTTCCTGTGATCTTCCTTGTGACGTCGATGTCTTTCTCCCTCATGAGACCCAGGATACTACAGCAGAGATGCTGGGTAACTCGTCCACAATCACTCAAGCAGTAAGTGATCGTCTGGGATTCAAACACAGGGTTTGTGGGACTTAAAAGCACAAGGTCTTTCCACATTTGGAAAAGTTTCCCTCTCAACAAACAGGTGCCCTCCTTCTTGCTCTTGCTCTTCTTGGAAATATATTAACTTGTTCTCTTCTCCCTCACCTGAGGCAAGAATTCTTTGAACTGGAACAGAGACTGTTTCCTCTCAGACAGAGATTCCTCTTCAATCAACTGTTTTCCCTCGAATATCTTCAGGGAATTCCATCTACAAAAACACTTGGGACTGGGAAGCAGCAAAGCCAGGACAAAAAGACAAAAATCCTTTTAAAACGTGCTTTTGAAATGGAAGGGATAAGACACTGTTTTTGTTAGTAATACCAGTGCATCCTGGCAGTTTGGGTTTAGGTCTAGGATCTAGAGCACCCCTCAAAATGACCCGGGTGTGGCCAAGTATCCAGAGTGACTTAGAACACCTAGACTGCAGGCCTCCTCCGTGCATGCGGTGCCCCAAGGATCTCTGCCTCTGGGGACGGGAAATGTGGAAACAGACACTGAACATCCTCGAGTTCTTCATGTTCTTTGTCTACCTCCATGCCAGTCTTCGCTGAACACGTAAGGGAAAATTAGAGTGAGGATGGGGTACACGTATGAAATAGGACTTTTCTAACAGTCAGAAGCCCATCAGACACAACCCCCAGCAGAGTTCAATTTCACCTACCACAGTTTGCACAGTTTAGGATACCTCTTTTGCTGCTACCAAGGTATGTGGGGGCCTGGACCCCAAGGAGAATTACAAGCACAGGGTTTATGGATATTTTGTCCAGTTTATAAGGAGGCATGATGAAGTCTTCTCACCATAGAACACTTCTTTAGAGACAGGAATTTGTAAGATCTTCAGATTCAGGTCTCTCTTCTGGTCCACAACTGGACACACCTTCCTGGCTTGCTTTAGCAATGGGTAACAACGAATGAATTGTTTCAGAGATTCGGTATTCCTCAATTTCTCCTCAGCCTTCTGAGAATACTTGTGACTTCTATGTGCTGTCTATATACACATTTTTAAAACTGCACCTGTAATCTTAATTTATGCCTTATAAATGACACCCCACTAGAGGAAAAGTTGAAAATAGAATTCTCCTGAATTCAGTACATGAAGGATTAAAGTTCTCCCTAAGGCTGGGAAATGAGGGAAGATGGCCCTAAAATGGTTAAGCTTAGCCCGTTATGACTAATAATTGAAGATATGAAAGAGAAAAGAATAGCTGTGTCCTGGGTGTGTTAACAGTTAAAGAATGTTTGTTTAACCAATCCCTGTGTTCTGATTTCATACGCATCACATAAGTTTCAGGCTATAATTATCTACAGAAATAGAATGGACTGGTCATAGACTAGATTTCTCTGGTTAGTGTGACAACTATACTTCCCATTAAAAATTAATAAATTGGCACTCGATTTTAGACATCAACCTGTGAGCTTGGCTTACATCGAAGTGTCACTGAGAAATGCATCCATTCTCGTTGATTTGACTAAAACTTCAGGGTTTCAAGCCTAGACAAGCTCAGGGCTGGATCACTTACTGTGATAAATTCACCAAAATAAAGCCTTCTTATAGGGTTCTGTAAGGTGTCTAGAAAGCCAGCCGCTGGCTTGGCCCTGACAACATACCTCTCACAGACGGGGCCTGTCTTCACATTTCTATTACATTTGTGCACAGATGTTAACCACAGCAACCCATCAATTGCTGGCATCCTAGTCAGCCTTATGTGCAGGAATGTACCACAAACAGAACACATTCCTTACAACTAACTGGGGAAAATACACTTCAGTTGTTGTCTCACCCCACTTGTGTCAATTGTTGATTTTCACTTTTAGAAGAAAAACAAAATTAAAGAAGGGAAAGTCGATAATCGTTGCCCTCCTCTCACCACCAAGAACACCAAGCTAATGCACAAAAGATAACACTTAAAAAATATTCTGGACTTACAGGCTTTTTCCAATTTACTATACATGTTTACTTTCACCAGTTTTGATAAGAAAATACATGATTTTTTTCCTGTGTAATTTTTCTCTGTCTTAAACATCTGAAAGCAGACAGATTTGCAAATCCATCATCAAGGTAGGATACTGTAAATATATTTTATTCATGTTTACCCATGTTATCTAGAGAGTTGTTTGCTTTCCTACTGTTTCTGGGGAAAAGTGAGAGCTCTACTTCACAGGACTACCACAAACAACAGTAATGTAATTTCATGACAGCCAACATGAAGAAGCACTTCTCTATCAGTTTCTAGATGTATTTTGAATTAAATCAACCAATATTTATTGAGTTCCTAATATGCATGCTCAGCACAGAGAAATCCCCAAGTTTATATTCATGAAAATGCTGTATTTGAAGGAGGTTTTATGTGTTTATTTGAAATTGTGTCAAGACTGAGAAAGAGACAGGTGGGGGTCTTCATTTGTTCACTCTTGTTGCTACCATAAAAAGTGCGTTTTCCTTTTCCTGTGAATAGTGAAATAAGATCTGTAAGCCTTGGTTCTCACTCTATTATGGGTGAAGGGGAATTAAAATTTAACTTGGACATCTCAGCCACAGAAGTCTAGGTGTAGTCCACAGATCATAAATAGCCTTTGAAACTCGGTAACACAGGGACGGCTGTTGCCCCCCACAGTCACACAGTCCTGTGGAAAGAGAGGACGCTTCCGCTGCCAGAAACTCTCAGCACCATCACCATATGAACAATCCTATTTCCATTCATCAATAAAATGCCGGTGAAAAGGGAGATGGAAAAACATCCCACAAATAATTAATGATAACCGTAACAAATGTATATTATTTCTTATCTTTTGTATTAGCTCTTTTTAAATACATTTTTGTGCTTACTGTTTTTGTATTGTAGAAGATGAGGTATTTTCTGAATGGGTTGGGGAGACTGAGGAACCTCAGTGTCTCAGCGGCTTGGGACAATGTCCCAGGAATGCATTTTCAGGATGCCTTTGGAAAAAGAAGGAGCGTGCTCTCTGATGAGCAGATGGAATTTTGCAAGGTTTTGGTGAATGAACTGTGCTAAGAGTTATACTGTTCTCTTTCCCAGGAGTGAACATAAAGTCTCTGAGAACTAAAAGGTGCAATATTGCTGACTAGAAGCAATACTGAAAGTTCCACAGATTGAATTTTGGTGGCTTAGATAAATTTCGCTTGTGTGTGTGTGTACGTGTGTGTGTGTGTGTGTGTGTGTGTGTGTTGCTGTTGTTGCTTCTTTCTTCCTTTGGTGTAGCATTTTTTTTTTAAGATTTTATTTATTTATTTGACAGAGAGAGAGTATAAGTAGGCAGAGTGGCAGGCAGAGGGAGAGGGAGAAGCAGGCTCCCCGAGGAGCAGGGAGCCCGATGCGGGGCTCGATCCCAGGATCCTGGGATCATGACCTGAGCCGAAGACAGCCGCTCAACCAACTGAGCCACCCAGGTGCCCCTGGTGTAGCATTTTTAATGTCTCTCCACAGACCTCAACTTTTATTTATTCATAAAGTTTCTCAATAATTCCAGTATAAACTAAGCTAGCTTCTCCAGTATCTGTGATTGAATATACGTGGGGACAATTATCATTAACCACTCTACTTCAAGGCACTCTAATGTCCTTTTAGGGATCGATTTCCTCTTTCGGTGTATGATCGTAGTTGGAGGGTAACTATAGGTGCCTGCCCTGCTGGGTTCCCAACTCTAAGGACAGCTGGAGGATGGGCACATGACCTAGGGTCACCCATTGAATGTTTTCATCCTACACTCTGAAGCTAGCAAGTGAGGCAAGGACAAAACGAATGGGTGATAGTCATATGCAGCAGTGTCCCTCTAACAGAATCCTGACCAGACTGTTTCGGCTGTGCTATGCTGGCTGTACTTCCTACTTCTCTGCTCTTCAGAACTCTCTGGAATATTCTCCATTCCCAAGCCTGGCCCTCCACCTAACCTCCAACTTAATTTTGAGAGCCCCCTGATACTTTCTGAAGTAAGTTCAATTGTGCTTAGTCAGTGAACTTCTGTTGCATGCAACTGATATCCCTTACGAACATATTATAGAAGTCAGTACTTGATTGTACCTTTTCCTGTAATTTTTGTACTTCAGTTTTGTCTCCCCAGCAGGATTTTAAGTCACAGAGTTAATATTTACTAAGTGCTGAAAATGTTAGTAGAGCAGAAAACATAAGCTGAAGGGGATTTTTAAAAAGAAGTTATAGATGAAGAAACAGACCCTACGGCTAAAGCAATTTGCCATAGTTCACATGCTCAGCGGTTGGATCAGGACTAGAGCAAGGATTACCTGCTCTGCTGTTTATTACTCTTTCCACCAGAACGGGGCTTCCTTCTTGTTCATTAAGTCATTTTTTTGGAAACATTAAGACTAAACTATGAATCATATTCTCAGATAATATTCAAAGAGAATATAGCGTGCATTCAAACAAGGAGCCCCAAGAGCAGTTACATAGCACTCTAACAAAACAATAGGACTGCATCTGTCATTTTAGGATGTCATCCCGCGGAGCTAATGGAACACAGGAAATAATTCCCAAGAATGTGCCAAAGAAAGTAATTTCCCATAAGAACCCAAAGAAATATACTCCTATAATGATGACTGCAATAACTGATATACTATTCATAAGCCTTCATCTATCATGAGCTTTATAGAATTATTTCCATACTGAACAGAAATTTTTCTCTCAGTTTCTTCCATGAGACAGCTGCAATACTTAATGTTCCAGGATTAACCAAAAGGTATCATGTTGGATTCGGAGTGACTATTTGCATAAGTGTCGCAGAGAGAAGTTTAAGAATTATGCTGAGAGGTCTGTAATTCACATTAGAGAAGAAGCCAGGAACATTGCTGTAAGAAGGCCGAACACACGTCCCTTGCTGTCTCTGCATTCTTTAATGTGGTTACAGAAAAGCTGCACTCTAATGAGACACAATGCATACTGCTCCTGCCAGAGATTTCCATCTCTGGAGTTTAAACCTCAGTCCAAGAGGAAAGATTTCCTGTTCTGGGGTTTAAATCATAAATATCATAGAGCAGAACCTTTAGCTGCCATGTTTTCATTGCTTTGCATACGTTTTCTATGTTAACAAATTAATAGTTTGTTCTTTCTTTTGGCATGATTAATAGAAACTATTTATAACAACACTTGAATCCATAACTTCCATCTTATAACAAGCAGATATATCATCTAGAATCTAGATGTCAATTACAACTACTTAAGTACAGGCATCCCCCTGATGGGCAAGGATTTAATCCTTGGGTATGAAGAGCTGAGTGACAGAAAACCTGGAATAACACAAAGGAACTTTTCATAACTGTCTTGATATAGTAGTAGCACTGAGGTTATGAGCACAGGTGGAAGATGTCTTAGTAGTTTCTTACCTCTGAGACCAGAATTACTTAGAATTATATGGTACATGTGATCCATTAAGTTAAATTAGGTTAACAAATCTATAGGGAGGTTAGGGCCAAAAAAATGTTTGAAAAAATTTTGAGAAAAGCAAAACCACCATCAAAATATTTCACCAAGGCCTACAAGGCCCTTTGTTAGTTGGCCTCTGCCCTTTGCCTAAAGTATCTTCGATCACCTCCAGCCTCACTCACTAAATTCCATCTATAAGGACCTTCTTTCTTCATCTTATCTTAGAGCATTTTACACTTTTATCCCAGAATTTGGAATGAGTGCCTCTTTCTCATGGAAGTTTTCAACCCAAAGAGCTTCCCAGACCACCACAGCTAAGGGAGCCTCCTATTCCCCGCCTTCTTCAGAGTTACTTTCTACTCAGTCCTCCATTGGCTTCGTGGCACTGACCCAAATACAATTATCCCACCCATTTGTAACCTGTTCACTTATAGTTAGTACTCTATGGGGGAAAAACATGAACAAAAACAAATGAAAACACATTATTTTTTTCTAACCATTGCCTTCAACCTCGCACTGTTCAATTTTCCTTTCGTGCCTTTTAACAATAACTCAGGCAGCTCTCAAAGCTGTTGGGTCACTTTCAGTTATTAAAAATCTAGACCCACTCATTTATAAACCTCAAGTCTCATTCTCCTTCTCAGGATATCTCTTCCCAGCATCTTCCTTCCCTATTCCTCTCTAATTCTTCTGGTATTAGGGCTTCTGGAATTGGGGATGAAAAGGAAGAAAAATACAGCCAAGATCTTACATAACTGTCTGTTTGTTGGTGGTACTCTCTCAGTCACAGAGACCTCTCTAGGTAACACCATCTAGCCTTTGATGCTCTCCCTCCAGCAAGCCTCCAAAGGCTGGATCCTCAGAAAACTCTGAGTGATCCCTGGCATAGGCAGTCCCATTCTGGCTCACTTCTTCCAACTTTCCCAAAGCAGCTACCCTGGAGGTATGCCACAAAGTTCTTGGTTGTCAAGATCTACTCCCCAGGTAAGGTCACCAGGAGGACAACTTGAGTCCATCTACACAGTTATAGTGTCAATGTGAGCTGGGGAATATATATACTTGCCATGCCAAGGTGAGAGGACAGGCCACTTTCTCTATTCTGCCATTTGTTGCTGATTTGTTTCCACAACGTAGAAATAGCAGAGAGGCAGATCAGAGAGGACATACATAAGCATCTGACCCAATAGAAAACCAGATGCAGTCTTGCTTTCTTGTAGATACCCCCAATCTCTCCAGATGACTATCTTGAAGTTCCCCTCTCTTGGCTTTTGGGGTTAAACAAACATTCACTTGACTTTTAGGGGTATCTCCCCAACTCTGCTAAGTACAGTAGAAACAAATGGAGTAGAGGAAAAGCCAAGCACTCTCACTACAGACAACTGATTCTTTCGTTCTCTGTCCCCTCTCTAAGAGAAGTGGAATGAAAATGGAAAAAGGAGATGGCCAGACACTTGGGAGAATTAACTTAAGCAACCACAGCCTTTCGGGGATGTCTGTCCCCACTTCTTTGCTGTTGTCTTCAGAATCTGGAATACTAAGCACATGATTTAACCTCAGATTTGGCTATTGCCATCAATCTAGGAGTTTCTAACCAGCGAAAAAGGTCCTTACTAAGTATCCTGTATTAAATCATATTTTACTTATGTGTGTACATTTTTAGCCCTCCCATCAGAGGAAAAGTTCAAAGAGGGCAAGAATGCCCTAATTCATTACCATATCCCCAGCCTCTAGTATAGGGTTTGGCACATGTGAGGGGCTGATTATTGAGTGATTGATAGTATAATGAGAGAATAATGGAAGTCTAAGGAAAGTTGTAGTTTGGGGGTTTTAATTACTACCCCATGCACTGAGTAAGAAAAGACATCTCAAGTTTACAATAGTGACAACTCTATGGTCAAATAATCTTTGACAAAGCAGGAACAAATATACAGTGGAAAAAAGACAGTCTCTTCAATAAATGGTGCAGGGAAAATTGGACAGCTATGTGTAGAAGAATGAAACTTGACCATTCTCTTACACCATACACAAAGATAAACTCAAAATGGATAAAAAACCTCAACGTGAGGCAGGAATCTATCAACATCTCACTACATCTAAGCAACTACCAAATTGTATAGTTTCTATTCCTAAGGCACGTCTCAGGTCTGGCCCACTACTTTGTATTATCAAGTCAGTCAGTCTCATTGTAGGGGGATATTATGCTTCATCACAAAAAACAAAACAAACAAAAAACCCCAAACAATTTAGTCATACTGTTCCAAGTATCTGATTCTAGTTCTTGAGTTACTTTACAATTTTGTAAGATATCGATAACCAAGAACAATGCATAATAATTATCATCTATAATTGTGTAAATTCTGCCTGGTGAGGAGTCAATTTTCTTCCTTCTCCCCCCGCCATGAGGCCAGTTCTACCTCCATTTGCACTTTTTTTTTTTTAATATTCTTGATTCATGAATATGTCCTTTATTTAATAATTCCCCCTTGAACTTATGACACCTCACCAGTTTCATTAATAAGTTAAATAAAATCTTTAACATCTACTCAGTTTTATATCTGTATGATGTTATGATTTTACCTTTTTAAAAAGAAGTATATTTTGGGGTACCTGGGTGGCTCAGTGGGTTAAAGCCTCTGCCTTCGGCTCAGGTCATGGTCTCGGGGTCCTGGGATCGAGCCCCACATCAGGCTCTCTGCTCAGCAGGGAGTCTGCTTCCCCCTCTCTCTCTGCCTGCCTCTCTTCCTACTTGTGATTTCTGTCAAATAAATAAATAAAATATTTTAAAAAATAAAAAATAAAAAGAAGTATATTTTAACATCAAACAGTGATATACTGTCACTTCTTAACATTCAAGGTCATCAGTAATATGGTCCCTTTGGCCATCCTACTCCCCATGTAAATTCGTCAATACTAAAATAGCCTAAATCATTATGAGTACATGGTGGGAGCTTTTGTTTCCTTTTGCTGGTTCTCCACAGCTAGACCCAAGGACCACTGGGTGCACTGGACCACTAGGCCAGTCTTAATTTCATGGTCAAGAAAGTCCCCTGTGTATATGTGAGTCTGGTTGCTGTATAGCCAACAAGTTATTCCTCACTGATAATAGCAGTATTTGGGAAATCTGCTTTTATGATCTAACCGCTAGGTGATTCTGTCTGGACATAATGGGGATCTCTTAGGTGAGAGAGGATGAAGAATCTGTTTTGTTAACCTTTTTTTTTGGTTTGTCTGTTTGTTATGTGTGAACTCAGCTCAGTCAAGAAAACATTTTATTATCACTGAAAGTAGAACATCCCTTTGAGATCTGCACTTGTGGGTTGTTGTGGTTCTGTGTTTATTGTTAACCTAGGACTGAGGTGGAAGAGCTCAAGCTGCAAGCTCCCAGCAAGTTCCGGCCTCTAACCGAGAAAAACTTTCACCTCTCACTGTGTGTTTGATGTTCTCCCACCTCTGGAGCATGTAAATAAATAATAAAGTCTCTCAAATCCAAACTGCTCCATTCTATTCCATTGGTTCATAAGGGAAAATATACACTCATGTAACTCCAATATTCCCAAGTTTCTCAGAAAATTAAAAAAAAAAAATGGACACAAAAAACTAGCCTTAAAAATTTCTCACAGGAACCTCAAGGTTAGAAGCAGTTTTGTCACAAGTTCATGTAATAAAGTTGCAACTTTTACAATCTAGGTGAGTTTGATAACTCTTGGTTTGAAAATAGCTATCTGAGGGGTGCCTGGGTGGCTCAGTGGGTTAAAGCCTCTGCCTTCGGCTCAGGTCATGATCTCAAGGTCCTGGGATCGAGTTCCGCATCGGGCTCTCTGCTTGGCGGGGAACCTGCTTCCCCTCCTCCCTCTCTGCCTACTTGTGATCCTGCTTCCCCTCCTCCCTCTCTGCCTACTTGTGATCTGTCTCTCTGTCAAATAAATAAATAAAATCTTAAAAAAAAAAAAAAGAAAGAAAATAGCTATCTAATTCTCCACTGGTTTTATCAGTGCAATTGTATTCGTTTGCTATTGCTGCATGACAATATTATCACAAACTTCTAGGCTTAAAGCAATACACATTTATTAACTCACAGTTTCTGTTGATCAATCAAAGCTAAGTTCATTAGGCCTACTGCAGGAAGGGATAACACCACCTTGAGAGATCCCAGTAATGTCTCAAAATGGGGAAATTAGGGGAGGATAATTATAGGGCTCGGGGATCTGGACTTAAGTGGTTGAAGGCAAGTTTGTCAAGACAGAAAACTAATTGACATGGGGGACAGTCCTTGACATAATAGTTTAGGATTGAGAAATATAGCAAGGTCTGCTTCTTGACATGAGTCTTAATAAGTAAATGTTTTTTTTATAAGCTACCTATTTGGCCAAGTGAGCAATTTATTATCCTGATAGGAGACAGAGCTGTTTGGCCAGATGAACAAATCATATGGATGAATTGCTTTTCAGGAATTTCCTAAAGCAAATAGTAAAATTGTTTATTGGTTTATATCTTTATCCTCCTGAGCAAAAATTTCTTGGAACAAGTATTACTAAGTCAAATTGATACAGGGAATCTCAGCTCTCACTCACAAGCTCTGTGAATATAAAGGGCCTAAATTCTTAAATTTTTAATTCTGATAAATGATTCTCTAAGTTCTAGCATGTCCACTTAAGCAAGATACTTATTTAAGTTTAAAATCCTGGGCTACTCTTAAATGAAGTTATTTAATGCCTAACCTTAGACATTTAGACAATTTCTAGGTGAACTATAATACTGAAATGTGGTCAGTCAACGTATTTTTAATATGTATGCTTTTGTTTCTTACAGTGGGTATATTTGTTGGTCATGTTAATCCTTGCGTTCATTTTGCTAATTTAAAATGTAAAAATAAGTGTATATGACTCTAGAGAGTTTTATGTGTGCCTTCAGGAGTTTTGCCAATTTGCTGAAGTATATGATAGATACTTCTACATTTCCCTCCCAGTTTTCTCTACGAAATATAAGTTAGCTAATCTGACTGAAAGTTATCATCCATACAGGTAATCAAAGACCAGACCAAAGCAATTGTCACAGAAAACTACAACTATGAATACAAGGCAATGGAAGGGCACATATGGCCCTTATCACTACATCTCTATCTTTGGGGTAAATACCCAGTAGTGCAATTGCAGGGTCATAGGGTAGCTCTATTTTTAATTTTTTGAGGAATCTTCACAGTTTTCCAAAGTGGCTGCACCAACCTGCATTCCCACCAACAGTTTAATAGGGTTCCCCTTTCTCTACATCCTAAACAATGAATCTTGGAACACTGGGGGGAAAAAAAAAAGATCCTAAACAACCAACCAACCAACCAAAACAAGGCAATGGAAGGTGTTTTTGTTTTCAAGGAAAGGAGAGTAGCTTTGTCTTAAAAAAATTTGGTTCTTCCAGGGCACCTGGGTGACTCAGTGGGTTAAGCCTTTGCCTTCGGCTCAGGTCATGATCTCAGGGTCCTGGGATCAAGTCCCACATCGGGCTCTCTACTTAGCAGGGAGCCGCTTCCCCCTCTTTCTCTGCCTGTCTCTCTGCCTACTTGTGATCTCTCTCTCTGTCAAATAAATAAAATCTTAAAAAAAAATACATTCCAGAATGTATAAGAGGATTATGTGAGACAAATATTTGATACAGAAAGTTATAGTTGGCAGAAAAAAAAAAAAACAAACTATTTGTCTCAAACTGCAAGCTAGGAGTCTGAAAAAAATAAAATGTATTCAAGTTTTGACAACATTCACTCAGTTTTGGTGGATTTATTTGTAAATAATTTAAAAAGTAGAGCAGGGAATTAATGACTCCTTTACTGCTAAATAGAATATTAATGCTAAACTAGAATTCGGTTTTCTAAATATTAAAATGACAGTTTATCTTGAACTATTTGTCCTTCTCTTAACAAGGGATAGTAAATAGTTATTCTTTCACATTCTCTGTGATCTGTCTGCATGGCAGAAATTCCATATCCCATCAAAACAGTCTTCTGTATTTTGTGCTGACTTTGTTAAGCCCTTGATTATTAAGTAACAAGAACATAAAGTTCCTCATTTCTGAAATATCTAAGATTCCTTTCAATTATGTTACCTTCTTGTCATTTAGAATACTATATTGTCACTTTGAATAAGAGGTAGCCAACTTATGGTTTCTCAGGCACACCCGATCCTGTCATAATCGGTGATCTAAGGTGCTCTGATAACTCTTTTGATTTTGCTTTCCCATGATCATATCCCAGATTCGGAAAAACTAAAATTTCAGGATTTTTCTTTACATGTAAAACTTCTTTGAAAATTTCCCATAAGCATCCTAGAAGTTCATGAAGATTTGTTGTTTTGCCTTACAAAAGAAGTAATGCCCCAAATAGTTGTTTTCTTGACATGTTCTGTATTTCCTTGATTAGCTCAACACTATTGTAAGAACTAATCAAAATAGTGGTCAAATTAAAGGGTAAATTTTATAGATAAAATAAGACTCATATACATGTTTCTGAGATTGTACATATAACAGAATGAATTAAAAGGTCCTGGAGATCTGTCAGCACTCTCATAATACAGTCTTATTCCTGTTCATAATTCATTCTGTTCATAATACAGTCTTATTCCTGGGAAAAATACTAATCATATTATTACAAAAAATTATGTCCTGCACTCAATACAGATTGTACTCGTTTCAATTTTGGCATTGTTCATTACCACGGTAAAATAACTGTAATCACTTAGTCTCGTGATTCCTGTTATCTTCTGAAACTTGCCAAAAGGTATGGAAGTAAACATTTGTATCTTCATCAAAGAAAGACAATCTCAGAATTTCACAGAAAGGACTATATTGTGTTCTTTTAACTGTTGATATTTCAACAATTGGCTCAGGAGTTGCAACTCTAGAGCGTAAAGATAACACTGCCTACACAGTTGTCAGGTATATGTGGGAATGGTTGGGATTTCCAAGACCTATTCTACTTCAGAAGCAGATGACTTCACGAAAGCAGCCTGATGACCCAAGATGTAGCAGAACAAGAAATAAATACATAAATGAACAAAACGAACTAAATTTAATCATAGATTCTTGGTTTGGAATACTGATGGTAGTTATTTGTTATCTATTTTCTGATACTTGTATGAAGAAGTCCTTTCTTTTACTTGGTAACTTACCTCTAACTCTCTAACTCTCAAAATCAAGTGAAATATTTTAAAAATAACTTCTAAGACTTAGTGCCTCTTTCAGAATTTAAAACCAATTATGTATACTGAGCCTCTATATCTTACATCAAAATAAAGTTACCTGCATAGGGTTAATAAGAAACTGTTTTCCTTTCACCAGTATCAAATTCTTAAAAAAAAATTATGTGTTACCCCAACAGAGAGTTTTACTGCCTTCAGTTGTGACACCGTCACACAAGGTCCTAACCGGAGGGTCATAATGAAAATAGGTGACATTTTATCAGTTATGAAAATTCCATCATTAAGGAGCAAGTGTACTTTATGTGTAAAAGCAAGAAACCATAAACCAGGTACCACCCAAGAACACTGGTCTGATACCCGTGTTTTGGTTAAAGCTTCACAGATCATAGGCAGCATCACTCACTGGCTGGCCAGGAACTAGAGTATTTGGGACTTCAAATAGAAAGGAGTTCTCTGGAATCTATAAGCAATGAAGATGAAATCTTGGGACAGGAGGGGAAAAAAAAAAGATGCTTTTAAATGACTGAATCCTATATCCCTTAATGAAATTATTCAGCAGAATTTAGTTCTTTGCCCTGTATAGCTGCTCAATACTGAATGCTCAAGGAGGCACATATGGTTAGTTAATACCTTTTGCTGAACTATGTAAACAAACATAATGAAACCAGACGTGTGTGTGTGTGTTTGTGTGTGATCAAAAACAGCCTCTAAAGATTATTTATGATCAAAAGAATACATTATTAAGCAAAATTATTTAAAACTTGGAAATAAAGCAAAAAGGTGGGTGGCAGGACCTTTCAATAACGTACTGGGGTACCACTTAATAGATTAAATCAAGTATTATTTAATTATCATTTAAAGGAAGGTGCTTGACTATTTTCTATTAAACACCCGGTCTCTGTGACATACACCTTAAGTGGTAGATATCGACTGGTAGAGAACAAACTGAAGAACAATGGCTTGTGAATTTACCAGCGACAATGAACTTTGAAAGAAGAAAGAATCTTTTACTGAGCATCACCTAAGTGTCAAAAACTATACATTACTCATTACTCATAAAAACAATCTTGAATGATAGGTATTATTATCTTCATTTTACAAGTAAGAAAGTTGAAGTTCAATAGGCAAAATGATTTGCCACATTATTTAGCTAGTAAATGGTGAAGCCAAGTGTCAAACCCTGAACATTCTTTCAAAACCTACGCTCTTCTACATTATTCTACCCCCATAGTAAAAACTTTTTTCCTAACGACCACAAAGTTAGACCTGCCACTTCTGCAAACCAAAAATGATATCTAAATGTCACCAAAAAGAAAAATATGATAGTTAAAAAGGCAGAATTTCATGATGGGAAATATAAGTATATGTTCTGTGTGCATAGAGTAAAAGATCTATGAGTCATCTCCTGCAACCCACTAAGTGTTTCGTTGAAGATTGCTCTTCATCATCTAGCTAGATGGCAATTAGAAGCATGTGAGACAAAGTATCCCTTAGGAAAAACTGGCTCAAGAATAAATCATTTAAAGTGCTTTACAAACGTTACCTAATACATTTTCACACATCCCTGTGAGCTACATAGCCCCACACAAAAAGCGATTCTAATTTGTTTACAGACCTTCAAAGGTGATACAGTGTAAAGTGGAAGGCCCGGATGCTACTAACAACATTAGACTTACCTGAGGCCTAGGGCAGTTTGGGCCATTTCAGCTGAAACACCACTAAGTTAATTAACCTCTATTGTTTTCCTTAACCTGCTTAATGAAAATGTCAGTACCATTTGGGCCAGAAGGCTGTGAAACCAGGCAGGTCGTTTAGTATTTTTTTTCTCTGCATCAAGCTGCTCCATTCTGATCTGATCAATGGTTAACATCCTTCACCTTAGAAACAGTGGGAGATATTCATATTCTCCTTCCCTAAGGGACAGGGTGCCTTTTAAAAACCAGTGAACTGTGAATTTCCAGCTAATTTAAACAACTCTTCTACAGAAAGGAGAATTTGTCTTAGCCTTTGAGGAAGACCTAGGGCAAAATAATTGTCACATGACCATCCCTCTCCCCCCTTTATCTTTAAAAACTGTTAACGCAAAAAATGTTGATTTCACCTGAAAAAAAAAAAAAGTGTGCAACTTGGAATGGAGTGGGAGATGCATTTTTTTCTGCTCTGGAGAAAGGGTGTTGAGAGTGGTGGGTGCAGCAGAATTTCACACATGAAAATTTAGTATGTACTGTATTTTCTGGGTTTCAATTTTTAAACATACTTCAGTGTAAACAAGAAGATACTGAAAACAATGTTATGATAATCTTTCCTAAGCTTGTTGCCACTTCAGTCTCCCCCATGTTGGTAATGATCCCTGAAGCCACCACTTAGTTGCTCAAGCCAGAAACAGAAGTCACACTTGGTTCTTCCTCCTCATCTCCCACATACAAACCATCAGCAAATGTTGTCTATTTTACCTCTAAAGTTTGTCTCTAATCTGTCCACCTTTTTCTCATTTCCTCTGATTTTACCCTTGTTGAAACCAGGAAAGTAAATGAGAATCCAAGGACAGTTAGTAAAGCGCTTTCTCAGAAGTACAGACATTTGGAAACACTACAATTGGAGCAGAAGGAAAGAAGATAGAAGCTGGAAAAGTGGGAGAAAGATAACACAACTGGGGTATGTGGAGAATTTAGACAAAAATCCGCCCAGAAACCTGAGGTTGCCTCTCACACATTTCCCAGTCTGAAAACAAGGATAGATGTAAACATAAGGTGCATTCACGATGTGTTTGCTATATTTAAGACTATTATTTCATGTTTGAAACTTTTACCTTACACAACTTCCAAATGATTACTGAGATTTCTGTATAATTTTTCAAGGTGAAATCTTCCAGATTAAAAAAAAATGCAACTAAAAACATATGATAAGGTAACTGAGGAACAGTATAAAATTTCTTATTCTTTTTTTGTATCAGTTTTTGAATACTTGAGTAAACACAGATTGGATATTTGGGTTTTGTTTTGGGTACACTCAACTTAATCACAGAATCCAAATGCCAATATTCGAATTCACTGTAATAAAAGTAAGTTTCAAATCTACCATAGGAAATTATTCACTTGTCCAGACAAGCCAAAATTCAGTTTGGAAAATATTTATCTATCCCATAGTCTCAAAAATTTTTAGAAGAAAAGTGTATCAATTTTCTCCAGTGTTCTTCATTAAATGACCTTTAATTTAGATTTAAGAAACATTATTTATTAAGTTCAAGGCATATTCATGTATCAAAAGATAATTTTTAGAAGAGGATACAGCATGACTCATACAGATATAAAATGAACATGTGTCTAAGTTTTTATTTAATTCATTAATTAATGAAGGAACCAGAAGATATTACAATTGGTTCAAAGGAGAATTAAAAGAACCACACATATATGGCATTAGGAATGGTGAAATAAATTTGCTTAACAAATGTAAAACTTCAAAACTGCTCAATATCCACAGAGCAATAATCAACTGAATCCCAATGAGATACAATTTGCATTTCTATGGACAAAAATCATTTGCATTACTATAAGTATTATATAACTTAGAGCAATGTAAAATAACTCAAAGACAATAAAAGATTCAGAGACCCATAGAATCAGATAATCTGGACAATGCCCACTTTCCCATTGAAGACAACCACAGTATCTTGAACCGTTTCTAAGTCTTTCACAAGTTTTCTCTACAAAATACAAAAAGTACTAACTCCCTGTGCCCCAGTGCATAAAATCTAGAAGGAGGGGAATGAAGAAGACAAAGATAAACATAATAACTGAATAGATTATAAAGCACAGTGGGATGTATCCCAAAAGACTGAGCTGATAATTTCCCAATACACACAATCTGCACAAGCACAGAAGATATCTGTTCTGATTGGAGGGCGCCTGTGCTGGGTGCATATTTAAGCACAGACAGAAACAAAGTACCATGAGAAATCCGAGAAAGGAAAGAGTTATAGGAGCCATGGGCTTACTTCATGGAAGAGGCAAAATGGGGCAGTCTTTAAAGGAGAAAATTCTTCTAATTGTGTTAATCATTTCACAGACTGCATAGATCAAATCATCACACTGAACACTAGAAATATAAACAACTGTCTCTGTCAATCACTCCTCAACAGAGCTGAAGTAGGGAAAAAAGAAGACAGGTTTTAAACAAGCAGAATGTGAGGTGCAGG
Organism: Martes martes; assembly: GCF_963455335.1. Classification (NCBI taxonomy): domain Eukaryota; kingdom Metazoa; phylum Chordata; class Mammalia; order Carnivora; family Mustelidae; genus Martes; species Martes martes. Next base: position 40,000,096 of record NC_137899.1, read on the forward strand.
GAAAAAATGTATTTTAAGCAAAGGTTAGAGGAAGAGCAAGGTGACAGATATATAATGTTCCTGGCTTGTAGGTTAGCATGGTTGAAGGAAATGAGAGCTAAATAGAAGACATGGTGGTTTAGGCCAAACCACAGACAACCCTCAATGTAAAGGCTAGGAATTCTGTGTGTACTGACAGGGAACACCCAAAGTTTTAAGGAGGGAAATGACAAGACCAAACAGAAGCCTCAGACAAATAACTCTAGCAGCAATTGGCAAAAGAAAAAAAGAGAGAGAGAGAGAGACTGAAAAAGTGAGCTATTAGAAAAAGGAGCAGTAGGAACCTATTGCAATGGTCAGGCTGGAGCCTGAACCAGAGCATTCTGGGTGAAGGAAAGAGCATAAGGAAGCCAGAATAAGCAGCATACGGTAATTCACTAATTAAGTGATTTGGGGTTTTTGATTGTGCACTCAATATTAGTTAAAATTTGAGCATACACCCCTCCAACTAATGCATATTTATTTAGTCATAAAAAATGTTCTGGTCTATTAATAAACTAATATAAATAAATAATAAACTAAATAATAATAAATAATTATTTATAAATAAACTAAATAATAAACTAAATAAATATTATTATATTTATTAATATATTATTAATAAACTAATATAAATAAATAATAAACTAATAAACTAAATAAACTAATATAATACATGTAATTTGAAACATTCATAGTTTAATAAACTAAATAATAATAAATAATTATTTATAAATAAACTAAATAATAAACTAAATAAATATTATTATATTTATTAATATATTATTAATAAACTAATATAAATAAATAATAAACTAATAAACTAAATAAACTAATATAATACATGTAATTTGAAACATTCATATGTGCTCACAAACTTTTTTTGGTCTTAAAGAGAGTGGTTTAATTCGTGTTTGGATGCTTAACTTCTAAATGTCTTGTTAATTTCCATGGCTTCATATTAGTAGGTAACTCACCTCCAAGCACCACAGATTTATAGCAAGATCTGTGGTTTACAATGAGCAAATGTAAATTCTCATTTCAAATAATCGGGATAATTTCAAAATTTTTTCTGATTTCTTACAGATTTAAGTTATCCATGTCTACGTATGTCATATATACATATATATACACATATATATACGTATATATGTATATATACATATGTATATATACATATATACGTATATATACGTATATATACATATATATACATATATACGTATATATACATATATACATATATCAGATATATACATAGATTATGTATATATGTATATATACATACATATGTATATATACATATATACATAATCTATGTATATATACATATATACATAATCTATGTATATATCTGATATATCTATATGTGTGTATATGATAAATAGACATTTTTTAAAACAAGTAATGTAGTTGATGAAGAGCTTGTTATTAGCAGAAGATTCCATTCTATACATTCTTGTTTGCTAGTACTTTTATAATTAGAATCATCTTCAATTCACATTTACCACAGGGATTTTTAAGTCATCTTCTATTCTGTGAGTTTAAATAAAAGTGTAGATAACATGATCTGTCAATCCATTTGCTAGGCTTCTAGGCACAATATGCTTAAAGTCAACAAATAAGTGAGCTATTGCTGATCTCTTCACAAATGTGAATTCCCACACTCCCCTCAGGATTCCTCTCCATGTGCACTTGACATGACTCTACATACAGAACAAGTTAGAGTACCAGGGAAGCACTTACATTAAATAGTAATAAAACCTTATTTTATTGTAGTTAGGAATATTGAAATAACTTCCTAGATCTATGATAAGCCATTCCTGCCCAGACATGCCACATCAGCAAATCAAAAATTATCTAAGTTTTGTGTCTCTGTAAATGCCCCCACTTAACCAGAAATGCAGTGAGCCAATATGCAAACGCCAAGCTAGCTCTGGACTGCATACTTATTTTCTTGTTTCTTTTCATCCCCATGGGATGCCAGCCAATAAGATATTGTCTCTTTTTCTCTTCCTTGGTTCTTTATTGTTTTATCCAATAAAAATTCCTTGCCTTCCACCACATTTTGCAGTTCTGTGAAAGGAGCTATCCACTTCATAAGGTGTTAAGTGAAGTTTGTTTTTATCACCTAAATTATCTTTTAAAATCATTTTTAACAGGTATTCACTAGAAATAGAAGTTTTAGGGGCGCCTGGGTGGCTCAGTTGGTTGAACGACTGCCTTCGGCTCAGGTCATGATCCCGGACTTCCAGGATCGAGTCCCGCATCGGGCTCCCAGCTTCTTGGGGAGTCTGCTTCTCTCTCTGCCCTTCTCCTCTCTCATGCTCTCTCTCACTCATTCTCTCTCAAATAAATAAATAAAATCTTAAAAAAAAAAATAAAAAAATAAATAGAAGTTTTAGTACTTTGTTCTGACTCTCCAATGGCTCATCTGTGATCACACACCCAACTAAAAACCCATACTTGCTAAGGCAGAGGAGAAAGATGAGTCAAAAATTAGGAGGCATAGGGCACCTGGGTGGCTCAGTGGGTTAAAGCCTCTGCTTTCGGCTCAGGTCATGATCCCAGGGCCCTGAGACTGAGCCCCGCATCGCATCGGGCTCTCTGCTGGGCAGGGAGTCTGCTTCCTCCTCTCTCTCTGCCTGCCTCTCTGCCTACTTGTGATCTCTGATCTCTGTCTGTCAAATGAATAAATGAAATCTTTAAAAAAAAAAAAAATTAGGAGGCATGACTTGAAGGCAGTAGTGTCAGTAAACTAAATGGTAAACATAATAGAATGAATGGGTTTCGAAGTTATATAAAACTGGTTTCCAACACATTGAATCTAAGGTACCAGGAGATACTCAGTGAAGCTATCCCTGAGATATATGAACGAGGTCTAGAGCACATGAGAGGAATCTAAGTTGCATGCATGGATCCAAAGTGATAGTTGAAGCCAACTTGTAACATAGGTTTCCCAAGAAGAACAGTAAGCAAACAAGCAAACTCCGAAAAGTACTGACATATAAGGATTTGAAAAAGCAAGAGGATTCTTCTTGGAGATGCGTGAGAAAGAAGAGAGAGAAGGCTGTAGTGTCATAAAAGTCAAAAAGAAAAGATTTTAAGAAAGCAAATATTCCAACAATGCTGCTCAGGGAAGAAGGATAAAACTAGGATAAAGATATTGGATTTGGTCATTTAGGATGTGGTTGACATTTGAACAAGTGGTTTAAGTAAAGTAATAGGAGTAGAAGTCAGTTTTCAAGTTCTTAAAAATCAATTAAGCAGTGAAAGAAAGGAAGGAAAGAAAGAAAGAAAGAAAAGGAAAGGAAAAAAGAAAAGAAAGAAGGAAGGAAGGAAAGAAAGAAAAGAAGGAAGGAAAGGAAGGAAGGAAAGAAAAGAGAAGAAAAGAATGAAAGAAAAGAGGGTAATCACAGATTGCTCCTTCAAGAAGTTCGATAGGGGGGCACCTGGGTGGCTCAGTGGGTTAAAACCTCTGCCTTTGGCTCAGGTCATGGTCTTAGGGTCCTGGGATCGAGCCCCGCATCAAGCCCCGCATCGGGCTCTGTGCTCAGCAGGGAGCCTGCTTCCTCCTCTCTCTCTGCCTGCCTCTCTGCCTACTTATGATCTCTATCTGTCAAATAAATAAATAAAATCTTTAAAAAAATATTAAAAAAAAAAGAAGTTCGATAGGGAGAAGGGAGATTGCGTAGTGAATTAAGAAAAGTGTTTTAAATTGGAAACATTTGAGCTTATATGTAGGGCAAACAGTGAAGAGGAATAAATTGAAGATAGAAATAAAGAAGGGAAACTTATGAGACCAAGTTCTCAAATAGGGTTATACCAAGACACAGATGAAAGACGCAGCTTTAGGAAGAGAAAGGAGGAATTTTTCAAATCTGAAAAGAAGTATAGTTAATAATACCGTATTGGGTATTTCAAAGTTGCTGAGAGAGTAGATCTTAAAAGTTTTCATCACAAGAAAAATCTTTTAATTATGTATGGTGACTGATATTAACTAGATCATTGTGTAATACTTCATATATAAATATATATAAATGTCAAATCATTACATTGCACACCTAAGATTAATATGCTAGATGTCAATTATACCATAATAAAAAATTAGATCAATATAAACTAATGAATGGATATAGTGAAACAGAAACAGTTTATACCAGAAGATTCTCACCTCAAAATTGTGCTCCTCCTACTGTTCTCGCTGCTCCATTTCGTCTCCTTTTCTTGTCCTCTTTATCCCCACGACCTCCTGTGGTAAAATGAGAAATAGATATTTGGTTAGAAGAAGAGGGATAAATGTAGTAGTTGTTTCTGTTTTTAAGTAATGCACATTGTAAGTGTTCCTATGAGATGATTTCTCTTTTTATCAGATTATTAGGGGGTGAGGTAACCTGCAGAGCATTAGTAAACATTCTGGATGGTTTAGGGGCAGGCAAATGAACATGGAACCACTATCTAGTTTTTAACATCATCAGATTTGAGCTTTGAAAAGTTCAGTCTGGTTAGAGGTATGGCAGAGAAGCAGTAAGATTGGATTTTTGAGCCAGAATTGAGGAAGATGAGTGAAAGGAATAGGAAATTCAGGCAAGAAATCATGCCTTAACCAAGGCAACAGCAAGAGGATAGAGCACAGACAGCATATTTGAGAGTTATTTAGAAGGGAGAAAGGGAGTGGAGCCAGTGGAGACCTCAAAGTCAATTACTCTTTCTAGATACTTGTCAGAGAAGAAAGAAATGTAGCAGTAAACACACAGAAATAGTCCATGAATATATTTCATTAAAAAGAGAAACGTATTGGTAGAAGGGAAACAGCCAGGAGAGAGGGAGAACTTAAAGAAGACACAGAGAGAGGATGATTGACATAGGGATGACTGATGGAGTCATCAACACCCCAAGAAAAGGGATGGGAAGAGATTTAGAGCAGAGGAGAGGGATTAGCTTTAAACTAGGGGGAAGGAAGGACGAAGTCCACAAGCTATTTACAATATTTCAGAAAGCCTTCTGGAAATTGCAATTAAATAAAATGTCAAGTTTCTTTACTTTTGGCAGGCATTAAATCAATCCTGCGGGCCAACACTGGTTATCACACGCTGATCAGAAATTCTAATTTGCTGTTGATGACATCATAGAAATTGCTAGGATGTTATTGGCGGACCATATGCTGTTAGCAGAGTTATTTATCTGGTTTTTACAATATCTGATTTAATTCCTCCAGCATGTGATCAACCTTGGATCAGAAGAGTGACAGCCAAAATTAAGCGACCATTTCCAGGGAACAGTGCCTAGTGTTTGTACACTTATTTAACTTTATTGCTTATTAGCATTACATCCATGACAGTGATGTATGTGATTTCATTTAAGTGACAAAATCTTTCAAGATATGGGGTCCACGGATGAAAACATAATAAAAGGAGTTCTTGGATGAAAAGAGTTGGGATGACAAGATCTCAATAGTCCCTTCAAATCTTACATTCTATAATTTTAAGAGGGGTTCATAAACACAAGTTCAGGAATGGCTAAATGGGAAAGTTGTAAAGAATACTTGAAAACACCCCACTTAACCAGTGACTCACTTTAAACAAGGCAAATAGATAGGAAAGCAATGTAAATAACCATTTCCATCTGGAGGGCAGCAAAGGAGAGACCAAAAAAAAAAAAAAAAAAAAAAGTGGGTGAGGCCTAACGCTTAATAAAAGCAAAGGCATGCTTGCTTTATCGATAACCACAAAACATTAACCAACGTTAGGAGCAGGAATGATTGTCATGAGCACACTTTTTAATGTTTGGCGCATCCACCTAGCCAACCCTTACGTAAATAAAAATGAAGAGCGAGGATCTTTTCCCCTCAACACCTACACCAAGCTAGGCTCATTCTGTACCTTCTACTCTGTACTTTGGTGTACCTTCGCCCACTGGAACTTGGCAATTTTTCTTTTTTTAAGTTTCAAGAGAAACGGGCCAAGAAAGTAAGTTTAAGAATTGACTGGTCTTCTTCGTGGGTTGGGTGCTCGGGCTATCAGCAATTTCAACACCTGGCAAGTGTCTAGGATCAGCCAGACTGACCAGAAGCCAGGAATATCACATCCACCTGGTCAGGTTCGGGGAGGGGGGCGGGGGGGGCGTAGAAAGGTAAGGAAAAGGGTCTGTTGGGGAAAGGGGGTGTAGAATAACGTGACCTGTAGGTCTGTTTCCTCCAACCTGGGCTCAGGTAGTGGCCAGAAAGACAGGAGAAAGCCCCAGGGCTCGCTTTTGGGCTAAGTTGGACCCCTTGTCCCCTCTACTCACATCCTCATGTCCCTGTCGCTGCCGCCGCCCGCCAGGGCCCATGACCCGGTGACCCCGGAGAGCGGTCTGGGGCCCGCGACCCCAGAGCACTGGGCATCCGGACCCCCCTCGCAGGCGCAGCCGCTATTAAGGCAGGAGGCTAAAGGGGAGGAGGAGGAAGGGGAGGAGACAGGCGTCCAGGGCGCCTGGGGAACCGGCACTGCCGAGCAGGGGTGGCGAGGCTGGGGTAAAGCCGCCGAGGCGGCCGCGGCCGAGGAGGGGCAGGTGGAGGCCCGGGGCGCCGCGGCGGTGGGGTCAGGCTCCCCGGCGGGAGGCGCGGGTGGCGGCCGCGGGGGCTGGCGGCGGCTCCTCGCCTGGCTGCGGCGGCGGCAGCCCCAGTGCTGCCCCTGTGCGGCGCCCCTTCCCCGCTCCGCCGCGCACTGTTGTCATGGAGGAACCAAGATGGCGGCTCTGGCCTACAACCTGGGCAAGCGGGAGATCAACCACTACTTCAGCGTGAGGAGCGCCAAGGTGCTGGCGCTGGTGGCCGTGCTGCTCCTCGCAGCGTGCCACCTCGCCTCCCGCCGCTACCGAGGTGAGCGGGCCCTCCCCCTGCCTGGGCCGGCCGGGGGAGGAGGCGACGCGGCGGCTGGAGGCCGCCCCCCTCGCCCAACACACGCCCACGCTCACGCGTTCGCCCGCCCGCCCGCCAGCCCGCGCGCCGGGCCGGCGGGGAGGCGGTGCCCCCACGTGCCCCCAGGTGGCCCCGGCTGCGGGCCGGGCGCCCCTGGCCGACTGAGCGGACCCCAGTGCGGGCCGCCCCCAGAAAAGGGCCCGTGGTCCTGGGGCCCCTGAGCCGCCGGCGCAGCGGTCGGGGGAGCAGATCCGGGCCTGGCGCGAGCTGCTCTCGGGGTTCGGGCTCCTGCGCGAGCTGGGCCGGGGGAGCCGCGCCAGGCCCGGGCCTCGCGTGCGCCAGGTCGGACCCTCGGACCTCAGGGGCCAACCAGGGACGCCGAAGGCGGAGACCGCCTGGCCAGGGGCACCTTTGCCAGAGTTGGGGTCGTCGATTCTGAGCCCTAGGGGTCCGGCCCTTTGGCTTTTGTTTAATCCGGCCTCTGCCCTGTACTGCAGAGCCGAGCTGTTGTTGGACAGCGGCAAGGGCCGCCCCATTTTCCTGGGCCGCCCGGGCGACAGCTGGCAAAAGATGCCCTTGGCCAAATGGAGGAGGTATCACCCAGCCTCTGTGATTCAGAAACGTTTAAAGGGTTCTGGTTGCACACTTTTTACAAAGTAAAGGCACTGGGGCAGATAGAAAAGTTATGGGTTGACAGGAGTCGAGGTGGGCAAGGAAGTTACGTTGGAAGCAGTTTGAAAGGAGGCCTTCCGTGTGGGTTTTGAAATTGGTGTGAAGGGTAAAAGGAAATAAGACCTTATTTCAAAACGAATTATCTTTCGGTAATCAAGGGATATTTACTTGTCCTTGTTGATTGATTTTTTTTTTTTTTTAATTTTCTCTGTTAAAATGCCACTAGCAGAGAGGCTGGCAAGCTGAGGGAAATTAATAGTGATAGGATCTTTTATTTTTGTCTCTTAGTATTATTGAAGCCATTATCTGGACAGCTCTGGGTGACTATGAGATTAATTGGTCAAGATGTAATGTGTAATGGACAGGTGCACATTTAACGCTGTTCCCATTAAACTTCGCACCCACTTTGGCAAAATATCCAGTAAAGTGGGGTATTGGAATCTGAGCTCTGTTCTCATCCCAGGAGATCTTTCAAAGTGTAGGATATTTTGAGCAGTTTTGCTGCTTTTTTTTTTCCTGCAATTCTTGAGGATTAAAAATCTTTAGTACCGTACTGGATGAATATCTCTGTATATAAATGCACTGAATCGATTTTAAAAGATAAATTCTTTTACCCTTTGGCCTTTCTCTTTCACTCTCCTATAGGTCACAGCCATAGATCTGGCTGGGCTTTGGTTCATCCTGGGTGAATCTAACAGAAGTCAGACACTTTCACGTGTAAAGTGAAACTAGCAATGTTGATGCACTCGAGGTTGTTTTGAAGAAATTTTGCTAACTACTATTAATCATTTTATGTTAGTTTGGTATAAATGACAGTAACCCAACTCGATTTTGTCTATGTGAAGGTAAATGTTCTAACTGTGGTGCTACAGTGCTAAAGATAAATACCTGCCCCCCCCCTTTCTTTTTATATTGTGCTTTTGTCTTTTGATAAACTTGGGTACTAATTATTATACTTAGATTCTGTATTTCATCCTTTCAAGATCTGTCATCAGCAGAGAAAACAGAATGTCAGATGGAACTTTATGAGTCAGTGTAGCAATCTGGGGTTGTTTATAAAGCCTCCGCCAGAAGCTAGTCATCAGCTTCCGTAGGTGCTTCGGTGTCTTCAGTGTGAAGCAGTACACCTGGTGTGTGTACTTGCCCAGACTGAATGTCAAGAACTTGAGCCAGAGACTGTTTGGGAAAAATAATGATCCTACCAAGAAGTTTTTAGACATCCTCCTGCTTTGGCAGAGTCAAACTGAGTGAGATGTAATGTTCTTCACACAAAGATAACCCTACACTTGGATTGCATTATCATAAATCTTAAGAATAAGAAAGGACTTTACATTAGATACAGAGGTTTATGCTTTATGTTAAAATCTCCAGTGTGTGGGTGTACAGACGCCTCAGGCAAGGTAGAGTGAATGCAGCTCGAATACCCATCTTCAGTATCTCTTGCTTTACAAACTATCCAAAGGAAAGAAAGAATTATGTGCCAAAGAAAGTAAAGCTTGGTAAACACTACATGCTAACTTTGAGTACTTATTATATGCCAGATGCTGCTCTACTAAGGGTTTTACATGTTTGAACTCCTTTTGTCTTTACAACCATTCTGTGAGGTAGATGAAATTACCATATTTCTTCCCACCCCGCCATTTTTGACATCTCTGTAATCAGGACAAATTCTTAAAACTTTATTGCATGTCAAAGTTTAATTGATAACATTTTTTCCTAGTGTTACATAAAATAGTGATGTGTCTTATAATCAGCGGTCTTAGATCCAGCGAATTACGGTATTATTTACATTTTAAAGATGAGGCATTAGAGGTTAACTTGCCTAAGGACACACAATTAGTCAGTGATTGAGCTAGGATTTACAACCCAGTTAGTCCGCCTCATGCCATTAGGTTATAGACTGCCTTTCTCAGAGCTCCTTAGACAGTGGTGATGAATAGAAGACGGAGTGAGAAAGCATTTTCCAGAGGGACATGGATTAAATCATTTAGAAACACTAATTCAGCCTCACAGTACCAGTCAAGAGTTTTCCTTTTCTTTTTCAAGTAAAATGGTTTTTTAAAAGTTGAATTTGTAAAATTTCAAAATCTGACCAGCTTACTTTTTATTACCTATGTTTATCTTTTCCCTTCTTTCTAAACTCCAGTCTCACGGTCTCAATATGCTTTGCCCTTTTACACATCTCACAGATACCTAATTTTCTCTGCCTGCAGTGACCTCTCCTTAAAGTGCAGGTTTTTCTTTCAGGGTCTGATTCAAATGTCACCATCACAGAAATAAGAATTAGGAATCTAGTGTTTCTATAGCAATTAGTACACACTTACGTTGTATCATAGTAATTTGTATCCGTCTTCCCCACACAAACTGTGAGCTTCCAAGGGCATTTTATGCATCTTTAAATCATCTGAGCTTAACATGCAGAAGGAACTCCATAAACCATAATTGGACAAGTAGATTCTCAAAGTCCTTATTTCCTTCTGTTTTTCTCCTTTTATTTGGTTCTTTTGGTTTTCATTGAATTTCATGTTCTAATAGTATGTTCTGATCTCAACTTTAGAAGATAGAGGGGTTTTATTTATTTATTTATTTGACAGAGATCACAAGTAGGCAGAGAGGCAGAGAGAGGAGGAAGCAGGCTCCCCACGGAGCAGAGAGCCCTATGTAGGGCTCAATCCCAGGACCCTGGGATCATGACCTGAGCCAAAGGCAGAGGCTTTAACCCACTGAGCCACCGAGGTGCCCCGAGGGGTTTCTTTATTATTAATATTACTTTCATATAAAGTGGTAGAATGACATTTTAAATAGTAATCCTATTAACTACATTTTTCTGAATTTTCTCAATCTCTAACATTACTAAATCACAAAATGTCCATTAATATTGTGATTACGGATTAAAAACATCATTTCTGTGACAAGAGACCAGTAGCTATAGCCTTAAGGGTAGTTCCAATCTGGATAAATTTTAATTTTTTAATTGATAAAGTAAACTTGTCTCAAATGCCTTAATTTTCTTGAGATCTAATTCCTTTCTGTCACCAGGCATATTAAATGCAAATATTAAATATTGCATGTTTGGGAGAAAAGTGAGTTCAAAGTTCAGAAATTAAAGTAAGAAGGAAGCAACTCTTGGTCTCTTAGCCTTTTCTCTCTTTGCCAGAAAGATCCTGATCTATATGAAAGCATCTGTAATAGAGGCCACTCCTAGTTTGTCAAAAGAAAAATGTAAAAGGTGATTTTTCAACACAGACCAAAGTGTGACCTTGCTGAATTTTAGGCAAACAAAACATTACACAAATCATGTTAAAAACTCTATGGTCTGGGGGCGCCTGGGTGGCTCAGTGGGTTAGGGCCTCTGCCTTCGGCTCGGGTCATGATCCCAGGGTCCTGGGATCGAGCCCCACATCGGGCTCTCTGCTTGGCAGGGAGCCTGCTTCCTCCTCTCTGCCTACTTGTGATCTCTGTCAAATAAATAAATAAAATATTAAAAAAAAATTTATGGTCTGATATTTTCATGGTTGGTAGTATGAAACAGATAGCTTTGGTAGGATGATTTAGCCAGTCTAAGGTGCAGAATGCCAGAGGTATTCTATTCAAAGGGAAAAACAAGCTATGGTTTACTTAGCACATTAGATGTGTTCTTTAGTTGTTATATTTTGTTTTTCAGCCCTTTTTTAAACACGTGTTTATCTTTTTACTTACTTGGGCCTGGAGGAGGTACTGCTGGGGTCCGGGTACGGGTTGTTTTTAGTATCTTTCTATTATAGAAAAATTATACATAGAAAACCTGAGACTTTGGATTGACAAACAAAATGCTTATGGTTAAAATAATAGACTGAGGAAGAGGACAGCCATTCATCTAGATAATCTTAGTATTGGAGATAGCTGAAGTAAATAGTTCTCTCCCTTTAGTTGTATGTGTGTATAGTTTTTTTATATTTTATTTTGTTTTGTTTCTAGCTTGATTCATCCGAGCACTTGGCAACTTGCATCTCATACTGGTTGTTTTAAACTAGCTATCAAAATTATATGAGACAAATGAAAATAATGACTGGGATTTTTTTGTTTTCTTTTGTTTGGGGTTCTTCTGGGTAGATTTTGGAAGGGAAATATGTGCCAGCAGATATTTATGTATACTTAGCATACATGATAAAGATGTGGGACTTAAATTTACTTTAACATCTAGATTACATTTAGTGATTTGGTCCAAAAATACCTCTCAGGAAAAGGGAGCTTGTTTCAGAGTCTGGAGTTTTGTGGGAGTTTCTTTTTTAGATTAGGTTAATTTATTTTCAATTAGATTAAATAGTAGTTATTATCACCACTATTTATATTATTTTTCAGACAAGTATAAGAAAGTCTCTTGCCTTTTCGGTTGTCTAGTTAGCAGTTCTTTTACTTTTCTAACAGTTCTTTATATTAGATTCTATCTATTAAAATAGCTGATAAACAGTCTGTCCTCTGACGGGAACCTCAACCAATACTATACAGAGGCTATCGATTTCTGATACAAAGATTACTAAAAACAAACAAACAAAAAAAAACTTTGCATCATAAAATATATTAAAAAGCATCATCATCAACTAGCATTCATTAGCAAATTAAAAGTTTCTTTCCTGGAAATACCAGTAGTTTCTATTTTTTTTTTTTTTTAAGATTTTATTTATTTTGAGAGAGAGAGCACAAGCAGGGAAGCAGCAGGCGGAGGGAGAAGCAGGCTCCTCGCTGAGCAAGGAGACCCATGCTGGACTCAATCCCAGGACCCTGGGATCATGACCTGAGCTGAAGGCAGACGCTTAACTGACTGAGCCACCCAGGTGTCCCAAGACCAGTGGTTTCTAAAATATGATGTTTCTAGTGCCTTTTGGTTAGTGGCAACTCCAGATCTGTTTAGGGGGTGGGCGCAATATGGATTCGTCAGTCTAGAGCTGTTTTTTCTCAGTAGCTGAACTACTAAAAAACAATGTGTGAATGGTAGTAGTGAGGAAAAAAAGAACTCTGCATTTTTAAACACATTTTCTGGTAGAGAAAAGACTGGTTATTTTAAGATGTTGGTATTGTACTTCCATCTTCATAAAACCATATTGAAAACCCTGTAGATACTTAACAAATAATATAATTCCACATACTGAAGGTGTGTTTCTGTTTCATATTCTATTAAAAAAACAAAAATTAAATAACAACAACAAAAGGAAGGGAGATAGAAGAAGGAAAAGGAAGAAAAAGTCCACAGAATTAATGCCTAGTTATTTGCAACTTCTATTAAGTTTTTTAGAAAATACAAATTACTAACTTTTTGCTTGGTTTGTAGATGTATTTAGAGTTAGAAATGCTATAAGTATGGAATTTTCATTCTAATTTTAAACATTTACTAGATTTTTAATATAGAACCATTATAAAAGAATGAAGCAGAAGGATGTTCTTAGGAAAAAAACTTAATTGTGTGTTCGTATAGTCCTTTCTTTACTCCTTCTTGATTATTTATGTATCTTAATTTTGTTTTTTAGAACTAGAATTAGTTTTTAATAATTGGAAAGAATTAAGAACTGATTATTTATTGTTTTCTTACAGAGATGTTATTAAAAAATCTTTGAAATACCAAAAAAAACACCAAAACCAAAAACCTGCACAGGCTACATTTATAATTGCAAAATTTTAATAATTTATATTTTTGCTTTCCCTATTCAGTTTTCTACCAGCTCAACAATGCAGTATTTTCACTTCCTCTTCCTGTTCTATTTTAGAATTTATGACACTGAAATAACAGCACCTTCATTATTTATGCATACCTATCTTGTATTTGTATCACCTTTTATTTGTACGTTGGCCAGATAAATGGATAACCAGCTGAGAAAAGAGATGTGTTCTTCTACTTTAAATATTGTTGGGTGTTCTCTGTCCCCACCCTAAATGGTTCAGTACCATTTTTGTGCCATAGTATTCCTCTCTCCTGACCTTAACTATTTGTGACTTTTAATAAAGAACTAGAGAGTAATTTAAATAATACGTATATTTTATTGTAACCCCATGGCTTTTCTAAATACCTTGTTTTTCCCTTATCCATTTGACATATTTGGACTTTTTTAATGCCTCCAACTCTCTTTTAAACTCCTTGAGTCATGTAAGCTGATGTCCAATAAAATGGCCAAAGGAAAGAGGGGGACCATCTCTCCCGTTTATACAAAACTGAAGAGTTTCCCAGCTGTGGAACTTTCTGTATGAAAGCATGACAGCCTCAACCAAACTAGGAGGAGTTGGCTGGCTGATGAGCAGAAAGGAAGGCAAGAACATCAAGAGAAGTAGAGAGGCTGAATGTTAATAACTGTGAAATCTGTATTTGTTATTGATACTGGTACTATATGCCTTCAGCCACCATGTAGCTGACATAGTTCTAAGTCTTATCTTTGTAAATTATAACAGGGTGAAATTTTGGTAAGCTCAATAGGACGTTCTTAAACGAATCTTCTGTTTGCACATTTACAGAATAGGGCTAGCATACTCCCTCACAAAGAAGTTGTGAAAATCAGGGAATAGGTTTAAAATATCTTCATTACTGCTTTTCCAGTTGTGCAAATGGATTCTATACTATAGTAATTGAATAAAGTAATTGAAGAAGCCATTCTTTTTTATTCCTTAAACTTTTCTTTTTCAACTAGGAATGGTAAACAGATATAAGGACTAGTTTGAGATCATATCCCTAGAAAAAGACCTGAAGCAGAAGGCAGTTCTGAATATAGCATTTAAAAATACAGCATTTAAAAATTAGGCGTCCCTTCTACAGTGAAGCATCTGTCATTAGTGGCTCTTATCCTCTTGAATATTAATATATTGATATTTACTGTTCTTCTCATGGATGAGTAATATTCACCTAGAAGGTATAGTGAAGCATAGAAAACTTTGTATTTTTTCATCTCAGAGAGCTTACATGAGGTCAGATAATCAACATACAAAAATATGACTATTGTTTACCACACTGTTTGTTGAACCATTACAGGCAATGACTCATGTGAATACCTTCTCTCAAGTGGCAGATTTCTTGGAGAGAAAGTTTGGCAACCTCACAGTTGTATGATGCATAAATACAAAATCAGGTAAGATTTCTTCATTTTGTTGCTTGTTTTCTTTTCTAGCATGGGTCTTAATATCTAGTGGAGAGGGGTTACTGAAGCAAAGAAAATACTATACGGTACTTTTCTCTATGATGGTAGAGAATTGCTAACAGAGTGGGGGGTGGGGGTGGAGGTGGGGGCGAGCCCAGATGAAGATTCCTGCCAAAAGCATTAGGGAAATAAATTGTCCAAGCTTCTTTAACTCGGGTGAGAGAGAATCAGGCCCAAGGCAGTAAGTAGCCTGTGAGTGAAGGACTGTAGCTTTAGGACTTGAATATCTACCTCATGGAGTTATTCTGAGATGACAGATATAAAAAACTTGATACACTTAGAGTGCCTCTTAAGCACTTAATAAATGAGGGTTGTAATTATTGATCATTGTAGAGTTAGTTTATCGTCCACGGGCTGGTTGGTTAAACAAACCTGGCCACCTATCTCTAAAGCAACATAAGTGTGTGTATGATAATCCTGTACTACTTTCTTCACAAACTCTGTGCTTTGAAATGCCAGCATGCTGATTTTATTACTGCAATTAATGTTTCTTTGTTGATTTCAGTGAAGCAAAGAACTGTCTTGTAGATAAACATATTGCATTTATTGGCGATTCAAGAATTCGTCAGCTGTTTTATTCTTTCGTAAAAATAATCAATCCCCAATTCAAAGAAGAAGGAAATAAGGTAAAACTTACCTATTCTCTCCATTAGGGTATTGTTTTAGAAGTTAACCAACTGGGTAGTTGTAGGAGGAATATGCCTCTCCACATTAACAAAGAGGACTATAAAAGTTTTACTCTGGTTTTGGGAAAGGTGGAGGGACAAAGGGATGGTAACCACAATGGGGAACATAATGGAGAACACAAGAAGAAGTGGTGGATAAGGTATTAGTAAACCTTTTATACCGTAAACTACTAATTTTCAGAAATAGTAAGTTCTTTTAGTAGAAAAACATTTTAGAATTCCTTAGAAAGAAAACTAAGAGCAAATATCCCTCATTGTTCTTTTCATATTTTGCCATATTTCTTTTTAGTTGCTTAAAAAAGTGATAATAATCTTGTAATCTTTTAGCATGTACAGTTTTATGTCTTGCTTCTTTTCCCACCACTTACCATAATTCACCATATTATTATATAATCAATGTAAGTATCTTCATAATGGCAATGTGTTATTGAGTGGATATATGTATAATTTTATATAATTCTCTTTTCTTTTTGTAATTTTCTATTTTTTCTTTATTTTACAATTTAAAAAAAGGACATTCTTGATTACATCTTTGCATGAAAACTGCTTTTTAGATTATTTCTGTAGAATTGAATCTCTGTAATGCAAATATTAGGTTAAAGAATACAAACATTTTAAAAACTACTGATTAAATCGCTAAACTATTTTAATTTAACTGCCATTAACAATGTCCATCAGGACGTAATTTTCTGCAGCTTTGCTGGCACTGGGCAATTATACTGTATACGTAAAACAACAATGCGACAAATTTCTGCTCTTTTTATAGAAAATTTCTGATTTTAAAAATTTATCTGTCTTTGAAAACTAACAAGAATGGACCTCTCTACATATATTTGTTAATTTGTTGATTAGTTAATATTTTGTGGATTATCTCATCCTGTCTTTCTTTTTATACATTTTAAAATGATCCAAAATTCCAGTCCCTGTCTTCAACTATAGATGATTGGGAGTGGATGATAGTAGGGAGAGAAAAGTAAAATACAAGAAAGTTTAGAATTGTAGGGGGAATAGGTAATGATTTTATGATGAAAATCTGCTTGTTCCCCTCAATTTGCCCTGTGGTAAGGAGTTGAAAAATGAGGGACTTCCTAGCCAAGTATGTATCTAGTCAACAGTCACTACATCCTTGGGAACGATTCCTGTGAGAAGAGTCCATTGGCTATTCGAGATTCTGTCCACTAGGAAAGGCTAGTATAGATTTTAAATTTGAACAAGGGTAAATGAGAAAGTCCACTATTCATTTATTTTGATATCTGTAATTGTATTTTTCATTTGTATTTATATACACAAAATTATACAGAAGGGTTGAAACTGTTTAATGATATGAGATTATCACAGTTTTAGAGTAAAATACTTTCAGTGAACTTGTAAAAAGTAGAGAGATTTCTAACTTCAAAGAAGCAGTTTTAATATTTCTAGGCTAGTATGAATTTCTGAAAATTAGAATAATGGATTTGGCAGCAGTTAGTTAAAAAAAACTATGATTTAGTTTACAGCCAAAAGTAGGTACAATATGGTACATTGTTTCAGAGCCTTGGTTATAACACTAGGTTTCCAGTCTTTATTTTCTAGAGGTGCTCAGTTAACCCACAATTATCAAACAAGATACATTTAAATTTATGTGCATTTAAAAAAGAAACAAAGCGGGGCGCCTGGGTGGCTCAGTGGTTTAAGCCTCTGCCTTCGGCTCAGGTCATGATCTCAGGGTCCTGGGATCGAGCCCCGCATCGGGCTCTCTGCTCAGCAGGAGCCTGCTTCCCCCTCTCTCTGTCTGCTTCTCTGCCTAGCTCTGATTTCTCTCTGTCAAATAAATAAAATCTTTAAAAAAAAAAAAAAAAAAAAAAAAAGAAACAAAGACAGTTTGTCATAGTCTAAGAGAGACAGTTGCTGAGAAACTAGTTCAAACTGCTGGTGGAACATTTGCTGAAATGTATTTTACTTAGTTCTCTTGTCTGAACACCTTGAAGACAGAGATTGTGTATTATCATTATTATTTTTAAAATACATTTCTTGTGTCTTGTACAACCTGGCATATTGTAGAGGCTGATTATTATTATTTTAGCCTTGGTATGGGTTTCTTTGGGAAGTGTAGGAGTATTGAAGATAATTCTTTATTTGAATTTTTCTTCTCCATGTTGAGGCAAAAAAAAAAAAAAATTAAGCTGTAGAACAGGACTCTTCTCAAATTCCATTTTGTGGAAGACTAGTTCTGCAAAAAGCTCTGGTCAAATAAATTTGGGCAGAGCTGGACATCATGTCTCCCTTTTAGATGGTTTTACTTTAGGCTGGGATATTAAAAACTTGAGAAGTCTTGCAGTAAAACAAACAAACAAAGCCCTGTTTGTGTTGCTTTCAGCCAGAGGGCAAACTAGATACTGTGGGGGCCCCTTCGACCTCAAACCAGCTAGATCCTAGATTAAAAAATATATACTTGTTGATGTATTTCTAGACTTTGAGGAAATGGGAGACACTCCCCAGAAAAGGAACAAATCATGAGTCAAAACCAGAGATGGGAACAATAATAGCAGGCACTCAGTGGAGGTTCAGGCTGGCCTGAAGACAGATGCCAAAGGCTGCAACACTTTGTAGAAGGCGAAGCTTTGGGCCAGCAGATTTCTCAGTGGTAATATTGGAAGCCAGAGGACACTAGAGTAGTAACTTTAAACTTCTAAGACAAAGGAAATTTCAATCTAGAATTGTGTACCTAGCATACAAATGCCAATTCTCAAAATTTAGAACATTTTCAGATAAACAAAAGCAATAAGGGTTTACTGTTGGATAGATTTATAATAAAGGATTTTCTAAAGCATAAACGAAGAAGGGAAATAATTCAGAAAAAAATGATCTGAAATATAAAAAGCAATGGTTAAAGAAAATCCTAAGGAGGTATGTAAATCGAAAGTGTCTATATAAAATGATAATATCTTTTTACACTTTATAAAAAGACAGTATTAAAGAACTGGCTAATAATAGCATGTAAGTCAGAGGGATATGATCACAAAGTTTTCTAAAGTTCCTCTTTATTCTTTTAGGTATTATCTTACTTTAGAACTTAAGTTAAAGATGATAGTAAAATATCAAGAGCAAGGGCTAAAAGGATAGAATTAGGATGTATGAATTCCAAACCAGAAGAAGAAAAAAATTAAACAAAACCAAACTCCTCTAATGCCAAATATATGTCCCACACATACATAACATGCGCACACATGTATATGCTCATACACATGTGTTCGTATCTACCTATACAAAACCATATATGTACATGTAAAAATCACTTTTTATATATATTCCACATATATTTAAAAAAAACTGCAAGTAGTCTAAACTTGTCAAGTAAACACAGATTTTCTGATTGGCTTTAAAAAGAACTTTCAGCTGCTTAAAAAGACATATCTAAAACAAAAAGCTATGGAAGGTTTTTATTAAAAATGAGAAAAGATTTAGTAGACAAATACTAAAGAAAGATAAGGCATATTAATATAAGACAATAGATTGTAAGGCAAAAGTGTTATTAAGGATACAGATACTTTTTAATGACAAAAGTTTCAAATCACTAAGATTTTAAACTCGGGCATGAAATAAATTAACCTTAAAATGTATAAAGCAAAATTAATACGATTACAGTGAAGTGAGAGCAATTCTCTCCATCAAAGTGAGAGAATTGCTCACTGCTCATGCATTTAATGATAGAACAAGCGAAATTACTAAGCATATAGTTGACTAGTAACATGCTGATTTTATGAACTTAACAACTCAATACTTAAAGAATACACTAAAAAATCAGAGAGTATATTTTTTCAAAGCACACGTGGAATCTTTATGACAACATGTTGGGCCATTAACCAAGCCTCAACAGTATCAGAGAAGTGGTATCATTCTTTCTCTATTAGATAAGTTCCTTTATTTTATAACTTAACCTGATAAAAATTCTAGAAGCCCACCGTAAATGTTCTGAATGGTGAAATGTTAGACATATGTTAAATTCAAAGAGAATACAAGGATGTCCATTATTTCTGCTTTTATTCAAAATTGTATTAGAGGTCTTACCTGAGAAAAGATAAAGATGTAAGGATTGGAAAGAAATAGACTCAGAATTTCATATGATACAATTATCTACCAAGAAAAGTTCAAAGAATCTATAGAAAATTACTAGATATGTTAAAAATTTTAACTAGATAACTGATACTACGATGAACATACAAAAATTAATTGTAGTAACTCAATAAAGCTGTTAAAAATGAAGTGCTTGTCTACACACCAGGAATATAGAGTTCAAACTTATTTAAAAATTACTGTGTACAATATTAACAAAACCATATGGTACGTAAGAATAAGCCTAGCAAATGTGGAAGGTCTGTATGTAGAATTATCATAAAACTCTATGCTAACATAATTTAAAATGATAAATGGGAGATATGTACTATATTCTGGAATGGGAAGAGTCAGTATTGTAGAGATGCCAGTTATTCCTAAATTGATCTATAGACCTAATGTAATTTGAATAAAATTCTGATAGGATATGTTATGGAACTTTACCAGTTGATTCTAAATTTTGTGTGGAAGGGCAGTGGACCAAGAATAACCACAACAGGTCTGAAGAAAAAGGCAGAAAAGACTTATTTTCCAATATCAAGATTTATTTTAACTCTGTCGTAATTAAGGCAGTGTGGTATTGGTAGAGCTAAACAAAGAAACCAATGGAATGTGATCTAGAGCTTTAAAATAAACATGTGTGGGGCACCTGGGTGGTTCAGTCAGTTAAGTGTCTGGCTCTTGATTTCAGTTCAGGTCGTGATCTCAGGGTCCTGAGACTGAGCCCTGCATTGAGCTCTATGCTCAGGAGGAGTCTGCTTGAGATTTCTCTCCCTCCCCCAATTAAATAAATAAGTCTTTAAAAAACATAAAATAAACACATGAGTATAAAAAGACTTAATAAATAACAGAGATACCATTAAAGATCCCTGGAGAAAAGAAGTCTATCCAGTTAATGATGCTGAGGCAATTAGTTATGTAGATGGAAAAAGGTGAAATTGGAACCCCTACCTCACATCGTCAAGTAAAATAATTGCTAGATGAATATAGACTTAAATATGGAAGCTAAAATTTTTAAACCTTTAGCAAAAAAAAAAAAAATGCAGGGAATATCTTCATTACTTCGAGTAGGGAAAAGTTTCTTACATAAGAAACGAAAAGTGCTAACCATAAAATAAAAGATGGACAAATTTACATACCTTACGATTAAGAGAATCTATTCATCAAAAGATACCTTACAGGGGTGCCTGGGTGGCTCAGTGGGTTAAAGCCTCTGTCTTCAGCTCAGGTCATGAGCCCAGGGTCCTGGGATCGAGCCCTGCATCGGGCTCTCTGCTTCCCCATCTCTCTCTCTGCCTGCCTCTCTGCCTACTTGTGATTTGTCTGTCAAATAAATAAATAAAATCTTAAAAAAAAAAAAAAAAGATACCTTACAGAAGAAAAAGCAAGCTACGAACTAGAAGATATTTATAACGTACATCCAAGAGATATAAGGATTCAGAAATTTAAAAAAAAAAAAAAAAAGACAATCCAGTAGAAAACAAAAGAAGAAAAGCACGACCAGGCATTTCAAAGAAGAGGAAACATAAATCCTAGTGTAAATCTCAAAGGTGTTTAAACATTTGTAATTTGGGAATTTCAAATGAAGACTATAGTGAGATACCATTGTATACCTACTTTAGTGACAGAAATTAAATTTTACAGTGGCAAAAAAAAGTCTGACAAGATTTATTAAAGATTCTGTATCTCAAACTGTTGGTGAGAGTATAAATTGTTGCAAACACTTCAGAAAATAACGTCCATTATCATGTGAGGGTGTACATTTGTATAGCCTGTGAACCTATAGAAGTATTATTAGGGAAATTCTTATTATTCATTTATTAAGAAACATATATAAGAAGGTAACTATCAATGCTGTTTATAATCCAGATTTGGTGCATTATAGCAACTGGCCTAGACTCTACAAAAATAATAAACATAATATTTGATATATATAAATATAATAAATTGATGTACAAAGGTTTTATTTTTTTTTTATTAACATGTAATATATTATTCGTTTTGGGTACAGGACTCTGATTCATCAGTCTTACACAATTCATAGCACTCACCATAGCACATACCCTCCCCAATGTCCATCACCCAGCCTCCCTCTCCCTCCCACCACCCTCCACTCCAGCCACCCTCAGTTAGTTTCCTGAGATTAAGTCTCTTATGGTTTGTCTCCCTCTCTGGTTTCATTTTGTTTCTTTTTTTTCCTCTCTTCCCCTGTGATCCTATGCCTTGTTTCTCAAACTCCACAGATCAGTGAGATCATATGATAATTATCTTTCTCTGATTGACTTATTTTGCTTAACATAATACCCTCTAATTCCATCCATATCATTGCAAACAGCAAGATTTCATTTTTTATGGCTGCATAATATTCCATTATATTTTTATCTTTATCCATTCATCTGTCAATGGACATCTAAGCTGTTTCCATAGTTTGGCTATTGTGGACGTTGCTGCTATAAATATTGGGGTTCACGTGCCCCCTTGGATCACTACATTTGTATCCTTGGGGTAAATACCCAATAGTGTAATTGCTGGGTCATAGGATAGCTCTATTTTTGACTTTTTGAGGAACCTCCATATGGTTTTCCAGGGTAGCTGCACCAGCTTGCATTCCCACCAAGAGTGTAGGAATGTTCCCCTTTTCCGCATCTTTGCCAACATCTGTTGTTTCCTGACTTGTTAATTTTAGCCATTCTAACTGGTATGAGGCGGTATCTCATTGTGGTTTTGATTTGTATTTCCCTGATGCCGAGTAATGTTGAACACTTTTTCATGTGTCTGCTGACCTGTAGGATGTCTTCTTTGGAGAAATGTCTGTTCATGTCTTTGCCCATTTCTTGACTGGATTATCTGTTCTTTGGGTGTTGAGTTTGAGAAGTTCTTTATAGATTTTGGATACTAGCCCCTTATCTGATAATGTCATTTGCAAATATCTTCTCCCATTCAGTCAGTTATCTTCTGGTTTTGTTGACTGTTTCCTTTGCTGTGCAAAAGCTTTTGATCTTGATGAAGTCCCAGTAGTTCATTTTTGCCCTTGTTTCCCTTGCCTTTGTTGATGTTTCTAGGAAGAATTTGCTGTGGCTGAGGTCAAAGACGTTGCTGCCTGGGTTCTCCTTAAGGATTTTAATGGATTTTGGTCTCACATTTAGGTCTTTCATCTATTTTGAGTCTGTTTTTGTGTGTGGTGTCAGGAAATGGTCCAGTTTCATTCTTCTGCATGTGGCTGTCCAATTTTCCCAACACCATTTGTTGAAAAGACAGTTGTTGTTTTTTTTCCATTGGACATTTTTTCCTGCTTTGTTGAAGATTAGTTGGCCATAGAGTTGAGGGTCCATTTCTGGGCTTTCTATTCCATTGATCTATGTGTCTGTTTTTCTGCTGGTACCATACTGTCTTGATGATTACAGCTTTGTAATAGAGCTTGAAGTACAGAATTGTGATGCCATCAACTTTGCTTTTCTTTTTCAATATTCATCTGGCTATGCGGGATCTTTTCTGGTTCCATACACATTTTAGGATTATTTGTTCCATTTCTGTGAAGAAGTTGATGGTATTTTGATAGGGATTGCATTGAATGTGTAGAT
The DNA here is from genome assembly GCF_963455335.1 of Martes martes. Classification (NCBI taxonomy): domain Eukaryota; kingdom Metazoa; phylum Chordata; class Mammalia; order Carnivora; family Mustelidae; genus Martes; species Martes martes. Next base: position 40,023,203 of record NC_137899.1, read on the forward strand.
TGCTCTAGGTAGCATAGACATTTTCACAATATTTGTTCTTCCAGTCTATGGACATGGAATGCTTTTCCATTGCTTTGTGTCTTCCTCAAGTTCTTTCATGAATATTCTATAGTTTTCTGAGTACAGATACTTTGCCTCTTTGGTTAGATTTATTCCTAGGTATCTTATGGTTTTGGGTGCAGTTGTAAATGGGACTGACTTCTTAATTTCTCTTTCTTCTGTCTCTCTGTCGGTGTATAGAAATGCAGCTGATTTCTGTGCACTGATTTTATATCCTGACACCTTACTGAGTTCCTGTATGAGTTCTAGCAGTTTGGGGATGGAGTCTTTTGGGTTTTCCACATAAAGTATCATATCATCTGCAAAGAGTGAGAGTTTGCTTTCTTCTTTGCCAGTTTAGATGCCTTTTATTTCTTTTTGTTGTCTGATTGCTGAGGCTAGGACTTGTAGTACTATGTTGAAGAGCAGTTGTGATTGTGGACAGCCCTGCCATGTTCCTGACCTTAGGAGAAAAGCTCTCAGTTTTTCTCCATTGAGAAGGATATTCATTGTGCGCTTTTCATAGATGGCTTTTATGATATTGAGGTATGTACCCTTAATCCCTACACTGTGAAGAGTTTTAACCAAGAAAGGATACTATACTTTGTCAAATGTTTTTTCTGCATCTATTGAGAGGATCAAATGGTTCTTGTCCTTTCTTTTATTAATGTAGTGTATCACACTGATTTGCAGGTGTTGAACCACCTTATATCCCAGGAATAAATCCCACTTGGTCTTGGTGAATAATCCATTTAATATACTGTTGGATCCCATTGGCTAGTATCTTGGTGAGAATTTTTGCATCCATGTTCATCCGGGATATTGGTGTGTAATTCTTCTTGGTGGGAGTCTTTGTCTGGTCTTGGGATCAAGGTAATGCTGGCCTCATAAAATGAGTTTGGAAGTTTTACTTCCATTTCTATTTTTTTGAACAATTGCAGAAGAATAAGTATTAATTCTTCTTAAATGTTTGGTGGAATTCCCCTGGGAAGCCACCTGGCCCTGGGCTCTTGTTTGTTGGGAGATTTTTGATTACTGCTTTAATTTCCTTACTGGTTATGAGTCTGTTCAGGTATTTCTTCCTGGTTCAGTTTTGGGAGTTTATACATCTCTAGGAATGCATCTGTTTCTTCCAGATTGTCTAATTTGTTGGCGAAGAGTTGCTCATAATACGTTCTTATATATTGGTTGTATGTCTTGAGTGTTGGTTGTGATCTCTCCTCTTTTAGTCATGATTTTATTTATTTAAGTCCTTTCTCTTTTTGATAAATGTGGCCAGGGGTTTATCAATCTTATTAATTCTTTCAAAGAACCAGCTCCTAGTTTCGTTGATCTGTTCTACTCTTTTGGTTTCTCTTTCACTGATTTTTGCTGTAATCTTTTTTATTTCCCTTCTCCTGCTGGGTTTAGGCTTTATATGCTGTTCTTTCTCCAGCTCCTTTAGGTGTAGTATTAGGTTGTTATTTGAGACCTTCCTTGTTTTTTGAGAAAGGCTGGTAATGCTACATACTTTCCTCTTAGGATTGCCTTTGCTGCATCACAAAGATTTTGAACAGTTGTTTTCATTTTCATTTGTTTCCATGAATTTTTAAAAATCTTTTTTAATTTCCTGGTTGACCCATTCATTCTTAAGTAGGACGCTCTTTAGCCTCCATGTATTTGAGTTCTTTCCAACTTTCCCCTTGTGATTGAATTCAAGTTTCAAAGAATTGTGGTCTGAAAATATGCAGGGAATGATCCCAGTCTTTTGGTACCAGTTGAAATCTCATGTGTGACCCAGGATGTGATCTACTCTGGAGAATGTTCCATATGCACTAGGGAAGAATGTGTGTTCTGTTTCTTTGGGATGGAATATTCTGAATATATCTTTGAAGTCCATCTGGTCCTGTGTGTCATTAAAAGCCCTTATTTCTTTGTTGATCTTTTGCTTAAATGATCTGTCCATTTCAGTAAGGGCAGTGTTAAAGTCCCCTGCCATTATTGTATTATTGTCGATGTGTTTCTTTGATTTTGTTATTAATTGGCTTATATAATTGGCTGCTCCATGTTAGGGGCCTAAATATTTACAATTGTTAGATCTTCTTGTTGGATAGACCCTTTAATTATTATATAGTATCCTTCCTCATCTCTTATTATAGTCTTTGATTTAAAATCTAATTTGTGTGATATAAGCATTGCCACCCCAGCTTTCTTTTGATGTCCATTAACATGGTAAATTGTTTTCTTCCCCCTCACTTTCAATCTGGAGGTGTCTTTGGGTCTAAAATGAGTCTCTTGTAGACAGCATATCGATGGGTCTTGTGTTTTTATGCAATTTGATACCCTGTGTCTTCTGATTAGGGTATTTAGCCCATTTACATTCAGGGTAACTACTGAAAGATATGAGTTTAGTGCCATTGTATTCCCTATAAGGTGACTGTGTGTGTGTACTGTATATTGTCTCTGTTCCTTTCTGGTCTACGTTATGTTTAGGCTCTCTCTTTGCTTAGAGGACCCCTTTCAGCAATTTTTGTAGAGCTGGTTTGGTGATTACAAATTATTTTAGATTCTGTTTGTCCTAGAAGCTTTTTATCTCTCCTTCTATTTTCAGTGACTGCCTAGCTGGGTAGTAATATTGCATTGCACTTGCTAGGGGCCAGGCTAAGCAATCTGCTCAGGTTTGCTCTTGGTAGCTTTTGTTCCTTGAAGGCTTTCCACACAATGTTGGAGCATGAGAATGAAGATAGCAGCCTCCCAATCTCTAGCCCTGGAGGAAATGAGAACTTGGGGCCCCACTCCTTAATGCAACCTTAGAGAAAAGCAGTCAGTCACTCCTATCTCCCTGGTCTCTGGCTGCTGTCTGTGCTCACCCAGCCTGGGACCAAGTGTTTCTATCTCTGGTGCAGAGCCCCATTTGGAATCTCCAAACCCAGCAGATTCCTGCAGCACACTCCCGTGCCACTCCTCCCAGATGAGGAAGGAGGGGGTCTTCCTGGATCTGCCACTTGTGGGGTCCCTGCTTGACGAGTAGTGTCCTGACTGAGCCACAGATCACAGTTTATGGCAACTCCAAGCTGAGAGCCCACTCCTCGGCTCCGTCTCTGCTGCCAGCTTCCTGTCTCTGATCCGTGGGAGCTCTGCCACACTTAGGCACCCCGGTCTTTCTGTGACACTGAGGACCTGAGACCATACTTTCCCCACAAGGTTTCCATCCTCAGCTTAGCCACTAGAGTGACATCCCTCACTGGAGCAGACTTCTAAAAGTTCTACTTTTGTGCTCCACTGCTCTATCACTTGCTGGGAGCCAGCTGACTGGAGACTCCCTTCCCTGCAGTCTATCCATATATCACCTCATATCCACTTCTCCACATGTCCTACCTTCCAGAAAGTGGTTGCTTTTCTGTTCATAGAATTGCTGCTATTCTTTTCTTCGATCTCCTGTTGAGTTTGTAGGTGTTCAGAATACTTTGATAACTATCTAGTTGAAAATTGGGACCAGATGAAATTTAGGTCTCCTACTCCTCTACCATCTTGCTTGCCCTCCACTCAATGTAGGAAGGTTTTAAAAGGCCAGGAGTTGCTCTATATTATAAAAGATTAAAGAGACATGATAACTAAACACCTTATCTTAATTGAATTCTAGATTAAAATATAAGAGTTGGAGAGAGGACATTATTGTGAAATTAGGGAAATTTGAATGTGGACCATATATTAATATTTTATCAATGTCAAGTTTCTTAGGTGGGATTATAGTATTGTGGTTATATAAGAGAATATGTTCTTAGGAAATGCATGCTTTATGTATTTAAAGGTGAAATGCTGGGGCGCCTGGGTGGCTCAGTGGGTTAAAGCCTCTGCCTTCGGCTCAGGTCACGATCCCAGAGTCCTGGGATCGGGCTCTCTGCTCAGCAGGGAGCCTGCTTCCCTTCCTCTCTCTCTTTCTCTGCCTGCCTCTCTGTCTACTTGTGATCTCTGTCTGTCAAATAAATAAAAATTAAAATTAAAAAAAAAACTTTAAAGGTGAAATGCTATGTCTGTAGTTTACTCTCATATGGTTCAGTAAGAGAGAAGCAATGTATATGTCTGTGCAGAGAAAGACAAAAAACCTAGTATAGAAAATGTAAACAGTTGATAAAGTGTGATTGGGGTGCTCATTATAATTTTGTCACTTTTGCTCTCAGTTTGACATTTTCAAGTTTGACATTTTTCAGAATTTAAAGTTGGAGAGCAAGCCAGTTACATGAAACAATATAACATGTAAGGATGTATATCCATGTGACAAAACAATATGATAAAAGAGAAAGCAAAATATAAATAAAATTCAAAGTGGTGGTTCCCTTGGGTGAAACAAGGAATTAAAAGGAGAGGTTCATGTAGATCACTCTGTATTGGTAATGCTCTGATTTGTGCCATGGACTCATGAGTGCTTATTGATGTTTTCTGTGCTTTGTGATTACATATGTGACATATTCTTTTGTATATATCAAATGTTCCATTAAAATGGTAAAGGAAAAAAGAGAGAGATTGAGTTGAATTAACTGAGCTATGCAAAAGGAGGAAAAAGAAAGTTCATGACATATTAGTTCTCTGAAGAAAAACCTCAACAAGGTCGGAATGGGATAGTAGGAGGAAAACACACGTGTGATTTTGTCTGACCCAGTATTTCCAAGATATATGGGACCAAGGAAGCTCTTTCCTAGAACATATCTTAAAGTACCATTGGTCCCAAGGGTCCTTTTGGGAAATGATTCTTGAATTTTAAATGTTAGCCAACAGATAAAAGCAAACTTTAGTTCACAGAGATATAAATATAAATTCTATTTGTCTGCTTAAATTAATGAAGACATTTCAACCTTAGTTTTAGGAAGAGAATTAGCTTCTTTACTTTATCACCTCCACCCCACCCCACCCTGGATTTTTAACTCTGAAAGGATTTCTATTCTTTATATGGAACAGCTTGGTTACAAGAGGGTGTCTCCAAACCTTATTTTTTTTCTTCAATTGGACCACTTATGTCCAGTCTTCAACTGGAAACCCAAAATAACCTAGAGTCCTAGATGTGTACTTCTGTTCAGACAGAGCTGGTACTAGTACACTGGTGAGAACAGACTGGTTGTTGCTGTAGCAACAAACCACTCTACAGTCTTAACAAATGCTTTTCTCACTTAGTGCTGCATGTGGTAGGTGGGCTGGCAAGAGGCTTTGCTCTATATGCTCAATCAGGGATGCCTGCTTGTTGGAATTTGTACTTCTAGTTTTACCATTTGGAACATTCTGCCTCTGCAGTCTCAGCATTAAGTTAAGCCAGAGACTAGAGAATTGCCCTGGGAAGTGGAAAGTGACCCACATCACATCTAAGCACATAACATTGGCCAGAACTAGTCATGTGGCTCTTTCTAACGGGGGTCGGGGACTGGGATGGGGGTCAGGGACTGAGATGGGACTCAGGAAATGCAGAGAAGCAAACCATCCCTGCCATAGATAATAATACTAGGACTAAACTGGAATGTGGCATCCTTGGCAGAAAGGTAATTTATGTAGGCATGTTTACATATTTGTTTGCTTATTCGTAATTGAGGTTTTATCTTTGGATTATATCTTAAGTGTTAAAAATCACATAGAAGCAATGTGGTATCACTTATTTTTTGGTATTCTATGCAGATCTTTTTCCCTTCAGGTTGAATGTAGTTAATTGAGATGTGGTGCATAAATTAACAAAAGCAGCTAAAGGGAGAATTATTGACGTAAAACTAATTTATACATGAATATTTATTTCTCTGTTCTGTGTTTTTTTAATGGCAGCATGGAAACATTCCTTTTGAAGACAAGATTGCAGCAGTTAAAGTGGTAAGTTCATGTAATAGTAAGCTAAATGTTGTGTGGAAACTATTCATTGGTTAATTTATTTGTAGATCAGCTAATGCTTTGTGTATACTAAATTTATTTCAATGTATTTAAAGTAGATAAGAATAGCTAAAATGATTGAATAAATGTTTGGATGCACTGTTTTGTATAATAAAATGGAAAATTTGGTCTCTCAGATTTTTTTTTTAATCCAGAAAAAAAATCTGTATGTTAATTTGAAACCAGTAGGTGTTCAGGATTAATACCAGTAAAAGAATATATGTGAATTTTCTGAATTCCTAGTTGCAGTGACTTCTCCTAGGTACTGAGAATGCAGTGGGGATCAAGACAAAGATGTCCTGGACCTAATTTTGCAAGTCATTGTAGTACTCTACATGCATTAAATGTGATAAAAAGGAAAAAGTGGGGCATTAGGAATGTACAAAACAAGGAATTAAAAAGTTTCTTCCTTGAGAAAGAGATGTTTTAACTGAAGCTTCAAGGATCCGTAGGAGCAAATCAGGCTCAGCGGAAGAGTTTTATGAGCATCGTGGACAGAACAATATGTGCAAAGTCCTGGAGAAAAAGAAGCACAAAGAGCATCGTAGGAGCTGAGGGGGAGAGTGGCAGGAGAACAGGCAGAATGTCTTGGTAGAGGCCAGATCCTGCACCTCCTTAGCAGATTTAAGGACTTTGGAATTTATTCTGAGGGCCATTGAAAGTCCTTGAATATTTAAGCAAGAATGTGGCAAGATCAGATTTTGAAAAGATTACTACAGAGAGTAATTCAGAGGAAAGCAGAAGTGGATACAAGAAATATCATGAGACCACTGGGAAACTGAGGGGAGTGAAGGTGTTGTGGACCTGTGGTGGTGTATATCAGGTACCCTGTAAGACCCGTGCGTGTTTATTTTGAATAGAGGATATAAGTTTCTTTAACTTTTTCTTTTTTCATGTTTCTTTTTTAGGATTTTCTGTGGCACCCAGAAGTTAATGGTTCTATGAAACAGTGTATCAAAGTGTGGACTGAGGTATGTATTTGAAAATACAGGCCTTTCTGGTTTTAAGCAACCAAATTTTAAAAGCTCATGAACACGCATTATTTTGTTCCCCCTTACTCACCTGTCCCACTCTTTTGTACTTTATGCCGACTTTTTTTTTTTTTTTAAGATTTTATTTCTATATTAGAGAGAGAGACAGAGCACAAGCAGAGGGAGCAGCAGGCAGTGGGAGAAGCAGGCTCCCCACTGAGCAAGGAGCCTGATGTGGGACTAGACTCCAGGACCCTGGGATCATGACCTGAGCTGAAGGCAGATGCTTAACCAGCTGAGCCACCCAGGCGTCCCTATGCTGATTTCTTAGTAGCAACTGAATTGTGCTGGATTGATCCTGTCACTTTACTGAGAGGAGGGAGTTTTGATCCAAGACCTCTGCTGCCACCACTCTCACCCTACAGCCATTATGCTTATGCCACACTTTCCAGACAGAATCTTCTGTTACTGCTGTAGTTCATTCAAACCCAGGGTCTCTTCCCAGCATAACATACATTCTTTTGAGTGTTTTCCCACTTTCTTCTTGACTCATGCCCAGGTTCTTTAGGCACCTATTTTTTGTTAAACAGCCTGTTTTCTTCCCTTTTATCATTACACTTGTGACCCAGAAGTTGAGCCTGGTGTATTTTGGCTCATAATATTCAGAGATAAATTAGATATAAGAACAAACATGCTATTAACCTCGAAAACCCCTAAGTCCTCATGAGTCCACTCTTGAATCTCCATAGTTGTCTCCATGTAGCTCTGGGGCTGTCCTCTAATTAAATCTGTATTCTTTCCCATGTATGTTTGCATTCGGGATGGATAAAGCAATATTCAATTTTGTTGACCTTGTTTTGCTTAATTACTTCTGCTGCAATGGTATTTTTCTTTGCTTCTTTTCACATTACATGTTTAGTACGGCAGCCACTTCATACATTGAATAAGCTTTTGTAGTCAACATTTCTAACTTTGTGTCTTTGACAAAATGTGTTTAAGTTTTCAAAAGCAAAACATGCAAACAAATTCTAGAATTCAACTTTCTGGTAAATTGCAGCCTCACATAATTGTATTTTGTTTTTGTTGATACTTTTATTGCAAAAGTATAGAATAATGTTACGTGTATATTTCAAATGATTTAAACATGTTTTATATTTATACTGGACCTAAAGTGTAGCCATTAATGTAGTAGAAATTCACAGTTAAATAAACATCAGCGTAGTATAATGTATAAGTCCTGCAAAATAACAGAAGACCTTTGTAATTTACTAACGTAGAGATACATTGTGTATCCAGTATTTCAGTTCTTATAATTTGCTAAAACTAGATTTTTGGAACATTAGCTTCTCTTGTAAAACTCCAAGTGACTGTTGGGGGAAAGGAAAGATTCACCTTATTTAGGGAGATGGCAGTGTCTTTACCCAAGATTGATTAGTTGATTGATTTCATTTATTTAAAGAGTATGTATGCATGCATGTATTAATGTATTTATTTTGCAGTTTTCATAGTAAGCTGCTAGATCCTAAGGATACAGTGATCCATATTTTTATGATTTATGTAGTATTGGTAGCTTTATACTGGATATTAGGAGTGTGGCTAGAAATTAGCCTCTGTCTCCACCCTCAAAGAATTTGCAGTATCTAGTAGATAGTCACTTTGTGATGAATAACAATAAGGTAATATGAAGAGTAACTACAGAATTGAGCACAAAGGACCATGAAAGCACCATGGATAGGGGCACTGAGTACGGGGGTTGATTAGATATAGGTGATGGTTTAAGAAAGCTTTACAGAGAAGATAATATTTCCAGAAGAACTGTGGGGCCAGAAAGCTACACTTACTAACTAAAATAGCGTTATTGAAGCCTACAGGCATAAAAGCAAAGTTGAATTTAGACAACTTTACTATGATTCAACAGATATTTATTAATCACCAGCCATTATCTAGGTACTGGGCTAAAAACTGCTGATACCTTGGTTAACATAATAGAGTTCCTTTCCTCAAAGAGCTTCCAGATGAGTGGCAGATAGAGTTAATTAAGAACATGATGTGACAAGTACCAGAATAGGGGAAAAATAGGGTGCAGGACAATTACATAAAATAGGCACTAACTGTAAGTTTTCAAAACTAGTATTCAGATAAAGTGATCTTCAGGGTGAGGGTCCAGGGTCGCCTGGGTGATTCAGTCCGTTAAGCGTCTGCCTTCGGTTCAGGTCGTAATCACAGGGTCCTGGGATTGTGCCCCACATCAGGCTCCCTGCTTAGGAGGGAACTTGCTTCTCCCTCTCACTATGCCTGCCACTCCACTTGCTTATGCTCTCTCTCTCTCTCTCTCTCATAAATAAATAAAATTTTTAAAAAGGCGGGGGGTGAGGGTAAGGGCCTGGTGTGATAAAGGAGGGTTGTTTTATGCATAGGAAATAGTATATCCAAAGATACTGAAGATAGAATGTAGCCTATTCAGGGAATCTTTTTTTTTTTTTTTTAATTTTATTATTTATTTGAGAGAGAGAGAAAGCACAAGCAGGAGAAAGAGGGAGAAGCAGGCTCCCCAGTAAGCAGGGAGCCTGGCACATGGCTCGATCCCAGGACTCTGGGATCATGACCTGAGCCAAGGCAGGGGCCCAACTGACTGAGCCACCCAGGTGCCCCACCCATTCAGGGAACCTTACCAGCAATTTTAATCTGGCTGGAGCTTAAATTCAAAGTGCTCCTTTAATTATGTTTGGTTTTGGCTGTTAATTTCATGTGCCTCGAGAGTTGATAAGGTAAGCAGATATTAGTTCATGAATAATATCCTAAGCTCTCTTTGGTGTGGTATAGATTCACTTTATCTATCTATCAATTTTTGATTACTTTAAATACTTCATGGTATATTTACTAAAAATAAGGATATTGGGTTGAATTTTCCTTGAGGGTAATGGAGAACCTCTGAAAGATTTAAACAAGAAAATGATGGCATATAGTGGGGTAGTTGTGGGAAAATAAGGCTCACCTGTGAAAAAACCAACAATTTATATTTAATACTATTAAGTGGGTGGTAGTCATTAAGAAGTCTGAGCTACTCAGGTGGATTTGGAGAATCTGGGTACAGTGTGAGGTGATATTTGAAGTTACTTGAATAGAAGGCATTGAATAGGCAGCAGGCTTAGAGACTAAAGAAGAGGGCTTATGATGGATGATCAGAAACTTGTGAGAAGGGGCAGTAAAGGGAGTAAGAGGAAAAGCAGAAGAATAATTGTAACACACAGGGGAGGAAAGCGTTTTAAAAAGTGGACAGTCAGAAGTGTCACTTAAGGAACTAGAGGGTAGAATGAAGCTAACAGAATGTGGCAATCCATAGTTCCTTAATGGGAAGGTCAAGCCCCAAATCAGAACATGACCAATTAAGAAATAAATGAGAGATAAAGGAAATTATCATAGTGAGGGCAAAATGCTCTTCCGTGTAATCTGTTGGTTAAAGGTGTGAGGAGGGAAAGATTTGAGAAGGAGGCAGGGTTGAAGGAACAGGTTTTTGAGGATAAAGATGAGTTAGCATTTTATAGATGGGGGAATGAAAGAGACTAGGGAATGAAGACAAGATTGATGAAAGTTGGACATGGATCATTCATGGGTCTAGCCCTGTGTGTAAAGAGGGGGGCTACAGAAACACAGAGTAAGGAGTAGCCATGAGGAGGAATAGGGAGATATTTCTTGATTCTGTTGTCCAAGAAGATAGGCTGGTGAGGTTATAAGAATGGAAGAAAGATGGCTAGAGCACACAAGCCAGATGAATTCTGTTTTTTCTAGGAAGTTTGAGAATTAAATTTGATATTGAAAGTGAGAAGGAAGGCAAGAGGGACCTGTAGAAGGGAAATAAGATTTGGGATAACCAGTGTGAAGAATGAGAAAGGGAGCCATACCGAGCTAAAGAAAAAGTTGCACTAGAATAACAGTGTAAAATGAAGCACACTAAACTGAAATAATATCTGTGAAGGAAATTTTGTTACTCTTTCTCCACTTTCATAGTCTTCTACACCAGCATGTATTACCTTTATAGAGAGACAGTACCTGTTGTTTTTATTTTATGGATGAGTCAGATTTTTTTCTAATTAAATGTCTTGCTTATTTTTAATTGTTCCTTGTGCACATGATTATAATATCAGGTCTTTGATGTCGTGGAAAGTACACTTCAGGAGTCACAAGACCTAAGTTTTGGCTTTGTCCCTACCAGGCCTCAGCAATACCCTATAAACTTTTCTAGTCTGTATGCTTAATTTTATAAGATATGTATATCTTCTTCCCTATGTTGCAAGTGGCAAGAATCTATATTAAAATGATCTAATTTAAGGTAACTTAATAAATTACTAAGTACTATATAATTGGTAGTATTAGTAATATGACAATTTGCATTTGGTGAGGATTTCTACCAAATTTCTCCCTATATGATTTTTTTTTTTTTGCACATTGTGATCTATAATAATTAGAGGTTTATTTTGTTAAATACATATTGGATTTATTTTTCTCAAAGATGACATTTCTTGTATTTTTTTTTAAGATTTTTTATTTATTTATTTGACAGAGATTACAAGTAGGCAGAGAGGCAGGCAGAGAGAGAGAGAGAGAGAGGAGGAAGCAGGCTCCCTGATGAGCAGAGAGCCCGACGCGGGGCTCCATCCCAGGACCCTGGGATCATGACCTGAGCTGAAGGCAGAGGCTTTAACCCACTGAGCCACCCAGGCGCCCCCATTTCTTGTATCTTAATTAACATTTACACCATGTACCCTATAGCTTCCATGAATATTTTTTTAATTTGCTGCCATAATATTACTAATTACATATTACATAATATTACTAATATTACTATAATATTACTTTACTCTGTAACAGTTTACTCAGAATTCAGAGTAATATTAGGCCACATTAGATTTTAGTGATGTGTTTTGGTTTTTTCTAAGAACATCAAAGAATTAAACGTATCAGCTTCATGCCATTCTGTTAACCACATAACCATGTAAAGGCTTTAGGCATTGGATGTTGCATCTTGTTATATAACAAGAATACAGTAAAGAACCCTAGAAAATTAAAATGCATTTGGAAGAAAAAACTTAAATTTAAGGCAAAAAGTAAGTAATGTTACTTGTATTAATTCCCTTAACTGGATAGAACACTATTATAAAGCTTTTCTTTCCTTAGGATTCTGTTGCAAAGCCCCATGTGATTGTAGCAGGAGCTGCCACAGTAAGTTGTTATCTATATTCTTACATAATGATTTTTGTTTCATACTTAAGGACATGCTAAGAAAAGTTAATTTATGTTAAATAGAATTCTTGATTGTACCTATATTTCAGTTCCCATTTCTATTATAATTAGTGAGGCTGATGAATTTTCATGAAAAAATCTGAGTGAACTTCGTAAACTTGGTGTTAAAAGTCAATATTATTTTATATCTGAAATTACATTCTTCTTGAATGTTATACATTGTCTGATTTTATATCACCTTTTTCTAATTGCCTTCATAGAGTTCATGAAATAATTTGACCAAACTTTAGTCTAATGTTGAATAAAAATGGGAATTTTCTTAAAATAATAACTTCTGTTACAATAGAGTAAATTACAATTTTTTTATGGTAAATACTGAACTAATGCTTAATTTTTACTTCTTAGTGGTCTATCAAGATTCACAATGGTAGCAATGAAGCGCTTTCCCAATATAAAATGAACATTACCTCCATAGCACCACTTTTAGAAAAACTGGCAAAGACTAGTGATGTTTATTGGGTCTTACAAGGTAAGGAATGAGTAATGAACAAATGTCATTTTGTATATATTTTGAGGCATGGGTTTTTATTGTCTCGTGTTTCAAGAAGCAAAATTACTCTTTTGCGAGAATAAATCTTGAAGTAAGGTTTGTAAAATTAGAATAATTTGAGTTATTTGCTTTCCTTTTTGAACTTAAGGAACAGACAGACTAATAAATATAATAAATAAAAATAAATAATAAACAAAAATATCCTTCAAGGAGCCTCCACATACAAAACGGCTGTGGAATATAACAAAGAGAATAAGTTCTCAAAGGCAAATGTGATGTTTAGCTCTGATTTCATTTCTTACAGAGTATATTTATTATAATTGGGAAATATAGAAAAAATTATTAAGTCTGTTTCATAATATTAGACTCATTGGAAGTAAATGTATTTTGGAATTGACAAATTATATTTAAATCATACCATCTAGTTTATACTTGGTAATGAAATTCTTTAAGAGAACGTTGACATTAGTTCAAGTCATTTCAGGAGTTTATTGAATGTCCATTATTTAATGCCTACCATAATATGAAATTGCCTTTGATATTTTAGCAGTTCAACTTGCTTGTCAGAAATTCTTATGATTATTTCCAAATTGAATGTCAAGTTGAGTGGAACAACAAGGGTGGCAATAATCTGTTCTGCAATCTATATTATTGATAGACTCATTGTTAACCTTTCTCTTACTAAAATGAGAAAAAATTATATATGATAAGTGATAAGGACCTTGTTCCTCAATAATATTACTTCCTAATTGTGTCAACAAAGCAGTGACAGGAGAAAAAAAGATTGACTGCTACTCTTAAGTAGAGAGTATTCCCCAATCCAGTTTTAAATTCCCATTGCCCAGTAGAACTCAGCATCCCCAAATTTTAAACTCCTAAGACACGCTAGAACATAAAAATGTTTCCTGAAAACTGTGTACATAAGAGAGAAAAGGGATAAAACTTCTTTAAATTTGAAGGAGCTATTGATTGATTGAAAGCATCTGAACTTTAACAACAAAATATGAAATGCAGTCAACTAACTTGCATGATCACAATTTCTACCAAGAGGGATTTTTTAAATGTGTTTTTAAAAACATGTGTTTCATGTGCAGATCCTGTTTATGAAGATCTATTAAGTGAAAATAGGAAAATGATCACTAATGAGAAGATAGATGCCTACAATGAAGCTGCAGTCAGTATTTTGAATAGTAGCACCAGAAATTCTAAATCAAATGTTAAGATGTTTAGTGTTTCCAAATTAATTGCTCAAGAAACCATCATGGAATCATTGGATGGCTTACATCTCCCTGAATCAAGCAGAGAAACTGTAAGAATTCTTGTATCTGTCAGAAAATAGAGACTATGATAGCTAATTGGTTATAGCTATACATCACTATAATATGGTAACAAATAATTTATTTTATTGCAATCTTAATTACTTGTAGTTATTCTGTCTAAATATATATCTATACATAATTTTGCTCTCCATTACCTCGCTGAATATATTAGTGAGAGTTTTAGTAAAAAGGGGAAGTAGTTATGCAAGGGAGGAAATGAAGCTTCATTTATTGAGTGCTAGTCACTCTTAATATACCTTATCTCCTAAGAAACTTATAAGTTCTCAGCACGTTCATGTTTAAAAACTATTACTTTATGTTCTCTTTGCCTTAAACCTTAAATTTATAAGATTAAGCTTCTGTGAAGAGCACATTTTAAAAATATATAGAATCATTTTTATTATTTCCTTATAATTCTTAAACCCTAAGTATTATCCAAGGTACATAGTAGTTACTGAACAAATCCAGATTGACGGATGGAAGGGGATTTTAGGTTAAGTAAGAAAGAGAACAGCATAATTGTAAATTTTCACACAAAGTACAACAGATATTATTTAGTTATTATTTTCTTATAAAGCAGAATCTTTCTGAGGATCACATAACCCTGAGTATTCAATAAAAGTCAATGATTCTGTTCCTGTCTTGCAGAAAAATGTGTTTTTGCATATACAGCCGCTGGGTTCTCCATATACTTTAAAGGGGTTTTGTGGACCCCCCGGAATTGATTAAGAACCTTAGGTTGGAGTTTGTAGGCTAGTATTTTCAAGAGTGCCAGATATAGAACTTCCTGAAGTCATAGGGCTAAAAGAATGAGTTTTCTAAATAGTTGAGTCTCTTTGAATGCTTAGGCTTAAAAAATATAATTATTTTAAGTTCCAAAATTGCCTAAACTATAAAATTTTTATGAAACTAGATTTGACTGAACTTCAACTAGACAGAATATTGGCAGCTTGTCTAGAAGATTTTTATTATAATGATATCATGTTGAAGATTCCATATTTTATTTGACATTAGAAATCTTAAAACATTAGCATCCTAAGTGTTCCATAAACTGTAAACCAAATGAAAAGCAAATTACAAATATTGTTAGCTAGGAATAAGTGATTTTTTGGTGCCAGTAATTTTATATCTTTTTTTTACATCTAAAGGCTGGGACTGTATCGTAAGTATCCTGGTATCTTCCATATTAATAGTCTGCCAATTAAAATTCTTTGGACTTTGATATCTGTCAGTATTTTTTTCAATGAAGGTCATGGCCCATTGGCCGCCATGAAATGGCTATTTCTTTTTTTTTTTAAAGAATAGAATAGGAAAATGTCAGTGTGCATTCCAAATAGTAAGGAGTGGTATTGTTTCTTATATATGTGTTCTGGGTCACATTATAAAATGAATCTTTCACTTTGGATCATAGTCCAAGAAGTTAGAAAAACCCTGAACTGGCTATTATAGCTTGAAGGAATACCATTATTAGCATGAGTGTTTGGGAAACGGTAGCAAAAAGTACAAAGGCATTTTGGTTTCAGTGCTGAAAAGTCAGTAGTATTCACAAGAGAAAATCTAATGTGAGATATATTACTGACAAGATAATAACCAAATAACTTGATTTGTTCACAGAGTGCAATGATTCTTATGAACGTGTATTGCAATAAGATTTTGAAGCCTGTGGATGGTTCCTGTTGTCAACCTCGGCCTCCTCTTACTCTCATACAGAAGCTAGCTGCTTGTTTTTTCACTTTATCTATTATCGGATATTTAATTTTTTATATAATCCATCGTAATGCTCACCGGAAGAATAAGCCATGTACTGATTTGGAAAGTGGAGAGGAAAAGAAAAATATTATCAATACCCCTGTGTCTCCGTTAGAAATACTTTTACAGTCTTTCTGCAAACTTGGCCTGATAATGGCTTACTTCTATATGTGTGACCGTGCAAATCTATTTATGAAGGAAAACAAATTTTACACACATTCTACCTTCTTTATTCCAATTATCTACATCCTGGTTTTGGGAGTATTTTACAATGAAAATACTAAGGAGGTAAGAGTCATTTTCTTTTTAGCTAATGTTATCCTTTTTATCTCATTTTAAACTCTGAATTAAATAAATAGTATCACTTATGCCAGAGTATTCTAGCATGTATATAGAAGACAAAGGGATATTGTAGTTGTACTTTGCCTGGTGGACTCTTAACAGTTGCTTTTTTGAAACAGTTCAGAGAAAGTTCAAAAACTCCTGAGAAGATTGTTGAAAAATGGGTAAATAATAATCTGTGAAAAAAGATGTCATAACTTAGTGTTATTTTGCCTGTTTGGGGATGGAGAAAGTGGAGGTGCTCCCAGTTTTATAATGGTCTGCAAACATGAGATACTGTTATGAAAAAAATGTAACCGAAAAATATAATTAGCAAATACCTATATGCACATTTTATATTTACATATTTATACAGTCAGATATGTACACAAACAAATTCAAATGTACATAATAATGTGGGTACTGCTTACAATATTCTGAATTTCCTATTTTAGAATTACTGTAATTGCTTAGAGTATTAGTGCAACTTCTTTATAAGGCATGATTTATTTGAATAATAAATTCTTTTGTAAGAAATAACTCTCATACGAGGATGACTAATCAGTTTTTTCATCTCCAGTGAGAATATCCTTGGGAAAATATACCAATAGACCCTTTTTTCACAATAAAGTATAAGAGAACTATAAGGTCTTTTCTAGCTGAAACTCTAAGATTTTCTTAAAGAAAATTATAAAATGCCATTTTATAGCTTTACAAACTTAACTGTCACAGTATGAATGTAATCGTAATATAAAACCATGAGAAGCAACTTAAATATTTAAACTCTCTTTTAGTTTATATTAAGTTTCAAATTCATATTTTATGAAATTTTCAAATTTCGTATTTTAAATAGTTTTATTATATCTTTTATCAAATCAAATGCCAGTCTTTAATTGTTTTTCCCCCCAAGGTTCTTTTGACAGGTTCTTTATATCCTGTAAGAAAAATTTACTTAATAATAGCTTCACGATGAATTTTAAAACAGATTTTGGTTCTTTTCCACAGACTAAAGTGTTAAATAGAGAACAAACAGATGAATGGAAAGGCTGGATGCAACTTGTGATTCTGATTTACCATATCTCTGGAGCAAGTACAGTAAGTATTTTGAATTTACTTACAGAAAACATGGTAAATGGTGGGACTGTACTGTTTCTTCCAGGGCATCACCTGTTTTGTGTTTTATATTCTCCATCATTTCGAGACCTGTTTTATTTCCCGCCCAACCTTTGTGCTTTCCCATTCTTCTCCTACCACCTGACTCTTTGAGAAGATATAGTTTTAAGGCAATAATTTATTTGTAATACTTGGCCTTGATTTTAATTTAGTAGAAACAGCTGATAACCTAAGGTCATTATTTCATGCCACCCTGTTGGACAGCTCATTTTAACTTAGGAAGAAACTGTATAGATGCAAAGGATTCCAAATAGACAAGTTACGATCAGAAGAAATCAAGTTAGATGATTATATCTATATTCTACCCTTACTTGCATTTTAGGAAGTTTGGCCAACTGTTTTTACTCCTTTAAAGTTTAAAAACCTTAGAACCCTTTTGCCCCAGTATTCAAAGAACTCAGGTCCTAATGGACTACCATTGCACCATTGATGTGCCCTACTGTCTGAGTATCACCTCCTCCATGAGCCGGAGGACCTTTTCTTTGCTCACCTAGTGCCTTCTGTACCTGAACAAGATCATTTTTCCTTCTCCCTAGGTGTCTTAAAAGACAGGATTCTCGGGGCGCCTGGGTGGCTCAGTGGGTTAAAGCCTCTGCCTTCGTTCGGCTCAGGTCATGATCTCAGGGTCCTGGGATCAAGCCCCGCATCAGGCTCTCTGCTCAGCAGGGAGCCTGCTTCCCCCTCTCTCTCTCTGCCTGCCTCTCTGCCTACTTGTGATCTCTCTGTGTCAAATAAATAAAATCTTAAAAAAAAAAAAAAAAGACAGGATTCTCATGGTCTCAGAATACCTTGGATTTGTCAGGGATAGAAAAAATGTATTCCGAGTTGTAACATTCCAGCCACATTGCAGTTAAAATAAGCTTTGAAGGTGAACCCTGCTATCTAATAACCACTTTTCACACAAGTTTTATAGTGATGATACCAAACTAATTTCTATAAAATGGGTTTTGAAAATTTGAGAAACTCTTTCATAATTAGGGAGCTACCAAACTTTTTTTTTGCTTACATAAGCACACATCTGTAAACAGTATTTGAATCAATGATAGATTGAGGTAAGAGGGGGAGTGTTGTCTAGACAGAAATATTTTGAAATTTCCATAGCAGCAGTTAAGAAGGTAAATAGTACTGAGGATTTTTTCTCTAAAAATTTTTCTCTAACAGGTATCTCTAACAATTTGAAAGTAATATTATTCTTCATCGAGTCTTTGCATCATTTTCAAAAATTGTCAGTGATTTTATGGATGGTTTGTTTGAAGGGCAGAAGGTAAAAGAATGAAATATAATTTATACTGAAATTGTATGGCTCTGAGAAGTGTATTTGCGGCAGCAGTGAAATTCCTGTGACACAGTGGCTGAGGGGGACCTAGTGTGTTCACGTGGTTACAGAAGATCCCAGACAGTAGAAGAGATGTGAGGCAAGGAGAGATAAGGATAGTAAGATTTAGTTTATAAGCCCAGTTCAGAATTTGCAGGATATATCTGTCAAATTCTCTTAAAAGTAAGTAGAGATGAATATTGAATCCTAGAAATACCTCTGACATATGAATAAAGATTAGATTAATTGGAGAGGGGAAAAAGGCTTTGTTTTAAGAAAATGCCACTTAGAGACATAATTAATTGCTGACATATTAAAGGGTGATACCCCTATTTAAAAAAATCAGATAGAAAGAATTAATGGCAGATTAAGTTCCTCAATTCAGTGATTTCAGAAAGAATTTGGATCATAAAAAGATGAAGGCAATTTGGCATTCTATTATAATCATTTGCCAAGCTAGCATTCTAATTCTAATATATCTTAGACTACATCCCAATATATCCTAAACTACAATTTTTAAAAATCCCTGTTCTGGAAGGACATACTTTTCATTAACAGATCATTTGTTATGATTAATTAACATATTCCTGTTCTTTTATATAATAGGATTTTGTGGTTAAAAATTACCTGTATCTACATTGGCGAAGCATTATTAGCATGGGTTATAATGTATTTTGGGGACTTGATTCTTGGATATTTGAGGGATTACCCTCATTAAAAACTCTTCTTAACTGCCACAGTTATTTTAATTAGCTAATCTTAATGTTTTTATTTTGAGTAAAATATGTCAAACTTTAGTTGTGCCATGTTTTTATACTAAAATAAAAACCATAAAAAATTACAGAGCATTATTAAAATAATCCAGATAGTCTGGCAGATTGCAGTTGTTAGTATAAACATCCCTTTAAGACATAATTTATAGGAAATATGGATAAAATACTGTGAATTTAATATGGAGAGTACAGCAAATTAGGTTTACACAGTAGAAGATTTTGTGTTCCACTGTGGGTTTTTTTCCTTTGAGAGTTTATAAGTAACTTTCTTGAAGGAATCTGAATAAAAGATCTTGAGGAAAAATTTGTGGGACTAGAAAAAGAATAGAATCAGAAGCTAGTCTAGCTATTCATTATAATGCTGTTGGAATTCCAAATATATTTTAATACTAAAATTTGGTTGTAATACTTGACTCGTGAAAGATAAAAAGAAAAATAATTTGGATTAAAGGAGAATAAAGAGGAATGACAACTAAGTGCAATGTATGATCCTTGATTCAAGATTGCTAGAAAAATTTTTTTTAAAACCATAGAGGATGCTACTGGGACAGTCAGATGTTTGAATGCAGATTGTACAATAGATGCTGCTATATTCATATTAAATCTTGGTTATGATAATGATAATATGGTCATTTAAGAAACTATTCTTTCTTCTTAAAAGATACTTGTTAAAATGTTAAAGGATAATGTCATATAGTCTACAACATTCTTTAAAATGGGTCAACATGGTATATGGGTGCCCATTGTACTATTCTTGCAGTTTTTCTGTTGTCTGAAAATATGTTAAAATAAAAATTTGAGAGAAGTAGTACATGAAATTTGTAATAATCCGACATTGGCAAGTACTTGGCAGATTATTGTGATGGTGTTTAATTTAAATGGATAGCATTTACTGTTTTAAATGTAATAACCAAGTCTCGACTCTGTAGGCCCAGCCCCAGTTCTGAAGGGATTTCAAAGCATGTTTTATGGACAGTGGTTAAAGTAACTGGCAATAGTTAGCCTAGGTTGGCCAGATGTTTTCAGATACTTACAGAACAATCAGATAAATGATTGACTGTATACAAATGGCTCTAGAGCTAGACTCTCCATTATGGAAACCACTAGCCACATGTGGCTATTGAGCACTTGAAGTATAGTTGGTTGGAATTGAGATGTTCTGTGAATGTGAAAAGATACATCAATTAAGTATGATTCATTGTGATAAATGCATACTAAGTTCAAAAACTTTGTGTAAACAATATGAAATATCTTACCACATGCTTATTACATGTTGAAAAGAATATTTTGAAAATAGTTAAATACATTGTATTTTTAAAAATTAGTTTTATTTGATTCTTTTAGTTTTTTAAATATTCTGGTAGCCATATTAAAAAGGTACTATGTGGCTCACATTTTATTTCAGTTGCATAGCACTGTCCTACAGAGCTGAAGTTGGTAGCTTTTACGCAGTTAGATTTCAACTTTTCTTGAAAAGGAACTTTATGGTAGTAAATGATCAGCTGAAAATGGAATGGATTGCCTTGGGAATTTGTATGTTTTCTGCTATTAAAAAGTGTTCAAGGGGGCGCCTTGGTGGCTCAGTTGGTTAAGCATCCAACTCTTGATTTTGGTCATGATCTCAGGGTTGTGAGATCAAGCCTCGTGTAGGGCTCCACACTAGGTTATGGAACCTGCTAATCCCTCTGCTCCATCCTTCCCTACCTTCTAAAAAAAAGAAGAAGAAGAAGAAGTAAAGAAAAGAAAATAGTTCAGATACCTGAAGGGAATATTTTAGAGTACTTTCAAAAATAAGGTAATAGGTTTAGATTTGATAAATCCTGAGGTTATTTTAAGATGACATTTGCTACTTTCATCATCCCTGTGATTCTAGTATGTTACTCCTTCACTGAAAAATTTCTGATTTAATGATGAGATTAGACATTTAAAAAGAACTAATGATGAAGGGCAATAAATAAAAACTATGTTTGGTATAGAGACTATGAGTGCTTTAAGAATGCCATGGAAGGAACAATGACTTTCATCTGAGAGTAAAGATAGGGAATTTTGAACAGGGCTCTAAAGAAGAATAGGATTTGAATAAATAGGATAAAAATAAAAATAGGATTTGAATAAGCAAAATGTGGTCACAAGAAGAACATTCCAGGGTAGAAGAAAGAGATAAACAAAGGAAAGGTGACAGGGGGACACAAGAAGGGCCACTATGGGAGACAGAGAATCTTAAGAATTTGGCTAGAATGCAGGCATTAGTGAAGAATTGATGACCTATTTTAAATTCAGGGGTTTTTGCCTTCTCAAGAAAGAAAAAAGATGCGTTCAAGGGTGCATTCAAGGATATATATAAAAGATACTTACATTCAGGGACTTGTAAAATCTATCTAGGTGTCTACTTAGTTATGTTTTCCTACAAGGTATCACTTGGGGAAGACACAGTAGCTGGAAGTGGCCATAAGCAGTGTCAGTGCTGGATGGTACAGAGGTGATCAGATGAGTCTATAAAATGGAAGCCAAAACATCTTTATGTGGACTTAGGGATTCTCCCTGAAAGAATGATCTTACAATTGCAAGGGTTGGTTGTCACTAAATAAGGCTTTTAAAGATCATTTTAAAAAACAGAGTACTGGTTGTATTGTGGCGATCATGAATATCCACATAAAGGACCAATGGCTGATGGACAGGGTGAACCACAGTGTTCGAGGGCTAGGACTTATGAATTAAGTTAGGACTTATGAATCAGATGATATTGCCAGTGGTTCCCATAAAATATAGATCAGAGATGTGTTACATTTCATTTAACTTTACAAGTGGAGCTAGGATGCTCTGGAAAACCATCGTAAATGATTCGAAGGGCCTTGGTCATGATGAAACATTGATGTGGGAGTGTAAAATAAAATTGATTGATAAATTAAGGGTGGGAGGGAAGTAATATTTCTAAATTATGTTTGTATATGTTTTTTAATATAAATTTTTTCCTAAATATTATATATTGTGAGTAGTTATATGACAATTTACAAATCTAAAGTCTGTGTATTTGAGGGGGCCGAAAATGTGGGACTTCTGTTTTGTTTTTTTATCTTCTCATTGGGAAAATGGGAAATCTATAGTTACCTTGTATTCAGCGTATCTGGTGATTAATAATTATGAATACCATATATTTAATTCCAAGTGGAGGAAAAGTACAGAGTGTTTCACCTTGATTAACTCTTGCATTCCTCATAAGAACCTTCTTGTTTCACAGTTTAGAAAACTCACTTAAAGTCACATAGCTAGTAAGTGGCAAAACCAGAATTTGAATGAGGTTTGATTCCAAAGTCTACATTTTTTTAACCCTTGCTATGTTGCCTAAGTTTTAAAAATAAATCTTTTCATTGAGATCATGCCAACTGGTAATGGTGATCCATTGTCTTGATTAAATGTATTGGCTATGATAATTCAAAGTATAGTTAGTGACAACATATTTTTCCTATTTATTCTTGTCAACAGTTTTTGCCTGTGTATATGCACATCCGGGTCCTGGTTGCTGCATACCTCTTTCAGACAGGGTACGGGCATTTCTCATACTTTTGGATCAAAGGAGACTTTGGAATTCATAGAGTCTGTCAGGTAGGAATGTATTCAGCTCTTTTTCTTTCATTTTGGCATGAAAATATAAATATGGTCATTATAAGGGCATGACTAATTTGAATTTATGAAATTACACTTTAAAGTTGTGTTATTTCTGTGTTCTGTGGTTAATAATTTGAGATAAATAATTTATTACTGAGGGAAGGGAAAATGTAATTTAGATGAGTGCCTAATAAAGGCACCAGTACACAAGGGACAACATTGCTAATTCGGTTCAGTTTTGTAGAAACGCACAGCTACCTGGGATTATTATAATATGTTATGTTTTCTTTTTGAAGAGGATTAATATTTATTAAGTTTCTACCTTGCGCTGGGCACTGTCTGAATATTATTTTATTTACCCCTCATTACAACCCAGAGTTGTGGTTTTCATGTTAACAGAAAGGACACTGAGGCTCAGAGAAGCTAAATAATTTGCCTACGGTCACATAGTAATGGTACAGCTCTAATATCAATCTGCTCAAATCCTGTGTTCTTTGAATGACATCACACTGTCTGAAATAACTGTTACAGGGGTCCCAAAGCCACTTTTTAATTTGAGTAATATTATTTTGTATCTATGACAACTCTCAATTTAATCCTAAATGGGGTAAATCAACATCAAACAGAGATGAAATGGACACCCTTTTGTTGAGGTAATCTAATCTCTGCTTATAAACTGTAGCCCTAGGAAGGAGGCTTATGATTCTTCCCCAACATTTAACAAGATGGCATTTGTAGCCAGAGGACAGCTCAGGCTGGTACTTTGCTTGGATTTAGTTAATATAATGATGCATAAATATTTTATAGTCAACTCTTTACAATGATTGTAGAACAAATGTAATTTTAAGGATTAGTAAAATATACTTGTACAGTTATTACTTTAGTCTTAAATAAATGTTTATAGTCTGTCAGAGAGAATCTGTCTTTACTCTTCATGCATACCTGGAATGAAAACCATTCTCTTCTCCTTTTTAATAGGTCTTATTTCGTCTCAATTTCCTGGTAGTGGTGTTATGCATAGTGATGGATCGGCCTTATCAATTCTATTATTTCGTCCCCTTGGTCACCGTATGGTTCATGGTCATATATGTTACTTTAGCCCTGTGGCCACAAATAATCCAAAAAAAAGCAAATGGTAAATATACTCTCTTACTGTTAATAAATATTCTTTTAATGTACTGAATTTCTTTTTAGTTGTTAAAGGCTATTTTTTATTGAGACAGAATTTAAATTTATGTGTAGTGTTGACATTTGAAACTTTGTTCGTAAACAGTCTTTTTAAAAATGTTACAGCTAGCTAATTCAGTGATATAACAGGGCAGATCAATAGTTTGCATGTATACTGTCTGTGTGTTCTTTTTTTTTTTATCTAAATTTTTCAAAGTCATTTTACATATCAGCTAATGCAACAGTTTTCAAACTGTCTTGTACAGAGCCAGAGTGAAGAGCACTAGAAGAGAGAAGAGCATGCCAAATAGGGCTCCAGTCCCCTCCGTCCTTCCCCAGTCTTTGGCAGCTCTGCTTTATTTGATTTTTTACCTATATTGGGAATTTGGGAGTGGCATTCCTTTGCAAAAAGGCTTTTTGTGTTAGCCAGGTTTAAAGAGCACTAATATAATTTATCTTGTAGACCACCCTTAAAGCAGTTACTCTCAACCTGTTGTACGTACAAGGAAACCTAAGTGCCCAGAAGGTCGTCACCTTCAAACTCCTCACAGACAGTTACTGATGATGTTCACAGTGAGGTCGTGCGCATTTATCTTAATGCTTCTTTCCCTCAAGATCATATCGTTGAAATAAAAGCTTCCCTCTTTTGGAAAAATTAAAAGTTGTTTTTACTAATTTTTAACTTAACTCAACCAAATACTGTATATTAGAAATATTTTCCACTGACTTCCATTATAATGTCAAATAACTTTTTCAGGTAAGATTTGAATTCCAGCCTTTCATCAAGCCCATGAATGTCTTTGAACAGCCTCTGTCACTGAATCCCTCGACACAAACCTAGCGTATGAATCAAATGAAATCAATACAAATGAACTGTGAACACATAACTTAAAATATGCATATGTTAAAATACATCTTAAGGTTAAACCCTGATCCTTTAGGGAGTTCTTAAGCTCTCTCCTAGGAACTCTAATGTTTCAGCCATATTACCTAAGCTATATTCAACATGAATATTAGAATTATGTTGAACATATTGTTCCAAATTTTGTTGTGCCCTCGAATAATAAATAGGTATAGTGGAACCCAGGAGGTATTTTCTGATGTGTTTACAGTGGATGAACAGCAGATACAGAGGGTGTCAGGCGTAGGTTGTGGCCTCTTCCTAGCGAGGAGGCTCCAGCTTTTCCTTCTGGCCCTTCTTGTAATTTATACCACTTACATATAGTTTATGTATCCTGTGGGCAGCCTTCAATTATTTTAAGAACTATGCAGAGTGTTCATATGTTAACCAGAGACTCTTAATATGTTTTCTAATGTAAATTTATACCTTTTAGTAAATTAAATATTTTCTCTCTTAGGAAATTGTTTCTGGCATTTTGGCTTACTGTTGAAACTAGCCTTCTTGCTGTTATGTATATGTTTTTTGGCATATTCTCAGGTTTGTACAGTCTTTTCAGTTTATATTTTGTTCTATTTTATTTTAAAGTTCAAGTCTATTAAAGTATGTGAGAAGAGTCAGAGCTTTTTTTGAGCTTCATTTTTTAATGACTGTAATAAAAGTGTCACTCTGTAGTTGACTACTCAGTGTAGTTCTTTTGAGACCTATCTACTTTTGTTACCACTGTTTTTGTTGTAAGAGCAATTTAAAGCTCTTCCTCTGGCAATTGTTCAGAATCCATTTTACTTGACTTTGATCAATCAGACGTTTATTGAACGCCTCTTATACGACACTACTCTAAGTGGAGATCAAAATTCTCCTGACAGAATTTGCAGCTTGGTTTGTGCATTATTCATTGCATCAGAGTGTTACTTGATTTTTCCGTAACTGCGTAGAGTAAAATTTGGGCCGTTAGCAAAACCAGCTTAGGAGCAAATGGGTTGGTATAGATGTAGTATGTTTAATTTAATAAAATTTTGGGTCATTTTCGTATGTCTGCTGTTTTATCCCCCTAGTATGATGGTTGAGGTTTTCTCAGCTACTTAAGCAAGGTGGCCGGCTGCTACCTGCTGGTTAGTCCATCAGGCAAACAGATTATTTGGGCAGCATGATATTTATCATAAAATATTCTCATTTGAATGCCTATAGGTTATGACATATTCTGCAGTTGGCTCCCATCCCCAGCATTCCCTGTCTTGGGCTTCACTGTGTCAGGGGCAAATGCCACATAAGCATCACGTGTGTGAGTGTGTGTGTGTGTGTGTGTGTGTCTGTCTGTGCGCGCGTATGTGATCTTATTAGCTGGTTTTTGTTGGTTTGTTTTGTAGGCTTTCATACTTTATTTTCATACTTAGAAATAAAGCATTTTTATTTCAGCCTGACCTCCAAGGTTTTTTACAGGAGATTTATAAAGTAATAAGGAAATGACAGCAAACGTATGAAGAAATAGCCAGGTAACTGCAACAGCTACTTGACATTTACTCATTAAAATTCCAGACACTGAGGTGCATCTGAGGGAGAGAAGGGAAGGTGAACCAGGGGTTCAATAACAAGACTAAGAAGGTTTCCCCAGCTTTGGATCACTGGGAAAAAAGAGAAAAGACATGGCCTGGTATAGCCCAGTGTCTTGCACAAAATGGGAGCTCACTAAATACTTACCCATTGATGACATAAGAAACAAATTTTTAATGAGAAATAATATTTTAAATGATAAGCGTGTCACATATATCCAATCTATAAGACCATATATCTCTAATAGATACTATATATTTCTGTTTCATATTGATTTTATATTTTATATTTCTGTATTTCATATACATATCATATATATGATCTGTAAGTTCTTAATATCACAGCTCTTGGTAAGAATCATCCTCCGTTTTCTGAGGCATAGATTTTGATAGAACCTCTATGTAATAAGGTATAAGTATTTTAAATTCTTAAATGGTTAAATGGAGAATATTGCATTTCATTAAAATAATGAACTTCTAACCTAAGGATTCAGCATTACCTAAAATACAGTGCTGTTTTTTGTTTTTGGGGGGTTTTTTTTAGTTTTTAATAGCCTTTTTAAAAAAACTGTTATGTTACATTTTTTATGCTGTGGCATTAGGTCTAATAATGGAGCGCTCCTTAATAGAGTTTGTTGCATTCTTTAGTCTGGAAATTGAGGTTTTTGTTCTCTTCTTTGAAAGTCTTCATTAATGTGCAGGAATGCACCCAAGACTTCTGCCCCTTCATTCCCAGATTTTCTAGGCTTGTCAGATTAATAAGAGGGTACCATTCACTAACTTGACCACAGTAAAATTGTAAACTTTGTTTCAAAGGCTAGTAATGGCATTTGGGTATGGTTGATTGAGTAAGGTGACTAATTCAGAGCATTCTTTTAACTCAAATGGTTAATTATAGATTATTAACATTTAGAGGGGAAAAAACCCTATTTTAACCTTAACCGTCATTCTCTAGGATATTGATATCATATTGGCTAAGGTCTTTTGTATTTTGGTGTTTTGATCAGTAAATATTAGCTGTTTGTATACTAGATTAAAAACTTTAAATGGAAGAATTTTCCAGTTATTAGCTTGCTTTTTTTTTTTTAAATTCTGCAGTCTCAGTAGCCTTTCATGTGCAGTGAAAGTAAATTAACAAAAAGTTTCAAGTCATCTTTGTTAGCCTTTAGTAAAATAAACTTCTTTTCAAATGAAAGAAAATTTTTAAATTGTGAATGACTCTCATACAATCCTAACTTTAGAAAACTATAATAGATTTAGAAAACAAGTATTGACTCATACCATCTTAATCTGTGTTCTGGATTCCTTTTCCTAGGGTGCATTTGAGAAGATCTTTTCTCTTTGGCCATTGTCCAAGTGTTTTGAACTGAAAGGGAATGTATATGAATGGTGGTTCAGATGGAGGTTAGACCGTTACGTATGTATTTACCTTGTGATCTTTTGCCATTTCAAATTATACTTAAAAAAATTATTTGGAAAATTATTATTTTTTTTTTAGTTTTAGAATAAGGAAACATGTTGACTTGGTAAGTTAAAGCAGCCCTGCTCTCCCGTCTTTTTTTATAGCAGAAAAAGTGTGTGCATGGGTGTGTATATCAGCAGGAAAATACTGTAAAAATGTTGTCTATAAAGGGGCCTTTGTTTGAGTCCTAATTTTGACTTATAAATGATCCCTTATAGGGGTGCCTGGCTGGCTCAGTTGGTGAAGTGATCTCCGGGTCATGAGTTGGAGCCCCACGTCAGGCATAGAGATTACTTAAATAAATAAACTTAAAAAATCCCTCATGTACATGCTTCAGCCATTCAACACAATATTTATTGAGCCCCGAGTTAAGCTCTAGATGTTGGTTTTGTGAGGAATATAGTAGAGAAAGAAGACATACCACCAGGCTTCTAAGTCTTAGAATCAGTTTTAAAACCCAAGATTACTACTTATAATTAGGTGCTAAATTATGCAATGTGGATTTTGTGGTAGAAACGTGCAAAGAAGAGAGACCAGTGTCATAGGTGTTTCTGTGAATTTAATCTTAAAGGGAAGTGAAGATTCACCCGTCCAAGATAATGTAAAACATCTAGCACAGCATTTGGGAAATAATGGACACTGAATAAATATTAATTACCTCTCCTCTCTCTTTCCCCTTCATCTGCCATATTTCACTCATCTTTTTTTTCATTCAACAAATGTTTTCTTAATGCCTGTTCTGTGCCATTTCTGGTTTCTAATACATGTGTACTTGCCAGTGTACTACAGGGCATTTCAAAACCACAGATGAGAAAAAGCTTTGCTAAAGGCTTGATATCAAATAATTTTAAATTCTCAACTTTGTCATTAGAACACTGTACTGTGATATGATAGTTCGCTTTACAACCTTGTTTTAAAAAAAAAAAAGCAGCAGCTTTGGGGTGCCTGGGGGCTCAGTCAGTTAAGCGTCCGACTCTTGGTTTTCTGCTCAGGTTATGATCTCAGGTCATGGGAGGGCTCCACACTCAGCAGGGAGGCCAGGAGGCCACTGGGAGATTCTCTCCCTCTGCCCCTCCCACCACACCCGTGTGCATATGCACCCCTGGAAAAATAAATAAATCCTAAAAAAAGAAGAAGAAGAAGAAGAAGCAGCTTTATGTACTTTCTGGCCCACCTTATTTTTTTTTTCCATTCTTGTGTATGTACGCTCCTTCTTAAAAGCATGATCTTGGTGGTGGTAGTATTGATTTATTTGATTGAAAGGATCAACCTAAAATGTGTTTTATTTTGGGTTAGCATTTAAATTTTATCATACATTTCCATAATAGTTTTATTTATTATTTTTGTTGTTGTTCTTTTATTTGTTTTAATTCCAGTATAGTTGACATATAGTAATTAACAGTTTTATACATTGCTCAGTGCTTATCATAAGTGTGCTATTAATCCCCATCACCTGTCTCACCTAACCTACCTCCCCTCTGGTAACCACCAGTTTGTTTTCTGTAGTTAAGAGTCTGTTTTTTGGTTTATCTCCTTTTTTCTTTGTTCATTTGTTTTGTTTCTTAAATTACCCACATGAGTGAAGTCATATGGCATCTGTCTTTTCTGATTGACTAAATTTCACTTAGCATTGTATCCTTTAGATCCATCCATGCTGTTGCAAATGCATTTTTTTATGCCTGAGCAATAATCCATTATATACATATATGTGTGTGTGTGTGTGTGTGTGTGTGTGTGTGTGTGTGTGTATGTGTGTGTGTATGTATCTTTATCCATTTATCAGTTGATGGACACTTGGACTGTTTCCATAATTTGGCTTTTGTAGATAATGCTGCTGTAAACACTGGGGTGCATATATCTTTTTGAATTAGTGTTTTTGTATTCTGCAGATAGATATCAGTAGTGGAATTACTGGATAAAAGTCCTACTTTTAATTTTTTTGTGGAACCTCCATGCTATTTTCCACTGCAGCTGCGCTGTCTGCTTTCCCACCAGCAGTGCACAAGGGTTCCTTTTTCTCCTTTTCCTTCCCAACACTTGTTGTTTCTTGTGTTTTTATCATTTTTTTGAAATTATCTTTATTTCTTCACTTGCTGCTGAGACTGCTCAAGTGAAGCAGCTTATCTCATATGTTGCAAGAGCTGTTTGCTGTCCTATTGCAGATAGTTTCCAAAAGTCATTGACTTTATGTCATTTCTTGAAGTTTAAGTCTGTCATAGAAACTTTCAGCCTTGGGGCGCCTGGGTGGCTCAGTGGATTAAGCCGCTGCCTTCGCTGCCTTCAGTTCAGGTCATGATCTCAGGGTCCTGGGATCAAGCCCTGCATCAGGCTCTCAGGGAGCCTGCTTCCCCCACCCCTGCCCAGCCTACTTGTGATCTCTCTCTCTGTCAAATAAATAAATAAAATCTTTAAAAAAAAAAAAAAGAAAGAAGCTTTCAACCTTTAAGCTTTTAACTTACTTATTTTTGTACATATTGTCCCCATTTACCAAATATTTATGCCATTTACTGAAAAGTTGCTGTTTAAAACAAATTTTCTCTTCCTATTTTTCAGGTAGTCTTTCATGGAATGTTGTTTGCTTTCATCTATCTGGCTTTACAGAAGCGTCAAGTACTTTCCGAAGGAAAGGGTGAACCTCTTTTTTCAAACAAAATTTCCAATTTTCTATTGTTTATTTCAGTAGTTTCTTTCTTGGTAAGTTTCAAAATGTAATTGGTAATTTTTCAAAGTCCTAAATGGTACAGAAAATTAACTTTAAGAAATAGGAATTTAATCAGTTTTTTAATATTGAAAATCTTTACTTTTAAAGATCTTTTTTCTCTGTAGTTTTCTAATTGAACAGAAACGCCAAGAGAATGTATGTATAAGTTAAATATGAAGAATAACTGAGGATTCAGTGAAATAGAAATTTTTAAAGTTGTAATAATTTGGGGGAAAAATATAATGTAAGATATTTGACAGGAAGAGCCATCACTGTCATGATCACTCTTTCCAGAAAAGCACAGACCTATGCTCCTCTTTCTCTTCTTTCTTTTATTTGAGCAGTTGAACAAACCAAGTGATGACCAAACGTGTGAGCAGTTTTTACTGAAGTTTTTAAATAGCATCATGGAGTATAATGTAACAAGCAGAGAAAACTATGTAAAGATGCTGAGAAAGCTGCCTTGTGAAGGCCTAACTGTTTTCTTGAACTGATCCATATGTTTTTTCGGTTTAGACCTATTCCATCTGGGCTAGCAGTTGTAAAAACAAAGCAGAGTGCAATGAACTCCACCCATCTGTATCTGTGGTGCAGGTAATTGTCTTGATTTAGAAAATAAAATTTTTCTTAATTCTTGATAAGTATTCAGTCTTTAGAGGCAGTGAGATTTGAGATCAAACTATAAAATGTAGGTATATTACTTAATCTTCCTAAACCCTACCTTCCTTTACTGTCCAGGGACATTAAAATCTCTTTTAAAGGATTGTTATATTAAATGTATGGAAATGATTGGTATTGGTCAATTAGGAAGCACTTCGAAAATGTTAGTTCTCCTCATATTTGCTTTGTCCTCATTTACTCCTATTTCTTCATTTACTTATTTAATCATAACTATTAATGTATTAAGTCCTATGTTATATGTACATGTACATACATGTGTAAGAAGTTCAGTGTTAAGATGCGTACAGCTCCTGCCCTCATGGAATTTACATTCTAACAGAGATATGGACCTGTCAACATTCATTCATCGGACATTTTTTTATTCATTTAACAAACATTTGATACCTACTATGCACTAGATATCAGGCTGGGGGGATACAGTGGTAACCAAATCAGACCAGTTCCTGTCCTCCCAGAGCCTCCATTCTTCTGTTATAAGTAGTAATCATAGAATCACTGTGTAATGATTAACAGTACATGATATTACAAAAGAAGCTAATAAAGGGATCTGACCTAGTTGGAGTTGAAGCGAGTTGTGGTCAGGGGTCAGAAATTACTTCCCTGGGAAAATTAAGTGGAGAATGGAGGGATGAAGGCTGACAGCAGGAATTCAGGCCCTGTGGGGGAAGGGAGCATATTTGCATTCAGGGAATTTGAAGAAGGCCTTTTGGGCTATAGCTCCAAGAGCCAGAGTCTAGAGAAGTCTGTGTTAGTGACTGGGGAGGTGGCCAGAGGCAAGGAGCAGCTCAAATCAGCCTGGCATTTTGCAGAGGTCCCTCTGGTTGTGGCTCATTATGGGATATGGTGGTAGTATGGCGATAGTTAAGTACCGGGTGCTTTGGTAACACGTGGGACTTCTTTCCAACCCACCCTGGTGTCAGAGCAGGGTTCCTGGAGAAAGCAGTGTCTAAGCCAGACCTAAAAACTGAGCAGTAAAGAGGAGCAAGGATGATTTCTAGAGGATCTGCTCTGAGGTCTCAAGTTCTCTGCACTGCAGAACTCTTATTCCCGTAAACCTCTGTATAGTCTGAGAACCAAGCATGTGACAGACTCTTCAAATAGAATTGATAATGAAATTTTAAACATTGTACTGTATTCATGTAGCATTTTCATGACTTCTATAGACAATAGTAGTGCTCACCAATATCTTTTGCATATCGCATGTGATATCATCTCTGTTACTCCTGATTGAAGGGAGGTGTTACCATTCACAGTGCACCAGGACAGAACGATATAAAGAGAGCTAAGGGAAAGAGTGACTATATAGAAGAACTCACAAGCACTCCTGAGCCTTATCACCTTCCTTTCCAGTCACTGCCCTCTGCACACTCCTATTTCCTTAGTACTTTTCCAGTGAGGGCTTCAGGTCCTCTGTTGCAGAATAAAAGAATGGACTGGGAGCACAAATTTTTGGGAGCACTAATTTTATCAGCAGCTATTAATTTTCAAGGGTGCTAGTCCCCTGTTGTAAAAATGAGGGCATCCAGGGAGCCCCAAATTTTACATCCTTATCACGTTTCACTCTTACTCTCAGACACCAACAGGTGAGGTAGGTGTGGGGGTGTAGGTATGGATGTGATTATTAAAAATTCATATACGATTATATGTCCTTAGCATACTTATCTGAGGGTGCTTAGGAGTTTAGCATGCGCAAGATTCCCAGTGTTTTGTTAGAAAGTATTTTCTCAGCCTGGCCCTGCTTATGGATCAATCCTTTTTTTTTTTTAAATTCAAGTACAGTTAATAGTGTTATATTAGTTCCAGGTGTGCAATATAATAGTTCAACAATTCTATATATTTCTCAGTGCTCATCAAGATAGTGTACTCTTGGAGCACCTGGGTTGCTCAGTGGGTTAAGCCACTGCCTTTGGCTCGGGTCATGATCTCAGGGTCCTGGGATTGAGACCCGCATCGGGTTCTTTGCTCAGCAGGGAGCCTGCTTCTCTCTCTCTCTCTCTCTCTCTCTCTCTCTCTCTCTGCCTGCCTCTCTGCCTACTTGTGATCTTTCTTTGTCAAATAAATAAATAAAATCTTTAAAAAAAAAAAAAAAAAGGGGGCGCCTGGGTGGCTCAGTGGGTTAAAGCCTCTGCCTTTGGCTCAGGTCATGATCCCAGCGTCCTGGGATCGAGCCCCCGCATCGGGCTCTCTGCTCAGCAGGGCGCCTGCTTCCTCCCTTCTCTCTCCACCTGCCTCTCTGCCTACTTGTGATCTGTCAAATAAATAAATAAAATCTTAAAAAAATAATAATAAAATAAAATTAAAAAAAATAAAAATAAAAATAAAGATATTGTACTCTTAATCCCTTTTATCTGTTTCAGTCTTATAGATCAGTCCTTGAATCCTGACCTTTTAGTTTTGCCCATCAGTCTGGATAGAAATTTCCAGAAAGGCTTGCTGTAGAACTGCATACAGGTGGTTAACTATAAGTAATATATATTAAGTGCTAGCATAGTACCTAGCAAGTTACAACTGCTGAACAAATTCTAAGTGTTATTATTATTTCATTATCAAGCTAATAATGATGACTCCCTAGGTCCCAGGGGTCTTCTCCATGGCTATCATTTCTTTGATTTTTCTATTCCCCTGATCACATCGTTTACTAAGTGTATGACGAAACACAGACTGGAATATGATAAGAAATGAGTACACATTGAGAAAGGGTAAATTAACGTTAGAAAAAAGGAAAGTGATTTGCTTAGGGCTCTTCCTGGATTTTCTGATGCTCAGACTAGTGATTTGTATTTATCTGTGTCATTCTTCTAGCATTTTACAGTTTGTACAATACATTATAATAATTAAGTATTATTAATACTTTAATTAATACAATATAATAATTATTAATACAATAATAACTCATTGAAGGGTTTCATGTGTAAGGGCTTTATGTAGGTCTCACCTTTATGATTTTTACCATTTATATATGCCACCTGTGCTGTTAATTACCTAATATGTTTCTTTAAATGGCTCACAATGCATGTTATGAAAAGTACCTTATATATGTTTTTCCATCTAATGTTCCCATCCACCTTCAAAGTAAATCTTATCCCTATTCATATGGATGAGGAAACAGACCTAAGGGAGTAAATAAAGCACCTCACCTTCAATCCCAGACCTATACAAGGGAAAGGCCAGATTCAAACTTGAGTCTCTTTGACGCTACTGCCCATGAAGATCACTCAACTTAACAGTACCTGAGTAGTTCACTTTGGTTCCTTTCTCCCAATGATAGAGTGACCCACAGATCTCCTACTTGTTCATCCTGTATGCATCCCAGAGGCCTATTCCGAGATCCTTTGACCAGATGCCCAGAGTGATCAACACCGAATATGGGATTTTTCTCTGAAATATAGATTTTTCTATCTTTTTATGAGAAAAGGTTTTTGAAAGGTATCTATGAAGTCGAAAACAGTTTTTTCTTTGCAATTTCTTGCTTCTTTATAAGGACAGTAGATTCTAAAGAGAGTTCTTTGCTTGATAAACTAGTTACTGAATATGACCCTGAATGAGAGGTTTAGAAAACTCAGGATTGTTCCATCTGGTACAAAAAGATGTGGGAGAAGGGTGAAGACCAGGTGCCCAAAAGCTGGAGGTTGTCTTTAGGGAGAAGAGATCGAAAGGGCAAAATATATGACATGTGAATGCAGTTCAGTATGTCATCTGCCTGGCTACATAGTGCAAACATGAGGACACCTTCAAAGTCGTGCCATTTCTCAGAGCATATTTACATGGCTGTTAGTGGAAGGGGCTTTTGAGGAGTGCAAGAGGGGTGTATGTTGCTGCCAATCAGGCAGATACTTTATGGAAGAAGCCAAATTGTATCGTGGGATTTTTAAAATTTGCCTACACAAAATATGATATCATTTCTTTCTACACAAAGGGCCTCAGGTAGATTTATAATTTTTCAAATGTACATAAAATTGTTCAGCCGTGTGCTACCTAAAATCTGCACTAATACCCGGTATACAGACCACATGTTGAGAAATCTAGCTTGGACAGAGTCTAGAACGAAAATAACTTGCTGGGGTGCCTGGGTGGCTCAGTGGGTTAAAGCCTCTGCCTTCAGCTCAGGTCATGATCCCAGAGTCCTGGGATAAAGCCCCACATCAGGCTCTCTGCTCAGTGGGGAGCCTGCTTCCTCCTCTCTCTCTGCCTGCTTCTCTGCCTACTTGTGATCTCCATCTGTCCAATAAATAAATAATCTTTCAAAAAAATAATAACTTGCTAAAACTTTCCCTATCGAAAAAAAAAACATTGTGTATATATCAAATTCAAGAACATAGATAATAAAGTTATCACTTGAAGGAAAGCAAATGCTTTTATTTTTTATTTATTTTGCCTTTGTGGTTTTTCCTTAGATTTTAGCCTTCATCCTAATAAGGAATATCCCTGGATATGCCCGATCAGTTTATAGCTCATTTTTTGCTTGGTTTGGAAAAATTTCATTAGAGGTTGGTACATTAATATTTTGTTTGATCTTACACAGCCAAGTGTTACGTGTGTGTGTGTGTGTGTGTAAATCCGAAATACGTTTTTTAAAAAAAATCAAAGCTTTGTTCTTTATGGAAATACAGAGAAGAAACTCAGAATTTTCAACAGCAATAAAGTAGTATATTTCTAAAAGCTTATTTAAATGACTAGACATAGATGACTTTCAAATATTCTTTTTATTGTCTTAAGCTTTTAAGCACTAAATTGCTGAGATCAGAAAAGAAAAAAGTTAAATAGATTGAAATGAAATTTATAAATAGATATAAATGAAGTCGAGCTGAAGGGATTTTGATTTGTTCTTCATCTCCATAATTAAATATTACTGGAATTTAGTTTATCAATACTTATCCTAATAAAATTCACCATTATGATTGGAAATTTGGGAAAATTTTTTAACCTTATTACATTTTATATGAAATACTATGACTTATTTAAAGCCTTAAAGTAGGTTTAAAAGAAATTCTGAATATTCTCAGCTCTATTATTCAAAGTAAAACATTTTAATGAGGAAACAGAACAGATTTTAATCTGTTTAATAAAATATATATTTTAGAGTATAAGATTTATTAAGTTGTCCTTAAAATAGAGAAAATAAATTTTTCTGAGTTCTTTAATAAATGTTCTATTTTTTTTTTTGTCTCATAAGTGAGACTGAATAGAATTTAGAATTAACCAAGAATGACTTACCAGGTCATTCAGTAAATAAAAGAATGTTTGTTTTGCTATCCCCTTAATATTAGGAGCATGAGCATTTTTATTTAATGAATGAATTTTTAATTTGGTATTTCTAGTAAAAATATCAAAATTGTATAGTCTCATATTTGAGAGATAGCTTGCATTTTTCTACCCTCTGATATTTTGAAACAATGTGATGAAAGAACCACATTTGTAACCACATTGAAAGTTGTAGGGCAACCCTCTGAGGTCCCTTCCCTTTTCGGGAGCTTTGTAGTATGGCTCAATAAACTTTGCTTTGCTGCCCACCACTCTTCAAAAGAAAGTTGTAGTGGTGTCAACTAATATGTATACTCACATGGAAGTTGCAGTATATTTTAGGAACAGGCAAATGTAGTTGGAAACATTTGACCATGCAGAGCAAACTTAAGGATATCATAATGCCCGTATCACTTCCTGTTCATATATCCACATAAGAAATATATTCACAAATACGTGTAAATATGCAGTATGCACATATGTACACAGACCCACAGTAACTCTTTATTTGGGGTCTAAAGACCAGAGTCCAGAAATCCTTCTGTCAGCTGTCTTCTATGTCATGCAAAAAAGAAAAAAAATTAAAAAATATATGTGTGTGTGTGTGTGTGTGTGTGTTGTGTGTGTGTGTGTTTTTTCTAGTTGTAAGGTCCCTGTGTGATTTCTTGGGGACTTTGAAGCCATGCTTCAGCAAGTAGGGGTTCTGAAGAGCAGACTACAGTCAGCTTTTCAGGACCAAGAGTGAAACGGAAGTAAATGGTTTGGAAAAAGCCTTCTAACATAATTATGCTAGGAAATGTTTAAATTAGGCAAAATTGTGATGTAGTCGTTGACCCTCTGTATATATCTAACTTTAAATACTCTCCTTCCAGCTCTTTATTTGCCAATATCACATATGGCTGGCCGCCGACACCAGAGGCATCTTGGTACTCATTCCTGGAAACCCTATGCTCAACATCATTGTCAGCACTTTCATATTTGTTTGTGTGGCGCACGAAATTTCTCAGATCACTAATGATCTTGCACAGATTATTATTCCTAAAGATAACTCATCTCTCTTGAAAAGGTTGGCATGTATAGCTGCATTTTTCTGTGGACTCCTCATCTTATCGTCGATTCAAGATAAGTCAAGGCATTAGGTTCCTAAAATCCTAAGAAACTTAAAACTCTTCAGGCTAATTTTGTGTCTACCTAGAGGAGAAAAGCGTCTATCTGGAGATATAAATGTATATGTAAATTAAAAACGCGTGTGGCAAGAGGACAGCTCGGTGGCGTCTGTTGAACATGTGTGGTTGTATATATCGGAAATGTACGTCTCCAGTGTGAAATCCTGAAAACCAGTTGAAGCAGAGTGCATTGTATAGGATTGCATGTGAAACGTCTTTTCTACTGGATCTGTGTATTTCCATTTATAAATGATTTTAAGTTAACACAGGCAGGGAAATAATTACCTTTCCAGTAAAAAACATAATTTAATTAGCTTAGTGGCACCGCTGAGTGTTTTGATCTTGACTAAATTTGTGGTAATTAGATTGTCTACACCTGTATTCATCATGGAACTTCCTACTTCACTGAAAACTTTCTTACTCCAGAATGACTGCAGTATTATTTTCTTACCATATGTGCAATGATGTGGAACGATGAACAGTATGCCTTTAATTTATATGTGTTCACGTGCTGATGTTACCTGTTTCCTGACATGGTTTTTCTTCCGGACTGTGGTTTTCAGGTATACCTAAATCTTTGTACACTTTGTCTCACAGAGTTGTTTTAGGCTCCATGACAGGGTTTTGTCACTGTCGATGTTGTCACTTCTTTTATAAAAAGGCCAAATTTTCTTTCCAATTGAAACATTCATCCGTTTGTTTCCTTTCCTTAAGCTATACCAGTGTGATACCAGTTACCCTGTGGATCCAATTAATATGTTTTCCTCCAACTAATTAATTTCTGTCTAGTACTTCCAGTGTTTGGAAAGCTCTTTATAATCATTTTGGTATTTCCTATTACCTCCCCTCCCCCCCGTTTTTTAAAAAAATATATTTATCAACCTGACTGGTGCAGTGTAGTAAAAGATTCAAGCTGTTTTTGACTGCGACATATAACCATAAGTAGAATTTTAAGTAAACCGGTGACTTTGGGCAATATTTGTTTTTTGTCTTGTTTTGTTACAAGCTAACTGTTAGAGGTATAAATTTATTTATCTGTTGTACAGATTTGATTATAATGTTTAATGTTTGAAAGATTGCACTTGTTTGCTCTTATTGTGTGTGGGATAAAATATATTTTCTGTTCATGGTATATGAATATATGGAGTAATTTAAACAGTAAATAAACGTTCTGTGGATGCTTATTTTTGTATGGGCAAAGTATCGATTAAACTGTATGTGTCCTTTTTTTAAAAAAAAATCTGGATCCATTCATGATTGGTTCAAATTTCTAATTTATTTCTTCAGCTTGAATTTGCTTTTCCAAACTCTTTGTGCATAGGGAGAGGTCACTGTGATAGTTGAATAAGGAATGATTTAGTTATGAGGGTGCCAGAGGATAATCTGCCTTTCCACCCAGGAAGTTCAAGCACTGTGGTTTATTAGTAGTCTTATTTGAAGATCTTAAAATTTTAATTATTATTTCTTTAGCACTGGATTTATGTGCCAGTGATCTCTTCCCATTAATTGTGGAATAATTCTCAGACAGAAATGTGTGTTCTTTCTTTTTCTCTCTTCTTCTGCCCTTACTTAATCTTTTGACATTTCCCAGATAGACAATTGTAATGATTCATTGCTCTGCCTGCTAGACTGCAGCCTTATAAGTAGAGGATAGTATAGTTATAAATCAAAAACTTCCAAGTACTATGATCACATTATTCTTGCTGGTGTGGCTTGCCAATGAGTAGAGTGCATTTTAATTTAGCTTGTAAGTTTTATCACCTAAAAAAGATTCTTCCTGATGAAACAATTGAAAAAGAAAGATGACCAGCATTTCTGTTTTTTGGAAGCACTTATGTCTTCCAGTAGTGATGCCCAATGAATATGTTTTCTCTCCTATTCGAATTCAACCCTAAAACTTAACTAGCAAGCCCTTTCTTCATCACGTGCTCTCATTTAATATGCCCCACTGTTTTATTATATATAATAATTGCAAGATAGTCCTTTTGTAATTAAAGTATATTCTGTTTACATTTAGTTTTCTTAATGAGTCTTATGGGTAAGAGGTGATTGTGGTAGAAGTTGCCATAAGGATAGCATCTCTTTATGGTATAGGTTTTAATACCCTTTCTGCATTGATTCAGATTCTGACTAGCATTGCTCATTCATACCATTCTTCAGAAAAAGATGTTTAGCAGAATATTTCAACACACTAAAATTGAGATAAAGCCACAGAGGCTCTCTAAACTCAGATTTTCTCTACAATAGATCGCACTGAGACATCTACCATCTGGTCCCAGAAGGGACTTGCTTGACTCAAACCTACCGCGATCCTTCTGTTTCCTTTGCCAAACCTTCCCATTTCTATGGATAGCCAACATAGCCTTAAAAATTCATAGCCTTGACCTAAAACCATTCACTGTACCTCTAAGCTAGATCCTATGATTTGTTTTAGGTGCTGGTATAAAATAACATTTGCACCCTACCATTCCCTTGTAAGGTAAGTTAACCAGTTACGATTTTAAAGGTGAGTGATTTTTTTCTCCACCAGTGCCTTATTATTTCAAATGTTAGCATAGGAAGCTTGTAAGTATAGTAAAATTTAATAATATGTGTATCTGTGTTTATTTTTAATTTTTTTACTAGATTATAATTAATGTAAATAAATAAACTATAGGACCAAGGGCGGAACCTTCATGTAGTAGATACTCAAGAAAAGCCAGTTCTCCAAAGAATGTGCAATTTCTAGGACAATGCGTGGCTTCCTTTAGATTGTCCCTCCACCTTGAGGTTGGACTTTTAACAAACCCTGGGAGAGTCAAGTTGGAAGTTCTATGTTGAGCTGTTAATTACAACACTGTCATTTTTAGCCTATAAAAATGGCAGTTTCAGGGCGCCTGGGTGGCTCAGTGGGTTAAAGCTGCCTTCAGCTCAGGTCATGATCCCAGGATCCTGGGATCGAGACCCGCATCGGGCTCTCTGCTCAGCACGGAGCCTGCTTCCTCCTCTCTCTCTGCCTGCCTCTCTGCCTACTTGTGATCTCTATCTGTCAAATAAATAAATTTTTAAAAATCTTTAAAAAATAAAATAATGGCAGTTTCATATGGCTCAACCTCACTGCTTCCCTTTTGTAAAAAATAACTCAGATAGTTATCTTCAGAACTTATCCTGACATCTACTTCAGACATTCCAAAAACTAAGTCTGGTTTTATTAAGAGTGATTTTGAGGATTGGTGAAAACGTAAAATATGCCCGTTTGAAAAGCTCCATTAAATCTATATTTGTCTTTCTTCTAATGAAATCCCTTCTAGTGTCTTGTGCAGATTAGAAATATTTTATATATTTTTAAATTTAAGGTTTTTTTTCAGTGATCCAAAATTCAGTGTTTATGCATCACACCCAGTGCTCCATGCAATATGTGCCCTCCTTAATACTCACCACCAGGCTCACCCAACCCCCCAAGAAACCCTCAGTTTTTTCTCAGAGTCCACAGTATCTCATGGTTTGTCTCTGCCTCTGATTTCCCCCAACTCACTTAAAAGTTAGATCTATAAAGTTATATAAACAAGAGACTGTTTTCCAAAAGTAGAGTTGATATCATGAACTGTAAAACATCTAATGGTTTAATTAGAAATGACATATTTTTTTCTTATTTTTAAAATACCATTCCAGAGCATAAAAATGGGATAGATGAACATTTTAAAAAGAAATTTGTGGTTACCTAGAGGTATTTTTGTCTTCTAGAGGGCAAAATCTTCATACTTAAAAGTAATTATTACAATATTTTAAAATTCAGCTAGTTTTATTAGCTTTTACTCCTTATTGAGAAAACATTTGAGAGAATTTTCTAATAATAAAGTCACTAAAAAGAAAACTATTAACAAGACTTTATTTTTTAATTCTAAAGCTGCTGCAGATGGATTATTTAATTCTTTTGCTCTCCATTGCCAAAATAACAAAGCTGGAATTAACTACTGGTTAAAGCTCTCTCTGTTTATCACCCCATCTCTTCTTAATATGAATTCCAGCAAGGACAGTCTTACTATTTCCAAATATCATATCTTCTTTTGTTCCCACTCTTTTCGTCTACCTAAATCCAACTTATTTTAAGAATTAAGAATTTAAGAATTTGAACTCCACCATCTCTGTGAAAACAATACTTTCATTATCTTACTTTTTTAAAAAAACGATTCTAGCACTAATCTTCAGTAAGTTTACAACTCTAGGGTCAAGAGGGTATTTCTTACGGGTTTAATAAGGAGCTAGACACAAAGTGGACATATAGAGGCTTAACCATCAGCCAAGCGATTCTGGCTTTATTTCTCCCATCTTAAAAACAAAACTCCTCTTTATTTCTTGTGTTCCCAGAGCAACTGCCTCATTTATTTTCTCTTACAGACCCAAGCTGCTCTTGTCAAGATCAACGAGAACCTCCATATTGCCAAATGCAATGATCAGTTCTCAATCTTCACCCTACTTGACCTATGAGTAGTACTTGACACAGTTGATTTCCTGCTTGCCTGTCCAGCCACCTTCTCTATGCTTCCAGGGCATCATCATCTCCTGTTGTCTCCCCCCCTCAGTAGCCATTCCTCCAGTCTTGTTCCCTGGGTCCTCTTCACACCCTCAACTTCTAAATTGCAGTTCTCCAAAACTCAAATCTTAGACCTCTACAATCACTTCTTAGAGATACCACCTAGTCACATGTCTTTATTACTTATATTCTGAGGACTACCAAATTTATATTATCAGTCTAAACCTTTTCTCTACAATTTAGACTCAAATATCCAACTGCCTACTTAACATCTTCATTTGAATATCTAAAACACGTATCAAACATAACAAGTCAAAACCAAAACTAAGCTTCCCAATACTGATCATAAAAACACCACAAACTTCCTCTTCTCGGTAAATGGTAGCTACATCCTTCAACTTGTTCAGATAAACAATTTTAACTCCTCTTTTCTTACTCCTCCTCTTCTTCTTAACTCCTCTTTTTCTTACCTTAACATCATAACTTTTAGTACATCTTGGCAGCTTCATTTTCAAAATACATCCATAATTCAGTAATTCAGCCACTTTTCATCACCTCCAATGTGATCACCAGCTCTTTCCTGGAATACTGTAATGGCTTCTTTTTTTTGCCCCATAGTTATGACCCACTTATACCTTTGCTTACCTATTTTTTTATTTTCTATCCTTCCCCATGAGAACCTGATTTTTCTGAGGTCAGGGCTTTTTCCGTTTTATTCACCATGGTATCCCCAATTCTTAGAACAATGCCTATTAGTTATTTGCTAGGTGAATTCGTGACCTCCACAAGAAATGGTGTCAAGTGCTAACCCCACTTGAGGCAGGTAGGCAGTCATGCAAGGGTGAGGCAGCTGGGAAAAAAACTTTTCCTTAGCCATTTGGACAAGAGGCTAAAGATATACTGTCTTTGACTATTAGAATGTTGATTTGCATAATGTTATTTTTAAAAAAAATGTAACTCACACATGCAGCCAGGTAAATAGTGACTCGGCAGCAGGGTAGGGGTCTTTCTGCCCTCCTTTGCAACCACCTGCAGAACTGAGCCCCAGCCATACCATATAGTCTTTTACTCACTGTGGGTCCATCCTGTCTTTCCTCATTTTCTTGCTTTGTGCTGG
This sequence comes from Martes martes, assembly GCF_963455335.1. NCBI lineage: Eukaryota > Metazoa > Chordata > Mammalia > Carnivora > Mustelidae > Martes > Martes martes. The sequence goes on from NC_137899.1 coordinate 40,066,639, forward strand.
GGCCATATGTCAACCACCATTTTGCCATTGCACTTCCGTGATTATTTTTCTTGTAGTAGAGAATTATTTATTTGGACTCATATCTCTATTGGAAGTAAGAAGGCCATGTATTTTAAAAAGAGAGAGAGATTGTGCTTTTTGTGAAAGTCAAAAATATTCCTCTGTGTTTAATAGGCAAAATGTAACTGTGTCAAAGAACACAACTTAAAAATTCATTACGAAATAAACTAAGCTAAAACCCATTGCCAGTACTTAGAAACGTATATGTGAGTGCCAATATAAATAAAATAAGATTAATCAATTAAATGAGCCTGACATTTCAACAGGACTTGATTTTAAATAAAAAATTTAAAAATAATAATGCTGTGAAATTTGGATATATATTAAGTGAAAAATTTTCATCAAAACATTTAACAGATGGTAACTTTTAAAAGCATATCTACTGAATGTAGCAAAAATTACATGCCCAAAGAAATAAGCAGAAATCACATGCCAAGAAGAAATAAGCTTTTGAAAATGGGATAACTGGGAAAACTCATCTTCCTCAGTATATCAAGGTACATTAGAGAACTTACAGAAAAATTTATGAAAAGTTCATTTGTGACATTTTCTATTGTAGTTGAGAGTCCAGGTATCAATAATACCACCTACTTGGCTATATTTATGTGTACTTTCAGAGAAAATTCTAAGGTCACCAAGTGATTCAGAACCATACCTATGTCAGATTCATTACTGATCAATTTGCTTGAAAAAAAAATCTTAAAGTTTGATATAGGCTAATATTAATATTAATCAAGTTATAATTAATAACATGACAAAATTGGAATACCTGAACTCTGCATAGACTTTAGGAATAGTGGCCTTAGAATATAAATACTAGTATGCAGATATTTTATCCATGTTCAGAAGTAACAATTATGAAGAATTTGGGAGACTATAAAATTGAATGAAATCACATATCCTTTGTCTCTAAAGGAGTCAAAGGTAAAATTGTGCTTAATATCACAATGAAAAACCTGACATTTACAATTAGTAAAAAGATGGTATCAAGATTCTTATCTCAAGAGAGAAAAATGTCCTAATTAAATTTATTTTCCCTTTTAAAAATTTTCAAATTTAAAATATCTCCAATTTTATAAATGTTTGTCATATTAAAGGCTTATCATACAGTAAAAACAAAGTTCTGTTCGGTATCTGGCAGTTTTGTGGGGTTTTGTTTTGTTTGTTTGTTTTTCATTCTTAGCCCTCTTCATAGCGCTGTCTGTCATCACAGTAAGTACTTCATTTTTGACTATAGCTTTTTCATAACCGAGCCAGTTATGTTTTTTGGTTTTGTTTTGTTTTGTTTTGTTTGACAAGTCATCAGATCAAAGTCCTGCTAATAAAAGGATTAGATCCTCCCCTGTGAGAATACATGAGGTTGGTTTCAGAAGATAGTTAATGTCTGGAGGGGCAAGATGTGTTTTTCTTGCGTAATTCAGGAGAAGCGCAGTGACAGCCAGCTCTGGTCTAGAAAGAGCAAACTAGAACTAAGAAGCCATCTCTCCTTTTCTTTACCTCCTTCCATCTCATCTCCACCTGTGACAGAAAACATGTAGTTGAAGTCTTGAGGGGCCCAGCACTTTCAACACACACACACACACACACACACACACACAGGGGACATGGAGCTGGAGCTCTTTCTCAGAGACTACAAAGTTTAACTTGGAACCTATAAAGAAGGAATACATGGACAAGAATAGCCAAGAAAAGAATTTAAATAGACTAATGAGAAGGGTAGAACTTGGACAATTTGATGTTTAGACACATGATTAAGTTTATAGTTATATCAGTGTGGTATAGTAGATGCCACAATATATAGATTAATGGACAAAATAGCAAACACAGAAACAGATTTTTAATTCAGGAGATACTTGGGTAAGGTAATAGTTTGATTTCACTTTCTGGGGAAAGGTAGAAATATCCTTTAAATAGCCCCAAGACAATTGCTTAACCATGGGTATGGGAAGAGTACACTCATTCTTACTCTATATATCAGAAGACATTTAAGATGAGAAATGGGTTTAGAGACATAAAATAAGTAGAAAGTGTAAGTGCATATCTCAAGATGAGAAAAGACCCATTAAGAATAAAGCAAAGGGGCACCTGGGTAGCTCAGTGGGTTAAGCCGCTGCCTTTGGCTCAGGTCATGATCTCAGGTCCTGGGATCAAGCCCCGCGTCGGGCTCTCTGCTCAGCAGGGAGCCTGCTTCCCCCCTCCCCTCTGCCTGCCTCTCTGCCTACTTGTGATCTTTCTCTGTCAAATAAATAAATAAAATCTTAAAAAAAAAAAAAAAGAATAAAGCAAAGGATAAAAACAAGAATCGCTTCATCCCATTACATAAAAATTTAAAACCAATATACCAAAAGACATAAATAGGAAAAATACAGGCTGGAAATTTTTAGAACATGAGTATTTGACAAAAAAGTAATATCCTGAGTATATAGAGAGCTTCTGAAATTTAGAAAAACCAAAATATTTTCCAAGTTCCAGTTGGTTCCTGATTAATTCTATACAGAAGTTCACTTCATTCAGCTACCTTGACGTACATTACTCAAATAATTTAGCTTGGAAGAACATCAGGAAATCACAGTACTCAAAGCTAGGCTTTCTATGGATGCTTTTTGGGATTCAGGGGGTGGGTTTAATGGCCGCTATGTCTAGCTATGCCTTTTTTACACATTTTCCAGACTAATATTAATTAAGACTAGGTTATATTGAGCAGAAATTTGGACCCTAATGGCCCATCTGCCTGCACGAGAGTGCATATTCAATGTTGTTTCTTTCCTAAAGAGAATCTTGGCCAAACTCTATAGTATTCCTTCAGAAACTCCTGATCATTAGATTTAAATTTCCTCAAAAGATGTCGCTCCTATACTAGTTCAGTGTCCTTCTGAGACCACTTTTTTTCCTAGATCCCTAGAACAGCCTAACTTAATGTATGGGATATACAGCAGAGAACTCCCAGCTACCTAATATCTGTTAGCTATGGGTATGAAGCACAGTATTTTTAAAGGAACATTAAGAATTTGCTCTTTGTCACCTCCTCAGATCCTTTAAAATGTACCCCAGAGCTAAGTCAGGCAAGTCTAGCAAAGACCACCTGTACAACATTTTCCCTATGTAACCCTAGAATCTCTCTTTAGTTTGAGGCTGTTGGTCAGCCTTGCAGGACACCCTACAAAACAGTTACATGAAATTCATCATTGTGTCAACTGTAAGAATGTTGTTGATTATGTTACACAATGGTCGCTTTATGTGGACTCTCAAGAGTTATTTCATCCTGGCCCTAGTACTGGAATGTTTGTGCTTCTCCTGAACAGTTCATCTGCTACTATCTTACAGACACTGTGAGTTGGCTTTACACATTTGCTGATAAAAAGCTAGAGCCAAATTTGTGCTTCATCCCTAAAATCAGGGCACTTTGGCCTTCAATATTTTTATTAGCCTCCTTCTCAAATGTTGCAAATCCTTCCCCCAGTTGCCATTTGCCTTCTATTTTGACTGCTTATAGTTTTGGTTTTTTTACATAAAAATGTTCAAGCTCAAAATGTATTGGTCATTTTGATGACTCTGTTGCCCTTAAAGCATGAGACTCTGGGGACACCTCTAAAAGGAGAGAGGAAAGGATGGAAATTTGAGCCAGAGGGGCTTCTTCTTGCATGAAACTCTGACAAAGTCTCCAGCAGGCTGAGATGCCCTTGAGCAAAATGACAGATTCAGAGGAGTCCAGCGTGGGAGAGGAATAACCTGGTCAATGGACCCTGGCCCCCCTCATTGCTGGCTGGGAGCAGCCCAGGGAGATTGAGACCTTGACGTCAACAGTGAGGCAGATACAACAGTGCTGTATCTGCAGACTGTCTATTCCCCTCTCAGGTCAGCTTCTCTTACAGGGAGATGGGAACAGGGCACTTCTGCACCAGTCACCACTCACCCCTGGTCTTGTGCATGCATCCACACATGTTCAGGGAATTTGTCCTCCATGATTTTCATGGGCCTCTTTCTGAAGATAAGTCTTAACCAGGGCAAAAGACAAGTTACGGTCCATGTCTGTGCTGTGAGCCTTCTAGACACAACCGATGGTCCAATCTCCCTCCTCCACCATAATTTCGATTTCCATCCCTCTTGCCCTTAGCTCTGCCGCTCTTGATTGCTTACCTAGAATTGTGATCCGGACTCTCCTTCTGGAAGGGTCGCTGAGCTCTTGGTGATCACGCTCATTAGACTGAGGGTGATGCACGTATTCATTCACAGTCCCAGGAGGACAAGGGAGTAGGAAGCAGAACCTACGTGGATCACCTCGGTTCCACGCACATTCTTTACAGCTGTCATCGTGTACAAGCAGCCCTACCTCCTTTTGCTAATCAGGAGCATTTGCCCTTTCCAAAATGGTGACTCTTTTTGTTTCTTGCGTGCTGGATGTCACAGTCGGTTTTTCTGAAGTGAGATCTGGGCAGCTTACCTCCACGCCCAGCGCAAAGAATGAGAAGGGAAGTATTTGCAGTCAATAATAATAATAATAATAATAATAAAGAAACCCAGATATTTACAATGAAATTCATGTGCTAAGAGACCAGAAGAAAAAAATGGGAATAGAGTTATTTATATACATATGTATGTATGTGTATATGTGTGTGTGTGTATGTGTGTGTGTGTGTATATATGAATTCATATATGAATTCATAATTTGGTGAACATAGAATTTTAAATAAGCAAGGAAAGGAGAGGAAAATAAAATTTGATTCCTTTTAAAGGTTTTATTTATTTGAGAGAGAGAAAGAGAGCATGAGAGGAGAGAGGTCAGCCGGAGAAGGAGAGGTCAGCAGGAGAAGCTGCTCAGCAGGGAGTCTGATGTGGAACTCAATCCTGGATCTCCAGAATCATGACCTGAGCAGAAGGCAGTCACTCAACGAGCCACCCAGGTGCCCTACAATTTGATTTTAACTAATCTCTGATACAGAGATAGTTTAAACATATAAATAAAAGAGGAAAGCAAAATGCATACAATCCCAATACTCATATAAAAGAAATATTTCTCTTGATCGAAAGAAATGCCATAAATAAATAGCAAATTGGAAAAAGTATTTTAAAACCAATAGAACTACTTTTAATATCTATATATAAAGAAGTCTTACAGGTTTTTTTTTTTTTTAAACAAGATTTTCTCCAGCTTATGACTAGTTTATGGTTTACGATTCCGTATAGTACATCATTTCATTCCATTACTTTGGACTACCTTACATAAATAGTTTAACTTGGAGGGTACATCAGGAAGCAACACTGCTCAAAGCTGGTTACTCTATGGGAACTTTATTAAGTTTTTCCTTTTCTTTCTTTCTTTCTTTCTTCTTCTTTTTTTTTAATGTGAGCCGTGGGCTTTTGGTTATGCCTTCCTTAAACATTTTACGGAACAAAATTATTGAGTCTGTGCTATATGGAGCAGAAATTTGGGTCCTCAGTAGTCCATCTGTCTGTGATTAAGAGCCATTTCCAAGTTTTTTCCCGAGGAGCATCTTACCAGGTCATAACTGCCCACAGCGTGGCACTCTGATGGTTCTGATTTTTAATATGCAGAGAAAATGTTTCCCTCACCCTAGTTCCCCTGTCAGCTCATGTTTAAGTTTGTACTTGAAATCAAACAAAACAGCTGCAGTCCAGATATTGTCAGAGTGGGGTTGACATTTTCACATTTTTTCTGACTGTTATTTTTAGTCTTACTCTTCCCATCCCATTTTATCTTATTTTATTACTCTTTATTGTTGTGATTTATTTTTCTCTTTTCTAACATGCTGCAGTCATCCAGTTTTTCTTTTTCCTACTGATTTAAACCTTTTATCCCCTGCATCTACCATTCCAGTGGTTATCTTTAATTCTCTCCTCAGGCTTCTAATATTATCTGATCGGGGTCATGTAAAAAGAACAAGCATATTATTGGAACAAAAATTGCCATGGTCCATCACTTCTCGCATGAAGCATGTGCACACTTCTTTTTTGGCAAGGTGCTAGCCTTGAAAATACCAATGGAGTTATAAGGAGAGATCAGAAAGAAGACACCAGAGGATTGGCAAGCGTCTCTCTCAGCATTCTGGTCGTCTTTAAAATACCAGGGAAGATATGTGGAGATAACAGAAATAGGAATGTATACTGGCGCCAGCCCGTGTCCTCTAGTTTCCTCTATCAAGGTCAACTGCCTTCACTATAAATCTTTTTATCTGTTTATTTTTGAATAGGAAATAAATATAGATGATTCAAAAAATCAAAAAATATTAAAGGCAGAGAGTGAAAACTTCTACTTTTCCTCCACCTAGTTCTCGGGACAGCTACCCGTGGCTTGTACTTATTAGCTTTTTCTGTATTCTTACGAAGTTCCTTTATATAGTATAAAGAAATAGGAATATACATTCCTACTTTGCTCTCCTTAACATAAAATACACCATATGATTCAGGTTTGTGTACTTTTTTTTCCACTTCATAATAGTCCTTGGAGGTATTTCCTCATCAATGTATAGTCTCCCATTCTTTGTTACCATAGTGTTATGTGACCTTGGGGCCCCGCTGTCCAGCCACCACCCTCTCACTGACTCCTGTGTTGATTCACATTCCCTTTTTAATTCGTTCCAACCAATTACTATTACAAATAATACTATAATATCTATTTACGTGTCATTTTCCACCAATGGGAGTATGTATGTAAGTTCACCAATATGGGGTTACTGGGTCAGAGGGTATATGCATTTTTAATTTGGTATTTACAGAAAAATTGCCATCCTTAGGGACCCCAGCAGTTTATACCCCTGACCAGCAATGCATTTGTGCTTGTTTCCAGCAGCCCCACATCCTCAGGGCATATCAACTTCCATCTGGTCATATATTTAAAAGCAATTAATATTTCCATTTCTGTGAACACTCTGCTTATACTGTCTGCCCATTTATCTATGGTTGGTCTTTTTCTTGTCAACTCTGAAGAATTCTTTATGTGTTTGGGAGATTAGCCCTGGGTCTACGGTACAAGATACAAATACTTGTTCTCAGTCTATCTTTTCTTTTTTATGGTGTTTTTGCTTTGTGGAAGTTTTTGGTTTTTGTTTTTTGGGTTTTTTTTTTTTTTTTACACAGAGAGAGGTTTTGTCAAGCTTTTCATTTATGACTTCTGGGTTTTGAATAGTTTTTGACTAGTTACAGATTTCTTCACTCCGGAATCATAAAGGTAATCACTTGTGTTTCTTTCCATAACTTATGATGGGAGGTAGGGATCCAACTTAATTTTGTTTCAGAGGACTACCTCTTGCTAATACTATTTATTAAAGAGTCCATCTTTTCCATCATCGACATTACATGCTCCCTGTAACACATACTAAATTTATAAATTTGTAATGGACAATTTATGTACTTTTTTACTCTGGATCAATAGCTGTTCATACAGCAACCTCACACAGTTTTAATTATAGAGGTTTATCGTATGTTCTATTATGTCATAGTCTGTTATAATATGGTTTTATGTCTAGTGAAAGTACCCTTTTGCTATTTTTTTTAATCAGACATTTTTAAGCTATTCTTGTTTTATTTTTTTCTAAATGAAATTTAAAATCAGCTTAGTCTGTTTCCAAAAACCCTGTTAGTATCTATATTGGAATCACATTCACTTCATAAAGTAATTCAGGATAAACAATATCCTTCGGTTATAGTTTTGGTCCAAAACTAGTATGTGCCTTTCTATTTGTATAAGTTGTCTTTTACATCAGTTGGGACACATTAAAGTTTCTATTCCAATAAGACTTGCTCTCTTGCAGTTAAGTTCATTCTTGGATGTTTTCTCTTTTTGATGGCTGCTCTAAGTGGGGTCGTTCTATCACTGTAGCTTCTCCTGGTAAATGTTTGTATATGAAAATGTCTCTATATTAATCTACATCCTCTCTATTCTAAGGAATTTTGTAAAAAGACTTTATTTACTTATTTGAGAGAGAGAGAGCACAAGTGGGATGGGGGGTAAGCAGCAGGCAGAGGGAGAGGGAGAAGCAGGCTCCCTGCTGAGCAAGAAGCCCCGGGCCTTATTCCCAGGACCATGATACCAGGACCTGAGCTGAAGTCAGATGCTTAACTCACTAAGCCACCCAGGTACCCCAGGGAATTTTTTATTACTCATTTGTAATAGTTCGTTCAGTTGATTCTTTTCAGATATGCAATCATATCATCTTTAAATATTGATTATTGGGCCTCCTCCTTTTATTATTTTCTGCCTCTAATGCTTTTATATTATCTTATTCCGGTTTGTTTCTTATTGTCTTTATGTTGTCTTGTCAAGAGCCTTCAAAGAAGATATTCCTGATTTAGTCAGAGTGCCTGTAGTGTTCCACAAAGCAGACTGGGTATATTGTATTAAGGTAGTAGCAATCAAATATTCATTTAGAGTATTTGGGGGTCAAAATTGGACTTGAAAATTTTGTCAAATGACTTTTCAGCTTCCATGGAGATGATCCTCTCATTTTTCTTCTCCAGTCAGTTAACATAATTAAGATATTAAATATTTTATAATATAAAAATACATTAAATATTTTTAAATATTGAAGGTGCATTTGCATCTTTTCATACGCTTACTGGCCATTTGTATCTCTTTGGAGAAATGTCTGTTCGAGTCCTTTGACCACTCTGAATTGTGCTGTTTGTTTTTGTTGTTGTTGTTGTTAAGTTGTAGGTGTTCTCTACAATTTTGGAAACTAATCCCTTATGGCATATAATTTGCTAATGTTTTCTCCCATTCTGTGTACTGTCTTTTCATCTTCTCGATGGTGTCCTTTGATGCACAGAAGTCTCTCATTTTAATGAAGTCCATTTTATCTGTATTTCTAAGAGTTTTATAATTTTAGATATCAGTTCAGGTCTTTGATCCATTTTGTGATCATTTTTATTTTTATAATATTTCTAATTTACAGTAATTGAAAACAAATCAATGACTATGTCTCCAATGCTTCCCTCTTTTAAAAACAAGTATCTATCAAATTTGCATGTCACCATTCTATGTTGAGTTGTGGGAGTGGGGCCAGTTACAGTTTCAGTATGTGTCTCCATATCAAAAGAAGCCACATCGAAAGAGAAACATCTGAAATCACAATGTAAATCACAAGATGTAAATCACAAGAAAGTACTTTAAGTCTGTTGCCATGTTTGAATGAGAATTTGGAGTCTTGAAAAGAGTCTAGTGTATTTTGTGTGTGGAAAGAACATAAATAATTAGACCAATGTGCAGACTATAGTAGATCAATTGCATTAGTGGCCCTGTATAGTAGGTACCCCACCGTCACAGTCTGCCCCATTATCTTATATTTTTCTCCCACTCTGATTTAGGACTCAGCCAGTTTACCTGCTTTGGCTAATGGGATATCAGCAAATGTGTCACAGAGAATATTCTGAAAGAAGATGCATGTGTCTGCTAATCTCTGGCATGACTGAGTTATACTCTTCTGTGTTTCTGCCATGCTATGAGAACATGTCAGTGCCAGCCTCATTAAATGAGATAAACTTGGAGGAAACCAAGTTCTCCCATCATCCAAAAAGAGGTCGTCCAAGATGATCCAGTAGTTAGCTGGACATAATGAGGAAAGCCAGCTGAGATTAGAAGATACTTCTAATCAAATCCAGTCTAAATAGTTGACCCATAGGAAACTAAAAACAAAACAAAACAAACCCCCCATTATTTGGGCAGGGGAGGTGTTACATAGCCCAGTTGAAGCAGATAAATAACATATCAATAAACAAGTTACATAGCATAAATCTATCTAGTTGAAAGATAAACCTTCCATCCCATTTTTTATTTTTAGGCACTTGGCATTTCTTAGAAAATAGACTTAATAGGCTTGTGAGTCACTCTGATGCAGTGTGTGGACATGATAGATCTGAGCTCTTCTAACAGAGACCTTAGGTATCTAATCCATGATTATCATCTATCAAGATGTGGCGTCAAGGGGCGCATGGGTGGCTCAGTGGGTTAAAGCCTCTGCATTCAGCTCAGGTCATGATCCCAGGGTCCTGGGATCGAGCCCCGCATCGGGCTCTCTGCTCAGCAGGGAGACTGCTTCCTCCCTCTCTCTCTGCCTGCCTCTCTGCCTACTTGTGATCTCTCTCTGTCAAATAAATAAATAAAATATTTAAAAAAAAAAAAAAAAGATGTGGCGTCAATGTACATTGCTATGTCTCACTGGGAATTCCATGGACAATCAATAAAGAATTCTATTTCAGTGACCCTGATTTCTTGGCTTGGTCTGGGAGCTCATGATGTCAACATTCAAATCTCTGAATGCAAAGAGGAAGCGATTTTAATTATTCACTTCAATTTTCCAATCATTTTCAGTGATGAGCTATCACCACCGACAAATCAGGGCATAATTCTATTTACTTTTGAGATGTGTTTGCTCCTCTTTAGGTTTGTCTAAGATAGCCCTGTGTTACACATTCACCTGAAACAAGACCCCTGAACTTCATTATCTTTATTCCATGGCAGACCTTTGAACACTTTGCACTGATATAGACATTACCAAGCATTAGTATACATACTAGTTAACATTTTACTGATATTCTCTGTTGTAGCCAATAAAATGTTTTAGAGGCTTGGCACAAACTTATATACACAAAAATTTGGCACATGGCAGTGGAAATTCCTGAGATGGCACATCTACACTGCTCTTTGCCCTAGTAAGAGACGGCCTTTTGCCCTAGTATGAGACGGCCTTTGTAACTAGAAAAAAAGTTCAAAACTAAACTCTTGACTTTATCTTTGAGATATTTTTTGCCCAGACTTTTCAAACTCAGTAAATGGATCAAAAATAGACCCAGGAACTAAGACCATAACTCTGGAAGTCATCTTAATTCCTCCTTTCCCCCACATTTCCAATCTGTCAGCAAATCCTATCAATTCTGTGTGCAAAATATTTCTCAAAGACAAACTCTTCTAGCCATTTCGTCTTCCCCATTGTATTCCTGAACAGTTGCTCTTTTTTTCCTCTGCATTAATTTCTTTCCTTTTTATCCATTCTTCATATTTTAGTTAACATGTTATTTTTAAGAATTTTTTGAGATTAATTTCAGATTTGCAAAAACTTTTAAATATAATACCACTATTCCCATATAATCAAATTTACCAGATGTTAATATTTTACCACACTTACTTTATCATGTCTATCAATATATCCATTCATCTATGTATACAATTTATTTTCTAAAAGAGCTGAGAATTCCAGTCCAAAATCAAACGTTGCATTAGTTGTAATGTCACTTTAGTCTCCTTAAATGTGCAGTTTCTGTCTGTATCTCCATGAGCTCGATACTTTTGAAGAGTAAGGCCAGTTAGTTTGTAGTATATACTTATGTTTTATATAGTAAGATTTAGGTTCAGGGCATGCATTTTTGGCAGGAATACCACAGAAATGGTGGTTCTTATTGGTACATCAGATCAGGAGACACACAAGATCAGTTTGTCCCATTACTGGTGATGGTAGCTTTGATCATTTGGTTGACGTGTTTTCCAGGTATCTTTACAGTAGAGGGACTATTTTCCCCGTGCCAATGCTAAGGTATAGTGATAAAAACAGGATCTCAAAGAGATATTTGCACATGTTCATTGCTCCATTACTTTTTTTTTTTTTTAAGATTTTATTTATTCACTTGACAGAGACATACACAGTGAGAGAGAGAGCACAAGCATGGGGAGTGGGAGAAGGAGAAGCAGGCTTTCTGCTGAGCAGGGAGCCCGATGCAGGGCTCGCTCGATCCCAGGGCCCTGGAATCATGACCTGAGCCGAAGGCAGACGCCCAACAACTGAGCCACCCAGGTGCCCCTGCTCCATTACTTTTAATAGCCCAAAGGTAGAAGCAACCCAAATGTCCATTAATAGATGAATGGATAAAGAAAATGTAATATAAACATACAATTAAATATTATACCACCAAAAAGGAAGGAAATCCTGTCACAAGCGATAATATGGTTGAACTCAAAGACATTAGGCTAAGTGAAATAAGCCAGTCATAGAAGAACAGATACTATATGACTCCCATCATAGGAATTAGCTAAAATAGCCAAAATCATAGAAACAAAATGTGGAAAGAGGTTTGCCAAGGGCTGGGGAAAGGGAGAGAATAAATCAGTGTTTAGTGGTATATACAGTGTATATAAATGGGTTCAATTGAAAGATGAAAAATTTCTAGAGATCTGTTGCACAACATTCATACTTAAAAATGGTTAAAATGATAAATTTAATGTTATTTTTTTACCATAATAATAATAAGAAGAAGATGGCCAGAACATTATGGGAAAAAAGTGTTTATCCTCAGTGGTAATCATTTATTTACTCATTTATTCATTTATATCAAAATAGTTTCAGGGATCTTACTTTATCTATAGATTATATTACTGTATTTAGTAATTGTCCCATGTTTGACCAGTGTGAGCTAAGCCCCATCTAGCTGGTTCCTGAATACTTTTGATAAATCTCCATTATTCTTTTTCTTATTTTCTGGGTTCTGGGCTCATCTATCCTTTCTTTTCTGAAGCCCTGTCTCCTAGAAACCAAAATTTGAGTGCTTGGTTTTGTGGGGTATTATTGCTTCTAAGTCCTTTCAGTGGATAGAACTAGGAGGTATGTTATTCTGTTAGACCAGTTTATTTCAATCTTCTCTCATTTTTTTACCTGTTAATTTGCTTTAGGAACACACATGGAACCCCAAATTTAGGTAATAAAAAGAAGCTTATTGTATAAATGTCATATAAAAATTAAACATAACATTTACAAAACTAGTAGTATAAGTCTACAATACGTTATTGGAAACTCTTGGGACCACATGTATTTTGGTATTCAATTATTTTCAGATTTCATAAATGTAATACTTACATTATGTAACATACTCAGTAGGGTAAGGGCAATGCCATGTAGCAAAATGTTAATGTTTTATATAAAAGCATCACACCAAGTGGGATTAAGAAAGATAAAATAAACTTCATTTTTGTTCCGGTCAGATTCTACCATTAGATAGATTTGCTATGAACTCTTGAAGAAATTGAAATCTTTGGACTTAGGAATTGCAGATAAGGGATTGTGAACCTGTAATCATATGTTTTTCTACAAGAATTTAATGCAATATTTCTCCAAAATTTGTTTATCTAGTTTATTATATCTAGTCCGTTTCTTTGTAGTAGCTGTTGTTTTTATTTCCAATTGGAAGTTCTAACTCACAATTGAGGTTATTGGGGATGATAGAACTATTTATTCGTATAATTATATCCTTCATTGTTATATACATCAATTAGTTCATAATCACTAATTACATGTTTTGCCCAGTCCACATGTGTGGCAAAACAATGCTCATGTTTACCACACCATTTCCTCTTCCTAAGTGCACAGGAAGACTATATTTCCCAGCATCCACAGCAATTACCTTTGGAGAACCTGACATTGCCAGATAATAGAGTATAGATGAAAATGAGGGGAGCCATTTTGAAGATGAGCTCTGAAAAACATCCCATGTGACACTTCAACTCTCATTTCCTTTCCCATAGAAATCCTGGATACCATGTGTTCCAGATCATATGGCATACAGGGTGGAGGAAGACTGACCTGTGATGTGAGTGAATAGTGTTTTATTGTGTTAAGCCACTGTGACTTCAGGGGTATTTTTGTCACATCAGCACAGCTTACCAAATAATTCTTCCCCAAATAAAAATCCATCCTCTCCTGGCATGAGTTTTTAGCATAGAGCAAAAATTCATCAAGCCATTCTCTTTTAAGTATGACCATCATGTATATCACAAGTTGACTTATAGGTTATGTGTCAATGGTTTCGTGCCACTGCAAATTGAAATGTTAACCAGTAAGTTCAGATGATAGTAATTGCCTTTTAACATTGCATATCAACGATATTGTGCGAAATCCAGTAGTGTCCCTTGCTTGATCAAGACACCTGACTAACAGCTTATTTAGCTTTCTTTTCTCACTTTGAGTTTCCATAACATATCTCAGCTTCCCTGCTCCAGGATTTACTCCAGAGCACCAGGATCTTGTTTGGCCCAGTCACAACAAAAGCCTAGAAGTACAGGACAGATAATGACCCCTGGAGCAACTCAGCTGCAGGATGGTGAGTCCATGGATGAAAATCTAAATCTCTTATCACTTTGAAGGGAAATTCTGAGGTGTATTCTACACAGTTCCTTAGCATATCCCCAGTAGAACAGAGTTCTACTTTCTAGAACAATAGCCAGATCAATAACATACTCTGTGTTGGCTTTCCTACAGAACCTCTTCACCTCCTCAATCTTTCTGCTTTCACATTGTGGCTTCCTGAGATCATGCCCAAATTAATAAACTGTTTTAGGGAAACCAAACTAATTCAAAATTTCCATTGGAGTGCTGTCTTTTGTGAATTTGTTCTATAAAAGCAATCAACTTGATTCCCAGTTGATTAGAAAGGAATTACATATTGTTTGAAAACGGTGCAAAAACAAACAGTACATTAGCTACTGAGGTGGTAACGAGTAAACAGATTTCTGATTCAATAAAATCCACTTTAAAGATTGACACTTTCCTGTTTTGGCTTCTTATATATATAAAATCTTCACAAAAAAAAAATCATGTATTCTAGGACACAGAGACTTCTCTTCTATATTTGTAAAGGAGCTCTAATCAGTTCTCATTATTATTTTGAACTGAAGGGAAATCTTCAATCCACGCTGGGGATCTGAGCTCTCTAAAAGGGGAGCTGGTGGAGAGGAAGCAAGATTAGGCAAGGAGGTCATCCAACTGCAATGCAAACCTGAGGCTCTCAGCCAACCTACCAGGGAGCTCCAGAGTAAAGATTTCCCATTAGAGGAGTCCTAGGCCCTACTACTGACACCATGCTCAGCCATGGCAAGAGGGTGGCTGCCCAGGAAAAGTGTTCCTCTGTTCAAAGGACATGGCATATCCTGAAGGTGCTAACGACTGGCAGCTGGCTGTTAACCATTCTTTTTGTAGCTGAATGGTAAATTCTTCCCTGAAGGAAGATTCAAGCAGCACATCCCCATGGCTGCCACAGTTTTACAAATATAAACACCAGTATGAAAACTACATGGCAAATTACCTAAGATGAACTACAGTCTATTAACTGAATGTAAAGTGAGATGATCTAGTTGGAGTCCAAAATGGCAGAGGAGCAGGAGACCTTAATTTCATCTGGCACCAGGAATTCAGCTAGATAGCTATCAAATCATTCTGAACATCTGTGAACTCAATCAGAGATCTAAGAAAAGAATAGCTGCAATGCTGCAAATAGAAAAGTGACCACTTTCTGCAAGGTAGGAGGTGCAGAGAAATGAATCCAAGGCAATATATGGGAAGATAGACCATGGGAGGATGGAGCCTCCATTAGCCGGCTACCAGCAAATGATAGGGCAGCAGCGTACAAAATCAGAACATTTAGAAGTCCATAGGTGCACCATAGCAGCCTACAGGGTTTGGAGACTCAGAGCAGGGTCATGTGCTTGAGATAGAAATGCTCAGTCACAGGCCAAATGAGCATGGAATATTGATGGAGACCAGGGAGGCAGGAGTGATTGACTGCTTTTCCCTGAGAGTGCACTGAGGAGTGGGGCCCCAAGATTTTGGCTCTGGGGCCAGAGATGGGAGGACACCATTTTCATTCTTGTCCTCCAAAGCTGTACAGAAAGCTTTCAGAGAACAAAAGCTACCTGGAGCAAACCTGAGCAGATTACTTAGCCTGGCCCCTGGCAAGGGCGGTACAGTTCTGCCTCAGGCAAAGACACTTGAGAATGATTGCAATAGGCCTCTCCCCCAGAAGATCAGCAAGAACATCCAGCCAAGACCAAGTTCACCAATCAATGAGAACAGCAAAACTCCAGTGCTAGGGGCAAATAGCACATAGAATTCATGATTTTTTCCCCAATGATTCTTTGTTCTTTCAAATTTAATTTTTTTCTCTTTCTTTTTTCAACCAATTTATTTTATCAACTCTTTTAAAAAATATTCTTTTAATTTTCAATTTTACAGTTACATTCTATACTTTAATTGTATTTCATGAACTTTAAGAGCATGCTACCAAAGAATGAATGATTCAACCAGGAAATTTAAAAAGTTTTAAAAATTCATGGAAACAAAAATGAAAACATAAATGTTCAAAATCTTTGGGATGCAGCAAAAGTGGTCCTAAGAGGAAAGTATATAGCAATACAAGCCTTCCTCAAGAAACAAGAAAGGTCTCAATTACACAACCTTAATTTACACCTAAAGGAGCTGGAGAACGAACAGCAAATAAAGCCTAAACCCAGCAAGAGAAGAGAATTAATAAAGTTAGATTAGAGCAGAAATCAAAGAACTAGAAACCAAAAGAACAGTAGAACTTAGCAAGGAAAGTAGGAGCTGATTCTTTGAAAGAATTAATAAGATTGATAAAACCCTGGCCAGATTTACCAAAAAGAAAAGAGAAAGGACTTAAATAAATAAAAATCATGAATGAAAGAGGAGAGATCACAACCAACACCAAAGAAATACAAACAATATATAAGAACGTAATATGAGCAACTCAATGCCAACAAATTAGGCCATCTGGAAGAAATGGATGCATTCCCAGAAACATATAAACTACCAAAACTGAAACAGGAAGAAATAGAAAACCTGAACAGATCCAT
The DNA here is from genome assembly GCF_963455335.1 of Martes martes. NCBI lineage: Eukaryota > Metazoa > Chordata > Mammalia > Carnivora > Mustelidae > Martes > Martes martes. The sequence continues at coordinate 40,083,341 of NC_137899.1, forward strand.
AACCAGCAAGGAAATTGAAGCAGTAATCAAAAATCTCCCAAAAAGAGCCCAAGGCCAGATGGCTTCCCAGGGGGAATTATACCCAACATTTAAAGAAGAATTAATGCCTATTCTTCCGAAGCTGTTTCAAAAAATAGAAATGCAAGGAAAACTTGCAGACTCTTTCTATGAGGCCAGCATTACCTTGATCCCCAAATCAGACAAAGACCCCACTGAAAAGAATTACAGACCAATATCCCTGGTGAACATGGATGCAAAAATTCTCACCAAGATACTAGCCAATAGGATCCAACAGTACATTAAATGGATTATTCACCAAGACAAAGTGGGATTTATTTCTGGGATGCAAGGGTGGTTCAACACCTGCAAATCAGTGTGATACACTACATTAATAAAAGAAAGGTCAAGAACCATATGATGGAGAAAAACATTTGACAAAGTACAGTATCCTTTCTTGATTAAAACTCTTCACAGCGTAGGGATAGAGGGAGCATACCTCAATATCATAAAAACCATCTATGAAAAGTGCACAATGAATATCCTTCTCAGTGGGGAAAAACTGAGAGCTTTACCCCTAAGGTCAGGAACATGGCAGGGATGTCCACTATCACCACTACTGTCCGACAGAGTACTAGAAGTACTAGCCTCAGCAATCAGACCAACCAAAAGAAATAAAAGGCATCCAAATCATCAAAGAACTCAAAATTTCATTTAAAAAAATTTTTTTTCAGTGTTGCAAAATTCATTGTTTGTACACCACACCCAGTGCTCCATGCAATACGTGCCCTCCACAATACCCACCACCAAGCTCACCCCACCTCTCACCACCCCCTCCAAAATTCTCATTCTTTGCAGATGACATGAAACTCTGTGGAAAACCCAAAACACTCCACCCCCAAATTGCTAGAACTCCTACATGAATTCAGCAAAGGGAGGATATAAAATCAATGCACAGAAATCAGATGCATTTCTATACACCAACAACAAGACAGAAGAAAGAGAAATTAAGGAGTCAATCCCATTTATAATTGCACCCAAAATTATAAAATACCTAGGAATAAGCCTAACCAAAGAGGCAAAGGATTATACTCAGAAAACTATAGATCACTCATGAAAGAAATTGAGGAAGACAAAAAAATGGAAGAACACTCCATGCTCGTGGATTGGAAGAACAAATATTGTGAAAATGTCCAAGCTACCTAGAGCAATCCACACATTCAGTGAAATCCCTGTCAAAATACCATCAACTTTTTTCACAGAGCTGGAAAAAATAATCCTAAAATGTATATGGAATCAGAAAAGATCCTGAATAGCCAGACAAATGTTGAAAAAGAAAACCAAAGTTGGTGGCATCACAAAGCCAGACTTCAAGCTCTACTGCAAAGCTATAATCATCAAGACAATATGATACTGGCACAAAAACAGACACATAGATCAATGGAAGAATAGAGATCCCAGAAATGAACCCTCAACTCTATGGTCAACTACTCTTTAATGAGGCACAAAAGAATATCCAAAGGAAAAAAGACAGTCTTGTCAACAAATGGTGTTGGGAAAATTGGCCAGCCACATGCAGAAGAATGAAACTGGACCATTTCCTGACACCACACACAAAAACAGACTCAAAATAGATGAAAGACCTAAATGTGAGACAGGAATCCATCAAAATCCTAGAGGAGAACACAGGCAGCAACCTCTTTGACCTAGGCTGCAGCAAATTCTTGCTAGACGTATTTCCAAAGGCAAGGGAAACAAAGGCAAAAATGAACTATTGGGACTTTATCAAGATAAAAACCTTCTGCACAACAAAGGAAACAGTCAACAAAACTAAGAGGCAACCCACAGAATGGGAGAAGATACTTGCAAATGATATTTCAGATAAAGGGCTGTTATCCAAGATCTATAAAGACCTTATTAAACTTAACACCTAAAAAAACAAATAATCCAGTCAAGAAATGGGCAGAAGACATGAACAGACATTTCTCCAAAGACGACATACAAATGGCTGACAGACATATGAAAAAAATGTTCAACATCACTAGTCCCCATCAAAATATTAAGTCAGAGGCAAGATCATTTTTCAGAGAGAATTGCAGAGATTAAGGCAATAATCGCCAATTTGTGAGATGCTGACTAATAATTTTCATTCCATTCAATTCCTTAATATGGTCAGTGCAAAAACTAGTGCTAACTCCAACTGCATTTTCCAGCCTTCACAGTGATCTCTTTCCTAGAAGAGATGAATAAAGTTCATAACTTTATTCATTCATTCTCTGGTTCCTTATTTGTGTATCATTTATTATTGATCCTGTTTACTTGGACTTCCCAGATCCTGCTTGATTTCAGTGAAAGGAGCAACAGTTTGTTAATTCTCTGCCACTGTGTCACAATCTAGTCATCTGGAGTCATGGCAACCTTTCCTCCTAGGACTTGAACCCAACCTGTTATATTTACAACCTCCAGCTCTTAGGTCCTGAAGAACAGCAAGTGGCAACCCTCTATTTGTTTTGGGAAGGAATAAAAACACAAGATAAATCTTTAGGAAATCAAAGAACCTAAAGATTTATCTTATATTTTTATTCCTATACCCTCTGTTAAGTTATCATGTCCTTGGCATTGGGCTGGAGGGGGAGGGGTTCCAATGCCCCTAAGTGATTATTACCCCTAAGTGAAAGACACCTTGTTGCATACAATGGTAACAGGGAATCTTTTTAGATTTTGGAATCAGATTTACACAGCATCTGTGTGTCCTTTGACTAACAAGTAACACAGAAATCTGCCCAGAGCAGAGTAGGAGAAGGTTTTCTAGCTGGTCTAGCCTACAACAAGAGCATCCCTGTGAGTTGGTCTGATAACTGCATTTTAACCAACAGTATTCACGATGTATGAAGCAGACCACTATGGTATGAGGAAACTCCTGAAAGTAGTGTTATTACAGGTAAGCTCAGGGGTTTGGATCTAATTCATGCCACCAACAGCAGGTAACTATTCTCTTTTTGAGTAACAGCTCCAGGCTTGCTCATAAAAACAAGCATCTGATCATGGAACCAGGTAATTATGCAGCCCAGGCCATCCTTCATAAACAAGGTATCATCAGATCCATAATCAAGTCTACCTTAAAACCAAGTCTACCTTAAAACACTCCAGGAAAGAATATATAAAAGAACATATTGAGACATGCCATAAGGATCCAGCATTATTTAAATGGGTTGCTCACCTGGAACCCAGAACATAGATATGTTCTGTATTTATAGAATATGCTTAATAAAATCTTACTGAATAAAGAATGACCACATGAACCTGTTCCTAGCAATAGAAGTTTCCTACTATATAGAAGGCAATCAAATATTTTCTGAAATAAATTTTACCCAACATTAAGCTTCATTAATAATATTTATTTTAAAGGTCCCTTTTTATTTGTAACAAATATAAAGTCATCAATGTTTTACAAATTGTCAAAAATGCATTAAGTACAAAAAAAATACATTAGTAAAATGAAAGTTATATTGTATTATTCGCTACAGACTTAATACTGTCGACATGCACACCATATTTCGGAAAAGCTCATGCATTAGTGGAAAAGAGAAGAAATGAGATATAACTGCTATGCTGGCTGATTACAAATTCATTGCTTCAGTCAGTTTCCTTTCTTCAGGGATACCATTTACCTGGAGTGTGGAAGAACGAACATGCACATGAGTTAGACAGGGTGCAGACACTTTTAGATTTTGAGCGAAACAAAATATGACAAGGAGTAATTTTCTATCTTCTTAATGCAATTTAAAGGAATTATGTTGACATTCTTTCTCTGTATTAAAAAAAGAAAGAAAGAAAGAAAAATTCTAAATCAGTCCTTTCCTTCTTAGGCCAAAGCCGTTAATGGTTTGTACCTCTCAGAAGGTATGGTCTGAAAATTCCTCCCACAGTAAACAAAAAGAATGGGGTTGACTGCAGGACGTAGGACTGTACCTTTTAATCGTGGCTTTTTAGAAAATATCGTGTGGGCTGGAAGGGCAAAGAAAATGAGAAAACCTGAAGGGGCATCAAACCTAATGGCTTGGGCCTCGTCCAAAAGGCAGTGCTATTGTCAGCCTGTAACTGCTCTATTATCCCAGCGAGTGCTTAAGTCCAGGATTACAACACCAGCAGCTAGTTTATTTCTTAAACTTTTGGTGATCATTAAAAAAAAAAAAAAAAGAAAGAAAAGAAAAAATTAACTAAATAAAACAAACTTCAAAATATACTCTTCCTGCAAATTCCATATGAGTAGCTACAAATAAAATTACTTGGTATCCAAGAGACAAACCCTGTGTTTAAATTGTCTTCATTAAAAAAACTGTGACCCCGCATAGTGCTTTGAGGTACTTGGAAAGAGCAAATTATGATTTCAAATGTGGGTGCCTCTTTGTGGTACTGGGATGACCAGGAAAAGCTGTTGTACCCAGGAAAATACATAAAGAGCACTAAGTCCATGGATGTGCATACAGAGCAGAATAACTTGGAAACTAAAAAACAAATTATTTTTTCATTCAAACAAACAGAATGGGAATAAGGAATGTAACCTGCCCATTCAGCTCTTCTCTCTGGGAAGCAAAACTCGGTTGTACGTTTATCAGAGACAGAAACACAACAATCTATCATAATTACAAAAAATGCTAGGGTGGTCTCTCTCCCTTTAGCACTTAGATACTTTGGGGACTCATCGAAAACAACAATGACAAGAAGAAAACAACCAAGAAGAGAAAGTGCACTTTAGTCAATAATGTGCTCCAAATTACAGAAAAATATAAGAAAACAAGGAGGTAATAGGCTATCGTATTAACTAAAAAGGAGATCAAAGCTTCCTTGACTCAAGAAAAACGCCTATTCCCCAAAATCTGTTTCAGAAAAATAATCTAAAAAATTGGGTTGAACAACCTAAAAATCCCCCAGGGAAATTCTTTGGCTCTTACCCCATTTGCTCAAGCATAAACTGTCCTTGTAGTTATAAATGCTGCCTATTACTAAAAACTAGCACATTAACAAGTCTACTTGCTGAAAATCTACACCACTATCAAATATGTCTCTCTAATATCATCTACTCAGGCTCCCTTATTTCCTCTAAGAGACAATGAGTAAAATCTGGATTTTTAAAACACACAAATAAATTATTTACTGTTTTACTAGAAACTGTCTCCCTTCTACTCACGCCTTGCATGAAATAATTAAGAATCAGAGGAAAGGCATCTTAGAAGAGTTAGAAGTTTATGAATTTAATGAAGGAAATGTAGAAATATTCCTTTAAATGTTTTCTTCTTTAAAAAAAAAAAAGCCAGGCAATTAGTGTTAATAGGGATTTGTTTTTTGTCTTTGCTCTTTAGGTAACAGATATTTTATAACTAAGTTTGTTCCTTCATCAATCTCCTGAATGCTTACACAGTAGCACCATGACATCAATATATTGAACACCCTTGTTGAAACATGTTAGCATTTAATTAAAACAAGTGAACAAAACTGTAGGGGAAAATTCTGATAAACATTATCTCGTAATTAAAATCTGAAGAGCAATTTTATTATACTTGCCTCAAATCTTTGAAAAGTTGTCAAACGAAAATCTCCTTAAATTCCCGAAAGCAGTAATAGAGAAAATAATTTTTGAATGAAAACATCTAATAAATTTCTATATGTGCCTAAAGTTTTTAAGAGACTTACTTAATAGCTTCCCTACTACAATACCACTATTCACACTCAGAATTCCACATCCAACTTACATTTTTAAAACTTCTCTTGCTTTTCCAAGAGAGCCACAAAAGGCATTACTGGTTGCCTGGCAATTAGAACTAGGAATCAACCACTAATTAGAAGACAATCATGAATAAGTTATCTACTTGGTACCTAGATGAATGAAATAATTGGCTGTGGAAATTTTTTAGGGACACTTGAAAGAAATAAACTTAAAGAAAGCAAGTCTTAGGGAAATAGAATAGTCAAGGGAGAATCGTCCGCCATCTTGTTGTCACCGGTCATGTTATAACAGCTTTTTAAAGTGGCATTAAAACCAGGCCAACCATTTCTCATTTATCCCCCTGAAGCCTCAGTGATTAGTCACAATGGTTTCCTTTTGTAAGAGTCAGTTTCAAGCTGCTCACTTACTGAGACAAATCCTGGATGCATCCAAGCTAAGAATCTTTCATACCAAGGGGAAGAATAGGGAGCTTCGCTGAAGGAAGGGAATTTTATTCAGTCTTCCTTAATTAGACAGGACCTCCATGGATGCTTTTGCTCTAAGATCATTTACCCTGTGTTTATCACTCTGATGCCAATCTATGCAATAATCTAAGCTATTATTCTGAGGTTCTAACTCTGATTAAGGAATGACACAACTGTTTTGCCTTAATCAATGAAACTAAATGTTCATAAATTATGTGGTACTATAATAGTCTCTTAATCTGTTAGCTTCATACATTAATATCAACTTACTACTTTTAGTACTTACCCGTAGTCTGCTGTTGGGGAATCTGAGTCTGATGTGGCAAGTTCCTAGAAATGATTGACATTTTTGAGTAAAATGGTGTTTGTTTATACATATATAAACAGACAGCAGCAGACCTACTAGAATGAAAAATTTTATAGCTAAGAAGATCCCCAGAAATTATCTAACCCAGCCTACCACTGTGAGTTCATGCATGAGAAACCTAAGGTCTGAGGAAGATAAATAATAATATTTGATAAAATTCAGAAAGCTCCTACTGAACACTATGCTCTACCTCACAACAACCCTATGAGGTAGGTATTATTTTTCCCAGCTTACAAACAGGCTTACAGGTCCGAGGCTACATAGCTAAGAAGTGGCAGATAAAGATGTGAACCCAGGGACCCCAGGGCTTGCAGTTAGAACACGTACACTTTCAAATCCAGGTCTAGAGCATATATACACATTCACACCCTCTCCCCGAACAACATACATACCCATCTTCATTCATTATGCCATAACTATGCTCTTCTATCCCTGCCCAGGCAATGACACTGGCCATCCACCCACCTGTACTAGTGAAGATGCAGAAGTCATCATCGACCCTCCCCTGCTTCCCTTCCTACATCCCAATCTTGGGAACTCTGGACGATGCTCCTCAGTCTCTCTTTGTATCTGTCCTCTTCTTCCCACCTGTGTTAGTTGAAGCCATCACCCTTTCTTACTTGGAACTTTGCAACTGAACTGAATTTTTTCCTTAGTCGCATTCTTGCTCCCTTATGATCAGCTGTGCACATTGTTGTCAGATAATCTTCTAAGACACAACTCCGATTATGTCATTCAAACAACACACATTTCATTACTTCCTTATGTAAATTAAGTCTGGCTCAAAAGACCATCAATATATCTGGTCCCTACATGGAGCTCCCCCAACCCTGACTGCCTGAAATAGAACCACTGGCATCATGGCCGTGACCATCTCTTGTACCCAACTGCTCCCATTTGTGCTTGCAAACTCAGCTTAAAGTTTCTTACAATGAACACGAGTTACTCTTATAACTTAAAACTATCCCACAAGGAATGTTAATAAAAAAATTTTAACTTATTATTTGTTTTAATTAAAAAATATCTCAAGTACCACTTGTTCTAGCCTCCTCACCCTCAAAGCACTGCCTCCCTACTAGGTTACCATATAGTGTGGTTTCATACACATGCAGATAGTTGTTGTATTTCTCATCACATCATGTTTCTTGGCCCCAAAGTGCCTTACCAGTAAGAACCCCCTATTTTGTTCAATCTCCCCAACAGTAAGCATGCATTAAATAGATTTTGAATGAACACATGTACAAGTGCAGATAGTTAGAAAGATTCACATAAAATACATATATTTATTAATGTTCATACTCATTTAGTTTCAAATTTTAATATTAAAATTCATTTGCAAAAAAGTACAGTTTAGATTCTATACTAGGAGTCAGCCTCTTGTTACAGAGTAAGGCTAGATCCAAGCCACGAGTTTTCAGTTTTTTTGTTTCTCTTCAGCAGTGGAATTCCTTTTAATTGAAATCCTAAGCAGAACTCTTGATGTACAAAAGAGATAAATGTGAGGTTGCCTGGGTTGAAACAAGGGAGCCAGAATCCTGCCTGCTTTGTTTCTTTTGCCCCACATGCTGGCCCCTAAGGCATTTCTAAGAAACCTCCAAGAAACAGAGTTTGAAAACCACTGATCTGAATCATTTCAGCCAGGCAAATATTATGTTCGAAATACAACAATCTAAAGTGGAAGGCTATATATGCTAAATACTATTTAAACTCTTAATCTATGGGAATGTTAATGACTCTGAGTAATTTTTTTAGACTTTCAGTTCTATTTTAAATATATTATTAAGGAAATAGCGAAATCAATTCTAGTTCAATTCGAGGCAGTTACTTAATAATTCACCCCAATAATTACATTCTTGTTTGCTATTACCTATCAACCCTACTTATCCTTGTGTGAAATTATGGAGTGTTTTATTTTCCTGTTTATTCTTTCAATACTTCACATGATGTATTTACACTGGTTTTGATTATGGAAGTAAAAAAGATTAATTTATAAACCACAGAAGAAATAAGTTCTAGATTTAAAGATGGGAAAACAAACATCTTTAATACAGAAGTCAAAAAGCAATTTCATGGGCATTTGGGAGGGGGGTTTTTGTTTTAACTTCTCAGGTACAACTAATGTGGGCCTATCTATTCTATATTAAGAGGCTATTAAAGCACATACCACACACAGACACACACACACACATTCATTTGCCATCACCTCTAGCTCCACCTAGCCGATTAATGGATTAAATCGATACATTTTGACAAAACAAAAATACTGAAGATGACAAGGAAAGCCTTTCAAAAGCCCCAAATCAAGGACACCCTAAATTCAAAATCAATATTTGGCCAGTAGTTGGAAGCCCCCTCATTCCCGTTGGCCAGCCCAACTTACCCTTCTGTGGAACACAGTTTGAAAACCACTGATCAAAGTCAATCTCCACCCTGTCATTTCTTCTCTAGCCCGATTTTCTTTCTCTCCACTACACCACTAAACTGTCTAAGCAGGAATGGACTTGGCGAGGTTTGAGGAGAAAGTGTTGGTTGAGAAAGTGCCACACAGAAGGTAGCAAGAAATCTGGAGATCTGTGAGGAAGCAATGGTATGACTTGGGTTTAGGAATTTAGAATTACCTGCAGTGCTTGTCCCAACTGTTTATTTGAACGATGTACGTGCACTATTTGCAACTTCAACTGCAATATGGATGAGTTCTATGAAAGTGCTTCTATGTGCTCAGTATGTGCAAGTCAGTATGACTTTAATCTTATGGGAGCCTAAGAGGGTCTTTTGTTTTTCTTATCTTTTTAGGGGCTCGACAAGAAATGTGTGGAGTAGCAACATCCCCATCTCTCCAGGGTGGGCAGACTTGGTTCTGTTTTCAGAACCAAGTGCAGGTGAGTCCGTGCATGTGAGATGGTTCAAATGTCCACGGTAGGCATACTTGAAGTGTGAATTCACTGAAAAACTGAAGGGAGGTACCTCATGAGAGCACTGCTTCTGAGATACTAGAGACTCCCAATTCCTAGGAGTGACCCTGTTACAGTCAAGCAGACTGGACAGTGAGAAGCATTTCCACCTTCAGTGAAAACACACCGCTGAAGGCAATTACACAGGAGAGTGGGGCTGACTTCAAATGGAGGTACACTAATCCTTCAACGAAAGGACCTCTATAAAGTCATACAACTATTTAGAATGATTACGTTATTAATGGACTAATGGAAAGATTATTATGTGTAAACCACATTACATAGAAAAAGAGATTTAAGAAAACCAGAGTTCTCTAAATTATTAGCATTAATTATTTTCTAATTGTACTACCATTAATTACATGCATTTAAATAGACAATTATGTAAATTAGCCATTGCACAAACTTATTCTTTAAGGAAGCAAAGGTAATAACGTACAAATTAATAAATAAGTGATTTGGGGGGAGGACACAATTATTTATTATTTGTACAACCATTTTACGGTAATTTGACATTCTTGGATCTCCTGTAGAGTAATTCTATGAGTTAGGTTGATGATTATCAACACATTAGATTCTAACTTGCTGGAAGACTCAAAAGCAGAGAAAGGTTAAGTGATTTGCATTAAGCCACAGAATCTGTGCCAGAGTTGAAAATAAATGACATTAGTTTGGCTATGCATAATACAAAACACTTCTCTTTTGAATTAGTGTGGAGTCACTTAACAATAAGGAATATATTTAACAAGAATAGTATATTTTTGGAATTTCCCAATTATTTCAGCACAACTGATGTTGCCTAACCCTTGAATTTTCTACAATTTTTTTCTAAAAAAATGCCAATTTGAACCCCTTACCTACTTTTAGTAAGGAACCATCCTTGGATTAAGGAAGGAAGGACACAGAGAAATTGGAAAATGTCACTGTAATTTTTAATTTCAAAACCTAATTGTCACTGAAATCAGTGTAGAGCATACACAGAACATAAATGAGAAAGGAGATATTCACTTATTTCTTTCAGCTATTTTCTCCTACTTGTATAAAGCCCAAAGCAAGCCTACCATAGCTTTAAACTGAAGCTGTACAAACCTATAGAACCAAAAGCCATCAAAGAGCTATTGCATCCATTGCTGAATTCAATGGGAAAAAAAAAAAAAAGGTCAATGGCTCTGAAATATCCTTGGCTGCTTGACACTTCTTGTCAACAGAAAACCATTATCTTGGTCCCCTCCCCAAAAACATTCTCCTTAACTGATACTATCTTTGAAACCTAATTTTTTATTTATGAAATTTTATCATAGTTAGTTCTCATTATTATAAGGGGAAGACAAATGGAAAAATACTTTAGACAACAGCTAAAATGATTTGTTACTATATCTTTAATTAGAAGACTCAATTCTAGTTTTACATTCGTTAATTTATAAAAGATTAAGCACGACTTACCTCCTGTTTTGAGGGAGACCTAATTACTCTGGATTAGGTATCATGTTTAGAACAATGAATAAGGAAAATTTTCATATAGACAATTAAAATCATTCTAGAAAATGTTTGGGCACTTTTCCCTATTATTGATTACATAAAATCTTCTATGAAGATGCCTCCCACTAAGGAAAAATCAACTGATATGGATGTTGGTATGAGAAAAGAGTGACAAGAAGGCAGATCTACCCCCTAAAAAAACACATAATACATCACAAATTTTAGAATAAATTCTTTTTTAGAAAACTGAAAATCTGAAATCCTCCAGCCAATGCCTCCCATAAAAGAGCAAAGTTACAATTTCCCAATGGTTTTTCATTTTTTGAGGCTTAGCATTCAGTACTAATCAGTACTCATCTCTCACTTCTCTAACACCATTTTCCTCAGACAGCTGAAGGAGGAGCGAAAAGTCTTGAAACTGGTAAGTATAAACCCACAAACGGTCCCCACAGTCTAGGTCAAGCACCCGGACCACCCCCTTTCACACTTTTCTTTTGTACATACCTCTTAGGGAGGAATCCAGAGACACTGTTCCCATTTTAAAACTCCAGGTAGAGGAGTGTGAATAACCATCCCTTCCCCACCTCCACTCCCCAAGAAACCACCACGCTGGCTTTCCCAAATCCTCAAACCCAGCTCCTTCAAGTATTTTATTCAGGAATTCTCAACACTTTTTCCTGCTCCACCTGACTCACACGTCCACCAGATTCCAAACCAACAGAATTAGGGCCCTGGGATCTGCGTCGTAAAGGCTCTGAGAGTGAGTGTGCTCTGCAACTTGGTTTGGAAACAACCAGGCTAGACTCTCTCTCAACCTACCTTTTAGGACCTAGAATTCTAGGACTTGGAATTTGATTTTCTTCATTTAAATCATTACAAGATTTGTTTCCAAGGTACATCAGTCAATCTGTAAGAATATATTTTAAGTTAAATCTTTGGCATAAAACATAACCCTTAATCACAACAGTGATTCTTTGGGCAAAGCAAATTCATTTTTAAGAATTTATGGGGCACCTGGGTGGTTCAGTTGGTTGAGCGTCCGACTCTTGATTTCCACTCAGGTCACTATCTCAGGGTCGGGAGGTGGAGCCCTACTGGGGATGGAGCCTGCTTAAGATTCTCTCTTTCCCTCTTCCTCTGCCCCTACCCACCCTGCTCATGCATTCTCTCTCTCTCTCTCAAAAAAAAAAAAAATAAAAAATAAATTAAGAAAAAAGAATTATTTTATAATGTAATCTCTAGCAATGAATATGGTAATAAGGGGACAGCCTATAGAGAAAAGTTCTTACTGTTAATGGTAACATATCCTCACTGAATTGCAAAGATAACTGATTAAGTAAAGATACAAAATGCTTGGCTGTGTTAGGAGATGGGGAACATTCTACAGGATATGTGGCTAGTGCTCTTCAAGGCTGTCAAGGTCATGGGGAAACAAGGAACATCTAAAAACTGCCCAGGCCAGGGACGCCTGGGTGGCTCAGTTGGTTAAACAGCTGCCTTCGGCTCAGGTCATGATCCCAGCGTCCTGGGATCGAGTCCCACATCGGGCTCCTTGCTCAGCGGGGAGCCTGCTTCTCCCTCAGCCTCTGCCTGCCACTCTGTCTGCCTGTGCTCCGCTCTCTCTCTCTCTCTCTCTCTCTCTCTCTGACAAATAAATAAAATCTTAAAAAAATATATTAAAAAAAAAAAGACCCTGACTTTTAAAAACTGCCCAGGCCAGAGCAAAGTAAGAAGACACACCAATTATTATGTCTTCTACAAAAATCCTGGAACAGAAGAAGGACATAAAGGGAAAAACTAGTGAAATCTCACAGGGCACCTAGGTAGTGCAATCAGTTAAGCCTCCGACTCTTAGTTTTGGCTCAGGTCATGATCTCAGGGTCCTGGGATCGAGCCCCGAGTCAGGCCCCACACTCACTCAGTGTGGAGTCTGCTTGAGTCTCTTTCTCCATCCTCCTCTGCCCCTCCCACTCATGCTCTCTCTCTCTCTCTCTCTCTCTCAAATAAAATCTAAAACAAACAAAAAACTAGTGAAATCTCAAATTATTAAAAACAAAAATCTGAAGTCTGCTTTATAGTAAAGCACCAATGTTGGTTTCTTAGTTGTGACAAACGTGCAACGGGAGAAAAGTGTGTGAGGGAATCTTTGGAAACTCTCTGTGTTATCTTTGCAACTTCTCAGAAACTCGAAAATCATTCCAAAATAAAAGTTATTAATAAATACATTAGTAAATATCAAACAAAATTGACCTTACATTTTTATACTATGATAATTTTAAGAGCCTGTTTATATTGTCTCTGCAATCTGGAATGTAGAGGGAATTCTGTACAAAATGAAGTCGTCCCTTCTGAGCATGTGCTCCATCTCCTGGTCCCTCTCCAGGTTCCCTTCCCACAACCTATTCAATCCACTGCCTGTAGCCTGGATCAGAGATCCTTCTGAGTTCAATAACTACATTATCTTTGACTTAATAGCAAGATAGGCAAACAATCCAATCTCAGTTTTGACCTAATTTAGCTTTGTCTCTTACCATGCCTCAATTTTATCATCTGCAAATGATTAAATATTGTTTTACTGTCTAAGGTATGGTGCCAGTCTAAGTCCTGTGAAGTATCATACCAAGAAGAAAATGTTACTATGTAACTGACAAATAACGGTCGCAGCCCCTCATCATACAACTGTTACGAGTTCCCTTTACCTCACATTTTTCTAAGGTTCTCTAGACCTCCTAGACTGACTTGTTTAAAAGACCCAAGCAAATTTCCACGTAACTCTGAAGGAAAGCTTTGAATGTCCTTGAGTCTTGCTTGGAAGCCAACGTCCTTATGCCTGAATATTTCTGGTGTTGAGTCTGAAGAATAAACATGAAATCTTGTAGCTAGCCAAATCATTTATGAATCAATAAGGTTAGCATGAACATGGGAAGATGAAATGTATGCCCTTTTGGGGAGGGTTAATTAACAAATACCAGGCAGCATTCTCCAAGCACATACTTGGTTATCAAGTACACTAATGCCTCGTCAAATAGAATATCTCATTTTAATGTGGAGGATTCAATTCAATCCAAATGACCAAAATGTGTATGTATGTATGTGTATACTTGGTGCTGAAATACAACTTTAAAAACAGGGCCATGCTTTTAAGGTAAGGAGTAAAAGCTGAATTTGCGTAAAGGACAGCTGTGACGAACCTGATACAATGAATTTCCCTATTATCTGGCATGGTTGGAAAATGAGGTTAATCACATATTCTGGCTTATAGGGAGTTACCATAGAGACAGTGCACATATTATCCATTTCCAAGAATAAAAGAAAGATAATATACACTCAACACTGAAACTACACCGAATGTAATTTAATTTCCCTCTGATGAGTCAGACGTACTTGATGATCTCGCAGTGCCTCAGAATAATCATTGTGCACATCCTCAATTATCTATCTACCCTATTTATATAGAAGTGCCAGTTAATGGAGTTTTTCCATTAGCAGAAATCTGAATAATGTGAAGGTTTTCTGGACTTAAAAATACATATATGGTCAAACTGTCACAAGTTCAATAGAATAACCTATTGCATTTGCAAATAGAGAGATGTCATCGACATAACGAGAGTTGATGGGGTTACGGAAGGACCAGGAAGATGTATTTGGTTGTGAACTAGATAGAAAATTTTGTCGTGTTTGTATACAAATAGAAACATGGCAAAACCCTAACCACAGAAAATGAAAATACTTTTTAAGGAGCGACTTTCATTCTCAACATAATATAGTTAGAAAGCTTATCTAAATGATACAGCCTTTTTCTTTCCCTTAAACTTCACCAGCAACAGAGTTTTACTGATTTACAAACATATTTAAGTTCCCCTACTCATTATAATGAATATTTCTCTATTCCAAAATTTGACAGCATTGTTATGAAGAGCTACCTCTTCTGGACTTTTTCCATGGATTCATGAAGCATAGCAACACTCAAGGCCTCTGAGAACCCTTGTAGTTTTAAAACAAACAAACAAAAACTGTTTCTCAAGTGTATTTGACCATTTCATTTTGGAGACTATATATCAACATTTGAGGACTATATACCCACGTTTCACTAGCACTCTTGGGTAAAGACAATACGGAATGGAAGCCTAAAAGAATTTAAAAGTTCCTTCCATTTAGAAATGAATGATAAGGCTGTTCAAATTTTCATCTAAAAAAAAAAAGCAGGAGGGCACGTATTGCATGGAGCACAGGGTGTGGTGCATAAACAATGAATTTTGTAATACTGAAAAGAAATTTTTAAAAAATTTTAAAAAGCAGAAGAGATTGCTAAATTGTGAGCTATTAAAGTATTCTTGAAATTTTACTAATTTTTTTCATCAGTATCTAATCCTGGTAAAGTGGGTTTTAGGATGACCCATTAGCCATCAAAGAACATAGAAATCTCTCTCTTCCATTCAGTACAACTAAATTCTGTGAGCCTTTAATATTCACATCCCTGATAGAACATTAATGTTTCGAAAACTCAAAATGATAATGTATGCAAATTTCTCCACTGTCAATCAGACTTCAATCAATTACTTACACATACATGCACACACAAACACACATCTTAGCCTACTCAACAATAAGTAAATGCTAGAGAAGTTTAGGAAAATACAATACTTTTAGATTTCTGAAGTATTTTGGATAAATTTATCAAGTCTGACTATCTATACTACTCATGTTAATTACTGTTTAATCTCCAAATCACCACATACATTTTGCATGCTTACAAAAAAGCATTTCAATGGGAAAATGTTTGCATCCACTATGGTTCCCAGAGAAGTCTTTAATCAATAAGAGGTTACCTTATACCATACCCTAAAGTTTATGAGGTGAGGAGGAGTAGATTTTTCTCTGTATCCATCATATTCATAAAAGTAAAATGAGAAAGAGGAGAATCTCAAAATCCAACCTGTGACTTCACTGGGAAACTCAATTTAGCCCATTTTAACATATGGTTAAAATAAGGGGGGAAAAGATTCACGTTCTTAAAGATAAATGGCAATTTTACCTACAATTCCCTTATATTGAAACTGAGCTTCTAGGCATATAATGTGGGCAATTTCCTCAACCCCTTCTCCCCACCCCCATAGGTACCCGTACAAAAGACTTCTTCCAGGCTTTCTGATCATAGTCCTTCCAGCACTACAAAGGTGGGCACTGATAAATTGTACTTAGAGTCAAAATTAGAACTATTCATTTTGATATACAAGCAGATCACAAGAAATCACATAAAAACCTTTTATCCTAAGGCACAAAAAATTACATTAAGTAGATGTGTGGTAATAATATCAACAAATAGGTTAACAGAACCCAATAATTCTAATTATAGCTCTAAAAAATAATCAATTTGTAATGCTTCAGGATACGCATTTCTTTTCACAATTACCTCATCTTTAAGCACACGTTAGTTTATCAACAGTGTCAATTTCTTAACTATTAAGGTGAATGTCATCTTGTTTCAATTAGTGAAGAAAAAAAAGATGCATCTCCTGAAAGTAATGCTTTGTATTTGGGTCAGCACCACGGGGTTGGGAATCTACTATCAATGTCCTTTTGGTATTTTCTCTTAAGAGTTATAAACAAACAAACAAACAACAAAAGCAATAATGAAAAGTTCTGGTCTTTATGGAAAATAAGTGGGTATCTTCATGCATATTAATAATGACAGGAGCACGTGGATACTTACTGCTGCGTCTGCATCAGTGGCATGTTCGTGCTCTCATAACTGTCCGTGTGCAGAGGCGGTATGATCTCCCCAGTTACGGGGTGAAACACAGGGAGCGTTGACAGGGGCCATGCTATCTCTCTATTCTTGGACATGTCACGAAGTTCTTTGGTAGATTTCTGAATAGCACTATGATGGACCAGCTGGATGCTAGATCGAAAAGAAAGAAAACACACGCATATTTAAAATCCAATATTAGCCCCATGGGTCATCAAATTTGAAAACGTTATGAATTTTTTTTCTTTTTAAAATAAGATATTATTGCACTTTGGGCATTCTAAAGGTTATCTCTGAAAGGGATACATTTCACATGCTTTTAACACAGCAAAAACTGAACACTGTAAACGAATTTTTTAAATAAACGTGTCTTGCATAAAACTAAGCTATAAAGCATTGTGTTAATATTATAGCCCTAAGTAACAAACTAGTACGCTATTTAATGTCTAGGATTAAGATTAAACTACCAGAGCTTTTATATAGTTCTTCTGATGGGGCATTTATCAATACTCACAGAAGTTTCATTTTATGGTAGGTTATAACTGTAGATTCAGGAAAACGTGTATGAAAGGTCTTTTCATCTGTTCTCTGGTTTATAGAAATGCAGATTGGGAAATCACATCATATAAATGGCAAGTTAATATTATGAATCTGAAGTTTTAGGTTTAATTTTTATCTACATAATCTTAGTTTTCAAACCCTTTTTATTTTTAGTCTCTACCCATCCTAAATATCTCTATTTAGAAAGCAGCTTTCACATTTATGAAATAAACTATGAAAGATGACGAATGACAAAATCAAAGCATGACACACATGTATGGAGCACGAGGAGCAACTGAGAAGTGAAAAAACATGATAAAGAAAATAACAGGAAAGAAGACACTTACTCTGGTGTTTGCATGTTTCTCTTTTCCCTAGAAACAAAACAAAATTTATGAATTAAATAATAGCATTGATATTTGGAACATTAAGACTATATGCTCATGGGATCTTGCATGATGTGGAAATGCTGACATTGTTACCATTAAATGCAACCAGGCAGCATTTGCCACCAGGTTTATGACATTATTTGGATGAGTACACATACAGAGATGGAATACTGATGAGAAACACACAGAAAAATGGGAAAAAAGGAGATTAAGCATCAAGCTCTTGGAAATAAATTCTATGACATAATGAAATCAGGCTACATGTAAAAAATGGAAGAATCTGTTACTTGCTGCTTTATTAATTTTTTATCCTTTCACTTTGTTGCCCTGACTTCCAGATAATTTGGGGAGATTATTTTAATTGATACAGATGTCCTGAAAGTGCTAACTAATCATGAAGTGAACACTCCTTCCTCCAATTATGCTCTTTTTTTCACTAATTTACTCCTAGGTTTATATGTATACATACATATCTTTTAAACATTTAGATTATATCACCTGTTTGACAAGGATTTCAAGGAGAATTCTGACCATCACTTCTGATCAAACTATGACAATTTATTTACTTAAAGTGCAATTACCGTGTCTATAGACTCCATAGTCTCTGCACAAAATGGCTTATATAACCAAAAGAGCTAGCCTCAGTTATTCTTGGGACTGTTTTGCCAGCATGAATTTATATCTAGCCTTAATAATTGTTGAATAAGGTAATTATATCCCCTAATTTGATTTACTAGACTTGAAACTATTTTAATTCATTTTAAAAGAATAAAGTACTGTAGTTTGACTTGAACACAATTTCAATTAATTTATAAAGTGTTTTATGAACCAAATGAAACTTGGCTTTTAATGGAATCTTATATGTTGTTATCAAGTAGGCTCAATAATTTTTTATTAGTGTTTTAAAGTACTCACACTCCTTCCCGTCGGCAGCACATGATATAAGCAAGTATTAGAAAAAGGACCAGTGCTACCGCCGAGGGCACAGCCAGTGTAATTAGGAAATCCGTGTAATAGTCTCTGCTTTTCAAAGAATCAGAAGGGGGTTTGTACTCTCCACCATCAGGTAAGATCCCCTCTCCTCGAATCACTTCCTGATAGGTGGACACTTGCTTTGTTTTATCGACCTGATATAAAAGAAGACAATTACACATCGAATTAATAACTATAAACATTATGAGAATTGAAGACCCAGATATATCAAAACTTTCTATGACACATTTCTAAAGAGCCCTCTTTTCCAACTGCATTATCATCTTGAACTTGCCATTGTTTATGGGAGCTAGGAAGAAGTAATGAACAAAAGTAACATTAAAGGGCTTGTGGTGGCCCACTTTCTGGGCCCTTTCCACAACAGACAGACATGTGTACATGAATCCACACATAATACATGTATGTGTGTATGCGGCTGTTCTTTCCAGTTTCCTTCCTTCAAAGCAGAAGTCCTTAATTCTACCGTGTACATTTCTTGTTTCCTACAGTAAACTTCTAGAGAAGATGCTAACAAGCCATGAACTGGCAGACAACCAGGTGTGCGGGTATGGTTTCTAAGGTTAGTGAAAGACGAAAGAAAAATAAAATGAGAGACAATTTCTAAATGATTACAAACTTGATCTTTCTTTCTGCTGTTGAGCTGACAGAAGTGATGTGGGGGAAGGACAGCCCAAGAAACACATAACTCAGCCAATACTATAGTTTCATTAAATTCTAACCCAGAATCAAAAAATGCACATTGGCACTATATTAATTTACCTCCACATTCATTGAACTGTTTTACTGAGTTGTACTTAATTATGTTGCGGTTTTTATTGAAGGACGCTGTAAAAATGTCCATGTGAAATTTGTCACTACATTTGCCCCCCGAACACCCTCCCCCCAAAATATGTTGGGGAGAATGATTCATGGCATTTCTCAGTATCCTTTCAAAAAATACCCACTTGAAAAATTTTGTCAAGAGTACAGCTAGCGAACCTTCATTTTCTGCAAGGGAATCAATGCTCTGACTCTTTTAAGAAGGAGAACTAAGTAACTGATGAATTCCCTATTTTAATCCAGGACACAGGAAGCTTATTGTCAAACTTGACCTTAGGCTTATTTTTTAAATAAAGTTCAGGTCCCGATCATCCATTTCTTTTCTATTTTATTTATTATGTTCATCGCTTCACTATTTCAGTTAAGCCTTCTGATATCTTCTGTGGTAAGATTTGGCACATAAATAAATACGTGTAAAATAAAAAATGAAAATCCCAGTACTCTTCCCATTTATAAAATCTCACCATAGAAACTACAAGCTTCAAAGCATAAGTCATTTTTAAAACTTCAGAAATTAGGTCATATTCCTAAACATAAACAATTTACAGCATGAACACAAGTAAAACGGTGTTGTTAGGGCCGGCTGCCTGCTGACTCCTGTTCCAGGTACCTACTCAAGTTATGACTACAGTCACTCAGTCTTTGGCATCCTTGTATGATTAGGACGATGGTGGGCAGAGTAAGTTTTGCAAACTCAGCATTTATCTATAATACACGTAAACCGCAGCAGCTCAATATTTGACTTGATTTAAGACAAAGAAAGAAAATTATTTTCCTAAGACACAGTCACATCAAAAGAGGAGTCTAGGGCCAAGGGCCACAGGTGCACGTGTTACAGGATGAATACTATGTTCTCCTGTCCTGGGAGATCTGGGAAAGTTGCCTGCAGTTGGTTCTCCAAACCATGAAGTGACAGTTGTGTTTATGTGTCAATAACTTTGTTTAAATGTCAACTTTAAACTTAGATCTAATTCACTCACCACCAATCATCAAGAGTTGACAGAAGTTAAATCTAAAGGTCACTAAAGAAGTAAAACAACTTACCAATCTTCCAGAAAGCAAAATCAAAAAATAATATAAATTTTATATGAAATATTATACATATATATCAAGTGTATATGAAACCTTACCTACATCTTCTTAAGTTTTTTAGCATCCTAGTTAAAAAGTAATTTAGAAAGAGATATTTAATATTTATGGGGCTGTGGGTAAGATTCTAATTTTGTTCACTTGGAGTTTTTTGTTATTCCTTGAACTTACCCTACAATTTGCATTTTTAGGACACTAACTCATAGCACACTTGCTTTATTTTCAGATGTATTATGGTACCCCAGTCTCTCCTTCCAAGGTGGGTAATGGCAGCATATTTGAGACTTTCTTCATACGTCACACGGACTCCATACTCTATCCTGGCTTAGCAACCACGTGAATATCCAAGGGGGTCATTTGGACCACCTGTCAAGCTAATGCAGCCCCCAAAACTAATCAAGGGTAGTCTGAGGACAAAAGTGGAGATACACCTTCCTAAATGGATGCACTGTCAACGAGCTTGCCAAATTCTTAAAGCCAAGGGAAGTTAACAAAGTAAACCCAGGATTTGTTCCTAAAAGCAATTCAGCTTTTAGTCAAATGTTAACTCCAGCCCCATCACTTCCAATTACATTTGCAAAAGCAAAGTAAAAACTCACCAATGAGATTTTGCACCAGTCGATGTAAAACTGAGTACGAAACTTTTTATCACATGTTATCACAGGCTCCATTTCTTGACTGCATCTCAATTGATTCTGTGGATTTTCAACTTCTCGTAAACAAGAAGAAAACGGTACATCGGCACCAACCATGACATAAACGCTGCAAAAATGTGAAACTCTCAGGTTATCCTTTGAGAAAATTGGAAACACTGAAAAACAATCTACCCTGAAAGCAGGATTTATCCTTTTGAATTGAGGGATTATCTAGAATCATCCCTAAGGTAGGGACCTGGGCTTTAAAAGCAGTGATTCATGTAGGAGCTGCCTTCCATTCTTTCCTTTATTCAACCAATATTTACTAAGTGCTTTGGTGTTTCAGACATTCTCTTGATTCTAGGTTAATTTCTAAAAAAAAATTTTTTTCATCCTGTTTACTTTAATTCAAAGTAAGCATGTGTCTGCCATATTGTGATTACTATGTTTTGTAGATCACTTACCTTTAAAGATTACCATTAAAGTAAATTATTTAGAAATAACACTATGACTAAAGCAATAAGTAATTGTAGGTAATGAATTTCACTTGATTTCATTTTAATAAGATGGGAAATTACATCTCCAGAGCTTTAGGCATTTAGCTATTTTGCCCAAGAGTTCTATCAGCTTTTCTACTGCACAGACCCCTACTGTTAGGTCTCCTACTACAAGGTCTCTCACTCTTTTTTCTAAGAAGTCAATCTAAGAGAAAAACTATTATTTGGTAAGCACAAATTAGGCAAGCAAAATTTATTTTCTTGGTGTACATCTTAGTGATTAAGGGGAAAGAACTCTACTTAATTAGTCAGGAAGAGTTTCACACACACAAAAAAAGAAGTTAGTGATAATAGTATTGAAATAATCTTGAAGCAGGTTGAGAAAAGAGAATCTCACAGGTCTTTCAAAAGAAGAAAGAAAAGCAGGAAATTACTCTAAATAAATGTTTCTTTTCCTAGTGACAATACTACAGCTACTTTTGAAATAAATCCATCAAAATTCCAGCTGTCTTCTTTGCAGAAACTGACAAGCTGATCCTAAAATGTATATGGAAATTCAAGGAACCTAAAATAACCACAAAAAATTCTTGAAAATGACAAAGTTGGAAGACTCACAATTACTGATTTTAAAACTTACTACACAGCAACAATAATCAGAACAATCAGCAATAGTAAACCAGCCTAAGGATAGACAAGTAGATCAACGGAATAAAATTCAAAGTCCAGGAATAAACTCTTACATTTAGTAAATTGATTTTTGTCACAAGTGCCAAGATAATTCAATGGAGGAAAGAACAGTCTTTAGAACAAATGGTCCTGACACAACAGAGTATCCACATGCAAAAGAATAAAGCTGGGCCCCTACCCCATACCAGAGGAGAAAATTAACTCAAAATAGATGAGTGACTTAAATGTAACAGCTAAAACTGTTAAACTCTGAGGAAAAAAAGGTATACATTTTCATGACCTTGAAATAGGCAGTAATTTCTTAACTACGATACCAAAAGTTTCAGCAATAACAGAAAAAACTAGATGAGCTGGACTTTACCTAAATTAAAAATAGTGTGCTCCAAAGGTCACCATCAAGAAAGTGAAAAGGTAACCCATGAAATAAGAGAAATATTTGCAAATCATATATCTAATAAGGAAATTGTATCTACAATACCTAAGGGACTCTTACAACTCAATAACAAAAAGACAATCTAATTTAAAAATGGCAAGGGCCCTGAATAGACATTTCTCCAAAGAATTACACCAAGGTCCAATAAGTGCGTGAAAAGATGTCCAACACCCTCAGCCCTCAGCAAAAGAGAAATCAAAACCACAATCAAAACTACTGTTTCCCATCCATTAGGATGGCTACGAGAAAAAACACAGATAATAAGAAGCGCTGGAGAGGATGTGGAGAAACTGGAACTCTCCTACTCTGCTGGGGGCAATGTCAAATGGTGCCTCTGCTTTGGAAAACGGTCTGGAAGTTCCTCAAAAGGTTGAATACAGAGTTACCATATGAACCAGCAACTTCACTCCTAAGTATATACTTTAAGAGAAATGAAAATAGATGTCTATACAAAGACTTGTACGTGAGTGGTCATAGCAACAGTACTCACAGTAGTCAGAAAGTGGACACCATCTAAATGCTCACTGATGAGCAAATAAGAGGTGGAACATCCATACAACCAAATATTGCTCAACCACGAAAACAAGTAAAGTACTGATACGTGCTACAATAGGGGTGAACCCTGAAAACAATACTGTGGATAAGTGAAAGAAGTCAGTCACCAAAGACCACATATAGTATGATTCCATTCATATGAAATGTCCACAGCAAGCAAATTTATAAGGATAGCAAATAAACAGTAGTTGCCTAGGGCTGGGGGGTGGGGAGTGGTGGTGGTGGTAAGTGGCTGCCAATGGGTATAGGATGGAGGAGTTGGGATGATATAAATATTCTAAAATTGATTGTGATAATCACTGCACAACTTTGTGAACAAGCTAGCATCCATTGAGTTAAATACTTTAAATAGGTGAATTGTATAGTATATGAATTACATCTCAATAAATCTATTATTTTTAAAACTGATAGTAAGTGAAAGTGTATCACAAAAATTCAAAGCTATGTCAATGTAAGTATGAACCCACACCTTGAGTTGACAACTGTGTCCCAGAGTTTGACTACACAAACTCATTTGGTTGTTCTTTATGTCAAATTTATATTTTGACTTGAGATTCTTTGAAGGAAACTTTTTTTCAAAAACTATGGTGCCTTCATTAGATAAATACTATATAATGGGCTAAAGCTAAAGAGGAAAATAAAAATAAAAAATTCAGAACAAAAGTATATATGAGAAACCACTGGTAAGGTATTTAGATGATCAGTGAATATAAATATATTCCATTTAAAACAAGTTCTTAATTGTAAGCTTCACATAAAATCAAATTCTATTCCCTTATTAACTGCCTACCCAAGACCATATATCTCCTTAATAATTGTGACATTATACTTATAAACAGAAATAAAATGAGTATTTTTACAACTGTTAACTTGCTTTAACATGACATTGATTTGCATTTACAATCAGTAAGATTTTAAATTAATTCACTTCAAGATAACATAAATGGGCTAGAGATTTGATGCTTTGAAATGTTTTATTTTTTCCCTCAAATTATGAAAGCAATATAAAAACATTACATAAAACCTGGGATATAAAAACAGAATTAATTTATATTACTAAGATAACTATCTTCATTTTCCAATGTACCTTGCAAAATGTTTTTCAAATGCATATATTCTAACCTAATTTCAATCATCTCCAAAATACAATTTTGTACTCTGCTTTTTTCCCTTAATGTGTCATAAGCATTTTCCATATTGTACAGTCTTTGTAATTATAGATTTATGGCAATATAATTTTTTAAGTGCACATGATTTATTCACAATTACTTTAGGGTCGGACATGTAAGTTGCTTCCAATTTTTTTTATGTTATAAATAATATTGCAAAGACTATCTCTGTGCAATTCTTTAATGTTACTATCTTAAAAGAGATGCCTAGAAGTAGAAACATTTTTATGACAGTTGACACATACTGCCAAATTACTTTCATCTCTCCTTGGATGATCCATAGGCTTCACAAACTTAATATGTTCCGAACTGAGCTCATCGTCACCCCACCCCACCTTCACCTGTTCCTCCTTTTCCATCTTCTCTCCCGATGATTGGCATGGCCAGATGCTCAAGCACCATCATACTTGACTCCTGTCCTTCTTTCCACATATTCAATCCATCATCAGTCTCTGACATTTACCCCAAAAGAACTCTCACATGCACCTGTCCACTTTGTTCCATCTCCCTTACACCCTAGTTCTGATCACCATTGCTTTCCACAGGGCAGGAAGCAACAGCCCCTTAAGGGTTCTCCTTGAACCCAGTCTTTCTCACTGTCCTCAGGGAGCCTGTTTGAAGAATAAATGAACGAATAAAAAGCATTATATCAGTTTTAAAACACAAGCCACTGTATATTTGAAAGTTGCTAAGAGAGTAGATCTTAGTTCTCATCACAAAAAAAAAAAATTGTAACTACATGAGGTGATGGATGTTAACCGAACTTATTATGGTAATCGTTTTGCAATATATACATACATCAGATCATTATGTTGTACAACTTAAACTTGTACGATGCCATATGTCAATTATATCTCCAGAATACTGGGAAAATCTGTAAGTTAATATATAAAATGCAAACAGACTACAAATGCCATGCTCAAGAGAAGGAGATATTAGATTTGCCCTGCAGGTCAAAAAAAAACAAAACAAAACAAAACAAAATGTGTATTTATTGTTTCTTTTGTAGAGCCAGTAAGTTTCAACAAGATGGCTTTAAAAATTTTTTTATGTGTGGCTGTGAATAATAACCTAATGCGATACATACTGAAATCACATTTTTCATAATCTGTTTTCCTTTTAGCTAGCTTCTTGACATGAAGAAACTTAAAATTTTTATAAAGTGAAACAAAGGTGATTGTTATCTTTATGACCTTAGCCACGTGTTTTCAAACTTTCAAAGGTGTAAACAGATGAGATGGGAACATGCTGCCGAGTTCGAGGCTCTCAAGCAATGTTGATGAAACATGGTGTCTCAGACCCCCAAGAATTAATTCACAGGGGTGCAATTTGTTCCTTACGAAGGAGTCTTTTCTTCCAATTTGAACAATTCAACTTCCCCTGAGGTAGAACACATTCATTGTGGCCTTTACACATACAATGTTGAAAACTAAGTAACAGGTTAGAAAAAAAAAGATTAAGTCAACACTCTGTCTTTTTTAGCCAGATCTCTGCCAGATCAATGGATCCAATGATTGCATATTTGACCTAATTGTCCAAGCAACGAATGTGGTCGATTCTTGATTTTGTGGAGATAAAAGACAGTTTAGAGAAGAATGTGTCCACGTGTTACCTGTTGCCTGGGAACGCTTGAGCTCTTAGAAGAAA
The DNA here is from genome assembly GCF_963455335.1 of Martes martes. Taxonomy (NCBI): domain Eukaryota; kingdom Metazoa; phylum Chordata; class Mammalia; order Carnivora; family Mustelidae; genus Martes; species Martes martes. Next base: position 40,109,529 of record NC_137899.1, read on the forward strand.
ATGCACTAAGATTCCTGCCCTCTGTCCCCCACACCACTTCTGTGCATATCTGCAATCAATCGACCAAAAGTAAGATGAAAGATAAAGAATAAGTATAAATAAAGATAAATAAGTATAATAAGTATATATAAGTATAATAAGTATAAATAAAGATAAATAAGTATAAATAAAGAATAAACTAAATAAAAGATCGAATGCAGAATTAAAAAAGGAAAGAGAGGACAGTTCCAGACTCTAGTTCTGCTACTTGCTTGCTCCTCTTCCTTGGAGAAGGAATACATTATTCAAAGAGGGAACTGGCTTGCAAGGGTCAGACCCTTCTACTGTGTGTGTGTGTGTGTGTATGTGTGTGTGTGTGTGTGTGTGTGTAAGAGAGAGAGAGAGAGAGAGAGAGATAAGGAAAGATCTTCCTGCTTGTAGAAAGGAGGCATTTGGGTTTGGTCTACTCTTTCAACCATGTGCTATTTTCTGCAAATGTCCCTAATGCTTTGGAATAAAATCTGAAAAATTCTTCCTGGTATGCAAGGCCTTACCTGGTCTGGGGTTTGCCTCCTTTGTAACTACCACTTCTGGATCCCTGTCCCCCAAATCCATATGAAATAGGTTTCCAAATCCATCAGGCTTCTCCTACCTCAGGGCTTTTGCCCAAGCTGACCCCTCTATCTAGAATCTCTCTTCGTTATTTTTTGAGCAAGTTAATTTGTATGCTTGAAACTCAGATCTTCACCTCCTCTATGAACCCTTTCCAGGCACGGACCTGAAGTGAGGAAGAAACACTCCGTGAATACCTCGACAGTGGTGTGTACAACACGGCTTTTTAATTATCCAATTACCTGTCTGGTCGATTGTTTTTTAAATCACTATACCACAGAGATTAATATACTACTCCCCAATAGAAATACTTGATATGCGAATCTATGTGTAGAACACAGAATAGATTTTAGACATATAGTCACACTGATTTCATGTATCGGTTTATTTTTATACTTTTAAAAGTGGATTTATATGGGGGCGCCTGGGTGGCTCAGTGGGTTCAAGCCTCTGCCTTCTGCTCAGGTCATGATCCCAGGGTCCTGGAATCGAGCCCCGCGTCGGGCTCTCTGCTCAGCAGGGAGCCTGCTTCCCTTCCTCTCTCTCTGCCTGCCTCTCTGCCTGCTTGTGATCTCTGTCTGTCATATAAATAAATAAATCAACAATCTTTTTTAAAAAAGTGGATTTATACGGGCTTCCAATTTTTACATTATTAAAGGCTCTTTTTGGAAGTTCCTATCCTATATCACCACCCTTCCATAAAAGAATATTTGCACCAAAAGTGTAGGAGGAAAGTTCCTTAAGAATAAAGGACAATCTTATAAGTCACCAAACACGGGGGCAAATTCAGCAGAGCACTACGGCCTGGCCCAGGATCATGACCTTGCATCAGAGCAGTATTTGGCATCCACTGACTTACATTCTCTTCCTCAAGTTTAATTTGTCACTGAGGCCTTTATAGGGCAGAAAGCAAACAATTAATTAGAGGGAGCATTTTGTGAGATTGTCTAACGAATAAACGAGGATTCTCTTTGCTGACTGAGGCTAGATCCACACGCTTTGGTAACCAGAGGAAATCGTGGCAGGTTTGACAATCTCTTATGAAAAGTGAGTATATTCTTTAATCCTCACACCCCATCATTCCCTTCATAGCTGCCGTTTACACCACATCACTCACCCCGGCTTGGCGGGGATGCCGTGCCTAGAATGAAACATGAACCTGCTGCTCCTCTTTCCACCGGCTTCATCCTAGGCTAAATGCAGCCGCCCGTCCTTAGCTTCTGGCAGAGTCTCTGGAGCAAAAGCAGCACAGAGACCGCGCCCAGAGGGAGCACAGTTGCCAGGGTTATGGGTCTGGCAGGGGAAGGCCAATCTTTTCAGGAGGCTCAGCCTTCCTTTGCAGGAGCTTACTGACTTTGAAGTAAATCTTTGTAATTGTTTTCTGTTAGATTTAGGAGAAGTCTGAAAGCTCTCAGTGAGTGCAGAGGTAAACGAACGCACATGAGGAAGGGATGAGGACGTGGGATGCTACAGAGTGGGCTCCTGATGATGGACACTCAATGGTCCCTTGGGCTGGGGAAGGCCGGGGCACCTTCTCGGATGTTCCACCACTGAGAGTTTCTCCTATTCATCTGCTGTGTGTTTGACTACATAGATCAACTATGGAAAAAACCTTCATTTAGGAGACTGTGCCGCCATGAGAGATAGGAGATAACCTCATGGAGGTTTTATTCGTTTGGTTTTTTTTATCAGAGACCTGAGACTTTTGTTACAATTAAGTAGGATACTTTGTCAGGCGTTCAATTAATACCTTGGAAGCATATGATAACCTTTCAAAATAAAATCTTAGAAAAGAGAGGGATGGAATTCCTTAGTTATGTCTGATTGTAGCTTTTTATTTTCTTCAAGATTTCATTTTAAAAAGGGATTTATAGCCCACGTTATTTTCAAAACAAAGTAGGGAGACAAAAAGTTTATAAAGTAAATGAAGTATTACAATATGCATCAACAAAAAGAAAGCACAACACAAGAGATGAGTTAGCCAAGCACAGCGTTTTGTTTCTAAGTTTAAGGCAATAGGGCAAAAAGTTAGTTTTGTTACCATGGCATTAGATAACAACTGAAGGAAATGTGCAAAATCATTCACGGGGACAATTTTTTTTTTATTCTGGAACTATACTCAAGTATGCTCGTGTTTCATTGGTGTTCATATAGGGACATTGGAGCAGTAGGGTTGGTATTGGGTACAATTTATAGAAATGCTATTTTAAAAGACTTATCATATGAATACTTTGTAAAGGTTACGGCTTAACATTAAATTAAAACTCATGGAAAGCATTTCAAGTTGGGAAGGGATCTGAGACAACAGGGTCCAAATAAATGCCATGGGACTGACTCTCTCAAATATCTGACAGCACATGCCGCCCTCTAGCAGGTGCTGGGGGATCAGCTAATGACCGAATTCTTTAGCAAGTACTTGGAGGACAAAAATTCTGTTCTTAATTTAGAGTCGCATGCTCAGGCCCAGCCCTCGACTCAAAGATTCAGAATCTTTAGGAGGAAGCAGAAGCCAGGAACCAACCAACTATCTACCTATCTATGTATCTATGTATCTATCTATCTATCTATCCATCTATCTATATTTTGTAACTACTGGGTGTGGAGCCCAATGCAGTCTTGAACTCATAACCCTGAGATCAGGACCTGAGCTGAGATAAAGACCAGATACTTAACCGATGTATTTATTTAATTTATTTCTTTAATAGATAATTTTATATTATAACTTATCTATATAAACATATTATAAATTAATATATTACATATTATATTATAGATTATAGATAGGCAGCCAGAGCTATATTTTTATAAAAGCACTACTGGCAATTTTTAGGCAAGACATGGTTGGGTAGCACTGTTGTAGGTCAGAGTCTGGTTTTGAGAGTTGATTAGTTCAATTGTCTCTAAAAGGGCCTCTGTGGGTGCAGCCCGTGTGACAGAATAGGGAAGAGGAAGCCCAGAAGAGAGCACAACAAGACAAAACTCTACCAGTGCCTGGTTTTCAGGCTGCTCTCCTCCACCATCTTTTGGTCATTGTTTTAACAATCATTGTGGAACATGACTTTAAGAAACTATTGAAAAGACCTCATATTGGGAGAATGTTTTCAGGGGAGATTCCCTGTTCGTCATTTCCCACAGTTCTGCTTTAATTACTCAGTGGGACAGAGACTCATGTTGGAAAGCTGAAGTAAAAATAAATGTAAGCTCTAAAATTATGGTTTCATATAGAAAACCAACCAACAGATAGACCAAGAGATAAAGCAACTCTTTTTCTCAAAGCACTTCTATGTGTGCTTGACTGACTTCAAAATCCATTACTGTAACATACAAGCTACAATTTAATTCTGAAATTTGTAAGTTGGACTTCACAGCTCACTGCTTATCCCTTATCCCTCTTCTGCCTACTCTCTCATACTTCATCTATGGCTGTTTGTGATATCTTCCCTCATTTCCAACACAGTTCTCCTTTAACGCTGCCCTGAAATTTAATTCTTATTAATCCAGGTACTCTAGATGTCATCTGTATAAAAATGTTCCCATGTACATGGACAAAGGAGGGATTGGAAAAGGATGTGCTATATAAACTGTGATTTATTCTGTATTCCATACATTTATGGGGTTAAAAAAAATGGCAGATCTGCTTCAACCTACACGTTAAAAATTAAAGATCAAAGTTTGATTCAACATTGACATTCAATCCTCTCAATGTACCCAGGCATAAAAAGTGTTTCTTAAACCCTATAAGGGTCTAAGTCATACTTTGTAAGGCATGAGAACAGACAAATCCCTCTCAAACGTATGGAGTAGAAAAAAGTACCCCTTGGAGCAAAGGGGGAAATCGAGGCACAGAGGAGTGCAGCATTTGCCCAATGTCACCCAGCTCATGAGTGACAAGGCCAGGCTTCAGGAATAGGTTTCAAATCCACTCCAGCCATCCGTCACCGACACATGGTGGAAAGAATGTTAAAGGCGAAGAAATAGTTTCCTAGAATAAGGTTACAGCAGCCTGAGTATCCTGCAGCTGATAACTGGGGCATCAATTTCCTTTGAAATGCAGGGCCCTAAATAATCAGCTTCTCTAAGGAAGGTACAAAAGACTCAGTGCTATAATTTATGATGCTGATTCTGATCTACAATTAGAATTCAGAGGACCTGGAACGTCAGATATAAAGAACCATTAATATAACCTCTTTGTCAATATAGAAAATTGCTAGTGTTTCCCTATCTTTACAACACCTACTTCTTACTAATAAGAATGCAATAGGCCATCTTCCATCTATAAAAAATTTGATAAGACCACCAGAGTTCAAAATGCGTATTTAAGGGAATGAGATAAAGGTCTGCTTACCCCTCCTTCATGTCATTAATGGGAAGCGGAACTCTGCCGCCCCTGTCTAGGGCCGACGTGATGTTTATGGCGTTCAGACGCTCTGGCTGCCACACGTTCTTCACCGCCCCAAGAAAGTCTCCAAGAACCTCGCTGGCCAACATTTCTTCTACATTCATGTTTTTAATGAAGAATTCTGCTTGGTATGGTAACGGGAAGTCTAATTTTGGTGGAAAAGGGTATGCATATCTTTAATGAAGTTGTCTTTTGAAAGAGAAACAAAAGAACAATTCGAGATTTGTTGATCTCTGTCACAATCCTGGCTTTGGGGAACACTATTAATATTGACTTTAAAGGCTTTCTGTACAACAGAGGACATATTTAAAGACATAAAATACATTTGACATGAAATTTTACCTACAGTGTAATCAAATCCAAGGGATAGTGGGGCAATTTATAATTATAGGATTTGGCCACAAAAGAAAAAACTGCCAAATCTGTCTCCATTTTGCCAGTGACCTGTCAGTCTCCTCCTCTGCCAAGGTACCCAGGTAGAAGCATTTCCAGAACCCTCCATGGGTAGGGACAGTATTTTGTATTCGTAGTGTTTTCAAATTGACAGATCTTGTTTCAAGGACATTGTCTTATTTAATTGTTACAACCTTAGGTAGTGCTATGTTCATTTGAACAGAGGAGAAAGTTGAGGTGCAGAGCAACATCTTTCCCAAGTAAGACTTCTCTGTTTGGGAAGGATGTTGGTCTGTGCCTCAACAATTACAAAATATCTGTAATTACTTGTGAGTTGTTTATGCATAATTTGAAATACCTTCTTTTTAATCTGCAATATTACTGATCTTTTTAGAGCATGCTAAAACATTACTTTTAGAGCATGCTAAAACAAACTATGTTCCAAAAGAAATCTGAAATCACAATAATTTCACCCTTTTGATCACTTCATAATTAAATATTCTACAGAATTATATTTTTAATTTCTCACAAAATTCCACATCTCACGTTATTAGAGATTTAGCTTTTTTCCTCTTCAGTATCTCATCAAACTTTCCCTCTAAAGATTTTAAAATTAATATTTATTTTAAAGTAACCAATGCCCAATTCAGACTCTGGGTATAACAAAGTAGGATGGAAAGAAACAGAATTTACAGTTGAACCTTGAGCAACAGAGTTGGAACTATGTGGGTCTGCCTATATGTGGATTCTTTTTTATATAATGCAGTACTGTAAATGTATCTTCTCTTAGGATTTTCTTAAAGTTTCTTTTCTCTAGCTCACTTTGTTATAAGAATACAGTATATAAGCTACATGTAACATACAAAATTAGACTTATTTATGTCATCATCGGTAAGACTTCTGGTCAACAGTAACCTATTAGTAGTAAAGTTTTTTGGGAACTAAAAGTTATACACAGATTTTCAACTGCTCACGGTCAGCGCACCTACCCCTGAATTGTTCAAAGCTCATTTGTGTTTCAGTTTCTCAAATGTTACTCTTTAATTAAAAAAAAAAAATCATTTCCTACATTCTGATTGTTCTATTACAGAATAGCTTTTATTTCTTTAATAATATTTCCATAATAATAAAGGCTATCTTTTTTAGAATACTTACCATGAGGCGGGCCAAGCTAAAGGGATTGCGATGAATTATCCCATTTAATACTCACAACCTGAAGGTGAGTTGGTACTCGCCCTGTATTTTCAGAGGAGGAACTGATCTGTAGAGGGGCCCAGGATTTTACCATCATTTGAACTTGCCTCAGATGATTTTTATCTAAGCTAAAGGGGACTGTATACAAAATGCTCAGTGGAGCTCCCAGCCTAGAATAAGAACTTATAAAATAGTAAACTTTAGCAATTATGATAAATAATATGAACAAGTTGTTTACCTCAGAAGGAAAAGAAGTTGTTTCTGGACTATACACACATTTAAAGCCTACATTTATCCTCTGATGTAGTTCCTTAAAACTCATAGATCTGTAAAGTATTACACTCTTATTCAATAATTAAGTAAAAACTAAAAATTACACAATAAATAACTGAAATCGTGATGACCTTGTTTCTTATGAAGCCTCTTAATACCAAAGGATGCCTGATGCCAGAGCTGAAGTCAGGGAAGAGAAGAGGTTCAGGCTTTAGAATTTTCAAGAGAGTTTTCTGGAGTGCAGTGTCTCTTCCTAAAGATTTTTGCATGACTCTAATCACAGAAGGTTCTTCTTTCATCTTCTACACTGCCATTTATCCTGCCTGTGATTTTGTTAGATTTGTTTGATGTATGGCCCATCTGCAGTCTTCTAAAATATGATATATTTATGCTATTTTATGTAGATAAGTTTCCTGTTTTATACAGATACATTTCCTGTTTTATATAGATAAACAGTAGCTTAATCATGCCACATTTTTCTCCATACTGAAAAACAGCCATACATAAATATGTCATGAAGAACAGTTTCCTGGCAATAAATAATATTTATAAATAATGCCAAAGATAGTTTTGAGTGTGCTAGAAGTCTATCATCCATTCATTTCACTCAGTGTTTTTATACCCACTTTTCTAAAGAAGCATGCAAAACAGCTTTCCTATTTTCAATGCTCCTTTTTGGAGAACTGTTACTTGGTTTTTCCTAATTCATGTGACCCTGCTTCGTGGCTCCTCTCTGAGACCCGCTGCCGCCACACCCTTAGAGGCTCTGGGCCGAGCAGCTGCCGGCCGTCTACCGCGCCAAGCACTACTGCCAACCCTTCCAAAGATGAGTCATAGGAGCTTTCTAACTTTGGGGAAATCCCATGCCTGCTATATTTGGACATCACAGGGGCCAAGGGAACAGTAGGCCAACAGATTGGTGGCAGGCCTCTGAGGCTCTCAACCCAATTTAGAGAATCACTCTATGTCCTCTCCTTGAGCTTCGTGCTCTGTGATGCTACATGACTAATTTCCCATTAGGTCTCCCAGGGCAGGAGACAGCTGGGCAGGGAGTCGGACGGAGCATGATTATCCTGAAATGCCACTCTTGCTGTTTCTTTTCCTAACCTCATCTGGGAAAAATGGTGTGTGTGTAGGCCCTGCTTAAAGATGTGTCCATCCTCTTGCCCGAAGACGGTCCATCCAGACCAGCACAGATAGATGCATGCCACCTGGTTCACTGGTTTTCATATATAAAAGGCAGCAGGGCAGCTCTGCCTGAGATAAAAGCAGAGGCTTCCAAATCCCATCTGGTGTTCCTCCCTGACCAGCCCACGTTCAGAATCCCCGATGCAGATGAATAGCCTGTAAAGCCAACCTCCAATCCTGCAGAGGTCTAGCAGTCTTCCATTAGTATCTGCTTGAACACGGGTCCCTGCATATCAAACACCTGTATTCTGTATTCTGTATCTACTAGAACTGAGATCAGACTCGAGGAGGAAGTTCAAACTGTAGACCAGCCTGTCCTTCTGTCTGCAGGGGCTCCTGTACCTGAGAATGGGGACCCCCCCTTGGGAGCATAATGGTGACGTTAGTGATCCAACTGCACTGTCAGGTAACCATTTCACTACACTGAGGAACTCCTAAGGAGAGAGGGAGTTTTGTGATGATTCTGATCATTAGTAGTATCCCACTATGGATCCCACCATGGATACTGGATGCAAGCATCCAATTAGAATTGAAGGTGGGGGCAAAAGTCCTCTTGTTCCAAGCAGGAATACCTACCAAAAGTCCTTGGGAAGTAGAAAAGGGGACAGGGAATCTTCTGTCCAGGCCCACAGAACTGGCATTTTGACTTGCTTTTCATATGTGAAGGTTACTTTATTTTTAATTTTTTTTTAAGATTTTTGTTTATTTATTTGACAGATCACAAGTAGTCAGAGAGGCAGGCAGAGAGAGAGAGGAGGAAGCAGGCTCCCCGCTGAGCAGAGAGCCCGATGTGGGGCTCGATCCCAGGACCCCGAGACCATGACCTGAGCCAAAGGCAGAGGCTTTAAACCCACTGAGCCACCCAGGCGCCCCCTGAAGGCTACTTTAAACTTTAAACTGGCATATTTGTGGTCTGCAATTGATACTACCAAAATACCTGGGGAAAAACTCATGTAAAAGGGTTCAAAATCTCGAAGCAATCTACGAGGTTATGTTGTGAAGCATCAAGTCTATAGAAATTACTTTCCTTCATATAGTATAAAGGCAATTTTTAACTCAACCTTTATTGAACTACCACAAATTCCAAATTAGTAGGTCCTAATAAAATGTTTCATGTTTGATCATTTAATTGTACTAGCAAATAGAACTCTGAATTACCTATTAAGGGTGCACAATTGTTTTACTAATTTTAGGGGTAAAAATGCTGTGTCCGTTCTCCTTCTGTTACCCTCAGAAATGATATCTAGGGCAGAGAGGCATATCCTGTGATATATAAATTTTAACTATAAAATTTTCAGCAGTATGTATTTTTCCCAATCAAATGCCAAAATCAGATCAGACTATTCGAGAGCACGATTCTTGGAATATAATAACCTTGCAAATCCTTGGGAATCACTTACCATTCATGTATATGTAACTCCAAATTGCTGATGGACTCAGACAATGCATGATTAGCTATTTAGGAAGGAGACTGTGACCCAAATTCCAGTTTATTTCCATCAACAACTCTCTGTCCTCACATACAGTTAAACCACTACCAATGATCAGTTTCAAACTAAAATTATAAAACTAGCTACTAAGTACTGATTGTGCACCCTGTGCTCAGCCCTGTGTTAAGCACATTTCAATCCTTAACTCATGGACTGCTTCCTTACCCCAGACTTGGGAGAGAAATGCTAGTCTTAGTCTCATTTTGCAGAAGATGAAATGAGAGCCTGCAGAGATAAGTGGCCTTATGTGCTTGGCTTTCTAGTCTGAGCTTCTCAGCGCCATCACCCATCATGATATTTTATAACCAGTTACAGATTGCTTGGGTTTCTTTTCTACACATTACCATTTTGTTAGTGACATTAGGTATGTGGTACCTGAAAACCCTTAACTGTATTTTGCACAGATATAAACCATAATGAAATACTTCTTGCAAATAAGAAAACAATCAGCCACATATCTTCCATACCTACCTTCTGCTGACATTATATTAATTATCAAATTATGCCTTGCAGTCTCAAAGGTACGCCTATTGTAGGCAGTTATCTATTAGAAAAAGAAAATCATATTAAAGAAGTGAAATGTTATTTGGGAAACAGAATTCATTAAGGACAAAATGAAAACAAATTGTCGTTCTTTCCATTTTCATTATTTATGTACTCACAAAATGTGCCTTCTCCAGGCAAGAACAACTCAGAGCTTTTAGCAATGTTATGGGAAAATAAATAATTAGGCAAGTCTATTTAACATGCTAAAACAAAAAGTTAAAATCAGAAAGACCCTTTTACAGGAAGACAGAAGACCGTTAAGTGCTAGCAGCAATGCAGATGCGTCATTAGTAAATGGATTAACCATTAGAAATTACTCACCACTGCCAGTCTAAGATTTCAAAAACAAAACAAAAAACACAATACATTTTCGTACTTTTCAATGGAGCTTGAGGATTATGCTAAGAAGTACCCTTTTAAAAAAAGTTTATCTTCTGTGTTGCTTGTATTCAGTACCAAACTGCACACCTTCCCGTCAAAATATGCATGAATGACCCCTTAGAAATCATATCTCCCTTCGGATGGGAGTAGAGCAGTGAGGATCATAGTCTATAAGGCTTACGCCCCAAAACACAAATCAATCCTTTTGTAGAGTCCAATATTAGTAAACATTTGCAGAGCCAATGAACTTAACATCAAAGTCAACTCAGAAATAGTCACTGCAAACAACAAACAAAGCAAAGGCCAACAACAGGCTATGGCTTCAAAAATTAAGGAATAATTAACTTCATAACAGATATTAAATCACTCAAACAGGTCTGCAGTACCTCAAAAACAACAAATGACCGTGTAATAGTCTCAGCGTCCCAACACGAGCCTCCTGGCAGTGACTCCAGCTGGAGGGAGCACTGAGACGAGAGAGCGGGACAAAACTGACTCAAATAAAAAAGAACAAACTTCCCCGTTTAAAAATAAATATCAAAGATTTTTACAGTGTCGTATCTGAGCTTTAAATGAAAGAAATCACACTTATCGGAAATAAGATTTGAAAGGAAAAATAAAACACCAGAATTTTGGAATAAACAAATAAATATTTGGAAATAGTCCAAATATTTCAAATATTCCAAATATTTCAAAGTACATATTCTGAAAAGCATATTATTGCACAAAGTTAAAAGGATTTCTCTGTCCGCAATTTGTCAAATTTCTGTTGAATTTAATGACTTCCTTGTTGCTATCTGTTGGGACACATAATCAACGAGGTTCACTAAGGACACTAAAATTAAGACTAGTCATTAAAATAAATCAGGAACTATTGTTCACCAAGAAGCAACTGAAATGAAGCAAAAAAGACTTGAGAATCTTCATGATTTTAAAGGTTTACCCTGCAGAAAATTTAATCATACTCTCAAAGGGAAAAAAGTATCCATTTTCTACTATCTGTTAGACGATCTCATGGCTAAAACTCAGAAGCATTAGACATTTTCTAGTTAGTGGCAAGATTTTGTGTCTAGCCATAATTATCACAAATTTCATTATTATAAATTCATAAATTCTAATTTTTTTTAAAGTCACAGGCTACTGAAGAGGGCGAAGTATGTTTCACAAATTAGGAAGAGAATTTTGTTATCTGAATTTATATTTAAAGTTTAATTTTAACAGCTTTAACAGAGTGCAGTCCTTCTATCACTTCTAATGAGATATTTAAATACAGTAACATTCTCAATCAAATTTTACTTATCATGACGATGTGAAGCCCTTCATAGCAGAGAGGTATCATGTGTGTACATTTTTTTGATCCCTCATTTCTAGAACAGTGGCTGATCTATTTTAGATGCTTAATAAATATCTACTGAATAAATTAATCAGGGGGTTATCTGATTAGGAGTTTAAGATATACAAAACTCTTTTTGACTATATTAATAGAATATTTTTAAATACTGTAAATATGTTACTATATATGAATAAAGAAATGTTATTTACAGATAAATCACTACTTACATTAAATGAAACAGATGCTAAATTTTCATCATTATCTTTTTAGCATATTTGACATATTCATAACATTATGTTAGTAGTATGGTACAAAAACATCATAAATCCCTGAGAATCCTGGCTCAACCCAGGTGTTTCTCTCCTATCCCTCTCTTCAACCAGAAGTAGCCATTTTGAGTTTTATGCTTATCATCCCATTTATTTTATTTTATTTTATTTATTTATTTTTTTTAAAGATTTTATTTATTTGACAGACAGAGATCACAAGTAGGCAGAGAGGCAGGCAGAGAGAGGAAGGAAAGCAGGCTCCCTGCTGAGCAGAAAGCCCGATGCGGGGCTCGATCCCAGGAGCCTGGGATCATGATCTGAGCTGAAGGCAGTGGCTTAACCCACTAAGCCACCCAGGTGCCCCTCATCCCATTTATTTTAAATATAGTCTTATTATAAATGCATGTATGCTTATAATCCATTATTTAGTTTGCTTGTGTTTTGAGCTCCAGAAAAATGTTTAACTCTGTGTAGTCTTTTGGGATTTGTTTTTTTATTCAACATTTTGTTTAGAACATTTATCTATGTTGTTGGGCAAGCTGATGTTCATTGTTGCTGTAAACATTCAATGACTTGTAATAGAGTTGTATGGAGACAGATGGTACTTCAATTGTGCTGAGTGTAGCATAACTAGAGAATTGTCAAATCACTATGTTGTACACCTGAAACTACGTAGCATTGTGTGTCAACTCTACTAAGAAAAATTTTTTTAAAAATTCACTGTTTGAAAAGGCCCCATTTTTAAAAAATCTATTCTGCTGATGAATTTTTGTATCTGTTCTTGTGCTGAGAGACTTTTGGGTCTCCACTGCTCTGTGGATATCCAACGTTTTGCTATACAAACATTGTTCAATAAGCATGATTGTCCATGCCTTCAGAGGACGTTTGTAAATGTTTCTTTTGGGGATATGCCTAGAAGTGGGACTGCTGGATCATAGGGTACAGTGATACTCAGCTATGTGAAATATTCAATACGATACTGTTTTCCAAAATACTTATCCAATCCTCATATCCACCCTCAATGACTTTTTACCAAGGGTAAAATTCTCATTGTGGTCTTAATTTGAACATTTTTCATTACTGATGAGAGTAAGTGTCTTTACCTATGATCATTTTTGTCTTTAGTGAAATGTCTGTTCATGTCTTATTTCTGATTTTCATGTCTTATTATAGGAGTCCTTTTTTCTATTTTAGATACACATCATTAGCCAGCTATATATTTTTAAAATAACTTCTCCCAGTTTGCAGGTTGTCTATTTATTAAATGGTTTGTTTTGATGAACACCAATTGACAAGTTTAATGTAGTAAAATTTCTCAATCTTTTTTCTCAAGTAAAAATATGTAGGTATTACTTAAGAAGTGCTTCCCTACCCTAAACTCAGAAAAATATTCTTCAACATTTTCATATACCGGTTTAAAATTTTGCTTTTCATGTTCAGATCCTTAAACTATCTGGACTTGAGTATTGCATTTCCTATGAAGTAAGAATCTAATTTTATGTTTGCCATAGGGCAAACCAGTTCTCTGAGCAACCTTCAATAGATGTCCTTTTCCTTAATCACCTGCGGTACCATTGCTTCTGATATACATCGCTGTTCCTTATGTTGATATATCTGTTTCTGGGCTCTCTATTCTAGCAATTGGTTAATTTGTCTATCTCTGCATCAATACAACCTTATGATAATTACTATAGATTTACAGTAAATCTTGATATCTGGAAAGAAAGAAATCTTTCCCCCTTTTTTTCTTCTTTAGGAGTAGCTTGATTGTTCTTGGCCATTTATCATCTTTACAAATTTTAGAATTAGTTGACATTAGTTTCATGAAAAAACCTATTGCAATTTTTATTGGAATTGCATCAGATCTACAGATCAATTAGGGGGAAGTGATGCCTTCATGATTTCGAGTATTTCTATCCCTAAAGAGATGACTACCTTTTCACTTATATAATCTTAGTGTCACTTACATTTTATGACTCTCTCCATACAAACTTTTCATACATTCTGTTAGATTTATTCTAAGTACCTTATAATTTTGTTGTTATTAAAAATGTTATCTTTTAAAAACATTTATTTTCTCAATACTTGTTTTTCATGTACAGAAATAAAACCAAATTTTTTATATTGAGCCTATAGCTGACTGCTAGACTTTCTTAAAATTTCAGTAGTCTGTAGACTCTTTGTATCATTGACTATTCTATTTCTTTCCTTAAACACTTACAGATTTAATATTTTTTTCTTTCTTTACTGCACTGGCTAGGATTTCTAATATATTCTGTAACAGATGTGGTGGAGGGGTTCATTCTTGTTTTGCTCTTCAATTTAAATAGAATTCCTCTGTGTTTTCCCATTTAAAAAATGACATTTGTTATTATTTTAGGTAAATAACATAACTTCACTGAATATTTTTAAAAATTACTTTGACAATAACTCAAAATAACTTTCTTCTATCTATATTTCTATATCTATATAGATGCAGGGGTCTATATATTCTACTTCTATATCTATATATTATCTTAAGGAATCAGATTTATTAATAGAAATCATCGAAAAGTCGTGTTAATACAAACTTCAACTCAAAGGAAGAAACACCTTCTCTTGGCGGACGTGAAGTCTATAGCTGATTAAAACTCTGGAGAAAAACTCAAAGCATGTAATTCCCTAAGGGTTTAAACCACATAGAAAACATACCCTCAGGACCTGTACAAGCTCCTGGAAATTCCATTTATAGGTCCTATGGTGCTGCCCTGGTCACTACCACTAAACCTTTATGAAATTGATCAGTTAAATTAGAATCTAAGTTCCTGTAGGCATTAGGGCATAAAGAACTCTCCTGCCATTAACTGCCATAATAATTCTGATTTTGGTGGGTAGAATAAATGAGGAAACACGTCTAGATTTTATATCCATTTATTTTTTAAAACGTATTCATTCCCATTAAAGGCTCAATATTAGTATTGTTTTTTAATTTCTAATACCTTCCAGGTAAGATGTTAGGTGCTAGGCTAGAATCTGATGAATTCGAATACCACCCATCCCTCCAGAATAAAGGTCAAACCTCTCAGCATGGCTTAGAAACCCCTCAAAGATCTACCCCTACCAACATCAACACCTCTGTTTTGCCCTCTGGGTTGTGTCCTGCCTACCAGCCACAATTAGAGTTCTCAGAGATCATGTGGTTTTGTTCATACATCCAAGGTTTTGATGTGTTGTTTTGCTGACTAAGACAGCCTTCCTTCTACGTGTGAAGTGAATTCCTATTTACCCTTTTACAATTCTGCATCAAACAGTATCTTCTAATTAGAATGGTTATAACAATGTTGGCTAACAATGGATTTCCATTCCAGTGCTTCAATGACTGGACCAGACTCATGGCAGGGCTCACCTCTTACTCATCTTTCTACCACCAGCAGTTACCATAATACCTAGCACATGGTAGAGGCTCATCAGATCTCTGTGTAAAGACTTTATTTCAGTGAACATCAAAATTTGAAATTAATATATAAAGCAAATAAGTGTTTTAAGTTTGTATTTCTTTTCTTTTTTTTTTTTTTTTTTTTTTTTTTAAGATTTTATTTATTTATTTGACAGATAGAGAGATCACAAGTAGGCAGAGAGGCAGGCAGAGAGAGAAGGGGAAGCAGGCTCCCCGCTGAGCAGAGAGCCCGATGCGGGGCTCGATCCCAGGACCCTGAGATCATGACCTGAGCCGAAGGCAGCGGCTTAATCCACTGAGCCACCCAGGCGCCCTGTATTTCTTTTCTTAAATGGAATTCATATTATAATAATCTACCTTTTCAAAATGTCTTTAAACGGTTTCCCCTAATTTAGATTGCTCTTTTTTATATATAAAAACTAAAACAAAGACCTTTGTAGATGAACAGAAAGGAATGGTACATTTCCAAATGTTACCTAATGTGTTTCTGTGCACAAAATACTGAAAACCACTGTGATATAATTTTAATTTCAGCATTTGAAACTAAAATTAAACCCCCCCAATATAATTCTGCTCTTTCTAATTAAATTACCTCAATTATTGTTGGTTTCCCCACATTTTCAGCTGTTGGAGACCCATATAGGACTCCATCACTATATGGTGTCCTTTGGATATATCGAAGCCATCCAGGTCGGTCTGGGTAACCCATTAAATTTGTGTTAAATGTTATAGGATCATTACTAATCTCACCTAGATAAAAAGCACAGAGATAAGACATAAAAGTTACTTTCACACATGCTGCCTTCATCATTTCAATCAAAATATTTCTAAAATCTTTTCTTACATTTGTAGCAAACTAAATACACATCCCCCCCCAAAAAAAAAATTCATCTGGGAATTTAGATTAGAGCCTCAAGTAAAGAAAAAATCTTTTTAGCGACACCATCGAACTAAACTCAAAGGATATCTCAAAATTACAAAAGGGTCATCAAAACAAAAATAATGTAATTTTAAAACTTTGGAGAATGAGTTGCTAAATCCAAAAGAACTGTAACTAAGAAACAGTAACAATAGCATCATTTGTTAGAATGTTCCTGGCCTCAACAGACACAATTTCACCTGATTTTTCAGACACACCTATAAAGTGGTACTATTATTAGCCCTAATTTTAGTGATGGGATATGTAATTTTTCTGTTAAGTAACTTCTCAAATGGTGAAATTAGAATTTAATCTCAGCTGATTCCAGAAACTATGCTCTTACCTACATATTTTCTTCCCAAACGTTGGAGCTACTGTTCAAAAGGTTCAGCTACATAGTTTTGCAAACACAGACTGCCACACACAAAAAATTTTTTAAATAACTGATGAAAAGATTACTTTTTCTAACTGCTGGTGAGAACATGGTTAACTGTTTTCTATGACTGTTTTCAGGTATGTTATTCATCATATAATCTATGAAAATAATATTTATATTAATTCTATGCTATAATTTTCAGAAAATTCCTTTTTGTTACTTACGAGTTATAATAACATTTTTCCTTGCTATTCTTCCTATATCTTCATTAATTTGATGGCATTTGTGACAATCCAATGTAACATAATTTAAAACAATGGTGAATTAAATAAAGCATCATAATTGGTATTAATCTCCATTATATTATTATGAAATTATATAAAATTATCTCATATTGTAAAACCTTCCTTGAAAATTCTTTAATACCATATTTCATTCTCTTCTAAAACATGTGTTTGGTCTTGCAAAAATCAATGTACTGTGTAAGAATCTAAGTCTTAATACAGAAAATAGTAATTGTACAGCTATAATTATTTCTATGCAAACATAGGTAGGTCATTTGTCAGATACACAAAACTCAACACTGGAAAACTAGAAATAAGCATTTTTTTTTAAAAATTCAAAAATGAATTATTTCCTTCTGTAATTAAATTTCTAATCTTAAAATTAGAAATGTCCTACAACAACCAATTTGTCACATATACAGACCATTTCAAATAATGTTAATAATATTTGATCAAAAATCATCTAAATTATGGACACTGAACAAAAAGAAAAGTTTAGCAAATTAACCACTTTTTTCCCCACTGAGAACATACCAGGCTTGGGGTAAGGTGGAAATTCCCCCTTAAAATACTCTCTTTCCAAAACATGAACAAAGAGGACACCTGCGGACGGGTATACATTCCGATCAGAGTGCACCTTCGAGAAAATAGTGTACACTGAAAACAAAGAGGAAAGACACAAGATAGAAAGACAAATAATGAGATATACTTTCAATAATTTTTACACTAAAGAAGGGTTTTACTTCTTTAGAAATTTCTGGGAAAACTGAAGCAACATGCAAGATATTGTTAAAAGTGTGTTTTAAAGGGAAGTGATTTCAGGACAAAACATGGAACAACTCTTTCAACATGGTGTGTTTAGAGACTTTCAAATATTATGTAAACAAAATTAGGCACATTTAATGATTTAAATTGTTATTAAATAATGAAGACATTCGTAATACTTTTTCAGTAATTTCTTTTTATGGGCATTATTACCAACAAAATATATCATGAGACTGACAAACTACATAATTACTACAGTTTCTCTTTTCCCTTTTTTCAAAGTGAAGTCTGAAGAGTAATTTTTAAATGGTAAGAATCTAAACTGTATTAACTATTCACTAGACATAGCATATCAGACTATGGTATTATATAGTATCATCAGTATATGTAAGGTGACTTTCATATACACTTATAAAAATGCACTGGATATGTTTTCTGTACTATTATTTGTATCTCTCCTCGTATCTCTCCTTGATTCCATTTTACCTGATCTTGATATTTTATAATTCACACAATATAATCTATTCTACTATGCTATATTCTAAATAAACAGAAACAATCAGATAATAAAGTTCAGGGTAAGTAATTTTGTTAAATGCAATGGGGCAGATTTCATGATTTGCTGATTGCTTAAGATATGTGATGTGAGTACACTAAAATGGCTAAATTGGTTTGATTAGTTCCCACACATTGTTTTTCCTGTGGTATCATCATCTCCACCAACACATTACTGCCATTACACTTGTCACTTTTATAATCTCGTTCAGTTTTTCTATCTTCCTGATTGGCTAGTGGTTCCAATTTTTAAACAGATAAATCCTATCAGGTCAGTTCTTTTTTCTGAAGTCACTAACGGATTTGTAAATGTAGTAATTAACTTTGAGAACTTCAAGGTTTCTCACCCTAGGCTCACAATTAACTAAAAGCCCTAGATAGCAAGATCACTGACAGTAAGTTTTTCAGCATAAAAATAGGAACTCCCACAAAATGTTTCTTTATCTGTGAAAACTTGTCCCTGCCGTTCTGTGGATGGCTGCCAAAAATGGGGAACTGAACTAAAATATTTGGCTTGTAGTTTCATGTATCCATAGCTTTGCTACTAAAAACACAGCTTCAAAGGCTGTGTAACAGACGGAAGGAAGCTACAGGTTACGTTTCAACGAGGTATGTACAGAGACTCCTTCCTTGACCTGCTTTGCTAGTATTCCTGAGTAGTCTGTACAAGGCATTTAGAGGACCCAGCTTCTTCTCCCCAAGAACAATCTACTCACCTGTGGAAATGGTCTCATTCCAAAGAACAAGAATGAACAAATCACAGAAAAACAGTGACAATGGGAATTTGAGATTTTTTTCTCCCGTTGGACTCCACAACATCCCCTGAGTGCTAGGTGCTGTGGAGAATGTGACACATTCTCTGTGGAGGACACTCGGTCCCTGCCTTCATCTTGGCTTAGGAGACCAACGCCTACCTAACTAGGTAGGATCCCCGAGGTCTAAACTCCTCTGGCAATACCTGGAAAGATGTCGAGGAGCAATGGAAGCTGGAGAAGATCTGGAAAAGATTTATGTAAGAAGTAGAATTTGACATGGCTCCTAAAATACTAGCAAGATTGTGAAACTCATAGATGAGGATTTGGGTATTTCAGCGGTGAAAACTCGTACAAGATACAACTGTGGGGTCACGGGGGGACCTTTCAAGGAAAAAAATTAAGCCAGTGATCCTGGGGTATAATTAAGGTAAAAGGAGAAAAACTGGTAAGAAGAGTCAAATTACAGAGCTTTGTGAACCCCTACTGAGAAGTTACTTCATTCTAAATGTAAAGGTATTTAAATTCCAGATCACAAGCCTACATTTCAAAGCACAGGAGCATTTTGAACAATCTAAAGGAATCTCTTCAGAGTTTATCTAACTTATTCTTTTTTCTTTTTTTTTTTTAAGACTTTTTATTTATTTGACAGACAGAGATCACAAGTAGGCAGAGAAGCAGGCGTGGGGAGGTGGGGGAGCAGGCTCCCTGCTGAGCAGAGCCCGATGCAATGCAGGGCTTGATCCCAGGACCCTGAGATCATGACCTGAGCCATGACCTGAGCCGAAGGCAGAGGCTTAACCCATTGTGCCACCCAGGCACCCCTATCTAACTTATTCTTTCTAGAGATTAAAACACCTTGAAGTCTAGCACTGAATTTTATTTACCTTTGTTTTTTTTTTCTTGGCACCTAGAAGGTGTCTGACATAGCTGAATACTTTTATTGATGCCTTTTCAATGGATGAATACCTTCTAGTTAAAAAGCACTGCAGAGGTAAACACAGGTGTTATGTTTGTGGACTCTGTGTGTGTGTGTGTGTGTGTGTGTGTATAATACTTCACTTAAATTTCAGTTTTATAACTTGAATTAATTCTCACATGTGTGTAGCTGTTTAGGGGTTATCATCCTCCATTTACATTATAAACTCCTAACAGTCTGCCTTAGTTTTTGCTGCTATAAGGTAGTAAAAGCTAGCTTACAAAGCCAAAAGAAAGGTTGTTCATATGAAGCAGTATTAAAAGGATTCTGTTTTCTATATAGCCCTTGGCAAGGCCTGAAGTGGAACCCTAAAAGGGTACCTGCCCCTGCCTATCATTTCACTTCAAGGACTAGTACAGAACATCTCCATTTCTGCTTTCATAAAAAATAAAAGTAAAAAAATAAAACACCTTTCTGTGATCTACAGAGCCAAACCACAATTTTCTGTGGCCCTCCTGGGTTTTAAGATGACACGCACATTTCTTTATTCACATGTACTCAATTGCCTTTTTGCAATCTGCTGAGCCGCATCCTTGCTGGTCAGTTACCTTGGCAACTCCACAGTAAAGCCTGCTTCTCTGTAAGTATAGTATGCCATTCCCTTTGAGAAAAACATGATATGGACGTATGGCACATTCATCATTGGGAAATGGAAAATGACTAAGCCAGTATGTTTTGTTTGTGAAAATAATACTTCATTTCTGTAGCATCAGTTTAAATTATGGGCACCCACACATCATTTTAGAGAAGCACCCTTTGCCTTTACCTTCCCCATTTGTTACTTGCAAAACAAATCGCTCTTCAACAGAGGCTATTTGGGCAATATTTACACCTCGCTTCCTTTTGCAAACAACAAATGACACAGGATTCGAAGTTACAGGCTCTTGTTCTAAACATGAGCTGTATCAACAATGCTGGTATGGTCTGCACCAACAGCAACAATTGCAGTTACTTGGCTAACACGTGTTGCACTCACATGTATCTAAGTAGTTCTCCCAAACAGAAAGCTTGAAGCACACTGTCTTCCTTAAAAGCAAATCTTGACTATCAAATTTAAACTCTAAAAACGCGCAGTACTAAAATCTAATCATCTCTGAAATATACATGTGTACAGTGTCAGGCTAATCAAGCTAAGGTCACAGGGTCTGGTCTCTCTGTGTATTGCATGGCTTTGCAATTGTCTACGGCTCCAAATCCATTACCTCTGCAAACACATGCCACTGGATACAAATGAAACTGGAAACCAGTGTGTGGCTAAATCCTGTGCAAATCCATCACCATTAATGGGAAAAACAATTAAACCAAAAGTCCAACCCCCAGGGGGTCAAAACCACCATCTTCAAACAGTGAGGGTAGCTAGATTTGCAAAGATTAAAAACTGAAGACAGGTAGTCATAAATAACAGATTTTTTTTTTTTTTTTAGGGAAAAATTACATATCTGAGAAGAGCAAAAGGGTATATGGGCAAGTAGCCAGGGTGATTATGTCATCCTCCCTAAACGTAGTTCAATGTCCTTCATTACCACGCCACCAAAAACTTGATGAAAACTATTCTTTGTATGTTTTAGTCATGAGGTACAGAAAACTCCAGGCCATTTCAACAATTATGTGACAGCAGAGAGCCAAGAATCCAGTAACAGACAGTGATAGCAGTAGCAATAAAGTGGGACCTCATGCTAGCTAAATAGCATCCTGTCTTCCTTTATTAATAGTCCATTTGAAATTTTCTCCCTAAGGGACCCACATCGTGATGAGCGTGTGCATTTGAGTGCTTATTTACAATTACTTAAAAACAAAAGCAAATTTGGACGTATTTAGTAAACATTAAATTTTGAAAGGATTATGGTGGTGCATTGCTAATGAATTTATAGCATATAACTTCACAGTTATCACAATGATTATTTTTAATGGCATAGACACATGCACAGGCACGTACCAAGTCCCTTCTGTACAAAAAAGTCCAGAGAACACTCACCAGACCTTTTCCTGCATCACCAAGAACGAGTACATGGTTGTCAAAGAAACTAGCTGCTGAGTGTGAGACCCTGCAAGTTCCAGCTAGATTTAAATCTCAAAGCTGTCTCTCCACAGAACTCTTTGAGAAGAAAGTCATAAAGTAGCATTGGTATTCCCGTCCGGGTGGGCTCCGTTAGATACCTATTATGTGCGTGTCTCTCTCATAGATGCTTTGTCAACAAATTAATCATTCCAAAAGATCCATTTATACGATCACCTGCTAATTTTTAAGGTTTAAGACAGTAAATCCTCACTTTACCACGAACCCCCTACCCCCCCACCAAGAAGGAAACATTTCAGGGAGCTGAGTTGTCTCAAGTAGTGAATCAATCCTTTTCCATGATGGTAGAGGACCATCATTTGGCACACCAATTACCGCACTCTGCTCTATTATATAATGACGCCCTTTCAGACCGTTGGGTTGCATTGTCGTTTACTGATCACACACCTCCGCCAGCGGGTCCCAGTCTGCTAATGCTTTTTAAGGTTGTGTGTTTTATAGATTTTCTGTTTTCTCATCTGTAGACAACTTGTCAGCTGTCATTTCTCATTGCTATCAGTATGTTTCCTATAGCAGCTTTTCTATCCCTTCTAATTTGCTGCTATTAATCTGCTGCAGGTTTAGAAACCAGACTACCAAATGAGGTGATGTTGCGTGTTAAAGTAAGAACACATTTGTTCTGTCTTAACGCACGCGGGGCTCTGCTAGATGTGAAAAACAGGAGCCTGCGTTTGCCGCATCGATTGTGGCCACCCGAAGACCCTTTTGTGGCGTATTTCCTGGTCCTTAGCTGATGCAGTCATTCTGAATAGATGATCTGGCTATAATTGGGACTTAGCCATTACTTGAGATGGCAGCATAAACTCCATGTATTAAATGCGTTTAGAAATAAATAAGTGTACCATAGAAAGTCTTAATTCAGCCCATACATTATGTAAACATGAACTGTCAAATCAAAATGAATGGATTTAATGTGTTGTGTAAAATAATGTCTTACATATTTGCTGTGTGGGAAACATACTGCATAATTTAAACAAAGAGATATATTGATTAAGTGATCTATTACCCTTGGCAATAGCTAAATCAGCCTAAGAATATTATAATGCAATATAATTAATAAGTAATTTATTAATAAGAAATTAAAGCCTATTTCTAAAAGCATTTCAATTTTGTTAATTTGCCTCTCATGTTCAGAGAGTTTTAAGAGATAAGCTGTTCAATGGGAAGCCTGATAAGGGTGCTTTAAGTGAGTGCAAATTACTTAAGTAAGAGGATGCCTATTTCTCAACTCTTCATAGTATTGCCTTAATAATAAGTATTATACAGAAAAAAGAGTGGGGGTAAAAATGATGAAGAAGGTTTTTAAAAACGTTTAAGATGAAAGATAATACCTAACAGTCATTAATCTGGTATAGCTTTGAAGACCAAACTTTCGCCAAGCACCAAGATACTTCCATTCCTCAAAATCCTCTTTACATTAAGAATCCTATGCTAATCTTTTTTTTTTTTAAGATTTTATTTATTTATTTCACAGACACAGATAGGCAGAGAGGCAGGTAGAGAGAGAGGGAAGCAGGCTCCCCACTGAGCAGAGAGCCCGATGTAGGGCTTGATCCCAGGACCCTGGGATCATGACCCAGAGGCTTTAACCCACTGAGCCATGCAGGCGCCCCAATGCTAATCTCAATGTTAAGAATCAGAATATTATTTTCAAAGAAAGTTACATTAAAAATATAATTCCTAAACTTCTTTTACTATATGATCACCGCTGGTCATTAAAAATCGTAAGTTCTTCCAGGAAAAAAATAATCCTTGTCTTATATTTTAACCAACTGAGCCACCCAGGCGTCCCTATCCTTGCCTTATATTTTATAGCTTTAACAGCTGCAAGCTCCTTCTGAGGCTCGGGGCCCTGGTATCCACAGCACTCTGAGAAGCTGCTACCAGTTAATCAGAATTGGTTATAAGAGATGAATCTCATCTGCTATCTCTGCATTGAGAGAACTCATTTCAGGGTTTTCAGAGTCTGACATATTTATGGTTTCCTTCCCAACCTATTTTTTAATGTGTCATTTCTATAGTCAAGTTAAAATTTAATTACCAAACCTGATCATTGCTGTAGAAAAATATTCTGAGGGACATCAGTCTCCAGCCGAGCACACAACCTGTTTGGTTGTTTTTCCTCACTAAGATTTACCCAGTGTTTTATCCATCCCTCTTTATAAATCTTGGTTTTGAATCGGAAGCTTTTCTCAGCAGTCTGCCTTTCACCTTTGAGTTTACTCAACATCAAAGTTCTGTAGGCCACTCATTTGGCAGTGGCCAGTGACCGCGTCTATTTCGCAGACCATGCCTAGGCCGTAGAATTCATCACAAGGAAGGCATTACATTGCCTTTTTAAACTTCATTCTTCTAAGAGACAAGGGCACTGTGCTTTATGTGAGGTGGAAGACAAACCACGATTCGTGTCTTTTTCTACAGAAAGTAAAAAGGTTGTTTTTTCTTTCTCTCTCTCTCCCAACCAAACCACTTACCGAAACTATTTTGTTAAACATCTTGATTTTCCATATAATGGTCACGTTTTTGTTTTGTCCTGTTGTTTTTTCCTTAAATGTCAGTTGGAAAGTGGTTGCAAACCATTGTTAATTGGTGATCAATAAACTTAGTCTCATGAATGCTGCAGTTGAAAAGGGCTTTAGATGTCATTCTGTCTGAGCGTGCCAAATATATTTCTCTACCAAAGACAGATCATAACACTACTTCCTACTTGGATAGGCCTCAGCATTCTACTTAACCCAGAATTCCTGACAGATGCTACCGATCGGAGTTGGCATGCACTTGTTCTCCTGGAGAGCTCAGTCCTTCATTTTATAGGTAACAAAATTGAATCCAGAGAGACAAAATGGCAGGTACACAGCCTACAGGAATAGTAAGAGGAAAAGCTGGGGACTTGAAGCCAGGAAGTCGCATATTTTGTTGATTTGAAAACACAAGGTAATACATTTGGTGGCTGTACATTATATTATTATGACCTGCGAGAGCAAGCTAATTATGCTGCATAACACCTCTGCTTTCTTAATTATCTCTCTTGTTTGATGACAAACCAGAATTTGACCAGATAATCCAAGTTCACTCCTTATTTTGTGAAGTGATCGTAATAACACTGCACAACTGGAAGAAGTGCATTGACAATCACAATTTCAAGAAAGAAATAAACCTAGAGACTCTTTTGTTTAAAGCAAGAAACAAATCTGAAGCTTAAAAGGAGACATTTCAGCCATCATAACCAGAGCCTAGAAGGAGAAACTCATCTCCTTGATAGATGGTCCTTTGAAGTCCTGGAACTTTGTGATTCTTCGTCCTGACTTTACCACCTTCAGAGGCAAAGGAGAACATGTATGTTCAGTCCTAGGAGTACTTCCTGCTCCTCTCCAACCACACAGAAACAGAAGGCACCTAGAGAGATATTTCTATCTTTAAGCCATGCCCATTCCTTGACTGTCAGTGAGCTAAGAGGAGCTCCTTTATGATGGCAGAACAGAATTCTACAAATTATTCAGAGTACATAGACTTCATTCCCAAGAAGGTCAAATTCAAGTTTAACATTTAAGTGGAAAATAAATAGGAAATCAGTACATGATTATTTTTTACTTTCTCTTAGGAGAAAGTTCATTTCTTGTTTCTTAAGAAAAAAGCAATGAAAGTCTGTCAGCAAACCTAAGGCTAACCCATTTTGGAAAATGAGTTGTCTTGAGTAAGAAAGGAAAATTTAGAAACATTTATCTAAGTGAAGTGTATAAGCTGGTAATATGAAGGCTTATTCCTCTTTTACTTAAATTATTCTGGGGTAAATTTTAAGTTTGTCTATCTCTATGTGAGGAAAAAGAAAAGGGAATCCATATTTAGAGAGCTCTTTATGATTTTTTTAAAGTATTTAATGTATATCAAGGTAGAGTGATGCCAAATGTATTGTCTGAGACTCCAAATACCTCAAAATCCTATTTATAGAAAAGACACATCGCACTGCTAAGTTTGGAACTGAACATTATTTTAAAAGAAAGTTATACCAAAAAATACAATCACTAAACTTACCTTACTATATAAATGTTCTTATAATCTTTTGTGCTCTCTTGAAATTGTCAAAAAAAGATGATTGGGAGTCACGGTCAAGAACATCCCAAAGAACATTTGATATCTGTGGTTAGCACTTAAAATGGCCTTGCTACATGAGCAACTAGAAACAATTCTCTTCATGCAGTTAATGAAATGTATTATTCTCTCAATATTCTCTGTACATAGAACTACAATGGTAGGATTTAAACTGGATGAGGAGACCAGGAAGGGAGAAGAAGCTAAGGAGGAGTTCAAAGAAACCGAAGATGTGGTAGCTCAGTAGATTCAAGATGTACTGATCACTTCTATTTTGAGAATTATGGTTATCACTCTGGTTCCAAGGAGAAAAATCAATTTAGGGTCCAATGGGAGCATGAAGTTTAAAAGAGGAAGAGACAAGTATCTCTTGATGATTCTGGAGAACGCTGTATGCAAAGGTCTTGAAATAGTTCATTTCACTAAGAAAACACCAGAGTGAATGACTCAACAGGACTTACCAGCTTCTTATGGAACACCTTTTTAGCAAATCAAATAGGAAACAGAGGGACATATTCAAAGACGACAGGAGTTCTAGAGATCAGAGTTAAAGAGAAGGAACTAAAGAAAAAGAAAGGATGACTGTCAATATAGTGCAGAATGGTGTGAAGTCCAAAGGGAGAGTTTTTGGTGATCTCATGTGGGGCACCAGGAAATCAGGGCAGATCTCAAGTCCTCAGGAGATGATAAAGCATTAGTATATTGCAGATGGTAACCTCGAGGGCCATCTGGGGCCATAACTAGGAAGATTAGAGCACAGGCAGAGTGGATGTGTCTAAGAAGCTGAGGGCCCTCAACTTGGTTAAGGAACCTGCCAGACACAGGTGGCCGTCCCGGGTAATTCCCTTGAAGAAATCTTGAGAACCCCTTGAGAATATCTAAGGAGTGTTTGGGGCAAGGATTATGAGATGATGGGATTAGGACCTAGAATAAGTACATTAAGTGCTTTTTAAAATAAATTTTTGTGATCTTCTCATGGGAAGTTATTGTTATAAAACTCTTTTTTTCTTATAGGTATTAGCAATAAAAATTCCTTAGAAATGCAACGGTGTTTGCTGGTTTGTTTCAAAAACAGCAGAGTAGAGGAGAATTGGAAGCCTCTGTCCTATAGTGAAACAAACATGGCAGTGGATGATTCCACATAAGGAATAATTTGGTGCGAGCTGGAAAAAAGCTAGTGATCCTCAACTTCAGGGCTGTATGAAGACAATGAGGTAAACCAGGAATCACTCCTACAAGGTACCCAGGATTTGTTACATGGCAGCAATTTTAGCACACAAAATCACTGTTCTTTTAAAAATATTTTTAAATTATTGTTATTTTTATAGACACTTGGTTGCCCCAAAGTTACGGAAATGAGGCTACATGTCAATGTGTATGGTCACATATAGCCAAAATTGTGTGTTGGGGCGGGGGAGGGTGTTTGGGGCAGAGGGTTGTGGGCAGAGAGATCTTAAAGGCAAATAATCAAGAAATATTAAGTGAAAACTTATGATGATAATTGACATTTTGAAAACAACTAATCTTTTCATTATTAAGTCTTTTTCTCCCTGATGATATGCATTATTTCAAAGGTCCTGGCATATTGCTAATGGACACATTTATGATAGGGAAGAAAAAATTTAGGAAAAATAATCAATCATCCAAGGGTCAGGTCCTCTTTCCGATAGAAAATAAGTGCCATATAATTACTTAATAGCAAAACATATCAATTTGGTTTTGCAACAAAACAATCAGTCAAAAAATCATCCACAATTAGCCAAAATATTTTATGACCATTTTTCTAAGGTTGTATAAATATTGTTTTTAAAATAATTTATGTTAAATGTGCTTCTTAATGTTTTTCAATGTTATAAATAAATTGTTATAATGACCACACTGTAACAATTTTTATAAGTGGCAAGCTAGTGACTGGATAAGGGTCACAATAGGTTAAAAACAAGAATTATTTTTAGTTAAAAAAAGGGCAAAACTATGGCAAAGGGAAAAAACTTAGAAAATAATGGATTAAGAACATAAAGGATGAGAGGTTTTAGAAGATTAGGAAAACAAAACTGGAGTTTTTCAGACTAACTCATCAAAAGAAAAAAAAAATCCACACATGACTAAAAAAGCAAAAAGAATACTGGAAGCGGACATTTAATTGACTCCCCAAAGGGGATTTAGATTTACCACCTAAACTCACCATCTTTCTTCCCACCAGTCATTTTTCTGCTGATAATAAAACTGTTGGCCTGTTTGGTCTTCCAGTTAACTGTTCCATTTATGCCATCAGCACAGCTTAATAAAAAAGCTTTTCAGAATAAAACAAATGCATAAAAATGAAATTAATGTCAAATTAAAATGACTATCCCAGGTCACCTACTATTAATGGAGATTAGATTCCTTCCAGCCCAACTAGCTGTTTAATTCCATTTGATAAATATTTGTTGCATGTCAGTACAAGGAATATGTGGGGACACAGGTACTATACCCTAACAAGTTTACAATCTACAAGGATGGACACACACACACACACACACACACGTAACAATTACACATACACACAGTGAGAGAAAACATAGGTACTACAAAACCCTGAGGGGGGAAGCCATTATCTCTGGCTAGGGATATTGTGATAAGTTTAAAGTATCTTTTAAATTTCACAGTTGAGGTTTGGAAACATTACACTGGCAGAAATAAACATAATAATTAGTGTTAGGAGGTAATAAATAGGAAGCTATCTCTGGAATGTAGGGTAGCAGTCAACCTATAAATTGAAAATAAAGGTGGGGGCAGTTATAGGACATCATGGAGAGAGTACTAAGTTTTCAAATTGCTGCATGGAGGTTAGTTTAAAAAGGGGAAACAAAGATGACTTTGGATATTTGATCCAGGAGGGGGACACAGAACAGTGATACATTAGGAATCCCTCCCCAAAGGAGTCAGTATCAGGAGAAAGATAAATTTGAGCCATATTAAATTTGGGGTACCACTTGGATATCCCGGTGAAATCATCTAAGAGAAAGATGGAAACAGAACTCTGCTACGTAAGAGAACTTACTGGGGATTCAGATACAGATTTGGACGTTCATCCCCAGAGGAATGATGTTTGAAGCCAAACCCCAGTACAATTCTTTATACAGACCATACTCCCAGGTAACGTGTATTAGGCACTCTCATACAAAGTGATCTGGAGAACATACACCTTCACATTCTTGAGTCATTCATCTACCCTATTTCCCATTAACCAAACTACCACTCTCACTGCTTACTCCCCCATTTTTCATCCTTACATTTCAGACATGGGATTTGGGTACCATTTTCCTAACTATAACCTTGGGTCTCCATCTCGTTCTCCCTTCCTCTAGCCATCTCATGTATGTTCTCTCTGGGTTCAGCTCAGTCCCGGAATCCCCCAGGATATACCTCACAGTCTGGTCCTAGTTTCTAGAGCT
This sequence comes from Martes martes, assembly GCF_963455335.1. Taxonomy (NCBI): domain Eukaryota; kingdom Metazoa; phylum Chordata; class Mammalia; order Carnivora; family Mustelidae; genus Martes; species Martes martes. Next base: position 40,139,255 of record NC_137899.1, read on the forward strand.
GAAATATAGTAAGAAGGAATGTACACACACACACACACACACACACACACACACACACACAAAGTAGGAGGGACAGCAAAGGCAGAAGAACATGTTAATAAATATATTTATATAGCAAGCACAGAGGATAATTCAGCAAAGAAATCAGGGACAAGGCAGTCAGAGAGGTTGGACAACTGAGCCTGAAGTGTCACATATGTCACCAGAAGAGCTATCAAGGAGAGTGGACTGTGCACCCTCACATATTGCATAAAGGTTAAAGAGAATGAGAGGTTAGAAAAGACTGCTAGATGTGTAAAGTGAGAAGTTACAGGGGACTCCTTCAAAGTGGAGCTCCAACAAAGGGATAAGAATAGAAGCCGGACTGCAAAAGGTCAAGATGGAAATGTAGCAAATACAGTTAATGTTTCAAGAATACTGGCTGGGATAGGGGAGAAAGAGATGACATGCTAGATAGACTGAGACACAGCACGGTGCAGAGAGCTGGTTACGTGAGGTGGGGAAACAGATTTTGTTCAGAGGCAGAGGAAAAGACAAAGGGAGAGAGAAACAGAGGATAAAGAAAAGGAGCAAAATCAATGAGACACAATGCAAGAGAAACCAGAATGGGTGAGACCAGCATATACAAGCAAAGAAAATACTTCCTGATTCAGAAAGTAAGGACAAGCTAAGACAAATTTGGCAGGGGCACAGGAAATGTTCGTGTTGAAAGGGCTCCTCACCTTAGCAAATCAGAGATGAAATGCATATTCTTCTTTAAACCGAATTTTGTAGAAAATTCTGAGCTTTAACAAAATTAGGAGAAATACCAAGTTCCCTTCCAAAAATTAAAAAAGAGGAATACAATTCAAAACCCAAGTTATGAAAAACCAACAAACAAGCAAACAAAACCTCAGTGATTGTTTCAGTGATACTGCAAGTGGAAATCAAAGGTTCTAGCACCCGGAGCAAATAAATGACTTGGTGGGTGTGTAATTTTTTAAAATATGTAAACTTAAGGGCACTAATTTTATATCTACTAAAAGATCAATCTTCTGGATGATTCACCTAATAAAAGGTTGATTTGCTTAACAACTGAAATTATGTCCTTTTTAAATCTAGATGAAAAATACAGTTGTCACTTCCTAAATAATTTATGCTAAGGTAGGAGCAGAAATGTTCATAGTAGTCTCTTGTGACAAAATACCCACTCTCTGGGTTCTCTTGATCACTGGGTTCCAAAGGCGACAAGCTGATCCCTTAAGAATCACACGGGCCGCTCTCTAAAAATACATATTCACACCCTCCAAAACTTCATCACCAAAAAAAAAAATTAAAAAACATATATTCACGACTCCACCATGGAGAGTTTAGGTAGGTGGGTTACACAATTTCATCAGGCAATTCTCATATACAAATATGAATGCTAGAAGACTGAGGATAACTATAGAACCCAAAGGTAGATAGGATATTCAACTGACTCACATCATATGTGCCAAATGTAGGCTGACCTTAGAGCTGAAAGCCTTCCCCACATCTGCCCCCCACTCTCCCATGGATTGGGGAGTTATCATAAAGAAAGAATGGCTTGAGTATCCAGATAGCACCCTTTTTGTTCCCTCCTTTATTCTAGCCCAGTGGTTCTCAGACTGCATAGGCATAAGAATCAGTGTTCAGAGTTATACACAAAAAACTATACATATTGTACTTTATGGGTGATTTAAAGAATTTACTAGGATAACAAGTCTGTGAGATATTTTTGTCTAACCCTCTGTCACGTCCTCACCAGGTGAGCCAGCATATCATCGCTCATAATTTCCAGGTCCTCTATAAGGGTAGTCCAGTTGGCTTTTACAGGATTCAAAAGACAAATCTGATTGGTTTCTCAATCATTAAAAAATGGAAGCAGGGTAAGACATCCCACTGATATTGCTCTACTTTAAGGCCAGCATTGCTTTGAGATTATTCATTTTTTTTTTAAAGTCCATAGTGATCCATCTAAAGTTCTCCACTGACCACAGAAGACTGCAGTCCAATAAATCTAAAAAAAAGAAAAGACAATTTTTCTATGACTCTATTCGCCAGACAATGTCACTAAAGACAAGACACAACATCACGGATGGCGTGTCTGCTTAAACATTCAAGTCCCGCACCTCAGGGGGAGAAATCTCAGTAACATGGAAATAACTATTTGTTTTTAATTGTGTGTTCAAGATCATGGATCCACTCCACTACCTTCTCGTATAGAGAATTACTATAATCCGTGCAATGACAAATGCAGATACTCACTGAAAAACGTTATGATTTCAAAGTTTGATTTTTGTTAGAAAGGGACCAGAGCCTTTCTTTTTCTGTGAGAACAGATTTCCTTGGTTAGCATGGGAAAATGTAACTCAATTTAAAAAATATTTGCCCTATACATAACTTTTCAAGATTAAATCTAATGTGCAAAAAAATTTCAACGTGTATAGACTGGTTCTTGGACTCTTTCCAAAGATAACAGACCATCCCCAGAAATCTTGAAAGAAACTCCACTGTGCTCACTGAGTTCATGATACTCTCTGCTGCAATTGTACCTGGATGTGAGTTTTGCTCTAATTCACCAACAGAAAAAGCAAAGAATAACATACATACTGCGTTTACACAGCCCAAGCTAAGAAGACATTCACATGATCAACTGGCATATACAATTTAACCAATTGCTCAACACTCCCTCTCAAAAATCATCAAAGCCTGAATTAATCCAAAGGTGGCTGGCATGCCCTTAAAATTCCCTAGAAACCATACAATACTTAAAGTTTGTCATAAGATTCCATGATTTATTCTGAGTCTTGTAGCAACATGACTGACGACATTTCATCTGGCCTGGGGCGAGCACTCTCTGAAGAGACATTACTCTTTCCCAAACCTGAATAATTCGCAGACTTGGGGAGGAGGGGATTGTTATTTAATAAAAGCAACTGAAGAGCTTTGAATGGTGACTGATTGCTGATGAGCTAATCAGAATGTCAAGGGAAAGAAATAATAAATAATAACTTACTCCGACATCACTGTCCAAGTAAACGGCAGGAAATGCCAAACGAAATTTAATCTGATTAACGCACTCACCTTAGAACCGAGCTGTCACCTCATTCTCTGTCCACTGTCTCATCTGTCTCTTTTCATATTTCACTTGAAGGGGACACAGACTTTGTTTTCATAAAGTGGATATACAGCTCACGTCCCCAACATCTCTCTGCTTCGTTCACCATTCCCCATGTCGCTATGTTGCCTCCTTGCCCTCCACATCTTCTCTTCCCTTCCTTTCTGCAACCATCCTTAATACTTTTGCAGTTGTCTCTTACATTAAGAAATCTTCTTTCTCTTTAAAAAAATAGTCTTTGACATTATTGTTAGCTACCATGGTTTGAATGCTAGGTGTGAGGCATGCACTCAGGGTTTTATACATATTAACTGATTCAATCCTTACATTATCACCTATGTGAAGAAGGTATTATTAGTTCTATTTTGCCATGAGGACAAGAAGTCTTGGGAAATTATGGAACTTACCCCAGGTCATGTGTTTACTAAGTGGCACAGTTGGATTTTGAACACATTTCTTGGCTTACTACAAAGTCCATGTCATCTACTCTTCAGTACTAACCCTAAATGGTTAAATGGGAAAACAATGTGTAAACTACATATTTTTAAATGTAATTTGAAATATTGTTATTACTAGTAGGTCATCTTCAACTTAGTTTTCTTTCTAGAAAAAGTGAGTTTCCCCTGACTGTAGATTAGAAATAGCTGGAATGAGGTAATGCCCATAAAAATTAATTCCATGCATTATAGGCATGAATGCATTTACACACACACACACACACACACACACACACTTCATTAAAATAGGAAATCTAAAAAGTTGGAAACTATGGGGGGAGAAAGCTTTGATGAGAAGGACTGTCTACTCCAACCTCAGGAAAAAATACTGCTAAGAGAAATGTTAACAGCAGAATTTTAAACCCAAGAATGCCAAAATAAGAAGCCTTCAAACTTTGTTAAAACATTAGAGTTCCAGCACGGCAAAACATCAGGAATTATTAAACACACTTGAAAATTATTAGACTTCTATAATTTTAGCACAAGCTTGGTAAGATATTAGACTTCAGAGTGAAATGAAGTTGGAATACAGAAAGATAGTATTTTCTATCAGAGTGTCTGAAGACAGAGTGTCTGGGTTGAAATCCCTGTTTTTAATCCACTGTTATGCAATGTCTCTGTACCTCAGTTTCCTTATCTAGCAGGGACAGTCTTGTGCCTTGCTTCATAGAGACATTTTACGAGTTACTAAATGAGACAATACAGTTAAAACCTTCAGAAGAGTGCTTTGCACATGATGATGTTCTCAAAAAATGTGAGTTCTTATTACATTTAATCTACAACTAATATGAAGGAAACTTTAGATTCCTTTAAATGTGATTTCTTGAAGTAGATTGTTAAATGAAAAAAAAACACTGTAGTGACTACAGTTGGCATGAGAGACGTTAGTACTCCCTTTTTTGTTTTCACAGTCATTAAGACACATGAGAAATGATAATATTTCTATAGCTGAGTGGAGTAAATGCCAGAGGCTACTAATGAGCAGAGGCAACAGCCCAGGGACTCCAAATACCCCCCAGTCCACGCGGCCTCATGGAGGACTAAGAGGATGGCAGTGGCCAGGCATGCCGGATGAGAGCTGCACCGTAATCCTTTTGAGGAAAGCCAGATGCAGAAAGAAGCGAGTCATATTGATATGTGCTATCTCTGACTCTCAGAAACTCTTAGGAATTTTTCCTGAGGAAATGGTGCAACAGAAGCAAAAACTGCATGGAGACAAGATTCAGCTTTGCATCATACATATCAAAATGGGGGGGGGGGTTCAATGTCCAATAAAAGAAAAAGTGTTGATTTGATAGAATAGCTAAAGGAGAAGGAATGATGAACCTCTTCTCTCGGTAGTTTTGCTCCTTTGCTCAAAGAGCCTGAGCAAAACGTATACTGTGTTTCCAGAGCCCGGAAACGGTACTATCTACGTTCCATCTCAGCAATGTTGGATGAATAAGGAGCACCCGTGGGACCCTTAACAAAAGAGATCCCTGATATATGCAATAGGTATACGCACCATTATAATTTAATGTCTTGATCTGCAAAATGTTGGACTATTTTGAAATTAATAAAATTAGCAAAAGGCAGAATACAAAATAGTACATAGACGATGTGAAATCTAGTGTAATAGTGCAATCTAGTGGAAAAGGATTAAAAGGCAGAGTGTAAGAGCCACTACTGAGTTAGGGAAGTTAAACTGTCGGAAGAATTCTGTTCAAAATTAAAAAAAAAAAAAAAAACAATAATCCTTGCAAGGTTTTTCCAATTAAGAAAACTCTGAAAGAGAAATACTCTCACATCGGTTGTTCATTGGAGCTGTCATTCCTTTTTTTTAATATAGAAGCCCTATATCCTCATTGCAGCGCATTCAAATAGTATAACCAGGAGGGTATAAAACATGAAGATCCCCTCTTATCTATCCCCCTCCAATGCCCAGGGGAGCCACTTTGCGTCTTTCCACGTGTGTGCATAGGCAGACAAATGTTTGTGCACATACCCATACACATACACTGTGCTTTTTTTTTTTTTTTTTTTTTTTTTACATAACATGATCACCCTTTTTTCCCTTAGCATATATGTTGGACTTGTTTACATGATATCACATCTGAAGGTTGCATTACTCAAACAAAATTTCCTTCTCGGCACCTCAAACTCAGCCTGTCCCTAGGAGGACTCCTGATCTTTCCCTTAAAGTCTGGGCCTCTTCCGGCATTCCTCCTGCCCTAAATGGTACCCCCATTCATCCTCCTGAACATGACAGAAATCTAGAAATCATCCTTGACGTCTCCTCCTGCCGATCTCCACAGCGAAGGCGAATTCGGTCCACAACCCACTCCTGTTGCTATTCACTCCTCAAAAAGTCCCTCCTCGCTTCATCTCCCCCCCTGCCCAGGAGGGCTTCATGTCCTTGGGGGATTACAAAAGTAGCCTTGGGTATAGTGTGCCGCAAGCAGTTCTGACCCCTCCAACCTCTTCTTCACAAAGCGGCCAAAATGCTCTTTTTGAAATGCAAATCTGATCTAGTACCGCTTAAAACCCCTCCGAGTTGGTTTTAGGATACAGATTACACTCTTTAAGGTGGTCTAACAGGTCCAGCAAAATTCGGTACCTGACCTCCTATCTCACCTCCTCTCACATGGCTTCCCTCTTCTCTCTCTGCTCCAACTTCACTGGACTTCTTCCAGCACCTTCTATTTGCCCAGTGAACCGGCCCCCAGGGCCTCTACAGAGTTCTTCCTTTTACCTCAAATCTCAAATACACCTTTCCTCTTCACCTCACTAACATTTACTCATCCTTCAGATCTCAGTACGTGCTCAGAGAAGACTTCCTTAATCCCCCTGCCTGGCCAGATCCTCTCCTTAGAAATCCTAGTAGTGTTGGTAGCACTTACTATAGCTCTAAGGGCACATTTATGTGTAATTATTTAATTAATCTTTGTCAATCCCTGTAGTGTACAAGTTTCATAATGGCTGGGACCGTACAATCCCCAGCAACCAACACGGAGTCTCAAAACAGGTTGACATCCAGGAAATAAATAAATAAAAGAATATTTAGTAAAGATGACTACTATGTTTTCTAAGTTTTCATTATGGCTATCAATGCTCCATGAAACATCCTTATACTTCTACTTCTGAGTGCTTTCACAAGTCTATCTGTAAGCTAAACTCCTAGAAGGGAACCGGCTAGACAAAAAAAGGGCATACATTTCAAATTTTGATAAGCACATGTAGCAATCTGTTCTGTTTCCACTTCTGCAGTACTGGCCTTTGATGAGAATCAACTCTATAGCTATAGAAAATGGAAAATGTTAAAGGTGTTACACTGATGAACTATTTCATAGGAGAGAAAAACCAGTGTCATTTTACCGCATAACAAGAAACACCAATTTGCTAAAGAGGAAAAAACAAAAACAACAACCAAAAGACCTTTGAGGCTAATTTTTTCTTTTCATCTGCATTCCAAGGTAAAAGAATAACTTAACATCTATGCCTATTGCTGAAGAAACCGGAAACTAAAATATTTCACTCTAACTACTATAGGAAAATTAACTGTGATCTCTTCTTTCAAATTCGCAATAAACCCCAAATCTCCATAATAATCAAAATGGTGACCAGATGAATGAATGAAACATTAAAGAATGGGAAAGAATTTACACCAGAGCTGCCTAACTCCCAAGCTTTTTTGAAATGAGCAGCTTCATTTGTCAGAAAAGAAAAAGTCTGCCTTCCATGTCACAACAGATGCCGTGGCAATTCCCGTGGTACAAAATGCCGAAGATCTATTCTAAAAATCTGATTAGTCCAAGGCAATTAAGTAGAAAGTGAGACGTGCTAAAGATAAGTGCTTTGTACGTAAGAAAGCACATTGAAACCACTATTGCATAAATATTGCATAAAAATTCTTAGACGAAGGAAGATCCAAAAAATAAAAATTCTACCAAAGTGACTCTGGAAGACAATAGCACCTTAGCTTTACCCACGTTATTTTCTTTTTTTTCAAGAATATAACATTAGTAATCACGCCAGCAACTTGTGTTTTGAGACAACTTATTTAAAACTTTTTTTAAGTTTTAAAATTTACCACTGAGGGTTATTTACTTCCCAGGAGCAGGAGCAAGCATTGCATTCAAGGAATCACAACTAGCTGCCTGTGGATCAGGTGAACGAGCAGTGACAAGCCAGAAGCTCATCTTTGAGCATTTCTCTCTCAGAAACATGAGCTCAGCGCAGGAACGCCTGTGGCATCTTCAACAACTGGGAAGCGAGCCATTACAAGTTGCCCTGTGCATTATTACAATCCCACAAAAGTGCATGGCACTTTTATAAAAGAGAGAGAAAATAAGGAGAAACTTGTTCAACATGAAAAATATACTTTACACAGTTGGAGCTAGAGCGACCATATCCCTGACCTAACAATCTGAGTGAGAACATTGTTGGTATGTTGCAGGGGGTTGGGGGTGGGGGAGGCAGGAGTAAAAGAAGTAGGAAAAAGTTGGGGGAAAATGATGCTTGAAGAATATTTTCTTCTTTCTTCACATCTCTCATCTGAGTCCCCTTCTGTCCCCCACTCCAAGGCTCCAGGACATAAAATGAGTTTCTGTGGAGTCAGATGTGTTACAGGTTATCACTCCTCAGAAATGTGGTCCTCTGCTGCACACTCTACAGATTAATTTTGAGCAATCACGTTTCCAAAGTTAGATATAGTAATCAAAATAAACAATCAATAGGTGGATGGAGGAGACAGAAAATCTGCCACAAGACATGTTTGAGACACAAAGAATGTGCCCCTGGGACCGTCAGAATCCAGGCTAACCTGAAATGGAGAGAAGTTAAAAGAGCACAGGGTCGGAAGCTACTTTTGATTGAAAGGTTTTATCTTCAACTGAAAAGCTAAAAATTATAACCAAGTATGTCAAGGACATAGAAGAGTGGTGAAAACTGCCCCCTGTTTCCCCCAGGGTAAGAGGATCCAGTGGCCAAGGGCTTAGCTGTCCCGCACCAGCAGCCAGCAGCGGCTGCTCCCCCTTAACCCTGGGTGCCCCAGCATCGGGCAGCCACTGCCCGGGAAGCCTGTTCCCAGCCAGCGAGAAACATCAGGAAAGGAAGAACTATGGGAAACAAGTTAAGGCCCCCGGACACTCTGCGCGGGGCGGGGCGGGGGGTGGGGGGGCGCAAAACAAAGCCAAAAGCCCTTTAATTCTCTTCTCCGATAGATATTCATGTTTGAAACAGAGTAAGAGGGTAGGAAGGAATGTGTTAAATTGCCCCATTACAGCTACTTTCAAGTTGTAAGAGATCAACTTGCAATCTTTTTAGACAGTTTATCAGAAACAAATGAAATGTTTCCATCACAAGCTTCTTTGCTGCCTACACGAAAATGTTATCACAGCCTTCAGATTAAACATTAATTGCAATAAAGGTGAATATTTTTGATATTTTAAGAGAACAGACCAAGTAAAAGTGTTAGGTTGATTCCCTTGCTGAGCTGCACTAACTGTTAGAAAGGTCTGGAATTGAAATCCGTCTCTACCTTTCACCCACTGGAGCTAGTTCTGCTTTCCGAAACAAACAGAAGAGAGTTTATGTCTACTTTTCGTCTTCAAGCTAAACATTTCCAGACCCTTTGAGGATACCTCCTGTGACAGGATTGCCAGACCCCTCACCATCCCCACGGACTGTTCTGGAAGTTGTCTAATTTGTCAACGTCTCTCTTTAAATGTGACAGCCAGAAATGGACACAATACTACAGATGTGGTTAATTAGAGGGGGGTACTATTAATTTTTGTGACATATGGACACTATACTATTCTCAGAATCAGAATCTGAATTTGATTTTTTCTTCTTTTTCACAGACACATCAAGCCACTGGTTCATATTAACCTTCTTTTCCCTCAAAAATTGCCACCACATTAAGTCACCTCCTTCCTTATATACCAATGAGTTATGATGTATTTACTGCTATAAAACATCTTTTGCATGGCACAGCAGCCTGTTTAAGTAATATTAACTCTAAATTCTGTTATCTACTTATCACAGTTACCCCTTTGCAAGTCATCCCTGGATTTTAATGCAAGCCTCTTAAATCTTCATTCAAATCATTCATAAAATTCACTGAAAAAGAGAAGACCCAGGGCAAAGGCTTGAATCTTTCCCCAGGGACCACTCTTGGACCCCAACCCAGTAACCTACACACCTGGTGGGTGCTTAGCTTAGCCTACCTCATACTCACAAAGCAATCCGGCTAGTCTACACACCATCTCACATAAGAGCATCTAAAGCCTTAACAGATGCTTTGCTGAAAGCAAGATGCACTTATGTTTCAAAACAAAGTGTACAAAACTACACATATTAAAATTATAGTCTTTGAAAAATACATATGCAAACAGAACAAAGACTAGAAAGAAAGGGGCATCAATGGAAATGTCTGTTCTAGCGTCAAACTGTGGAGATTGTTTTTTATTCAATACTGTCTTTACTATAGTTACATTGTTTAAAAATTGAAGACACTAGGAATTCTGCTTAGAGAGAATGTTGTTTGGAGGCAGATCATATTAAACAGCTTTAAGAGCATTGAGACTCCATCTGATCCTACCAACTAAAAACCCCCATCAAAAAATGTTCATTTAAAAAGACTTGTTGATCCTTAGGAACACCAGCTTCTTTTTTTGAATTTTGCATTCCTGTTTTTGGCTAACATTTGTGGAAATCAGGAAGACAGCAGACCGGAGAACAGTATTCTCAAGTTTAGAAAAAGCTTGAGAGTGTGTGTGTGTGTGTGTGTGTGTGTGTGTGTGTGAAAGAGAGAGAGTCTGTTCATGACTGTCTGTCTATATGTCTATTATGTCTGTCTCTCTGTCTATCTCTGCTGGAGAAGTTCAATAGGATGAAAAGGAATGTTAACAGTTCTATGAAGCTTTGGACTAAACCACAGCTCCATCTCGAGAATTTCTAGCGGACACATAAACTCATATCATCTATTCACCTGGAATCCTTATTTTGCAATAAGAGCAGGAAATAAGATCAGCAATAGGATTTGCATTCTGATGTTTAGAGCTGAAGCAAGGGTAAGGTTCAAGAAAAGGAGTCAGAAAGAGTGAGTGCGTGCTACAGTTTAGTAAAAGAGAAAAAGAAACAAAGTGGCTGGTTATTTGGGAGAAAATAGTATCTATAAATCCTGCCCTTACTGGAATCCTCAAACAATCTGAAATTTGATGGAGAGTTTTTTAACATGTCAGGGTTTCTTCACTGATTCAGCATTTTGTTTAGAGCATGGTTTTCATCAGCAGGAAACCCGTGTTAGAATCTGAAATACATGTTGTCTTTATCTCTTTGAGGTCTCTCACTAGTTCTCTCCGGTCCTGTCTCTCACTATTTTTAACGTTTGAGAGAAAGACTAGTGAAAATTTCAATTTGCTTAGAAATACAATTTGTCCATTGTCCTAGAAGCTAAGCTAAATACACCAGGTAAACCAACAGCTTTTAGATTGATGGCAACTCTTATAATAGTGATAAAATAACCAAATACTAAGTCTAGCTAATACTGACAACTGAAAACGTTACTTTGCTTAGAAATAAATTTTCCCTACCATGCTAAAAGTTAAGTCAAATGCATGTAGTAAATCAGTAGGTTCATAGGTCCATAGCAAATTTTCATTTAAAAGAGATTAAATGTCCAACTAGAAAGTCTAGTTATTATTTGACAAGTGAAAATTCCACTTTGTTTTGAAATACAATTTTCCCACCACCCTAGAAATTAGGCTGAATACCTGAGGTAAGTCAAGAGTATCACATTTAACATGGCAAATTGTCATAAAATAGGTAAAAGTCCAAGTAGAAAGTCTAGTTACTACCTGACAAGGGAAAATTCTACTTTGTTTTGAAATACACTTTTCCCACTACATAAGAAGTTAAATACAGGTGGTAAATCAACAGCTTCATAGATCCACAGCAAATGCTCATAAAAATGTTTTCAACTGTCCAAATACAATGCCCAGTTATTATCTGATAAAATAAATATGCTTATTAACACCCTTCTTTGCTTTGCATGCAATCTTGTGCAAAATGGGTAAGAAACAGTCAACACTTGGAAATATCTGAGAAAATCCAAAATTCACTTAGGATACTAAATGTCAAAAAAAGTGTTTAAAATTCTTGTCTACTAATGGGGGGATAGTTAATGTTGTATTGTTAGCTAACACAAATATTATCTAAAATATTGCCTATCATAGTTGATTTTTGTGTTTGTTTTTAATATTGTCTTGTTGTTTCAGATTTTAAAAGTTTTATCATAATCACTTACCTATCGATATTGTTTTTTTCTTAGAAAATTCTGTTTTTAAGCAAAGTAAAAATTATTTTATATGTTGAGAAATAAAAACACAAGGAAATATACCAAAATGATAACTGTGTATGTTAGAATAGTGAAGTCAGGGGAAATTCTTAGTTCTCTAGTTTTAAATATTTATGTACCAATGTTGTTCATTTAAAATTTTAATTAGAAAAAGTAATTAATATTATTTCCTTTTAAAAAAAAACCTGGGCAAATATAATGTTATTTGACAGCTCTCTTTGGGAAAAAATTAATTTGAAAAATTAATTTAATCTCATTTTTAATTTTTAAAAATCATACATATGCAGCTCCACGAAGAATATATATTATTTTGATACGTAAGCATGCATAAAGAAAGTCTGAAAAAGTAAACTCTATAATGTTTACGAAGGTTAACTCAGGATGAAGGGGTTACAGGTGATCTTGATTTTCTTGCCTTTTCCCCAGTTTTCTGGAGTTCTTTTCTCCTGAATTTTGCATAGTGAGTAGGAAATCAGTATGATAAAAATAATACTAAAGCTGTTTTTATATTAAAAAAAAATTCTGGTTAACATTTTGAAATAAAAAATTTAAATTGGTTCAAAGTGGTTCAAACTTTAAGTGTCTTGGGATAGATTTTTAAACCTTCTTTTTCCTTACCATCTATACTGGTTTTTACTCTCACTTTTTAGAAAAAGAATATCTATCAGTTAACAATTAGGTGAAGTAACTTTTCTGGACTGGAAAAAAAGTCTAAGGGGTTGACAGTTTGGTGGTCAGGAGAATGGTACTCCGGCAAACATAAGAATCCTAAAATTATTTTAACTTGCAGGAAAGAATGAACATCTTAAGAGTAAAAGGCACTTCTAGAAATTATAATTGTGCTCACCCCAACTTCCTAGAAAAATATCTTTCATTGTTGGAAATCTTCACTTCATTCATTCTCTCATATATCCGATGGTCAACATCTCATTTCTGATAAAAAGTAAAATCTCAGTAAATGTGCTCCAGTTTTGTTTATTCCTAGAAAAGCCATCTTCACGTGCAATTCCTGACACCCTGTCATCTACAATGGACCAAATTCTTAATTCTCCCATACGTATAAATAATCTGTAGCAATATTACTAAAATATGCTCAGTGTTAGCCTTCGAATACAAATGTGTCTCACCCATATTTCAGGAACCTCACTCAGCTGTAAACAATTGGTTTTCCCTTTTAACTAAACTTCTTTTTCTAAGATCATCCACAAATTGTCCTTTTTCTTAGAACCTAACACTTTGAGGCACTTAAATGGAAATCCTCCTTACGGCTTTTTTTTTTTTTTTAAGCATCTTTCTTCATCAGTAGTTTAAAGGCTTGTAACTCACTGCAATTTTATCTAAGGTAAAATATGTATGTTTATATGCATAAATACACACAAACATTTGTGGCCGAATCTCGGCAACACGCTTGAAAGGATTAAACATGCGGTTACCGTGACTAAACGTATTCATTCTCTCTACAAGATTTAGAAAAATGTAACGTTGCAGGGAGAACTAGGTCTCTGTATAAACCTTGTAATCACCACCAAAAGGCCATAGCTGGGAGCCTCCAAGCACACTGGAGGCACCCACAGCTGTTTTTAATTGTTTTAGCTTTTCAAAATAGTGCAGTTGGTGGGGCAAACGATGTTGTTTGCAGCGACTCTGGCCCCAAGCTGGGGTTAACCCTGACCTGAACGCCCTGTTTAGCTCCCAGCATTTCACGATTCTGCTTCCCCGCTCCATAAACCCTAAGGAAAACGAGATCTCCGCCGCCGAGAAATGCTCTTAGGAAGAGGGGGGATTAAGTGTTTCAAACGCACATTTTTGTTTTCTCTCCCGATCGGATTCAAGGAAAGGAAAGAAAAGGATGTGTTTGCGTGGAAAGGGACGCAGCTTGACACCCATTTCCTATGGCTTGTCTCCGGGGCCGCAGTGCCCCATTCGTGTGGTAACGACCCCCAGAAAAATGGGCGACTACCCCCAAATCTTTGCTGCAGGGATGGGGAGAGGTCCACCACCAGGGCTGGGAATTGGGGGGTGCGGGTAGGAATGGAAATTGGAGATGGAATTTCTGTGCGCTCTGGGCAGGGAGGGGCCCGCGGGGGCGCGGAGAAAAAGAAAAGGCCAGGGGTCAAGCCTGGAAAGGGACTCACAGGGTCCGAGAATTGGGGTACGGGTGTCCTGGAGGAGGGGTATAGTGGGGACAGGGGCAGCAAGAGGGGCTGACACCCAGAGAATACACCCAGATACCCAAAACCCGGGCGGGGGATGGGGAGGCGGCGGCCTGTTGGCCCCAGGACCTCCCGTCGCGCGCGGGCCACTAACCTGTCAGCAAGAAGGTGCCAGTGGTCGCGGGGCTCATCCTGCGTGTCCCCCGACCCTGTCCCGTCCAAGCACAAGGGTCTCCCAGCTCCCACCACCGGGGCAATTGCATTCTTGGCCTGGCTAGGCCAGCCGTCCTCGATTCTCCCCTCCCCTCCCTTTCTTCTTTCCTCCCAGCTTGGCCAGTTCAGCATCAGCATCCTGCACCCCCTCCTTAATCCCGTACTCCCTCTAGCGGCGGGCCAGTGTAGCGTGGCCATCGCCCCCCACCCCCATCCCCCATCCCCCCTCCGCCCCCGCTCCCCTCCGCCCCCCTAGCCCGCGGAGCACGCTGGGATTTGGCGCCCCCCTCCTCTGTTCAGCCTATATAAGGCTCCCAGTCGGCGCTCCCGGTACACGCGCTTCAACTTCGGTTGGTGTGTGTCGAAGAAACCTGACTGCGACCTGGGGAGAACAGCGGAGAGGGTCCACCGAGCCTCGAGAAAGGTCCGCTGAGCGGGCTCGCGTCCGGAGCCACTCCGGGCTGCAGAGCACCCAGCGGAACCCACGCCTGGCGCAGGTGTGGGACCCCGTCCTCCTGTCTTCGCAGAGGAGTCCTCGCGTGGTGAGTATGCGGTGAGGATGTTTCTTTTATTAAGATCACATTCCTTCCCTGTCCTTTTCGGGAGCTGCGGGAGATGGAGTAGTGCCCCTGAATGTCTCCACGCAAATCGTGTCACGCCTTCACTGGCAGTACCCCAAAACAGAGTGGAGAAACCAAGCCTTCAGGGCTCTGATTTCCAGGACTCAAGTCCAGATAAGGGCTGTAGACAGACATGAGCTGCGGACAGACATGAGCTGCAGACGGACATGAGCTACAGACCAATCTGCAATTTGCTCTTCAAAAGCGCTACATAGTGATAGGCGCTACAAACTAATTGGCGCTTCGATGCGCTATAAACGGATAAGCGCTTCAAATGCGCCATAGGTGGATGGGCGCTTCAATAGCGCTACAAACTGATGGGCGCTTCAATGCGCTACAAACTGATAAGCGCGTCAAATGCGCTATAGATGCACGGGCGCTTCAATTGCGCTACAAACTGATGGGCGCTTCAATGCGCTACAAACCATTACGAACTGCAGCAGTATATGAGCTGCAGACTGATGACTGACTTGCGCTTTAAATGCGCTACAAAACCTGAGCTGCATCAGATGAGCGCTACAAGAATGATACCACTAGCACTACAACAGCGCTTCATTGTGCTCCAAGGCACAGGAACTGCGGAGGTACATGAGCTGCAGAGAATTTACACCTAAAACGCGCTACAAAGTAATAACAGCTGCAGAGGTATACAAGCTGCACTGTTTTGCGCTACAAAGAAACCAGCTGTAAAGGGGCAAGAGCTGCAGAATAAGATTACTCTGTCTTCTTAGTGGGGGACCCCACCCTTTGTCTCTAACACACCTTTTGGAATGGCTCCCACTATGTTTTTCTGCAGGACGGTTGTCTGCATGATGGTGCTGTTAGACAAAATGGAGCCCCGGGCAAAAATTAGTGTTTAACATTCTGCCCACACCATTCCTGCTATAGCTGTGGAGTGGAGGGGCGCTGACTTGAGTGCAAAAGGGAATCTTTTGGTGGTGGCAGAGCGGGCTGCCTTGCCTAGTTGCGCTGGATCGAAGTGGCGGTGTAGTTGTAAAGGTGGCGCGAATTGGCGTCCAGCAACAGTTTGTGGAAACTGTTGGTTTGCTTAGTTTGGTGGGGAGTGGTGGATCTGGGGGTGATTGCGCTGTTGCATAAAATGAATCTGGCTGGGGAGGCTGGTGGGAGGGGTTTGGGGAGGGGGTTCCTAGGAGAGGCAAACAGCCAGTCTCAGACCTGCCCCGCCCATTCTAGCGCGCCTTCTCTGCAGTATCCGCTCGGAGCGTGCTTAGCGCCTCCCAGCGCCTACTCAGAGCGCGCCTCCTCTGCAGCGCGCCTTCCTAGAGCGCGCCTTCTAGATACTTTCTCCCCAGCCCCGCCTCTCCCTGAACCCCCTCCTCTGTGGTGGCTCCCACAGACCCCACCTCTCCCTGAGCCCGCCTCCTCTGAGGCCGCCCCCTCAGGCCCCGCCTCTCCCCGAGCCCGCCTCCCCCCCAAACCCCGCCTCTTCTTGAGCCTGCCTCCTCTGAGGCGGCTCCCCTAAACCCCGTCTCTCTCTGAGCCCGCCTCCTCTGAGGCCGCTCCCCCAAACCCCGCCTCTCCCTAGGCCCGCCTCCTCTGAGGCCGCTCCCTCAGACTCCGCCTCTCCCTGAGCCTGCCTCCTCAGGCTGCTCTTCCAGACTCCGCCTCTCCCTGAGCCCTCCTCCTCTGAGGTGGGTCCCCTCAGAACCCCCACCTCCTCCTGAGCCCACCTCCTCTGAGGCGATACCCCCAGAAAGCTCCCCTCCCTAGGCCCACTTCCTCCGAGGTGGCTTGCCCAGACACCGCCTCGCCAAAGCTTGGCCCCTCCCTGAGCCCGCCTCTTCTGAGGTGGCCTATGGCCCCGCCTCCCAGAGACTTTCTGCGCGTGCGCAGTGTGAGCCCCCAACCCCTCCCTACAGGCCCACATCCTCTGCGCCTGCGCGCCTTCACTGCTTTCACTGCCTGAGCCTGGCTGCCCAGCCCCTCCCTCTTGCGGTTTCTTGGTGGCGCGGATTTTGCTTTTTATCCATTAGTGTCTAATAAGTATAAGAATAATAAATAAAAACAATTAGCAAAAATGCTAATTATGCCTGGGATTTATAAGCATTTTTTACAAGTGCTTTGTATATTAAATAATATAATTCCACAATTTAAACTCCTGATAGTGGGTTATGAAAAGTGCTTCTGAGCAGACATGACTGGTGCCCCTAAGGGCAATCCAGCTAAATGTTTTTACTACAAATGAAATTAAATTGTTTTAAATACTTTCACATTTAAGGGTTTTCAGAGACACTAATGGACATTTGTGGTGGCTTACTGAAATCAAATTATTTGGTGGACGGAAAATAAGGAACAACTTTTGAACTGTGCTTCATAGGAGTGGTTTATTGGTACTGTTGGCTTGGTCTTGAGGCAAGGATGAGGTGTTTATCTGTGTGCCTGTGAAGCTGGTTTTTTTTTTTTTTCCCCTTTGGAACTCTAGGGATTAGCCCTGGCTAACTTGCCTACATATTTATTAATTGTGCCTGGCACATGGTAGGCATTCATTAAGTATGTATTAAATGACCAGAGTGAATTGGCTTATTCAGTGCCTTCTTTGGAGTCTGCAGGGGTTTTCTGGTTTGTTTTCTATGGTGTTTGCTGTCCTGGAATGTCCCAGGCATTGCTTGCTTGCCTTATCTCTCACACTTAACAGGATGAAAAAAAAAAGTGCATTTTTAAACTCCAGTAATGTAAGCTGTAATTATAATACAAAACTATATTTAAGATATCCAAAATAATTAGCTTTTTAAAAATGAAAAGCAAAAGCTAATTATTTAAATTTGGGGTGAATGGAATACTTAATGGTGGTACATAATTGTCATATTTGAAATTTGTATAATGTAACATCAACATTACAAAATATAGATTGGAGGGTTTTAGCTGGCATTATAAAACATGCATATAAAACAAATTGATGCCTTACCTCCAGTCAGATATACCACATTTATGTTTCTAACTAAAGGAAGAAATTTTAAAACCTGGTTTCCTATATTATAAGCCATGAGCCAGGACTTTAACTCCCAAATATCTGTCATCTCCCCCCAACAAGTATATAATTTATATATTTTACATATTTGTATTTAGAGTAATTACAGCTTTCACTTACTCCCCAGGCCCACCTTGCTGTCCTAACTCCCACCCCCTTTGGAAATTTGGTATCTTCTTTTGCATTCTTTTAAAGTTCAAAACAATGGTAAAAATGTGCATATTAATATAATTTGCATTTCACAAATAACACACAAGGTACTAAAAAAGAAATTGGGACATTTGAAAATGTAAGGCAATTAAGAGTTGATTAATGAAGTGTCATTTTCTAATGAGATATTTAATGTGCAATGGTTTTTGGCTACTGTTACTCTTTGGTGTGTTTGGGGAATAGAAGTTTTTAGAAGTAATCATGAAGAGTCAAAGATTAATCAAATGTATTTAATTCCTATATAGATTAACACTGATTTTTTTTTCCATGTCTAAAGGTGACATCTGTCCCATGGGCTTGGCTCTATGCTGTGCGTCCTTTCAGGTTTTAGGAATGGGGCCTCTTGACCTCACCTCTGCAGTCCAGCCCCTAGTAAGGGGGGGTTGAAGGAGCCAGAGTTCTGTAGCTGAAATAAAGTCACACTGCTCCTGTTTCCAAGTTAACTGGTGCTTTAGTTACTATTTAAATATTTTAAAACTTTATTTACACTGAATGTTAAACCTGCCTGCCCACTATACTACCATTTTTAAAGATAAAACTATTCTTCTCTGGGCAGTTATCTCCTTTAGGACTTGGAGTCCCATCCCAAAATTAAAAATCCCATGGGTGGGTACCTGATGCCTGATCTTGGTAAAGGTCAGGGGTCTCAAACTGGTGAACTTGCAGGTCAGATAAGGTCCTTAATTTTACCAGCATTGAATTAAAAATTTGTTAAAGAATTCAGTGTCTTTGGGAGGGGACATGCATCCCCAAATTACATAGTCACAGCCCCCTTCTTATTGTCTTAACTCTAGTTTCTTCGCACTTTTATGTTATCTTCCTGACTACCAAAAGCATTTGAATTTTAAACACTTATTGATCTTCTGATTCCCTAAACAATACAATGATTGTTTGCTGATTTCTGAACATGTTGTTATACCTATCCTATTATTGTGTTTTGCAGATGTTAAAACCTTCAGACTTGGGCCTCAATAAAGCACACCCCAGTGACTGTGATTGACATGTAGGTTGTTAACTTTCATGACCTGGGTCAGGTAGCCCCAGGCCATGCTCTGAATGCCTTTCCAGAAGTCTTCTCTCTAAGTTTTCAAACTATTAATGTCTAGATGACAAAAGTGGCACCTGAGTCACCTGACTTATGCTTATTAGTTGTTTTTAATGGGACATTAAAACTTTTAATAAATGGGCTGTTTCTTAAATAAAATTTTTTATTAAGTAATTTTATTTTATTAAACATTTATTAAATAAAAACAAAACTTTTTGATAAAAATTGCACTATTTCGTGACCTTTTGAGTGTCACTAATTTAATTATCTTTATGGAGTTAGAAATGAAACTGTGTCACAGGTTATGATTTATTTTCTAAACTTTCAGACTATTTAGAATATTTTATCTCGAATGCCAATTAAAACTATTAAAATGGCACAGTGATTATGTCCCTCAAAGACTCTGCTTGCTGTATAGCCACTCCAAGGACAATGCAGAGCATAAAGTGGCTGGGGGTGGGGGGAGTGGGGGTACAGGGGAAGGGCCTAAAAGATTATGAGGGGTTTCAAGGAAGGAGGAGAAAGGGGTATTTCGCTATAGCTAGAGACAAGGCTGAAGTGTACAGGCATCATGTTTGATTACCATTACCTTTTTTTTCCCCTTATACCCTACTGATTGAAATAGTAGGTATTTTTCACCGAACTTCTTTGAATAACACGTTTATCTTTGTGATTTTTAATTAATATAATTAATTTAGTGTCCCATTTTTGCCTTGATGGGTCAGAGAGGAATAGGTGGCCAGGACTGCCAAGTTAAAATTTGGTGAACAAGCAGTCTGCCCGCTTTCTAAATTATGTTTTTAAACTTTTGAGCACTTTCTTAAAGTTTTCCAAATATGAGAATTTCATGCTCATTTTAAAATTATTAAAAAGTTAAAATAAGTTACTATAAATGCATTTAACCCTCTTTTTAAGAAGTACATAGGCACTGTTGTATGATTTATTGTATGTGTGATTTATCGTCCCCATACCCATAATTAAGACCTTTAATCCCCAACCCCCCAAACTCCCCCCAACTCCCCCATATAGCTACTCACCACCTAGGAAGGGGTACAGCCCTGTCCTGCTCTAAATTACAAACTTTTGGGTGGGACTGTGCTAACAAAAACTTGTTTAAAAACCAGAAGTTGCAAACTGATGACCTGCGAATCAAATGAGGCCCTGGGTTTGGCCAACAGTGTATCCAAAATAAATTAATGTCTTTAAGTGGGAAATGCATGGCTAGGTTGCCATAATTGCAGCCCCTCCCTATTTTAATTTTAGTTACCTTCCTTATTAATAACTTTATTAATATTAGCTAAGTTATTGAACATTCAGTGCTTTACTTACATTATTTAATTAAATCTGTATTATAAGTTTGAGGTGTACTGTTATTGGGCCTCTTGGAACGTCCCATTTTATAGCCCAGCTCTTCCTGGGGGGCATCAATTGATATTTGTGGATTGACTGCATAATAAGGAGGGAAACTGCTCAGTGCCACTTCTGTCCCATAGGGAATTCTCTTTGGGTAATCAGATTATGGTTAGATTATGGTTGGATTTAGACAATCCTGTGGGCTCTGTGACAGTTGTTAATGTTAATAATGAGTTGGCAACCTCCTTGGAGGTAGTGTCTATATTGATGAATATAGACATTGTGATTCTAATCCCCCACCCTTTTTTTGGTTTCCTCTTGGCTGGAATATTAGCTATTTTTCAGGTAACTTGTCTAATAACAGTTATCCTTCTGGCTTTACTTGCGTGTTTTTATTTGGTCTCCATCTTTGACTTGAAAGTTTCTTGCCGTGCTCTCTTGGTACAAAACTGTTGTTTAGAATGTCTCAGCATTCTTTTATAGTTAGGGAAGGTAAACTTGCTGTTGATATAGTTATGTATTATTGAATACATAATAAACAGGTGACATTTGAGGAGGAAAAGGTCATTTGGACATGAAAAAGTAGGGTGCTTTTTGTTATCTATTGTCTTAATTGATTAACTTCTTTCTCCCTTTTGCAAGCTTTGTGTTTGTTTATTAATTATTAATGTAAGCAAGTAGAACAAAGAGATACTTTAAATACTCATGTATTTAAAGTATTTTAGTGGATACTTTAAATACTCATGTATTTAAAGTATTTTAGGGAATACTTTAAATACTCATGTATTTAAAGTATTTTAGGGCATACTTTAAATACTCATGTATTTAAAGTATTTTAGGGCATACTTTAAATACTCACGTATTTAAAGTATTTTAGTGGCTACTTTAAAATGCTAAAGTGTTTTTTGAAATGTGCTGCTTTTAATGTGTATGTTAAATTTATACTTTTATCTTTGTTTACAGAAACAAAAAGCTTTTGAAAACAAAAAGAAGAAAGGGTGGAAGAGGAGGCCAGGATCCGGGCCTCCATCCCCACAGGAGCGAAGCTACATCTGGGAGGTCTCCTCCCACTCCAGCTCTCACCCTGGGGCCCGACTGCCCACCTCCTCCTCCTCCTCCTCCCCCCAACGGCCCCTCCTCCTCCTCTTCCTCTTGCTCCTCCTCCTCTTCCTCTTCTTCCTCCTCACGCAGCGCCCAAAGGGGCCAGTACATCCCCAACCTGGCCGAACGAAGGCGGGACGATCTCTCTGAAGAGATCAACAACCTCCGAGAGAAGGTCATGAAGCAGTCCGAGGAGAACAACAACCTGCAGAACCAGGTGCAGAAGCTCACAGAGGAGAACACCTCCCTCCGTGAGCAAGTGGAACCCCCGCCTCAGGATGAGGAGGATGACCTCGAGCTCCGTGGTGCTGCGGCGGCGGCTGCCCCACCCACTCCCCTAGAGGAAGAGTGCCCAGATGACCTTCCTGAGAAGTTCGACGGCAACCCAGACATGCTGGTTCCTTTCATGGCCCAATGCCAGCTCTTCATGGAGAAAAGCACCAGAGATTTCTCAGTCGACCGCGTCCGCGTCTGCTTCGTGACCAGCATGATGACCGGCCGCGCCGCCCGCTGGGCCTCCGCGAAGCTAGAGCGATCCCACTACCTGATGCACAACTACCCAGCCTTCATGACCGAAATGAAGCACGTCTTCGAAGACCCCCAGAGGCGAGAGGCCGCCAAACGCAAGATCAGACGTCTGCGCCAGGGCATGGGGTCGGTCATCGACTACTCCAACGCCTTCCAGATGATTGCGCAGGACCTGGATTGGAACGAGCCCGCCCTGATCGACCAGTACCACGAGGGCCTCAGCGACCACATTCAGGCAGAGCTGTCCCGCCTCGAAGTAGCCAAGTCGCTGTCGGCGCTGATCGGCCAGTGCATCCACATCGAGAGAAGGCTGGCCAGAGCGGCCGCCGCTCGCAAGCCGCGCTCCCCACCACGCGCGCTGGTGTTGCCGCACATCACGAGCCACCACCAGGTAGATCCCACCGAGCCCGTGGGCGGCGCCCGCATGCGCCTGACCCAGGAGGAAAAAGAAAGACGCAGAAAGCTGAACCTCTGCCTCTACTGCGGAAATGGAGGTCACTACGCCGACAACTGTCCTGCCAAGGCCTCAAAGGCTTCGCCGGCGGGAAACTCCCCGGCCCCGCTGTAGAGGGACCTTCAGCGACCGGGCCAGAATTAATAAGGTCCCCACAAGATGATGCTTCATCTCCACACTTGCAAGTGATGCTCCAGATTCATCTCCCGGGCAGACACACCCTGTTCGTCCGAGCCATGATCGATTCTGGTGCTTCTGGCAACTTCATCGATCACGAATATGTTGCCCAAAACGGAATTCCTCTGAGGGTCAAGGACTGGCCAATACTGGTAGAAGCGATTGATGGACGCCCCATAGCATCGGGCCCAGTTGTCCACGAAACACACGACCTGATAGTCGACCTGGGAGATCACCGCGAGGTGCTGTCATTCGATGTGACTCAGTCTCCGTTCTTCCCCGTCGTCCTCGGGGTGCGCTGGCTGAGCACACACGATCCCAACATCACATGGAGCACCCGATCGATCGTCTTTGATTCTGAATATTGCCGATACCACTGCCGGATGTATTCCCCAATACCTCCGTCGCTCCCACCACCGGCACAGCCGTCGTTTTACTACCCGGTGGATGGATACAGAGTTTACCAGCCAGTGAGGTATTACTATGTCCAGAATGTGTACACTCCAGTGGACGAAAACGTCTACCCGGATCACCGCCTGGTTGACCCTACCATCGAAATGATACCTGGAGCGCACAGTATTCCCAGCGGACACGTGTACTCACTGTCCGAACCCGAAATGGCAGCTCTGCGAGATTTTGTGGCCAGAAACGTGAAAGACGGGCTGATTACTCCCACAATCGCCCCGAATGGAGCCCAAGTTCTCCAGGTGAAGAGGGGATGGAAACTGCAAGTCTCCTACGACTGCCGAGCTCCCAACAGCTTCACCATTCAGAATCAGTATCCTCGACTCTCTATTCCAAATTTGGATGACCAGGCTCACCTGGCAACGTACACTGAATACGTACCTCAACTACCTGGATACCAGACGTACCCCACATACGCCACGTACCCGACCTACCCAGTAGGATTCGCCTGGTACCCAGTGGGGCGAGATGGACATGGACGATCGCTCTATGTCCCCGTGATGATCACCTGGAACCCACATTGGTACCGCCAGCCTCCGGTACCCCAGTATCCACCGCCGCAGCCGCCGCCGCCACCTCCGCCGCCGCCGCCGCCGCCGTCTTACAGCACCATGTAGACACTTGTCGTGTCCTTCAGGATCTCTACCCTCAAATTTACTCCTGCTCAGCTTCTCAATCAGTGACTGTGTGCTAAACTCGGCTACTGCATCTTCAGGCCAACCTGAGGCACAGCCCTCTCTGAAATGGCTACGGAAAGGTCAGGGCCACCCTGGACTGGCACACATCCTAAAAAAGCACCAAAAGACCTCCGCCATTGTCTGAGAGCGACAGAATATTTACCAACACATTTTATCTCTCAGTTTTCCACCTTAACTGCCAATTTAACTAAAATTCCTGACAAGTTTACTTCCCAGCGAATCCTGGAAACCTGGGTTTTACCTGCTGAAACCTCTGTCACCATCTAAATTAATAGGCTGCCAGATTCCACGTTTAACATTTACAGAGAAGCTGATGCAAACACAGGAGATGCTGATTTCTTCATGGAGGGGGAGATGAGGCGGAGGAGGACATGACTTTTCTTGCAGTCTCGGTACTCTCTTTACATCACTGGAGGACCGACGCCTTATTAAGGAAGCCAGAATTGTTGGTGCAGTGTAAAACGGCTTCCGTGATCTTTTTGCTGCACCCTTAGAAACTTCACCATCTTCAAACTCTGCGTTCATGGTTCCGTTAATTCTCAAGGAGCAGCAACTTGACCGGTTCTCCCAGGAGCAGGCAAAACCCCTGCAACAGAAACACCTCAGGCCTCAGAAGGAAGTGCTCTCTCAGAAGGGACTCTTGCATGGTTAGAGTGTGCCTTCACACCCTGGTGCAAATCTCATGTACCCAAGAACTCTGGCTTTCTCACAACACCTTACCATCATCATGCCAGTAATGGCTTCCACAAAAGTGTTAAACTTGGTAACCGGAGACTTTTGGTGGCTCCAGGTATGTTAGATGTTTATGAGGTGTGACTACCTTGCAGTCCCGTACCCAACTCTTAAGAGACTCTGAGTTAATGTTACCAACTTGTCCTGGTTCTTCGGAAGAAAGTTCAGCAGTGTTGTTAATTGGCTGGAAGAGGATCACCTGAAGTGTTGGAAGCATCTCTCCATGCGTCTGCCTCCATATACATCTGGGCATTTCATCATCAGTCCCCTCACTAGACTGTAGCATTAGGATGCTTAGAGAGGGGACATGAATTTAGCACCCAGACCCACACTCCTATGCCTGCGAGGGTTATCTTTGAAGAAGAGGAATTGGGACACTGGACACTGTCTTGAAGATACGGACTTCTTTAGTGAACTTTAAATCCAGACGGTAGCCTGATGGGTAACCTCACTTTAAAAGGATCAGAGTTCACACAGTGAAAAGGGGTCCCCTCTAGAGGATGGAGATGAAAAGAAGCTGCCAATGAATGAAAGGCCTCAAAGCAACTCAAATGACTCAAAGCAACAGACAACACAAGCGTTGTCTTCGGTCCAGAGACGACCTCTAGTCTCCTGGATGCTTTGTGCTAACCTGGGACTGCCTGACTTCTTTAGCCTGGTCTTTTGCTACTACCTTGAGCTGTCTGTCTAACCTCTCTCTTTCTGTTTAATTCTTTACGGCTGCCGTTATCTCTGCTGCAGGATTTGTGTCATCTTTCCTGCCTGGTTGGTGAGACTCCATTTTGCTGCCACGCACGGAGAAGAAAGAGGCAGGCGTCAAGGGGCTTGTGTTTCAGTACACAACCTCCGATTGCTAAAACACAGTTTGAGCAGTAGACAACATGGTATAGATTTCAAATTGCGTATCATCAAGAAGAGTCTAATGGTGAAGTTTCATTTTTCATCCACGTCATCTTTCACCCATTCATTATCACCCACCCTTATTCTTGCATGTTTAAAATACTTAAAAGTTTTAGCTGTAGGTTACTAGTGTCTTTTAACAGTGTTTTAAAGTGGTGACTGCTTTCAGAAGTTATTTCCATTGAATTACAAAGTACTATCCCATTCTTATTGTTAAACTAATTAAAATTGATAAGTAATATAGTATAAAATTTTTCTTTACTGTGAACTTCTCTTACAACACTGTGAATGAAAGGCTCCTCAGAGCTGGAGTATTGGTGTAACAGTTCATCCCGTTCTTCTTCAATCTGCTAGGTTAATGTCATATGTGACATCAATTTTATCAATTGGGCCTTTAAAAAAAAAATCACACAAAAAGATCTACAAATTCAAAAAAGATACCTAATTGGCTATTTAATTCTAAATGACTTCCCCGCTCCCCACGCCCCGCCCCCACTTTTTTTTTTTTTTTTTACTTCAATGGAATCCGAAAGCTTGTCAGTCACTCATGTGTTTTAGAGTAATTACCTTTAAAATGGTGCGTTTGTGCTTCTGGACTATTTTGAAGCGTCACTTCAGTTTACCTCAAATCAACCCATCATCCATACATTTGAATTCAAGTTGTTTTGTGTCAAATTTACAGTTGTCACTTGATCTTCAAGCTGCAGAGGGCCTAGAAATAGGTCATTGTCTGCGGCCCCGGCATGAGCACACGGACATTTGCCATCACTGCAAGCAGAGTCTGGAGATGTCCACCAACGACAGCAGCGGTCAGGGAAAGCATGGTGGTGTGGGTCAGCGACGCATGGATGAAGACCCTGACGCACATTTGGCTGTTTAGTAAAGCTTGTGAAAAACTGTTGGCAGTGTGTTCTATGCTTTATTGCTATATGTACTATCTATAAATGTAGGTGTTAAGGATAAGTAATTTCAAATTTATTCTATAGTATCGGAATTTAATAAGTTTCCTTTCACTGAATTTATTTTGTTGCTGTTGATTATGTTAATTGGATACTTCAACTTTTTTTTGGCATTTTTTCCACAAAATGCCTTTATTCGTAAGAAAGGACGGAGCAAAGAAATTAAATCTCTAGGGAGTTAGGGAGCAAAATAAAGCATAAAGGACATATATCAAAACATCAAAATTATTAAAGCCAGTATTCAGCCTTTTTGAAACAAATTAGCAACTTTGATTTGACTTTTGACCCAAATTATTGGTGTTAATTAAATCAAGGAAGAAGGTATGAGCTCCTGTTGTTAGGCAAACCTGGAGAGAACTAGGGAAGGCGTTGTGCTAAGATCTTGAAATGGAGGATGTTTACATACATCTCTGAAGGGTCAATTTAGTTTGAGCAATGAGGTATTTGTACTTGATGCTGGAAAATGAAGAATGAGTTTGATTCAATCATGTGAGGTGACGTAAGGAACTTGCAGGTGCACAAAATAAAGAGGGGCACATCTATATGGTGCAGTGTGGATTTGTGTTTAAGTTTGCAGGTACCTCTTGGGCTCCTGAATTGATCTGCCTGTCATCCACCACAGACGTCGAACGTCAGCTACAGTTCCAAGATTGGCAACAGAGAACACTCTGCTGGAAAGACCCGGGCAGAAATGAAGGACCACCTGCCGAGACGAAGAGCTGGGTGGGAACCACGCTGCATTTTCATCGAAAGAATGAACATCTAGTGGGACTGAAAGTTCTTTGTTGTTTCAGATTGTAGAATGTGATTGATGGAATTGGTCTGTGGAAATTGCATTGTTTTTATTTCTTTATGTAATCAGTTTTAAGTAATAGGGGATATATATAATCGTAAGTATTTTAGGGTGGGAGGGACTATTAAGTAATTAAGTGGGTGGGGTTAGTTTAAAAGTTAGCATGATACTGTGTATTAGATAACTATAAGTGGACATGTGTACTTACTTGTGATCCTTTACCCTATGATTGCTACCCTTAAAGATTTCAAATAAACTCAGAGGGAACTGCAGGGAGATCAAACTATTTAGGGAAAATTGGACATGGATAAAACTCTAGTGGGAAAAAGTTCAAAGGTGATTGAATAAATAATTTAACTTTGCCCTGGGTATTAAGTCCAGGGCTCCAGATTGTGAGCAAAGCCTTTGGAGAGTTACAGGATGAGGAGATAGACTTGCTGGAATGAAATTGATAATGAAGGATGGTAAATATTCATGGAAGTTACGGAAAAGTGAAGAATAAGAACCCTGTCAGTGGTCCTCCTTCCTATCCCTGCCTTTTCTTCCTACCCCTACCACCTCCTTACCCTTCCCCATTTTATTGCTGTATTTCTCTCTATTTACTAATATTGTATTGATGTTATAATAAAAATTCAATTAATAAAGATTTAGTGGTTAAGTGCAAACTGTGTCCTGATCATTTCAGCGTCATCCACCAACATCAAAGGAACAGGGTTGGGGGAGGAAGGTGGGGTTGTAGCAGTGAGGGTGGGGTGGTGGGGAGGGTGGGGCAAGGGAGTGGGGGGGGAGGAAGGCAGGGAGAGGGAAGGGTGGAGCAATGGAGGTGGGACAGTGGGAGAGTGGGGGGAGGAGGGGAGAAAGGAGGGTGGAGCAATAGGGGTGAAACAGTGGGGAGGGTCTGGGAGACTAAAGGGAGGGTGGGGTAAGTTTGGAAGTGGGGGATGGTATAAAGAACATACCAAACAATGGAGTATCCATTATCCAGAATATTCCAGGGATCAACTAAATTATTCCTGGCTTCAAAATTACATATAAAATAAAAACAAAGCAACACAATTAATTCTCTATTGATACAATATAAAATCCTTAAGATGCAAAACCTTACCGTATGAAATAAAGCCGCATAATTAATAGTGGTTCTGTTGACATAAAAAAAAACTTTAATATCAATACTTCATGGCCTACTTGATACTTATTAACAGAAAGATTATCAAATCATTAGTAAGGGCTGAAAGGAAGACATACTACTGAAGTAAGATGGTGATGTGCTGGAAATGAGCGTGTGGATTTTCAAAATACCAATTAACACTAAAAGAGTGATCATGAAAGTTATATGAAGAAAAGTGACACAACGTGGGTCCGTGAGGCACTCATCATATATCTCAAAACATAATAACATCAGAGCAGTAATAGGTTGCATATAGAAAACTTGAAAAGGGGACTTTAATGTGCCAGTTTCAAAGAGTTGCTGGATTCATATGACATAGTGGTCACATAAACACAATGGTTTATTGGGAAGGGTACGTAGAAGATGGTGACTAAATGGAAAGAGCTAGAGCTAATGATGAAAACACACAATTAAAAACCATCTCCCCTGGGAAGCAGGCGACCCTGGCTAGTTGTCCATTCAGCCCAGAGTACACAAACTTCCACAGGTGTACGGAGTGGTGGGTGGAATTGGGGAAATTGGGAGTGGGGGCACAACCAAATGCCTCTCAAATGCCTGCATGGGGAGTTACTTGTAATTTAAACAATATGGTGAGAAGCTATCAACCAAACCACTTTGAAAAAAAAATGGAAATATCCTATGCATCCCTGTTTTGTGACACCTAGGCTCCTCCCCATCCTGAATTTATACGAATCTATATTCGTATAGATAGCTATACGAATTACATAAAGAATCCCTCTTATCCAGCATAGTTGAGGCCAATAATTAATCAAAACAATTGTTTAAAATGAGGACTACACTATTTAACTTAAAACACATAAATATACTTTATTTTCGTAAATATTCTTTCATTGGTCAATTTTTTTTTTTTTTTTTTTTTTTTTTTTAGAGAGAGAGTATGAGTTGGGGGAGCAGTAGGAGGGGGAGGGGAGGGGCAGAGAGAGAGAATCTTGGGCTCCACGCCCAGCATGGAGCCTGATACAGGGCTCAATCTCATGACCCTGAGGTCACGGCCTAAGCTGAAATTAAGAGGTGGACACTTAATGACTGAGCCACCCAAGTACTCTGGTCAATCCTGAAAAAGATCTATGTTTCACTGATTGAAGCTCTTACTTTCTTGAATAAATTATATTAGTAATATAAAATAAGTTACACAACAATGGGAAAATATACAACTTCCAAAAACACATAAAAGTAATTAAATATGGGTGTTAAGAAGAATCACTTTTGACCCATACATCAAAAAATACACTAATAAATTCCAGATAAATCAAAAATATGAGAAGGGAAAAATGATAATGGTGGGGAAAGATAAAATTATTCATGGAATAATATAACTAAGATGAATGGTTTGGGATCATAAATAACATACACAACATAATAAGGAAATATTTGGTACATACCTATAAAATATGTGATATAACTTATTATTCAGGCATCTAATATTTTATTGAAGAAATAAAGTAAATACCCATACCCAACACCCACCCTGAACTCTTTTTCCATCTTTTATGAATATACATAGAAAAAAATCAGGTATAAATAAACAAGTAAGTGCATGTTTGTGCATGTGTGTCCACATATTTATTGATTTCCAGCTTCTTTAACTATATGTAAAAAAGAATCTGTGTGGACGTAAATAAATAAATGTGTGTGCGTGTGTGTGTGTGTGTGTGTGTATCTGAATATATATTGATTTCTGGCTTCCTTAAATATATATATAGAAAAGTATGGGGAAATTAATTAACTAATTAATTAATTAAATAAGTGTGTGTGTGTGCGTGTGTGTGCGTGTCTAGCTTCTCCAAATATATACAGAAAATAATCTGAAAATAAATAAATAAGTGTGTGTGTGTGTGTCTGTCTTTGTGTGTGTCTATGTGTCTGTATATTTATTGATTTTTTACTTCTTTATATACAGGCAAGAATATGAAAATAATAAATAAATAAATAAAGTGTGCATCTGTGTCTCTGTATATTTATTGATCTCTGGCTTCTTTAAATATATATAGAAAAGAAAGTGTGGTGTGTCTGTGTGTCTGTGTTTGTATTTTTTTTAAAGATTTATTTTTTTAAGGATATATTTAAAAGAGAGATAGAGAGCAGGGGGAGGGGCATAGGAACAGGGAGAGAGAGTGTTTTAAGCAGATTCCATGCTGAGCACAAAGCCCAACCACGGACTTGATCTCGCCACCCCAAGATCACAACCTGAGCCGAAAAAAAGTTCGTTGCCTAACTGACTGCACCACCCAGGTACCACTGTGTCTGTATATTAATTGACTTATGGGCTCTTTGAATATACATTAAAAGAATCTCAGTGAAAATTAATTAATTAATTAAATGCATGACTGTGTCTATATGTGTGTCTGTATATTTGATTTCTAGCTTCTTTAACTACATAGAAAAAAATCTAGAGATAAATAGATAAATAAGTGTGTATATTTATGTTTGTGTATTGATTTCTGGGTTCTTTGAGTACATGTAGAAAAGAATCTGGATGGAAATAAATAAATAATAAATAAATAGTGAGTGTATGTGTTTGCGTGTGTATGTGTGTGTTTATTGATGTCCTGCTTAAGTATAACATACAAAAGCATCTGAAATCTGGATGGAAATAAGTAAGTAAGTATATAAATATATAAATAAATCTGTGTGTCTGCGTGCCTGAATATTTATTTATTTATTTATTTATTTATTTATTTATTTATTTCATTATGCCAAACACTAGACGAGGATTTGGAGGACATAGTGCTGGGCACAGACTTTGGACTAGTGCAGTTGAAGGATGAACACCCAAGGATTCTCCAGCCCAAAGACCCCAATTCCTCTTAGCACCATAGTTGCCCAGGCCATTTGTGAACAGGCACTACATTATCATTGTTTAGTGCAAACAAAGGATCTTTATTAATTTTTGGCATTTGAGTTATTTTTGTAGAATACACCAAGTTTCTGAAATGTTTTCCTGTATTTTGATTAGTGTTTATTTGAGAATTAGGAAGGATCAATAACAGAAAAGGAGGCTATATGGCTCTTTCCACATAAGGAACTCTTTTAGCACACAATAAAGTTCCTTAATTCTATTCCCAGATAATCCCTAGAGATAGGTGATACAGGTACATCTAGAATCCTGCTTTCCAGGAAATCAGTATAATTTACAGAATACCATTTTGACTCATGACAATAATCCCAAAGAGAAAGCAAGAGAACCTCTTGAAGATCATTAATGACTGTTTTATATCCGGCCTTATAGATCTTAGATAAGAAAATTACTGAATTCAAATTAATTATCACTTGCATAACTTTGTATTATTGGTTAGTCCTTCTCAAACAGTGCATGTCATAAACCATGAAAGAAATAGGTGGGTGTTATACTCAAAAACCTCATGAAAACATCCTCATAAAACTTCATTATAGCTAAAAATTCTTTTTAAAAATAATAAAAACATTTTTCTATTCTATTACTAAGAATTTTCAGCTTATTTAAATCTTATTTACATCAACCTTATGTTAAAGTCCAATAAAAGCACAACATCCTACATTCTATGCCAGAATTTATTTTAAGACTATGTTTTGCTCATTTCTATAACTTTGAGTCATCTAAGTACCACCCCAAGTTTCAACACTCTCGCAGTTCTTAAGATTACTCACAGTAGGGTGATGGCATTTTACTAGCTTTAGGACCACAAAATTGGCATATCAAATTACCCCATCTGTCCAACACTGAAATAATGCCCAATTCTGAGAATTAGATTTAAGCCTTTTTCCTAGGGGCTATTGGATTTTTAAAATGTTGATTAACTTCATACTTATGTGTTCTATAAATGGTTAATCCTTATAATCTACTTGAAATATTTGTTATGGGCTGAATTTTGTCCCTCCAAAATCCATACGTTGAAGCCCTAACTCCCAATTTGGAGATAGCATATACACATAGAGAAAAGAACCAGGTGAAGACAGGGAGAAGGATGTCATCTGCAACAAATCCTATTGGCACCATCATCTTGGATTTCCAGCCTCTAGAACTGTGAAAAAAATACATTTCTGTGTTTAAGTCACCCAGCCTGTGGTATTTTGTTATGGTAGCCCTAGAAGACCAATATATAATATTGTATATACAATACACAATATTGTATATTATGTTCCATAAATTTTATATTTTTATTTTTTAAAAAATTTTATATTTTTTATAATTACAGAGTAGTAGAGTATAATAAATGTAAGCTTAATATTGTGTTGTCTTTTTAAAAAGATTTTATTTATTTGACAGACAGAGATCACAAGTATGCAGAGAGGCAGGCAGAGAGAGAGGAGGAAGCAGGCTCCCTGCTGAGCAGAGAGCCGTATGCGATGCGGGGCTCAATCCCAGGACCCCGCGATCATGACCTGAGCCGAAGGCAGAGGCTTTAACCCACTGAGCCACCCAGTTGTCCCATAATATAGTGTTTTAAATAGGATGTATTATGTGTCATATTCTATTGTTATTTAATGTGTTCTACATCATAATATAAATGTAGAATGCTAAAATAAATGTAAATATAATATAATAAATATAGGTATAACAAGTATAAATATATGCATATATTTGGTGTTTATTTTGCTAAAATAAATATAAGTAATATGAATACACTCTTTCTGGTTGATGTTTGTATTTCTATATCAAAACTAGTGGAATATCTATAGTACAGTTCACAACAGGTGATAGAATCCCCCACAGCTTTACAACCTTGTTCTTCACCTTGATGCAAGTGGACTTCTGGAATTCAAGAGCTAGAGCAAAGAAATGGATAGCTTTCTGTTGCTGGCAGCCCTCAGTGTTGGGTCATGAAGAAGCAATGACTGTCACCTTCATCTTTCTAATACTACAGGGGAGAGTTTCCTCACCAGAATGCCCCTAGGAGGGCAAGTTCTTGTTAGATGAGCCACTGTATGAAGTGAGATTAGATGAGAATGGTTTCCCTCTACTCTCCCCAGCTTCTCATTCTATTATCTGGTTAGGTTTAACAATTAGATCTATGGATTGCCTGTCACACTTGGAGAAGGGGCCACCAGTAGCTTGACAAAGTAAGCCTATACCTACCTTTGGGCATCTCTCCAACAACGCAGACTGCTTCTTTGTTTATTTTATGCCCAGTGGTGGACAGTTTATTTTTTATTCCCAGAAATCTCTGAATCAGTCATAATAGGATGTTAATTCCAAAACATTTCATAGCCTAGGCCAAAATTTCATCCCATTTATTATTTTAATCTCAAACTATGCCCCCAAAAACACACATTATATTGGATAGACAATTTAGAAATCCATATGATGTGGAAGCCACATTAGAATGTGTGAACCCACTGCTACTTCTAGGAGAAATTAAAGCAAAAGGAAATGCCCTTCGGAATAAGGCCAGAGTTCACAATTTGTTCTGTCTAGTTTCTTATTCCGTTCAGTCTATGTAATGGGATGTCACTGCCCTCTGAGCAGAGTAGGGGTCACTTACGTTTGGACTGTCTGGTCCTGAAGGGATGCTGGTACATTCTTTGGAATCCCTCAGATTCAATCCCAGTCTCTCACGTGTCCCTTTGAAAAAACAATCTATAGAACACATAAGAAAACAGGCAAACCTCATTCCATTGTACTTCACTTTACTTACTGTGCTTCACAGATATTGTATTTTTTTTTTTAAATGGAAGGATCGTGGTAACCCTGCATCAAGCAAGTCTATCGGTGCCATTTTCCCGACAGCATAAGCTCACTGTGTGTCTCTGTGTCACATTTTGGTAATTCTTGCAAATTTCAAATTTTTTCATTATTATTGTATTTGCTATGGTGATTCTTCTTTAATTTCCCAGTTAAACCATTCTTTCTTTAGTAGCATGCTCTTTAGCCTTCATATATTTCAGTTCATTCCAACTTTCCTCTTCTGTTTGAGTTCATTTCAAAGTACTGAGGTCTGAAAATATGCAGGGAATCATCCCAATCTTTTGGTACTGGTTGAGACCTGACTTGTGACCCTATGTGGTCTATTCTGGAGAATGTTCCATGTGCACTCAAGAAGAATGTGCATTCTGTAGCTTCGGGATGGAATGCTCTGATTATATCTGTGAAGTCCATCTGGTTCAGTGTGTCATTTAAAACACTTCTTTTCTTTTTGATCTTTTACTGAGATGATCTGTCCATTTTAGTGAGGGTGGTGTTAAAGTTCCCTACCATTATTTTACTAATGTCAGTGTGTTTCTTTGATTTTGTTATTAATTGGCTTATATAATTGGCTGCTCCCATGTTAGGTGTATAAATATTCACAATTGTTAGATCTTGTTGGACAGACCCTTTAAGTATGATATAATGTCCTTCCTCATCTCTTATTACAGTCTTTGGATTAAAATCTAATTTGTGTGATATAAGGATTGCCACCCAGCTTCCTTTTGATGTCCATTAGCATGGTAAATGGTTTTCCACCCCCTCATTTTCAATCTGGTGGTATCTTTGGGTCTAAAATGAGTCTCTTGCAGACAGCATATCTATGGGTCTTGTGTTTTTGTGCAATCTGATACCCGGTGTTCTTTGATTAGGGCATTTAGCCCATTTACATTCAGGGTAACTATTGAAAGTTACGAATTTAGTGTCATTGTATTACCTGTAAGGTGTCTGTTACTGTATTTTGTCTCTGCTCCTTTCTGGTCTGTGTTACTTTTAGGCTCTCTCTTTGCTTAGAGGACCCCTTTCAGCATTTTTTGTAGGGTGCTTTGGTGATTGCAAATTTTTTTAGTTTCTGTTTTTCCTGGAAACTTTTTATCTCTCCTTCTATTTTCAAAGTCATCCTAGTTGGATATAGTATTCTTGGCTGGATATTTTTCTCATTAATGCCCTGAATATATCATGCCAGTCCTTTCTGGCCTGCCAGGTCTCTGTGGATAGGTCTGCTGCCAATCTAATGTTTCTACCATTGTAGGTTACAAACCTCTTATTCTGAGCCTCTTTCAGGATTCTCTTTTTCTCTCTGAGATTTGTAAGTTTTACTATTAGATGTCGGGGTGTTGACTTATTTTTATTGATTTTGAGGGGGGTTCTCTGTGCCTCCTGGATTTTGATGCCTGTTTCCTTTCCCATATTAGGTAAACTCTCTACTCTAATTTTGCGCCAATATACCTTCCCCCCCACCACCACCACTTTCTTCTTCTTCTTCTGGGATCCCAATTATTCTAAAACTGTTTCACTTTATGATATCACTTATCTCTTGAATTCTCCCCTCAAAATCCAGTAGTTGTTTATCTCGCTTTGTCTCTGCTTCTTTATTCTCTATAATTTGGTCTTTGATGTCACTAATTCTCTCTTCTGCCTCATTTATCCTAGCAGTTAGAGTCCTAATTTTTTATTGCACCTCATTAATAGTCTTTTTTATTTCGACTTGGTTAGATTTTATTTCTCCAGAAAGGGATTCTCTAGTGTCTTCTATGCTTTTTTTTTTTTTAATCCCAGCTAGTATCTTTATAATTGTTATTCTGAACTCTAGTTCTGACATCTTACTAATGTCCATATTGATTAGGTCCCTGATAGTACTGCCTCTTATTCTATTGTTTGAGGTGAGTTTTTCCATTCTGTCATTTTGTTGAGAGAAGAATAGATAAATGAGAGAACAAAATGCTAAAAGCATAAAACCCAAGAAAAATAACACTAACAAATCAATAAATCAGAAAAGACCTGACACCAAGGGGAAAAGAAAAAAGAAAAAAGAAAAAAAAAGAAGAAAAGGAACATGATCAGGCCAGTGAATAGAACAGTCATACACTAGATTTTGGATGTATTTTGGTCTGTTAGAAGAAATTGCATCCCAAAATTTTAAAGAAAGAAAAACATATATATACAAAAATAAGGTTAGGTACAAATGAAGAAATGGAATATGACTGTAAAAATGAAAAAATTTTAAAAAGATATTAAAAAAGGAATTGATAAGAAGTTGGTTGAAAATGGAAAGAAGAATATTAAAAAAATAAAAATGAAAGAGAATGTGATCAGATGGATGAATAGAACAGAGCCATACACTAGATTTTGGGTATATTTTGGTTTGTTAGAAGAAACTGCATACCAAAATATAAAAGAAAGAAAAAATTATGTATATATTAAAAAAATAAGGGTCAATATAATGAAGGGATAGAATATGACTGTAACAATGAAAATTTAAAAATATTTTTTAAAAGGAATTGAAAGAAGTTGGTTGTAAAAGGAAAGAAGAATAATTCAAAAAAAGAAAAAGGAAAAGGAAAAAATAAAGAAAATTTTAAAAATTAATGTTGAAAGACTAAAGAATAATGGGGAAAAAAGCCATGAATTCTATGTGCTGTATTCTGCTAGCATTGGAGTGTTATAGTTCTCGTTGATCAGTAAATTTGATCAGTAAATGTTCTCACCAATCTTCTGGGGAGGGGCCTGTTGCAGTGATTCTCAAATGTCTTTGCCCGAGGCGGAATTGCACAGCCCTTGCCAGGGTCCAGGCTAAGTAATCTGCTTGGGTTTGCTCTGGGGAACTTTTGTTCCCTGAACGCTTTCCATAGAGCTCTGGAGGACGGGAATAAAAATGGCGGCCTCACAGTCTCCGGCCCACAGGAGCCGAGAGCTCAGGGCCTCACTCCTCAGTGTGCCCTCAGAGAAAAGCAGTCCATCACTCCCATCCCCCTGTTCTCTGGCTGCGCTCCCTGCTCACCCAGCCTGTGACCGAGCGTTTCTATCTCTGGCACACGGTCCCATTTGGAGTCTCCAGACCCCACGGATTCCAGTGGCACTTTCCTGCGCTGCTCCTCCCAGGGAGGAAAGGAAGTCTTTCCAGATCTGCCGCTTGTTGAGCCCATGCTCGAAGAGCAGTGGCCCGACTGTGTCTTGGATCCTGGTTTATGGCCACCCGGAGCTGAGAGCCCCTTCCTCGATTCCATCTCTGCAGCCGGCTTCCCCACTCTGATACCTGGGAGCTCTGCTGCACTCAGGCACCCCCGGTCTTCCTGTGACCCCCAGGACCTGAGACCACACTGTCCTAGTAAGGGCTCCAACCCCGCCTTATCCTCTAGAGTGACATCCCTCACCGGAGCAGACTTCTAGAAGTTCCGCTTTTGTGCTCCTCTGCTCGCTCCTCTCACTTGCCGGTAAGTGGCTAAGGGAGGCTCCCTCCCTGCCGTCTGTCTTCCCATACGTGACCTCAGATTCACTTCTCCACATCTCCTACCTTCCTGAAAGTGGTCACTTTTCTGTTCATAGAGTGGCTGCTGTTCTTTTCTTTGTGTTCTAGTTGAGTTTGTAGGTAATCAGAATGGTTTGATAGCTGTCTAGCTGAATTCCTGGGATCAGACGCAATTTAGGTCTCTTACTCCTCCTCCGCCATTTTAGCAATATGGAGTTTTTACATTGAGGTATGTACCTTGTACATTTTTTTAGTCATAATGTTATTACATACTTAATAGACTATAGTATAATATAAACATAACTTTTATGTGCACTGGGGAACCGAAATATTATTTGACTTGCTTTATTGTAGTGGTCTGGAGATACATAATATCTCCAAGGTACGCCTGTATTACAGTTAGACATGGACACACACTATGCTCCACACTCCTTAAATTTTAACCAAGCAAAATGATGTTCTTAAGCCTGAATGTGTGGTATACATCAGTCAGTATTAGTTTTAGCTGCAGATAAAAGAGAACTCCAAAGTAACAGTAGCTAAAGCAAGAGAGAGGTTATTTCTCTCTCAAATAAAGATCAAAAAGAAAGAGTCCAGAGGTTTGAGGCCCCTGGGCGGTGCAGTTGGTTAACCATACAACTCTTGGACTGTTTCAGCTCAGGTCATGATCTCAGGGTCCTGAGATGGAGTTGGGCTCTGAGCTCAGCAAGAAGTCTGCTAAAAAGCTTCTCTCTCCCTCTCCCCTCCTCTTATTCCCTCTCTCTCAAATAAATAATACAAGAAAGAAAGGGGGGGAGGGAGAGAAAAAGAAAGAAGGAAGGGAAGGAAGGGAATGAAGGGAAGAAAGATAAAGGAAGAAAATCTTCCTGGGTTGTAGTTTTTACTACAGGGAGCTGTAGTTGACTATAGGGTGAGGCAAGTAAGAAACTGCACCAGAAGATCAGATGCAAAGGCCCAAGAATTTCCAGGGCAATAAGAAAAGAATGAAAAATGCTTTGGGAACTTTGTAGGAAATGAAGAAGTTGTTGCCCTGCACTTACAATAATTCTGTCACCTTAAAACTCACATGATCTTAACCATAACACTTTGAAGTGTATTTTTATGCTGGTATTTTCTTAAATGTGTCCAAATCTTATATAATCACTTGGTTTTCAAAGTATGAATAGCAGAATACCACTTGTTCATTGCCAGTAAAAAGAAAGCTATTACCTTTTGTACATTAACCTTGTATCTTAAAACCTTGCTATAATTACTTATTAGTGGCAAGGGTCCTTTTGTCAGTTCTTTCTAATTTTCCATATATATGACCATGGCATTTGCTAACAAGAACAATTTTATTTCTTCGTTATAAATCCATGTGTGTATATATATATATATATATATATATATATATATATATAGTGTTTCCTTTTCATGTCTTATTGCATTAACCAGGAGTTCTAGTACGGTGCTAAAAAAGCTCTAAGAGGTGACATCCTTGCCTTGTGCCTGATCTTAATAGAAAAGTTTCACGTTTCTCACCATTAAGCACAATGTTAACTGTAGGATTTTTGTAGGTATTCTTTATCAAGTTGAGAAAGCACCCTTCTAATCCCAGCTTGCTGAAAGTTTTTGTCATGAATGCATGTGGATTTCATAAAACACTTTTTTCTGCATTGATTGATATGATCATCATGTGACTTTTCTTTCTTAAACTGTTGACATAATAGATTGCACTAATTGATATTTTTAAAGATTTTATTTATTATAGAGAAAGAGAGAGAGGGAGAGCAAACGGGGGGAGGGGCAGAGGGAGAGGAAGAAAGAGAATCTCAAGCAGACTCCCCATGGAGCATGGAGCTCAACTCAGGGCTTGATCTCATAACCCTGAGATTATGACCTGAGCTGAAATCAAAAGTTGGATGCTTAACCAACTGAGCTACCCAGGGACCCCACATAAATTGATTTTTGAATTTTAAACCAGCCTTGCATAATTGGGATAAATCTCACTTGATCATGGTGTATACTTCTTTTTATAGATTTTGTTGAATTTTTTTTTGCACCTATGTCAATGAGAGAAATTCATCTGCAGTTTCATCTGTAGTTTCTTTTCTTGTAATGTCTTTGTCTGGTTTTGATGTTAGAGTAATGCTAACATAAAATGAGTTAGGAATTACTCTCTCTATTTCTATCCTCTGAAAGCGAATGTAGAGAATTGGTATGATTTCTCTTTAAATGTTCGGTATAATTCACCAGTGGACCCATCTGGGCCTGGTGCATTCTGTTTTGGATGCGAAGTTATTAATTGTTCATTAAATATCTTTAATAGATATAAATATTGTCTGTTCTTGTGTAAGTTTTGGCAAATTGTATCTTCTAAGGAATTGGTCCATTTCATCTGAATTATCAAATTTGTGGGCATGGAGTTGTTCAACTTTATTATTTATTATCTTTTTAATGTCCATAGGATCTGTAATAATGACCCCTCTTTTATTTATTTTTTTAAATTAATATATAATGTATTATTTGTTTCAAGTGTATAGGTCTGTGATTCATCAGTCTTACATAACACTCAGTGCTCAGGGGCACCTGGGTGGCTCAGTGGGGTAAGCCTCTGCCTTCAACTCAGGTCATGATCTCAGGGTCCTGGGATCGAGTCCCACATCGGGATCTCTGCTTGGGGAGCCTGCTTCTTCCTCTCTCTCTCTGCCTACTTCTCTGACTCTATGTCTGTCAAATAAATAAATAATAAAAGAACAAACAAAACACTCAGCGCTCATTGTAACACATACCCTCCCCAATGTCTATCACCCAGTTACCCCATCCCCCTGCCCCCCTGATGACCCCTCTTTCATATCTGATGTTAATAATTTGTGTCTTCTCATTCCTCTTGGTTAGCCTGGCCACAGCATTATTGATTTTACTAATCATTTTTTAAACCACATCTTTCAGTTTTGCTAATTTTTCCTACTGTTTTCCTCTTTTCAATATCATTAATTTCTGCTTCAATTTTTATTATTCCTTTTCTTCTGCTTG
This sequence comes from Martes martes, assembly GCF_963455335.1. NCBI lineage: Eukaryota > Metazoa > Chordata > Mammalia > Carnivora > Mustelidae > Martes > Martes martes. The sequence goes on from NC_137899.1 coordinate 40,179,936, forward strand.
TTTTAGGTATACATGGCTCTCCTTTCTCTGGTTTCCTAAGCTGAATTATTGATTTTAGAATTTTCTCTTTTCTAATATAGAAAACTTTGCTGCTAAGCATTGTTTTTCCTGCCTTCCACAAATTTCGATAAGTTGAATTTCCATTTTCTTTTAGTTCAAAATTTTAATATTCTTTTGAGGCTTCTTTAGTGACCCATGTATCATACAGATATATGTTGTTTAATCCCCAAATATTTGGGACTTTTTCAGATCTAGAATTTTACTGATATATTTTAATTCCATTGTGACCTAAGACCATACTTTGCATGATTTTTATTCTTTTAAAATTTTTTAAAAGATTTTATTTATTTGACAGATATTTATTTGACAGATATCACAAGTAGGCAGAGAAGCAGGCGGTGGGGGGGGGGGGAGCAGGCTCCCTGCTGAGCAGAGAATCCGATGCAGGGCCCGATCCCAGGACCCTGAGATCATGACCTGAGCCCAAGGCAGAGGCTTAACCCACTGAGCCACTCAGGCATCCCTATTCTTTTAATTTTTAAAGGTGGCTTTTATGTTCCAGAATGTAGTCTACCTTCATGAATGCTTCAGGTGGACTTGAGAAGAATGTGTATTCAGCTAGCTCCTATTGTATAAAGTATTCTACAAATGTCAATTAAATCAAGTTGATTGATAATACTGTTCTGGTCAATTATATTCTTATTGATTTTCTGCCTGCTTGATCTATGCATTACCAACAGACAGGTGTTGAGGTTTCCACATGTAATAGTGGATTTATATATTTCTCCTAATGGTTGTATCAGTTTTGCCTCATGTATTTTGAAAGCTTGTTGTTAGGTACACATACATCAAGTGTTAGGTTTTCTTGGACAATTGATATCTTTATCATTACATAATATGTGTCTTTATCTCTAATAATTTTCTTTTCTGGATTGTGCTTTTTTCTGCAATTAATATAACAAATCTAGCTTTCTTTTTTGTTAATGTTATGGAGTATATCTCTCTCCATTCCTTTACTTTTAATCTATATCTTTATATTTAAAGTGGCTTGTTTGAATTTTTTACCCACTCTGAAATCTTTGTCTTTTAACTGGTGTATTTAGGCTATTCACATTTAAAGTGATTATTGATATAGTTTGATGAATATTTACTTTGTTTATAACTGTTTACTATTCATTGAACTTTTTTATTCCCTTTTCCTCCATTTTTCCCCTGTTTTCTTTCAGAGCATTTTGTGATTCTACTTATCTTTTAGCGTATTAATTATGCTTCTTAAAAAAATAATTCAGTAGGGGTTGCCCTGGAGTTTGCAATATTTATTTTTAACTCATCAAATTTTACCTTCAAACAAAGGAGAGTGAGAAAGAAAGTGGCTTCTATCCTGGTGATGTTCATAAGGGGAGAAATTCCTTCAATATTGGAAAGATGTTCAAAATTGCTGAGTAGCTAGAAGGAATGACAAATATCACTACATATTTTCTTAACTATTTTTTCTCATATTTTCCATGTCTTTGCTCAGTGCCTAAAAGGTGAATTTCTTCCTACTTTATCTTTCAGTCATTAGGTTGGTCTACAAATATTTTATTACCCTTCAGTCCTACAGTGGAGTTTTCTTTCCTTTTTCTTCTTCTTCCTCTTCTCCTTCTCCTCCTTCTCCTCCTCCTTCTCCTTCTCCTCCTCCTCCTCCTATATCATAGTGCCATGCTTTTAATTTCAAAAAATCCTCTTATTCTGATAGCTTCATTTTTGGGGTACAATCACCTTTCAAATCTATTTGCAGATATGAATTATAAATTTTTGGAAGATCATCTTTTTTCTCCATATTTGTGTATTGACTTTGGTATCTCTCTTGCTATTCATTTTCCTCAAAATGACTTATAACTCATTGTTTTGTATTTACATTTCTAAATGTAAATTTCATTTCTAAAATGAAGTATTTAGATCCTTCTAAATGAAGGATTTGGTTCATTTTCAAGCTTTGGCCATTTCAAGCTTTCTATCCTGTTGAGAACTGCCTCCCTCCCCCCAAAGAAGGAGTGACTTTAGGTTCCATAAGTGTGATGGGGGAAAGCTTAAGGAATGCTTTTTGCTGGGGGATAAAAGGCAATTTTTCTGAAGGGCCCATAGATAAACAGACAACCTACTGAACTACCCGAGATGGTGAGATAAAGAAAGAATCACTGTGGTCCAACTCATTTTAACCTAAAGCTACCTGTCCTTGGGGTTTTCTTCATGTTCATTCATGCCCATTTGAAGGTCAGGTTTATTTTTACCTTATTTTAGCCCAGAGGCTCACAGTGGATCTTCATTTCCCCTAAGTCAGAATTTCCACCTTATTTATCTCTTCTAATGGGATTTAGCCAGTGAATTAAATATGGTTGAAGTTGGGTTTGTCCCAACTATTGCACAATTCTTTAATGAACTGGCCTGTGGCCAGCTCACATTACCAACCCTGCTGGCTCAGTGCTTTGCATTCCTCTAAGGTTTCTAGCATTCATCCCACTATCTACTGTCTATTTTCAAGAAATTCCTCGGATTTTCTGTATGACAGTAACACCCTCCTCTGTCTCCCGTGCTGTTAGATTTGTTCCTTTTCTTGTATAACTCCTATTTTTTAAGGTGATTTTACTGTCATCTCAGTGTGGTGGTGGCATTTTTCCCCCACTTCACATGGGTAAATATATGAATGGATAAAATCAGAATGAACAGGTTAGCTGAAACTAACTATGCATTGGTCTGATTGAAAATTAAACCTTTTCATGGGTATATTTGGAATTCGTACTTCTGCCAAGGTTCTGGGACATGGGCATCTTTACTATACTACTGTAAAAATGCAAGGTATTAATAGATATTTGCAAAATTCATTTCAATACTTCAGAGAAATTTTTGTAGCTCTTTTCTGAACTACATATATGTCCATTAATGTAAGTATATTTTTCATATGACAATGAAAATATTTATTGTTGTTATTCTGGAAGATGAGGTTTTGAGTGATGCTTTTTTTGCTTTTAGATTGTATCTCTCAAATTTTCTACAACAAATGTATATAATTAAAAGGGGATATTTAGAAATAAATATATTTCTTTTGTTTTTCTTCAGTTTGCTAGACAAATGTTATACCATGCCCGTGGCTACATAGAGAAGTAATCACTTTTTTTTTTTTTAAAGATCTTATTTATTTGTCAGAGAGAGAGAGAGAGAGCGAGTGAGCACTGGCAGACAGAGGCCGAGGGAGAAGCAGGCTTCCTGCCGAGCAAGGAGCGCGATGTGGGACTCAATCCCAGGACGCTGGGATCATGACCTTAGCCGAAGGCAGCTGCTCAACCAACTGAGCCACCCAGGCGTCCCAAGAAGTAATCACATTTTTGAGCAGTAAATTAAGGTATGGAAAATCTAAAATCTAAATTTAAGGTATGGAAAAATCTAAAAGCATAAATAGCCTTATATGTACCAGTTGCATGGAGATTTCCGGGTGTACTATGAAGTTTAAAACTTCACGCATTATTTCTTTTCTGCTTTTTCCTGCCAGCTGCTGACCTTCAAAACAACATATTATTGAGATGACTCATGAGAATCAGTGTGAAATAGAATGTGTTACCGCTAGAAGTTTCTTCCTCCTTAGACTGCTTAGAACTGTTTCAGAGTATTATTGTATAAAAGAAGAAGAAAGTTCTGAAAACTGAGATTGGAAATTAGTTCTGTCAGCACACCTAGAAAGAACTATAATTTCGTTAGGAATGTGTAACAAAAGAATCAATGTTAACTACTCATTTAACAATAACATTTATTATGCAGAAGAAATAATACATTACCAGCATTATAACATGAGATCTCGTCTAAGGTCTACCATGGCAAATACAGAGCTTTGGTTGGCTCCATTATAATTTGGCTAACAACCCACATCTCTCAGATTTTCCCATAAATTATATGAAATTATATGTACAAAGATTATTTTATTTAAATATTATAACATTAGCATTTCACCTTATTTAATTTTTGGGACTCACCCTATTAAAAACACCTAAGGAGTGGGGGCACCTGGGTGGTTCAGTGGGTTAAGCCTCTGCCTTCGGCTCGGGTCATGATCTCAGGGTCCTGGGATCGAGCCCCACATCGGGCTCTCTGCTCAGCGGGGAGCCTGCTTCTCCCTCTCTCTCTGCCTGTTGCTCTGCCTACTTGTGATTCTATCTCTCTCTCTGTCAAATAAATAAAATAAAAAAAAACAACAACAACAAAAAAACACCTAAGGAGTAAGAGACAGAAGGTGACCCTAAATGTGGAAGTGACATTGGAAGGCATTTTCAAGACCTCAGAAAAATAGAGTACAAAGTATTAACATTTTTATTTGCTATGAAAAAAAATAGGCGAAATTTGAAAGCGAGGTGAAAAGTTGGGTACAATGTCCATGTCCCTTCAGTGTCATACTGAGGTGACAACCACGAAAGAATTATCTAGTGAAAAGGTTCCCAAACTTCAGTGTGTGTCGAAATCATCTGAAGGAGTTTGTAAAATTATACTTTAGTACATATAAATGAATCAATTGTGACTGAATTTTGGTGGTCTACTGCATTTTGTTACATAATTTTAATCAAGCATTATACACGGGCCATCAGGGTAACATCTTTTAAATTGAAAATTACATATTTGTGAAAGATTAAATGACTCCAAAATTTGTGTTATTTTGACAGACTTTCTTTTGTTGGCTCAGATTTATGTGTTTTCACATTTTCTTAAAGCTGTATCAAAAAGTTGTATTTTCTGATGCTTATTATTAATCAAAAATCATTTTTTCTTCATTTTCATTTAAGCAACTTATTGTAAAGACTCCTTTTTGTGTGAACGTGTGGAAAAATACATGGCTTTATGTATGTTCTTCGTAAAAATTTGGTGACAGCAATATCCATGTAAGATAAATACATATTTTAGCATAGAGAAATAATAACAGAACATGGAAGCCAGAAGTTTATGTATACTTTCAGGACTTAAGTAAATAATTGGGGGAATCATAGCTTCAAATTCAACTTTCAAATTATCCACCAATTTCTTGTGGGTATGGGGAAATCACTAAACTTTAAAATCCCTGCATATCACTATTTGCCAAGTATTGTCATATTTGCAGGTTTATATTACATTTCAGTTAAGTTATAGGCTACATTTATAAATTAGAAAAAAGTAGTGTCAAAAATATAAGCCACCATGAGATATTATTATTTCACACTTATGGGGATGGCTACTATTAAAAACAACAACAACAGAAGATAGTAAGTGTTGGCAAGAATGTTGGGATCCTTGTGCACTATTGGTGGAAATGCAAAATGTTGCATTTGCTATAGAGAATAGTATGGAGGTGCCTCGGAATATTAAAAATATGGTTAACATATGATCCAGCAATCCCACTTGGGGCACATATCTAAAAGAACTGAAAGTGGGATCTTGCTTCCACATAACAGTGGAATATGATTCAGCCCTAAAAAGGAAGGAAATCATGTCACATGCTACAACATGGATGAAACTTGAAGAGATTATGCTAAATGAAACTAGCCAGTCACAAAAAGATGAATACTGTATGCTTCCACTCATATGAAATACGTAAAGTAATCAAATTCATAAAACACTAGAATAGACGTTGCCAAGGGGTGGGGCAGGGAGAAATGGGGAGTTGTTTTGTAATGGGTACAGAATCTGTTTTGTAACATAAAAAAGTTCTGAAGATGCTTTGAACAACAGTGTGAATATACTTAACCCTACTGCACTGTACCCTTAAAAAAAGTTAAGATGATACATTTTATGTGTTTTTTACTGCAGTTAAAAATAGAAGAAATGTGAAAAATCTTTCTGGATAGACCTAAATTTTTATGGCTTTATAAGAAGGCAGGTACAGGAGTATAATTTAGAGTCCACCAAAGGATTCTTTTCTCTCTAACCTGTCTTTATGTCACAACTGCCATCCTTAGAGCATCATTCGTTGAGGTTACACACATATTCCCTATTGTGAGTAAATATCTAACATAATGACCTATGATTAAGTATTCACATTTTGAGGACATTTATCCAGATTGTTAAGAGTAAGCTTTGATAGGATAAGGGGGGAAAAAGCAAGCCAGTGTACGGTCCCTGGTGACAGAGTTGGAGCCTGGTGAAGTTTGATCGTTTACCAAAAAATTCACCTATTTAACTCCACCTTGGATCTGCTGAAACTTTTCCCCTTCCTGCTTCCTGTTGCCCTGGGGAAAGTTGCTACTACCAGAGAAAAAGGGATTTTCTGCGTGTAACCCATGCATTCCATTCTAGGGGCAGGCAGAAGAAACACAGAGAATCACTTTCCCAGCCCTCCACCTCCAGGCCACTAGCATGCTGTGGTAAGCAGTATTTTTCCTGTTTTTGAAGTTAAATCCCTTATCGATTGCTTCTTCTCATTTCCACATCTTCTTTCAGTTTGACTGAGGAACGTTATATTATGATCCCTACAAAGGGACCAGAAGTGCTGATCTATTTTAAGGCCCATTCAAACACAGACCACCCACCTCTCAGTCTTGTGCTGTGTAACTTCTGGAAAAAATTCCATTCTTAATTTTGTGGTTCTTACGCATATACCATACCCCCCCCCCAAAAAAAAGTCATTACCATGGAAACTGGAGGAGTAAGTAACTTGGTAACTTTAATAGAAGTGCTCACTTGCCTTTGCTAAAGCTGGAATAACAACTGTGCATTTACCAGGGGAATACAGAACTTTCTATCATAAAGTTGGCTACTTTTCTCTGCCAGGTGCTCCATAACTCTTCAAGAGTATTCCCTATACAGGAGCAGTATTTTCTGTATTAACAATTTAGGGAAATGTTTGTTATTGACATAGCAGTATGGTGGTTAGTGAAAAAAATTATACAATTAAGACAATTTGTATTACCTTATGTGTCTATATTTCTCCCTTTTCTTCTATCTGAGGCTTCGAAAGGGCATCCTGGAGGGGTTTGTGGGATTTGGTTTCCTTTGCTTTTAATTAATCATTGAAGTGATTCATTATATGAAATTCAGAGAACAGAGTAAAATATGAAAAAGATGAAAAAAAGCCATCAACTCATAATCCTGGCTCAATTTCGGTTAATTTGATGTATATTCTCCCAGTATTTTTTCTTAAGCATTTTTTTGTTAACATAGCTGCAATTATTGAAGGTTTCATTGCAGTTGTAAAAGAAATTGCAGGGACACCTCAGTGGTTTAGGCAATTAAGCATCTGCCTTGGGCTCAGGTCAGGATCCCAGGTCCTGTGATACAGCCCCATGTCAAGCTCCCTGTTTAGCGGGGAGTCTGCTTCCCCCTCTGCCTGCCGCTCCCCGTTTGTGCTCTTTCTGCCTCTCCCTCTGACAAATAAATTTAAAAAAAGAAAAAAAAAGGAATTGCAGATTCCTTGTTTAAGTGGCTGGGGTACATGGATAAAACTGCTTTGTTCAGTGCTCCTTTATCTTTATTTTTTTAGCAATATGATTTATCCAAGCTGTCATTCAGCATTTCCTACTAATATATCTTACTTTTGTTTTAAAATGTTTTTTCCCTGGTTGACATGTAGGGTTTATGTAATTTTGGGAATTTTTACTTGATTAAAACTAACTAATTTGATTGATAAATCTTGCTGTGAGGAAGATACCAAGCAATCATGTTAGCGCCACGGTGTCAGAGTTTGGATTTATCTGGAACATACTCACTGCTGACAGAGTGCCATGGGATATAAGATGCCAAGAGGGCATAAGTGACAATGGGATGAGACTTCCATGGAGGCAGTGGGGCAGTGGTTGGTCCTTCCAGCTCTCGTGATAATGCTCTTAACTGCATCTTATGGGGTTGGCTCTGAAAGTGCTAGGCTGAGGCTATGTGTGTATGGAAATTTCAGGGAACTGGAACATGCTGTAATCAGGGAAAGGCTTGTGAATTTATTTGAGCTTCCATCCAAATGTACTCTTATTTTTTTTTTAAGATTTTATTTATTTATTTGACAGACAGAGATCACAAGTAGGCAGAGAGGCAGGCAGAGAGAGAGTGGGGGAAGGAGGCTCCCTGCTGAGCAGAGAGCCCTATTCGGGGCTCGATCCCAGGACTCTGGGATCATGACCTGAGCCGAAGGCAGAGGCTTTAACCCACTGAGCCACCCAGGTGCCCCCAAATGTACTCTTTATAAGAAGACTAGCGATATAAGTAGCCATTCTCTCAGGATACTCATAGATAGCATTTACTGAGTGTTTACCATATGTTGGATACAAGACATTTACTATCTAATGAAATCCTCTCAACAGTACTATAAATTAAGTCTTGTTATTCTCACTTTAACAATGAAGAAACTGAGTTACAGAGAAAGCAAATAACTTGCCCAAAGTCAGTACCTACTTAGTAATGAAGTCAGAATGTGAACTTTGACAGTCTAACTTGAGAGCCCATTTTCTTAACAATGTTTTACAGTGTTCTTTCTGGTAGATTCAGATCAATAAAACTTCTCAAGACTCTATGAGTCTTATTATCACTCTTCCCTGAAAAAGTAACACCAATTACTAAATGCCAAATATAGAGAGCACTTGTCTTTAAGTCTCTGAAAAAACAACAACAAGATAAACTCAAACATTTTGTAAAAATTGAACTCCGTATCTTTTGTCTTTTGAAATGGACCAAAAGGATTACTGGACGTCTTCAATGGAAAATTGAACAGTTGTCTAAGCATACCATTACTGGTATCTGATTCTATAGGTTCTCTGTACTTCTCATTGCCTTTGAACTCTTTTATAATTCTTATAAGGTATAGATAACTGATAGCTATGCAAATGATTGCTGTCCAAGGTCATGCAGGTGGATTTTATATGGGGTTAATGCAACTGACTTCTCTCTACCTCCCATGGAATAAGCTAGTTTTGCAACTACTTGCAAATTAATTTTAGTATACTTAATCTGTATATATGTGTGATTCTTTAAATCTCATTTGAATCAATTACAACATCAATGACTTCCTCCTTAATGAATAAATGAATGAAAATATTTGGCAGGTGTCCAATTTACTCTTGTATGAGAATCATGATTATGTCCTCTTTGAAAATCTCAAACTTCCTTTTCCTGTTTTATTCCAATCAGTTTCCATATTCTATACATTCTACTCAAATATATTTCAACCTGTCTTTTCTGTTCCTTTTGCCTAATCTGCACCCTCATCATCTCATCAGTGCACTCTAGCAGCAGTCTAACTGTTATGTAAATGTTTGCTGAATAAATGCATGAACACATAGGTTTGGGATCAGGATTATAATAGTTATTGTCAATGAAGGGAACAGCTGGGTTGGAAATAGCAGGAGATACCAGCAGTCTAGAACATTTTTGATTTCAAAAATGTTTCTGAAATATGGTTTCATTGATAATTCTTTTTCTGATAAAATGTTTTAGTACAATATGCATAATAATATAATTGCTCTTGCATTCAAAATTCAACTGGCTTTGTAGTGGCTTGATGCCTGGTTTTATTTCTTCCTCCTTCTCTTCCATTTCCTTAAGCATGGCTGGATAACACCAAGTAGTTGTTCATCACCTAGAGCTTATACTATTGGGATATTCAAATTAACAGTAATCCATTCAGTTGTTTCTTATATATTAGGCGCAGTAACAGGTTGGGTTTGACTGGTGGTAGTAGGAGATGGAGAAGGGGGCATCATCAATATGCAAGATTTTCTTTGCTCTTCAGAGTACGAAATAGGTGATGGGGAAGAAGGAGTGTCCTTGTGTGTGATGAACACTGGGTAATGTAAGGAAGTGTTGAATCACTACACTGCACACATGAAACTAAAATTACACTGCATGTTAACGAACTGGAATTTAAAGAAAAACTTTAAAAAATGCTTTACATTCCTCTTCCTCTAAAGAATACTTCTCAAAAATGTCCTTTGTCCAAAGTTGTTTTGTTGTTGTTATTGTTGTGGTTGTGGTTGTAATTTTTAAGGGTTTCCTCTGGCAGGTGCCCGCTTCAGTGTCCACTCTTGCATACTCTTGTGGCAACATAAACAGGACAAACCGTAGCCCAGAAATCCCACACATAATCTGAATGTATAAATTCAAGAGTGAAAAAAAAAAATGCCCCGTGTAAATCCATGAACTTCAGGATAATACCTTGAACTACTGTTTGGAATCCAGAAGGCACATGCAGGGACCTTGTATGATATAAAATAAAAAGTCATAAAGAGGTGTCCACAAAGAAGTTCTAAAGGTGGAGGGATACCCAACAATGCTAAGATGATACTGAAAGTATTCTCAAACGTACCTGTTTCCTGAAGTTTGACTGCACACATAAAATGATTAAAAATAATACTCTTTGAAAGGCTCAGAAGCCTTCCCAGTACTTGTGTAAGTGTCATAAAGAATAGGAGGCTTTAACATTCTTGAAAGCCTCAGGCATATTAAGTATGCCACTAGCAAAATATTTTAATTTACCAGGACCACAGACTAGAGAAAAAGAAAGAGGGTTTGTTCTGCCCCTATTGAAGTTGAAACTACAAAGGTTATATATGTTTCCATTTTTAGCTGCCAAATTGTTACTATGTAAACATTGTTAAGAATGTCCATTTTTATCTAGCCGCCTTATAAAACAGATAAAATGTCAAAATACTCTTTTAAAACAATTTTAAAAGTCAGTAAAAATATTAAATTGAGCAGCTTCAATATTTACAAATGGTACTTTAACACAGATATGATTCTTATGACTGCCTAAACACAATTAGAATTTATATAAATATCTACTAAAATTTTTCCCTTTTTATCAAGTTATTATAAAATTATGTTTTAACTAATTTAGACCTATTAGCTTTCATTAAGAAAATTATCTATAAACTAGTACATAATTACACAGCCCAACATTTTCTAATCTTTTACATATGAACTCTCTACATTGTAAAAAATTATTTTGTCCATTTTTGTGTGATATAAAATAAAGAGTGAACTTAAGTGAAAATTTTTAAAATTAGAATATCAACAAAGAATAAAATCTAATATTTACTTTAAATAATAACTTTAATGTTAAAATATTTAAAATGATAATATCTAATAATTTTTAAAACATATAGGGATAAGTTTAGACACCTTATTCAGTAAGAAAACAAAAATGCTTAATTTCCTTTGAATTATGTAAGACAAAACCTACTTTGTCAAGAGTAATATTTAAAATGAGGGTCGCCTGGGTGGCTCAGTGGGTTAAAGCCTCTGCCTTCGGCTCAGGTCATGATCCAGGGTCCTGGGATCGAGCCCCAGATGGGGCTCTCTGCTCAGAGAGGAACCTGCTTCTTCCTCTCTCTCTGCCTGCCTCTCTGCCTACTTGTCTGTCAAAGAAATAAATAAAATCTTTTAAAAATAATAATAATATTTAAAATGAAATATGTTTTATTTCAGAACTGAATATAAGTTAAAGATACATACTAATGTGTAACTACATGTTACACATCAAAAAGAGCAAAAACATCTTTCATGGCTTTTCAATTTTAGCATATTCTTCAAAAACTGTGCTGGTTTGTTTAAAAATTTTTTTTCCATTGATGAGGCAAAAACAGTATTTTCAGGCTTATTTTTGAAAAATTTTCCACCAATAAAATAGTCTCTTTGGGGTATAGTAATTACATCAGAATACATGGATTACACATTGTTTTCCCATTTCTCATGACATGGATTACAAACTAAGTTTTTGAAGTCTTTCTCTTGAAGAACTATTTAAGAATATATATTCTGGATCTGGTGAAGAATAGTTTTTATATTATAACCATCAAAGAAGCAGGCAGTTCTGCTTCTTGGTATGGCTAAATGATAAGATTGATTTATTACAGTAATGAACAATATAAAAATTGAGGAGAATAAACTTTTCCATTGCACTATAATATATAACTCTTTCATAAGAATTTTATCAAAATTTTTCCACAGATAAGATCATATCACAAACAATGAAAGCATTAACAAATCTCTTGAACCTGTCAATTTGTTTTATATGATATACAATCTCAGAAAATTTATATGAATAACATTTTATCTGTACAAAATTATCCTTTCATTTGACAATTTTTCCCATAAATTGCTTATATAGTAACAAGCTAATTCAGAAATATAGATTATATCAGGGCAACCTAAAATATTTCTGGCATCTCTCTTTTTGTAAGGTAAATGTATAAATCATTGTGATTTTCCAGGGGCTCTTTGAGAATTTCAAAGATAATTTTATTTTTAATTTAAAAAGACATCTAGTGCTTGTTTCGGCAGCACATATACCAAAATTGGAATGATGTAGAGAAGATAGCATAGCTTCTACATGAGTATGACATGCAAGTTTGTGAAGCATTCATGTTTTTTCAGCAAATGTTCTCATACAAAGAATGAAGTTGAATTCTAATATTATACCATATAAAAGAGATTAACTTAAAGTTAATCGAAACTGTTAGAAGAAAAATGAGGAAAAAGCTTCATGACGTTGGATTTGGCACAATTGTAGCTTGGATATGACACCAAAAGCATAGACAACAAAAGAAAAAATAAATTGGAGTATATCAAATTTTAAAAACTTTTGTGCAATAAAACACACTGTCAACAGAGTGAAAAGGAAACCCATGAAATGGGAGGAAATACTTGCAGATCATATATCTTAATTAGGGCTTAATACACTGAAATACATAAAGAACTCCTACTATTCAACAAACAAAATAATCAGATTTAAAAATGGACAACAAAATTGAATTGACAGTTCTCTAAAGAAAATACACCAGTGGCCAATAAGCACAGACAAAATGTTCAAGGAACATTTTGAAAAATGGAAATGAAAAATGGAAATTAAAAGTACAATAAGATATCATTTCCCAACCATTAGGATAGCTGTTTTCAGGAAACAGAAAGTAACAAGTGTGGGCAAGGATGTGGAGAAAGTGGAACACCTGATGTTCCTGGTGCAAATATAAAATGGTACAGCCACAACGAAGATTGGTATGGTGGTTCCTTTAAAAAAAAAAAAAGAAAAGAAAAGAGACAGAATTACCATATAATCCAGCAAACCCACTTCTCAATATACACCCCAAGGATTTCAAAGCAAGGTCTTGAAAAGATATCTGTACACTCATGTTCATAGCAGCATTAGTGAAAACAATCCACATGTCCATTGAAGGATGAGGGGCATAAACAAAACATGGAATACATAAGATGGAATATTATTCAGTGTTAAAAAGCAAGAAAATTCTGACACAAGCTCCATGTGGATGAATGAACCTTGAAGGCATTGTGAGATAAATGAGTCACAATATGACAACTGCTACATGATTCTACTTACACGAGCTACTTAGAGCAGTCAAATTCATAAAGACAGAGAACAGCATTGTGGTTGCCAGGAGCTACAAGGGAAGGAGATACTGTTTAATGGGTAGAAAGTTTCAGATGGCCAAGATAAAAAAGTTCTGGAGATGGATGGTGGCAATGGTTGCACAATATCAAAGTACTTAGAATACACCTAAAAATGGTTATGATGGTACCTTTTATGTTATGTATACTTTATCACAATAAAAAAAATGAAAAAGACACCCTAAAATTTTATTTTCCTGAATTTAGGATTTGATCTCAAGGAAGTAAAGAATTATAAGAAAAGATTTGGTCATTTGACTGAGGTAAAAACACAATTACCTGTGAGCAATGACAAGTTATAGCCTAACTACACATAAATCTAAGTGACAACAATATACAATAAAAAGAGAAGGTTACAAAATTGTCAGGAACTTTAGCTGTTCTGAAGAGAGGTACTTTTTTTGAAGTTATCCAGAATATAATAAAGGTAGTATAAATTACAGGAAATTATTTTGGTGATATACAGAATTTCTGCTAAATTTTCAGATTACACAGAAGGTAAAGAATAATCTTTTATTACTCTTGTTAAAAGTGACTAAATATTTAAAGATCAATTTATATATATATTTTAAAGATTTTATTTATTTATTTGACAGACAGAGATCACAAGTAGGCAGAGAGGCAGACGGGGGGGGGGGGGGAGGCAGGCTCCCTGCGAGCAGAGAGCCCGATGTGGGGCTTGATCCCAGGACCCTGAGATCATGACCTGAGCTGAAGGCAGAGGCTTTAACCCACTGAGCCACCCAGGTGCCCCCAATTTATATTTTCACAGGGAGAAAATAAAATTCTAGTATTACATAAATTTAGTCTTTGGCAGTAAAGAGTATTAACATATATTAATAAATATATCAAAATTAAGGAAAATTTGCTAAAATCTTAACATATTTTACCTGTTTTCTTTCAGACTCAGATATTGTAAAGAATGGCAAATAAAATACACTTTCATCAAACCTTCTATAATTTGCTATACACACACAAGTTTTATCTTTCACTGTGTTTTTTAATATTCTGGAACAAACTGAACTTTACAACAAATCTATTCTGTTTTTCCTCAGAAAACATGCCAGGCTAACTCTCCTGATTGTCAGGGACTGTATTTCTCTTTTTCACTTTGTAAGATTTCATTTTTTCTTGATTTTCTGAGATTTCTTATATAACCCATAGTATGTCTATTAGGAGAATGTTCCATATTTATTTGGATGATCATCATTTATCTTTCTTTATCCTGGGTAATATTTCTTTTTTTGAGGTCTACATTATATATTAATATACCACACTAGGGTTTTTTTAATTATCGTCTACATAGTAGGCCTTTTAAATAATTTTAACCTATCCACTGCAGGGAAGTAATAAATTACAAAGGAGCAAGAGGAAATTTGGGGGTTGATGGAAAAGTTCAGCATCTTTATTGTCAGTGATATCATGAGAGTTGCATATCTATTAAAGTCATCAAATTGTATACTTGAATCGAGTACAGTTTTTGGTACAAAAATTATACCCCAATAAGGTTGACTAAAAGCAGAATATACTAACAAAAAATACCTAGGAACTCTCCAAGTATTTGGAAATTACACTTCTAAATAAATTGTGGGGCAAAGAGGAAATTACAATAAAAACCTAAAATATTTTGAGCTAAATAATAATGAAAAGACTCCTTATTAAAATATGCAAGATGTGTGGGGCACGTGGAGGGCTCAGTCAGTTAAGCATCCCACTCTCGATCTCAGCTCAGGTCTTGATCTCAGGGTTGTGAGTTCAAGCCCTGTGTTGGGTCCACACTGGGCATGGAGCCTACTTAAAAAAAAAAAAGGAAGAAGAAGAAGAAAAAAGAAAATAACAAAATATGCAGGATACAACTAGAGCAATGTTTAGAGGGGCAACTATCATTTTTTTTTTTTTTTGGCAGCTATCATTCTTGACGTTTATGTTAGACATGCAGAAACGTTTAACAATATTGATCTAAGTTTCTACCTCAGAAGCCTTAAACCAAAAACTAAATCCAAACTAAATAAAACAAAAGAAACAAGAAAGATGAGAGCAGAAATCAATGAAATTGAAAATGACCAACAATAAAGAAAATTTACAAAGCAAAAGTTTGTTCTTTGAAAATATTCATATAGTTGATAGAGCCCTGGATAAGAAACAGGCTGTTTGTCTTCCTCTGGGATATGAGCAAACTTATCAAAGAAAATTAGATATCTCGGTGTTCTAGATAATATTATATTTTACTCTAAATATTACCATGACAACTATGGACATTAGTCTTTGCTAACAGTTTCAGGTAAGATTTTGGAGAATGTGAGGATGTTTACTGTGTGAACAGTGAAGGTAAATATATTCTCAGTCTCCATGCAAAGATACCAAATTATGTTGTGTTCACAGTATATGAAGAATTATCCAAAACTTGGAAATAAAGCCAAGAGAGTACAGATATATTTTCAATGTCATACTGGATCATTATTTAATTTTAAAATGAGGTTTATTTAATTCCTTAAGAAAATTAAACTGGCACTTTTACCTGTGTTTTATTATTCTTCTTACTGTTTGATTAGAGCTCAGACACTGAAATTCATATTATCTTATAGATTTCTGTGTGATAGAAAAGTTAACTTCCAAAATGTGTTGTATTTTTTTGTTTCTCACTGTGAAGTAACCAGTTTTATACCTAAACCAGCAATTTTATTCTAACATTACTTTACTCAAGTGCCTATAAATAGATCGTTTCTCAGAATGTTTTTTGAATTAGCTTTAACGTTTTAATTGCTAATGTTAGGAGACAATTCTCCATGGGTCTCTCACAAATCTGTGTGTCTTATGAGTAGAGGTACTAATTGCCTTTGTTCTGAATTATCTTTCCAAGAATGTTTATACAGCAAACAGCCTTGGATGATACATTTATTTGCTTCCAGAACAAATCGCAGTTTTGCTTATAGCCTTGGAAGGTAGAGTCTCCCTCCTGAGCTTGGGGTCAGGGACACTCAGTGTGTATTACCTAAGCTCAGAGTTCCTTTCCTAGAATGCAACCCACTACATGTGCAGGTGTCACCTGTCCTCCTTCATATCGCCGTGGAGAAAATTGTGGTTTGAAGAACTGGCATCAAATATGCTTATGCTCATGCTGCTCGCTATGCTGTAAATAATAAATTTCTTTTTGCCTCTGACCCAGGCATTTTGCATCCCCTTCTGGCATCCATGAATCCACTGCAGGTAATGTTTTTGCTTGCAAATAGGATAAAATCTCAGACCCCTCACAGTTCTTGACAGGTTCTTTATTATTTAAAAAATTGGACAAAAGGGGTGCATGGCTGGCTCAGTGGGTAAAGCATATGACTCTTGATCTCAGGGTCATGAGTTGGAGCCCCAGGTTGGGTGTAGGGATTTATTTTTTAAAAAAGAAAAAGAAATAAAATAAAAAATTAGACAAAACATTTGACTTGTGTTCATTCCATGTGTGTATGAGAACTGTGTTTCAATTCTTTGAAAATTATACTTTAACATGTTGCTTGGTTATCCACTGAGATACCCAAGTGGACTTATCTGCTAAATTCAATAGAATGCCATCGTCCAAGAAGTGAACTCAATGAGTGTTTAGCCAAGGCCGGTTTTTTCCTTGGCTCCTGTAGGGTTTCCCAATTAACTGTGGAAACTTACCTTTGCTGACTCACAGTTTCTACAGCCTTTCTCTTTTCTTTCTTCCTTCCTTTCCTTCTTTCTCCCTCCTGAGTTTTTTGTATTTCTGGTGCTTGGTCAAACCTGTTGGTTACTTTCTACAACCAAGAGCAGGGAGGAGTGGTGGTGTAGGCTGTCTTGACTGTGCAGTCAGTTGAGCACCTTGTGTGTACATGAATTTAATTTGTGTGTAGCCAATAAATGTTTCCTACTTGATTGCAGGAATGACTGCTAGTCTGTTTGTATGGTCTTGCCATTCAGTAATCTTCAAGGGATGATGGAGATCTGTTCTTTGTCAGGTAAGAGACAACCGAGAATCTGGCTTGTTTTTCTGTTTGACTATTTGTGAACTCATACCAATTAAGAAAATATTTTTCTGTTCATTGGAGAGGAGAGTAACCCTTTGATATCTGAACTATGGAGTTTTTATGTTCTGTGTTTACTTTTACTTGAGGTTGTAGACCTAAGGCTGCAAGCTCTCTCTCTTTTTGTGATTGAGGGAAGTTTTTAGCTTTTGGGGGGGTGATTCCAAATATTTTCCTATCTCTAGAGGTATTAGTAAATTAGATTGTAAAGTCTTACAAAAGGAAAGGGCTCTGTTCTGATTGGTTTTTACAAGTTAATAAAGTTACAATAGTATATTCTATCTAATGGTCCCAGAATTTCTAGAAATAAAGAAACTAAATTTTAATATTTTATAAATGTTAGTCTTTTTAAAAAACCATTTCTAGAGGAATTTAGTTCAGAAGCACTTTTATATAAGAATCCAAATCTACATTATCAAGGTTAAATCTTGGGCAAATCAGACTAGATCTATAATTTTGGGTTTCTCTAATTTGGCACTATTGACATTTTGGGCCAGAAAATAACAATTTAAAAGATTAAACTCTTTCAAAAGACATGTCTCATTATAGATTCATTTAAACACAGTTTTATTTGTTTTTTAACCCTAAAAAATTTGTGTAAACAAAGATTATTTATTGGATTCATGGAAATAATGCAGGAAATCTTAAATATTTAAATGATGAAAAATCAGACTCCTCTTGTACTAAAATATTTTGCTAAGGATTTTTACATGTTAATAAAATTAGTAAGAAGACAATGTTGACTTTAAACTATAATTACTCTAATTTGTCCAAAGAATTATCTACTTAAGAAGAATATCTTTTCTTAATTTTTCAAATATAGATAAATCTCTGTATTAAAATATCAGAAAATTTAAAGACTGGAGTTTTGGCAAAAGTTCCCAGGGTTGAATTTTTCTTTCTGGCTCAGAACTATGTCTATTACTAGAATTCACAGTTAACTTTTTTTCTGAGTTTCACTCTTGGCAAGGGAAAACATACAAAAGAAGCACAGAAAATTTAATATTTCCCCTGACTTCCCCCTTTTTTGGAAAGTCTTCACTTTGTATCTGCACCAGATATTCCCAGAATTTATACATAACAACAGAGCATGTGCAT
Source organism: Martes martes (assembly GCF_963455335.1). NCBI lineage: Eukaryota > Metazoa > Chordata > Mammalia > Carnivora > Mustelidae > Martes > Martes martes. Next base: position 40,198,448 of record NC_137899.1, read on the forward strand.
GAGCAGATTCATTTCCAAATTTTCAAAGGTTAAAAAAAGAAAAAGGAAAGGGGAAAGAAGCAGGAGGAAGCCAACTTAAAACAGTTATTCTATAAACAGTTATATTATAAATCTCCCTGTAAAAGGCTAATCACCTAAACTCTACAAGGAAAGAAAAAGGGTTAGATGAAAGAAACCCTATTTTTACAAATATACACACCAAAGAAAAAGCATTACAGCTTATTGAAGCAATAACTAGGGTCTTTAATGATTCAATCAAACCATATGATTAAAAAGTTGGTACTTACTAATCACCAAAGTAGGAAAGTCTGAGACGGTGATCTCTTAAAATAAAAAGTGACCTCTTGTGCAGACAAACAAGTCAGAGAATCTCCTCCCATGGTTTTCTTCTTATTCTAAATTTTTTCTTAAATGATTAATCTAGTCCATATCAGAAATATCCCAGAGTGGCCACAATATTTCTAAATCTTCCTTGGTAAAATTAGGCCAGTTAGAGAAATATGCACCTGAATGAAAGTGTGAAGGCAGCACAGGAATGGCCCAGGGTGTGAAAGAAGGAAGACCCGAGATGCCTACAACACTTGTAAACATCTTTACAGCTTTGAGACTTCTGGCTCTAGGCAAAAGAAACTAAATTAGTAATTATCAAAGAAACAAAGGCAAGACTGAGGAAAGATCTTACTAGGTTTGAATAGGTGGCCCGTGCAAAATGGATCCAATAAGGATGCTGGCTGATGGGCCCTTCTGAACCTGTCAGCCCTTTGGGATAGATTGAGAGACAGACTACTGAAGCTACCACATGCATCATTTCCCCTCTAAACTTTGTCTTATGGACTCACAACAGAAAGTGACAAGGACAAAAAAAGAAGCAAGATATTATGTTATTGATAACAAATGAGTTCTTCTTCCGGATATAAGAGTTTTCAAATCTGACCAGATCACCAAAGGATTCCTGAGAAGAATCCTCATTCCCAGGACACAAAATAAACTGTTTCTCAGAAAGAACTTCACATAAATCTGTTGGACTTGAGCACCAATGCAGGACCTACCTGACCGCTATAGTGGGAGAGACCCCTGAACAGGAAGTTCAAGCCTCAAGGGTATATGTGGTTTCAGAGCTGAGGGCCTTGGGCCATGTTGGCAAAGGGCTCTCCACCAGATCTTCTCATGGTCTCCAAGAATGTCAATGTTAATTCCCCAAAAGAACATCAGAAAAGCATATTGATCACGCAAAGCTTGGTTTGTTAGACTTACTGTAGTAAGGGTACCTTCAAAGTCTTAGCACTGTCTCAGAAGGGAGATTTCAAAAAACAGTATTTAGGGGCACCTGGGTGGCTCAGTGGGTTAAGCCTCTGCCTTCGGCTCAGGTCGTGATCTCGGGGTCCTGGGATCGAGCCCCACATCGGGCTCTCTGCTCTGCGGGGAGCCTGCTTCTTCCTCTCTCTCTCTGCCTACTCATGATCTCTGTCTATCAAGTGAATAAATAATAAAAATCTTTTTAAAAAATTGTTTAAAAAAAACAGTATTTATAGGGTTTAGGTGGCTGGGTTTATGAGGTTTCAAGCAAGTCTTTCATAGCAGGTAACTGACTGTGATAGTTTTGACACAATAATTTCAGATTGGTGAACACGGTGAAGTGTTTTAATGAGTAAACTGTTGAAGGAGAAGCAAGGTGTTTGCCCAAGCCAGCTACCTACTATCCTAATAGTAGAGCTATTTATCCCAATAAGCCAAGTATTTGCCTGGACAAAATTAGTTTGCAGAAATGCCCTGAACAAATAGTAAAATGTACTAATTTATAGTCTTATCTTCCTGGACCAGAATTCTCTGGAACAAACAGTTGTGTCATGATGGCACAGGGGGTCGGAGTTCCCCGAACCTTTCTATTCTGTGACCTCTGTTATGGCTTGTCCAGGGATCTACTGCAAAGCATCATTGGCTTAAGATGATTTCCCACATAAAAATCAGTTAATATAATTTTCTTCTGTTCCTTAGAACATACACTTTATTTAGAATGGTATATTATCTTTTATGGATCTGGTAATATTTCTGGCAAAGGGGATACTAGTTGTTAATCCATCAAAGTTAAAATAAGTTTCACCAGGGTTTGGATCTCGGATTCTTTCAGGCTTCCTGAGTACACTGGCCTGTCCTTCCTTAATCGACTCCCATTTATAACTAGCAAAAATTCATCAATCTTCTAAGGCTAGTAACCATTCCTTCGGACTTTAATATCTTGCAGTTTTTTACATAAAAATTTAGGTTAAGAAAAATTAGCAGTTTGCTTTTTTGATCTTTTTGCAAAACTAACAATTTGGACATTTTCCTTCTTTTTTTTTTTAAATATTTTTTATTTATTTATTTGACAGACAGAGATCACAAGTAGGCAGAGAGGCAGCCAGAGAGAGAGGAGGAAGCAGGCTCCCTGCAGAGCAGAGAGCCCAATGCGGGACCCGATCCCAGGACCCTGGGATCATGACCCGAGCCGAAAGCAGAGGCTTTAACCCACTGAGCCACCCAGGTTCCCTGGACATTTTCCTTCTAACATGACTGGTAAATCAAAAAAAAGATTACAGATAACAGAATCAGTCCAGTTACTTCGTAATAGGAACTATTTCACTGTTTTGGACTAAAGCAAAAATGTCTTTGTCAATTATAATTCAATGGAAGTGCCTGAATTGGAAGCCTAATATACATATTTCATTGCTTACATTTATTAAAACAGAGAAATTAAAACATGATTTGACTCATTAAATATTAACACATTTCTATAACCCATCCAAAAAGGGCCTTTTAGTTTGATAAGTCAGATTAAGAGGCAAACATAGATAGGCAATACAGATCCATACAGAAAATGATCCTGCCTGTGTGTCAGTAGAAGGATCTTAATAGTCAAGAGTACATCCATGGGGATGCCTGGCATTTAAAGTTTATTTTATAAATATCCTCTAATATTTATGAAAATTATAGTCCCAGAAAATAGAACATGAAAAGAATGCAAGATACAGTCAGGTCAAAGATTTTTGAAGGTGAACAGGAAGATATTTAAATATCTTAGGAGACAAAGAAGTGAAAACCTGACCGAGATGATGAAGCAAGGGACAACAATCTTACTGAGACTGCGTACTTTGGGAAGACAGGCTCAGGCACGTCCTAAGCCATGTCAGTAAGCTGTTCCTGACAATCAGCATTCACCCACACAAGTGTTAACAGAAACCGATGGCTCATTATTTTAAATGGAAAATCTTTAATATATTAACCATCAACTCAATGCCTCCAACTGATTTCTTAAAGTACAGGAAACCAAAGTATATGAGTAACAGACTCTATTATTAGGATGCGAAATCATTATAACTAAATGTATCATATGCAGTAATGCCTCAATGCCTCTCTTTACACCATGAACATCCCAAGAGTGACATCTCTTTTTTTGGCTTTATGTTACTTTTGTCAAGGCTTCTACATGGACCCTGTCATTCTGTCAATTGTATTTGGATCTCAACCCAAGGCTTTTTCCTCTCGTCATTTTAATAAAAAATATTGCGTTGAGCTTTGGGGACATAAATATACATTTTCCCCCATATAAACACCAGCCTGGAATATTGTTTTGAGAAAGAAAGTTCAGGGTATTAAAATCCAAGAGGCATCCTAGTGGAAAGATCTTAACCGAGGAGAGAATAGGCAGCTTATGTCTATATTAGGAAATCTGTGACTTACTTGTGATTTAAATTCATGGACATGAACCCTGTGAAACTCTTCTCCATCCTTCTTTAAAGATATAGTGGTTATAACTAAGACTAAGTTTGTCACTATTGTCATTAAGAATTATTCTAGAATAACTCTGCCTGAAAAAGGAAGGAAATGCTGACATGCACTACAATATGGATGAACCTTGAGGACATTATGCTAAGTGAAATAAGCCAGCCACACAAAGACAAAGACTCTGTACTATGCTGCCCATATGAGGTATCTAAAGCAGTCAAATGCAGTGCAAGAGAAAGTAAAATTGTGGTTGCTAGTGGTTGGAGAAGGGGAGAAATGGGGACTTGTTTAATAGATACAGAGTTTTAATTTTTTCTAAACAAAAAGGTTGTGGAGATTGGTTGCATGACAATGTGAATATGCTTAACACTTCTATAATGTACGCTTAGAAATGGTGAAGATGGTAAATTTTATATTATGCATTTTTTTTATGGCAGTAAAAAGGAACAAAAGAGGAGGAGAAAGAATCATTCCAGAACTTCAGCTAACTCAGAAGACATCTTCAAAAAAAAAATTTTTTTTTTTTGTATAATATAAGTATCTCTCTTGAAGCGTCTTTTCACCCAGGAAAAATATGGAGTCTGTATAAAAATCTTAAGAAAATAAAATCCATGGTGTTAATATTTTATATAAAGGAATCCTGCATATTTGCTATGTTTTGTCATAATGTTTGCTTATTAGCCTTGTAATTCCATTTTCTAAAGTGTATCTGTGTAGTTAATTTAATTTGTGATATTAAATTCAATTCTTACTAAATTTATGTACATTCTTGAAAAACTTAAGATAATGTATTTATAAGTTTAGGTTATGAGACCATCAGAGTTAAGTAGTCAGAAAGACTCTTTAAGTTAGACGATTATATTGCTGAAAAGAAAATTGAATATTTTAATGTGAAATGTTAAACATAAAAGGAAATTTAATAAGTCGAGATATTTAAGGGAATTTAATATGGTTGTAAAATCCCCCTTACAAGCAATTGTAAAAATTTGCTAAACTTTTTTTTATCTAATTTGCTAAACCTTTAAAAAGAATTCAGGGTATAGGGTAAATTAAAAGCTTAGGAAAGAGTCAAGTGAATAAAATAATCATTTAAAAAGAAACCTAAGTAAACGGGCTTTTCCACACAGAAAAACTGTTCTTGAGGGCATAGAAAACTCACTTTCAAGAAAAGAAAAAAAGAAACCGCTCATGTTCATGCTGATAATAATATTTACTGTAAAGAAGAGAGCTGGGTTGCAGCAAGCTAACAACTCGTCATTAACCACCTCTGACAAAGTGTGCGCAAGTTGGGTATCCTACAGAATAGAAATAGAACTACATTCAACGATTGCAGAGAACCAGGCTAAAAATGTAGATGTGGAGTATTTGTCTTCCTATTTGAACTATATCGAACCCTTCTTGGTAATTTTTAACCTCAGAGCTTTTACTCAGTTCTTTATTCATTAACTGCCTCACCGGCAGGCAATTTGTGAGTTGCAGGGTCAGCCTGAACCTGTGGGGCCAAGACTACCAGGAGCCTTGATAATGAGCGAGCTAATTCTCTCTTCCTCCCCGGGACAGGGTAACTTAGAATTCTGCTCAGGTGCGAAAGCAGTTTGAAACTGACTATGTCTCCGGTTCTCAAAGATTTTCTCACAATCAAAAATAGATTTTCTTTGCTTTTTAAGTAATCTGCAAAGCACCCCTGCTCTGTAACATGTACATTTAATAATTTGGGGGGAAGATAATAAGGATGACCTGGTGTGATACCATTTTAATGAGCCAGCTTCTCTCTGAGCTCCGGGCTTTGGTGAATCGGAGGCACATTTTTAAATGACTCAGAATCACTTATTGATCACCCTCTGTGTGTAGATGACTGTGTTCGTATTATTGACAATTTAAAAGAATAACAAAAGTAAAAGCCTTGGACTTCAAAGAGTTTCTAACAGCCATTTTGGAATATGGAACACTTCTGGGCGGGCAAAGCCAAGGCAACATGCTGTAGCCATATGTCAGCTTCAGGGCACTGGGTCACACAGTGGGATAAGAGGAAAGGAAATGAGAACCAGAAGTAGCCTATAAAAATGAAAGTGCCTCCAAAGAAATCCCCAGACCAATGGTCCAATGGAACCTGTTGAGCAGGAACTAGAGAAATCCATCCGAAATTATACCTCTTACTAAGCCCAAGACTTGCTCCAGCTGTAAGTTCAATGAAGATTTTTCAGATTAACAAAATAATAATAATAATAATAATAATAATAAATCACCGGTCTCCTTGAGAGAATGAAAATACAAATGGACAATGTCAGACCATATACCACAATTCAGCTCTGCCCACAACCTTGGCAGCAATCAGCCCCAGATGATCAGGACTTGGTCAGTGACTGCCAGTTCCCTCTAATGATTGCCCAGCATCCAACTCAGGACCAACCAGAGAAAGCCAGATACATTTCCCAAATCAGTCGTGTCAGATGCCCCACTTCTAGCTAGCCCCTCTCACTTTCCCATGCCAACAACCTCTAATCAGAGCTGAGGCCTACCCCATCTCCACCCCCCACCCCCACCCCATTATTAAGCTTCCTTGCCTTGGAGTCTCTGCCAAAGGCAAGCAATGGTGGCTGACCCCCACCTCTCATCCCCGCCCATAGCAATCTCTGAATACAGTCTTTCAAAATTCTTATTTGGGTGGTACTCATTTATTTCCACAGTTTTACTGGGAGCCCCACCTAGATATGATCTGCACTGGCTGTTGCCACGGTCCCCAGCCTTGGACCAGTTGCATTACCCATGGACACCCCTGGTGCCCTGCAGCTCTTGGCCTGTGGAGACCTGGCCTAAGTGGTAAGTCGACACGGGGTCTGAACTCTGCTGTCTTTGCGTTGAGTTCCCTGGCTATTTATTCTCCATTTGATAGACATTGTTATTGGTTCCCATTTGTTTGGCACTCATTGGAATCAGATCACTTTTTTTCATCTGTTTTGCCGTGTTTTGTGCTTCTGCTCTGGGGTATACTGCCTGGAACTGTTTGTTAGAAGAAGAGAAGAAGGAGAATGACAGGTGAAAACAGGCCCAGGCGCTATAAGCCCATGGCTCCCGTTGACTTCACAGAGTCGTGAATTTCCTGCTTACTCAGCAAGTGTCCATTTGGACAAACTCTGCAGAGCATCGCCAAAACCCAGAAACTTCCCCTTCTGTCTTGACTTCTGGTCTTGAAAGCTTGCCTTTGATTCAAAGAGAGTGTTTCCTCTGGTTTTATTCTGCGGGGCTGGGGGTGGTGGTGTTAGGGGTACAGATTAGTGGCTCTACCATTGAAAGCCAACCTTCGGGTGAGGGACCTGAAATCTTGAGTGTGGGAACATCACATCTCTGTTGACCACTGTCAGCTCTCATGGAGTCCTCTAAGCCAAAAGCTTCTCCTTTCAGGAACAATGTCTTCCTACGTATTCTCTCAACGCAATCCTAACAAATCTTTCAAAACGGCATAATGGGGCCTCCAGTGGCTATGCTGGGGAACATCTGATGTGAATAATACCATTTGAAAGGCACCTGAGGAAAGAGAGGGAATGTGGTTTCTCGGGTCTAATGAGCAGCACGTTTTGATTGGTAGGCAGAGACCTAAATGAAATTCTGAATAAAAAATTTACTGAAAGAGTCTTTGGCCAAAGACAAGGAACAATTTAACAAATTTAAGCAGAAACAAATGGGGCTTCTTTCCCTAGTGAATCCTCTCCCTCTGTGTCCTCCAGCTGCCTCCTTATAGCCAGTTCTCCCTCTTCCTCTATCCTCTGATCTCTCTCCTTCTGCACCTCCCTGGACTTCTTTCTCTTCTTTCCATGGTCCAGATTTCTCTAAACCCAGAGAAGACTGATAGTTATTCATAGATGAATTATTTCAGGCACATATAACCTGGAGTTACCTGGCTTATAGGTACACCTACGTGTTGATCAGAAGAACCTCAGACACTAAATTCTGGATGGCAAATATTGGTTGGATCAACTCAGAAAGAAACCTACAAAAATTCCTCTTTGGACAGTAAATCTGAGAGTCAGAGAAAGGCTTAAAAACGAGATTAAAGTCTCCTAAAATCATGCCTGAAGTATTTCCAATAAAAATTGCATGGACACCACCATTGCCTGCCCAACCATTCCAGCCAAAGCAGGGAGCTCTGACATGTCCCACAAGACCTTGCTGACCAAGGGCATCTGAATTGGCCCTGTGATGAGGGTTTGTAGCTTTGTCCCAAACAATGGCCTGGGGAGACGGGCAGGATGCCAAGGCTGCCCTGCATTTCAATCCCCACATGGAACAGTCCACAGTGGTGTTCAACACCCTGGAGCTGGGCCCCTGGGGCCCTGAGGAGCATGGCTCAGGCATCTCCTTCCAGCACAGGCAGCGCTTCGAAGTGTTCCTTGTCACCACTGAAGAAAGATTCAAGGCAGTGGACGGTGACTCCAAGTACCACCACTTCTGTTACCAGTTCCTGCCAGTGTGCAGTTGCCTCTTGGAGGTGGTCAGGGACCTACAGCCAGAGGCCACGAAGATCTTCAGAGCCATCTCAGGAGGGTGGGTGGGATGGGGTTTCCAGTGTTGAATGGCAAATAAAGTTTCAGCCCACATGAAAAAGAAAAAAAGTGTGTGTGTGCGTGTGTGTGTGTGTGTATACACATATATATTATGTGTGTATGCAATATGTGTGTGTGCACACGTGTGTGTATACACACACACACACACACATATATACATATATATATATATATCCATAATTGAATTATGGAAACAGAAAAAAACCTGAAATTATAGGAACAGGTCCTCGATCAAGATTTATAAGATCTAAATTTCCCTCGTGATTTAGTTCTGCTACAATATGTAGATGATGTCATACTTTATCAAGAGAACAAGGAAGCCTGTGGAACAGATCACTTGCTCTCAGCCGTAGCAAAAAAGAGACATAAAGTTCCAAAAGACGTTAAAATTTTACCAAAATTCCCCTCTTTAGGTATGCCCTAATTAAAAAGGGAAAAACACTCTCTCCTAATAAAGACAATCCAAACATATCCTACACCCATTGTAAAAAGACGGTTGAGGGAATTTCTAAGTTTCACTGGAGATTGCAGACATTTGGTGCCAAATCTTCATGAACTGAAGATCTTTCAGTACATTTGACTATAGAGGTGACTGAGCAATCCCCAGTTGGTGAAGATCTAGATCTCTTAGCCATCCCTGAATTGGTCAACCTCTCACAAGTGAGAAAATTACCAAAGTTTGGCAGGGAGGGGGACTGGGAGTCCAGAAGTCAAACTGATAATGGCCAGACCATAAGTGTAATCCTACTCTGACCTACGACATCTGCTGTAATCAGCCCAGAACGATCAGAACTTAGTCAGTGACTGCCAGCTTCCCTAATTTTTGTCCTCGGTTCTAAGTCAGGATGAACTAGAGAAAGTTAAATAATCTTCCCCAAACTAAGCACATGAGATGCCCCATATCTAGTTCGCCCTTTTCCCCACCATTTATACTCTCCTGTCTGCCTTTGAGTCTCTGCTAAATGCAAGTGACGGAGACTGACTGCCTTGATGTAGCAGAGTGAGTGAAAAACCCTGTCTAGTCGCACTTGGGTTGTCTTTGTTCATTCCCCATCCTCTATTCAGAGTTTTCCCATTTGAAAAATTTGGATTTCTAGCTGTGAAAAAGTTCATGAGCACCATCAATCACACCCGGAGCCACTATAAACATTATGCTATTTGATCTCGAACACCAGAGACAATGCATCTGTGTAAAAATGCCATTTTGTCTTACTCTAAAATATATACGTCTATACATCTTTACATCTATACATATATATACAGAGAGTCATAATCATTTATATGTGCCCCAAACTGTGTGTTTATCCAAAAATCATAGAGATCTCAAACTTGGTGGTTTTTGGAGTCAAGCTAACTTATCCATGCTTGCCTCTCTTTAATAAAACCAGAATACTGTCATCCCACTTTCTAAGTCACTTCTGACAACTAACCCTATAACCATAATATGGATCCTGACCAGTAAATTGCCAGTGACTTCCCAGTCATTCCCACCAGCTGGTCTATTAAAAGAGTTGCTGGTAAGAAAAGAAGCTTGGGGAACACGTTTTCCAGTCACCTGGTATTATAGACATGTCAAAATTACACACAGTTAAACACCAGCCAGGCCTGCAGGAAATTTAACATATCTCCACGTGTGATAGAAAATTATCTGAGAGCCAGAAATAAGCATAAGGGAGTAGAGTGTTTTTTGTTTTTTTGTTTTTTTTTTTTTTAGTAGAGTGTATGCTTTAAGCACAATGCTGGCTTGCAGTTCTGATTAACTTCTGATTGCCTGCAGTATTTTACAACTCTGTAGGGACAGAAATTGACATGCAGACTTTTGTCCAAGGGAGATATAAATAACTTTTACCTTGTATTATATATTGTCCTATAAAATATAAACCAGGAATTTAATACTAATATTCTTTCATTAAATTACCTCTAAATTCCTGACTCTTTAAATGCTCTCTGAACTTCTCTTAGCATCTTACTGATTCCCTCATTAACTGATGAGTTGAATAAAATCTCTGACATACATTCATTAGATATTTTCATGAGACATGATTTCACCTTTTTGAAAATTATCCTTGAACCATTAAAAATTTAAGCTCTTAGAGGAAAGTTATATGACTTTTTTCTTTTTAAATATTATAATATGGTAATATATAATAATAGTTATCCTAATATTGAATCAACCTTGCATTCCTGAGATACCACACATATAATATTGTGATACCAAATTTTATTTGCAAATGTTTGTATTTAGAATATTTACATTTATAATTATTAACAAATAATTTTCAGCAAAAGGGAAAATCATGACACTTGAACAAATATAAAAATATGCACATATTAAAGAATCTTTTTAATTTCTTCCTTATGAGAGAACCAAACAGATGGTATAATCAGTTCACAGAAAAAGTCAAATAATAGGAAAAATTATATGGAGTAAAGGAATGTTGAGAGGAATTGCAAACGGAGGCAGAACTATTTTTTTCAGAGAGGGGAGAAAATCAATTAAGATCACTAGCAGACAAAATACTATTTATGCATTTATCATTTACCTAAACATAGATGCAAAATAGCTCAAAAACAGTGAACAAAAGTAGAATCTGATGACACGGAAGGATATGATATAAATGAAGCAGTTTCTATTGAAACACTCAAAAATTTTTGACATAATTGTTGATAAAATGGGTCTGTAATTTCAATTTTTTAAAAGAGTTTATTTATTTATTTATTTATTTCACAAGTAGGCAGAGAGGCAGGCAGAGGTAGAGGGAGAAGCAGGCTCCCCACTGAGTAGAGAGCCCGATGTAGGACTTGATCCGAGGACCCTGGGATCATGACCTGAGCTGAAGGCAGACACTTTGCTGACTGAGCCACCAGGAGCCCCTGTAATTTCAACTTTTTATGTAACCTGCACTGCATTTTGGTATTGTAAAGGGGGAAAATATTTCTTCAAACTTTCTATTAAAGAAGAAATTTAAGACACATGGATGTCAGTGAAAATGGTGAACCATAAACCTCCAAGAGCCTGTATCTCCCAGAGAACAACAAAATCCTGGCAAGAACTGTCAGAATCAACCTCATAGGAACTCTGGAAGACCTCAAAGGTTTGCAGCAACCAGGAGAAAGGCCACAGATACAGGATAAGAAAATTTTGTGACATTCCCTTAGCCTTGCCCTGCCCCTCCCCCAGCACAAGAGCTGTACAGATGTGGGAACATGGTTCCAGAGCAAGCCAAGCAGATCTTGTTCCTAGGAATTGTATTTTTCTCTTTTGACCTGGCGGTGGGTTTCCTGAAGGACCCATGTAAGGAGCCTGCCTTTGTTTCACCTGACTTGGAACCCTGTTGGTGGAGAAGCAGCTACATGGAGGATGTTTCTTTACAAGACAGAAAGTCAAAAGAATGAGCCTCTGTCAACTGGACCAAAAAAGCAAAATTGGGACAAAGGAGGGACACACAGAAAGAAGGGATAACAACTTGGAGAGTGAGAATCTTTGGGGACTAAGGGCTTTGCAAAGCTTCTGCCTATAATGAGGAACCTAGAAAACCACACACATGCCTGGGGTGGGATGGCTGCTCAGAAAAGAACGAAAAAGACCATAACTTTTCACCTCTGGCAGATCTTTAAGTTCAATGAAAACAGGAAGCGAAGGCTAAGTGAGTACATGGACAGGATAAGCAACAAAGATGTGCCTCCACACCGTGCCACTCTACAAAGACCTGGAGAGAATTATTTTCTTCTTTGTCTTTCTTCTTTTCTTTCTTTTCTTTTGTTTTGGGGTCCAGAAGTTTGGTGGAAATCCCTGTCAAGCCATTAGTGAACAACTAAACTAAAGGAACAGAAACTTCAGAGTCAGACATAACAAAGAATACAGTCTTTACAAAAATAGTTTAGAAAAATCACGAAAACAAGAACTAGAACCCAATGCAAATGAAAACAGCAAAACTGGAGAGAGGGGAGAATGTAATTTCCAGACTTACCACATCATAATATTCAAAATGTCCAGTTTTCGATTAAAGAGCATGAAGCATACAAAGAAAGAAAAGACTATGGCTCTTTCCCAGGAAGAAAAACCAAAATGGACAAAAACTGTTCCCAAGGAAGCACAAGCACTGTACTTGAGTTGACAGAGACCTCGACAGATGGTCTTACGTGTGCTCAAAGAGCTAAAGGAAACCATGGACAAAGAAGTAACGGAAACCAGGAAAATGATATTTCAGTAAGCTGAGAATGCCAGCAAAGAGACAGAAATTACAAAAAGGGGCCAAGGGGAATATTTGAGGCTGAAAAATAGAATAACTGAAATGAAAAATTCACTGGAGGGATCGAATAGCAGATTTGAGTAGAGAAAAGGAAGAAGAAGAGAATTTAAAGATAAGTCAAGTGAAATTTTGTCATCTGAGGAACAGAAAGAAAAAAAGGATGAAGAACAAGAAGCAGAGTCTAATTGCAGGACACCATCGAGCATATCCAGAAAAACATAATGAATATCTCAGAAGACGAGGAGGGGGAGAGACAAGAAAAATACCTGAAAAATACTCAATATTTCAAGAAATAATGGCTGGTATTTTCCCAATTTAAGGAAGACCCAAATCTATACATCCAAGAGACTCAATAAACTCTGAGCAACTTCTTATATTCTTAGTAGTCACTTTTGTTTTCTCTTCTGACTACCTAGAAATTTTTGCTCATCATCTTAGTTTTCTAATATTTGTGTATATATACATGTCTATGTCATCCATGTATTTAACCAGTTGCACTGACTGGTTAAATGCATGGATTATTGATATAATTATTGATTATTTATTAATTATCGATTATTGATGCGTGGATTATTGATTAATTATTAGTTATTGAATAATATTTTCTTTCTCCCACTTTTTAATTTTTTAAAAAGATTTTATTTATTTACTTGACAGACAGAGATCACAAATAAGCAGAGAGACAGGCAGAGAAAGAGAGGAGGAAGCAGGCTCCCCGCTGAGCAGAGAGCTGGACATGGGGCTCCATCCCAGGACCCTGAGACCATGACCTGAACTGAAGGCAGAGGCTTTAACCCACTGAGCCACCCAGTCTCCTACTAACATTTAATGCTATCTCTCTCTCTCCCCTCTCCACAATCTCTCTCTTTCAGATTCAATATATACTATAGATAAGTTTGTAGACTCTCTTGATCTCTGTTTATGTCTATATCAGCATCCTACCATTTTAATCAAGCAGCTTCAAGAAAGTTTTCATATCTAGTAGCACAATTTCTCCAACACTACTCTTTTTCCACAAACTTCTTGGCAAGTTTCATGTGTTTATTCTTTTACAGTAACTTGAGAATGATTTTATTGAGTGCCAAAGTTAAATATCTTTGGGAATCCAATGGGCATTGCATTCAATGTATATATTATTCTGGGAAGACTGGACATGAAGTCTTCTCATCCTGGAAAATGTCTTTCTACTTAATCAGATTTACTTATGGTACTTAACATTTTCTCAAAAGTTCTTTTTCACAAAATATTATTTTTCTTGTTTAATATAATCCTACATATCATATAACTTTTCACTATTATGGATGCAGGACATTTTTCTATTTTAATTTCTAGCTGTGATTTTTAATATAAAAATTCTTGATTTTTGAATATTTATTGTTAGCCATTTATTGAGTTCTCGAACTAGCTATACTAGTTTTCAAAGTTGAGTTTCTTGAATTTTCTAGACAGATTCATAACTATAAAGCATAATCTCTTTTTTCAGTAGTGGTCCTTATGCCTTGTACTTCTTGCATTAGCTAGAATCTGCAGGAAAAAAATTGAATAGTGGTGATGGCAGATACTCCTGTCTTTCTTCTGGTTTCAATGACAACGCCTTCAGTGTTTTTCTATTTTGCATGATTTGTATTGTTGTTGGTCTCTGAGAAAGCCTGTCTTTCTTGTTTCTTTTGGTTGGAGTTATAATCAAGAAAGGCTGATGAACTTTACCATGTTAAAAAAATTATCAATTAATATCACTACATGATTTTGCTTTTTGTATTTCTAAATGTTATATTGATAGGTCACCTAACTATAATTGTCTTTCCACTGTAAATTCTACTGCTGAGTAAAATCCCTTCTTCTCCCCCTGCTCTGTAGGACCTAGTTCCATCCCCATAGCCTACCTTCTATTTCCGAGATCATTAGCCTTTCTTACATATTGTTATCTTTTTTTTTTTTTAAGATTTTATTTATTTGAGAGAGAGAGAGAGCATGAAAGGGGCGAGGGGCAGAGGGAGAAGCCGGCTCCCTGATGAGCAGAGGGCCTGATGTGGGACTTGATCCTGGGACTCCAGGATCATGACCTGAGCCGAAGGCAGTTGCTTAATCAACTGAGCCACCCAGGTGCCCCTTACATATTCTTATCTTTGCCAGGAATGCTCTCTCCCTAGTTCTTCACGAGTTGAACATAGTCTCATCCTACAAACCTCTGTATCTCCTCAGACTAACTATCCCTGACCAATCTATCTAAAGATGATTCTACTGGGTATTGTCCATTTCATTGATTGATTGATTTGCTTTACATCAGTTTTTTTTAGACTGTAATTATCTTGCTATTTCTTTATGGTCTATTTTAGGATCAACAGGTTTTTTCCATTAAGGGCTAGGTAGTGGATATTTTAGATTTTGTGATCCTTGTGGCCTGTTTCAGCTACTCAGTTCTGGCACTGTTGTGTAAAGCAATCAGAGGGAATGCATAAAGAAATAAATGTGGCTATGTTCCAACAAAACTATTTACAAAACGGGCGGAAAGCCAGATTTTGTCCATAGGCTGGAGTTTGCTGACTCTTTTTTGTTACTTTAGTTACTCTTCTTGTTCTTTTTTCAGTTATTAAAATGAATATCAAGAACTTGAAGCATTTATTCAAGTAGAATTTTAGCTATGTTCTTTTAGGTTTTTCTCTATTATGTTTTCCATTAATCTCTTAATGATTTTACACTTCATTGTAAAATTTATATTTCTTTTTGAGATCATATTAGAATGTTTCCAGTCACAAAGCAACTAAGTTTATATTGTTTCTTTGTTAATGATTTTAGGTTTTTCACATTGAAAGATCATTACTTTCTTCATTTAAAAATTTTCAAGCTTTTTATCTGCCCAATTTCAGATGATTTCTTACAATTGTTCTGTGACTGTGAGGAAATAAGAAATATGTATAGTGATACAGATAGCTAGATACAAAATATCATATACATATACATATATTGGTGATTGTTCTGTTCAAAACCTCTGTATACTTAGTTATTTGGTAAATACAGTATTAGTCATATCATATCAATTTCTATTGTATTGTTTATCATAAACATCATTTTTGTTGAATACTTTTCATTTTATTACACCTGATTAACATCATCAACTAATTTTTTTTAATTTAATTTAGTTTAATTTTTTTTAAGTAGGCTCCACACCCAAGGTGGGGCTCAAACTCATCGCCCTGAGATCAAGAGTTACATGCTGCACTGACTGAGCCAGCCTGGCACCCCCTATCATCTGATGTTTTAATTCATCTTCGCCTAACATATCTTTCTCCATCTCCTTATTTTCATCATCCATTTGTTTCTTATAGTCAGTATATAGCTAGATTTTATTTCTTAAACAGTCTAAAAATCTTTTTATGGGGGAATTTAATCAAATCAATTATTTAATCTGATTTTGTTTTATTCAACTTATTTTATATTTACTCCTTAATTATGTTATAGACTTGTTTTCCCTTCCCATGTATTTCTTACACCAAACTTTTTGAAAAGTTCTTTTTCCTTAGTAAATTGTTCTATCATATAGCTCATTTTAATGTTTTAATCAATCACATTTAAACCTCTAAGTTGCTCTGTTGATCTGCCAGAATGAAATAATGATTATTGTATTGTTCTGCTTCATCTCTCTATTCTATCATTCTCTGCATTGTTTTTGGCTTTTGACTTATTTCTCTAACTTGAATTTCTTTTCCTGTTTTATTGAAAAATAATTGACATACATCACTGTGTAAGTTTAAGGTGTATGCAGCATGATGGTTTGATTCACATTTATTGTGAAATTATTACCACTATAGATTCAACTAACATCCATCTTCTCATATAGACATAATAAAATGAAATGTTGGGGGGACAGGGTAACCGGGTGGTAGACATTAAGGAGGCACGTGATGTAATGAGCACTGGGTATTATTTAAGACTGATGAGGGGCACCTGGGTGGCTCAATGGGTTAAAGTCTCTGCCTTCAGCTCAGGTCATGATACCAGAGTTCTGGTATCGAGCCCCACATCGGGCTCTCTGCTCAGCAGGGAGACTGCTTCCTCCTCTCTCTCTGCCTGCTTCTCTGCCTACGTGTGATCTCTGTCTGTCAAATAAGTAAATAAAATCTTTTTTAAAAAAAGTATTAAAAAAGAAGACTGATGAATCACTGACCTCTACCTCTGAAACTAATAATACATTATATGTTAATTAATTGAATTTAAATTTAAGCAATTCTCAAACAAAAAAGTAAAATGAAAGGGAAAAATATTTTCTCCTTGTGATGAGAATTCTTAGGATTTACTCTCTTAAGAACTTTCCTGTATATCACACAGCCGTGTTAGCAATAGTCATCGTGTTGTACACTCCATCCCTAGTATTTTTTTTATCTTATCACCAGAAGTTTGTCCCTTTTGACAACCTTCCATTGATTATTCAAGAAAATGTTTGATTTCTATGTGTTTGTGAATTTTCCAGTTTTTTTCTTGTTATCAATTTATAGTTTTATGCCATCGTGGACAGAGAAGATACTTGATATGATGTCAGTCTTCTTGAATTTGCTTAGACTTGTTTTGTGGACTAACATATGCTCCAGCCGAGAAAATCTTCCATGTATGCTTGAGAAGAAGGGGTATACTGCTTTCGTTGGATAGAATGTTCTATATATGTCTTTGTCCATTTGGTCTATAGTGTTATTCAAACCTCCTATTTCCTTATTGATTTTCTGTATAGATGATCTATCCATTGCTGAGGGTGAGGTATTAAAGTCGCTAACTATTATTGTGTTACTTGTATTGTTTTTTCCTTGTTTTAGCTCTGTTCTTGTTTAGCTCTGTTTTACTTCTGTGAGTTCTTCTTTGTATATTTAAGTGCTCCGATGTTGGGCACATAAATATTTATAATATATCTTCTCTTTATCATTATATAATTCCTTCTTTTTCTCTCTTTACCATTTCTTTTTAACTTTCAAACTATAGTTGTCAGTGAATTATACACTATTATTACCATATTATGGAATTTAATTATAACTATGTATCTACCATTATTTGTGAAGTTTATGCTACTTTCTAATGCTTTTACAATGTCAGTTAGTATTCTTTTACTACGACTCAAAGAACTCCCTTTGGCACTTTTTATAAGACAGGGTTGGTGGTAATAAACTCCCTTAGCTTTTGTTTGTTGGAGAAAGTCTTTATCCCTACTTCATTTCTGGAGAATGGGTTCTCCAGCTGTAGAAATATTGGTTGACATTATTTTCTTTCAGTATTTTGCATATCTAATTCCATTCTCTCCTGGACTGAAAGGTTTCTGTTAAGAAATCTGCTGATAGTCTTATGGAGAGCCCCTTGTACACAACTTTTCTCTTGCTACTATTGAAATTCTTTTTTTGTTGTTTGTTTTTAACTTTTGACAATTATAATGTGTCTCAGTGTAGCCCTGTTCATGTTCAATATAGTTTGAATTCCTTGGGCCTTGTTGATCTGGATGTCCATTTCTCTTCCAAGGTTTGGGAAGTTTTCAGCTGTAATTGCTTTAAATATACTTTCTATTTATTTCTTTCTCTCCTCCACTGGGAATTCCCCTAATGTGCATATTGCTTTTTAACTTGTGTTCCATTATTCCCATAGGCTTATTTCACTCCTTTTCATTATTTATTCGTTTGTTTGTTTTGCTCCTCTGACTGGATAATTTCCAGTGTCTTATCTTCCGGGTCACTTACGCTTTTTTCTACATGGTTGAGTCTGCTTTTGAAACTCTGTTGAATTCTGCAGTTCAGTGCCATTTTTCAACTCTAGGATTTGTTTGTTTGTGACGGTTGCTCTTTCCTTGTTTAACTTCTCAGTTTGTTCATGCATTGTTTTCTTAATTTTGTTTAGTTATTTATCTGTGGTTTGTGGGGTTTTTTGGTTATTTGTAGTTCATTAAACTTCCATAAGAGGATTATTCTCAATTCTTCGTCTGACAGTTCATAGGTCTTCCTTTCTTTAGGGCCAGTAATTGGTGCTTTATTAGTTTACATTGATTGTATCTTATTTACTTGATTTTTCGTGATCATTGACTCCTTATATTGGTCTATGCTCATTTGGAAAATCAGGCTCTTCTTCCAGACTTCACAGATTTGCTTTGACAGAGACAGTTCTTCACCTTTCAGCTCAGTTGGGATTTCTGGGTGTATCTACTGATAATGCCCCTAAGTAGGTGGGTCTGTTTTGGAGTGAGGCAACTGTTCAAGCTCCGAGGATGGGATGTGTGTCTGCCACTTGCTAAGAACAGTTGGATTGGACTAACAGCTTGGTTCTCTACCCAGGTGAGGCTGCATGATGGGCTTCACAATTGCCTTGATTCTCTGGCCAGGCTTACTAAATGGTTGGAATTGGGTACTATATGCAGTAGTAGAAGAGGTTATGAATTAGCTTCCCTGACTTGGTAGGGAAGGGACCCAGAGATTATTGTTTGGGGACCCAAACAGGCCGAGTGTGCACTGAATTCCCTGGTAAGGTAAGGCTAATAGTTTTGCCCAACAGACAGGGGAAGCCACGAGTAGTGCTCTCTGCTGAAGTGCAGCCATACATAGGACCGTTAAATGGGCTATGTGGCTTCCCCAGTGCTCTGGTTAGGTTCCCTGGTCAGGCTGAAGGCTCTGTTCAGTAATCAGTAAGGCTGTGAATTAGATTCTCCGCCTGGGAACAGGGGGAGAAGTGGCTATAAAACCAATAAAGCTCTTTGTTTGCTGTCTTAATTGGAGCCAATCTGCTGTCCAAGTTCCCTGACCAAAGAGGGCCACTGGCTTTGTTCTGCAAACTTTGGCTCTGCCCCCCCACTTCTTGGCCTGCGTGCCCCTGGGCTGCACAGCTTCCGGGAGTTACTGTCAGCCCTCCTTGTCAGATGGGGCTGCAAGATACTCTTCACAGTGGCTGTGATTTAGCTCCTTGCCTGGGTGAGAGGAAAAGGAGTGGCTCTAGGGTACTCTCAAACTGGCTGTCTGCTTGTGAGGGGCTGGGAGCTATCTTCAGTCCTCAGCAAGGAATTAATGCCAAGCCTTTGCATAGCAGAGGAATATTCCATGCCTGGTACTGGGAGTTTACTCTGGAACCAATCAATTCTGCTCACTCACCTATGGGCTTGAGCACCCCTGGGTTGCACAGCTTCCAGAGTGGTCCTCAGCCCTTCTGATCAGATGGGGCCAGAAGACACTCTCTAGAGAGGGTGGGGCTGTGATTTAGTTCCTTACCTGGGTGTGTCCAAACTGGGTTTTAGGGCCTGTGAAACTTCTTTGAGGATCTGAATCAGGCAAATCTGCACCAAGCCAGGTTCCCTGGTCAGAGTGTGCTCCTGACTCAGCTCTGTGAATACCAAGCTGCTGGCTGAGATTACTGCTTGGGCGCTGCAGGTATGAAATCAGCCAAGATACATGTGCTGGTTGTTGCAAGCCCTTCACCTCCTTCTTTGTCAGTTAGATCACTGTGGTTGAACCCTGCTGATTCCCCTGGGATCCTGTGGTGCAGGAGCAGAGTGGGGGCTCCCACAAAATATCCCGCAATGCTGGGAGTCTGGTTTATCCCCTGGGTTCTCTTTTCCCACTTGAGGAACTGAAGGCTCAGAGGAGACCTCTCCACATAGTGCAGCTTTGGTTTCAGGGGAAGGGCGATGTGGTCAATGTTGTACCTTTTCATATGCTTCTAGGCAGACTGTCTTGGTCTCCAAATCTCTGAGGGTGCTTCAGCCTCACCCCCATGCCCTAGGATTCTGTCAGTGGTGTCTTATTCTTGAGTAGTTGTTAGTTGTTCTTGTGCAAAATCAGGAGCAACCTATGTCCCCGTCTTGATGGCACTCTCTCTGCTTTTTCTGACAATGGGATTGCTAGTCTTTGACAGAGCTTGTTACAAAGCAGAGCAGTGGAGGCAAAATATCCACTCTGATAATTCTCAAGGTCTCTTAGATATTCTAAATGACTATAGAAAGAATGAGCTAATGAGGGGAGTGGGTACAGGGAGAAGAATTTCCTCCCTCAGAAAATATCTGGGATGAGAAGATGGTGTCCAGCCAATTTCCGTGTTGTTGACCCTCTTCCTGTCAGAGGACTGAGTCCATTCCCTATTGCATTGTTCCAGGGCAAAAGGTCAAGCATTCATTGGCTATGATTAGACTTGTTTAAGTCTTAACATCTGCTTGTAATTAGTATGAATCCTTCCAAGATTCTGATATATGATAAGTTCTGTTCCTTAGTTTCCAGAGCCAGTGCACATGTTTATATAATGTGTGTTTTCATAGATATTTCTTAAAAATATAGAGCATTTTTTGGTAATTTTTGAAAAAGTAGCACACAATATTGCCTAATATTTGGGAAATGCAAAAGGGCCCCCCAAAAGAAGATACCCATAATCAATTTATATAGATAATCTCTATTATCAGATTGTTTTTAATGTATTATTCTAATTTTGATTTTATATCTATTTTGTAATGCTAAAGTGAATCTGTTTGCAAATTGCTCTATATTCTGAAATGTATATATCACAAGTATTTCTCATTCCAGTTATATTCTTCAATAGCATAATTTTTGTTGCTACTTATTATTTCATCTATAATTTCCAGAGAGTTATTTTCAAATTTATAATCCCCTGGATTATGTCTATATCTACTTTCTCATTCTTAAACTTGTTTGTTTATGTTTACCTTCTATTATTTTTTATTAGAGTATGCAGAAGTTATTATATTTATCTCTCTTTTCTTTAAGCAGCATTTTAAAAAACTTCCTTGGTAAAATTTTAACATATTTAACTAAAATAAAACATTTAACTTCAAACTTGTATAAAAGTTGATGAGTAAGGACAAGAAACTCCCATTTACCCGTGACTCAAATTCACCAATTGTTTACATTTTGCCCATTTTCTGTATTATTTTATATAAGTATGTTATATGTAAAATGTATATCAAATATTTTTCTATTGCTATTCTAAGTTATACTAATTTTTTCTGAAGTGTTTTGGGAATAAGTTGAAGAGATGCATATTTTCTCTAAGTGTTAAAGAATATTAAATGTATGTCTTTCCTAAGAATGAGGATATTTTCTTGTAACCGCAGTGTAGTTATTAAAATGAGGAAGTCGGGCATGGATACACAATTGTTGAACCATAGTCTGTATTCAGTAATGTTCTTTATTGCATTGCTTTGGTTATCATGTCTCTTCAGTTTTTCTTTAGTCTGGAAGAGTTCCTCAGTCTTTCTTCATCTTTCAAATTTTCAAATTTTCACCTTGAAAATTTGAAGAGATCTGAGCAGTTATTTTGCAAAATGTCTCTCAATGTGACTTTGTCTGATCTTTCCTCATGATGAGATGTGGGTTATACATCTCACAGAAGACATATTGTGTCATTGTCAGAACATGATAGAAGGAGTGTCATGACATTAATTTGGATCACTTGGTTAAGGCGGTGTCTGTAGGTTTCTATACTTTGGAGCAATTGTGTATCCCGTTGTCATTAATAAGTAATTTATAAAGAGACAATCTGAAGCTATGAAAATATCCTGATCCTTTTCATTCACTGATTTTAACATCTCTTGATGACTTTTAACTCTATCATTCCTTCTGCATTTACAGATTCTACTGTAAGAAAGACTATGCATGGATTCTTATATTACTAAATTAGTTGTAATCCATTACTATATTTATTTTGATCTATGGTTGTTCCAGAATGACCCAGTGTGAGTCCCTTGAAGTTGTCCTCTTTCTTCTTTGTTTTTTAACCTTCAAATTATGTTGTTTTTTCATTAGCACTAACAACTGTTTCCTGTAGTTAAATTTGTTTCTATGTGTACTCAAGAGTATATTGAATTGTTGATGTATAGGAGATGCCTCATTAAATTTCAACCTTTTACTCAAAGGACTCCAAACAGAATAATCTGGATGTGTTAAGAAATTTCAGAACATCCTGTTAGGTGTCAAACACACTGACCTTCTCTCTTGTGCCTCTTACCCTTTTAGTTTTTAGCACAGTGGCTTATGGAAAAGCATCTATTGGTTTTTATCTTTGTGATGACTATTTTCTTGTTATGATGTGGGAGGAGGCCCTCTTCAGGTCTATAAATGTTCTAATACTGCCCATGTGTCATGTGTCAGCCATGAACCCATATCAGCCATCAAAATTTTGATTTTTTTAGGGGCGCCTGGGTAGCTCAGTGGGTTAAACCTCTGCCTTTGGCTCAGGTCATCATCTCAGGGTTCTGGGATCGAGCCCCACGTCGGGCTCTCTGCTCGGCAGGAAGCCTGCTTCCCCCTCTCTCTCTGCCTGCCTCTGCCTGGTTCTCTGCCTGCTTGTGATCTCTGTCTGTCAAATAAATAAATAAAATCTTAAAATTTATTTTTTTATTTTTTTAGGAACCATTTTGCTCTCTCTGTTTGAAAGCTTGTAGATCTTTACATACTCCGTGCTTTCATTTTTTAATGTTGATAGGATTATTTTTTAGTTCATCCATGTAAACACACAGATGTATGTACACACAGGTGACACAGTTTCTTCCTAGATTTCTGTGTCAGGTGTACAAGAAGAAATAAAGAAGAGTCCAGACCTGCTTTTATACATTCGTAAAGAGAAAGTCTCTGTCGATTATCATTTTCTTTGTCTTGAATTTTTCTAACCCTCTTTGCATGTATACTAGGAGATATTCTGCAGTGTCTGGTTCTTGACTTGGATTTTTTTAATCTGTGACTTAATTGTTCTGAATGAGCCTGTTGAGAATGCCAAAGAGCCAGTATTTGTTAGGGATTATGCTTCCTATGGAGTCATTCCCAACCAATGCCCTGCCTGTCCTTTTCTCTGCTCAGTAGTGGAGGCCAGGAATTGCAGTCCATGCTTCTGCTGAGGCTCTCCTTCACGCTTCCAACATATCTCCATGTTTCTTTGAACAGTTTCTTACTTCCATTTTCCCAAGGTAACCTGGTTGTTTTTAGTCAAGAATGACATTGAGATACTAAGATCTGCATAGTAGGGCTGATCATTGGTACTGATGCTTATTGCCTATAGTCCCTTTTAGCAGAGAGCTGGGAAATATCTTCATCTATTTATATCTATATCCTATATCTGTATTTATCTCTAGCTCTACATTTTAATTTCTATATCTAAATAACTGGAGTTTCATTTTGAATTCAGTACCACAGATCACATAGGGTTCTCCTCTTTCTATATTTTTATCCCTCTGTCACTGTTTCCTGAACAGTGAGAAATCTGCATTCCATTAGCCTCAATACTTTTACCCATTTGCACAAATTCAGAGTACACAGAAGTGAATTTCAGAATTGTCAACTCATACCACTGAGAAAAGTAAGCCTACTAACAGGAACCTTGTTCATAGATCTGTTTTAGACGAATTGCATATATACAGTTAGCTGCACAAAACCTAAGTCTACAATTGATGAATTTGTACAAGTACATACATACATATAATCCACATTCAGGGCTCCTTAGAGAAATGTCTGATTTTAGGGCTGGGGCAGGAAATAGACAAGATGAGCCTGGAGCATCTTATAATGCCAAAAGTTTGGAAGTCCTTAGAAAAGGAAAAGAAAAGAATCATAAGGGCATATGATATGGACGTATAAGCAAACTGAAAGATTTTCCAGTGATCAAAGCTGCAGCTATTTGAAAAAAAAGTATTCATTATAAAATCAAGTATAAAATAAGAATTCAAAGGGCACCTGGGTGGCTCAGTGGGCTAAGCCGCTGCCTTTGGCTCAGGTTGTGATCTCAGAGTCCTGGGATCGAGCCCCACATCAGGCTCCCTGCTCAGCGGGGAGTCTGTTTCCCCCTCTCTCTCTGCCTGCCTCTTTGCCTACTTGTGATCTCTGTCTGTCAAATAAATAAATAAAATCTTAAAAAAAAAAAAAAGAATTCAAGAGTCCATACTGATAGAACTAAATGACTGAATAAATAAATAGAGCTGAAGAGACAAATTTCCTATGCAGAGTTCCAAATAATTTGTATAGATACTCTGCTGTCAAGAAATGGGGGCATCACCCCCCACTTTAATGCGGATGTGCATAGTAACTTGCTCCCAAAAGATGTAGTATCAAAAGGAGGGGGTAAGGTAACTTTACAGTGGGGAAACCTGGCAAACACTACCTCAGCCCACTGATCAAGGTTAATGTCAACAGCAGTTAAGTTATACTAATAGTATGTATGCTTGGTTGAGAGTAATGGAAATGGCACTTTATCTTTGCGGTCTTCCTTCCAAAGATCCATAGCTCCAGTCTAATCATGAGAAAAATACCAGACAAATTCCAATAGAAGAGACTTACAAAATACCTAACCAGAACTCCTCAAAACTGTCCAGGTCCTCAAAAATAAGGGAAGTCAAGAAGAATGTAAGGAGACATGACTAACTGTAATATGGTGTCCTGGATAAAATCCTAAAGCTGAATTTGGGTTAAAACTAGGAGAATCTAAAGAATACATAGACTTTACATAAAAATAATATATCAATATTAGTTTATTGTGACAAATACACTGATGTAAGATGCCAGTAATGGGAACGGTGTGAGATATAAGGGAACTCGGTGGTAACATCTCAGTTTTTCCGTAAGTCTAAAACTGTTCTGTGAAATGAGGTCCATATTTTTTAAAGTATATGTTGAAGTATAAAAAGCCCACATGGCTTGGGATTGTATGTATAAACTCTTAGCAGTCTAAAGGTCAATTGTATTGAGTTATGATTTATTATTCTTTCCTTGGTTTGCAATGTTAGCTGCATTCTTTTGATAAAATGATTCGGAGTTATTTACTTTCACTCCCTTAGGTGAAAACTTCCACGTCTGTTCTTCAATATGCTATTCGGTAACCTCTTATTGCAATATTTTTTAATAAAAATTCTTTTCAGAAACAATACATTATGGAGTTGGATTTTCAACTTTATTAAGTGAAGGACATTCATTCTTCCCGTGATAGCTTCAAATAAATCTTGCATTCAAAATGCAGATCTCACATATATTACTTTTGTGCTCTGAAAAGGAAGATGTGCCTTGTGAGAGAAACAAAATACAGTGCAATATGTGACAATTGTGGATCTTGAGGGCTGAACGTGACCCCGAAACAAGGACCAAACGCAGCATCATACAAATTATACCAACAATGGCTAAACTGTAGCAGCTGTGCATAAAGTAAAATAAGCAAGACAGAATAAAAGACTCAAAGTACATCCCTAATTGGAAACATTTAGAAATGGGAACAACGATTATGTAGTAAAGTTTTTCACTTTTTTCAGAATTTCTCAACATGGCGTAAGGGGCATATTCACCCATATCTATATAAATACACAGCCAATCCCGTTCCTCTGTTTGGGGAATATTTATTAAGATCAAAGACTTATGGACATTAGGGAAGGTATGTGCTATGGTGAGTACTGTGAAATGTGTAAACCTGGCGATTCACAGACCTGTACCCCTCGGGATAAAAATACATTATATGTTTATTTAAAAAAAAACAACAAACAAACAAACAAAAAAGATCAAAGACTTTTCCCTGATATTAAAATTCTGTACAACCCCAGACAAATTCTGGAAAGAAAATTGTTTTTCTGTTTGGACAGAAATTCGTATTCTGTGTTGCTGTTAAAGGGGGGTAATTTAGCTCAGAATAGGGGGCTTTCACTAAAGCATGACGCTGTTAGAACTACAGAAAGCAGCCTTTAGATATTCGGGGAAGAAACTGCTATCCCTGAAGAAAATTATACTAATTCAAAGTAGGACAAAAGCATAACTATATGCCCTTTCAGTATCCTATCAGAACATTGTCTAACACGACCACCCGAGGGTTACCTAATTCTCTAGGGGATGTACCTTTGTTTGACTTACTAGTTATGTTTGATTAGGCCCAGGTTCTGTGAATTGTGTGTCAATGATATGGATTTTTTTTTCCAGTAGAGGTGCAAATGATTTCTCTTTGGCAGGAAAGATAACCCAAAAGGTTGTAGGTTTTATTGCCCAGTAGGATACTAATCAGTTCTGTCTCTCACTGAGTACACTGATTTCAGCAAGTCTTTTTTCCTCACTGACTTAATATAAATCAATCTCAATCAAACTCTCTCTTTCTGTATAGATGTACAGCTGCGCAGATTGATATGCACATATAGATACATAGTATGTATGTATAACATATATTATGGATATATGTGTATCACAGACATTCTTTGAGTTAGTTATGACCCCATTTCTTTTTTTTTATTAATAACACTCTATTATTTGTCTCAGGCGTACAGGTCTGTGATTCATCAGTCTTACACAATTCTATGCCCCCATTTCTTGACACCAGAGTACCTACACAAATTATCTGGAACTCTGCATGGGAAATGTGTTTGTTTAGCTTCTATTTATTTATTCAGTCATTTAGCTTTATTAGTATGGACTCTTGGATACTTATTTTATACTTTGTTTTAAATCCAATATTATTTTTTTTTCAAATAGCTGCAGCTTTGACCATTGGAAAATCTTTCAGTTTGCTTATATGTCCATTTTATATTCCCCTATGATTTTTTTTTCTTTTTTTGCACTTCCCAACTTTTGGCATTATAAGATGCGCCAGTCTCATCTTGTCTATTTCCCGCCCCAGCCCTAAAATCAGATATTTCTCTGACTGTGCTACAGGCAACCTTATTAATAAGTCAAATACATGTCTGATGCACGTTTATTCTACAGTTGTATGAGAGTCATGCTATAATACAATGATTCAAAGTTATTTACTTCTGCTTCCCCAGGTGAGACCTTCCACCTCTATTCTTCAAGCCACTAAAACAGGTCACTGAAAAAAAGTTTATGCATAGATTCACTGGTGAGCTACATTACTGCCACCAGAGTTCACCTCTTCCCTGTGGCCCCACATGCCCTCATGTACTTATGATTATGAAGTGGCTCAGGACAGTGTTTGTGAGCTACCATACCTGCTGATGGAATAGAAGGGGCTTAACTTTTGCAAAGCTGATCAGTTTGACCTTGTGATGGGTGAGCAAGTTGAATGTTCCATAAGCTTTCAGAACATTTAAACAGATAGAGAAAATGCTTTTGTTTAACATTTTACACTTTAAAAAAAAAAAAAGATTTTTATTTACTTGTCAGCTAGAGAGAACGCGTGCACAAACAGGAGAGTGGCAGACAAAGCAGGCAGAGGGAGAAGCAGACTCTTGCTGAGCAAGGAGCCCGATGCAGGACTCGATCCCAGGATCCTGGGATCATGGAGGCAGCTGAAGGCAGCTGAAGGCAGACACTTAACACACTGAGCCACCCAGGTGTCCCAACATTTTGCACTTTAAAAGAAATCCACTTCTTAATAAAAATCAATATTTACTTATTTCTCATCAAATATTATCTTTCAGGGGATGAAATAGATTTTTATCTGTCGATTCTACGGGGGGAAATAAATAACTAATTAACATGATTATTTATCAAGTAGTCAATTTTATAAATTGTCCTTGTTGTGATAAAATTGCCACAGGATCAAAGTACATTGAATAACTGAAATACATAAAACAGGGACGGAATAACTACTGTGTTAAATTTTATTAATCATCTAGATAAATTAATGAACAACAAATATTTGGCTGCTCAGTCAGCCTAGGAATAAAGTTCCAAAAGATGATGGTCATCCTTGAGATCTTCCTATATGTAGCTTCTGGGATGAAACAAAGAAATGTCATCAAAATATCTGGGCGGGGGTAGCCAGTGTTGATGAGAAGGCCTTAATTGTTAGACCTTTACATTACACAGTCAGCATTTTACAAATAAACAGTCATGGAAATACAAATCCTGTCCCAGGGAAAATCTCTTGCTTTCTCTGCTTCTGTACATTTGTCAGGTTCTTTTTTTTTTTTTTTTTAATTTATTTGTTAGAGAGAGAGAGAGCGAGCACAGGCAGACAGAGTGGTAGGCAGAGGCAGAGGGAGAAGCAGGCTCCCTGCCGAGCAAGGAGCCCGATGTGGGACTCGATCCCAGGACGCTGGGATCATGACCTGAGCCGAAGGCAGCCGCTTAACCAACTGAGCCACCCAGGCGTCCCCATTTGTCAGGTTCTTACTGAATCTGTAATTTATGAGTAAGTGACATGGTTAAAATTTGAATTGAAGACTTTAATTCTACATTTAGTGTTTTCTCCAAAAGATGATAGTATCCATATTCTGATTTTGATTATTTTATATCAGTGTTTATTAAAACCTCATTTCATCTTTTAGCAGGGGAAATAATATTTTCAGGGTTTAATTCCATAGGAACAGGATATATACATATATAGTAAATTCTGAAATAGCTATGCCAACAAGAACATTAGCATGAGGGGCGCCTGGGTGGCTCAGTGGGTTAAAGCCTCTGCCTTCGGCTCAGGTCATGATCTCAGCATCCTGGGATTGAGCCCCGCATCGGGCTCTCTGCTCAGTGGGGAGCCTGCTTCCTCCTCTCTCTCTGCCTGCCTCTCTGCCTACTTGTGTTCTCTGTCCATCAAATAAATAAATAAAATCTTTAAAAAAAAAAAAACATTAGCATGAGAAGTGAAAACATCATATTTGGTGTACCATTTGAAATGGAGATGGGTCCCACCAACAAAGAAGTGAATGTGTGTTTCCTTGTTCATTCACATTAATGTGTTTCATGACAAACCTCAACTTCTAATTGTTCCCCACATATTTTCTGTCAAAAATATTTAGTGCCACCCACAGCGGGGTTTCCCAAAGCACACATATTCAGAAAACTTGGGGAGTTATAATTCTTTCTTTTTTTAAAAAAAGATTTTATTTTTATTTATTTGACAGACAGAGATCACAAGTAGGCAGAGAGGCAGGCAGAGAGAGAGGAGGAAGCAGGCTCCCTGCCGAGCCGAGCGCCCGTTGGGGGGCTGAGCCTGAGCTGAAGGCTGAGGTTTTAACCCCCTGAGCCACCCAGGCACCCCAAGGGGTGTTATAATTCTTTAATGAACTATTGTCTTAATTACAGAGACAAATTTCACTTTTGACCAAAAGGCCAAAAAAATCTAGTAAACCTTTGGGTTTTTCAATTACTTTAAAAGACACACATAACACTACTATTTAGACAGTCTTCAGATAAAAAGGTGAGGTAAAGGCACCTGGTAACTCAGTTGGTCAAGCATCTGACTCTTGATTTTGGCTCAGGTCATGATCTCAGGATTGTGAGATCAATTCCCGCATTGGGCTCTAAGTTGGGTGTGGAGCCTGGTTGAGATTCTCCCTTGTCCTCTCCCTCTACCATTCCCTCTCCACTTAAAAAAAAAAAAAAGGAAAAGGAAAAGTGATTTATAAAATAAGTCACATGGAAAGGCCAGCCACACTAGATTGGGGATTAAGAACCTCAGGTTCCAAAAGAGTTCACACTGCAAGTGTGATAGGACAAAATTAGGAAACCACCTGGGAGTGTTTTCTTCAAGTGGAAAATCAGAGGGCTGGGTTAACTTCTAGAAATGTCTATGTTCCATCCTTTCCATTTCACAATTCATTGACTTCTCTAAATTTGCCCATAATGAAAAATAAATTCCAAATAAAAGGCGTATGTTTATGAAAACATAAACAAGCATCTAAAGTTTAAATATTTCTACTCAGGGAAAAAGAAAATTGTTGTCATAATTATACCTAGTTTTTACATTACTCAAAAAAGCTAAAATAACCTTATAATACAACTATGAATTTCTGTTACTGGAGAAGTGTTCAATTTATTGTAACATTACCTGTAACTAAATCAAGTAAAACAAAATTGTAAATATCTCTTAAAGTTGGACATTCTGTAATATTTTTTATATACTGACTAAAAGTGTAACTATATTATACGACAAAGATTACAAAATAACTTCTGAAAATAAGCATTTCACAGATTGTCACTATTTATCTGAGAACATATAAATACAAACTAAAATGAATCATAACATTCACTTTTGAGTAAGACTGATGAAATCAATAGTAAAATCCACATAGCCGAAATGCCCAACTTCGAAAACTAAATAATTTGTTCATCAGTGTGAATTCTGACAGCTTTTCTTTTCCAATCCTCTCATTCTTCTTTCTCTATCAAAAAAATATATCCACTGAAGTATATCTTCAGAATCATTAATAGCCAAGTATTGTTGTCTGACTGAATAATTTGGCACCTTAGCTGAGCCTACCCCCCAACCCCCCACAAAAAAGGCAAATAATTTCCTGAAGAATTAAAACATGGCTCTTTCTATTAGTGTTGGCATTTCAGTTCTGTTCAGAGACCCTCTCAAATTTAGCTGGAGATAGTTTCCATGGTAACTGAAGAATGTGCTCTGATGAGTCTTGAAACAGACAAATAAGAATCTTTGCTTCTTACAAGTGGGCAACAATTTAATGCTTAATGCTCTCTAATGCTTAATGGAAGACATTTGAATCTATTTCGGTTTCAGACAAAAGCTGAAAAAAAAAGCCAGTTCTGTCAATTACACAAGTCTAAAAGGTAGATATTAGTAAAGTTGAGGTGAATACAAGCTGTTTTATCCTTTTCAAGATATAAGAATATATAGCAATATATTATTATCTGACATTAAATATTTTACACTACCATGAAGAACTTTAAAAACCAATTTTCTTAATCCAAGTAAATATATCACTTTCCATTGTCATTGTCAGTTTTTTACTTAATTACTTCCTAAGTAATATACAGTTTATAAACACTGCAAAAGTTCAAAATGGTGTTTCATTTTTTGTGGGATTTGTTTGTTTTTGGTAGAGAAAATTGGGGATGGGTTAATGGGAACGTACAAGTCAATATGTGAAGGAAAGAAACATGGGCAAACTATTGAATTGAAAAATAGGTATAGCTTTTCAAAGTCTAAAAAAAAAAAAAAATCCAGGAACATAAAAAAGAAAATTAGTATTACTCAAGAACAAATCGTGGCCCTACTTGAAAGTATCTCTGCATAAACTTGTGTAACAAAGATAATGAAAACAGATGAATCTACCCTAATCCAAAAAACAAAATCAACAAAAAGACAGTTAACTCCCTAGGGAGGAATCTGTGTCTTTCTTGATTGTGATGTTGGTTACCAAGGTAATGACTGTATCTGAGAGGCCCCTGGCTACAAATCCAATCTCTTGAAGACCTTCAGTAGAATCTAAATCAAACAGACCCTTATAATGGACTAACTTGTGTTCCCTAGTGCTCAAACACCTGAACCTTAGCAAATGAAACTTATTGCAAAGCAAGGCAAAAATCAAGGTCATTGTTGAAGAATTTGCTTTAAAATTGCTTTCACCTCGACTCTCCACAAGTTGGAATATGTCGACCTCGCATCATTTAGAACCCTGTGACCCAGGCATTGTAACTGACAGGATAGCCACTAGCCCATATGATGCATCTGTGTGATTTAGAGGGTATGAACGCTGGTGTTAGGGCTCGCAGCAAGTAAAGCACACGCTGTGCTGAAGCTACCCTCCACTTCTTCATGCAGACATACCTGTGCAGTATATAAACGGCACAAGGCAGCCCTTGCACTAGGTCTTGAGTATGTAATGATGAGTAGAACGGGCCAATGAACACCAACAGAAAAGGGAAAAAAAAGTGACTGGGATCTGGTTGTTTTATAGGACTATTAGTATTTAAATAAACTTGATCAACATTCCTTAAGAACCTACTATGTGCCAGGAATATTGTGTAAGGGTTATAAGGATGGGATCCAGGAAGTACAAAAGAACTCTCAGGATATAACTACTTCTTCAAGTTCCTATACTAAGAGACTTTTTCAAACCAGTCAGGACGTCTGGCAGCCTAAGGCCACATTCCTGGACTACCCACTCTTTCTGAGATCCTGCCTGAAAAAGTTTCAGGCTGTCAAAAGAATTTGCTGTTTGTTTTATTCAGTACCTGACAACAGGCCCCTGCCCCCACCTTTTTAGAACATTTCCGAATAAATAAATACATAAATAAATACATCTTATCATTGTAAATCCATCCCTGTCCCTTTGAGATACATACTTCTCTCCCACAATTTAGGAGTGTCTTTCTTAAGAACCTGAAGCCATCCCTTTGAAATATAAATTTAGGGAGGGATAGGACCTCTGTCTCCCAGTCTCTGTGGGAGTGTGTAATCCTAACTTCAATAATTGCTAGCTAGGAGACACAGCTGGCCTAATTGCATTTACACTGACGGACCCTCTCACCTACTTTTTGTCATTTTTCACTCCCCCGACACTGCTCGAACCCTCCCTTTCCCTACTCTCTCTTTCTCCCTTTAAAACATTCAGTCACCTCTGCACCAGTTGGAATGGAGCTCAGTTCTTTCCCCTACTGTCAGTAGTTCCTGAATAAAATCTGTTTTCTCCACTTTAACTAATGTTTGACCATATTTATCTTTGACAGATCTAAAGGAAATATTGTAGTGTGAAAAAAATGTTAAAAAATAACCACCTGAAATTAATATTACATTGTATGTTAACTACCTGGAATTTAAATAAAAACTTAAAAAGACCATAAATACAGAATAAAAATGCTAGGATAGTACATTTAATTAATTAAATTGAGAGTGTGTGATATATGGTCTGCACATCGATACAAGTGATAATATAATAATATGTGAGAAGAAGGGAGACATCTATTGGGCAGAGGAGGAAGGCAGTGTGGTTGGAGTGGAAATTTAACTCGGCTTTATGCATTTGTGTTTGGACAAGGGAAATAGAATTTAACTTAGTATTGACACAGGTTCATTTTATTCCAGAAGACATAAGCATTGCCATAACCATATTAATAAATTCCAAGATCCGTAAGGGGAGAGTTCTTACCTGATTGTTTTTTCATACCTGCGTCATCAATGTATAACATACAATGGTCTCAACAAAAATTCATTGAATTAACAAATGAGGTATTATTTAAATAAAAAGAGACTAAAATATGTGAACTAAAAGGCAGCTAATGAAAACAATAAAAAATGAAAGAAGAGACATTAGAACTGATGTCACAGAAATAAAAAGAATCATGAGACCAGCATGAACAACGCACTAAGAAATAGGATTACCTAGAAGAAATGGATCAAGTCCTAGAAATACAGAATCTACTAAGAATGAATCACAAAAAATAGAAAGTCTGAACAGACTTATAACTAGTATGGAGATGGAATCAATAATCCAAAACCTCCCAACAAAGAAAAGCCCAGCACCAGACTGCTTCATTGGGAAATTCCACAAACATTTAAAGAAGAATTAACACCAATCTTTATCAAACTCTTCTAAAAAAATGGAGGAGAACAAGTATCTCCAAACTCATTTTATGAGGCCAGCATTACTTTGAAACCAAAGCCAGACAAAGACACCATGAGAAAAGAATATAGATGCCAAAATCCTCTGGAAAATACTAGTAAACCAAATTCATCAGCACATTAAAAGCATCATATATCTTGATTTATCCCTGGGACACAAGGATGGTTCAATGTAGGAAAACCAATTAATGTCATATATCCCATTAAGAAAATAAAGTGTAAAATCATGATTATCTCAAGAAATAAGGAAAAAGCATTGGCAAAATTCTATACCCTTTCATGAAAAAACTCTCACCAAACTACCAAAGTACCTCAACAGAATAAAGGCATATATGAAAAGCCCACAGCTGACATAATCTATGCTGAAAATGTTAAAGCTTTTCCCCTCTAAGACTGAGCATGAGGCAAGGATGCACACTCTTGCCATTTCTGTTTAACATAGGGTCATAAATCTAGTCAGAGAAATAAGCTAAATAAATAAATAAACAAATAAATGGCATTATCGTCAGAAGTAAAATTGTCCCTGTTTTCAGATGACATTATCTTACATATAGAAACTCCTAAAGCCCCCACCCAAAAACTGTTAGAATAAATGGATTCATTAAAGTTGTTGAATTAAAAAAATCAACATATAAAAATCAGTTGAAATTCTATACACTAACAATGAACTATCTGAAAAGGAAATTAGGAAAACAATATCAAAATAATCAATTTACAGTTACCAAAAGAAAATACTTAGGAATAAACCTAACTAGGGAGGTAAAAGACTTGTGTATTGAAAACTACAAAGTATTGATGAGATAAATTAAAGAAGACACAAACAAAGGGAAAGACATCTCATGTCATGGGTTGGAAGATTTAATGTTGTTAAAATGTCCATATAATCCAAAGCAATCTATAGATTCAATGCAATCCCTATCAAAATCCCAATGATGGGTTGTTGGGGTGTTTTTTTTGTTTTTGTTTTTTTTTAAGTAAGCTCTACTCCCAACATGGGGGCTTGAATTCTTGACCTCAAGATCAAGAGTCACATGCTGTACCAATTGAGGCAGAAAATGGCATTTTTAAAAAATAGAAATTGTAAAAAACAATTACATAACTCAGAAACACAAATAGCCAAATCAAATGTAAGAAAGAACAAAGCTATAGGTATCACACTTTCTGATTACAAAACTATAGTGATCAAAATAGTATGGTATTGGGGAAAAGATAGGTATGTAGGCCAATGGAACATAATAAAGATCCCAGAAATAAATCCATGCATATATGGTTAATTGATCTTCAACACAGGTGACAAGAATACATAATGGAGAAAAGATGGTCTCTTCAGTGGTCTCAGGGAAATTGAATATCCACATGCAAAAGAATGAATTGGACCCTTAGAGAATTTAAAAAAAAAAACACCTCAAAATAGATTAAGGATTTAAATGTAAGGCCTGAAACTGTAAACATCCTAAAGTTAAAAAAAAAAATAGGGGAACACTTCATGACATTGGTCTTGGCAATGATTTCATAGATAGACCAAAAGTAAAGGCAACCAAAACTGCAATAAACAATAGACTACATCAAACGAAAAAGCTTCTGTTCATCAAAGGAAAAAATCAACAGAGAAAACAAGCAACCTACAGAATGGAAGAAAATGTTTGCAAACCATATATCTGACAAGGGATTGAATTCCAAAATATATAAAGAATTCCTAGAATTCAATAGCAACAAAACAAAACAAAACAAAACAAAAACAAAAACCTAAAAAACTGATTTCAAAAATGAACAAAGAGCTCGAATAGCTGATTTTCCCAAAGAAAACATACGCATGGCCAGCAGGTACATGAAAAAATGCCCAACATCATTGGTTATCAAGGGAATGAAAATCAAAACCACACTGAGGTATCACCTCCCACCTATCAAAAATACAGTAAGTGTCAGCAAGTGAGTGGAGAAACTGGAAGCCTTTGACACTGTCAGTGGGAATGCACAATGGTGCCACTGCTATGGAAAACAGTACGGAGGTTTATAACAAAATTAAAAATAGAACTACCATATGATCTATTAATTTCACTTCTGGGTATTATCCCAAAAAATGATGTCAGAATCTCAAAGAGATATTAGCATTCCCATGTTCATTGACACAGTATCCACAGTAGCCAAAAATGTAGGAACAACTTAAATGTTCATCAACAGATGAATGGATAAAGAAACGGTGGTATATACATACAGTGGAATACTTTTCAGGTTTTAGGGGGGAAAAAAGGAAATTTTGCAATATGCAACAACACGGATGAACCTTGAGGACATTGTGCTAATTAAAATAAGCAAGTCACAAAAAGATGAACTGCATAATTTCACTTACATGAAGTATCTAAAATAGTCAAATTCATAAAATCAAGGAATAGAATGGTAGTTGCCAGGAAGGAGGGGGAAGTGGGGAGTTACTAATCAATGTGCTTAAGTTTCAGTTAAGCAAGATGAATAAGCTGTAGAGACCTGCTTTACAGTATTGCACCTAAGGTCAACAATAATGTGTGGTACACTTCAAAATGAATTTAGAGGGTAGATCTCATGTTAAGTGTTCTTACCACAATAAAACCAAATTCAAAAAAGATCTGAGGGCATGTCTTGAGATGCAGATAAATTCCTTGAATTCAGTTTGATCTTTTTTCAGGTTTGATTTTTAAGCTTCATTAATTAACATCATTGTCCTTTAGTCAAAGGCTGTTTGGCTCTACTGCAGAGATAATCCAAGTCTGAGAACTCTGATGCCTTATTCATTAGGAGGACATTTGACTTCAGGCTGTTAGAACACAATGTGTTCCCACCTCCCTGCGAGCTCCAGGAGTTGTTGTGTCCGGTTTGGTCTGGTGGTTCTTCGTCAGAGTCTGTACTTTCTTCTTGTGCCTTCCCAGATCAGTGTCTACTCAAAGACAGTAAGATTCAGGGGCGCCTGGGTGGCTCAGTGGGTTAAGCCTTTGCCTTCAGCTCAGGTCATGATCTCGGGGTCCTGGGTCTCTGGTCTGGGGGGGGGTCTCTGCTCAGCAGGGAGCCTGCTTCCCCCTCTCTCTCTGCCTTCCTCTCTGCCCAGTTGTGATCTCTCTCTCTCTGTCAAATAAATACATAAAATCTTAAAAAAAAAAAAAAAAAAGGAAGATTCTTCTGCAGAGCAACAGAACTCTTCCCTAATAGCTCCATCCTCTTCAGTATTATGTCCTGAAAACTGTAGCTCCCTTGACCTCTGCAAACTTTTAAGCTGTATTCTTGCCTCACCAACACTACTAGGCTATATGCAGCTTTCACCTTAGTGTGCTGCTGAGTGAACACTGTCTCCAGGCAGTGAGCTCTAGGGCTTACCTTCTTTGTTTATCTGCTCTCAAGGATATGAAATAAGAATGAGCGCAAACTCCTGGTCATAAAGTAGGTCGGAAAACAATGAAATGACATTTTTTAAAAAGATTTTATTTATTTGACAGAGATCACAAGTAGGCAGAGAGGCAGGCAGAGAGAGAGGAAGGGAAGCGCTCCCCGCTGATGAGAGAGCCCGAAGTGGGGCTCGATTCCAGGACCCTGAGATCATGACCTGAGCTGAAGGCAGAGGCTTAACCCACTGAGCCACCCAGGAGCCCCAAAAGGACATGTTTTTTTTTTTTTTTTTTTTTTTTTTTTTTTTTTTTTTTTTTAAAGATTTTATTTATTTATTTGACAGACAGAGATCACAAGTAGGCAGAGAGGCAGGCAGAGAGAGAGAGG
Organism: Martes martes; assembly: GCF_963455335.1. Lineage (NCBI taxonomy): Eukaryota > Metazoa > Chordata > Mammalia > Carnivora > Mustelidae > Martes > Martes martes. Next base: position 40,236,003 of record NC_137899.1, read on the forward strand.
AAGAAGCAGGCTCCCCGCTGAGCAGAGAACCCGATGCGGGGCTCGATCCCAGGACCCTGGGATCATGACCTGAGCCGAAGGCAGAGGCTTTAACCCACTGAGCCACCCAGGCGCCCCCCAAAAGGACATGTTTTAAATATTGAAAGAAAAATGCTGTCAGCCTGGAATTTGACACCCAGCAAAATTATCTTCCAAAATGAAAACAAACCAAAGACTTTATTTTAGACAAAGAAAAGTTGAGAGAATTAGTTACCAGAAAACCTGGATTATAAGAAATATTTTTAAAAGTTTGTAGAACAGAAGAAATGCAATTCCAGATGGAAACTTGGGTATGCACAAAGAAATGAAGACTGCCAAAAATGGTAAATCCAAGTACATGAAACACAAACATGACAGAACTATAAAGAAAAATAAACAAATCCACAGTAAGAGTTAAGAGATTTTGACATGACTTCCTTAGTAATTGTAGAACAAATTGATAGAACAATTGATAGTAGCTTAAAGAGCAAATAAAGACAAAAGCAGTAAAGTATGAGATATGCCCATGATAAATCTACTTGACCTAATTGATATTTATAGGACACTCCTTGCCATAACCACAGAATACATGTTGTTTTTCTTCTTATTTGAACTTCTTTTTTTTTTTTTTAATTTCTTTTCAGTGTAACAGTATTCATTGTTTTTGCACCACACCCAGTGCTCCATGCAATACGTGCCCTCCCCAATACCCACCACCTGGTTCCCCCGACCTCCCACCCCCCGCCCCTTCAAAACCCTCAGGTTGTTTTTCAGTGTCCATAGTCTCTCATGGTTCTCCTCCCCTTCCAATTTCCCTCAACTCCCTTCTCCTCTCCATCTCCCCATGTCCTCCATGTTATTTGTTATGCTCCACAAATAAGTGAAACCATATGATAATTGGCTCTCTCTGCTTGACTTATTTCACTCAGCATAATCTCTTCCAGTCCCGTCCATGTTGCTACAAAAGTTGGGTATTCATCCTTTCTGATGGAGGCATAATACTCCATAGTGTATATGGACCACATCTTCCTTATCCATTCGTCCGTTGAAGAGCATCTTGGTTCTTTCCACATTTTGGCGACCGTGGCCATTGCTGCTATAAACATTGGGGTACAGATGGCCCTTCTTTTCACTACATCTGTATCTTTGGGGTAAATACCCAGTAATGCAATTGCAGGGTCATATGGTAGCTCTATTTTTAATTTCTTGAGGAATCTCCACTCTGTTCTCCAAAGTGGCTGTACCAACTTGCATTCCCACCAACAGTGTAAGAGGGTTTCCTTTTCTCCACATCCTCTCCAACACACGTTGTTTCCTGTCTTGTTAATTTTGGCCATTCTAACTGGTGTAAGGTGGTATCTCAACGTGGTTTTAATTTGAATCTCCCTAATGGCTAGTGATGATGAACATTTTTTCATGTGTCTGATAGCCATTTGTATGTCTTCATTGGAGAAGTGTCTGTTCATATCTTCTGCCCATTTTTTTATATGATTATCAGTTTTGTGTGTGTTGAGTTTGAGAAGTTCTTTATAGATCCTGGATATCAACCTTTTGTCTGTACTGTCATTTGCAAATATCTTCTCCCATTCCGTGGGTTGCCTCTTTGTTTTGTTGACTGTTTCCTTTGCTGTGCAGAAGCTTTTGATCTTGATGAAGTCCCAAAAGTTCATTTTCACTTTTGTTTCCTTTGCTTTTGGAGACATATTTTGAAAGAAGTTGCTGTGGCTGATATTGAAGAGGTTACTGCCTATGTTCTCCTCTAGGATTCTGATGGAGTCCTGTCTCACGTTGAGGTCTTTTATCCATTTTGAGTTTATTTTTTTGTACGGTGTAAGAGAATGGTCCAGTTTCATTCTTCTACATATAGCTGTCCAATTTTCCCAGAACCATTTATTGAAGAGACTGTCTTTTTTCCACTGTATGTTTTTTTCTGCTTTGTCGAAGATTATTTGACCATAGAGTTGAGGGTCCATATCTGGACTCTCTAATCTGTTCCACTGGCCGATGTTTCTGTTTTTATGCCTGTACCATGCTGTCTTGGTGATCACAGCTTTGTAGTAAAGCTTGAAATCAAGTAATGTGATGCCGCCAGTTTTATTTTTGTTTTTCAACATTTCCTTAGTGATTCGGGGTCTCTTCTGATTCCATACAAATTTTAGGATTAGAATACACGTTTTTTTCAAGCATAAGTGGAATTCACCAAGATAGAGCATTTACTGTCCACAAAAGAGGTCCCTATAAATTATATATCATGTTCTCTATCTATAGCAGATTTAAATTAGAAGTCAGTAATGGAAAAATACCTGGAATGTGTTCCAAATACTTCCAAATTTAATAACACAGATCTAAATAAACATGGGCCCCCAAAAAATCGCAATGAAAAATAGAAAATGTGACCTAAAAGAAAATGAAAATAAAACATAATAAAACTTATCGGCTGCAACTAAAGCAATTATTTATAGGAAGATTTATTGCTTTAAATCCTTATATTAGAAAAAAAGAACATTCTAAAATCTATTATCAAAGATTCCCCATTATGAAACCTTAAAAAGAAGGGCAATATTAAGCCTAATGTTAGTAAAAATGATCATAATAAGAGCAGAAATCAATAAAACAAAAACCACAAAAAATTGAGAAAATTAATGAAATAAAAACCTGTTATTTGAAGAGTAATAACATTGTTAAGGCTATAGTTGAGTTGAATAGTAACAAAACAAAAAGATAACTCAGATTACCATATTAGGAATAAAAGAAGAGAAATGGCTAAAGATACGACAGTCATTAAAAAATAAGAGATTACTTTAAGAATGTATGCCTATAGTCTGAATAACCTAGATGAAATGAACAAGTTCCCTGAAAAGCACAAATTACAAAGTAGACTCAAGAAGAAATGGAAAAGCCAAATTAGTTTAAGACTTTTCTAAGAAAAACACAAATTTGCAAAAGAGACTCCTGAAGCCAAATAGCCCAAAGTCCTATATTTATTAACGAAATTAAATTTTCTAAATAATATCCTTCCACAAAGACAGCTTCGCAGTGCAAAAAAGCAAGAAAAGGAAATAAAGAGGCATAGAGGTCAGTAATGAAGAAGTAAATCTTTCTTCATTCACAGATATCATCATCTACATAAAACTACCAGAGCTAATAAGTGAAATCAGCAATATAGTACTACCCAAGTTAAGATACAACAACCAGGGGTGCCTGGGTGGCTCAGTGGGTTAAAGCCTCTGCCTTCAGCTCAGGTCATGATCTCAGGGTCCTGGGATGGAACCCTGCATCGGGCTCTTTGCTCGGCAGGGAGCCTGCTTCCCCATCTCTCTCTGCCTGCCTCTCTGCCTGCTTGTGATCTCTGTCTGTCAAATAAATAAATAAAAACTTTTTTTAAAAAATCACTTTCTCTTTAAAAAAAAAAGATACAACAACTAATCATAATTCTCTATGCTATAAATAAATAATAAAGTAAATTGTATAAAATGATACTGTTTTCAATAGCATCCCAAAGCATGAAATACTTAGGAATAAATTTAGCAAAATAACTGAAAGAAGTGTGACCAAAAGTTACCAAACATTGGTGAGAAAAATCAAGAAGACTGAAATAAATAGATGTTTGTTAATGGACTGGAAAACTAAATATTTAGTTTTCCACTAATTGATAGATTTGATGCAATCCCAAAGAGACGACAGCAAGACTTTTGTAGAAATTGCTAAGATGATTTTAAAATGTATATGAAAGAGCAAAGACCTAGAAGAGCCACATTATTCTTCTTAATTATGATGTTGGAGGAAATAAGCTGCCTGATATAAGCTGTAGTAGTACATAAGTAGATAGATATAGATAGACCAGTGGAACTGCAGAGAATCCAAAAATAAACCCATGCATCCATGGTCCTTTGATTATTACAGAGCTGCTGAGATAATTCAGAGGAGAATCGTTTTTACAAAAATGGTGCTAGAACAATTAGGTTTCCATTTTTTTTTAAACGAAACAACCTACACTTCATAACATACATGAAAATTGACTTGAAAAAGATCACAGACCTAAACATAAACACAAAACCACAAAATTTTAGAAGAAAATCTTAGTGATCTTGGGATATGTTTCTTTAACAGAACAAACAAACAAACAAACAAAAAGCATGAGTGAGAAAAGGAAAAATGACAAAATATGCTTCATAAAGTTAAAAAGGTCTTTTGCCAAGAACTGTGAAAGAACTGAGATTTCATCCAACTTGCAAACTAATGAGGTAGCCTCCCTTAGTTCCACGGATGTTGTCACGCAAGAATCCTGAGTCAGAGCCTGATTAATCATGCCACAGCAGAGTAGTGTCACCATTAGCCTAATTCTACCAATTCTCTTTGTCCCCAGAATCCCGCCGGGGTGCGGCTGATGGGCCCAGATGGATGCGTGAACAGACAGTGAGTTGCACTGTAGAAGAGGAACCTGGAGCTTAAGGAATTCAAATCTTTTATGATGAGCAATAGGCATGGCTGCCCTTTGCACCTGAAGGAAACATTATCTTTATTACGTTGGACAGTCAGCATTCCTGCCCTCTGCACTGCAGGGAGAAACTGTCTCCTTCCTTCAAGGCTGAGTGCTATATAAACACCCATTAAAACACAGTCCAGATAGGGGTGCCTGGGTGGCTCAGTGGTTAAAGCCTCTGCCTTCAGCTCAGGTCATGATCTCAGGGTCCTGGGATCGAGCCCCGCGTCGGTCTCTCTGCTCAGAGGGGAGCCTGCTTCCTCCCCCCTCTCTCTCTGCCTGCCTCTCTGCCTACTTGTGATCTCTGTCTGTCAAATAAATAAAATCTTAAAAAAAAAAAACACACACACACAGTCCAGAGAAAAGTTCTGTTAGCAACTTGCTCACGATAAATGAAGAAACATGAGAAACCTGCAAAGAATTGTCTCCCAAACCTGTTCTGTTCCAAAGATACAGTTAAGTACATGAACAGGAAAGGCAAACACAAGAAAATTTTTACAGTGCACACGTGTGACATGTTGTGCGATTCAAGATGTACGGAACTTCCACTAACTGATAAAAATACAAACAACACTACTTTAAAAATAGGCAAAAGATTTAAATAGATATTTCACACAAGATATCCAAATGGCTACTCAGTATATGAAAAGGTTTTGAACATCTACTTGACAATTTAAAAAATAACAGTACTACCAATACACACAACAACGTGGTTGAATTGCAGAAATATTATGCTGAGCAAAAGAAACCAGATACAAAAGAGCAAACTGCATGATTCTAATTTTACTAAATTCTAGAAGAGACAGAATTAATCTATTGTGACAAGAAGGAGATCAACATATGCTTTGGGGTTCAGGGTAGAGTTTGACTTCACAGAGCTAAAAGGATCCTTGTAGAATAATTGAAACATTCTGTATCTTGATTATAGTGGTGGTTACCCAGTTGTATACATGTGTCAAAACTCATTAAACTGTACACTTAAAATATGTGTCTTTTATTGCATATAAATTATTTCTGCATAGAGTTTATTGAGGATATAGTCCAGTTACACAAAAGATGACTTAAAATAATAAATTCACAGGTAAACATTGTGCATGAAAAATATGGTGTTGGAGTTGCATACAGTGAAACACAGATTTAAGTATAATCATCTAGTATCTATACAAAACAGCATGCAGTTTTTTATAACTAATATTGAAAAGGTATTAGTAATTATAGGAAAATCCAGTAAGGTAGCGGGACACAAAACTAATACTCAAATCTTTTTTTTAAAAAGACTTTATTTATTTATTTGAGAGACAGAGATCACAAGTAGGTGGAGAGGCTCGCAGAGGGGGAAGCAGGCTCCCCGCTGAGCAGAGAGCCTGATGTGGGGCTCAGTCTCAGGACTCTGGGATCATGACCTGAGCTGAAGGCAGAGGCTTTAACTCTCTGAGCCACCCAGGCACCCCTAATATTCAAATCTTAATTGTTGGTGTACCTGGGGGGCTCAGTCAGTTAAGCATCTTTCCTCATCTCAGGTCATGATCTCAGGGTCTTGGAATCAAGTCCAGCATCAGGCTCCCTGCTCAGTGGGGACCCTGCTTCTCCCTCTCCTGTGCTCCCCACTTGTGCACTCTCTCTCTGTCAAATAAATAAATAAAATCTAAAAAAAAAAACTTAATTGCTTTGCTATTTACAGTTTAAAATACAATGATGAGGGGTACCTGCATGACTCAGTAGGTTAAGTGTCGGACTCTTGATCTCAGCTCAGGTCTTGATTTCAGGATCACGTGTTCAAGCCCTACGTGGAGCTGGGCTCCACACTGGGTGTGGAGCCTACTTTAAATTAAAAAAAAATTTTAAGGAGAAATACAATGGTGAGTATTTCATTCAAAGTAAGGATGTATAAGCAAAAACTTGGGAATATACTTGGAAGGAAATACATAAAGGACATATATGAAAAATATTTTGCAATTCCACGATGGGACACAAGATATACTTTATTTTTTTTTGTAAGATTTTGTTTATTTATTTGACAGACAGAGATCACAAGTAGGCAGAGAGACAGGCAGAGAGAGACAGGAGGAAGCAGGCCCCTGCTGAGCAGAGAGCCTGATGTGGGGCTCGATCCCAGGACCCTGGGATCATGACCTGAGCTGAAGGCAGAGGCTTTAACCCACTGAGCCACCCAGGTGCCCCACAAGATATACTTTAATAACATAAGATTGTTTTGGCTGACCATTGCTGCATAAAAAAAAAAAACCCACCCCAAAACTAAGTGACTTAAAATACTCACTTAGTAGATTGGCTGGGGTGTAGCTGGCCTGTGAGGAGCTTGGCTGGGCAGCTCTGCTTCTCCCTGGAATTCTGCAGACTAGTTGGCGTCCTTCTTCTTCAGATTGTGACAACTGGGATAGATCTGCTTGACACAAGTCTCATCCTCCTCCTGGGACTCTAGCAAACATGAGTAATGTTCTCCAAATGGCAGTGGCAGAGGCTCAAAGAGGCAGGCCCATGACTCAAGCGCATCTCAAATTCTGCTTCTGTGATTTCTGCTAATATATCATTGACCAATGCAAGTCCGCATGTTTAAGGACAAAGTCAATGGACAGGAAAAAATTACTCCTCCTATGGAGGAGTAGAAGGGACTGCAAAGTCACATGGAAGGGCTGTGTTGTGGACTGAATGTTTGTGTCCCCATAAAAATTCATATGTTGAGGGAACCTGGGTGGCTCAGTTGGTTAAAGCCTCTGCATTCGGCTCAGGTCATGATCCCAGGGTCCTGGGATCGAGTCCCACATCGGGCTCTCTGCTCAGCAGGGAGCCTGCTTCCTCCTCTCTCTCTGCCTGCCTCTCTGCCTACTTGTGATCTCTGTCTGTCAAATAAATAAATAAAAATCTTAAAAAAAAAAAATTCGTATGTTGAAGCCCTAACTCCCAGTGTAATAGTATTAGGATGTTGGGCCTTTGGGTAATAATTAGCCTAATAATTAGCACTCACAGTGAGATTTGTGCTTTTGTATGAAGAGGAAGAGACACCAAAGCATCATCTCTCTGCCATGTGAGGGTACAGTAAAAAGGCAGCTTGCTGCAAGCCAGAAAGGGAGGCTTCAAATAACCAAATCTGCTAGGACCTTGGAGTCCCAAGCTTCACAACTCTGAGAAATAAATGTCTGCTGTTTTTCTTTTTAATTGGTTTCAAGGGTAGAATTTAGTGATTCATCAGTTGCATGTAACACCCAGTGCTCATTACATCAAGTGCCCTCCTTAATGCCCATCACCCAGTTACCCCATCCCCCACCCACCTTCCCTCCAGCAACACTCAATTTGTTCTCTATCTTTAAGAGTCTCTTATGGTTTGCCTCTCTCTCTGTTTTTATCTTATTTTTCCTTTCCTTCCCTGACGTCCATCAGTTTCGTTTCTTAAATTCCACATATGAGTGAAAGCTTATGGTATTTGTCTTTCTCAGACTGACTTATTTTGCTGAGCATAATATCTTCTAGTTCCATCTATGTCATTGCAAATGGCAACATTTCATTTTTGATGGCTGCATAATATTCCCGTGTGTGTGTGTGTGTGTGTGTGTGTGTGTGTGTGTGTGCGCGCGCGCGCGCGCGCGCGCGCACGCTCCACATCTTCTTTTATCTATCCATCCACTGATGGACATCTGGACTCTTTCCATAATTTGGCTATTGTGGACTTTGCTGCTATAAATACTGGGGTGCACATGATTCTTTGGATCACTATGTTTGTAGCTTTTGAATAAATACCTAGCAGTGCAATTGCTGGGTTGTAGGGCAGCTCTATTTTTAACTTTTTGAGGAACCTCCATACTGTTTCCTAGAGTGGCTGCACCAGCTTGCATTCCCACCAACAGTATGAGGGGGTTCCCCTTTCTCTGCATCCTCACCATCATCTGTTGTTTCCTGACTTGTTAATTTTAGCCATTGTGACAGCTGTGAACAGGGGGTATCTCATTGTGGTTTTGAAAATGTCTGCTATTTAAGCCACACAGTCTCTAGTATTTTGTTATATGAGATGGAGCTGACTAAGACAGGTTGTCATTAAAGGGATCGGTGAAGGGCGCCTGGGTGGCTCAGTGGGTTAAAGCCTCTGCCTTCGGCTCAGGTCGTGATCCCGAGGTCCTGGAATCGAGCCCCGCATCGGGCTGTCTGCTTAGCAGGGAGCCTGCTTCCCCCTCTCTCTCTGCTTGCCTCTCTGCCTACTTGTGGTCTCTGTCTGTCAAATAAATAAGTAAAATCTTAAAAAAAAAAAGGGGGGGGGATCAGTGAAGAACAGGGCCAATAATGCAATCTACCAAAAAAAAAACCCCTGGATTTTGGACAGAAAGAGTCTGCAGTTGTGGTGATTATTAAACATTTATACAAATTCCTTGACATAAACTAATTCTTTGACTTCTCCCATGAAGAGGGGTCCATGATCCTTCCTTATGAACCTGGGGAAGGCTTTGTTTATTAGTAGAATGTGCCAGGAAAGATGCTACCTGACTTCTGGGGCTTTGTTAGCAAATGTTGTTCAAAAAAACAAAATAAAACAAAACAAAAGACCTCAAGGGGCACATGGGTGATGCAGTGGATTAAGCATCCAGCTCTTGTTTTTGGCTTGGGTCATGATCTTAGAGTCATGAGATGGATCCCCATGTTTGGCTCTGCACTCAGCAGGAAGTCTGCTCAAGATTCTCTCTCCCTCTCCCTCTGGCCCTCCACCCCGACTCTCTCTCTCAAATAAATAAATGCTTTTAAAAATGCCTTCATACTTCAAAATGATGATTATTGTGCTAGCTGAATTTGTAGATTTGCACAGTGTGTTAGTACACATGTTTTGGCTGGAATGACTAAAATGTACCCAATAATTAACAGCTACAATGGTGCTTACCTTTAGATTAAAAAAAAAAACAAAAACATTTTGTATAAAACCCATCAACAAATGCAAAAATAGACAAATAGACTTACAACTTTGCTTGTAGCACTCAGCTCTCAAACCACATGACATGAATCACAGTAGTTAAGAATAAAAATAAAACAACTGTATAAGACCCATTTTTCCTGAATATTCTAGAGAGCAGTTGGGAGGCCACGGGCCCGGGGCCACACTGTCAGTATAAGACAAAGCTGGAGGCGGATAAAGTTAAGAAGGCCACGTCCAGGCCAACAGAGTAAGGTACACAGAGCTGAGGTCATGAAACCACCGAGAGAGCTGACGGGAGTCAGTGTGGTACCATATGGAACCAAAGTAGCCCGTCCTCGACTGAAGTCCTCTCAAAGCTCTTCATCTTCACTGCCTTCAGAGAGAGCAACGCTGACATCCTACAACGCAGCCGGTCTGCTCACCCTGAGAAGCTGAATTCCCCACGCCACAAGTCAGCTGGCCAGGGCATGTGTGGGGACAAATGAGAGAAAGATGGCTGAATGGTGCCTGGAAGTTGTACAAAATTAGGGCAGCAGCGAGCAGAGCGTCCAAAACAAAATCGATAGAACACAGATGCAGAGTTTGAAGTAAAACTGAGTAAGTGAAAGAATGTGAGGGAGATGCGTAGAAGTGGACAATGGCAACTAAATTTGCAGGAATTGGAGTAAATGTATTCTCTTATTTTGTTTTGTTTTTAGCAGGACAAAGACAGGCTGTCCCTGAGATGAAGATCAGCAATACATAAGTATTGTTTGTAGAGATGATAGCTTCCCAGGCGAACAGCTCGAACTTTCTATGTCAGCTTGTTCCTCTAAAACAAAATATAAAATCTATCTGCCTCCTATTCTCTCTCACTCTCTGTTCAAGTGCTTCTTCCAATTGAAAAATAACTTCTTCATTCTTGCTACCACTACAAGGTTTTCCTCTACTTCAACACCTGGTCCAAATCTCCTTGACAGAGCTCTGCTCAATTTAGTCAATCTTTTGCCTGCTTTAGCGTTTTTCACCAATTAGCACCTTTTTTTGATGTTGCTTTGTAAGTATGCCTGAGGGTTACTAATGTGTGGGTTCTATCATTTTGACTAGACCGTAAACTCTGGAGGTGAGCCTCCACATTTTTTTCCAGCTTTATTGAGGTATAATTGACCTTGTGTAAGTTTAAGGTATACAATGTGATGTACACTGTGACACGATTATATATTGCAATATGATTACTATTGTAGCATTAGCTAACACGTCCGTCATGTCACATAATTACAATTTATTTTTGGGAAATATAAAATGGACAGAAACAGGATAGAACATTTAAGGTCGACTCTCTTTGCAATTTGTAAGTATGTGACACAGCATCTCTTAACTAGAAGTTTGTGCTGTTTGACCAACATCTCCCTAATTCCTTATTCCTAATAAGGAATAATACTGTTTGACCAACATCTCCCTAATTCCTAAATATTCCTAATTCCCTATTCCTCATCCACCCCTAGCAATCACTATTCTGCTCTCTGTTTCAGGTTTTTTAAATTTCACAGGTAAGTGGTATCATACAGTGTCTGTCTTTCAATGGCTGACTTACTTCACTTAACACGATGCCTTCAAATTTCATCCATGTTGTCACAGATGGCAGAAAGAAAGAATTTCTTTCTTTATCATGGCTGTGTGTGTGTGTGTGTGTGTGTGTGTGTGTGTGTGTATTTATAGTGTATATCTGCATCTTCTTATCTACTCATCCATTGACAAACACAGGTTGTTTTCATACCTTGGCTACTGTGAATAATGCTGCAGTAAACATGGGAGTGCAGGTACCTTTTCAATATCCTGTTTTTGTTTTGTTTTGTTTTGTTTAGAAACATTTTTTTAAAATATTTTATTTATTTATTTGACAGACAGAGATCACAAGTAGGCAGAGAGGCAGGCAGAGAGAGAGGAGGAAGCAGGCTCCCCGCTGAGCAGAGAGCCCGATGCAGGGCTCGATCCTAGGACCCTGGGTCCATGACCTGAGCCGAAGGCAGAGGCTTTAACCCACTGAGCCACCCAGGTGCCCCCAATAACCTGTTTTTATTCCTTTGGATATATATCCACAAGTAGGATTCCTGGATCATATGGTAGATCTACTTTTAATTTTTTAAAGGAAACTTCGTACTGTTTTCCATAGTGGCTGTACCAATTTACATTCTCACCAACAGGGCCCAAGGGTTCCCTTCTCTCCACATCTTTGTCAACACTTGTTATCTTTTGTCTTTTTGATGATAGCCATTGTATCAAATGTGAGGTGATATCTCATTGTGGTTTTGATTTACATTTATCTGATGATTAATAATGTTGAACATCTTTTCATGTACCTGCTGGCCACTTGTATGCCTCATTTGGCCAAAAAAAAAAAAAGCAAATTGAATTCAATAGCACATTAAAAGGATCATGATCAATGGTGTTTATCCTTGGGATGAAAGAATAGTTCAAAATATACAAACCAATGAATGTGATACCCCACATTAATTGAATGAAAGATAAAAATCATATGACCATTTCGATAGATGCAGAAGAAGCATTTGACAAAATACAACATCCTTTCAAAATAAAACCCTGAACAAATTTGGTATAGAAGGAACATACCTCAACATAATAAAGGCCATATATGACAATCCACAGCTAATGTCATACACAATGGCCAAAGCTTGAAAGTTTTTATCTGAATATCAGAAATAAGGGAAGGTGCCTGCTCTAACCACTCTTACTCCACAAAGTACTGGAAGTCTTAGCTAGATCAACCAGGTAAGATTTAAAAAAAAAAATTAAAATCATCCAAATTGGAATGGAAGAAGTGAATCTGTCTTTATTTGCAGATATAATCTTACCATATTGCATCATATCTATCTATCTAGAAAATTCTAAACACTCAATCCAAAAACTGTTAGAACTAATCAACGAATTCAGAAAACTTGCAGGATACAAAATCAAAGCACGTAAGTCAGTTGCATTTCTATACATTAACAACAAAATGCCTCGAAAAGAAATTTAAAAAGTAAATGAAAAAGGACTCAGTTTATTATAAGTATAATCAGGGACTCAGATGGAATAGAGAGGGAGGGGGAAATGAGACAAAACAATATTGGAAACGATATCCAGGAATTTCCTTAAACTAGTGAAATATATAAACACAGAGATTCAAGAACTTCAAGGAACTCCAAGCAGGATAAATAAAGAAAACCACACATCAGACACATTATAGTGAACTGCTAAAAATAAAAATGAAGGAATTCTCATAAAAACAGCCAGAGAAAAAGACCCATTACATTACAGTAATAGAAATAAAGCTGGGGTCCCTGGGAGGTTCAGTCTGTTAGGGCTCTGACTCCATTTTGGCTCAGGTCATGAACGCAGGGTCCTGGGACTGAGCCCCAAGTCAGACATTGCACGGAGTGGGGAGTCTGCTTGAGGATTATCTCCCTGTCCTCTGCCCTTTCCCCCAACTCATGCTCTCTCTCAAATAAATAGATTTTTAAAAGAAAGAAAAAGAAAGGAAAGAAGGAAGGGAGGGAGGGAGGGAGAAAGGAAAGGAAGGAAGGAAGGAAGAAAGAAAGCAAAAGAAAAAAGGAAGGAAAGAAGCTCACAATTTTTCAAAAGAAACAGTGGACGCAGAAGACAAGTGAATGACATCTTAATGTACCGAAAGGGAAAAAAA